>NC_138769.1:101574409-103011909 GCF_965119305.1 Pelophylax lessonae
TATTTGGACTCAAAAGAATGCAGACGTGTCTTCGATGCATTATTACACACACACACACACACACAACACACACACACACACATGATCTGGATGAGGCACATATCTTCTTGCTTCCTCCAACCCAATGGCTTAAGTCTGGTGTGAATGCAAATTGAACTAATGGGCGGAATTAGGTGTATGCATATGGAACTTGATAGCCAGAGCCAAGTAAATGCATAAGGAACCAATAGCTGGATTTGAGTGTAAGAATATGAAACTGA
Organism: Pelophylax lessonae; assembly: GCF_965119305.1. Lineage (NCBI taxonomy): Eukaryota > Metazoa > Chordata > Amphibia > Anura > Ranidae > Pelophylax > Pelophylax lessonae. The sequence continues at coordinate 101,574,670 of NC_138769.1, forward strand.
TTGCTAGAGCTAAGGGAATGCATATGGAACATACAATATTGCCAGAGTTGAATGAATGAATATGGAACATATGGTCAGAGTTGAGTGAATGAATATGGAACTGATGGCCAGATTTGAGTGTATGCATATGGAACCGATGGCTGGAGTTGAGTTAATGCATATGGAACATGTGGCTAGAGGCAAGTGTATAATATGGAACCAATAGCCAGAATTAGGTGTGCTTATGGAATTAATGACTGGATTTGAGTGTTTGCATATGAAACTTATGGGCAGATTCGAGTGTATGAATATGGAACCAATGGCTTAAGGTCAGTGAATGCATATGGCCGGGGCCAAGTATTTTCCTCTGGGACTGATGGCCAGATTCAAGTGTATGTACAGTATTGAGTAAATGCATATGGAAAGTATGGCTGGAGGCAAGTGTATACATATGGAACTAATGGCCAGAATTAAGAGTATGCATGTGGAATTGATGGCTGGATTTGAGTATATGCATATGAAACTTATGGCTGGATTCAAGTGTGTGTGTGCGTAGATTTATGTATGTATGTGATATATGGAACTGATAGCTGGAGTTGAGTATATGCATATGGATTTGATGGCCGGAGTTGAGTTAATGCAACATGTGGTCGGGGGCAAATGTTTACATGTGGAACCAATGGCCAGAATTAGGTGTGCATATAGAAATAATGACTGGATTTGAGTGTATTTATTTGAAACTTATGGGCAGATTTGAGTGTAAGCATATGGACCTGATGGGCGGATTCAAGTGTATGCATATGGAACTGATGGCTGAAGTTGAGTGAATGCATATGGAACATATGGCCAGGGCCAAGTATTTGCCTATAGAACTGATTGGCCAGATTCTAGTGTATGTATACATATGGAATGTATGGCCGGAGGCAAGTGTGTACATATGGAACTAATGGCCAGAATTAAGTGTATGCATATGGAAGTGATGACTGTATTTAAGTGTATGCATATGAAACTTATGGCTGGATTCAAGTGTATACATATGCTACTGATGGCTGGAGTCGAGTATATGCATATGGAATTGATGGCTGGATTTGAGTGTATGCATATGGAATTTATGGCTGGATTTGTGTGTATGCATATGGATTTCATGACTGGATTTCTGTGTATGCATATGGAATTCATGGCCAGAGTCGAGTGAATTCATAATGAAACTAATGACCAAGTCAAGAGTATTCATATGGAACTGATGGCCGGAGTGAAGAGTATTCATATGAAACTGATAGCCAGATTCGAATATATGCATATGGAACTTATGGCTGGAGTTCAGTGTATGCATATGGAACTGATGGCTGGAATCTAGTATACACTTATGGAATTGATATCTCCTGGAATCAAGTGTATGCATAAAGAACTGATGGCCAGGGTCGAGTGCATACATCTGGAACTAATGGCCAGGGTTAAGTGTATACATATGGAGCTGATGGCCAGAGTTAAGTGTATACATATGGAGCTGATGGCCAGGGTTAATTGTATACATATGTAACTGAAGGCCAGGGTCGAGTGTATACATATGGAACTGATGGCTGGAATCAAGTGTAGGCTGGAATCAAGTGTATGCATAAAGAACTGATGGTCAGGGTTGAGTGTATACATATGGAACTGATGGCAAAGGTAGAGTGTATACATATGGGACTGATGGCCAAGGTAGAGTGAATACATATGGAACTGATGGCCAAGGTAAAGTATATACATATGGAACTGATGGCCAAGGTAGAATGTATACATATGGAACTGATGGCCAAGGTAAAGTATATACATATGGAACTGATGGCCAAGGTAGAATGTATACATATGGAACTGATGGCCAAGGTAAAGTATATACATATGGAACTGATGGCCAAGGTAAAGTATATACATATGGAACTGATGGCCAAGGTAGTATGTATACATATGGAACTGATGGCCAAGGTAAAGTGTATACATATGGAACTGATGGCCAAGGTAGAGTATATACATATGAAACTGATGGCCAAGGTAGAGTGTATACATATGGAACTGATAGCCAAGGTAAAGTATATACATATGGAACTGATGGCCAAGGTAGAGTGTATACATATGGGACTGATGGCCAAGGTAGAGTGAATACATATGGAACTGATGGCCAAGGTAAAGTATATACATATGGAACTGATGGCCAAGGTAGAATGTATACATATGGAACTGATGGCCAAGGTAAAGTATATACATATGGAACTGATGGCCAAGGTAGAGTGTATACATATGGGACTGATGGCCAAGGTAGAGTGAATACATATGGAACTGATGGCCAAGGTAAAGTATATACATATGGAACTGATGGCCAAGGTAGAATGTATACATATGGAACTGATGGTCAAGGTAAAGTATATACATATGGAACTGATGGCCAAGGTAGAATGTATACATATGGAACTGATGGCCAAGGTAAAGTATATACATATGGAACTGATGGCCAAGGTAAAGTGTATACATATGGAACTGATGGCCAAGGTAGAGTGTATAGTATACATATGGAACTGATGGCCAAGGTAAAGTGTATAAATATGGAACTGATGGCCAAGGTAGAGTGTATACATATGGAACTGATGGCCAAAGTAAAGTATATACATATGGAACTGATGGCCAAGGTAGAGTGTATACATATGGAACTGATGTCTGGATTTGAGCGTATGCATAATAAACTGATGGCTGGCTTTCCGTAGCGTTAGCAGGGGTTTGTTAGGGTGTTTTTTTGGATTTTATGAAGCACTAATGACCTTATATCAGGGATCAGCCTATAAGCGGCTGTACTGTTGCTCATTTATGTGAGGTCATACACAACCGATAGCGTACATGCCAGATCTCCGCTTATACAAGTCAGCTCTTGGAGTCCTCTTACTTTTTCCATCTTCCGCGGCAGCAGCTGGTTTATATATCTCTCGCCGTGTAATCAGTGTTTCCATAAAGACTTCTATTTTCTATGGAACCTCGGTGACCTGGCTGCGGTATCAGGAAACTGGAAGAGGAGAGCGGGGATTGTGAATGTTTCCTTTTGTTAAGTTTCTTCCTTTCAGCACAGGAGATAAGATTAAGCAGCCTTGTTTTTTGCTGGGGCAGAGTCTCCTGTTATCCACATGTACCCAGCAGTGTTCCTTTTCAGTAATCTTACAAGTCAGCATGAATACTTTCACAGAGTAACTTTTTAGAAAATCTTTACCTTCAATTATTAAAAGCTCCAGTTGGGGACTTTACCTAGGCTGAGATGATGGCAGAGGTCTGCGGAAGCATTTTCCTCCGTCTACTCTGCTGGAGCAATCAGACCTCGTGCACACAGGGCGTCTGTTTAGCCCTTCTAAACGCCAGAACTCCTGGCCGGAGAAAAGCCGCTTAAACAAATGCGGTAAAAGCTGTGTTGAACACCCATGTAGACATGTCAAGCGTTGGAGCATTAATGTATTCCACTGGCCGGACCATTATTTTATTCTGGGCACTGGAATGCATTAAAGTGATTGTAAAGTCCTTGTTTTTTTGTTTTTTTTTTCTATTAAAATAACAAGCATGTAAGCGCCAGTTCACACTGGCGCGACGCTACTTTCAGGGGCGACCTCCGAGATCGCGGTGCGAGCAGCGCGCCGCGACCTCGGAGCGGCCGCCACAGACTTCATAACATTGAAGTCTATGGCGGTCGCCTCCTGGTCGCCCCAAAGAAGCTCCGGACCCTTTTTCTAGGTCGGAGCGACTTGTGTCGCTCCTATTAGAACGGGTCCGTAGCTTCCCTATGGGAGGCGACCTGCGGCGACCTGTGAGGCGACCAGGTCGCCTCACAGGTCGCCCTAGTGTGAACCGGGGCTTATACGTACCTCCTCTGTGCAGTTGGTTTTGCACAGAGCAGCCCGGATCCTCCTCTTCTTGGGTCCCTGGCTGGAGCTCCTGGCCCCTCTCTAATGTTGAGTGCAGCCTGCTATGGGGGCACCCGAGCCGAGCTGCAGCTCCATGTATCCATTCAGAAACAGAGCCCTGTTCAGCCCCACCCCCTCTCTCTCCTGTTTGGCTAACTGAATTTAAACGACAGCAGCGGGAGCCAATCAGGAGAGAGATTCCCGGATGGCTGAGGCACTCGTGGACATTGCTGGATAGAGAGAGCACTCAGGTAAGTATTGGGGGGGCTGAGGGGGCTAATACACATAGAATGCATTAAGATAAAAAAAAAAACTTCTGACTTTACAACCCCTTTAACGCTCAAGTTAAAGGGCCCTGCTCCTGCAAGCTTACAATCTAAGAGGGGCTGGTGAAACACAAAGTAGTAACTATGAGGGATGAACTGATGAGGGAAGTAGAAGATTCGGTTTTTAGCTGGAGGCAGGCTAGGCCTCCCTGAAAAGATGAACTTTGAGGGATCGCCTAAAAGTGGACAGAGTAGGAAATAACCGGGCAGATTGGGTTAGTAAGTTCCAGAGGATGAGAAAGGCTCTGGAGAAGTCCTGGAGATGAGCATTGGAATGAGGAGACAAGGAAGCTAGAGAGCAGAAGGTATTGGGAGGAGTGGACAGGATGGTTTGGGTGATATTTGGAGATAAGATTGGTGATGTAGCTCGGTGTAGAATTGTAAATGGCTTTGTATGATGTTGTTAGTATTTTGAATTTTATTCGTTGGGCAATGGGAAGTCAATGGAGGGATCGGCAGCAGCATTCATTATAGACTGAAGAGGGGATAGCTTGCGGAGAGGTGGGCCAATGAGCAGGGAGTTACAGTAAAGAAACAATGAGGGAAAGCCGCTCAGGTGTATGTTCCAAACCCGGTGCAGGTCAGATCCGTCATCCAAGAGTAGAGAAAATCCAAGTTTGAGACCGCACTCAAGGTATTATGATGAAATCAAAAGGTTTCTTTATTCCTCATAAATAAAGTAGACAGACCGTGTACAAACAGACGTGTCGGGTTGACGCGTTTCACGACGCTGTAGGTCGCTTACTCATATGAGTAAGCGCACCTACAGCGTCGTGAAACGCGTCAACCCGACACGTCTGTTTGTACACTGTCTGTCTACTTTATTTATGAGGAATAAAGAAACATTTTGATTTCATCATAATAAGGCGAGAGATAACAAGACATGACTGTGTAATTTCTGAGTCACCACCTCAGTCCAGGAAGCAGTTGCTGACCCAGGATGATGTCTTAATGTAAAATGGCACAGTCCGTCTGAAGAGAAGTCAATGGAGGCATTTATTTTTTTCATGCTAAAGTCATGCATGTTATCAGATCATAGATCCACATAATTATTTTGACTGCTGCCGACATAACTCCATGCACATAGGACATTTATTTTTCTTCTCCTCTGGATGCCCATGCTCCAGGAGAAGCAAAAGCGGAGTTAAAAACGCATCTAGAGCCTCATTTTGCAAACACGATTAGGCATGTCTAGTGCTGGGCGCTCATTTATTCCATTAGCTAGAATAATAATTTATTCTGGCTATTGGAATTAATGAACGCCCATGCGCTAAATGCGCCTAGCACTAAAGCGCATTTACACACATTTAGGCGCATTGGGCGGTTGTTGCGGAAAAACACTCCTCTACTGAAGGCTTCCTATGGGGGATTTTCCTGCCCCTAAATGCTCCTGCCTCTAAATGCCTGTAAACGCCTATGTGTGCATGGACACATAGACTAACCTAGAAAGGTGTATAGAGGCTAAAAATACCCCAAAATGACTAAAAGCAACATTTTTAATGCTCTGTGTGCATGGGGCCTGACATTGGAAGCAGTTCCATCTTGTAAACGGACTGCCAGTCGCTCTAGCAGCTGGGGGTTTGTTTACATTTTTTCCCCCGGCTTATTAGCAGAATCAGGCAGATGAATCAACTGGCCAATCACTCCTTGACGCCAACAAAAAAAACAACACTTTCAGGGGGTGTTCAACTTTATTTTTTCACCTCTGAACGCACCTGCATGTTAGCTAATGTGCCCTTGCACATACAGACGCTTTAGTGCGTTTTTATGCACAGCGTTCTGGGGCAGAAATAAAATTGCCCAGGCACACGATTTTGTGCCTAAGTGCCGGTTCACACTTGTGCGATTTTACTGCGAATGCGATTCGTTATGAAAAGTCTAAATTTGCATGTATTCCCAAAATACATTGTATTCGCGACGGTCGTTCACATCTATGCTTCGCGATTCAGATGCGAATATAATGCGATGAAAAGGGTCTTGTGCGAGTTTACAGCGATGCGTTGCGAATTTAGTCTCCATAGACATCAATGTAAATCGGTCTTGACTCGCATTATCAGTTCAGATATGTGCGAATTCTTATGTGCGAATTCTTATTTTTTGTTTTAGTTTTCCCCATAGCTCCACCCCTCCTGAGCTTAATTAACATAATCAACGCAATCAATTTTCATTACAATCGCGCTGGTACTATTGAAAAATGCAAGGTAAACTCGCACTGCAAATTCGCATTGCAATCGCATACGTTCGCAATCGCACAAGTGTGAACCGGCACTAAATGCATTTAAACGAGCAAAAATGCACGCTTATGTGCGGAAATTTATTCTAATGGTTATAATACATTCAAGCCAATAGAATGTGTATACATGCAAATGCTTCCAAAATGTCATACGCATACAGTGCCTTGAAAAAGTATTCACACCCCTTAAAATTTTGCACATTTTTGTCATGTTACAACCAAAAACATAAATGCATTTTTATTGGATTTTTATGTGATAGACTAACACAACGTGGCACATAATTGTGAGGTGGAAGGAAAATGATAAATGGTTTTCAAAATGTTTTACAAATAAAATAAAAGTGTGGCGTGCATTTGTATTCACCTCCCTGATTCATTACTTTGTAGAACCACCTTTCACTGCAATTACAGCTACAGGTCTATTTGGGGATGTCTCTACCAGCTTTGCACATCTAGAGAGTGACATTTTTGCTCATTCTTCAATGCAAAATAGCTCCAGCTCTGTCAGATTTGATGGAGAGCGTCTGCTAACAGCAATTTTCAAGTCTTGCCACAGATTCTCAGTTGGATATTCTAACACATGAAAATGCTTTCATCTAAACCATTCCATTGTAGCTCTGGCTGTATGTTTAGGGTCGTTGTCCTGCTGAATGGTGAACCTTCACCCCAGTCAAGTCTTTTGCAGACTCTTAAAAGGTTTTCTTCTAAGATTGTCCTGTATTTGGCTCCATTCATCTTCCCGTTAACTCTCACCAGCTTTCCCTGTCCCTGCTGAAGAAAAGCATCCCCACAACATGATGCTGCCACCACCATGTTTCGCAGTGGGGATGGTGTATTCAGTGTGATGTGCAGTGTTGCTTTTACGACAAACATAACGTTTTGCATTGTTGCCAAAAAGTTTTGGTTTCATCTGAGCAGAGCACCTTCTTCCACATGTTTGGTGTGTCTCCCAGGTGGCTTGTGGCAAACTTTAAACGACACTTTTTATGGATATCTTTAAGAAATGTCTTTCTTCTTGACACTCTTCCATAAAGGCCAGATTTGTGCAGTATACGACTGATTGTTGTCCTATGGACAGAGTCTCCCACCTCAGCTGTAGATCTCTGCAGTTCATCCAGAGTGATCATGAGCCTCTTGGCTGCATCTCTGATCAGTCTTCTCCTTGTATGAACTGAAAGTTTAGAGGGACGGCCAGGTCTTCATAGATTTTTAGTGGTCTGATACTCCTTCCATTTCAATATTATCGCTTGCACAGTGCTCCTTGGGATGTTTAATGCTTGGGAAATCTTTTTGTATCCAAATCCGGCTTTAAACTTCTCCACAACAGTATCTCGGACCTGCCTGGTGTGTTCCTTGTTCTTCATGATGCTCTCTGCGCTTTAAACGGACCTCTGAGACTATCACAGTGCAGGTGCATTTATACGGAGACTTGATTACCCACAGGTGGATTCTATTTATCATCATTAGTCATTTAGGTCAACAATGGATCATTCAGAGATCCTCACTGAACTTCTGGAGAGAGTTTGCTGCACTGAAAGTAAAGGGGCTGAATAATTTTGCCCGCCCAATTTTTCAGTTTTTTATTTGTTAACAAAGTTTGAAATATCCAATAAATTTCGTTCCACTTCATGATTGTGTCCCACTTGTTGTTGATTCTTCACAAAAAATTTCAGTTTTATATCTTTATGTTTGAAGCCTGAAATGTGGCAAAATGTCGCAAAGGGGGCAGAATACTTTTGCAAGGCACTGTATATACTAAAATTAAATCACACTCAGGTGGATTCTATTTACTAATTAGGAGACTTCTGAAGGCAATTGGTTCCACTATATTTTAGTTAGGGGTACCAGCGTAAAGGGGGCTGAATACAAATGCATGCCACACTTTTCAGATATTTATTTGTAAAAAAAAAAAAAAATTGAAAACCATTTATCATTTTCCTTCCACTTCACGATTATGTGCCACTTTGTGTTGGTCTATCACAAAAAATCCCAATAAAATACATTTATGTTTTTAGTTGTAACATGACAAAATGTTGAACATTTCAAGGGATATGAATAATTTTTCAAGGCACTGTATAAACAAGCCTAAACAGAAATTTAAAAACGAGACATTTTTTTACAGCCAACTTCTGGCAGCCTAAACTCCAATGCCCATGTGCGGGAGGACTTACTGATCCTTCTCACAAAGTTGGCCCACCCATTGAAAATGATGATATGAAACCTTCAATAATAATAATAATATTAGAGGTCAGGGGAACAAACCAATGCTATGTGAACAGGCACTATAGATAAAAACACACAGCTGTGTATAATATCTTTCAACTTGCAGTTCATCCCTATAAAATATGAATTGACTTTTGTCATTCCGTGCAATCATTTTATATAAATAATTTATACATCATGGAAAGTTCTTCCAGATCCTCTGTGTCCTCAAAGCACATAATTTCATTCTTATTTAAGATGTTTTTCCATTTCATTTTAATTTCCTGCCTTTAAGCTGAGCTTGTTGTGTAAGGGAGCATGTTTTCAGAGGTGTTTCAAGACCTAAGAGATTAATCTAATCCTTATTTAATGGCTGCGGACCGCCATTTCTTGATTTGTGGTGTCGTGGCGCAACAATTATTGAGTGACACAAACTGACAAAAACAATTCTCGGCAGTTCGGTGTTTTTCTATGAAAGGCCTTTAACCTGTAAATGAGAATAATTTAGGAAAATTACGTGCATACATTAATAATATGCTTGTTCTTTATTTTGATTGCTGTGATTGGTAACCCTGCTTAATGAGTGCCTCGCATTTAATAAGCCAGGGGTCTCACATCTTTTCTGTATGAGGGCTGCATTGTATATTTTTGCAAAATACTGGTGGGCCAAAAAAGATACCCATCAGAGACTCCCCTATACCAGATTCCCCACTTACATCAGAGTCCCTTTTACTTCAGGGTTCATTTTTTCTTTCAGGGTCCCCTTCGGAGTCCCCTCTACTTCAGGGTCCCCTTCGGAGTCCCCTCTACTTCAGGGTCTCCTTCGGAGTCCCTTCTACTTCAGGGTCTCCTTCGGAGTTCCCTCTGCTTCAGGGTCCCCTTCGGAGTCCCCTCTGCTTCAGGGTCCCCTTTGGAGTCCCCTTTGCTTCAGGGTCCCCTTTGGAGTCCCCTTTACTTCAGGGTCCCCTTTGGAGTCCCCTTTACTTCAGGGTCCCCTTCGCAGTCCCCTCTTCTTCAGGGTCCCCTTCGCAGTCCCCTCTTCCTCAGGGTCCCCTTCGCAGTCCCCTCTTCCTCAGGGTCCCCTTCGCAGTCCCCTCTTCTTCAGGGTCCCCTTCGCAGTCCCCTCTTCTTCAGGGTCCCCTTCGCAGTCCCCTCTTCTTCAGGGTCCCCTTTGGAGTCTCCTCCTCTACTTCAGGGTCCCCTTTGGAGTCCCCTCTACTTCAGGGTCCCCTTTACCTCATGGTTCCCTTTGGAGCCTCCTTTACCTTTGGGTCCCCTTTCATTCTCCACTTTAATTCTGGGTCCCCTTCGAAGTCCCCTCTACTTCAGAGTCCCCTTTACATCATAATTCTCATCAGAGTCCCCCCTTCAATCAGGGTGCCCCTCAGTGTCCCCATCAGAATCCCCCTTTACAAAGTCCAATGTACTGTATGTATAAAATGTTCCTGGCTTCTGTTAAAGCATTTTAAAAATGAGAGTATGGAATTAAATATTTTTAGAGGTTAAGTTTCATCATGCCTCATTACTGTGAAATGGTGCCAACTGCCAGTTTGTTTTCCTGGAAAGGCTGATGTTCTAAGACACATCGTGTAAGAGTTTATAGTAAGGGCAGTTCACACATTGTAAATGATCTGTCATGTAAAGGCTCTTTCACACGGGCTGTCCGATCAGATCAGCCTGTCAGTTTTTTAGGCGGATCTGATCGGATCCTCCATGCAGCTCTATGGGGCAGCGGGTGTCAGCGGAGGTCACCTCCGCTGACACCCGCTGCCATCCGCATCCGATCCTGTGCTGAAATCTGGACGCATGGAAACCCTATTTTTCCATCCGTTCAGTAATCGGAGCGGAGCGGATCTGATGAGAGCGGACAGGCGGTCCGCTCTCATCCGATCCCCCATAGAGGGCAGCGGGTGCTGAGACACCTCCCTCTCCGCTCTGCAAGCGGAGACGGAGCTGTCATCCGCCCGGCTCAGCGGGGATCGCGGATCGATCCCCGCTGAGCAACACGGATCCGCCTGCGGAGGCGGACCGTGTGAAAGAGCCCTTAGTCAAAAAGGAAAAAAAAAAAGTTCTGGTGCCAAAAAGAATCCTCTTCTTACCACAGTGGTGCTGGGGTTATCCTACTTACCTAGCTGGATGCAGCATCTGTCCCCCGCCAGACCTAACACTGAGAACCGAGTGATCAAACACTGCCGATCGCTCGGTTATCACAGCCCGGTGAACAGAGAGCTGGTGACTTCTAAATCAAAAATCGGTTTATTTCCACTTTAAAGTGGTTGTTAACCCTTACATATATCCAGTGAAGTGACTGGCGCAGGTGATACACAGAGATGAAACCTCCTACATAGGTTGTACCTGCTTAACTGCAGTCTTCTCTTCTCTACATCTGTTCAAAGTGCTGAATTTTTAAAGCTTGTCTGAGTGTTCAGAAAAAAGGGGGAGGAGAACCTGAAAGTTTTAGTGAGGAGAGCTCTGAGAGCTGATTGGAGGAAAGGAACATACACACAGCACACAGGAACATAGCAGAGGCTGTCAATCTGTCACCATTTTTTTCTTGGTGTCAGGAAAACCTGTCATAAGTGATTAATGCTGATAACAGAGGAAGAAGGCATCAGACAGAAATTACACTTAGTGCTCTTGATTGAGTTCACACTGTAGGGCAGGGGTCTTCAAACTTTGGCCTTCCAGTTGTGCAGGAACTACAATTCCTGACAATTTATAAATGTCAGCGTTTTACAATGCCTCATGGGACATGTAGTTCCGCAACAGCTGGAGGGTCATAGTTTAGAGATCCCTGCTATAGAAGGATATGCTTTGTGACGTAAGAGCTTGCACTTTGTGTGGCGCCAACATACATATACAGTAGGTGCCTGCGCTGTGCGTTGGTGTGCTTTGCGTTAAACAATGCCGAAGATCCATTTTGCTGTGCATTGGCATCAAATTCAGAATGAGAGTTGTTGCATATAGTGACCATTGAGAATTCGGGAGAGGTAAAACTTGATTGGTCGCTGTGGGCGGCTATTCTATTTTTGTGCTCGTTTTCTTTTCTCAGTTTTAACTAATCAACTCCGACGTGAAGGCAGAAACATAAAAATTCTTGAACTGAAGTTCATTTCTGATGCGTAATTATAATGTCATCGCTCATTTATATGGCGGTTGACACGATCATCGTCCATATAAATGACATCTCCTGTCAAGTTTCATTCTGTCATTATTCCAGGCAAAGCCTATTTTAGATCTGAGCTATTTTTCCATTGCTTAATAGGTGTCATCGAGCAGTCATAGGATAAAATTATAGAGCTGTTTAATATAAGCTGCAGATGTTTAATATTTGTGTTTGACCGCACGTTTCTCAGTTGTCCTTGAAGAATGTGCTGTGTGCATTATATGTTCTAGCATTCCAAAAAGAATAACTCGGCCTAACATGTTTTTAAAATTGATCTACAGCTATACCGTAACTGGAAGAGCTTTGGATTGAAAAACTATTCATCCTTTATGCATCTCAGTACTGCTGATCTCCTCCAACTTTTTTCAGCCACCTCCTCTTTACATTCCCCCATTAGAAAAGAGTGACCGTGCTGATGACCTCTCCCCCCCCCCCCCCTCCAGCAATTATACTCCCCCCATCTGTAGTCTTTCCCATTACATTGGAAAGTTTGCTCCATTGCTCAAATAAAGTTGGTCTTCAGGCATGGGGGAGCATGATCTACACCAGGGCTTGACAAATTTGCCTGAAATCTAGGAGCCAGCTAAAAAAGTTAGGAGCCAGTTTTTTTTTTTTTTAACAAACAACCAAGCTTTATTGCCAAAAAAAATAACATACTAAATTTACACATAAATACGACTAGAACCCCACTCTCCTCTATAGTGCAATCGGATGGAAACAGACTGTCTTTCTGTTTCCATCCGATGCCATCTGATCCGATCCACGGGATGGATAGAAAATAGAACCACCATCCGTCTGTTTTTGGCGGACTGGATGAGATGGCGGCACATTACCGCTCCATAGAGGAGACTGAAGGGTATGATCAGGTCTGCCTGGAAAACTGACAGGCGGACCTGATCAGACAGCCCGTGTGAAAGGGGTCTTCGGCTGTGGCATGGGGATGAGAACATTTTTTTATATATATTTATTATGTATGTGTGTGTGTGTGTGTGTGTGTGTGTGTGTGTGTGTGTGTGTGTGTATATATATTATATAAATTTTTTTAATAATTAAAAAAAAAAGAAAAATAAATTATTTTTTAATAAGAATTTAAAAAAGAAAAAAATTATTATTATTTATTTTTTTAATAATTAAAAAATTAAATGATAATAACCACACTCCCTGTCTACTTACCTTTAAGCAAAGGTAAGTGGACAGGGAGATTAAGCCTGCAAAAACTTCCCTCTCATCTCCTCTTGGGAAGGAAATGGACAGGCAGGGGAAAAAGCCATTAGTGACTGCTTGTCAAACTCCCGGCCACAACCAGAGGGCACCATTCTCTCAATGAAGAAGGCCGAAAAACCGCGGCCTCAATTATCGGATGGAGCGGTAGTCCGTGCACTCGGGGAGTGGTTGGGGGGGGTGCGCAAAAGGGACAGGACCCCTCCTGCAGTGCACCCCAGGCGCCAGGTCGCTAATTCTAGTCGCCAATGCGACCTGGCGCCCGGAGTTTGTTGAGCCCTGATCTACACCATGTGACAGTGGTCAGGCCTGATTGACCAGTTACAAGGCCCCATCACTGTCACATGGGGAGCCTCATCCACCCATCTAAGCGTTAACGCCATCTGAAATCAGATTTGAGTGGACTTCTAAAGTGGGGAGGCAGCGAAGTTGCATGGGGAGGGTACAGCGATTATCAGCCAAGGTTCTTCCAGAGGTTGCAAGGGATTCTTGAGCTACAAGCCAGGATGTAATGATGGAGCATCAAATAAATCAAGAAAGTGGATACATTATATACTCGTGAGGGCATCATTCCATAAAAGTCTAGTCTTCTAATTTTTTGAACACTCACCTGATGGTGGCTGCTTAATGCCGGAGCCAACACTACTTAGTAGAGCAAGCTACATGACACCAATGATTGTTTTGGTTGACTGTAAGGGAGATATTCTGACCACCAATGTAAATGATATTCTTCCCACTGATACAGTTTAAAAAATTTTGGCATTTGTTCCTCGAGAACCTGAAAATTATTTCAAGGGTTCTTTTGGGGTAAAAAAAATGAGAACAGCTGGATGAGTGAATGTACCTTCCTGGGTTGGTTGGGGGCTGTCCGCAGGAGTACATTCTAATGGGATTTTGAGGGCCCAACTTTCCTGAGAGGAAGGGGTTAGGCAGTGTGACATAAGGGGCATCTCTATGAAATAGACTGAAGTCATGGCCAAGGTAAATACTCATTTATTTTTATTTTTTTTTACAAATACATTATTTTTGGCAGTCTCTTTTGAGCGCTTTTATTTGGAGAGTGGGGGCTGTTCTTAAAGTGGAGCAGTAAAAATCAATCTACAAAGTCCCATAGGAATGTGATCACATACACATCCAATTGTGTCGTGAAGTAGTTGTGAAATAAAAAACAAAAAAAAGTGGAGTGAATATATTCTTATCTACTTCCGAGAAAAGTGGCTCCATTCCTTCTCTCTTCCTTGATGGGATATGAGCTCCTGTCCTCCCAGGTCCCCACAGATTATATATATTAAGGCAGAAAGGACAGACCTAGTGTAATACCATAATAACTCTTTTATTAAACTCCGCTTAAAAAGTTACACTTACAAGAGCATAAAAAAAAAACACGTTTTTCATGTGTCATCCACCTCACCACCGCAATTGGTGCGATATTTACAACTCTGTGTTGTGGAATCTGCAATCTTATTCTGTTATTAAAGTGGGCCTTGCATATATAAAGTACATTCATACCCAAATACAAAAATTAAATATATTACAGATTATCCATCCCTGGATGTGGTGGCTGCATTAGTTTCCTTTTGTTTTCCTCCAGTATTACTACTGCCTGGGCACACCCTAATCACTACGTGCGATGCAGATTCCCTCTATTGCTCAGGCATCCTTCGTGTTGCGCCTCCACCCCACCCACAGTGATGCTGGCTTTCCTCCTCTACTGTCCTCTCCCCCTGACTGCTGCAGGGATGTTTCAGAATGGAGAGCAGGGGAAGGGGTTAGTCAATATGTCATTCACCAGCAGTGGCTGGGGCGCAAACAGAAAAATGTAATAGGCATTGCTTTGCGGCAAAAAACGCTGTAAAAAATTGCATGACTTTGAGGTCGCAAAAGTGTGAAAGGGGCCTTCAGTAATTAAGGTATAGTGTGCCCCCTTTCAATGCAGAGAGACCAGCGTGTCCCCTTTCAATGCAGAGAGACCAGCGTGCCCCCTTTCAATGCAGAGAGACCAGCGTGCCCCCTTTTAATGCACAGTGACCAGCGTGCCCCCTTTTAATGCACAGTGACCAGCGTGCCCCCTTTCAATGCACAGTGACCAGCGTGCCCCCTTTCAATGCACAGTGACCAGCGTTCCCCCTATTAATGCAAAGTGACCAGCGTGCCCTCTTTCAATGCACAGTGACCAGCGTGCCCCCTTTCAAAGCACAGTGACCAGCGTTCCCCCTTTCAATGCACAGTGACCAGCTTGCCCCCTTTCAATGCAGTGACCAGCGTACATGCCCCCTTCAATGCAGTGACCAGCGTACATGCCCCCTTCAATGCAGTGACCAGCGTACATGCCCCCAATGCAGAGACCAGCATACATGCCCCCTTCAATGCAGAGACCAGCATACATGCCCCCTTCAATGCAGTGACCAGCATACATGCCCCCTTCATACATTCCCCCAATGCAGAGATCAGCATACATGCCCCCAATGCAGTGACCAGCATACCATTCCCCCAATGCAGTGACCAGCATACCATTCCCCCAATGCAGTGACCAGCATACCATTCCCCCAATGCAGAGATCAGCGTACATGCCCCCAATGCAGAGATCAGCGTACATGCCCCCAATGTAGTGACCAGCATACATGCCCCCAATGCAGAGTACATGCCCCCAATGCAGAGTACATTCTCCCAATGCAGAGATCAGCCTGTGTGCCCCCAATGTAGTGACCAGCATACATGCCCCCAATGCAGAGATCAGCGTGCGTGCCCCCAGTGCAGTGACCAGCATACATGCCCCCATGCAGAGATCAGCATGTGTGCCCCCAATGTAGTGACCAGCATACATTCCCCCAATGCAGAGATCAGCGTGCGTGCCCCCTTACCTACATGGAGCAGCGGCGGCGGGCGGCTTCTTCTCAGTCTCGGTGACCAGCGGCGCATCTCCACGAGTCCTTCCAGCAGTGGCGGCGGCCGGCTTCTTCTGAGTCCTGGTGACCGGCTGCTTGTCTCCACGAGTCCTTCCGCTCCCGCCTCCTCCTCGGCCAATTGCAAGGGGTTTGCCTTGCGGCCAATCAGGAAGCGCGTATTGGACGCGCTTCCTGATTGGCCAGGAGGAGGATCGGTGTGACAATAGCGAATTTTCATTCGCTATTGTCACACAATAGGTGGGCCCCGGGACGCACTGCTCTGCGCCCCGGGTCCACCCTTTGCATCGCCCTATTAGAGCCTCTGGCTCTAATCAGGTGATGCCAAAAAAAAAAAATCTCATTGAACTCCATGCGTCCGGCGCCCCAGCATGCAGATTAGGGGGCCGGACGCATGGATGGGGGGGGGGACGCCCCTGCGCCCTCTGTACACCGGCCGCCACTGTTCACCAGCCCCTTTCTTTTCTAAATGAACACAGCGCGTTCATTCATAACAGAGGCATAGTTAAAACTGTGTTTACCATGCTTCGATTTGTGAATGCACAGGAAACCGCTCAGCACAGAGCACTTCCCATTCGTTTACTGTCCAGTGCAGCTGAGGCTGCAGAGAAAGGCATGTGTGTTTGAGCTTTCGGATGCACACCCTAATGCAATAGGCTGCACACACCTATAAGGACAACACGCACTCCCCTGCCCTTCTACTGTCCATAACCTAGTGGGGTGTGTTTCTGTAATCCTTAAAGAACACTGTAAATGATAAATTTGTACAGGCAGAGAGCAAAGAAAGTTATCGTCTCACAAGATTTCAGAAAAGGCATAGCAGGAATTTTTTTTAACTTCTCAAACAGATTTAACAAAATGCTTTTAATGGTGTATTTAAAGGCTTAGGCCCCTTTCACACTTGTGCGACTTGGGACTGCAAAGTCACATGACAAGTCGTACTCCATGATTTCCAGTGAGTACTGTTCATATCTGTGCGACTTCAAGTCACAGCGACTTCAAAGTAGTCCCTGCACTACTTTGGGATGATTTTAATGCGTTTTGAGGTTCATAGACATAGGCATTGCTTCAAGTCCAGTCAAAATCGCGGCAAGAAAATCATGGCAAATCACAGTAAAATCACACCACTTATAGGTTGCATAAGTGTTAAAGTTTACTTGTTTTGGATATTTATAGCTAAACTATTTGCCAGTAAATTAATGTAGTATCTCTTTCCCAGGATTGTCCAAGCAATGACTAAATGCTGTACCAGGCCAATCGTATCCATCAGTAGCCTCGTATTCAAACTTTTCAGGCAGCCAGTTAGGTGTGATGGGCTCAGGGCAAGATGGTCTACAAGTTTGTGAAGCCCCCGAAGATCTTGGCTTCTTTTGTACGTTGATGTCACTCACAAGTCCGCCTACCACTTCCACTCATCTCTTATCCATCCTAATATCATAGGAATTGTAGGTTCCCTACAGGCTTTGCAGTTGTCTAGACTGTCGCTTGGAAAAGTTACATTGTGGGGTTGAAATAAAGTGGGGACATGCTGAAAAACTTTTGTCGCTCTTTCAGAATACAATGTGGTGGAGAGGATTCCTCCATTCAATTTGATTATGTGGATCAAGGAATCTGTGCTTTTTTAGTTCAATTTGATTTTATTGAAAAGATACAGATAAAGTATTCATACACAAAGTATAAACAAAAAGTTAACATTGATTTACAATTCCAAACAATACCATTCACATTGCCGCCACTTGTCAGGCGACTTGTCAGCCTGACAAGTTGCGGTCCATTGACCGCTACAGGACCCGTTCTAATAGGAGCGACACAAGTCGCTCCAACTTAGAAAAAGGGTCCTGTACTACTTCGGGGCGACTTGCATAGACATTCATTATATGAAGTCCGTGCCGCTTCAGTGTGAACCGGCACTAATAAAAAATACGGTTCATACAGTGCCTTGAAAAAGTATTTATACCCCTTGACATTTTCCACATTTTGTCATGTTAAAATCCAGGTTCGTACGGTCATGAAAAACCTGGAAAAGTCGTAGAATTTTAAAATGGAAATTTTCCAGGCCTGGAAAAGTTTTGGAAAATAATTTAACCCACAAAGTTTTGGAAAAGTCATGGAAATTTGTTTCACAATCAATGTATATTCCAATATGCAGAAAAGAGAGAAATGCGCCACTCAGTGTAGCAGATGTTAATAATTCTATTGACACATATTAAAAACTTACATGAAGGTAAGCGTCTATCTTCATGGCTCAGCTTCCTTCCGGGTCCGCTGTGTTTCCATCCCTGAGGCTGGCCAGCAGCCGGGAGACGACACTAGAGGAGAACCAATCAGGGGACTCAGTCAGATCGAGGCAGCGGTGAAGCGCATACCTCACTGGAGGCCCGCATGAACGCGATGACGTGGTGGGGGGGGGGGGGCGATAACCAGTTTCGGAGCATGCGTGAACCGCAACCACACTTTTCAGATATTTGTTAGTGCGTGTGACCGGGTCCGCCGGTCACATGCACTAACTTCCCTGTGAACGAGGTGCGGCGGGCGCGCGCTTCCCTGCTATTGGCTCACAAGGAAGTGACAGGCAAGTGACATACCCATACGTCACTCTGCCTGGCCGGGGCTGACCGCCGCAGTATATAGTCGTGCGGCGGTCGGCAACCAGTTAAGACTAATGAAAAATGGTTACCGTTTCTATGCAATTATAAAGAACAGTTCTTCTGTGGCTTTGAAATTGCGCTACTTCAGTGTGATTTCAAAGCCGCAGATCAGTGCGATTTGGACCTCTAAAATCTTTGCGGCTTGTGACTTCATTTAACAGAACTCAATGAAAGTCAATGAAAACCCGAAAAAAGGGTATAGGGTTAGTATTAGAACATTTGCACAAGTGCAAATTCTTAGTATCCGCACCAATACCGGTATCGGTTCAACACTATAGTATATGTATATATATATTTCTTCTGTTAGAGTAGATTAGATATTTTGTTTCCTCACCAGCTACACATTCTGAAAGAAAAACCCTCTGCACACTACTGCACCCTTTCCAGCAAAATATGCAATGAAAAACAGATATTTAGTCCACATATAGTCCATCCAGAATTTGTAGTGTTAATGTGGTCACACCCCTTTAGCACCTAGCTATTGGGACTTGAGCACTGGTATATCTTTTCTCTGTTGTAATGCAGGTCAGTGACCAGATCTGAACCTAGTAGCTCTCCCTCATCTTGTGTCTCTATGCCCCAGGTTGGCATGGTGTCCACCATAGCACTTGCAGTGGCAGAGCAGTGTAGGACTGGCCATAAGAGGGATTACATTGACGCAGTTGGTCAGCTTAAACATGTATTGCAATATATGTGTGAACTAAATATCCCTGTTTTTCATTGCACCAGGGCCGGCCTTAGGTGTTCAGGCGCCCTGTGCGAGCTAATCCTGTGGCGCCCCCCACTGCGCGCGTGGTGCCCCCCCCTGCACATTTTCTTGCACTTTATTTGACTTTTTTTATGATCACTAATAACTTAGCCCCCCTTACATTAGAGACACCTCACAGAGCCCCCCTTACATCAAATACCCCTTTACATTAGAGATCCCCACAGAGCCCCCCCCCCCTTACATCAAAGACCCCCTTACATTAGAGAGCCCCCCCTTACATCAGAGACTCCCCCCACAGAGCCCCCCTTACATCAGAGACCCCCCCACAGAGCCCCCCTTACATCAGAGACCCCCCCACAGAGCCCCCCTTACATCAGAGACCCCCACACTGAACCTCCAGGCCGCAGTTGCCACTTACCTCCAACTGTGCGGCCTGATCATATGCGAGCTGTGATGGCCGCACGGCGCCCCTGTTGCCCATGGCGCCCTGTGCGGCCGCACACCTCGCACACCCCAAAGGCCGGCCCTGCATTGCAGAGTTTGCTGGAAAGGGTGTAGCAGTGTGCAGAGGGTCCATCCAGAATTTGTAGTGCTACTATGTGGTCACGCCTCTTTAGCACCTGATAGTTTAAATACATGAAAAAGCTATTGGGATTTTAGCACAGGTATATCTCTTCTTATCATATAGCCGGTTATTTGTATTTACCACTGCATAGAATTCAAGAATAAATTGTGTTTTTTTTTGTTTTTTTTAAACTTAATTAAATTATACGCCACACTTTTGAGTTTTTTTCAATTTTATCCGATTAATCGAAACAATAATTGGACAACTAATCGAATCGATCGTGGTGGTGCAATAGTCAAGCTGTAATGGCACAAAACTGCTGTCTGACTTTTATCCTTCGCTGGGATTGGGTGCTTTAATTTTGCAATATTGAAGTATTATTGGATGATCACTTGATATCACAGATCAATATCTCACTGCAGTTGGTCTTCTCTGTCTTTCTTTGTATTGATCCAGTTTTACAGACACCATTTACAAAGATTCCTTAATGCTTCTTTTCCATTTTGGTGGAACATTTTGCTGTATGCTAGAACACATTTTCCTAGCATGGAAAGCATGCAAACCTCCGTTCTTTACATAATGTGCCGGGGTTGTGCAGGATGACCTTTTGTAATATGGTATTCTGTATTTTTAGCCTGGCTCTCTAGGGCTGGAAAAAAATAAGTTTAAAGTTGTAGCTGTATGTCTGTTCCTGAATTCGCTAGAAGAGATTATCACTTTAAGGGGATGTACTGTATCATTGAGAATAGGTTTCAAATTATTTTTATTTTATTGGCTGATAATTGGTAATATTATGCTACATGAAGACTTACAGCTGTCTTCAAGGGAATAATCGACTGAGTTTCGGTTATGCACCAGCTTATAGCTACTGTGTCTCTGCCAGAAGAAAAGCTAAGAAATGTAACCTGCAGTAGAAGACTCTGCACTCCTGTCTGGCACAATGTTCATCATTAACATTTCTTGTGCTGGATGCTTGTATCTCCAATCTGCCCCTATTCCGGCACTATGATTTAATTTGCCGACCCCGCATTGCTGCAAGGCACAAATGTGGCATAGGGGCCAGTAACAGGAGCCATTGAGTGCAGTGGGGGACCAAGCATTCAAGACCCGGATGTGTTGAATGTTGAAGATTCTACTGGAGACTTTAGTGTTTGAACATTACAGATTTTTGATTCACTGCCTGTGGAGGTTCTTTTGCTTTTTACCTTCCAAATGTAAAAAAAATAAAATAAAAAATGTTTCAGCTTAATACAGTGATCACCAAACTGTGGCCTGGGGGCCAAATGCATCCATTTGCTAGGCTTTATCTGGCCCTTGGGGGCCCAAGTTGTAGCACTATTCCTTCACTGACACCAATGACTGGGCACTATTCCTCACATTGACATAAATAATGGGGCCCTATTTCTCCCAATAGCACCAAGGGTAGGGCACCATTCCTCCCATTGACTGGAATGATGGGGCACCTTTCCTCCCATTGACTCCCTTGATGGGGCACCATTCCTCCCATTGACTGGAATGATGGGGCACTATTTCTCCTATTAACTCCAATGATGGGGCACCATTCCTCCCATTGACTGGAATGATGAGGCACCATTTCTCCCATTAACTCCAATGATGGGGCACCATTCCGCCCATTGACTCCAATGATGGGGCACCATTCCGCCCATTGACTCCAATGACGGGGCACCATTTCTCCCATTGACTCCAATGATGGGGCACCATTCCTCCCATTGACTCAAATGATGGGGCACCATTCCTCCCATTGACTCCAATGATGGGGCACCATTCCGCCCATTGACTCCAATGACGGGGCACCATTTCTCCCATTGACTCCAATGATGGGGCACCATTCCTCCCATTGACTCAAATGATGGGGCACCATTCTTCCCATGGACTCGAATGATGGGGCACCATTCCTCCCATTGACTCCAATGACGGGGTACCATTTCTCCCATTGACTCCAATGATGGGGCACCATTCCTCCCATTGACTCGAATGATGGGGCACCATTTCACCCATTAACTCCAATGATGGGGCACCATTCTTCCCATGGACTCGAATGATGGGGCACCATTCCTCCCATTGACTCCAATGATTGGTCTTATTCATCTCTGCAATAACAATGTTGGGGCATTGTTTAATTCCACTGATGCCGGTACATTTTCCACTCCCACTGGCCACAGTCCAGCCCTAGAAACAGCTCTAGCTAGGGAACAAGTATTGCAGCTACGGGTTATTTTTATTTTTTACACCTTCAGGGGAACATTAAAAAAAAAAAAAAAACTATTTAGCCCAGGAATGGGCTTTAAAGAATGACTTAACAATTTTTTTTCTTATTAGACATGCCAGCGGTAAATCAATATAGCCATTGCTGTGACTTTTAGGGCTCATTCATATGGACATTTGGTCCCATGCAGCATCCAGAGCCACTTCTTTACTTAAAGTATAGTGTAAACGGACCCTGCGCTGCCATTGTTGCTTCGTGCATTCAAGGCCAACATATAAAATCAACAATGCGCAGGCAGCACGGGTACTGAAGGCCGAGGCCATTCTGTGCCTACGCCGCCACTGCATGAATGACTCATTCAAGGCTGACATGTAAACATAATAGTGTGGAATCCGCGGCAGAGACACAGGTGCAGAATGTATGTGTCTCGGCTCAAACTGACATATGCCTGTGTTTGGGGCATACATTTCTGAGCACACACGACTCCGTTCCAAACAGCATCCAGCCACCACATGTTTTAACCACTTCTGGACCAAAAGGATTTACCCCTTAATTACCAGACCATTTTTTTCGAAACGGCACTGCATTACTTTAACTGTTGCGTGGTTTTGCAACGCTGTACCCAAATTAAATTGATGTCATTTTTTCCCCACAAATTGAGCTTTGATCACCTCTGCAAATTTTATTTTTTGCGCTAAAAACAAAAAAACAGCAACAATTCTGAAAAAAAAATCAATATTTTTTACTTTCTGCTATAGAACATTCCCCAAAAAAATCCCAATAAGTGTATATTGATTGGTTTGCACAAAAGTTATCACGTCTGCAAACTAGGGAAGAAATTTAGAGCCCATTCAGACTAGCGCGACTTGTCAGGCGTCTTGTCAGCCTGACAAGTCGTGGTCGGTCGTGGTCCATTGAGTAGTACAGGACCCGTTCTAATAAGAGCGACACAAGTCGCTCCGACTTAGAAAAAGGGTCCTGTACTACTTTGGGGCGACCTGGGAGCGACTTGCATAGACTTCCATTATGTGAAGTCCCTGCAAGTCGCGCCGAAGTCGCGGTGCACGTGACTTCACAGGTCGCCCCCCGAAGTCGGATCGCCTCAGTGTGAACCGGCTCTAATGTCATTTTTATTTATTTGTTTACTAGTAATGGCGGCGATCTGCAATTTTTCACGGGACAGCGACATGGGGCAGACAGATCGGACACCTAACTGACAATTTTGACACTTTTGGGGGACCTGTGACATTACTACAGTAATCAGTGCTAAAAATATGCACTGTTACTGTACTAATGACACTGGCAGGAAAGGAGTAACACCAGGGGAGATCAAAGGATTACATGTGTCCCTAGGGGGTGCTTTCTAACTGAGGAGGGGTGGACTTGCTGCATGAACACAGAGACCTAAATAAGAGGAACACCGGATCCCTGTGTTCATTACTCCATGGGGAGCGTTTGTGGGTTTTTTGCACTGTAGGAGCCAGGCCGCTGCGTCTGAGCCCTGAATAGGCTTGTATTATTTGAAGGCATGCACGAACACGTGTACCGTATACAAAGACGTATGCTTTGGGTTTTGCAGTGTTTGCTAAAATACTTATGAATCATCTCTCCCGCAGAGATTTTATTTGTTCGCACATTTACAGTACATGCATAAATGTTTATACTAGGTATTAATTAGTGAGAAATGTGATTTTCTGTGCTTTTTCTCAGAGTTACTATTATGTAATTACAGCAAATCCCAAAATTGGGTCAGTGTAGAACTTCTGAGAATGGGAAAACATGTGTTTTAGGTAATGGAACTATATTGCCCAAAGACAAGGTTGCTGTTTTAGCTCACAAGAGACTTTTTTTTTTTCCCTCCTGGTTTGAAGTTTTGTCATGACCGGTACATACTGTAGACGGAAAGCATCTGTGAGTATAATTCAGTAGCCCACCAGCAGAAACAAAGTGGTGACGGGTCTGTGCGGAAGGAAATGGGGCTGTGCAATCTGTGCCATAAAAATTCCAATAATAGCAAAGTACACTACCAATAACCCTTCAAACTTTGAGACAGAAGACAAACATTGAACATCTTTAAAAGAATTTAAAAAAATAAATATTTTAGCTTAAAGAGGTTGTAAACCCATGAAACTTTTTTTTTTTTTTTTTTTGCAACCTGAAAGAGAAACACATAATGAGCTAGTATGCATCGCATACTAGCTCATTATGAAATACTTACCTTAGAACGAGCCCCCGCCGTGCCGCCCGCTTACCTGTATGACGGGCGAGATGTCCAGTCGTCCGTCTTCCGGGATCGTGGCATCCGGCCATCTGATTGGCCGGAGCTGCAATGATGTCACTCCCGCGCACGCCCGCGGGAGCCGACGGTCACGGCACGCACGGGGCTCTGGGCACTGGCGCATGCGCTCTGAAGGAACGGCTGCTGGTGCCGTTCCTTCAGAGCGCATGCGCCAATGACGTCACTGGCTGCATGTAAGGTAAATATCTCCTAAACGGTGCAGGTTTAGGAGATATTTACAGTACCTATAGGTAAGCCTTATCATAGGCTTACCTATAGGTACAAGTTGCAGAGGAGGGTTTACTTCCTCTTTAATACAGTGGTCTCCAAACTGTGGCCTTAGGGCCGAATGCAGCCCTTTGCTAGACTTTATCTGCCCAAGTTGGGGCACTATTCCTTCACTGAAACCAATGAATGGGCACTATTGCTCCCATTGACACCAATAATGGGGCACTATTTCTCGCAATAAAGCTGGATACACACTATACAATTTTTTCTTTCGATTTTTTTCTCCTTTAGATTTACCAAAATCATATAATATGAGGTCAAACCTTAAAACTTTAAATTTGTATGGAATCAGGCAGGTCCGTGCACTACATAGTTGAAGGTAAATCTAAAGGAAATCGAACAACAAAAGTTGTATAATGTGTATCCAGCTTAACACCAACGATATGACACCATTCCCCCCATTAACTCCAATGATGGTTCCAGTATGATATATTCATCATACAATATACATCAATCCTTATTATTGATCATGGGTTTAAAACAAATTCTCATACGATTATCCAGGTGAAAGCCCTGACACATTTTAATCAAGAGCCTACTCTAGATCATCTTCAGGGGGCTGGATGCACATCTCAGGAGCCTATAGGCAGATAATTCTCTCTTATAACTTGATGAAGAGGACCCTGCATTAGGATCACATACAAAAAAAAAAGAAATGTTGTAACTGAATACAGTGGTCTTCAAACTGTGGCCTTGATACCGAATGCAGCCCTTTGCTAGGCTTTATCTACCCAATTTGGAGCAGTGTTCCTTCGCTGACACCAATGACTGAGCACTATTGCTCCCATTGACACCAATAATGGGACACTATTTCCCTCATCAACACTAATGATACAGTACTATTCCTCCCATTAACTCCAAATTGGTTCCAGTATGATATATTCACCATGCAATCCTTATAAAATATTATTGATCATGGGTTTAAAACGCATTCTCCTACTATATCCAGGGGAAATCCCTGATCCATTTCAATCAAAAGAGTTTAGATCATCTTCAGGGGGCATGGCTGGAAATCCAGGGCCCGATGTTCATTTTAGGAGCCTATACACAGAGAATTCTCTCTTTATAACTTGATGAAGAGGACCCCGCATTAGTAGGACCCTGCATTAGGATCACATTAAAAAAAAAAAAAAATGTTTTAGCTGAATACAGTTGGAGCACTTTTCCTTCACTGACACCAATGACTGGGCACTATTGCTCCCATTGACACCAATAATTGGACACTATTGGCACTTTTCCACTGCAAGTACCGGCTAGTACCAGCTCGGCTCTACTCGGCCCTGCTTGGCCCGGTTTGCTTTTCCACTGCGGTACCGCATGGTATAGTGTCGGAACGGTTTGGTACGGTACGGTATAGGTTTGCTTTTCCACTAAAGTAGTACTAAAGTTAAGTGGGTGGGATAACAACGGGGTGGGTGTGATTCTCTGACCAATCAGTGGCTAGTAGCGACTGCATGCAAAGGATTGTGGGATATGGTACCAGTTTGGTACCTGTTGGAACCACAATCGAGTAGGTACTGTTTTTTCAGAGCCGTACCGTACCGTACCGTTCGGTTCCATGCAGTGGAAAAGCAAACCTATACCGTACCGAACCGTTCCGACCCTATACCATGCGGTACCGCAGTGGAAAAGCACAAAAGCGTGCCGAACCGGTACGGTTCCATGCAGTGGAAAAGCGCCATATTTCTCCCATCAACACTAATGATACGGCACCATTCCTCCCATTAACTCCAAATTGGTTCCAGTATGATATATTCACCATACAATATACACCAATCCTTATAAAAACATATTGATCATGGGTTCAAAAATAATTCTCATACAATATCCAGGTGAAAGCCCCAACAGTTTTTAATCAAAGAGTCTAGATCATCTTCAGGGGGCATGGCCGGATATCATTATCCACAGAAATAATAGATGAATATGACCGGAACCATTAAAGGAACAGACACTCTCTCCAGACCACCAAGCGCCAAGGCAGAACAGAATACCCAACAAGGAATCATGCAGACCCAAGATGCTATTTGGGGGGGAAGAGCCACCATTGCCACCATTGCCACCATCGCCAAACAAAAAATACAGACATAGTCAGGGCATCAGGTAGTTAATCCTCCATGTTAAAAGGATTTAATACTCTTGGAAATCCCCAATACACTTGTCCAAAAGTGTCTGTATGTGCTCAGATGGCGTGGCTCCCACAGAGGGAGATTGAAATTTCACTTTCACAAAAAAATATTTGCTTTGTAGAATATACCCTGTCACCAACCTAAGAAAATGCAGGTAAAAGCACAGACGAATCAAGTATTTTAAACATTACTTGCAGTATTTCAGTATTTGTTTTTTTTTTTTTAATTCTCATGCAGTGTGCCTTGTGTACTTGCTAGAAAAATTGAGTTCTTCTGAAAGAGTTTATTTTCTCTCTTCCTCTTTGGAGTGCATATTTCCTGTCTGTGATGGCCCAGCTCCTCCTCTCCTCTCATCTCCCTACATAATCTTTTATGTAGCATCTAGGGGAAATTAAACAGAATCCTGTATAGCAGCCTTTCTTAACCAGGGTTCTTCCGGGGGTTTGCTAGGGGCATCTTGAGGAGAGCAGTGGCATATTAATTTCATGCCAACACTGACCTACAAAGTAGGGGGTTACTAAAATTTTCAATGTATACTTTGTTTCAATCCACGAACATCACTGAAGACAATTGTGTTACAGAGAGCAGAAGAAGAAATAAGGGAAGTACATCTCCTTCTTTATTCTTTAATTTAAACCCCCATACAATCTACTGGGAACATGAATGTACGGTGAGCTGCATATATAATTTTTAGTGGGGGTTCCCTGAGATCTGAAAACTTTTTTTAAAGGTTTCAAAGGGTTTCGTAATGGTAAAATGGTAAAGCAGCTATAGAATGACACTGAGGCTGTCAACATTACATCCAAGGTGGCGGGCAACCAGCAAGCCGTCTCAGATTTTGAATGTCAACACTTATGGGAAGATTTTGTTTGAAAGAATGGTCTGGTGACAGGTTCTCATGAACTACTTCAGCTCTTTGGACAGACCATAAGCCTGTGCTCATTTTGTTCAGATGATTTCGTCATACCGGTTTTGCAGCTAACCAAGCATGATCTGTGCTTGGCTAGCTGCTTTGAAAGGCGAGGGGGGGGGGGCATTGGGGGGTCCACTAAACCTCCAATGTCCCCATAAAAAGCACCTGTCACCTGCTCAATGCTATCACATGGGGGTTTGTTAACCAAAGTTTAATTTAAAAAAAAAAGGTGGGGAATAAAAATAAATTTTAGTAAAGAATTGAACGCAACCTCTTTTCTCTATCGTTTGACGGACGCAGCTCCATATAATTCTTGACCATTGGGTTATGCTGCCCCCTACAGGAGTAGAACACTAGGCAGGAAAAAGCTTTACCACGCCTATAGGCCCATCCCTGCAGGCATACACCTGCACACACTGTGCTATACGCTTCAGTTTGTTTCTGCCTAGTTTAGGAAAAAGAAGCGAAGTCATTCAGGTCTTCCGGGGGGTTCCAAGAAGAAATAATCAGGTAAGCCAAGAACAGGCCAACCCGGATCTGCGGACAAATCCTCGTCTGCATGAAGGGACGCCCTCCCCGTTTCTGGCGTGGGGGTGCCTTCGCTTCTTTCCGAAACCATGGACTTCCTTGATTCAGGACAAATTGGTTCACAAACTAATCCGATCGAGTTACAAGAACGAATTCAGGTCCCGACTGTCGGACAGGTATTTCCCATCCAACCACCGCCTATCTTCAGATCAGTTAATGGACCTACTAGAGGCGGTGCAAGATCTGCTGTCACAGGGAGTGATTGTGCCAGTTCCCTCTGGGGAATGTTTTTAGGGGTTTTATTCAAACCTGTTTACTGTGCCCGAGAAGGGTGGCAAAGTGTGTCCAGTCATGGATCTCAAAGATGTGAACTGCTTTGTTGGGTACAGAAGTTTCAAA
This sequence comes from Pelophylax lessonae, assembly GCF_965119305.1. NCBI lineage: Eukaryota > Metazoa > Chordata > Amphibia > Anura > Ranidae > Pelophylax > Pelophylax lessonae. The sequence goes on from NC_138769.1 coordinate 101,603,295, forward strand.
TGGAGTCTATTCGCACGGTGGTGGCATGCCAACATCAGGGAGACCTGTTGGCCTCTATCAATATAAAGGACGCATATCTACACATTCCTATCTACACTGGACACCAGCGTTTTCTTCGCTTCGCTGTGCGTTACCCTTTGGTCTCGGCCTCTGCTCCCAGGGTCTTCAGAAAAGTGTTGGCTCTGATATTGCCACTTCTACGTCAGAGGGGGATTGTGGTCCTTGGGTACTTGGACAATCTCCTGGTAAGAGAAGATTCTCATTCAGCTCTGTTGAAGGATTTGGCAATCACTGTAAGGACTCTGCAAGAGTTCGGCTGCACCACCAATTTCGCACAATCAACCCTGGCACCATCCTCAAGACTGGTCTACCTGGGTCTGACTCTGTAGTCTGCTTTGGCAAAAGTTTTTCTTCCCCTGGACAAGCTGCAGAAATTGCAGGGGGCAATTCATTTGTTGTTGTCCAGCAATCTGTCCTCTCTGCGGACTTGCATAAGAGTCCTAGGCCTGATGGTATCGACCTTCGAGGCGGTCCCATTTGCTCAGTTCCACACCAGGTCTTTTACAGAGAGAAATTCTGGTCAAATTGAACAAAGATCCAAAGTTGCTTGGATTCTATGATTTGGTTGATTCACTACACAAAGTCTGCTCTTCTATGGTGGCTTCGCTTGTTGGCATTGCGCCAGGGCAAGTCTTTCCTTCCATTGTATTGGATCGTGGTCATCATGGACACCAGCCTGTCCGGCTGGGGAGGAGTGCTGGGGAAGCTGTGTACCCAGGGGTCTTGGACAGTGGAAGAGTCCAGACTACCGATCAATGTTCTGGAACTCAGGGCAATAAAGCTTTGCTTTTGTCACTGGACTAATAGTCTACAAGGTTGTCCAGTCCGGGTTCAGTCGGACAATGCCACGGCCATGGCTTACATCAATCATCAAAGGGGCACCAAGAGTGTCCTAGCAGCCCGGGAGATGGCCGAGATCTTTAAATGGTCAGAAAATTTTGTTTTGGCTCTCTCCGCGGTACACATCCCAGCCAGGTCACGAGATCCCCTAGCCGATGCCGTAGATGCACTAGTGGCTCCTTGGGGTCATTATCGGCTGATCTATGCGTTTCCACCACTGAAACTCCTGCTGAGACTTCTGTGCAGAATAGAGACGGAGGAGATTCCAGTCATTCTGGTGGCTCCAGACTGACCTCGCCGGTCTTGGTACGCAGATCTGGTAAGATTGGTCGCCGATGCTCCTTGGAAACTTCCTCTCAGGCAAAATCTTCTGTCTCAAGGGCCGATCTTCCATCCTGCTTTACAGTTGCTGGCTTTAACAGTGTGGCTGTTGAAAGCCAGGTGTTGAAGGATGGGGTCTTTCTGATTCAGTGATTCCTACACTGTTGAAGGCCAGGAAAGCTACTTCAGGAAGATTCACCATCGTACGTGGAAATCATACATTTCATGGTGTGAATCTATGAAGGTGCATCCTTGCCTTTTTTAGGTGGCTAGGATCTTGGCTTTCCTTAAAAGAGGTGTCAAACAGAATTTTGCCTTGGCTACTATTAAAGGCCAAGTGTCGGCCTTGGCTGTGTTTTTCCAACATCCTTTAGCCTCGCATGCGTTGATTCACACTTTTATCCAAGGGGTCCGTCATGTGGCCCCTCCAAGGCGATCCCTGTTACCTCCGTGGGATCTGAATTTGGTATTGTCTGTTCTTCAACAACCTCCTTTTAAGAACATTAGGGTGATTCCTCTGCTTACCTTGTCTCAGAAGGTTGCCTTTTTGGTGGCTATTACTTCTGCTCGCAGAGTATCAGAATCGGCTGCGCTTTCCTGACGTTCGCCTTATTTGGTTATCCACAGAGATAAAGTGCTACTTCGACCTAGTCAGTCATTTTTTCCTAAGGTGGTTTCTGATTTCCATCTAAATGAAGACATTGTGCTGCCTTCTTTAGGTCCTAAGCCCAAGCATCCTAAGGAAATTGCTTTGAATTCTTTGGATGTGGTTCGGGCAATTAGGGTTTACCTGGCGACTACTGAATCTTTCAGAAAATCAGATTCTCTTTTTGTCCTTTATGGAAGGACCTAGAAAGCGATTGACTGCATCTGCTGCGGCTATTTCTAGGTGGATCAGGCAGACGGTGGATCAGGCTTATTCGCTGAAGGGTCAAGTTCCACCTTTCTCTGTGAAGGCGCATTCTACTAGGGCGCTGAGTGCTTCTTGGGCTTTTCGCCATCAGGCGTCAGTGATACAAGTTTGCAAGGCGGCAACTTGGTCGTCTGTTCACACATTCACAAAATTGTATGAAGTAGATGTGTTTGCATCCTCACATACTTCTTTTGGCCACAAGGTTTTGCAGGCTGCTGTTTGAAAGAGACAATCTCTTTGAGGGTGTTTGTCCAGATGAGCTCCTGTTGTTCCTGGCTGAGCTCTATATTCTCTGGTTGGCTAAAGTTTTAGCCTTGTTGGGAATTACGTTCTTTTTCTGTGTTGTTTTCCCACCCCTCATGCAAATACTGCTTTGGGACGTCCCAATGGTCAAGAATTACATGGAGCTGCGTCTGTCAATGAACTTCAGAGATAAGGATTTTACAGTAAGACAAAAATCTAGTTTTTTTCCTCTACATACCCACACACAGCACAGGGTGCACATGTGTATGTAAACTGCATTTACACCACACATGTGAGGTATAGCCCCCAAAGGTCTGACTGAGAGCAATTATTTTAGCACCAAGGCTTTTAAAATGTTGCCTATAGAGATTTTTGGGTAACATAGTTTTTGTTTTGATTGTTGCGCCAATATCGTGCAACATAAAAAATTGCAACTACGATCTTTTTTTCTACAGGGCCTCTGATTTCAGAAAATATGCAATGTGCTGGGGTTTTAAGTCGTTTTATGTAAAAAAAAAAATGAAAAAAAACTTCTCTAGATCCAAACTGGTGAATGGTGCCCAGATGTGAGGTGATCTTCTAGAGAAGGAGTCTCCAAACTTTCTAAACAAAGGGCCGCTTTACTGTTCTTCAGACTTAAGGGGGTCAGACTGGGGGCATTGGTAGTAAAAAAAAAAAAAGGTAAAGTGGAAATAAACCGTGCCCCATCTTTGGTGTCAGTGGGACAAATAGCACCGCATTGCTGATGTCATAGGGAAGAATTGTGCCCCATCTTTGGTGACATTGGGAGGAATTGTGCCCCATCCTTGGTGACATTGGGAGGAATTTTGCCCCTTTCATGGTGTCAGTGGGAATATGCCCCATTGTTGGTATCTGTGGATAAAAAAAAAAGTGCCCCAAGGGCTGGATTAAAGCAGACAAAGGGCCACAGTTTGGAGACCACGGTTCTAGTGAAGAGTTAGAACCCATTGAATTTTATTGCTGTCTCATGGGACAGTAGTCAGGATCTTGATATATCCTCTAAAATTAGAATAAAAAACTTATGTACATGCTTCTATTTATAAAAAAGACAAAGACTCAGAAGACTTGGCTTAAAATTGGCCGCGGCCGTTTATTACTGGTTAAACTTCAATAAATAATGAATCAATACATTTTATTAAAAACTCCAGACAACCCAGCCATTACAGCTCAGGCTGCATCAATAAATAAAACAATTATTTTTCAAAAGACAAACTCCCATGCTCAATAACATACTAGTCCCCCCTTGCATAGTTGCAAGAGTGACCTTCCACATAACAAACAGCCGCGACATAAGGGGAGGGGGGGGGGGGTTGGGAAACTCCAATGTTGAGTGCAGTGAGGTGAATGAGCCCCTCAGGTAATGCAAGCTCCTTATATAACCTATTGGAATGTTCTAGAAATTCCTGAGATACCGTCCCACTTTTTTGACTAACTGACCTATCACCTGACAGACTGCCTAAACTCCACCCTTAACCACAATATCTCCAGGCAGGTTCCCTGAGGTAAATTCTACCTGCTATCTTCCTGCCTAAACCTGACTGGAAATAATCTGACCTGCCACTTATCCCATGAGAAAAAGGGGGGTATAGTAAATGCCCCTTTTTCTTTCATTCTCTGCGGGAGAGATTCATCTCCTGTTTTTTTTTCTTGGGTTTGGAAACTTTAACCTATAGGTCCCTTTTTAAGGGAATGATTGATTGAAAATAACATTTGTTTTCCTTTTCGTGGTTCAGTCTATGGCTGGCACTTGTAATCATTGTTTTCCTCAGTCATCTATCTTGCTGATTGCAGAGATTATCCTGTTTGATCAGAGAGGTGTTTATGGAAAGTTGCCCTGTGGAAGAAGTTAGTCACTGGGTCTGTTTTATTTGTCATAAGGAAGTCATATAATGGGAATGATGGCAGTCATAATATGTGAAACCAGAATGCCTTCTGTAGTGAAGCTTCACAGCTGGCTCTCTGCTAAGTGACACCATCTTTGGGTCACTCAGCCATCCATGTCCCTCAGGTGCTCATTTACAGGTCAATGAACAATCAAACTGGATTATTTCAGGATGACTCATTAACAGGAAGCCCCTATATAATCACTCTGAAAATGTTTAAGGGGGGGGCTTTATCTTTGTACCATGCATAGCTGAATTGTTTGACAGTGTTGGTGAAGGTCTGGACCAGCGTTTCTCAACCAGGGTTCCTTTAGAGCAGGGATATGCAAACCGTGGCCCTCCAGATGTTGCAGAACTACAAGTCCCATGAGGCATAGCAAGACTCTGACAGCCACAAGAATGACATCCAGAGGCAGAGGCATGATGGGACTTGTAGTTTTGCAACAGCTGGAGGGCCACAGTTTGCATATCCCTGCTTTAGAGCAATAGTCTCCAAAGGGGCAAGATGCAATCCTTTTCTTGCTTTTATCCGGTCCTTGGGGAACCATTTTATCCACTGATACCAACAGTGGGGCATAATTTCCCCCACTGACACCAATTAAGAGGCACAATTTCTCCCAATGGCATCAACGTTGGGGCCCAATGACACCAATGATGGGGCACTATTCCTCCTACTGACACCGATGGGGACACCATTCCTCCCACTGACACTGATGGGGCACCATTCCTCCCACTGACACCAATGGAGTACTATTTCTCCAACTGACACCAATGATGGGGCACTATTCCTCCCACTGACACCAGTGATTGGGCATTATTCCTCCCACTGACACCAGTGATGGGGCATTATTCCTCCCACTGACACCAGTGATTGGGCATTATTCCTCCCACTGACACCAGTGATGGGGCACTATTCCTCCCACTGACATCAGTGATGGGGCACTATTCATCCCACTGACACCAGTGATTGGGCATTATTCCTCCCACTGACACCAGTGATTGGGCATTATTCATCCCACTGACACCAGTGATGGGGCACTATTCCTCCCACTGACACCAGTGATGGGGCACTATTCATCCCACTGACACCAGTGATGGGGCACTATTCCTCCCACCGACACCAGTGATTGGGCATTATTCCTCCCACTGACACCAGTGATGGGGCACTATTCCTCCCATTGACACCAATGATGGGGCACTATTCCTCCCACTGATGCCAAGGAAGGGGCACATTTGCTCCCACTGAAACAATGGAGCATTATTTTTCCCCCACTGATGTTGGGACCTTTTTTACTCCCACTGGCCACAGTCCAGCCAACTAAAGTCTGAAGGACAGTAAACCGGCCCTTTTGTTTAGAAAGTTTGGAGACCCTTGATCTAGAGGTTATATTAGGTTCCTAATGACACCATTGATCTTTTGAGTTATCTTTAAGAGGGGTATTATTACCACTTACCACAAATGTAAAGGGATTCTTTCCACGATCAGTGTTAAAGGGGACTTATCCCACTAACCACCAATGTAAGGGGGCTCTTCTGTCACTGACCACCAGTGTAAGGGAATCGTTCTCACACTGACCACCAATGTAAAGGAGTCCTCATACTGACCACCAGTAATAGGTTCTTCTCCCACTTACCACTATTTTAAGGGGGCTCTTCTGTCACTGACCACCTGTGTAAGGGGATCGTTCTCCCACTGACCACCAATGTAAGGCAGCTTTTCTCTAACTGACCACTAATGTAAGGAGGCTCTTCGGTCACTGACCACCAGTGAAAGGAAATCGTTCTCACACTGACCACCAATGTAAAGCAGCCCTTATACTGACCACCAATGTTAGGAGGCTCTTCTCCCACTTACCACCAATGTAAGGGGCTCTTCTCCCACTTACCACCAATGTAAGGGGCTCTTCTCCCACTTACCACCAGTTTAAGGGGGGCTCTTCTGTCACTAACCACCAGTGTAAGGGGATCTCTCCCCCACTGACCGCCAATGTAAGGGAGCTTTTCATTCACTGACCACTAATGTAAGGGGGCTCTTTTGCCACTGACTGCCAGTATAAGAGGGGGTCTTCTCACATTGGCCACCAATGTAAGGTGGCTCTTCTACCAATGACCACCAATGTAAAGGGGGTTATTCTCATACTGACGACCAATGTAAGAGGGCTCTTCTGTCACTGATCACCAGTGTAATAGGACCCTTCTCCCACTGACCACCAATTTAAGGGAGCTCGTCTCTCACCAACCACTTATGTAAGGGGGCTCTGCTGTCGCTTACCACCAGTGCAAGGGGGATCGCTCTCACCCTGATCACCAATGAAAAGGAGCTCTTCTTTTACTGGCTACTAGTGTAAGGGGGACCTTCTCACACTACTCACCAATGTAAGGGGGCTCTTTTGTCACTGGCCACCAATTTAAGAGGGATCTTCTCCTCCTGACTACCAAATGTATGGCGGCCCTTTTCCCACTGACCACCAGTGTAAGGGGTTGTTCAGTCACTGATCCTCAATGTAAAGGAGCTTTTCTGTAACTGACCTAGTTACTAATATAAGGGAGCTTTTCTCCTACTGAACACCAATGTAAATGTGCTTTTCTCTCACTGACCGCTAATATAAGGGAGCTTTTCTCTTACTGACCACCATTGTAAAGGAGCTTTTCTCCTACTGACCACCAATGTAAGGGAGCTTTTCTCCCACTGACCACCAATGTAAGGGAGCTTTTCTCCCACTGACCACCAACGTAAGGGAGCTTTTCCCCCACTGACCACCAATGAAATGGAGCTTTTCTCCCACTGACCACCAATGAAATGGAGCTTTTCTCCCACTGACCACCAATGAAATGGAGCTTTTCTCCCACTGACCACCAATGTAATGGAGCTTTTCTCCCACTGACCACCAATGTAAGGGTTTTTTTTCTCTCACTACCGATGTAAGGGAGCTTTTCTCCTACTGACCACCAATGGAAGGGAGCTTTTCTCCCACTGACCACCAATGTAATGGAGCTTTTCCCCCACTGACCACCAATGTAATGGAGCTTTTCTCCCACTGACCACCAATGTAATGGAGCTTTTCTCCCACTGACTACCAATGTAAGGGGGTTTTTCTCCCACTCTCTACCGATGTAAGGGGGCTTTTCTCCTACTGACCACCAATGGAAGGGAGCTTTTCTCCTACTGACCACCAATGGAAGGGAGCTTTTCTCCTACTGACCACCAATGGAAGGGAGCTTTTCTCCTAGTGACCACCAATGGAAGAGAGCTTTTCTCCTACTGACCACCAATGTAAGGGGGCTTTTCTCCCACTGACCACCAATGGAAGAGAGCTTTTCTCCTACTGACCACCAATGTAAGGGGGCTTTTCTCCCAATTTTGTTTATTAAAAGTCTTGCAATCAATAATCATAAAATCAATATACATAAATAAATATATACATATTTACATGAAAAGGGAAAAAAAATACATAGCAAGTTCTGCTCTCAAATAAAGAATGGCTTTAAAGCAAAAACAAAACTCACATCATGAAACACATCATTACCGGGAAAAATAATCTTAATAAGACTCACACCACCACACCAGACATCAAACCTGCGAGGTCAAGAAACAAAAACCACTCCCATTATGCATGCAGCCCTTCTTCAAAAATGAAGATATTAACTAACAAAAGCTAAGGGCGTGAAAGAAATAGCATAGGAAAAAAGCTTTTCACCCAGAGATGGACAGTTCACCAAAAGCAGGTCTGATATTCCTCCACGCCCTTATCCAGACCGCTCGAGGCTCCCTGCCCTTCTCAAGACCCCGAATCTTCCCAACCTCACCCAGAATATCGTACACCACCACCTCGACAGGGAGGACTTTCTTCCGCAGGGTAATCTGGCACCGTGCATTCCACGTGAAGTAACGGACAACTATACTAACTAGAAAAAGTGTATCCAAATCAAAATCCCAGAGAGTCGGGAATGCCCCGTACACCCACTCCGCATAACTCATGCGATAGAGAAAGGGGATGCCTAGAGCCCTCCCCACCCTTTTATACACCTCTATGTTAAAGGGACACTGGAGCAAAAAGTGGTCCATAGACTCCACTTTACCAACACACTCCGCTCTAGGACAATCCCGATCATCCACAGGGCGATGCTTCAGGTTCCCTCTCACATAGAGCCTTCCATGGAAAGCGAGCCAGGCTTGATCCCTAAACTTCAAAGGGATTCTTCCTAAGTTAATTAAACGCAACCCCTCCCTCATTACGGGGCCTGGGCAATCCCTTAAGGTCAGCGACACACTGAAAGCAGAGCCCAAAATCCTCTTCTCCAGAAGCTTTCTGGGGAGGGACTTGATATCCCCCACTGTCACCTGCCACTGCCTAAGTATTTTCAGACACGGGGCAACATAAGCCGGAAGCTTGCCATGTCGGACTCTCAGACTTTTCACTGGCCCGCCATCTTCCCAGCATCGCAGAAAAGGCCTAAACCAAGATTGAAAAATACCCACCCATCCCGGCGGGGTCTCTGCTAACATATTACCAAGATTATACTTTAAAAAAAGCAGAGAAAAGAAAACTATAGGGTTGACCATTCCTAGACCACCCTCCCGCCTGGACAGGTAAGTTACATTGCGTTTGATCAGGTTCAGCCTATTTCCCCATAACAGTTGGAAAAAGCAGCTGTACACCCTTGCATAGAGAGATTCCGGCAAGATACAGACAAAGCTGACATATAAAAAGATTGGGATCAGGTAAGTTTTAATCAAGTCAACCCTTTCCCTCAAGGAAATTTTCCATTTCTTCCAGCTTGCCACCTTGGCATTGGCATTCAACAACCTGCTTTCCCAATTTCGATGACCATAGTCACCAGGACCAAATTTGATGCCCAACACTTTAATTTCCTGCTGGGGCTCTGGGAAGGCATCCGGAAGTTCGAAGCTTTCACCCTCCTCACCCATCCAGAAAACTTCACTCTTTTCATGATTGATTTTAGAGCCAGAAGCCTCAGTGTACTGCTCTATCACAGAGACCACCTCCTGCGCCTCCTCCATCCCAGAGATAATAACAGACACATCATCGGCATAGGCCACGACCTTCAAAGGCGGCACACCAGCAATGCCCAAAGGCACCCCACACAACGATCCACTCTCTAACCTTCTTATGAAGGGATCGATTGCGAATACATATAGCAGGGGGCTCAAAGGACACCCCTGGCGCACCCCAGAGCCAACCTCAAAAGGCCGTCCAACCCAACCATTAACAAGTGGGAAGCTCTCAGCCCCTTTATATAATGTTTTCAGCCAATCAATAAACCTCCCCTGCAGGCCGTATCTACCAAGTAGCAAATACAGGTACTCATGATTGACTCGATCAAAAGCCTTCGCCTGATCCAATGCCAGCAAGTACTTTCTCCATCCAGCAGCCCTGCATCGCTCCAAAGCCTCCCGGACAGCTAAAATTGCTGAAAAGGTACTTCTGCCCTGGACCGAGCAGTGCTGATGATTGGACAACAAATCGCCTGCTACTGACGACAAGCGCCAAAAAAGAATCTTCGCCAAGATCTTTCTATCAACATTGAGAAGACTGATGGGGCGCCAGTTCTCAATTATTGAGGGGTCTTTACCTTTTGACAGAAGAATCACAGCGGATTGCCTCATGGAGGGAGGGAGAGAACCCTCTTCTAAACAGCTGTTATAAACCTCCGCTAAAAAGGGAGCCAGAATGGACTTAAAACACTTGTAAAATTCAGCTGTCAACCCATCTGGCCCAGGCGACTTTTTGGTAGCCAGCTTCTCTATAGCACGAACTACCTCATCCGCTGAAATTGGTTCTGTCAAATCCATCAAAGGCAATGTATCGTTTCCCAATCCTGGAGTAGAATCCAGAAAGCTTTCCATCCTGTCCCGACTAAGGTCCTTTCTTCCCAGAAGGTCTGCGTAATATGACCTGAAGATCTCCAGGATCCCTGATCTGGACTTCACCAGGGAACCCGTACTATCCCTCAGACCTATGACCGTCTTAACTGCTATGCCTTGCTTACAGTTCTGGTAAGGATCAGGCGAGTGATATTTCCCATAATCTCTCTCCAGAACCAAGGAGGCATGCCGGTCGTATTGACACTTCCTAAGAAGAAGCTTTACCTCCGAGATCTCCCCTGGATCTCCTCCATACGAGACAAGACGATCAAGCTTCCTCCGCAAATGCTGGTAGGCAATATACATACCAAGCTGCTTCTTCTTACTTATGGCCTTGAAAAGTCCAATCGCCCTTTGTTTCACAAGCTCCCACCACTCTGACTTACTGCTGCAAAAGTCCAGAATAGAAACCTGTGCCTGAAAAAAAAATCCTCAAAGGATTGTCTTACCTCTACATCTTCCAGGAGAGCCGAATTCAGTTTCCAGGTACCCCTTCCCCTGGGTGGAGTGTCCGAGGCATTCAGAGTCACAGACAGCATACAGTGGTCAGAGAACTCCACCGCCCTCAACTCAGGAGCCGAGAAAGCAGAGTTCTCCTTTAAAAAAAACCTATCTATCCTACTCTGACTATTCCCTCTCTGAAACGTGAATCCCGTGCTGCCAGGGCAGTGCTTAATGTGCACATCTACCAGGCCTGCTTGTCTAACCATATCTCTAAGAAAAACGCTATCATAACCCAGCCTGTCTATGGAGACCCTCCTGTCTTCAGGCCTAATTATGGTGTTAAAGTCACCTCCAAAGACAACCTGCTGGGATGTAAAAAGGAAGGGCTTGATCTTTGTGAAGAGGCATTTCCTGTCCCATTTTGACTGCGGTCCATAGATATTGATCAGGCGCAGGTCCTGCCCCCTAACAGAGACGTCTAAGACCATGCATCTCCCCATTTCTACCTCAATTATCCGCCGGCACGTTACCATATCGGTTTTAAAAAGAACCGCAACTCCGCTGCAAGGCTCAGCCGCAAGAGACCAAAAGGAGGGACCGCATCTCCACTCCCTTTTTGCTAGATGGACATCCGCCAAAGTATTGAGCCAGGTCTCTTGCAAAAATAAAATCTCAGCATCAAACTCACTGAGCAAAAATAAGGCAATATCACGAGCTCTTGCAGATTTCACGCTGGCGACATTAATGGTCGCCACCTTTATCAGAGCGGGCACTGCCATCAGGATGATTGGGGTAGTCGTTTCTTAACCTCCACCACACTCTCATCACCCGAAACAGCTCTCTTTACACTATGTGACTCCCCCTCATCCATAGATGATAAACAAATAGATAAATCCGACACCAACTCCTCCCCTGATAAAACCGAAAATGTGTTGCCAAGAGGAACCCCTCCTGGCTCTAACTGTAAGGAAGAAACGACTGCTTTACTGGTCTTCCTCTTCTTCTTTTTCTTCCTCTTTGTCCTCTCCCACCCCTCCTCATCCGAATCCTCCACAACAGAGGGTGAGACATGGGACATGGACACCCCTCCCTCAACCCCATCGACCCCACCACCATCCAGCACCCCTGCACCCTCTTGGCCACGTTTGCGGTGTCGAGAGACAGGGACTGGAGGTGGAGTAGGCCGAGGGGGAAGATCCACTATACCCGCCCCCCCAGCAGCTTCCGCTAGTCTGGAGGATCTACGCACAGTAGATGTAGGAACAACAGGAGGGACAGACTCAGGGACCACATCACCAGGGGAAACAAAATCTGACACAACAGACACAGGAAGGACAGACTCAGGGACCACATCACCAGGGGAAACAGAATCTGACACAACAGACACAGGAGGGGCAGCAACAATTTCCTCTCTAACTTCAGCTGCTTCATCTTCTTTATCAAGCCTCTGCAGCTCAGTCTCCAATCCTGGCAAGTTATGCAGTGCCTCTGGGCACTGGCTATATGGATGACCCAGCTGCTGGCACAAATTGCACCGAATCTGGGTGCATTCTCTGGCCAAATGGCCTAAATCCTGGCACAGTGAGCACTTCTTGTGGGTGCAGGACGATGCAAAGTGGCCTTTATCACCACATTTATTGCACACCTTAGGCTGACCTTGGTAGAAAATGGTCAGCCTATCCCTACCCAGAAAGGCTGAGCAGGGAAGGTGCTGAACTACATCGCCCAGCACCCCCAATTTTAGTGACACTGTCCAGGCCCCTGTCCATATCCCATGCTCATCAAGGACCTTCCGCAGTGGAGTGAGGACCTCGCCATATCGGCGTAGCCATACTAATAAATCAGCCTCTGGTATGGATTCGTTACGCACCAAAATGGTCACTGATTTTATCAGAGGCTGTCTTGAGATAACCTTTGGCACCAAACCACTCCACTGCTGAAGGCCCTTGCACCTCCTAAATCTCTCCCAGAAGAGATCCAAACTTTCAGGTTTTACAAACGACAAATCAAATTCATAACTCCCCACCGGGCAAATTAAAGCAAAAATATCACAGGCTTTAAACCCCATTTCCAAAATCAACTCAGCCACCCTCCCCCTTACTGGTGGAGTTCCATCCCCCACCCACCTCAACTGTACCACATTCCTCCTCCTATACCCACCAAACCTCCCTGAATTTTGACTAATAACAGAATTCCCACCACCCACCATGGTGTGACTCCCCAAAGCTGAAGCATAGCTTCCAACATTCCTCCCAGCAGAAAATCCATCAGTTTTTTTTAAATTATCTGACACACACTTAGCAGATAACGATTGCACAGATTCGGGATTGATCTGTGCAATCGAATCTTTCCTCTGCTGAGCAGGAGGAGAAATGTCATTTTTATTTTTCCCAGCATTACTAACCCCTTCACCACCACCCACCACATTCATTGCTTTAACATTAATGTCATTTTTTATACTTGCTGGGATATTTATTATTGCTGTTGTCTTCACAGCAGAATCCATAGTTGCTGCTGCACTGGTAAGAACTCCAGCTGTCATCTTCTCTTCCACTAGGACAGGGTTTTCAGCTGTGGAAATAGCATTCTGTTTTAACACAGCAACAGGTGAAACATTGCAGGAGACTTCCATAGCTGCTTCACTTCCAGCACTATGTTGATCCCCTCCCCCACCAGAAGTCAGCTGGTCAATCAGCACTGGAAGACTGGGAGGCTCAGGTGAACATGAAGCATGCTCTTTGGAGCTGGCAGCCATTTTGCTTGCTGTGGGACTACTGGTCTCAGCCAGACCAGCAAAATCCATGCCTGGGGTGTTAGATGCAGGTCCATCCACATTCATCTGATTGTCCGGGAATTCATTGGTCAGGGATTTTCCTTGCATGTCTGCACTCGGTTTCTCCACAGCAGAATCTCCAATAGGTAGCTGTATGCAGAGCTCCTTCTCACCTGGGACACCATCCACTACAGCAAGTGGGGCAGACATGCTGGAAGGCAGCATGATGTACTGGGATTTCTCCACCATTACTGGCTTTGCTGACTTGAATCTCCTCTGCCCATCCTCAGGGATTTCTGATGGATCATCAGAAAAGACAAACTTGTCTGCTTTCAGGGGTGACTCCATCTCCTGGATAAATGTCAGGGATCCATGTCCACTCTCAACCCCCTGGCTGGTTGCCGCTGGTGATTCCCAGTTCTGGCATGGGGGGAGAGGTGCAGAGGCAGATGGAGCCTGGTCATCCATTAACTGAGCCTGCTGATCCACAGAACTTGCTGATGCTTGGCTGGTAAAACGCCTCTCATTGTCAAACTTTTCTTTAAATGCTCCACTTCGGTCTTTCAGCCTTTCCAATAATAAAGATTGTTCCTTTACCTTTTCTTCCAATTCCTGTAACTCAGGCTTCATGGCTGTGCGATTTTTACTCCAGGCCTGGAAATACTTAGTTTTGAAGGATTTGTGTTCAGCCTTCAAAACTTTAAGTTTTTCTTCCGCTCTCCCAATCGCCCTAAAACGATTGATAACCTTCTGGCTGAAGACATCCGCATTCTCACCAGGGCCTGGACCCACAGACAGGTCCTCCACCTCCTCCTCACTAGGCCCCGTGTCATCAGGGGGATCCCTCCCAGGGCCTCCCCCAGGATCAGGCATTGTTCCTGGGCCAAGCTAGCAAGCAAGGCCCAGGCTTGAAAAGGGCTGGTTCTCACAGAGAGCTCTTTGGGTGTGTCCTCCTCCTTCTTCCCACTGACCACCAATGTAAGGGGGCTTTTCTCCCACTGACCACCAATGTAATGGAGCTTTTCCCCCACTGACCACCAATGTAATGGAGCTTTTCTCCCACTGACCACCAATGTAATGGAGCTTTTCTCCCACTCTCTACCAATGTAAGGGGGTTTTTCTCCCACTCTCTACCGATGTAAGGGGGCTTTTCTCCTACTGACCACCAATGGAAGGGAGCTTTTCTCCTACTGACCACCAATGGAAGGGAGCTTTTCTCCTACTGACCACCAATGGAAGGGAGCTTTTCTCCTACTGACCACCAATGGAAGGGAGCTTTTCTCCTAGTGACCACCAATGGAAGAGAGCTTTTCTCCTACTGACCACCAATGGAAGAGAGCTTTTCTCCTACTGACCACCAATGTAAGGGGGCTTTTCTCCCACTGACCGCCATTTAATGATGCGTTATTGATTACACATTGACATTTATATATATCTTTTATATCTGCCTAGAGTTCAGTCTCTGCAAACAAGGAGAAACGTTTTGAGGCCTAAACTCCGGCAGACTTGTATGAAATGAAGTGGGTAATTTTCTGCTTTGACAGCACGGCCCCGTCAGGAATCGGATAGTATTAGCTGATATCACACATGTATTTAGCCAGGTCACAAGTCACTGTCCGGCTGTCATATGGATTATTGCAGAACATTGCTTTTCTTCAGTAAAGTTAAATTGTTTTCCGTTGAATTGTTTTCCGTCTATCTGCTGACCTCAGAAGTGGCAGTTCCGATTGTGTAATCATGAAGAGGAATTGCTGTTTGGGGTATATGTCAGATATCGGAGTTGAGCAATGTAATGTAGAATGAGTTTGCTGAGAGCCGGACGAATTCCGGAAGATGAATAGTCAATTCTCTATAAAAAGTTGCAGCTGGCAGCTTTTCCTCATTCTGTTGTTGACTAAGGCCTTGTACACACAAGCTTTAGTTTTACATAACCGCATGTGCAGCAAGCTTTTACAAAGTATTTGTAATGCTTTTAGCAAGCTTTCTCAAATCATTTACAGAGCATCTAATCCCTGACCTTAATAAACCACTCTTATTTGCTCCATTTTGTTAAATATTTATTTTAATGGATTTCCTTATATCTATTCTTTTAGTGCAAAAAACAATTGCTGATCCTGCCAGAAATCCAGTGAGCTTGTAACTTCAGCCCTGTCCAGTTTACTTATGTGGACTACAGAACACATTACCCCATGTGAAAGAGAAGGGGAGAAGGAGGTGTCCTGTAGTCCTGACAAACTTCTGGACCGTAAGGATTTGTCCCCTTAATGACCAGGCCATATTTTGCGATTTGGCACTGCGTTACTTTAACAGACAATTGCGCGGTTGTGCGACGCTGTACCTAAAATTGATGTCCTTTTGTTTCCCACAAATAGAGCTTTCTTTTGGTGGTATTTAATCACCTCTGCATTTTTTTTTTCTGTGCTATAAACAAAAAAAGAGCGACAATTCTGAAAAAAAAAGCAAAATTTTTCACATTCTCCTATATAACATTCCCAAAAAAAATGTAAAAATCAAAATTTTTTAACATTTTAGGCCAATTTGTTTTCTGCTACATATTTTTGGTAAAAGCGTATTTTGATTGGTTTGCGCAAAAGTTATTGTGTCTACTAACTACGGGAAAGATTTATGTCCTTTTTATTGTTGTTTTTAAGCTTGTAATGGCGGCAATCTGCGTTTTTTTTTGCAGGACACCGACATTGCGGCAGACAGATCGGACTCCTGACTGACACTTTTGGGGGGACCAATGACATTACTACAGCAATCAGTGCTAAAAATATGCACTGTTACTGTAATAATGACACTGGCAGGGAAGGGGTTAACACTGTGGGTGATCAAGGGGTTAAATGTGTACCTAGGGGTGTGTTTCTAACTGTGGGGGGCGTGGCTTGTGAAATGATCACAGAGACCTGTGTTCCTATATAGAAGGATCACAGGTGTTCTGTGATCATTCCAGAGAGAAGAACGGTCAGCTGTATTTACAACAGCTGACTGTCCTTCTCTCTCAGCGGGGAACGATCGGGGGTGTCAGGCAGCAATCGGAGCCGCCTGCCCAGTGAATCGAAATCACTGCTGACGAGCGGGGGTGGGAGCGCGCGGCACAGCACCGACGTACACCTACGTCGGTTTGCGCAGGAGCGGCTGCCTGCCGCAGTATAACTGCAGCGGGCGGTCGGCAACCGGTTAAGGGAGACAACGCTGCTCCTCTGTAGATACAGCATAGCTCCCAACTGGCCCTGATTTCAAGGGACAGTCCCTGATTTGGAACAAAGTCCCTCTGTGCCTCATTCCTTCCTATTTATCCCTCATTTTGGTCTGACCTATATAGTTTTATATAAAATGCACTTTTTAGCTTCCAAAAAGTGTTTCCCAGTGCTAAACCTTTCATCCAATTTATAAATTGCTGCATTTGTAAATTTCAAAAGCCAAAATAAAGGAATAAATCACATCTCTTTACCTTCCAGACAGGACTGTGCTGTGTGACAGAGCAGTGTAAATCTCAGGACTTGATGAGATCATGTGTCACTTTAATTACATACAGGTGAACTCCACTTCTGGCAGTTGGTTGCACCGGAGCGTATCAAGGGTCTCACCGCAAAGTAGGTGAACAGTCATGCATCAGGAGTTTTTGTTCTTTTTCTTTGTTCCCCACCAGAGTACCTCCTTAGATCAGGTGTCCCCACCAGAGTACCTCCTTAGATCAGGTGTCCCCACCAGAGTGCCTCCTTAGATCAGGTGTCCCCACCAGAGTGCCTCCTTAGATCAGGTGTCCCCACCAGAGTGCCTCCTTAGATCAGGTGTCCCCACCAGAGTGCTCCCTTACATATAATTATTCCCAACAAAGTACCTCCTTACATCAGGTGTCCCCTTTACATCGATTGTCCCTATCAATGTCCCTCCTTACATCAATTGTCCCCATCAGGCTTCCCTTTACTTTAAATGTCCCCATCATGGTTCCCTTTACTTTAAATGTCCTCCATCAGACTGATTTGTAGATCCTTGGATGAACGCTGAGATCTGGGGGAGTGCAACTCACAATTTTTTTGAGGGGGGGGGTTAGCTCCCCCCCCCCCCAGTCCCCCCAGCACACCCCCTAGATCTGGGCCTGGATGAACAGAAATACAATTCCTTTTGGTAAGTAAAACCGCTTCTATCTATGCATTTCATTTGTGCATTTAGCTCTTTTCCTGGAGTTCAGCTTTACCTTTGCTTATACCCCTTACCACTGCAGCCAAAACTCTCTCAGGGTCCTGAGTTTCCTCTCTCCTTTACTGCAGAGAGGGAGGGTCCTTCGTTGGGTAGATGCTTCCTATTGATTATAAAGCAGCGCAGCCCTCTCAGGATCCAGAAGACTACAGTAAAGTGATGGGATGATGTAGGCAGGATTACTGATCTCAACTTCTGGGGCATGGATGGCAGACTCAGAATGACTATGAATATCTATTAGGCTCATTCACACTGTTGTGCATTTATGTTACCGTACATTGCGTTAACCTAGGATCAGCAAACGGGAAAGTTGGTGAACTAGGTTTTGTAATTTCACCATAAGGTTCCTTCTTTGTCACTCATGAACTAACTGACATCTAGCCTGTATATGTTCAGCAAGTGAAATGACAGAGAACAAAGCCATGTCTATTTTCGCTTCACAATATTCCCGTAAGAGGAAAAAAGAAACAATGAAGTAATTATTCCTTAATTGCAGTTGCAGTGTTAACTGAGGCATTACTGTGGTTAGAAATGGACTTCTCTGAGATCAAACGGTATCTGTCAATTCCCCAAGCAAGAATGTACTGTAACTAGCCGGTTTTGGTGTCCTTGTATGACTCTGCCGGTGTACCATAGACTTTCCATCCTGGACATTGAAGGATTAAGGGTTGGGCAGTTGACTTCAAAGAAGCGATTGATCAAGGCTCCCACATAAGTAGGCCTTGTTCTTCAGTGTCCAGAATGACACATAGAAGACACGAGAATTCTTCAGTTCCTTATTCACTTTGATCTGGAGTGAGCTCACCTATTCCATGTGGTCTACACATGTTCTCTAGGTAGGCTAAGCCTTTCAGTCAGAAGCAAAGGGAAATAAGAAAAGAACATCTATAGTCTCAGTGCAAGATCAGCAAAATTAATTTAGTGAGGTTTTATCATTCGGTATGGTAGTGGTGGTCCATGTAAAGTGTTAGCTTGCACACTTCATATTGCAGAAGAAACCGCTCGGTGCATGTTCTCTGCATACCTTGTTGCTGTAACGAATGAACTCCTGTGCGCATGCAATCGAAAGAAGATGGAAAATGTTGGTGCCTTGAGGGTACATGGAGAGACCATTAAAGTTTGGCTATAAAAAGGTACAGGGGTTACACACTATAATCAGTATATGAAATACCAGGAAAGGATAAAGTCGCACATTGATGACATCACTCGGCTCAATACATTTTGTTTCAGCCATACAAACAATGCAGTTCGTCCCCGCCTGGAGACCACCCCCCAGTGCCATCTTAAGAGCATTAAAGGGCCCCGGGCAATGCAGTGTACTGGGGACCCGCCTACACAATCACCCACGAGAATAAAAATGCAAATTATTCATAAGGCGATATTTATTGGTACAGCAGTGCCAGGCTAATGACAGCTTCCAAGTTCGGCGGCTGGGTCCGGTGAACACACACACATGGACAAGAGTCAGAATCGACTGTCCTGTGTGTGCCTGTTCCCATGGAGGCAGAAAGGCATTCCTGCAGTTGTGGGCCTTCCATGGCCCAGGTGGCCTGACAGCAGCGCAGGGCCGACAGGCGCTTGCCACCTGCTAAGTTCGGCGGGGGGATGCACACAGGAATCGTGACTAATGCATAGCTGGGGATGGGTCGCCGGGCAGGTGGGGCCCCCAGGCAAGTGGGGCCCCTGGGCAACTGCCCAGCGTGCCCATTCGGTAAGATGGCCCTGCCACCCCTCCCTGACGTGTTTCAGCAAGAAGGAAAAGAGGAAAGAAAAAACAAAGGGGATAGGGAATGAAAAAGGAAAGGGAGAAAAGGGGAACAGAGCAGAGATACGGGAAACTACTAGAAGTAACGGAGTGAGGACTGGCTCCTTAGGCTGGCAACTGATTGGCTTTGCAGTGATGGAGGCTTGGAGTGGTGAATTCTGCATGACTCTGACAGTATATGTAGTGTTAAAAATACTGTAAAACCAGCCATAGATGGTTTGAATCTCTGCCGAACCATCTGTGGGCAGGCTGATTGTACCCAAGTTGATCCATCTATTGACTTGGTTACAACCAGCATGCTATATTTTACATGCGATTATTGCCAGCGGCTATAGCCACTGGTCATAATCACTGTGTTCTCCCAGCAGGGACGGGTTCCTGCTCCCTCCTGGGAGAACACCGCGGGAGGGATTCCATAATTAGCGTTGATCGGGGAATCAGTCGATTTTCTTTCATGCAGCCCATGGTTGCACGAAAGAAAATCGCATCATCTATGGCTAGCTTTAGAAACCATGGCCATACTACAGGAGACAGTCAGAGACTGGGAACAGGTTACAAGAGTCTGCTAGAGATCATTGCCATTACAGACCTTTACAAATCAGTGCTCTCTCTCTCTCTCTCCTATTATGGACCACTGGGGTCCAAGGGCCACACCACAGTTGCTAAAAAGCCAAAGGTTGGGCAACAGTTGTGCCATTCATTCAAAAAAAAAAAAAAAGGTACATGCTTCTAACAAAGACATTGTAGTCACCTTTACAGAGTTCCTTGCATTTGTCCCACTGGACACCGCATGAGAGGGTCTATCCAGAGTTCAAATGTCAATAATTAGTAATATGCTACATGGTCTACAACTCTCATAACCACTAGTGCCATATATTAATACGTTGGCACTTACGTGTGAGTTGCTAGGCATTCTGCAGTCTCAAGTGAGACAAACAAGAGTACAGGGCTAGACATGGTCATTCATTGATAAGCTAGAAACTTTAGTAATGATGCTGGCCTAAATTTGGAAGTGGAGGGTTGGTTTTGTCACCTGATTAAAGGAAATTGGATGCCCCAGACTTGGCTGGCAGGATCAACCAGTACATTTGTGTACTTGAAAGGGAACTTGCTTAAAAGGGTGTGGACCATACGTCATGGCATTCAAAGGGTTAAAACAAGCCGTGGACCAAGTTTAAGCCTCGTACACACGCGTCAAAATTCGGCCGGGAATTTTCGTCAGACGACCGATCTGCCGATTTTCGGCTTATTAGTATGATGCTTCCGACAACCGACTCCGACTTTTCGGCCGAAAAAAATCTGGTGTGCAGGCTATAAAATTTTTGTCCACCGTCAAAACACGCCCAATTTTCGTGCAGTCAGTACAGATTTTGACAGGGAAAAATCTTATGAGCAAGACTGGTGCATGCTCAGAGAAGAAAGAACACAAAGAAAGCAAACCAACACATGACATCACTTCTGAAGTAGAATTTTGTCGGGCGAGAAAATTTGTGTGCAGTCTAGGCACATTCCAACCAACAAAACACAACTCTGGACAAAAGACGGACGATCGGTCGGCCGATAATCGTTGCGTGTGTACTAGGCTTTAGACCAATGTAGATATGTATGTGCCATACCTGTGGGAATCCCCATGGAAGCTGGAAATCACTATAGTAGACACCTGTGACTGCTGCTAGCTACTGGGTCCCAGGCCGTGCGGCTGCACTGCATGCCCAGCTAAAAAAAGAAAAGGAATTTTGAGATTTGGAAGAGGCTGAAAGCAATATAAGGGACTTTTTCGAATTAGGAATACATACTTGGATACATTTTTTTTTTTCTTGAAACCACAGTTTAGTGTCACTTTAATTGCTAAAGAAGTCTATTATAACCAATGATTGATTTTGCTGCATTGGTATGGAAAGTCGGTTGGTAAATGGCTGGCTGACATGGTTATGACCCTTGTCACAATGTTCGTATATTTATTTTTCCATTCCCTTATCACCCGTAATGACAAATGCCTCCCTTCTGCCTGACCTGTCCTGGTATTTAACTCTGAATAGTGTCACCCCAAGTGGTGGCATCCAGTTACACAATAACCGTGTGTATACAGGATCGTTTCCAAAAGTCCTTTGTGTCTTTCTCCGTCCCCGAGCTGTTTACACTTCTAGCCTTACTGAGCCGATAAATACTATTGTGAACATATGGAAATATTTTCCTGTAGAAACAGCTTGAACCAGTTTTACTCGTTTGCCATAATTAAACAGAAATAGAATTGGTCAGATCAAAGTGATTCATTTCTAAACCTTCTTAAGAGAGTATCCATAAAATAATATTGTGTGCATTTACAACAGTGATAATTCATTTAAAAACCTTCTTATGGGAGTATCCATAAAAAATTATTGTGTGTACTTATAACAGTGACAGTAATAAAGATTGGCGGCTGAAATGTTCCATGACATAATCTCTGTGTGAACTGGTTTGTGCTTATTTCCAAAGCTGGCCATACCCATGGCGGGTTTCTGTTCATTCCATCTAGTTGCTATTATCCAGGAATCGCAGACAGGCATTAGGCAATCTACCAGGTTTGATGGACCACCACAGTTTAGGCAATAGCGAATCTGGAACTGAGCAATACATTTCGTCCAATCTTTGTCCATGTTTTGCAAACCTTCGTAACATTTCCAAATTACTCTCCCTTGTTATCTCTCATCTCCAGTACTGCTACTTTCGCCTCATTGGTCTACCTCAACTCAGGATATCCTCCCTTCAGTCCATAATGAATAATGCTTCCAGACTCATCCACCTTACCAACTGCAAATTTTCTACTGCCCTCTACCAAACCCTCCAATGGCTTCCATTCGCCCATTGAATAAAGCTACTAACAACATAAAAAGGATATTGCAAAAAGTGGTCACTTCCCCCACCTATAACTGGTCTTAACAGTAAGGCTGCATTCACATCAGCGTATTGATCCCGGGCAGAATCGCCGCGATTCCGCCTGTGATCCGGAAATCATTGCAAATCGCGGGACGCCTGTGCGTTGCCCGTGATTTGCAATAGCACCCCAAACGCTGTGCGATGTTGCCGCAATTTCTGCCTGCTGAATCGCGGTAACATCGCGCAAAAAAAAATTGCGGGACGCATTACGTCCAAAAAAGTACAAGAGCTTCTTTGTACTTTTGTAGCGTTTGGGGTGCTATTGCAAATCACGGGCAACGCACAGGCGTCCCGCGATTTGCAATGATTTCCGGATCGCGGGCGGGATCGCGGCGATTCTGCCCGCGATCAATACGCTGACATGTGAATGCAGCCTAAGGAGCACTGGAAGGGCAAACGCAGATCAAAAAAGCAAGGGAATTTCCAGTCACTACTTACCAACCAGCCAGCGACCAACCGAATTAACCTGTCTAACAGTATGCGTTAAAAGCAGGGGTTTAGTTGCACACATTTGCAAATACATGCATAAGCTGCAGGCCACGGCAAGGCACCCTGATATCTGCAGACCCTAACTCTACCTTTAAAGAGTCTCCACAGTGGGAGCACATGCATTCTGATGAGATAGATGGAGGACAGGTGATCTATCTCATCAGAATGCATGTGCTTCCATTGTGGAGACTCTTTAAAGGTAGAGTTAGGGTCTGCTGATATCAGGGTGCCTTGCCGTGGCCTGCAGCTTACGCATGTATTTGCAAATGTGTGCAACTAAACCCCTGCTTTTAATGCATACTGTTAGACAGGTTAATTCAGTTGGTCGCTGGCTGGTTGGTAAGTAGTGACTGGAAATTCCCTTGCTTTTTTGGTTTAACAACATACAAAGGCATCTGCAACTCTGCCCCGAGCTACGACATCTCAGAATATCCCCCAAACCTTCCTTTTTTGTTCCTTCCAGGACCTCCTCCCGTGTAGCTCCCTCCTCTCTACCATTACTCATCCCTGGGACTTTTTCAGAGCCTCTTCCATCATCTGAAACTCCCTTAGCCCAACCTGTACAGCTATTTCCTACTCTGCCTACCTTTAAACAATCCCTGAAATCAAATCTTTTCAGGGAAGCATTTATGTAAAATTTACCTTTTATTCCTCCATCAACTCAACCTTTTCATAGTAATTACCTTTTGTATCACTTGCCCCTTGATTTTAGATTGTAAGCTCCCATGAGCAGGGCCCTCCTAACCCTCTTGTCTTGTATTGAAACTGCACCAATTTTGTCAAAAGCACCTTGATTTCTCCATCTCATTGGCCTACCTTTACATAGTCTCCCCTCACTCGGGGCATCCTCCTTTGATCGTCCTTGACCCTTCCTTGCTGTTCATCAAACTACCATTTTTAAGCCTTTTTGGCAAACAATGGAATTGGAAGTTCAATCGCTCTTTTAAATATATATCTTGTCATAGATGGCAAGTATTTTCCTGGGAACGACAGAAGGGAGATGATTGCCCATCCCTCAGTGAGAGCGCAGGATCTTGCTGCAATTCCAGTGACCATGGCACAGACATTCTGCCGTTCACTTTCACTTTTGTCCACAGATGATCACCTGCTCCTAGGGAGATTTTTCAGCTAGCTTAACCATCTGGTTTGTGCCATGAAGGACACCATGACTGCCTTGGGTACATGTTATCGCCAACAGGTAGATCAGAAACCAATTATCACAGGCGTTGTTTGAATTTTGGTGTGTTGCTTATTTGTTGTTATTGGGCTTTATATAGGCAAAATTAAACTAAAAGCTGGAAAAAGAAAATTGCGAACAGACGGGTTCTATATTGCACAAAAGACATGCAATGTCTCTTCTGCAATAAAATATACTTACCTGCCTATTTGCAATCTTCTGCAAAATATACAGGGAGCTGCCCATGCACAGATCCGTTTCCATTGCCCGTACAGTGCCAGTGTGCCGGAACGAAAGTGACGTCATCCCGCAATGGCCAATCAAAATGGCCGAACGCTGGCTAGAGGAAGATAGGAAGATGCCGGCACCAGCAAGGAACTTCACGTGCATCAGAACGTTGGAGAATAGGTGAGTATCCCTGACTTTAGTTCCACTTTAATGGTGTCATGCTGGCCTTTTGAAAATGGACGCATGGCTTTGAAAGAACAATAAAAAGTTAAAATTTTTTGCTCATGTCTGTATGCTGTTCTCTGCTGTACATCAGCGCAAAGCCATACACCTTAATGACAGGCTGTATGGTGCACCTGGGATGATTGGGCACAGGTAAAATGGCTACAGTTAGGTTTAACAGGCTCTGCCAACCCATGTGCAAGAGCCCTTAAATTATTTTTTTTTTATTTTTTTTTTATTTTTTATATCAGCCAAGACCTTATATTTATATGTGTACATTAGCTCATTTCTTGTTCTCTTTAGGTGTCTCATCCTGGATAGTATCTATGGTCTGTATCATAAGTGGTCTCATTGCTTGTTATACCGTAAGCCATCTTTATGGGGAAAAGAACGATCCCATGCACACCTTGATGCAGAGTTCGTTTATTGGCAATGGTTGGGAAAGACTGAACTCCTCTGTTAATTCAAGTATTTTCTCTTGATTTGGTGCCCCTTTGGTATATGTATGCAGGTTGTGGTTAGTCTGACATTTGGCTGATCTATATTTGGAGACTCCCCTGACTGATCAAAGTCACAGAATGAGATCTATTGGAATAAAAATAGTGAAAATACAAAGCAAAGAAAAGGGCGCACCAGCCTAGCGCATTATCCTCAGCGAGTTTATTAAATGAAAAATTAAAATCAGCTACTCACAAACAATCGTGAAATTCAGGCACATCAATTCCATAAATCTGCCTCATGCCAGAGGATCAACGTCTTTACTGGAAGCAGAGGGCTGACGCGTTTCGAGGCTGTGCCTCTTCCTCAGAGCCTGGAGGCCATGGTCAAGTCCGTAGTTTACATATGGTATGGAAGACCAGGCCTCCACATGGCCCTTGGGGATGTGGGAGGAGATATCGCCCAAGTGGGCGTGACTACACAGCTGATTGCCCAAAACTATTGCAGATCACAATTACAATTACAATTTCAAATGGCTAGCCCTAAGCGACCATTTACTCCACTGGTGAGCTGTCCAATCCATCAAAACTTCCCAACTCATCGTAGACTCTACTTCAAAAATCATACATGCCAAATAAAACATTTAGGCTAGTGTGGTAATGTGTGTAATCAGTTATCATGAAATAGGGGAAGATACTAGTACTAGGCACATTACCTGGTGGTCTAGTGGTTTCCGCTATTAGCTTGATTGTCCGAATATTAAAAACGGTTACACTGTAGCGGCGCAACAACGGTGGAACGCACGCCGCTCATCTCGGAACTGGCGTGCGCACCACCGCATGACATCACTTCCGCCCGTCCAGGCAGTGACGACTTCCGCCCGTCTCACTATCCGGGCGGTGGAACACGACTTCCGGATCCGGAAGGTGAGGGGAAGCCATCCAATCCGATGGCGCCCCCGGCAAGCTGTTCCCACAGTGACCGCAAGAGGAGGGCGCATGTATGCTCCGCCCATACATGGTGCAAGCCATACCATACGATACGGGCCAGAGTGGAGCAGATCGGGGGACCATATCCAGAAGAATTTATATTTAAATACACAATGGAGAATCCACTCTGGTGGGAATTATATGGAAAGCTCACCAAAAGTGGAAAAAATGGTAGTCACACATGATTGTAATAGCAGTAACAATATTCATACATACATCAGATATAATAACCTGGAACAGTAAAATTAAAATTAATATTAAAATTAATAGGCACTTGTGCAGATTACAAAGAACTTGTACTTTGGTCGCAGATTATGAAGAGCAGGGCCAGGTACTGAAAAGCAGATTCCTGGAAAAGGGATACCAGGTTAGTCTCATTGACGAGGCCTATAACAAATACTTACAGCACTATGGGGGAGAGGGTACCAATGATGGCGGTATCCAAGCCAGGAACGCATGTTTAGGTGCCAGGCCCAAGAAATTGCCTGCCAAGTCATCTGGAACAAGGATCACCAGGTTTAGCACTATGTATAACAACAAAGCCTTTAGCATACAGCGTACCCTGAAACGTAATTGGAACATCTTGAAACAAGATCCAGTCTTGGGTTCCCTCCTCCCCCCGGCCCCAGAGGTGGTCTTTAGAAAACCTAGGGACCTTAGGAGTCAGATTGCCCCCAGCAAAGTTAAGAAGATCAAGGAGCGCGGTGGTATCACCCTGAGTAACCCGTGGTTCACTGTGTTTGATCAAAAGGGTAGTTTTAGGTGCGGAGTGAGGAATTGTGGAACCTGTTCATACATGTGGCATAGAAAGAGTGAGGTCCTCGGGTTGGATGGCCGCAGTAGGAGTATCAAACAGTTTATCACTTGCGGCACCAATTATGTAGTCTACGGTATTGTCTGCACGTGTAACCTACTCTATGTAGGCCGTACTATACGGCCCCTTAGAGTAAGGTTTGGTGAACATAACTGCAGCATTCTGAACAGGAAAACGAAGGCAGGAACGAAGGACCGCAATAGCTATTCTATACCTCGCCACTTCGAGCAGCATCATGATGGGGATCCGACGGGCCTACGGGTCTTTGGCATTGAGCTAATAGCTAAGGACCCTGACGAGGGGGCTAGGTTTCAGAAGTTGTGCAGAAGGGAGTCATACTGGATCTTCACCCTAGGGTCTATGTCCCCTGGGGGATTGAATGAAGATCTCGAGATCCAGGGCGTACTGTAGTTCCTTACAGCGCACTCCTTCCCCTCTTTTCTGTAAGTGTTCCTGTCCTCCCGGCACCTGTTCAGTTACTACTGCCCCTTTCCTATGGCTCCATCCTAGTATCGCTCTACTCTCATTTCCTTTTGAGGGGTCCACACGCATATGCTGGTAAGCACATGCATAGGCTGGCGTATGTGCATGTGTGCCCCCCCCCTCCCTCCCTCCCTCCGTGTGTGTGTGTGTGTGTGTGTGTGTGTGTGTGTACAGAAACATGCACGTACATACACACACTGATTTATATACCATCTTCTCTTCCCCCCCTTAATATATCTCAAGAGTATAGTCTTCAGTATAGGTCCCACACTTAATGTTCTGTACTGGCTTACTGAGTTAAGTTTCCCAAATTCTCCAAGGTCTGTTTTTAGAGGAGGTATAGCACGCGCAAATTCGCGTTAAAGGTTCTACACGCTATATTCAACGAGTCACATTATATGCACACATATATTTATATGGTTTTAACATAGATTTTATATAACGAATTATTTTAGTTCAGTATCTATATATATATATATATATATATTTTTTTTTTTATTCATCACTGTGTATATTGTAATTGGATATTGAGCATTTTTCTATTTATTTATATATATGTGATTTTATTTTCGCTCAGCAAGTCACGTCATTGGTCCACAAGTGCCTATTAATTTTAATATTAATTTTAATTTTACTGTTCCAGGTTATTATATCTGATGTATGTATGAATATTGTTACTGCTATTACAATCATGTGTGACTACCATTTTTTCCACTTTTGGTGAGCTTTCCATATAATTCCCACCAGAGTGGATTCTCCATTGTGTATTTAAATATAAATTCTTCTGGATATGGTCCCCCGATCTGCTCCACTCTGGCCCGTATCGTATGGTATGGCTTGCACTATGTATGGGCGGAGCATACATGCGCCCTCCTCTTGCGGTCACTGTGGGAACAGCTTGCCGGGGGCGCCATCGGATTGGATGGCTTCCCCTCACCTTCCGGATCCGGAAGTCGTGTTCCACCGCCCGGATAGTGAGACGGGTGGAAGTCGTCACTGCCTGGACGGGCGGAAGTGATGTCATGCGGTGGTGCGCACGCCAGTTCCGAGATGAGCGGCGTGCGTTCCACCGCTGTTCCGCCGCTACAGTGTAACCGTTTTTAATATTCGGACAATCAAGCTAATAGCGGACACCACTAGACCACCAGGTAATGTGCCTAGTACTAGTATCTTCCCCTATTTCATGATAACTGATTACACCTGACAGTCCACAGTCTACCACATTAACCCCTAACAGTCCACAGTGCACTATTATAGTAGCCTTACACACTATCTACCTACAAAGAGTGTGTGTATGCACAGTTCTCTGGATGTGCATAAGCAATGGCCTGACTAATACCATGCGCTGGATTGTCCCTGTGTCACTGCATGAGGAGGATGCGATGTTCTGTTTGGTTTGGACCGAGACATGCACAGGTCTACCTTACCACACTAGCTTAAATGTATCATTTGGCATGTATGATTTTTGAAGTAGAGTCTACGATGAGTTGGGAAGTTTTGATGGATTGGACAGCTCACCAGTGGAGTAAATGGTCGCTTAGGGCTAGCCATTTGAAATTGTAATTGTAATTGTGATCTGCAATAGTTTTGGGCAATCAGCTGTGTAGTCACGCCCACTTGGGCGATATCTCCTCCCACATCCCCAAGGGCCATGTGGAGGCCTGGTCTTCCATACCATATTTAAACTACGGACTTGACCATGGCCTCCAGGCTCTGAGGAAGAGGCACGGCCTCGAAACGCGTCAGCCCTCTGCTTCCAGTAAAGACGTTGATCCTCCGGCATGAGGCAGATTTATGGAATTGATGTGCCTGAATTTCACGATTGTTTGTGAGTAGCTGATTTTAATTTTTCATTTAATAAATTCGCTGAGGATAATGCGCTAGGCTGGTGCGCCCTTTTCTTTGCTTTGTATTTTCAGTGTTTGGTCGACCGCCCTGGTCGTAAGGGGCAGCAAAGCCTAGCCATCATGGATGCCTATTATCAGCACGAGTTCCAGGATTGAGGCAGCCTGAGGACCAGGTTCCGAGCGCAGGAAAGGGGGTGCTGTATAGCACTTATCTTTTTTAGAATAAAAATAGTCCCTTCTCAGCCACGGAGGCCAGTTTGTGCTGATAGCGTCTGAGAACACTAAAGTGCTCTGCCGTAATCTTTGCAGTCAAGAAATTTAAAGTGCAACTCCCATTCTGATAACAGCTAATATAGTGATGCAAGACTTGCAAAAAGTGATCATGTTTAGTGGCCAATTGCTGCATTGGATTGTAGAAGAAAGGTCACGTGATCAGTGGAAGTAAAAAAAATTACCTAGCACCTGTGGTCAGTAGGAGAAGGAATTGTGCCCCATAATGGGTCTTAGTGATAGGAATGATGACCTATCGCTAAGGTCAGTGAAAGAAATAATGCCCCAACATTGGTGTCAGTTGGAAAAATAGTGCTCCATTGCTAGTGTCAATTGGAGAATAGTGACCCATTATTTGTGTCATTGGGAGGAATAGTACCCCAATGTTGGTGCCAGTGGCAGATATTGTGCCCCTTCATTAATATCACTGGAAGGAATAGTGCCCCATTGTTGCCAGTGAAAGAAATAATGTTCCAACACTTATATCTGTGGGAGGAATCGCCAAGGGCTGGATAAAGGCCGGCAAAGGGCAGTGCAGTTTGGTGATCACTGGTCTAGAAGATGGTGGCATGGGGTGCAGCAGACAACCAGCAGTCAAGGTAAGAAGGGATGAAAAAAGAAATGTAAAGGGGGAGTGAAGTTGGTATTTAAAGCAGTCGTTTCCAAACTGCTGCCCTTTCCTTGCCTTTATCTGGCCCGTGGGACACTATTCCTCCAACTAACACCAACAATAGGAATGATTCCTCAAACTGACACCAATGATGGAGATCTATTCTGCCCACCGAGACCAACAATGTGGCATTTTTTCTTTCACTGACACAAACAATGAGGCACTATTCCTCCTACTGATACCAATCATGGGGCACTATTCCTTCTGCTGACACCAATGATGGGACACTACTCCTCCCACTGACACTAATGATGGGACGATACTCCTCCCACAGACACCAATGATGGGACACTACTCCTCCTACTGAAACCAATGATGGGACAATATTCCCTCCACCGACACCAATGATGGGACACTATTTCTCCTAGTGACACCAATGATGGAGCTTTTTCGCCTGATACCAGATATGCATTGCTTACTGCCACTGACGCCAGGACAATTTCTTTCCCCACTGGACATAGTTTGGCCTTACTAAAGTCTGAAAGACCGTACACTGGCTCTTTGTTTAGAAAGTTTTGGTTTAAAGCTTGGCTTTGGGCTAATTAACCACTTGCCGACCAGTCACGTTGACTGTACTGCGGCAAAGTGGCTCGTTATCGTCTGGCGACGTAGACCTTCCCCTCTCTTGGCGGTGCACGTGCGCCGCCGGAGGCTCGCTCCCGCTGTATTCAGTTACAGCGGGAGTCGGGCCAGGGGAGGAGCGGCGGTGATCACCGCTGCTCTTCCCCAATCGTCAGGGATCTAGTGTGGAAATCCGCCCGCTTGTGTAAACAAAGCGGGCGGATCTCCT
Organism: Pelophylax lessonae; assembly: GCF_965119305.1. NCBI lineage: Eukaryota > Metazoa > Chordata > Amphibia > Anura > Ranidae > Pelophylax > Pelophylax lessonae. The sequence goes on from NC_138769.1 coordinate 101,633,981, forward strand.
AAGTGACAGGCAGGGTCAGATTGCAGGGTTCAGCATAGCTGAACCTGCGATCTGTCCCTGTGTCACTCAGTCACCTCCCCCCACACACGTTAGTAAGCACCAGGCATACATTAACCCCTCCCTCTCCAATAAAAATTAACCCCTTCCCTGCCAGTGTCATTTTTACAGTAACAGTGCATATGTATAGCACTGATTACTGTAGTAATGTCACTGGTACCCCCAAAAGTGTCAAAAATGTCAGTCAAGGGTCCGATCTGTCCGCCGCAATGTCGCAGTCTCGCAAAAAAAATCGCAAAATCGTTAAAAAAAAAAACACCAAAAATTAAAGAAATCTTTCCCTTCGTTAGTAAACGCAATAACTTTTGCGCAAACCAATCAAAATACGCTTATTGCGATTTTCTTTTTTTTTTTAACAAAAATATGTAGCAGAAAACAAATTGGCCTAAAATGTTAAAAAAATTTGATTTTTACATTTTTTTTTTGGGGGGGAATTTCATATAAAAAAATGTGAAAAATATTGTTGTTTTTTCAAAATTGTCGCTCTTTTTTGGTTTATAGCGCAAAAAGTAAAAATCGCACAGGTGATCAAATACCACCAAAAGAAAGCTCTATTTGTGGGGGAAAAAAGGCCATAATTTTAATTTGGGTACAGCGTTGCACGACCGCGCAATTGTCCGTTAAAATAACACAGTGCCGAATTGCAAAATATGGCTTGGTCAGGAATGGGGTAAAACCTTCCAGTCATAAAGCGGTTAAAAATACGCTCATTGAGAATTTTTTTGTCAAAGACATGTAGCTAAATACATTTTGGCCTAAATATATGACAAAATTGGAATATATTGGATATTTTTTAACTGTCAAAGTAGAAGAATATTGTTATTTTTTCAAAATTGTAGCATTTTTTAATTAATAACGCAAAAAATGAAAATCGCCACAGGTGATCAAATACCACCAAAAGAAAGCTCTGTTTGTGGGAAAAAAAGGACGTAAATTTCGCTTTAGTACGGCGTTGCATGACCGCGCAATTGTCAGTTAAAGTCGCACAGTGCCGAATCGCAAAAAGTGGCCCGGACGTAAGACAGCAAAATCCTCCGGTGGTAAAGTGTTTAAAAACTATTCCTTGCAGTGGAGCTGTGCCCACACTGCAAAGGTTAATTGCTTGAGATCTAGGGGAAGATTTGCTTGCCTGACCCTCCATGCTGCTAGACTGGTTCCTGTAACATGTTATCCTCTACAGCAGGGATTCGCAAACTACGGCCCTCCAGTTGTTCAGGAACTACAATTCCCATCATGCCTAGTCATGTATGTGAATGTCAGAGTTTTACAATGCCTCATGGGATATGTAGTTCTGCAACAGCTGCAGGGCCGTAGTTTGGGAATCCCTGCTCTACAGCAGTCTAAGGTCATTACGTCAAGACCAGTGCAGAGTCTAAAGCCCTGCATTTGACATGACACCATGGAGTAGTACACCACTAGAGCATGGGATCCCCCCCACTTTGAGATGCTCTTTAGTTATTCAAGAATGTCTTCCCAATATGTCTCATTATAAAACCCGCTCATCACATAACTGCCCTGTGAATGTTTATGGTACTACAGTACCTGAATGGAAAAACACGGCACCTGCCAATGTCTGTAATGACACACATATCTGAGCATACTGGCTGAGGCCAGCTCTTCTCTCCAGACGATGCACAATTAGATATTATCATGCAGGAGGGAGGTGTGTGCCGAGTCATGTAATAAATGTAAAAAAAGCGCAATTGTATTTGCAGATTAGCAGGAACTACGGGCAGCTCACATGTACTTAGTGAAATATTTTCCGATGGTGTTGGGCGAAGTAGGGAGTTGTCAGAATTTTTGAAAACACCCAGTGAATAAATGTCCTATCACACTTAGGGCCAGATTACACACAAGCTTATCAAGTCGGGATTTTTATTGTTTTCCATTAAGAAAATCAGAGCTGGCAAATTCCCGACTGGCCTTGTTGCACCCATTATGCAATGTGTTATGCAATTTTCAGCACGGGTAGAATGCAAGGACACGAAATGTATAAATGTTACACTACTGTATATGGCCGCACATCTGAGAAATGTCCTGCATACTAAACCAAAATGATCCCAATTATAATTAGATTTTTAAAGTAAGATGCATATGGAAAGGCTTTGCTTTTCCCAGCACATTTACCAGCTAGCTAGCAAGAAAAAAAACAAACCAAATCACGCTGTCTACCAATTTGCATTAAAGGATAAGTCCACCCTAAAACTAAAATGCATCTATAGAGCTCCACGATCTAACACTAACCTATCTAGCCCTGTAAAGAAGAAATCCGTATACATACCTTTTTTTAAGTCGACCTGACCCGATCCCCAGCAGTGGAAGCTCTGCAGAGGACACGGCCGACAACCGCTGTGAAATGAATGGGGAGTGATGTCACCCATAGACTTACTATGGGGCTTCCGTTGTCAGATGTGTCCTCTGCACCCACCTCCACAGCGTAGCCGCTGATGACAGCTCAGCGTGGGATCGGGTCGGGTCAGCTTCAAAAAAGGCATGTATACTGAGTTCTTCTTTACATGGCTAGATAGGTTAGTGTTAGATCCTGGAGATCTATAGATGCAGGGATTTTAGTGTTAAGGTGGACTTATCCTTTAAAAAACATGCACTTTTCCAGTTGACTTCTGACATGCTGATATGATACATGGATGTTGTTGGTGATTACTATTTTCAGATGCAATTATTAGACACATGTTGTTCTGTAATTGGGTTTATATACATAATTTTCTGGAATCCTATAATTGTTACTGATACGATTATATTTTGATGTCGCTAATTCTTTCTTGACAAATGTTCAAATTTCTACCCTTTGTATGTCATTTTGAAAAGAACTTTAATAAAAAATATTGGAAATTAAAAAACATGGACATGCAAATACTGTATATGTGGAGGCCACACTACCTGGCCATGCCTCTCTGTATAGATTACCTCTAATCTGTGAGAGTCTCCAGGTTGGAGCATATATAATGAATAATTTAAAGTAAAATGTGCACCCTCACCTTGTAAAATGATCCGTTTGGTTTAACCACTTCAGCTCCAAAAGGTTTACCCCCCTTCATGACCAGACCTTTTTTTTGCAATACAGCATTGATTTACTTTAACGGACAATTGCAGGGTTGTGCGACGCTGTAAAATTGATGTCCTTTTTATTTCCCCACAAATAGAGATTTCCTTTGGTGGTATTTGATCACCTCTGTGTTTATTTTATGTGCTATAAACAAAACAAGACCAACAATTTTGAAAAAAAAAGCAACTATTTTTTACTGTTCAGCTATAAAACATACCCAAATTAAAGTGGAGTTCCACCCATTTTTAATAAATTGGATTACATAGATGTATGTAATCCCCTTTAAAACGACTTTTACCAATGGAAAGTTTTTTTTTTTTTTGCTAGTAAATACCTGATTTTCCTCTTTATTTATCCTCTTCTCACTTCCGGGTCTGGTCGGCGATTACGTCATTCGGCGATTCGCAGTGTGTGCTGGGATGGCATGAAATCTCGCTTTATTACACAGGAGATGAGCTGCACTGCGTGCTCTGCCCCGCCTCCTCTCAGTGAGCTGTATGTATGTAGTGTATTGAGGCAGGGCGGAGCACGGCCTGAATACACTACATACATACAGCTCACTGAGAGGAGGCGGGGCAGAGCAAAGCCTTAATACATTACATACATACAGCTCACTGAGAGGAGGCGGGGTGAGCTGTATGTATGTAGTGTATTCATGCTGTGCTCCGCCCCGCCTCTGCCCCGCCTCCTCTCAGTGAGCTGTATGTATGTAGTGTATTCAGGCCGTGCTCCGCCCCGCCTCCTCTCAGTGAGCTCAGTGAGGAAATAATGCTTTCAGTCCTCGCTCACTGAGAGGCGGCGGAGGCGGGGATTCATCGATGGACACAGCGCTCCTTAAATCATAACTACTGGGTTCTATTGCCTCCTTCAGGAGTAGGACAAGGCAGAACAAAAAACACCTGGCTACACCCATAGGCCGTCCTCAGCTTGGTATATAACCCCCCTCTCTGCTCTAGGTAATCAGTTTTAATCTGACTAGTCAGGAGTAAGGACCTAGGCTCCCAGCTGGGATCTCTGGTCCTAGCAATTTTTTCTCTTTCCTTACATCTTTTTTGTTTTTTCTCTCGAGAGATCTACAACTGCCGGGCTGGGCGAGGGGCTGGATAATCTAGATCCAGTGGTTCCCCAGCCCAGCCAGCGAGCACGTGCATGCAGACCGCAGCTACGCGCTAGGTCGGCTGTGACATAGCCTCACAGACAGAGGATGGACCACAAATTAAACGTCTTGCCGTGTCGCATACGACCAGGCTTGGGTCTGAGTCGCAGTGGTTCCTTAGGCTGACAGCTCCTCTACTTCGGTGGCGAGGATTCTGTCTGGAGCGTTATCCACACCATGGAAAGGTAAGTACAGCCCCCTCTCCCCTTTTGGCGTTTTTTTTTTGTTTTTTGGGGTGAACGTGGGTAACCTCCAGGGACGGTTAGGCCTGCGTGCAGGTTTCCTCCTTACATCCTTAAATTTCTCAGTGAGCTGGGCTTCCCCCACTCCCTTTCCCCGTTGTCTGGTTTTGGAATCTGGTGGGGGTTCCAGGGCAGAGAATGCAGCGGAGACCCCTCTGTAAGGGTCCTGGGATAGTGTGTGTCCTGCCCTGGTAGTCTGGAGGGGTGTGGGTATAATGCAGGGGGGTCCCAATGCAGAGACTGGTGCAGAGTGCGCAGCGAAGTCTACCCTAATGTGTGTCCTACCTTTTGGGGGGGGTGGTCCCCTTGCAGAGGGTGCAGGGAAGATCCTGGCAGCATACTTCAGCGTTTGTAGCTGATGGTGGCCATTTTCCCTTAGTCTGGCTGTCTCCGGTTGGGGGCCATGTTGGTGTAGCCCAATGATGTCACGGGGGCCATTTTCCCTTTGATCTGACTTTTCAAGGCGATTGCCTGTTTGGAGCTACCCTGGATGACATCATTAAAGGTATCAAGGGGGGGGGAAGAGTGCCTTTCTGCCACAGTCAAAGAAAAGGAAGGAGCCTTGTCGCAGACGGGGGGCCCTCCTCCTCGGCTCATAGAAAATGATTTTGTGCTTCTAGGATGGAGAATAAGGGAAATGGATCTTTTAAATCTTCCCTGGGAGGTTCCAAGCAACCTTGGCCTGGTAAGCCTAGAGCTAGCTTCTCTGGACCAGCAGACAAGACCCCTTCAGCATGAAGGTCTGCCCTCACCCAGTATTGGAGTGGGGGGGGGGACATCTTCACTGGTTTCCAGCCCCGTGGACTTCTTTTGTGAGCATCAATGAGATCTGCAAAATGTTTCTTATGCGGGTACCTAGAAAGGGGGGCAAAGTTTATTCTTTTCAGGTTTTTTAAGTCCTGAGTCTCCTTGTGCGGATTTAATTCCCGCAAAGGTTCAGGTGATGTCCAAACTACCTAAGGTTTCCCCTATCCCTGTCCAGGGAATTGATCTACCTAGGTCTGATTTTAATTCTTACAAGGGTGGTCCATCCTCTAGACAAATTTCAGGAACCACAGGCTGTGATTCAACAGCTGCTGTCACACAGACCGTTCTCTCTCCCGATTTGCATACAGGTTCTGAGTCTGGCGGTATCCACCTTCAAGACCGTTCTGTCTGCACAGTCCTACATGCAGCTCCTTTAGCAGGTTCGGCTCCACAGGAGGATACTGAAGTTCGTGACAAGGTCACAGGGTCCTCTGACAGACGCCGCAGGCATCCAAGGGCCACGGTAAGGCCAGTATCATCCTGGGTTTAGGCTTCTTCTGCAGTTCCTGCGAGGAATTAAGAGCGAGGATCTTCCAATCATCCTGGTGGCCGTAAACGTCCCTTGGGGGCTTCCTCTCAGAGAAGACCAGTTGTTCCATGGGCTAATCTACCATCCTGCTTTACAGTCTCTTGTTTTAATGGCTTAGCTATTGAAAGCCAGGTACTGAGGGATAGAGGTTTGTCTGGATTCGTGAACCCTACTATGGTGAAAGCGAGGAAGTCATGTTCCAGCAAGATAAACCATCGTACGTGGAAAACGTACATTTCTCTTACGTCCTCCGACAGTCGCCGCCTCTTCATATTCGTCACATATGGGGTATTAGACTTTTCTCCGAAGGAGTAGCTAGGCAACAGAATATGTTAACATTAAAGCTTTTAACATATCCCACCCTCAAGGGGTGGTCCCCTCAGTCAATACCCTCCTACTTCCTGCAACCATATCCCAGTTTCAATGTCTAGCTTGTCAGGAGTGGCTGGCTCTCTCTGTGCTGGGGCTTTGTGCCCCAGACTCTTTCTTCTTTTTTGATTTTTTGTTTGAGTGTTCTCTCTACCTTTACTTAGCTGTTCTTTTTGTCAGCGTTAGTTCTTCGGATGAAGAGGATCATGCGGGCTGGGTCTCGGGCTGATCCCCCTGGTCGCAGGTCGTGGGTCAGTGGCTTCCCAGCCTGCCATCGAGCGTTCAGCCAGGTAACGCTCCTGGCACAGTGAACGACCCATCCCTGTTCGGTGCAGGGATGATTGGTGAGGTGGCTACCTCACTGGACGCTGTGCGGTTTCTTAACCCCCATTCTGTGCGTCTTGTATGCGACTCTCCCTGCCTCGTGCAGCGGCTTGTTCGCCTGTGCAGGTCCCCCAAGCCATTGTGAGGTAAGTGTATCTATGTGGGGACCTGTCTGTCTGGGGGGGTGTCAGTCTGGGACTGTGTAACCTGCCTCTGTTCACACTGTTTGTCTCCCTATCACTCGGCTGCATGCTGTGGGCTGCAAGGGGGGGGGGGGGAGCTGTGTGACACTGTGTGTGTCAGCCTTGTCAGTGTGAGAAGCTGGGTGCTGTGGGGCATGTTTTGGGCATGTTTGGGCACTATACAGCGATCGCTGCGGCGATCTGACATGTTTTTTTATACATGGATGACATGTGTGCATTACTGTACTGTGGAGCGGCGGTTTCGGCGCCAAACGGCGCCATTTTGCCTACACTCGCTCCGGCCGCATGTTCTACATGCATGGCGGCCATTTTCTTGTAGCCTCCCATAGGCTTTCATAGAGCGCCCTGGCAGCATCACTTCCTCTTCTCCAGGAACACCGATCGAGGCAGCAGCAGCGGCGAGGGTCTCCTCAGGTTATATCCTTCTTGTCCATTGCCTGTGTCAGTTTTATTGGCCCTGTGGGGGTCTCATTGTGCTTGTGTGTGGTGCGGTGGGCTGCGCTCGCCGCGCTTGTTAAAGGGGCAGTTAACCCTTTATTATCCGGCATTTGTAATAGGGGCAATGGATTCTCAGGAGGGCAAATTTCCTACCGCCTTGGTGGAAAGCCAGGGGACCGCTGTTTCTCCCCCAGGGGGGGATTTAGCCACTATTGTGGCTGGCCTTGCTGCTCATATGCAGATGCTGGTGGCTGCTCAATCTACTAAAAGACCCAGAGTTTCTCTTTCCTCTGATTCTGAGGGTGAAGGTGATGGGGCTGTTATGGCGGGGGCCTCCTTATCGGGGTCCCGCTCCTCCCTGGATCTAGTGGGGTCCGAGGTGGAGGCTGAAGTTGAAGGGGTTGATAATTTTCCCCCTGGCTCGCCTGAAGAGCTTGCAATCATGGATGAATTGATTGCTTCCATAAAACAAACGCTGCGTTTGCAGGATGAAGTGTGTCCTCCCGCTGCCTTGGCGGCTTATGGGACGCAGAGAAAACGCAGGGCGCCGCGGGTTTTTCCCTGCAATGATGATTTTCAGCGCGCTGTTAAGGAACAATGGCGCAATCTGCGCAAACCTTTTGCTGTACCAAGTAGGTTCAAGCTGCGTTATCCTTTCTCGCCTTCCACTGATGAAAGGTGGTGTGTGCCACCCCCAGTGGATCACGCAATTGCGGTTTTAAACAAATCCACTGCGATTCCTGCAGAGGATTCCCCTGTGTTCCGTGATGCCACGGATAGGAGATTGGAGTCTCTTGCCCATCATACTTATTCTGTTACGGGTTCTATGCTTAAGGCTCTGTTTGCCTCTCTCATGGCGGCCCAGGCGGTCGCAAGTTGGACGCAGATGCTTAGGCGCGTCCTAGTGGCCGATTCGGCCTCGCCGGCGACCCTGGATATGGTGGATCAAATTCACCAGGGTGTCATGTATCTGTGTGATGCGGACTTGGACCTAGTCCCGTTGGCTGCACGTGTGCACAGCGTGGCGGTGTTGTCTCGCCGCCTGGTTTGGTTGAAATGTTGGTCGGTGGACCAGTCTTCACGTAAGACCTTAGCCAATCTGCCTTATGATGGGTCTCGCCTTTTTGGGGAGTCCTTGGATGTGTTGATTAAGGGGATCACCGGAGGTAAGAGCACTCTCTTGCCCCATTTCCCCAAGGCTAAGGGGGCTTCTGGGAAGAAGCATGCTAATTTTCGGCCCCCTCAGGGGTCCTTTCGTGCCTTTCGGTCGCACTACAAGGGCAAACCGTTCAAAGGTCAAGGCTCTCAGAAGAAGCCCTGGTCTGGTAAACAGAAGTCCGGTCAATCCGGATCCGCAGCCCATAACAGTGCGGCCTGAAGGGGCGCCCTCACCCAGTTTTGGGGTGGGGGGACGCTTGCTCGGTTTTCTTCAGCCCTGGTTGGCCCGCGTGCGGGACAGATGGGTTCAGGAGATCGTTCGATCTGGTTGCAAGATCGAGTTTCTCTCTCGGCCGGAGAGCAGATTTTTTCCCTCAAATCTTCAACTGTCTCCAGAGCGTTTACGGGACCTGCACCTGGCGGTGCGGGACCTGAGGGCTCAGGGAGTGGTAGTTCCGGTGCCTCATCGGGACAGATTTCGGGGGTTTTATTCCAATCTGTTCACCGTGCCCAGAAAGGAGGGCAAGGTTCGTCCAATTCTGGACTTGAAGGCTCTGAACCGCTCTGTGCGGGTTCGCAAGTTCCGCATGGAATCCCTGCGGTCGGTGGTGGCTGCCCTGGTTCCGGGGGAATTCATGGCCTCCATCAATTTGAAGGATGCGTATCTTCACATCCCCATTTTCGAGGGTCACCAGAGGTACCTTCGATTTGCCATTGCGGAGGATCACTACCAGTTCGTGGCGTTGCCTTTTGGCCTCGCCTCGGCTCCGCGGGTCTTCACCAAGGTGCTTGCACCGGTTCTGGCATTATTGAGGGCCCAGGGCATTTCTGTCCTGGGGTATCTGGACGACATTCTGGTTCGGTCTGCGACCGGCCAGGGTCTGGAGAAGGACCTGTCTGTCACGATGCAAACTCTGCAGGAGTTTGGTTGGACGATAAATTTTCCAAAGTCGACACTGAGTCCGTCGGTTCGTCTTCCCTACCTGGGAATGATTCTGGACTTGGTGCAGGCGAAGGTCTTCCTGCCGGAAGACAAGCTCAGAACTCTTCAGGAGGAAGTCAGGTCCCTCAGGGACATTCCGCACTCGTCTCTGCGGACGTGCATGAGATGTCTGGGATTGATGGTCTCGGCCTTCGAGGCGATTCCCTTCGCCCAGTTTCACACGCGGGGTCTCCAAGCGGAGATCCTGTCCATGTGGGACGGGCGACCTCAATCTGGATCTTCAAATCTCGTTGAGTCATCGCACCAGAAGAGACCTTCTGTGGTGGCTCCAGTCCCCGATGGTGTCCGGGGGCAAGTCGTTTCGTCCTATCTCGTGGACGGTAATCACCACGGATGCCAGCCTGTCGGGCTGGGGTGGTGTTCTGGGCGTTCTGTCCGCCCAGGGGACTTGGTCGGAGGGGGAGTCCTCCCTTCCGATCAACATTCTGGAATTGCGTGCGATAAATCTCTATCTTCATCGCTGGACGGACCGGCTGCAGGGCTGCCCGGTTCGGGTGCAGACGGACAACGCCACGGCGGTGGCCTACATCAACCACCAAGGGGGCACCAGGAGTGCCCGAGCGGCTCGAAAAGTGGCCGACATTCTGTCTTGGGCCGAGACTCATGTCCCGGCGATAACGGCGGTTCACATTCCGGGGGTGGAGAACTGGCAGGCGGACTATCTGAGTCGCCAGACCCTGGATCAGGGGGAATGGTCTCTCCACCCGGCTGTCTTCCAGATGTTGTGCGCGAAGTGGGGTCTTCCAGATGTGGACCTGTTCGCGTCTCGTCTCAACAACAAGGTGAGAAGGTTCGTGGCAAGGACGCGCGACCCTCGGGCAGACGCGTCGGACGCGTTAGTGGCCCCGTCGCATCAGTACAGGCTGATGTACGCGTTTCCACCGATTCAGTTGCTGTCCAGGTTCCTTCGCAGGTTACACTCGGAACGCATCACGGTGATTCTCGTGGCACCGGACTGGCCTCGCCGGTCCTGGTACGCAGACCTCGTGAATCTGGCGGTCGAAGCCCCGTGGCGTCTGCCTCTTCGAGACGATCTCCTGTCTCAAGGACCGATATACCATCCTGCTTTACAGTCGCTGGCTTTGACGGCCTGGCTGTTGAGACCGAGGTCCTGAAGGAGAAGGGTCTCTCCCCAGAGGTCGTTCATACCTTGATCAACGCGAGGAACTCTTCCTCGAGGAAGGTTTATTACCGTACTTGGAAGGCCTATTTTGCCTGGTGTGAGTCCAGGGGGTTTTCACCCCGCACGTACTCGGTTTCCCGAGTGCTGTCCTTCCTTCAAACGGGTGTCGATCAGCGTTTGGCGCTGGCTACGATAAAGGGTCAGGTGTCTGCGCTGGCCGTTCTGTTTTAACGTCCCGTGGCTTCCAACTCCTTGGTTGGCACTTTTGTTCAGGGAGTGCGGCATCTGGTTCCTCCTAGGAGGGATCCTCTGCCCCCTTGGGACTTGAATCTCGTTTTATCTGTGTTACAACGTGCTCCTTTTGAACAGATCAGGGAGATCTCGTTGTCTATGTTGTCCAAAAAGGTCGCCTTTTTGGTTGCGATCACTTCGGCTCGCAGAGTGTCGGAGCTGGCGGCTTTGTCCTGCAAGTCTCCGTATCTGGTTGTTCATTTGGATAAGGTGGTCTTGCGACCTAATCCTTCTTTTCTTCCGAAACGAGTTTCGGAATTCCATCTTAATGAGAATATTGTCTTGCCTTCGCTGTGCGCGAAGCCTAAACATCCAAAGGAGGTGAGATTACATTCTTTGGATGTTGTTCGGGCGATAAGGGTTTACCTTAAATCAACTGAGTCTTTTCGAAAGACGGACTCCTTGTTTGTTCTTCCAGAGGGTCCTCGGAAGGGCATGGCGGCGTCGGCCTCTACCATCGCCAAATGGATCAGGCAGACCATTGAACAGGCGTATGCCTTGCAGGGGAAGGTTCCCCCTGTGCCTGTGAAGGCGCACTCTACTAGATCTCTGAGTACGTCATGGGCCTGTCGTCATGGGGCTTCTGTAGCCCAGGTGTGTAAGGCGGCGACCTGGTCGACCGTGCATACTTTCACAAAATTCTAGAAAGTAGATGTTCAGGCATCGGCGGATGCTTCCTTTGGCCGCAAGGTTCTTAGTGCGGCAATTCCCTAGGGTCCCTTGTTGGGGACCTCTGGCTGTTGGGATAAGTTTTTTATCCCCTGGTTATTTGTCTTTTCCTGGGTTGTTGCTCCTGTTGAGCACTTGTTTTTCCTGTTGCCCAGCTGGTTTCCTTCCTTTGGTAAGGTTCCTTTCTTTGATGCGGAGACTGCGTTGCCTTTCGGCGCGGATGCGTTTCCCACCCCTCATGTTTGCACTGCTTTGGGACGTCCCCATATGTGACGAATATGAAGAGGCGGCGACTGTCGGAGGACGTAAGAGAAAACAGAATTTTTGTAAAATCTTACCTGTAAAATTCCTTTCTCTGAGTCCTCCGACAGTAGCCGCCCCCGCCCCTCTTTTGGGGTTTGGTTGTATACTCTACTGCTATTCCACTGAAACTGAGATATGGTTGCAGGAAGTAGGAGGGTATTGACTGAGGGGACCACCCCTTGAGGGTGGGATATGTTAAAAGCTTTAATGTTAACATATTCTGTTGCCTAGCTACTCCTTCGGAGCAAAGTCTAATACCCCATATGTGACGAATATGAAGAGGCGGCGACTGTCGGAGGACTCAGAGAAAGGAATTTTACAGGTAAGATTTTACAAAAATTCCGTTTTCCTGGTGTGACCGCTCATCCTCGATCCTTTTCTGTGGCTTGGATCTTAACCTTTCCTCAACAGGGCATTGATCAGAAGTTGGCCTTGAGTTACCATCAAGGGCCAGGTGTCTGCCTTGGCAGTCTTCTTTCAGTGACCCCTAGCCACGCACTGTTTTTTAGTTCATACCTTCATTCAGGGGATTCGACATGTGGCTACACCTGTACGGTCTCTTTTGCCGCCATGGGATTTAAATTTGGTGCTTTCAGGTCTCCAGAAACCTCCATTTGAGAGTTTTTGTAAGATTACCTTGTCGGTTATCCCAGAAGGTGACATTCTTGGTGGCTACTACCTCGGCCCGCAGGGTATTGGAATTGGCGGCATTATCCTGTTGCAGTCCCTATTTGGTGGTCCATAGGAATAAAGTGGTTCTACATCCCTGTCCATTATTCCTGCCCAAAGTTGTCTCTTACTTCCATTTGAATGAGGACATTGTGTTGCCTTCCTTGTGTCCCAAGCCAGCTCATCCCAAAGAATTTGCTTTGCATACCTTGGACTTGGTTCATGCGATTAAGGTGTATCTGGCAGCTACTGAGTCTTTGCAGAGGTCAGACTCGCTTTTTGCGGTTATGGACGGACCAAGAAAAGGGCTTGCCGCTTCTTCAGCTACCATCTCCAGATGGATCAGACAGACGGTGACTCAGGCCTATTCCAATAAAGGTCGGGTTCCCCCTTACCTGTCACGACGCATTCTACTCGGGCGCTGAGTGTTTCTTTGGCCTTCCGTAATGAGGCATCATTATTGCAAGTTTGCAAGGCGGCCACTTGGTCGTCGGTGCATACATTCACAAAATTCTATAAGGTAGATACTTTGGCATCTGCGGATGCTTCTTTTGGCCTCAAAGTTTTGCAGGCTGCTGTTTAAGAGGGGCTGTTCCCTCTTCAGGGGTGTTTCTTTATACTTTTATTTTTTCAGATGAGGCTCCTGTGCCCTGGTTAAGGGCACTTATGTTTAGCCTTGGGTTATTTTCCTCACTCATTTTTGGACGTCCCAATAGTTATGATTTACGTAGCGCTGTGTCCGTTGATGAACGAAAGAGAAAATGGGATTATTGTACTTACTGTAAAATCCATTTCTCGGAGTTCGACGGACACAACACCCACCCCTCTATGGAGTTCTGATATTTATAACACTGCTTGCTACTAAACTGATTACCCAGAGAAGAGAGGGGGGTTATATAACAAGCTGGGGACGGCCCATGGGCATAGCCAGGTGTTTTTGTTCTGCCTAGTCCTACTCACGGAGGAGGCACTATATAACCCAGTAGTTATGATTTATGGAGCGATGTGTCCGTCGATGAACTCAGAGAAATGGATTTTACGGTAAGTACAAATTTCCAATTTCTTCATAAATTGAGACCAATATGTATTCTGCTACACATTTTTGGTAAGAAAAATCCCAATAAGTGTATATTGATTGGTTTGCGCAGAAGTTATAGCGTCTACAAACTATGGGATAGATTTATGGAATGTATTTATTTTTTATACTAGAAATGGCGAAGATCAGCGATTTTTTTTAGCGGGACTTCGATATTGAAGTGGACAAATCTGACACTAAGTGACGCTTTTTGGGAACCAGTGACACCAATTCAGTGATCCATGCTAAAAAAAAATGCACTGTCACCGTACTAATGACACTGGCAAAGAAGGGGTTAACATCAGGGACGATCAAAGGGTTAATTGTGCTCTTAGGGAGTGCTTTCTAACTGTGTGTGGGGGGGGTGGCCTAACTGGAGGAAGACAGAGATGAAACACAAGATTTCCATCTTCCTCTCTGACAGAACGGCCGTCTGCCTTGTTTACATAGGCAGACCGCCATTCTGCTTCCCCTGTCAATAGGCTGGTCGCCGCGGACATTGCGTCCGTTGGACCCACTGATTGGCTCCCGCTGTGTCCAATGACAGTGGGAGCGGGTTGCTGCTTGCGCCCCAGACCACGAGCCAGGAGGACTCCCGCCGCAGTATATCTGCGTAGGGAGGTCCTTAAGTGGTTAAATCACACTTGACCACAGCAAAAGTAGTGCATGCACTTTAAAAAACGCACTGCAAGCTGATTGCATGGTACTTTTACACCATGCAATCCGGTGCAGCCTGTATTTGTGGTCTGCATTTGGGGTGCTGTTAACATTGACACCCGCTGCAGATCAGAACCGACGTGCGTTTTGAAAACGCAAACAGAACGTGGATGTCTTGCACCACGTTCTGATGTGAATGGGTCCTAAGTCACTGAGCTGATGTCAGCACTGCACCATAGTGTAGTAGCAGCAGCTGCATACAGTAAGCAGCGCTGTGTGCCGGTAACGGTTTGGGAGACTTCCCGCTGTAACATAACTTGGGCTGGGTGCTTCTCAGCCATTCGGAGGAAGACTTGTATTTTTATCAATGAATTCAAGACTTCTTCTGATTGGCTGAGGTGGAGATTCTTATGTCCTCTGACCACCTCTCCACCTTTTCCCATCCAATAGATTTTTTTTTTTGTTCGAATTTAGTTGATTCCTCCATTCACGTCAAGCAGTGTGGCTGGAGGAATCTTCTGCTGCTATTGTATCCTGACAGCTGGCACTGCTGGTTGTAAAAATACCTGAACAGTGCTTGTATCTGATTGGATGCAGATGCTGTTCGACTGTCAGGTTTCTCTCTGGTTCTTTGGATTTTTCAATCGAAGGATGCCGCGCGGAAGGTGCTAGTAGAAGGCCATCCATGGAGCAGGAACAGATTGAAATGTTCCCCATATATGGTCAGCTAAAGTATAGATCAGACAGGGTCACTTTCTGGCATGCATTCCTGAGACTTGTTACTTTTCTGTGTTCACAATAGTAATAAAAATGTACATGAAACGCCACGTGCTTTACAGGAAAATATAAACCTTCTTATCACCTTCAGAGATCTATAAGTAAATATTTACTGAAGTGTGTTATTTTACCCCAAGTCAGGATTTTCCAGATCATTGAGTCAGGTAAGATACATTTGTGTTTTGGTCAAAACATTTGCGCAACTTGGGAAAGTCTTGCTTTATTTGTTCTTTATACTTCTAGTAGCATATACTGTATGTTATGTACAGTAGGTCTGGTATTCTGCCCTTCCTAATACTTTTGTTGTGGCTTTTTTTGAGTAATATGAGTGCTAATATATATTTCCATGTGAGCATGACAAAAGATTAATATCTGATCTACGGCAGCACTGGTGAGCACTTTAAAGAGGAAGTAAACTCTCATAAAAAAAAACGAGAAAAAAAAAAAAACCTGTAAAGACAAAGGCATAATGAGCTAGTATGCATCGCATACTAGCTCATTATGAAATACCTTAAAACGAAGCCCCCGCAGTGTCGCCCGCTCAGCAACAGGACGGCTGACGGGTTCGGCCGTCCTGCTTCCTTGTTCGCGTCCTCCGGCCATCTAATTGGCCAGAGGCGTGATTACATCACTCCCGCGCATGCCTCTGTTCACGGCATAGGGCTCTGAAGGAACAGCACGGGTGGCCGTTCCTTCAGAGCGCATTACAATTATTTGGCCATATTTGAGCTCAGTTGAGCTCAGTAAAAAAAGAAAAAAGCTGTACTAAGCTTTGGAAAGCTGCAGTGTGCAAGAGGCCTGACACGAACAGTCCATTAAATGGAAGGATAGAAAATAGAGATATCATTTTATTATGCGAGCGTGTCTATTATATTGCACCTCCTGAGCTTTCTGTGTACATGTCTGGTTTCCCTGGTGAGTATAATGTATAAAACACAATTCTCCCCCCGGGCCTGAAAATTCAGCAAAATAACAATTAGGTAACTGCGACTCGTTACAGCCAATTTAATCAGGTTTTATTGTGGTTGTTCAGGTTTGTTCTGGTCTATGGATCTGGGCCTGTGGTTCGCTGCTTGCATGTTCTGGCACGAGTAAACCGCCATCTTCCCTCCAGCTCAGGTTCATAGATTTCTCTGCACGTGTGAAGAACCAAGTGCAGCTTTTGTAATATCCTAATAACCTGAGGACTGGAAGTCATTTTTAGACAGGGCTTGACAAATTTTCTTTAACCACTTAAGCCCAGGAAGATTTTACCCCCTTCCTGACCAGGGCCTATTTTGCGATTCGGCACTGCGTAACTTTAACGGACAATTGCGCGGTCGTGCGATGCTTTACCCAAATGAAATTGATGTCCTTTTTTCCCACAAACAGAGCTTTCTTTTGGTGGTATTTGATCACCTGTGCGATGTTTTGATCATGCACTATAAACAAAAAAAGAGCGTCAATTTTGCAAAAATAACGATATTTTTCACATTTTTTATATGAAATTCCCCAAAAAAAATGTAAAAATCAAAATTTTTTAACATATGCTACATATGTTTGGTAAAAAAATCGCAAAAAGCGTATTTTGATTGGTTTGCGCAAAAGTTATCGTGTTTACTAACAAAGGGAAAGATTTTTGTCATTTTTGTTGTTTTTTTTTTTAACGCGTAATGGCGGCGATCTGCGATTTATTTTGCGGTACTGCGACATTGCAGCGGACAGATCGGACCCTTGGCTTACATTTTTGACGCTTTTGGGGTTACCAGTGACATTTCTGCAGTAATCAGTGCTATACATATGCACTGTTACTGTAAAATTACACTGGCAGTGAAGGGGTTAACTTTTTTGAGAGGGAGGGGTTATGTGTGTCCCTAGGGGCGTGATTCTAACTGTGATTGGCTGTGGCTTGAGGTGTAGGAACAGTGATCAACGGTTCTACATAGTAGAACCGTATGATCACCATTCTTACACAGGGGAGAATGACAGGCGGGTTGTTTACATCAGCTGCCTGCCTTTCTCCCTCTGCACCGACGATCGCCGAGTGACCGGCGGACATCGCGTCCGCCGGTCACACACGCGGGGGGGTCCGTGACCGTGCGGGAGCGCGCGCTCGCTCCCTAGACCCTCACAGGCTAGCGACGTAGTACTACGTCGCTCTGCCTGTGAGGGGCTGACTGCCGACGTAAATAGTCTTGCGGCAGTCGGCAAGTGGTTAAATCTAGGAGCCAGCTAAAAAAGTTAGGATCTGTTTTTTTTTTTTTTTTTTTTTTTTTTTAAACGAACGCTTAATTTTCAACGACAAAACCACTTCTCTTATGTGGGCTGACAAAAGCCCAGGTGCCAGGATGCAATTTCTAGCCGTCATGGCAACCTGGTGCCTTGGATTTGTTGAGCCCTGATTATAGACTCTGCATCCCAAAAATGAAATTGTGAGTGAAACGGGAAACCCTTTCCAATATATGGGACTTTAACCAGTTCCGCTCCAGACCAACTTTTTTTTTTTGTCGCATACATGTGAAAACACAAATTTTTGGCAATAAAATACATAAACCCCCAATACATTATATATTTTCTGAAAGCAGAGGCCCCCTGGAATAAATAGGTGATAGTTGCTAATGTTTGTTTCATGTGATACTTGCGCAACTGTGGATTAAATACTAATTTTCCAGAAAAAATATGATAAAATTAATTTTACCACGCCATATAGAACCCATTTTTGGTTAAAATATAAAAGATGAGGTTGCATCGAGTAAATAGATACCTAACATTCCTTTTTTTTTAAATTGTGTGCGGCCGCAATATCGCCAAAAACTATGGTGCCCAAAAATCACCATCGGTGATACAGCCGTTACAGTTCATTAACCACTTGCCGACTGCCGCACAACTATTTACGTCGGCAGTCAGCCCCCCACAGGCAAAGCGACATAGGGCTACGTCGCTAGCCTGTAAGTGTTTTGGGAGCGAGCGCGCGCCGCCGGATGCGGCTCCCGCTCGGTCACGGACCCCCCCCCGCGCGTGTGCCCGGCGGACCCGATGTCCGCCGGTCACTCGCGATCGTCCGTGACAGCGGGAGAAAGGCAGGCGGCTGATGTAAACAAAGCCGCCTGTCAGTTCTCCCTGTGTAAGAATGGTGATCAAACGGTTCTACTATGTAGGACCGTTGATCACTGTTCTTACACATCAAACCACAGCCGATCACAGTTAGAATCACGCCCCTAGGACACACTTAACCCCTCCCGCTCCAATACAGTTAACTCCTTCACTGCCAGTGTCATTTTTTACAGTAACAGTGCATATGTATAGCACTGATTACTGCAGTAATGTCACTGGTAACCCCAAAAGTGTCAAATGTCAGTCAAGAGTCCGATCTGTCCGCCCCAATGTCGCAGTCCCGCAAAACAAATCACAGATCGCCGCCATTACGCGTTAAAAAAAAAAAACAACAACAATGACAAAAATCTTTCCCTTTGTTAGTAAACGCAATGATTTTTGCGCAAACCAATCAAATACGCTTTTTGCAATTGTTTTTTTTTTTTTTACCAAACATATGGTGAAAAAAAAATTGGCCTAAAATGTTAAAAAATTTTGATTTTTACATTTTTTTGGGGGGAATTTCACATAAAAAAATGTGAAAAATATTGTTAGTTTTGCAAAATTGACGCTTTTTTTTGTGTATAGCGTATGATCAAAAAATCGCACAGGTGATCAAATACCACCAAAAGAAAGCTCTGTTTGTGGGAAAAAAAGGACGCCAAATTTGTTTAGGTACATCGTCGCACGACCGCACAATTGTCCGTTAAAGTCACGCAGTGCCGAATCGCAAAATAGGCCCTGGTCAGGAAGGGGGTAAAATCTTCCGGGGCTTAAGTGGCTAATTTAGAGTTACAGTGGATATAAAAAGTCTACACACCCCTGTTAAAATGTCAGATTTCTGTGATGTAAAAAAAAAAAAAAATGAGACAAAGATAAATAATTTCAGAACTTTTTCCACCTTTAACATGACCTATAAACTGTACAACTCAGTTAAATAACAAACTGAAATATTTAAGGTAGAGGGAAGTAAAAATAAAAAATTAAAATAATATGGTTGCATAAGTGTGCACACCCTTGACCTAATACTTTTTTTTGAAGCACCTCTTGATTTTATTACATCACTCTGTCTTTTTGGGTAGGAGTCTATCAGCATGGCACATCTTGACTTGGCAATATTTGCCCACTCTGCAAAAACACTCCAAATCTGTCAGATTGCGAGGGCATCTCCTGTGCACAGCCCTCTTCAGATCACCCCACAGATTTTCAATCAGATTCAGGTCTGGGCCATTCTAAAACTTTAATCTTCTTCTGGTGAAGCCATTCCTTTCTTGATTTGGATGTATGCTTTGGGTCGTTGTCATGCTCAGAGATGAAGTTCCTCTTCATGTTCAGCTTTCTAGCAGAAGCCTGAAGGTTTTGTGCCAATATTGACTGGTATTTGGAACTGTTCATAATTCCCTCTACCTTGAATAAGACCCCTGTTCCAGATTAAGAAAAACAGCCCCAAAGCATGAGGCTGCCACCACCATGCTTCACTGTGGGTATGGTCTTCTTTTTGCGCCAAACATATCTTTTGGAATTATGGCCAGAAATTTCAACCTTGGTTTTATCAGACCATAACATATTTTCCAACATGCTTTTTGGAAACTTCAGATGTGTTTTTGCAAAATTTAGCCGGGCTTGGATGTTTTTCTTCATAAGAAAAGGCTTCCGTCTTGCCACTCTACCCCATAGCCCAGACATATGAAGAATACGGGAGATTGTTGTCACATGTACCACACAGCCAGTACTTGCCAGATATTCCTGCAGCTCCATTAATGTTGCTGTAGGCCTCTTGGCAGCCTCCCTGACCTGTTTTCTTCTGGTCTTTTCATCAATTTAGGAAGGAACGTCCAGTTCTTGGTAATGTCATTTTTGTGCCATATTTTCTCAAACAGGTGGTGACTGTCTGGGCGTGTGTTTGTGATTGCGCAGGTTATGCAGGGCAATGGGGGTTTTGGCAATTTTTTATTTTTTTTATTTTAATATATTTTATTTTTTTTACTTTATACTTTTATTTTTTAATTTATTTTTACATGGTTGCTATCACAAGGGGTTAATAAACTCCTATGTGATAGCATTGGGCAGGTGACAGGTAGACCCCAATGTCTCTCCTGCCCTTTACACCATTTGCACACTTTCCTGGCCAGTACAGCCAGGGGACACTTCTAGCCAAGCCAATCTGTGCTTGGTTAGACGTGTCCCCTGGCTGTACTGGACAGGAAAGTTTGCATATGAACCCGGACGTGGCATCCCTTCCAGTTTCACTGTTTGCATGTGAGATCAAGGCATGGATTTCCCTCTGTCTCACTGCATTCTCTCCCCCCGCCGGTTGAGGTGTTCCCGGTCATCAGTAAGCATGGAACAGCCTGGGAATCGTGGAAGGAGGGCAGGGCCGCTGGCGGGAGGGGGCACCACGCAGCCGCCTGTGTGAAAAGGGTAGGCAGACATGGAGCTGCCGCATAACTTTCACTTTGAAACCGTTTGCCGGTGTACTGCCGAAATCTCCAACCCGCGTCACTTTCGGTTGGAGATCTGGGCAAGTTGCTGCTACTGCGCATGCACCACCTTCAAAGCACGTTCACAGAGAACTCCAACTCCGTGCATGAGAGTTGGAGTTCTCAGCAGCAGAATACAATTACCTACTGCGCATGGGCGAACGGCAATGCCCGTTCACAGAGAACGCCCGTGCATGAGAGTTGGACTTCTCTGCAAGACGATTCAGTACTACTGCCCATGCGCCCGCAGACAGTGCCTGACAGTTGGAGCTTTTGGCTTATAAAAACCTGTGCACAGTGCTATCCCCCAATTGTGAGCGTTCCTATGTGCTATTTGGGAATGCTGGGATTTATAGTTCCTCAAAAAAAAAATTGTAAATCTGAGCTTGAAAGTACATGCTGGGATTTATAGTTCCCCTAAAAAAAAAAACCCACAATTGTGAACATCGCAGAGACACAGGCTGCGTGATGGGGGACAGGCTGGATGACGGCGGGGGAACACAGGCTGCGTGATGGGGGACACAGGCTGGATAACGGCGGGGACACAGGCTGCATGATGGGGGACAGGCTGGGATGGGCTGGCATGGGGATCGACTTTGGCCAAATACTGCAGAACATCAAAGCCCCACTTCACAGATAGCTAAGACTATGGGGAATAATATAGTACCCAGCAATTCCCACTTTGTGGTACCATAACGCAGCCTGTGTTCCCTATCACGCAGCCAGTGTCCCCGCCTTCATCCACCCTATGTCCCCCATCACGCAGCCGGTGTCCCCCATCACGCAGCCGGTGTCCCCCATCACGCAGCCGGTGTCCCCCATCACACAGCCAGTGTCCCCCATCACGCAGCCAGTGTCTCTGCTGTCATCCAGCCTGTGTCCCCCATCACTCAGCCAGTGTCTCTGCCGTCATCCAGCCTGTGTCCCCCATCACTCAGCCAGTGTCTCTGCCGTCTTCCAGCCTGTGTCCCCCATCACTCAGCCAGTGTCTCCGCCGTCATCCAGCCTGTGTCCCCATCACTCAGCCAGTGTCTCTGCCGTCATTCAGCCTGTTTCCCCCATCATGCAACCAGTGTCCCCGCGTCATCCAGCCTGTGTCCCCCATCACTCAGCCAGTGTCTCTGCCGTCATCCAGCCTGTGTCCCCCATCACTCAGCCAGTGTCTCTGCCGTCATCCAGCCTGTGTCCCCCATCACTCAGCCAGTGTCTCTGCCGTCATCCAGCCTGTGTCCCCCATCACTCAGCCAGTGTCTCTGCCGTCATCCAGCCTGTGTCCCCCCATCACTCAGCAAGTGTCTCCGCCGTCATCCAGCCTGTGTCCCCCATCACTCAGCTAGTGTCTCTGCCGTCATCCAGCCTGTGTCCCCCATCACCCAGCCAGTGTCCCCGCTGTCATCCAGCCTGTCCCCCATCACGCAGCCAGTGTCCCCGCGTCATCCAGCCTGTCCCCCCATCACGCAGCAGCAGCCTCTATGCATTTTTTTTCTGCGTCTAGAAGCTAAATAATGTTATCCTTTTTGTCCATACACACTACATTAGGCTATTAGTGTTCGCTTCAGCATCTAGCAGCAGAAAAAAAAAGTTTCTTGGAACGTTTTTCCAGCAGAAGCACTCCTAAACATTGCTAAAGGCTACTAATAGTGTTTTTTAAACTTTTTTTTTCCTTTTATTGCAAAAACGCTAATAAAACACTAACGCTTTTAAACGCTCTTAAAGTGGTTGTAAAAGCCCCCTTGTGTTTTTGTACCTATAGATAAGCCTATAATAAGGCCTACATATGGGTAGTGTAAATATTTCCTAAACTTGCACAGTTTAGGACAACCTTTTTCAACCAGGGTGCCCAGGCAGTCTAGGGTGCCTTGAAGCTTAGTTATAGGTGCCTTGGCAAAATGCCTAAAAAAAGATCAAAAATTGTATACAAGCCAGCAGGTGGATGAAACCTGCCAAAGCCGCAGGATTTTATTATGCACCATTAAAACTTTGTACGCACTGCCACCCTAACAACCTATGATTTAATCAGTTGATAAGGAGGATGTCTGTCTCTCCCCAGCATCCTTGTTTGACCCTCCCCTGCCTCTCTCCCTCAGCACTGGGGTGACATTAGCTGACTAAGGGAGAAGAGAAACATTAGAATAATAGTCAGTACCAGTGTGCAAAAGTGTATTTGCTTTGGAAGGAAAAATCCCCTCTAATGTTGGGTGTCCTACATGTGTGAATGTTGCTGCATCATGTAAAACTATTAGAATAGTTTTTTTACATTTTATAATGGGGTGTCTTTAGATTGTCTATTATTTTAAAGGGTGCCTTGACTGAAGAAAGGTTGAAAAACACTGGTTTAGGATATATTTACTGTATGCTGCGCCAATGTCATCGGCACATGCGCTCTGAAAGAATGGCCGCCCGTGCCGTTTCTTCAGAGCCCTGTGTTGTGACAGTCAGCTGTACCTATAGGTAAAAGCTTGGAACGTTTGGAATAGCTACTACAAAAATCTAATACAAGCTTTTGTTCCAGCATTTGTTTTAGCTTAAAAAATTGCTAGTGTGCGTGGAGCCTAAGCGCCGGTTCACATTGGTGCGATGCGGGAACCCTGCAAATCCACTGCGGGTTCCCGTATCACACCCGACTCGCAGGCAGCTCACACTGCTATATGCAAACTGCTGGGAGTGTCAATATAAAGTTAACGACATATCGCAGTGCGAACTGTCAGTTCGGACAGGAATCAGATCACATAGGTGAGAACACCCATGTGATCCGATTCTGGTACGGACCAAAAAAGGGTCCTGCGTGACTTTGGTCTGAATGCAATGCGAATTCAGCCATGCAATCTGTATGGCTGAATTCACATCGCACAGACATTGCATGTGATTTGCATAGCAGTGCGGTGCGAATCACATGCGATGTCTCACATCGCATATGTGTGAACCGTCAGGAAAGGTGTCATACAAAGTACACGCAACTTGTTTAAAGGTGACCTTCCGCCCTGCTGTCCCTACTCTGTATAAACCTTATTTCCTGAAAATGGGGGAAATAAACAATCGTACTTCCCTGTATCCTTGTGACTTTTTGTTCATTCTTGCCTATTTTTGTCCTGCCTCTGTGCTGCCTGGGTCCCTGTTCCCACATCGCCATGTCTGTGCTACATTGTGCATCGCACACTTCATGTCATGCGTGCACCGTAGAACATCTGTTGGGGGGGGAAACCCTACCAGGAAGAATTTTTCTCCCCATCAAATTAATGTTATTTTGTACAGCGCATGCGCATGATTAGGCAAATGACAATACTGCAAGATCTCCTAGTTTAGATACGGTTTTTACTGAAGCAAAAAGGTGACGTTGCCTTCCCAGGGGGCATCTGTGCAGCCGAGGCTTTATCACCCCTGCGTTCATTGAAACAGCTCAGTACACCGTCCATAGATGTCAGTAAATGCCTTAGAAAATGTGAATGTGTGAGGAGCAATGCCTCATGGGACATGTAGTCCTGGGCAGGAAGTTAGTGGTTCTAAAGGCAGAAGTTTTTTTACCTTGCTATAGGGGTACTCTATCTATACTATACTTTGCAGCTTGTTATTGGGGCACACTGAAGGAAGGAGGAGCCAGAAGTGTCAGGTGGACCCAAGAAGAGGAGAATCAGGACTGCTCTGTGCAAAACCATTACACAGAGCAGGTAATAATCATATATTGGTCAATTTGTGGTGATGTATTCAAAAGTGTTTTATCACAATGATATCAGACCTCAAATTCAATAAAACAGTAATTACTGTGTATTGTAAATAGTCAGGTTAGCAGTGCCAGCTGCAACAATGCAGAGAAAGGGAGTTGAGGCTTAGGGGTAAGAGCGTGGGCTTTATTGCTCTATGATGGTTTTTGTGTTCTGGAGCAGTGGTGACCAACAGATATAGGGACCTCAGATGGGTCAACCTGATGACATCAATGGTAACACATTATCAGTGCATGCAATACTAAAGACTGTACACATAATAAGGGATTGGTTGGAGACCTAGAACATGCAGCAGGAAATAGTTAGAAAATGAGGACATGATACATGAGGCTGCTAAATATTACTACAGCCTCCCTTTTTAAAATGAGTGGCCCAGGGACATCACAGTAAATGAGAATTGCTGCAAGTTGGACACCTGAGCTATATGATTTAGATCCACTACAAAAGCCATTGTCTTTGATGTCCAAGGACACCTACAGGTGCATCTCATAAAATTAGAATATCATCAAAAAGTTAATTTATTTCAGTAAGGGCTCTTTCACACGGTCCGCCTCCGTAGGCGGATCCGTGCTGCTCAGCAGGGATCGATCTGCCGATCCCCGCTGAGCCGGCGGATGACAGCTCCGTCTCCACTTGCAGTGCGGAGAGGGTGGTGTCACAGCCCCCGCTGCTCTCTATGGGGGATCGGATGAGAGCCGACCGCCTGTTCGCTCTCATCCGATCCCATCCGATCCAATCCCCAGGACGGATGGAAAATAGGGTTTCCATCCGTCCGGATTTCACGGACAAGATCGGATACGGATGGCAGCGGGTGTCAGCGGACATGTCACCGCTGACATCCGCTGCTCCATAGGACTGAATGGGGCATCCGATCAGATCCGCCTAAAAAACTGACAGGCGGATCTGATCGGAACTCGAAATTTATTTTAAATAGATGCGTTACACACAGAGTAATATATTTCAAGCATTTCTTTCTTTTAATTTTGATGAATACGGCTTATAGCTAGTGAAAACCCAAAATTCAATATCTCAGAAAATTAGATTACATACATACATATTACATAACATAACAGAAATGTTATGTTACTGAAAAGTATGTCCATGTACAGTATAGTATGTATGCACTCAATACTTGGGGCTCCTTTTGCATTAATTACTGCATCAATGCGGCGTGGTATGGAGTCGATTAGCTTGTGGCACTGCTGAGGTGTTATGAAAGCCCAGGTTGCTTTGATAGCAGCCTTCAGCTTGTCTGCATTGTTAGGTCTGGTGTCTCTCATTTTCTTCTTGACAATACCCCACAGATTCTCTATGGGGTTTAGGTCAAGCAAGTTTGCTGGCCAGTCAGGCACAGCGGCACAGTGATACCATGATCATTAAACCAGGTATTGATACTTTTGTCAGTGTGGGCAGGTGCCAAGTCCTGGGCTGTGCTGACTTTGGACTTGATAAAACAAAGTGGACCAACACCAGCAGATGACATGGCTCCCCAAATCACCACAGACTGGAAAATGTTGCATTACATTTGGAAATCAAGGTCCCAGAGTCTGAAGGAAGAGTGGAGAGGCACAGAATCCAAGTTACATGAGGTCCAGTATGAAGTTTCCACAGTCAGTGATGATTTGGGGAGCTGTCCTCTGCTGGTGTTTTATCAAGTCCAAAGTCCAAATTCATGATAATAATTAAAAAGTTGAATATAATACAATTATACATAAAAATATATATATTTTTTAAAAACTGTCCTTTTTCGGTTTTTGGCCAAATACAGCCTGCATTTTCAGTTTCGGCACCAAAATGTCCATTTCTCTATTTAGTACCTTTTCCTCTCACTGTAGTGTTTTCATTCTACTAGGTCTGTGCAGGATGAAAACACAAAACTTAAACATGCTTCAGTACAAATATCGTGAGAATAAGAGTCGGTTCACACTGGGCCGACACGACTCTGTACTACTTCGGAGGCGACTTGTGCATTCCCATGCACCACGACTTCGGAGCGACTTGCATGGACTTCACATAATGGAAGTCTATGCAAGTCGCTCCGAGGTCATCCTGAAGTAGTACAGGACCCTTTTTCTAAGTCGGAGCGACTTGTGTCGCTCCCAGGGCTGGTGCTTCCACTAGGCAAACTAGGCAGCCGCCTAGGGCGCATTGCCACCTAGGGGCACAGCCATGTCTCCGCACTCTCTCTCCATCGTGAATGATCCTTGAGAGCTGAGGGGAGGGGCGGCCTTGGGGGAGGAAGAAGGGGCAGTGGAAGATGCCAGGTTTCTTGGGCAGTACGGAACTACTAGGCCCTGGCTTTCCACTACTGTTAAGGGGCCAAAAGAGGCAGGAAGTTAGTCCACCAGTGTGCTGCCTGAATGATAATCCTCTTCGGTTGGAGCTAAGCGGCCTTAACCCGCACACCTAAGTGACTCTCTGCACTGAGCTGATGGACAGTCGTTTATTTCCCTGGGTCGGTATTAAGCAGGGAGCTGAGGAGAGCTGAACCTGAGCCAGAGCTCAGCACTGGAGGGCAGAACCATTACTGGAGCAGAAGCGACGAGGCACCGGAAGGGTCTGAGGAGGTTGGCGATGAAATTAGTGTGGAGCTCTCTGACTGCTGCTTTTCCCTCCACCAGGAGCCGGTTGGAGCTGTGGTGAGCACTGTGGTCCAGGAGAGGAGTGTCCTGGGAGAAGGAATCAGCAGGATCACAGTGAAGGAGGGCAGAGTGTGGGCCACTTTCTTCATACCGCCCAGTGAGTGTGCCCAGAACAAGGGATCGGGGTCCCTGGGTGTTAAATGGAGCATCCCTGGTATGAAAGGGAAATGGGGGTCATCAGGTGTGCCATGGAAAATCAGAGTCACCAGGTGTGATATGGAGGATAGGGGTCACCGGGTGTAACAGGGGTTCGGGGTCACCAGGTGAGCCATGAGGAATTGGGGTCCCTGGGTGTGCCACGGGGGAATGGGGTCCCCAGATGTGACACAGAGAAACATCAGGGTCCCCAGGTGTGACATGGAGGAACATCAGGGTCCCCAGGTGTGACATGGAGGAACATCAAGGTCTGACATAGAGGAACATTGGGGTCACTGGGTATGACAGCATGACATGGAGGAACACGGGTCCCTTGGTGTGACATGGAGGAACATTGGGGTCAGTGGGTATCACAGCATGACATGGAGGAATAATGGGGTACCAGGGTGTGACATGGAAAAACATCAGGGTCCCTGGGTGTGACATGGAGGGACATCAGGATCCCCGGGTGTGACATGGAGGAATATGGGGGTCACTAGATATGAGAGCATAACATGGAGGAAGCATCAGATCAGGGTCACTGGGTATGACATAGAGGCGTTTTTAACCATTTCCCTTTTTTTTTTTCTTTTTTTTTGGGGGGGGGGGGGGGGGCGCAAGTAGCTGGTCTTGCCTAGGGCGTAAAATAGTCTAGCACCGCCCTGGTTGCTCCTATTAGAACGGGTCCTGTGGCGGTCAATGGACCGCGAGGGAGTGCGACTTGTCAGGCTGACAAGTCGCGCTAGTGTGGATCGGCTCTCAGTCGTAGTTTGTTGAAAGTTGCTAGGAGGAAAAAAAAGCTACACTAAGGTAGAAAGTAAACTTCAGAGCCTGTTCTAAACAAAGGCAGCATGCAAGGGGAAACCTTCTGTGAACTTCCTGGAGATGAGGTAACAAAGCAGAACAAGAAATACAAATGTTCTTTAGTAAGTAGCCATGTCAACCAACAGAAGAAATGTAATCACAATTTTTTCTACCTTAAAAAATAACATTAGATGTGTCAGTAATACATGAGCTAACATTGGTTGAAGTGGAAGACACCAAACGATGTCAAGGCGCTAGTGTGAAGTGGGACATTGATGGTCTAACTCTGATAATGTACAATCAACATGGACCTATAGAGAGAAAGAAATTAGGAGCAAAGATTTTTTTAAATTTTTTTTAATGAATGGGCTGCCTTAATGCAATGCATGTTAACACATGCCAATAACACAATTGAATGCACTGTAGTGGATCGCTTTCGTGAAAATGGGCCCTGACACTTCTTGGAGGCTTTATGTAGTAGGTCCATTACTGGCTCTGCCATCACCAAGGTGTCTGCCTGCTGCCTTTTAAAGCTTCCAATGGCTGAAGCTGTGTGTAGGAGAGTACATGAAAATTATCTGTGAAAGCAATGAGTTCTAATATGTAAGTGCAAAGTTTTGGAAAATGCACACGACACCTTCATCTGGAATGAAGAAAGGGTGCGGCGTGATTACAAAAAGTTGTACTTGCATTTTATGTGCGCTTAAACCAGGGGTCTCCAAAATTTCTAAACAAAGGGAATTTCTTCTGGCTTTAGGGAGGCCAGTCTATGGCCGGTGGGAGTAGAAAATGCCCCGGTGCCAGTGGAGGTAAACAGTGCTCCATCATTGGGTTTAATAGGAGGAAAAGTGACCAATGGTATCAGTGGAAGGAATAGTGCCCCATCATCAATGGTCAATGGATGGAATTGTGCCCCATCATTAGTTTCAGTGGATGGATTGGTGCCCCATCATTGGTGTCATGAGATGGAATGGTGCCCGATCATTGGTGTCAGCGAATGAAATGGTGCCCGGTCATTGGTGTTAGTGGGATGAATAGTGACCAATCATCATTGGTCAGTGGATGGAATGGTGCCCCAACATTGGTGTCAGTGGATGGAATGGTGCCTTATCGTTGGTGTCATGTGATGGAATGGTGCCCCATCATTAATGTCAGTGGATGGAATGGTGTCCCATCATTGGTGTCATGGGATGGAATAGTGCTCCATCATTAGTGTCAGTGGATGGAATAGAGCCTCGTCATTGGTGTTAGTGGATGGAATGGTGCCCAAGGGCCATATAAAGACAAGCAATGGGCACCACGGACCGCAGTTTAAAGACCACTGGCATAAACAAATATTTCAAATTGATCCATGTGCTACAACATATTCTTTCTTAAACATTACTTTCCAGTTAACCAACTGGTCATTGTTATAGTACTTTATACTCCAGGCTTGATTGAGGAATTGAGTGCACGAGTAGTATATCCCAAATCCCACAAGAAGTTCCTGCATGGTTCTGGAGCTGTAGACACCTCTAATGCTGAATTATGTTGCAGGAAACCTGTCCATGCATGTCCATGAGTGAGTGTCGCGACCCTCCTGGGGTCTTGCAGCAGTGACAGAATCCAATTGCAGCGGAACAGCATTCCCTTACAATCACAACCCTCAGGAGCACCTGGAAGTGGGGACAGGGTCCCGAAGGGTCTGTTGTGGCACGGAGGCCTTTAATTGGAAGAAGCAGAAAGTGAGGTCAGTCAATCCGAAGTCAGGGCAGGCGGCTGGCAAGAGAAGTCGATCAATCCAGAGTCAGTTCAGGTGGCAGGCAGGGAGAGTCAAACAGAAGATCAAGGCTCAGGAACCAGTTACACAAGCTGAGAAACAGGACAAAAGGCAGGTATACGAGAGCAAGGAAAAAAACCAAGCACTGACTGAAAGGCGTTCTTGATTTAAATAGAGAGCCAGGATCACATGACCGACCACCTCCCACCAGTAGGTGGGGCACACAGGAGCTATTAAGGGAAGTCAGGGACCCCGCGCCATCTTGATTTGCACCATAGTCCCTGAGCTTCCCTCTCCTACCTGATCTGAAGCCCTCCACCTCCTCCCTGTGCAAAACACTGGGTCTGCATGGCAGCCGCCATCTTGCCACAACAGCATGCTCGCCGCGGACCTCGGCGGCAAGAGCAAGAGAGGGAACCGCCTCAGACCCAGGAGAGAGGTCTCTGAGAGCGGCGAGTGCCGCGACTCCGCCGCGAGGACACCGCAGGCCCCCAGGAGCGGGTGAGTACACGCCAGTGCCATGACAGAGAGCTCTCTTGCTGGTGACCCTATCTGGCCACCATCCTCCCCACTTCAATGGTGTTTCAAAATATGTTTTGCCTTTTTTTTTTTGCTCTACTTGTTCTCTCAATGCTGCAGCATTGATTTGTACATCCTCCTCCACTTACTACCATCCAAATGCGATAATCTTTAGTTGCTACAGGGTAAGTACAATATTAAAAAAGCTTACACGTGTAGCACCCTCCTAGGTGGGTGCTAGGAAAAAGCATATAGGTGGCCCTGTCTGCATATCAGGTGGTCCTGATTATTTAGTTAGGCTGTCACATGTTTCCAGGTGTGACCAATTTAGTTTCCAATGAGGGCTCCCTTTGGACAGTGGAGGAAACCTAGCCAATAGCACACCAGGGCTTATGGCTATCTCAGTGGGTGGAGTTTGCTGCAATGCACCCTGGGATGAGTTATAAGTCTGGGGGGAGCATGTGACAGGGCATCTTTGGCGGGAAGCAGAGTCCCAGTAGGAGGGTGACGGCTGCCTCTCCTCCTGTCAGCGCTAGTCAGGGTGTCCTGGGCAGGCGGCCTAGAGGACGAAGGTTGAGCTGAGCTGCAGAGAGGGATCCAGTGTGCTGTGGACCGAGTGTAACTGCTGGGCAGAAGTTTCCAGGAAAAACAGTATTATGAGAATTTAAAACTGCCCAGGGGTCTGCCTAGGAGAGGGGACCACTCCAGAAGGTCAGAGGGATCTGGGAGCCAGCTAACCAGTAGAGAAGGCTTAGAAAGGGGGTGCCAGTGTCTAAGCCCTGAAGATAAGTGAGTAAAAGGGGGCACCGGTGTGGACCCTGAAGTGTTCGGCAGCGCAGCAGTCATACAAGTAGCTACCTCAGTAAGGAGTGCTTAAGGGAGCTCAAGGAGGACTTCATTATACAGGAAAGCAGTCCCAAGTCAGTTTGGAGTTAACGGGCAGCAAGCCAGCGTTTACCGGCGTTGACCGGCATCTAGTCAGCGTCAAGTCAGCGCCAAGGAAGGTTACTTGATGGTATAAGGGTATGTATTAAAGCTGAATGTCATGTTTCCTGTCACCAAGCAGGCCCAAACTAACTCTTTGAATTACTAAGGACTTGTTCACACTTGACAAAATTTCTAACGCCTAACAAATGCTCCTATAGCGCTAGTATGGGCATTAGACTCGTTTTAATGAGCTTTAGTATGGGCGTTAGTTGTTTTATGAGCGTTAATAAGGAGGTAAAATGCTCCCCAAACGCTCTATAGGCAATTCTAAAGCGTTTGAAAAGCTAATCTGAACGCCCCGCAACTGCCTGTCAGAGCAATTGCGAAGCATTACCATAGACTTTATTGGGATGCATTGAAAGGCTTCAAATGCCTCCTGACTCTACATGAGGCTTTCATTTTGAAGCGACGCTAATGCTTCATGTTTTGATAGTGTGAACAGCACTATGTGCTGTCTATTATACCTTGTGCATAGGCGTTTGAGGGGCATTTTAAATGAACACAAGGCTTTCTCTGATTGGTGGAAGTGGAGATCTTGACATCATAATTCCACTTCTCTATCACAGCCAATCGATATTCATTGATAAAAATAGAAGGCTTCTCCTGAATAGCTGAGAACTATTTAGGCCAACTTTGTTCCAGCAGCAGATGAAAAGTCGCCCGTACTGCAACGGAACACAGGGCCACTTATGGGGCTTTTCCACTGCATGGAACCGAACGGTTTGGCTCGCTTTTGTGCTTTTCCACTGCTGGTACCGCATGGTATGGTGTAGGAACGGTTCGGTACGGTACGGCGGCGCTTTTCCACTGCATGGAACCGAACGGTACGGCTCTCTAAAACAGTACCACCTCGATTGTGGTTCTAATGGCACTTTTCCACTGCAAGTACCGGCTCAGCTCTACTCGGCCCTGCTTGGCCCGGTTTGCTTTTCCACTGCTGGTACCGCATAGTACGGTGTTGGAACGGTTCGGTACGGTACGGTATGGTTTGCTTTTCCACTAAAGTAGTACTAAAGTTAAGTGGGTGGGATAACAACGATTCTCTGACCATTCAGTAGTGAGTGACTGCATGCAAAGGATTGTGGGATATGGTACCGGGTATGGTACCTCTTGGAACCACAATCGAGGTGGTACTGTTTTTGAGAGCCGTACCGTTCGGTTCCATGCAGTGGAAAAGCGCCGCCGTACCGTACCGAACCGTTCCTACACCATACCATCCGGTACCAGCAGTGGAAAAGCACAAAAGCGAGCCGAACCGTTCGGTTCCATGCAGTGGAAAAGCGCCACAAGAGGTACCATACCGGTACCATATCCCACAATCCTTTGCATGCGGTCACTACTAGCCACTGATTGGTCAGAGAATCGTTGTTATCCCACCCACTTACTTTAGTACTACTTTAGTGGAAAAGCAAACCATACCAAACCGTACCGAACTGTTCCAACACCGTACCATGCGGTACTATGCAGTGGAAAACCAAGCAGGGCCGAGTAGAGCCGAGCCGGTACTTGCAGTGGAAAAGTACCATTACTGTATGTAGCTGTTGCGACCACAATATGTTACAGTGCACACAGCGACCACTTGGAAATTATTTGTTTGCGCAAGCTTGGCCTAAATCAATTATTTCAAGTGACAGGAACATGCACTTCAGTTATAAAGCCCATCTCTAGGCAAAAATGGAGCAGCTCCCATGCTTTCATCCTGTCAGGTTCTCTTTAAATAGAAAGAATACATAACAGCTATGTACATGTAGTGGTGACGCCCAGCCTGTGCTGGGAATAGTTAAATCTCTGCTCGGACTTGGGAGGGAGATGATTGAACAACTGTAATTACTGCTCCTTCTTACATCTTATTTTTCCTTTGAGCTTTGCAATTTCCCAGAGCGTCCGTGTAATAAACACATTAGTAATGTGTGTTCAGTAATTCAGCACTTGTTTCCACATCCAGGGGGAGCAAACTTTTAAATCCGGGCTTCCTGTTTAGGAATTCATATGTCCCTTGTGTGTTCCATGTAGTTCTTTCCCCAGAAACATGGAAGAAGTAGCAGACTTGGATTTTGTGACCGCATCTTCCACTTACGAAATCAGCGGGAAAATACATTGAGGAGCTTAATTTGTGCTAACAAGATCCGGGAACTTGTGTCTTTTTCCTCTTGTCCCGGATACAAGTGTGTACTCCTTGTCTTTTCCTTTTCATTTACATAAAATGTTCCTGGTGGTGCCAAATGATTTTGTTGTGTCACAAGCTGAATGCTTTAATGACAGATTAATGGAATTAAATGCAAGTTGGTGTTGGCATTTGATCACATCGCATTTGGTGTTGACAGTCTTCCAGGGTTCCAACAAATGGTATTATGGGGGATCTTAACCACAGCCCAAAATGGGTCCATCCAAGAGCATGGCTGGCCAAAACACCCCAACACCAGGGGGGGGGGGGGCATGGACCTATTTTAGGCTACAATTAAGATCTCCTAGCTGCCCTCTAGATCTCTGCATTTACAGTTGTCCCTCTTTTTCCTTTCAGGACCCTTTCACCATGGGATTGCATCACCAGATTACGAGGGTTATTGTTTTTAACCTTGATCTATAGCAGGGGTAGGCAAATTTTTGAGCATTGTGTGCCAAAAAATGTTTTCAAAGGGTTTGAGTGCTTGCTACATACAATTAAATGTGAATTTCACACTCTCAATCATAAAAAGGAGTTTTTAAATGCTGTAAACTACGTAAATAATAGGAAATTGACACATTCTATATAAATGGGTCAAAATGCAAATAGCATTGCCAAGGCTAGCTTTACCAATTTCTTCACCTTCACACCTCGGATCAGCTCGCTGTGCCTTCAGCTCTCTTGTGAGCCCCAGTGCATGCACTTTCACACCTCAGATCAGCCCACATTTCTGCACCATCACACCTCAGATCAGCCCCAAATTCTGCACCTTTCCATCTCAAATGAAATCAAATTTCTGTACCTTCACACCTAAGACCAGGCCCAATTTGTGCACCTTCAAATCTCAAATGAGGCCCACTGCATGCACCTTCACACTTCAAATCAGATCCAAATTCTGCACCTTCAGATATCCTATTACCCCCCATTTCATGCTCCTTCACACTTCAGATCAGCCTCATTCCTTCACCCTTACACCTAAGGTCACGCCCCAGTTAATGTACCTTCAGATCTCATATTAACCACAATTTCTGCACCTTCACACCTCAGATCAGCCCCAAATTCCTTTACCTTCACACTTCAGAGCAGGCCCAATGTCTGCACCTTCAGATCTCAAATGAGGCCCAATGCATGCACCTTCACATTTCAGATCATGCCTAATTTCTGTACCTTCTGATTTCAGATGAGTCAAAATTCTGTACCTTCAGAACTTCTATGAGCCCCACATCATGCACCTTCAAACCTCAATTCAGCCACAATTTCTGCACCTTCACACCTTAGAATCACCCCCAATTCCTTCACCCTCACTCCTCAGATCCGCCCCAAATTCCTTCACATCTCAGATCAGGCCCAATTTCTGCACCTTCAGATCTCAGACAACCTCCATGTCATTCACACCTTAGATCAGCCCAAAAACCTTCACCTTCACACCTTAGATCAAGGCCAATTTCTGCACATTCACATCTCAGATCAACCCAAATCCCAGAACTTCAGATCTCATATGAGTTCCAATGAATGCACTTTCACACTTCAGATCATCCCCAAATCCTTCATCTTCACACTCTAGATTAGGCCCAGTTTCTGCACCTTCAGATCTCTTTTGAGCCCCAGTACATGTATCTTCACACCTCAGATTAGGCCTGATTTCTGCACCTTCATATTTCATATGAGCCCCAGTGCAAGTACCTTCCCACCTTAGATAAGACCCAGTTTCTAAACCCTTAAACCTCAGATTAGGCCCAATTTCTGCACATTCAGATCTCCATGAGCCCCAGTACATGCACCTTCACACTTTAGATCAGACCCAAATTCTGCACATTCAGAACTCCGATCAGGCCCAATTTCTGCTCCTTAAGATCTCATATAAGCCAGAGTGCATGCACCACAGATCAGCCCCAATTCCTTCACCTTCAGGTCTCAAATGAGCCCCAAATTCTGCACCTTTAGACCTCATATCAGCTCCAATGCATGCAGCCTTAGAACACAGATCACCCCAAATTACTGCAGCTT
Organism: Pelophylax lessonae; assembly: GCF_965119305.1. NCBI lineage: Eukaryota > Metazoa > Chordata > Amphibia > Anura > Ranidae > Pelophylax > Pelophylax lessonae. Next base: position 101,669,183 of record NC_138769.1, read on the forward strand.
TAAAACTCAGATCAGCCCCAATTAATACAATTTTGGATTTTGGGCACACTAATTTTTTTTAATGAAAGCTGAACTCCAGGAAAAATGTTTATTGTAACGATTGGTAACTACTACTTTAGAACAGCTATTGGTACCTGCTGACTACATGTCCAGTGGGAACATTAGGGTTTCTTTGAAAAAAAAAAAAAAAGCGCGGTGTACTTGAAGCATTCGTTTTTTTTTTTTTGTTTTTTTTTAAGCTCCTTCTTTCCTTCACCTGATGATTCTGCCAGTAACCCTAGGATGGCAGTGCTTTCTCACCTTTCTGTATAAGGACAACAGAAACAAGATAGGACAATGGAACTCTGCCCATCTCTTATTTTCCAGAACAAGGAGGGGTGCTGTTTTGTAGTCCTGAAAGCACAATGTCAATGATAACAGTCAGGACAGGTTTCTGGCAAGTTCAGGAGGTATTTCTTTGCAACTTTAAAGGCCCATTCACACCATTTGTGTTGGGTCCAGAGAAGTCATGAATACTGTGAATAGAACTGTATGAAATGTTACTTGTGACATTTTAAAAGTTCTAACAAAAAAAAGGAACCTAAACAATGTGAAACCCTGTGATTGGCACATCAGCACTGTTCCTCCGAGAGCAGCTTTGTGAATAACTCTTTCTGTCCCTGGGAGGCTACACTTACTCCCCCACTGTGTCTATGGGGGAGCCATGGTTCTCAATCAGGCTGGCCTTGAAACTTGTCTGTCTCTGTTCATCTCCATTACATGAAGGCAGCCTGGGGAGACTAGTAGTTTTCACTAGAAAATAAAAGATTGCTATTCTATCTATCAATCTCCTGGGAAGTGAAAATCAAACTGCATTTGTAGCACGATCAACACGTGTTTTCTGTACTTGCTGAAGATGTTCTTCGCCCCAAAAAAACCCAACTATGGCTTATGCACACGGGCGCAAAAAAAAAATAAAATTGTTCAGTGTTTTATTTTTATAGATCTGAATGCAGATTTAGAGCTTTCTTTGGACCCATGCACACAACTGTAAAAGATAGTAAATTTTCATTGTGTTAAGTAAATCTGCTTTTGAGGTCCTGCATAATTACCAACTTTTTTGCTGCATGCATGTAAATGTTTGTTATAAGGTTTACTTGAGTAGAGTGCAATTGCACTCTTTCAGAGCCATCTGCCACCTTGCAAAAGGAGGACATTAGGCAGTTTCCTTCAGAAGCCGCCTGTGTCCTAATAACAAATGAATGCTAGGTGGCAGAAGCTGGCTGTTTCCTAGACATAAAGGGATGGTAGGCGGTGGAAGCCAACTTTGTCCTAGCCACAGAGCAATAGTAGGCAATAGAAGCTACCTGCGTTCTTGCAACAGTGGGACCCTAAGTGGCAAAAGCCACCTGCATACTAGCAACAGAGGGACGCTGGGCGGCAGAAGCCACCTGTGTCCTTAGCAACTAAGGGACACTACGCTAGGTGGCAGAAGCCATCTGCACCCTGGTAACAGAAGGCACTAGGGGACAGAAGCTACCTGCATGCTAGCAACAGAATGCCATTTATGCTGTAACGCTGTATTCATATAAACCCATACATGTATTGTACACTACACACATGTATATGTTTGCAATAAGCTTTACATGTGTACAGCACAAATGCACTCTTTTAGATCTAACTGTGTCCTAACCACCAAAGGATGCTACCATACTACACTAGGCAGCAGAAGCTGGCTGTGTACTTACAACAAAGAGATGGTAGGTGGCAAAAGCCTCCTGCATCACAGCAACACACGGCAAGTAGGCAGAAGAAGCCACTTGCAGAGTTGTATAAAGTACTCGAAACCCATACTTGAGTAAAAGTACAAGTGCTCTATCAAAAAGTGACTTGAGTAGAAGTGGAAGTGCTCAATCAAAAAGTGACTTGAGTCGAAGTACTAAAGTATTCAACATTTTTTATACTTAAGTATTGCAAGTAGTTTTTTTAAAAAATGTTGCTACTCAAGTACTGAAAGTAAAAGTACCAGTAGTTTTGAAAAAAAAGTTGCTACTCAAGTACTGAAAGTAAAAGTACAAGTACTGTGTTATGTAGTTATTAAAGAAAGAAGTCAAAAGTTTGAACATCATATTGTTTTTTATTATTTCAAATGCAGCTTTTATTTATACATACAGTAGCATTTATTTTCCTATGCGCTGATAATACACACGTTTTGAGCTTCATGAAACCTGCCATCTACTGTTCTGGCAGTGGTAATTTTTTATAATAGTAACGAGTAACTATGCAGCACAAAAAAAATATATCGGAGTAGAAGTATTGAAATCATCGAAAAAATGTAGTGAAGTAAAAGTGGAAGTGGGAGAAAAAAATTCTACTCTAGGAAAGTACAGATACCGCCTTTCGGTACTTAAGTACAGTAGTGCAGTAGTTCTACTTAGTTACTATACATCTCTGGCCACTTGCGACCCTGCAACAGAGGGAAGGTAGGTCTCACAGACTGCCTGTGTCCTACCAACAGAGGACTCTAGGTGGCAGAGACCACCTGCGTCCTAGCAACAGAAGAATGCTGGGTGTCAGAAGCCACCTGCATCCCAGCAACACAAGGACACTAGGTGGTTACTTTTAGGAACAGCTTGCATCTTAGCAACAGGAGGCAATTTACACTGTATGCACATAAAACAATATTGCTCAAATATTACATGTGTAGAGAGCAATTTTAATGCAGGATCTTGCTGCCAGCAAGATCCTGCATACCAATTGTTATATTTTTATACATCCGCATGCATGTACTCCAATGCAGTCACTATATCTAAGGATTACTAAATTGCAATTTATATTATATTTTTGTTTTTTGATTAGATGAGCATTAATCTTGCAGTGCTGTACTTGTTGTACATGTTCTTGGCAATCATACAGGAGCAGCCTACAATATAAATACTGACCCTCGTAGGGTTATCGTACTTACATTTTTTACTCTGTCCCAATTGAGTTCAACACGTCTAATTAACTGTGTGCTCCCTTTCCTCCCCAAAGCCTTAAGTACCGCTGTCAGATAATAAGTGTTTGTTGCTATACAGCCCGGGCCTTGTGCATTAACATTTTCCATCTTAAGACCGGCTGCCCAGCTCAAGTGGTGAGAACATGTAAGTCTGAGTGCTGAATGGAATTACTAGCAGTGGAAACTATGCAGCCAAAGGTTTTGATAAAGCAGCTGCTATGCAAACCTCAGCTGTTTTTCCATCCTGCAAAGCAAAAAGAAAAAAAAAAAAAAACCAGGCAAACTTAATTAGCATACAGAAAGTGAGTAATGGTGACGTCACGCCCTTTCCAGCTAGTCCTCTCCCCAGCTTCGCTTGCAGAGCATGTAGGACTCAGTAGAGGAATGTGCTGCCCCATAGCAGACAAGCTGTAAAGTTTCGTGGGGAGGAGTTGAAGCAGTTCCCTTATAAACTGAGTTTACTGTAAGCTTTGCTCTGTATAGTCGCGCTCGCGTCTTAGAACTTCGACTGAAAGCAGCTTGTTTCTGCTTGGGGCAATTCAGCAACCAACATGCACTTCAGAAACTTTAACTACACCTTCTCCTCCCTGGTGGCTTGTGTGCAAGACAGCGATATCTTCAACCAGAACGAAGCCAGGGTAAGATCGCCCTTGCCAAATGCATTTTTTTTTATTTGTTGTCTAATTATATTGTTTTTAGTTGTATATTCTTTTTTTTGGTTCATATATCTCAACATGCTTTTTTACATTTATGCACCTGATTTTTAATACAGTCCTTCAAGATTCTAAGCCCCTTGAAGACAGGGACTGATGTGAATGTACAATATGTAAAGCACTATATAAAAAAACTACAATAAATAAAGGATATCTAAACCCAAAAAACAAAATGCAATGTATTGCAGGTTACAAACCCTAAGACTCGGTTTACACTACGGTGATCCGACTTAGGGGGCGACCTGTGAAGTCGCGTACACCGCGACTTTGGCACGACTTGCACAGACTTCATAAAGTAAATGTCTATGCAAGTCGCTCCAGGTCGCGCCGAAGTAGTACAGGACCCTTTTTCTAAGTCGGAGCAACTTGTGTCGCTCCTATTAGAACCGGTCCTGTACTACACTATGGGACGCGACGTTGCGTGACTTGTCAGGCTGACCCAAGTCGTCTGACAAGTCGTACCAGTGTGAATGGAGACTAGATTAATGCTTTAATAGAAGCAGTCAATGGACCACGACGGTGCGTGACTTGTCAGGCTGACCAAGTCGTGCTAGTGTGAATGGAGACTAGATGTAGTGGTTACATTTGTTTTCTTATTTTAGGACCAAGTACATTTTCTGAAAGTACAGAAAAAAAACCTGTTGCTCATGATAGTTCATTGTCATTGTAACTTCCTGTGTGCTGAAATTATATCTCAAACAATGTTCAACTTTCCTAGCTATCTAATGTGGACTACAGCCCACCGTCCTCCTTCTATGTCAGCCATTCTCAACCAGGGTTCCTCCAGAGGTTTCTAGAGGTTCCTCGAGCCATGACTGATTGACCCTCCTGTTTGATGGTGTCTGCATAGTTCAATGACTTACACCACTTGGCAAAGCCAGCAGCGTGATACCAACCTCTCTTTAGATATTTTTGGCATTTTGACCACCATTGCAAGGTTGACATTCTTCTTACTGAGTAACAATGTAAGAGGCATTTTTGTCATTGATACTGAATTGGTTTTGATAAGGGTGTCTCAAGACCTAAATTGTTTTTGGGATAAAAAGGTGGAGAAACGCTACTCTACTTAATGGAGATGAGGACAGAAGGAGTTGGTTGTAGCTCAAAATAGGGTGACCACAATGTTCTTAAATTGATTATTATATAGTATTTATATAGCGCCGACAGTTTACGTAGCACTTTACAACTTGAGGGTAGACAGTACAAATACAATACACTTTAATACAGTAGGAATCAGAGGACCCTGCTCGTTAGAGCTTACAATCTAAGAGAGATGGTCAAGAGATACAAGATGTAATAACTGTGGGGGATGGGCTGATGGAGAAAATAAGAGTACAGTTGTTAGGTGGTTGCCAGATAGGTTTCTCTGAAAAGATGTGTTTTCAGGGATCGTCTGAAAGTAGACAAAGTTGGAGATAGTCGGACAGATGGGGGTAGAGCATTCCAGAGGATGGGAGAAGCTCGGGAGAAGTCCTGGAGGCGAGCATGGGAAGTGGTTACAAAGGAGCTAGAGAGCAGGAGGTCCTGGGAGGAATGAAGAAACAATATAGTGAGTGAGCGTTGTCACCCTAGGACAGGATGTGTGTTAGTGGGTAGGATCACCAGGTGGGAATAATATTAGGGAACAAATTCAGCCCCATTGAAGAACAGGTCAGCTGCGATATATTTCATTTCTGGTTGACCGTACAATACGGTTTTATGCACACCGTCAAGCTAAACGGAATAAGATCTTGCTCCCACCAGCATGCTAAAACGAGTGCGGGCTGGTGTCCATTGTGTAGCGGGGGTGAGGGACATTCTAAGTGCCCTGGCGTTGAGTCTGTGTTGACCTATGCAAATCAGTGCAACTCCGGTGAAATGGTGTGAACCAGTCCTCATTTATAGCAATCAGGACTCCTTGTTGAGCATCACCAATAACAAAAAGTCATATCTCATCAGTTACTCTTTGTTATTGCCTTTCCCCTTTACTAAATAAAACCCAGTGGAGTTGGATACTAGTGCCAAAAGTGACGTAGTTTAGTTCATGTATTCATGCATCAGCCTCTAGTAACTTAAGCCCCGTACACACGCAATGATTATCGGCCGACCGATCGTCCGTCTTTTGTCCAGAGTTGTGTTTTGTTGGTTGGAATGTGCCTAGACTGCACACAAATTTTCTCGCCCGACGAAATTCTACTTCAAAAGTGATGTCATGTGTTGGTTTGCTTTCTTTGTGTTCTTTCTTCTCTGAGCATGCCCAGTCTTGCTCATTAGATTTTTCCCTATCGAAATCTGTACTGACTGCACGAAAATCGGACATGTTTTGACGGCGGACAAAAGTTTTATAGCCTGCACACCAGATTTTTTTCGGCCGAAAAGTCGGATTCGGTTGTCGGAAGCATCATACTAACAAGCCGAAAATCGGCAGATCGGTCGTTGGACGAAAATTCCCTGCTGATTTTCGACGCGGGTGTACGAGGCTTTACTCTTTGTTATTGCCTTTCCCCTTTACTAAATAAAACCCAGTGGAGTTGGATACCAGTGCCCAAAGTGACGTAGTTTAGTTCAAGTATTCATGCATCAGCCTCTAGTAACTTAGGGCTTTGGGTTGCCCAACTACCAGATCTGCCTACTTTGAATTTCAACCAATAAGCTTCCAATTTTTTTGTCAAAGCCTAATTAAGCAAGCTTAAGTCAGAAGCTGATTGGCTGCCATGCGCTCTCCAGTTTTAGTAAATAAACTCCGTGGTCTTTCGTTGCACTTTTTTCCATAAAATTTTGGGATCAAGTACATTTTTTTTTTTTTTTAACCTAGGTGGAATATAACAGGCAAACCTATTTTCTTCATCCTAATATAGGCTTGTTGAGGAATCCAAAATCAAAATTGGATACATTTCTGCTTAAAAATGGAACGCCGTCTCATTTATCAAATTATTTGTGATGATTTTCTTTTTGGGGCCTTGTACAGTCACGTGATTTCCACAGTTTGGTCATATACGTAAATGTAGTTTCACTTGCGTAACTTTTTTTTTTTGTTTAAGCAGAAGCGAATGTAGGAAGTGGTCGGAGGCATGTTGTTTTTTTTAGCACAATCTGAGCAGCAGAGGGGAAAACATATTGTTGAGACTACGATCGTCTAAATCGGCCTTGTAAAATATAATTGTGTTCCTATTTCTAAACCTTGTTTTCTGTATTCTGTCAATCTACCCGGAGATAAATTTGTTATTGGCATCAGCACAAGAATCCCTTCCTGTGAATCTGGGTTCTGTTCATAAATGGTTCTTCTCTTGTCCTCTCCCCAGTAAAATAATCTGGTTGTTTTAAATCTGGCAATCCTAGAGCCTCAAACAGATTCTGGATCTCTATATAGTTGAATATTGCCAATATAAATCCTATAATTTCTTTATTGCTTTTTATATTTTAATAACCCCATAAGAACCTGGACATTTTCCATTCACAGCAGTGCGTTGTTGAAATTGCACATATTTCTTATACACTATATTACTAAAAGTATTGGGACGCCTGCCTTTACACAAACATGAACTTTAATGGCATCCCAGTCTTAAGGCGTTTTTCCACTGCATGGAACCGAATGGTTTGGCTCGCTTTTGCGCTTTTCCACTGCTGGTACCGCATGGTATGGTGTAGGAACGGTTCAGTATGGTACGGTACGGTACGGCACGGCACGGCTGTGCTTTTCCACTGCATGGAACCAAACGGTACGGCTCTCAAAAACAGTACCACCTCGATTGTGGTTCCAAGAGGTACCATATCCCACAATCCTTTGCATGCAGTCACTACTAGCCACTGATTGGTCAGAGAATCCCACCCACCCCGTTGTTATCCCACCCACTTAACTTTAGTACTACTTTAGTGGAAAAGCAAACCATACCGTACCGTACCAAACCGTTCCAACACCGTACTATGCGGTACCAGCAGTGGAAAAGCAAACCGGGCCAAGCAAGGCCAAGCAGGGCCGAGTAGAGCCGAGCCGATACTTGCAGTGGAAAAGTGCCAATAGTCCATTGGGTTCAATATTGAGTTGGCCCACCCTTTGCAGCTATAACAGCTTCAACTCTTCTGGGAAGGCTGTCCACAAGGTTTAGGAGTGTGTTTATGGGAATGTTTGACCATTCGTCCAGAAGCGCATCTGTGAGGTCTGGCACTGATGTGGACGAGAAGGCCTGGCTGGCAATCTCCGCTTGAATTCATCCTTAAGGTGTTCTATCGGGTTTAAGTCAGGACTCTGTGCAGGCCAGTCAAGTTCCTCCACCCCAAACTCGCTCATCCATGTCTTTATGGACCTTGCTTTGTGCACCGGTGCGCATCATGTTGGAACAGGAAGGGCCATCCCCAAACTGTTTCCACAAAGTTGGGAGCATGAAATTGTCCGAAATGTCTTAGTATGCTGACGCCTTAGGAGTTCCCTTCACTGGAACTAAGGGGCAAAGCCCAACCCTTGAAAAACAACCTCTCCACCATAACCCCCCCTCCACCAAATGATTTGGACCAGTGCACAAAGCAAGGTCCATAAAGATGTGAATGAGTGAGTTTGGGGTGGAGGAACTTGCCTGGCCTGCACAGCGTCCTGACCTCAAACCGATGGAACACCTTTGGGATGAATTAGAGCGGAGATTGCAAGCCAGGCCTTCTCATCCAACATCAGTGCCTGACCTCACAAATGTACTTCTGGAAGAATGGGCAAACATTGCCATAGACACACTCCTAGACCTTGTGGACAGCCTTTGTTGTAGCTGCAAAGGGTGGGCCAACCCAATATTGAACCCTACGGACTAAGACTGGGATGCCATTAAAGTTTATGTGTGTGTAAAGGCAGGTGTCCCAATACTTTTGGTAATATAGTGTATATTGTCAAGGTAAATGAAGATTAACAATGAATAGCACAGCAGTGCAACAACACATGTAACGTGATATTGAGGAACTATAAAAATAAGTCATTTGCTTTGAGGTCATCATTGTTACAGTCAATCCTACCCTTATTCCCTGTTTGGCAATATACAGATCTAGGGACACGGAGTCCCATGGGGCAGATTTGTGAATTTCTGAAAAAGAAAAAGTTAAGATATTGAGTTTTCTCTAATTAGAAGCTTGTGAGAGGGGGGGCATGCCTAGGGAAGGATGGCGGATGTCCTATTTGTGGCAGTGGTCAGCATCATCGTTAAAGGACAACTAGGCCTTTGAAATAAATGTTAAACAATGCCCAGTGCCCATTTTGTTTCTATCTTTGGCTTGTGCCAGCAGCCTCGGGGTGAGTGACGACATTGGTTCCAATCTCGGCTGTGTTAGTAATTGAGTAGAGAACGGAGACGGGAATGATGACTTGGATACTTAACTTCGGGTCACCTGAGGCTACGCAGGGTGGCTGATCATTGATCCCTCCTCTGGTATTGGCAGTATTAATAAATCAGACTGGGTCCAGAAATACTCTTGTCACACACTGGAAGGTCACCAGAATGTGGCAGAGATCATGGCACATGGGCAGGACTGCCATCAGGGGGGTATAGCCCATACAGATGTAGGGGGCCCGGGCGTCCCAGGGGGCCCAGTCCCTTGGGTTGTCCCGTGCTCCAAGTTGGCCCCTACACTGACAACTAGTCTCGACTCCTGCTGGTGACACCTGCTGCACTGGCTCCTAACTCCCATCCTGCCGCTGGCCACCGCTGTCAAAATTATTGGTTGCTAGGCAACCTAGCAGCCAACCATATGCATTCACAGGCCCCCACAGAGGAGGAGGATGTAACCTGGTGGTCAGGCCCAGAGGGGCCTGGCCTAAAGCTGTGTAAGGGGCCCCAAAATTTCTGATGGCTGCCCTGCACATGGGCATAGGAGTGTGCACAACGGGCTCCCTGCCATCAGACCCTGCAGTTTAGACATTAGCTTGTTAACCTACCAGCATGTCTTTGGAGTGTAGGAGGAACATAATAAGCACAGGGAGAGCATGCAAACTCCATGCAGGTAGTGTCCAGGTTGTGGTACAAAGTGAGGACCCTATGCTGCAAGACACGTGCTAACCGCTAAGCCACTTGAGAAACGCTGCTTGCAAGATGTGGAGTAGTCTGAGCGCAGTGCCGGGACAAGGTCATCCAGCGCCCCAGGGCAAAGATGCCAAACTGTGCCCCCCCCCTTAGGGTTAGGTTCAGGGTGCCCCCATCCCTGCAATAAATTATTGCACCCAGGGCAGTCACCCTTCATGCCTACCCCTTGTCCCGGCCCTGTCTGAGCGTAGTCAGACATCCTGAGACTGAGTATGAATGAAAAATAATAAATGCAGTGCACTCTGGGAGGTGGGTAGGGGGTATCTATTCATGCTGGGGGGGGGGGGGGAGTGTTGGGAGAATGGGTGTCATTGTCTATAAATTGTTTATTTCTATACAGCATTATAGATAGAAGAGACTCAGTGATTTCTAACGGGCAAACAGATAGCTGGAATACATAAATGAGAGCTGTCGTGCCTGCTAAAGGATTTCTTATTTCTGTCCATCCAGTCCAGATGTTTACACAGCTTTGCCAGACCGCACACCAGACTTTTCTTTGCTGCCGTCAATAAAGACAGATTGGTCACCTCCCTGTCCCTGACATTTCATTGGGCAAAAGAGAAGCAGTGGACCATTGAGGTCACCTCTCTGCTCTCTCTCTCTCTCTGCCTGTCAGCTTGTTTCTTGTTGGCACATGTGAATGCAGGATACCTGATTGGCCCTAATTCCTGCCCCTCCCTCTCCCAGTGTGATTACTGCTGTACAGGTACTGATATCAAATGAAATTATTTATACTAGTTTCATTTAAAATGTATTACATCATCTTAAAGGGTAACTTCACTTTTGTGGGGAAAGAAATAGCAAATAAAGAAAAAATAATATAGAGTATTCAATTGCTACACAAATCATATTGTAATTGAATGTTATTAAAATTGATCTCTCCTTTTCAATCTGCAGCTCTGTAATTTTCTGAAAATGCAATACAATATGGCTACCTGGAGCTGTTCTGTACACAGAAAGTATCCTGGCCACACCTCAGAAACATCATTTCCTGCTTGTGTGATTGGCTCACCAATTTTCCCAGAAGTCTGCACTAACATACAAGTCAGATTTCTGGCATCCCCTGCAACACAAATATCATTTTTGGTGAGATACTCCCAATAGGAACACGTCTAAAGGGATGCAGACCCAGCAGCTTTCCTCATTAGTGCTCTGCAGATGCACAGCTGATTGATAAATATGAAACCACTCCCATTAGATTAATTTTCCTTCATGGACACAGAGAAGCACACAGGGATTTCTTTAGAATAACAAAAGGTAGGAATCTGCAACAAAATTTGGTATAATCCTTGAAATGTACACAGATCACCCAGAGGGGAATGTTTTTTCTCAACAAAAGTGGAGTTACGCTTTAACCACTTGCCGGCCGCCCGACTATATACGCCGGCGGTCAGCCCCTCCCAGGCAAAGTGACGTACCAGTACGTCACTAGCCTGGGAGCGAATAGGGGGCGAGCGCGTGCCGCCGGAGGCGCGCCCCCGCTCGTACCCGAAGAAGCCGGCGCGTGTGATCGTCGGATAGAGAGGGAGAAAGGCAGGCGGCTAATGTAAACAAAGCCGCCTGTCACTCTCCCCTGTGTAAAAGCACAGATCATACGGTCCTGCTATGTAGGACCGTTGATCTGTGCTGTTACACAAACAGCCACATCCAATGACAGTTAGAATCACGCCCCTAGGGACACACTTAACCCCTCCCTCTCCAATAAAGTTAACCCCTTCCCTCCCAGTGTCATTTTTACAGTAACAGTGCATATAAATAGCACTGATTACTGTAGTAATGTCACTGGTCCCCCCAACAGTGTCAAAAATGTCAGTCAGGGGTCCGATCTGTCCGCCGCAATGTCGCAGTCCCGCAAAAAAAATCGCAGATCGCCGCCATTACTCGTTAAAAAAAACAAACCATAAAAATGACAAAAATCTTTCCCTTAGTTAGTAAACGCAATAACTTTTGCGCAAACCAATCAAAATACGCTTTTTGCGATTTTTTTTTTTTACCAAACATATGTAGCAGAAAACAAATTGGCCTAAAATGTTAAAAAATTTTGATTTTTACATTTTTTTTTGGGGAATTTCATATAAAAAAATATTGAAAAATATTGTTATTTTTGCAAAATTGACGCTCTTTTTTTGTTTATAGCGCATGATCAAAAAATCGCACAGGTGATCAAATACCACCAAAAGAAAGCTCTGTTTGTGGGAAAAAAAGGACATCAAATTCATTTGGGTACAGCGTTGCATGACCGCGCAATTATCCGTTAAAGTCACGCAGTGCCGAATCGCAAAATAGGCCCTGGTCAGGAAGGGGGTAAAATCTTCCGGGGCTTAAGTGGTTAAAGAGGAGCTCCAGACTACCCTAAAAAAAAAAAATTTAAAGTCAGCAGCTATAAATATTGTAGCTGCTGACTTACCTGTCCAGGGATCCAGCAATGTCCTCACCGGAACCGATTCTTCAATAGGCTTCGGGTGCAGGCGGCATAGCAAGTAAGAGAAACGGGAAGTGAAGACTTGCGGAATCACAGACGGTTTTCTACTGCGCATGCGCGAGTCACTCTGCACCTTGTGAATGGTCCTGTAGTCACCTGGGACCTGTGATGCATCTCATAAGACTACAGGTGAAAGGGGGGCAGCAAACTTCCGGCTCAGTGCAGGAAATTGGTAGTTGTCAATACCAGGTACCCGCTCCCGCCCACAAAAGTGGCAAATGTGGCAGTTGAGGGTGGGAGGGTGCAAACAAGCAGCGCTTCACCTTTTGGGTGAAGCTCCGCTTTAATAAACACAGAACGGTATTAGTTGATTTTTTTTTTTTTTATATATCTACAAGAGTTCAGTTTTAGGAACAATACCCCAGGCTGGTTCACTATTTGAAGAATTTTGAAGAGACCCTGTCACCAGATCATTCCTTTCAATATTAGTCTATACATTAGTATATATGTGCATATAATGTTATTTACCTGGAAAAGCCTCCTTTGTGTAGTTGTCTGGAACCCCTGAGGTTGCTGCTTGGTACCGCCATCTTAGATGTGATGTCAGCAGCCCCAAGCCGACTCAGAGCTGTCACCCTTTGCTCCTCCTCTGGCACCTATATAAAAGGTTATGGTTGGGAGGAGCAGAGGAGCTGGGCCAGCACAGAGTAATTAGACACTCCCAGAAGAGAAGAGGGCTATGACGTACAAGGAGGGAGGGGAGGGGGCTGTGCGAGGGAATTCACTTTTCCTGGAGTAGTCACGTTTTCTAACAAGTTCTCATTGCAAATCAATAAAAATAGTTTATAGAAGGGGAAACCGCTGCAATCAAGCGTTTAAAGACTATAACTATTATATAATCTTTATATAATACTTTACGTACTCCTTTTTCTGTGCTTCTACGGGGCCTCCATAATATTCAGCCATTCCCTTTCTCTACAGACATGCTTTAAATGGATGAAGGGCTCTTTAGCCGCAGGCTCTGTGATTTGGGAGATTTATTTCCGCAGAGGAAGCGGTTTTTCTTTCCAGAAGGAAAATGACAGACGGGGTAGTGGAAAAAGTACTTGCCGTGCGGTTCGTACAATTTGTCATCGCCTCCCTAAATAAAGTTCAGTTTAGGAGCCTAATCTGTAATCTTTACTTTTTCTGGTGACAGTTTGTAACAAGTATAAAGAAAATGAGAGCGCAATGCTTATTCACTTTGCATTACAACCGTGCAATGATGAACGCCAACAAGCCACAGCAACCAATCAGGGACCTGTACTGTACTGGAATCAGCAAAAATAATATATAATCTCAGGTTATGTGTCATGGGTGTTCTCCCCCTCCCCTTCCAATTACTGTCCTTCATAGGCATGTGCACAGGATGTGCCAGGTGTGCCTGTGCACACTCTAATCTCATCTGAAAAAAGATTTCCCCTGTTTGGACCCCTGATATTTCACCAAAGCCCCCCGACAGGCCTTCAAAAAAAAAAAAAAAGTCAAAAATAATAAAAATAAAAACTACTGACAACATCCACTGCTCTACTGGCACCAATCTCTGCTCTACCGACACCAATCTCTGCTCTACCGACACCAATCTCTGCTCTACCGACACCAATTTCTGCTCTACCGACAACAATCTCTGCTCTACCGACAACAATCTCTGCTCTACCGACAACAATCTCTGCTCTACAGACAACAATCTCTGCTCTACCGACACCAATCTCTGCTCTACCGACACCAATCTCTGCTCTACTGACAACAATCTCTGCTCTACCGGCACCAATCACTGCTCTACTGACACCAATCTCTGCTCTACTGACAACAATCTCTGCTCTACCGACAACAATCTCTGCTCTACTGACAACAATCTCTGCTCTACCGACACCAATCTCTGCTCTACTGACAACAATCTCTGCTCTACTGGCACCAATCACTGCTCTACTGACACCAATCTCTGCTCTACTGACATCAATCTCTGCTCTACTGACATAAATCTCTGCTCTACCGACACCAATCTCTGCTCTACTGACAACAATCTCTGCTCTACTGACAACAATCTCTGCTCTACTGACACCAATCTCTGCTCTACCGACACCAATCTCCAGAACTAGCACCCCATTGGAATATCTACCCTTTATTCCTGTGCTGGTGACAACCTAAAATTTTAAGGATTTTTTTATTTTTTTTTCAGTGAGAACAGTAAACAGGACAAATAGAGAGGGTGAATCTCCCTAACGGGGTCACAGACAGCAATAAAAACTGACAGGGGTTCTAATCCCGCTCCACTCTATCCAAAACTAAAAAAAATATTGTATTAAAGGGTTAGTCCGCCTAGCAGTGATATAAAACTGATGGGAAGTGCCTGATGTGCTGAGTTGGCTTCCAACTTTCGTATATAGTATGTCCTGGATACTCCAACTGTAAAAGCTCCCTGTCCTAGTTCTCAGCTTGCTTTCTGTCCATCTGGAAGTTTTTGATGTTCCCAGGATTTCCAAAGAATATAGATTTTATCAAAGAGAAGTAGATTTTATCAAAATACATTCATCATGTGCATTGTTACTTGAATCTTAGTGTGCTTTGTGTATTTCTTCCAGATCTGTGAAGCCATCCTTTGGCTTCATGTAATAAAGACCAGTCACTGCTGCTCTCTCTCCTGGTGCAGGGTGGCTGGTCTTGTCTCCGCCCCCTCCTGTAGGTTTCTCCAGGCAGCCTGTAGTGGGTGGGGCTACTGGGCCACAGCTCTGCTCTCTGCACAGGCAATGTACATCACAGTGATGATGTCACTGCTATTTGTACAAAATAAAAACTGGATTTATAAAGGTGTTTGGTGCACAAAGTATATTTAGATCCTTTTGTGGTTATTGAGGAATATATTGTGCCTGGCATTCTGCTTCAAGCCTGTATCAAAAACTGCAATATTTGTGAGTACCATGTCATCCAGTATACAGAAGGCAATAAATATGATGTTATTTGGCTACAAATGAGACCCAGAAAGCAAGAAAACAATTGTATTTATTCATTGATTGCTTTTTTTTTTTCCAGGCAAAGTTTGAGTCCCTTTTCAGGACGTATGATAAGGAGGCCACCTTCCAGTACTTCAAAAGCTTTAAGAGGGTGAGGATCAACTTCAGCAACCCTCTGTTGGCTGCAGAGGCCAGGATCCAGCTGCACAAGATGGAGTTCCTGGGGAAGGAGATCAAGCTGTACTTTGCTCAGGTTCGTCCTCCATATTTTTTCCCTGCTGGTGGGAATCGGGAACTTTGATCTCCATATTAGGGCTAAAGCCATGACCTGAAGGTGATTGGTACTTCATAAAAATGTAAAAATGGGAATGATATTTGCGCTTAAGACAGAAAAATACTAAAACAATATAAAATATATGTACACAAGGCTGCTAGCTCAATAGGAAGATCACAGTCCATATAAAGTAGTAGATGTATATTAGGAGCTGCACCAGACATATATTAAACAATCTATCTCAGTAATACAGTCCATGAACAATCTAATGGAGTAGAACTGCGGGTCCTTTCTTTGTACCTGCAATTCTACTCCATTAGATTGTTCATGGACTGTATTACTGCGATAGATTGTTTAATATATGTCTGGCGCAGCTCCTAATATACATCTACTACTACATAAAAATGTGCAGGGATTAATACTCACAGAAAGGCAAAGGTTGGTAAGTCTCCTTCTTAGGCCTCGTTCCCATCCCGCCATTTGGGATCTCGCATCAATTCTGCCTGTGATCCCAAATCGCATGGCAATCCCAACACAATGCACTCCGCTCATTTGGGTGCCATTATCCTTCAATGGCACCCCAAACATGATGCCATTCTGCCGCGATTGTCTTGCGACAGGATAGCGGCAAACCCGCGCTTTTAGAAATAGCGGGAAGCTTGTCTGACGAAAAGGAGCAGAAGATTCTTTTAAGGCAACAAACGCACATAGGGTAGCCCATTTAGATGAATGGGCTGCCCCATGCAACACGTAGAATCATGTGAACATCATATGTCGTAATTCCGCTATGCGATAATGTGATCTGGGCCTTGGGGAGAGTTTAAAATGCAACTAGTACTCATGAAAGTGACGCTATGCTTGCCCTTTCCACCACCCTCCTTCATTCATAGAAGCTCCATTCAATAAAAAAACACAATATGAATGGAGGTCGTGGAAAAATGAAAGGTCCGCCTCCTCCATAGAAACTATATTACAGCTTCTATGAATGGAGGAAGGGGTGGAAAGGGCGGGCATAGTAGGCACTCATGATGAGTTCTTATGACAGGTCCATCATTCATCTTAACCCCTACAGTACTGGAGGATTACCACTGCGGGAGTATGGGAGGGAGCTAAGGACAGAGGATTTCTGCAGCCAGAATAAAACTGCAGCCAGCAGCACAAGGGACACTTCGCATTGATTGTAGGCACTGTCCCTTGTGTTTATTTTTTTAATGGTTTTGTCTAATGTTTTAAAAAAACTACCTGAGTTGATGTGCAGAGTTGGGACCTCAGGCTTGCAGATCTGATCACTAGAATAGATGGTGTAGCAGCTGATTTCTTACTCTAGGGACCTCTAGCTGGTACCTGGTTGTTATACACAATGAAGTAGATGGGCCCTTCTCTTGAGGACTCTAGTTGCCTGACTGTCCCTGCTTTCCTAGAGCCCAACCAGGCAACTAGCATTTTTAGAAGAAAGTCAGCAATTGCAGCCTATGTATCTCTCAGTACAGGGTTACTTTATGATGCTTTCCATTCTTTTGTAAGCCCAAGGATGATCCTGCACTGAACTCTAACTCTCTTTTCATTCTTTTGCAGACTTTACACATAGGCAGTTCTCATCTGGCTCCACCAAACCCTGAGAAGCAGTTTCTCATCTCACCACCTTCGTCTCCTCCAGTGGGCTGGAAGCAAGCAGAAGATGCCACCCCAGTTATTAATTATGATCTCCTGTACGCAATCTCCAAGCTTGGCCCAGGTAGGAATCGCTCTCTTTTTTTGCCATTGTATCTAAAGACATAATTCAACTTCCAAGGTTTGTGTGCTTAGCACTCCCAGTCAAGGGCAGCTTCACCTTTCTGTTGCCCTAGGTCCACTTCACTCCTGTGTTGCTCTGGGTTTCAGAGTCAGCTTAACTTCTCTTTTGTTTAAGGACTTGGGGTCCACTTCGTTCTTGTGTTGCTCTGGGGCTCAAGTCATCTTTACTTCCAGGTTGCTGTGGAGCTCAAAGTCAACTTCATTCTTCTGTTGCTCTGGGACTTAGTCATTGCACACGTGTTACTCTGGCGCTCAGTCAGCTTCACTCCAGTGTTGCTCTGGGTTGCAGAGTCCGCTTAATTCTTGTGTTGCTCTGCGGTTCCGAGTCAGCTTCACTCTGGGGTTTAAAGCCAACTTCATTTTGGTGTTGTGTTTTCTCTGAGGCTCTTAGTCACTTCACACCTGTGTTACTCTGGGGTCTCAGGGCAACTTCACTTATGTGTTGCTCTGGGGTTCAGAGTCAGCTTCACTCCCGTGTTACTCTGGGGCTCAGGGCAACTTCACTCCAGTGTTGCTCTGGGGCTCAAAATCAACTTAATTTCTAGTGTTGTGTTGCTCGGAGGCCAAGTCACTGCACACCTCTTTCTTTTCGGCTCTGGGTCTCGAATTCCGCTTCACTCCTACGTTGCTCTGGGTCTCAGATTCAGCTTCCCTCCTGTGTTGTTCTGGGTCTCAGATTCAGCTTCCCTCCTGTGTTGCTCTGGGTCTCAGATTCAGCTTCATTCCTATGTTGGTCTGGGTCTCAGATTCATCTTCACTCCAGTGTTGCTCTGGGGCTCAAAGCCAACTTCATTTTGGTGTTGTGTTTTCTCTGAAGCTCTTAGTCACTTCACACCTGTGTTACTCTGGAGTCTCAGGGCAACTACACTTATGTGTTGCTCTGGGGTTCAGGGCAACTTCACTCCAGTGTTGCTCTGGGGGTTTTAAATTAACTTCATTCCAGTGTTGTGTTATTCGGAGGCCAAGTCACTACACACCTATGTGACTCTTGGTCTCTGGGTCTCAAATTCAGCTTCCCTCTTGTGTTGCTCTTGGTCTCAGCTTCATCTTTACTCCTATGTTGCTCTGGGTCTCAGAGTTACCTTCACTCCAGTGTTGCTCTGAGTCTCAGAGTCAACTTCGTTCTTGTGTTGCTCTGGGTCTGAGAGTCAGCTTCACTCCTGTGTTGCTCTTGGGCTCTGAGTCAGCTTCAATACTGTGTTGCTCTGGGTTTCAAAGTCCGCTTCATTCTTGTGTTGCTCTGGGTTCCTGAGTCTGTTGTACTCATTTGTTGCTCTGGGTCTCAGAGAAAGCTTCACTCCAGTGTTGCTTTGGGGTTCAAAGTCCACCTTTTTCCCATGTAGTGTTGCTCTGGGTCTCTTAATCACTTCACTCCTGTTTTGCTCTGGGTCTCAGAGAGAGCTTCACTCCAGTGTTGCTTTGGGGCTCAAAGTCCACCTTTTTTCCATGTAGTGTTGCTCTAGGTCTCTTAATCACTGCACACCTGTGTTGCTCTGGGGTTCAGAGTCGGCTTTACTTCTGTTTCTCTGGGGTCCTGGGTCCAGTTCACTCTTGTGTTAATCTGAGTCAGTTTCACTCCTGTCTAATTCTGAAGCTTAGTCAGTTTTACTCCAGTGTTGCTCTGGGTCTTCATGTCAGATTAATTTATTGCTCTGGAGACCCCAGCCAGTCTTGCTTGTTGCTCTTGGGCCCCAATTCAGTTTTTCTGCTATGTTGATCTGGGGCCCCAGAGTCCGCTTCACTGGTTGTGGATCAGGAATAGAGATGAGACCCCTTGAGCTCAGTAAACAGCTGCTGCTGCTGTATTCCTGCTCTGAGGTTTCCTTTAAAACAGAAGAACTAATTTCCCCGAGTCTACACAGAAATCATTCTATCCCTCTGCAGTCATTTTTCCTGTTTGCGAGAAATCTCTGAAAGGGAATGTTTTCTCTCGAGTGGTCCAGAAATAGCTGATGTGATTATAGAAAACACGTGGGGCCAAGTTTCCATTCTTTCCAGACAAAATCATTTGGTTTTATTTTTAATTCTCAGTAGCACATTTTTCCTACATTAGGCTGAAGGGGAAAAAAAGATCTCATGACAGAGCTGTAAAAGGACGCCTGGTATGGGTGTTAATGTGGGAACTCTGGCACCGAGGCCTGCTCGCTTGGGGAATAGCAGCCATGTTCTTCTAGGCCTTGTTTTTCAGAGTCAAATGAAGACTGCATTGGTTTAAGCAGACTGATTTGCCATTTCAGTGCAGGCATCAAAAAAAAAAAAAAAAGAAAAATTGTTGATAAGGGCAATAAGGGCAATACAGACAGTTTTTTTTACATCATTTTTATTTTGGTAATCCTGTTACAGAAATAGATGTTCAGTCCAATAGGCATTGTATAATAACACCCCACCCCAATTCACTAGCCTTAGGTTCACTTTGTGGATTTGCAGGGGGTCTAAATAGGACAGTGGGCTTAGTGGTTAGCATTTATGACCTGCAGCACTGGGGTCCTTAGTTCTAATCTTGACCAGGACACTATCTGCACGGAGTGTGTTCTCCCTGTGCTTGCATGGGTTTACATGCTGGTATGTTAATTGGCTCCTGTCTAAATTGGCCCTAGTTGGTGCCCACAATTTGGATATGCACATGTATTATCACATTCTATATGCCATTTCCAAGCAGTGCCATTGGGGAGAGCTGAGGAAAGACCTGGTGGGCTACCTTGTGAAAAAAAAAAAAAGTCTAAGGAAAAGACTCTCAAGTTTATCAGGCATGGTTCCCAGATTGCTGGCCTAAAGAATTGCTGAAGGTCAGATATGACTGGATGGACTTACATATACATAAAGATGACTGTGCAGACCAACAGGCTTCAAAGTTGGATCTATTGCACACAGTAATGTAGCAGACCTGGTTAGACATCCCTTGGCATGCCACCTGGCCAGTATTTTACCATGTCCAGTGAAAATAGAACTTATTGCCAATGTTACTACTAGGAGAAAGCCCATCAGGCTGGCATTTTTCCTGGAAAAGATGGCAACCCTAGACACACCCCCCTCTTTATTTGCAACCTAAGTTTGTGTAAGGGGCGTGGCTGTTACTCAGCTCTGCCAGCATAGAGCACTGCAGTGTAAAAGCATAAAGCAGTATTTTAACAGAGAGGAAGAGGTATTTTTACATTTACTTACAAAAAGAAGTTAAAAATTAAATGCGAGTTACGGGACTATGAAAAGATAAAAAGATGTGGTACCTGAACTGGGCTTTTAATGTTACGACCTCTTGCACAGGGATGTAATAATTTTACAGATGTTTATATACAGGATATTGCAGGAAGAGGCTGGCAGAAAGACCCTGAGATAAAAAACACAACTTATGTTCCAAAAAGACTTTGCATATACCCATGTACAGACAAATAAATGTGTACAAGCATATACACAAGTTAATTAAATTAAAATTATATTTTTAAAATGTCGTTAGCATGTTGAAGAGTTGGGAATGAAGAACCACAGAAGGCAAAATATGAGCAGAATAAACTTTAACTTTTTTTAATCAAATGCTAATAATTGGTCAAAACATTTTTTTTATTTTTTTTTTTCCTAAACAACTTTTTTGTATCTTTGCTTGCAGGAGAGCAATACGAATTACACGCAGCCACAGACACAACCCCCAGTGTGGTGGTCCACGTGTGCGAGAGCGATCCCGAAAACGAGCTCGAGGTGGACGAGGATGAGGATGGCACACGTAAAGGCAAGCCGAAGATCATCCAGACCAGGAGGCCAGACTACATGCCCATCCATCTAAGCTGAAGGAGAAGCCGCAGAAAGCTTTGAGATTTAAAGTCTGTTCCTCTCCACAAAACTTTTAACGTAAAGTTGGTGGGAACGCCGCCTAGGACAGTGGCGATAGTGGCTGTTTATATACCCGACTTAGCTGTCCTGGCGTGTTTCCGGCTTTGTTTTTGTATAAGTCAGTCGCCGTGTTTTTATTGGACGGTCCAAGGCTTTGGCGCGGGACGAGGTGAAGATTAGATACTGTTTTTGAAGCCGTGTAGCTAGTTTGCTTTACCTATGGAAAAGGAAACCTGGAAGGCTCTTTGCCTGGAGGGCCGAAGAGTGGACGATATTGG
Source organism: Pelophylax lessonae (assembly GCF_965119305.1). Classification (NCBI taxonomy): domain Eukaryota; kingdom Metazoa; phylum Chordata; class Amphibia; order Anura; family Ranidae; genus Pelophylax; species Pelophylax lessonae. The sequence goes on from NC_138769.1 coordinate 101,690,488, forward strand.
TATATATCATCAACGTAACTCCACCATATGTACATAGTCGCCGGTACGTCTTTCCACTACAACTTTCTGATCTTAAGACGAAGTTGGGGAAATGTATACCTACATTTTTTTCTCTTTTTTTATCTTCATATTGCATGTGAACTGCTTATCGTTTGTTTCTAAATTCGTTTTGAAACTTTGGAATTTCTGAACCTGGAATCATTGACTGTGTGATTTGCATTTGGAAACTTGATGTATTTAACCATGTGCTGATTTTAAAGCCCCCGAGGACCGAAGGGGAAGACTTTTAACTTTTGACTTAAGTTTTTTTTTTTGTCACTAAGAATGTTCATTGTGATACTTAGGCAGTGCAAACTTTGCACTGGAATAGCTTTTTATGACAAAATTTGATGGTGTGTGTGCTGTGGGTGTGGTAGTGGAAACCGAGTGGGACAGTTACAAAACTAATGCTGAAAAAAGGTAACTTTTGTTGTACTTGTTTCCTATAGTAAAAATTGCTCAACTGGAAAGCAGAAAATAATCTGTAACACCCACTAGGAAAATATAGTGGACAAGGCAGCAATTGCCAGCTTTTTTAGACAGTACTAGTTTTGTAAATGTCCCCCCACTGGGTGCTCCAATGACAAGTATTTGAAATACTGTTGTCCCTGTCCATAACAATCAGATGATCCCTTTCAGGTCTCTAACTCAGTACGGCTGAGGGAAAGGGAGATTTTGGTTGTATAGGGCTATGGGAACTGATCTGCCTTCAATTCCAGCCATGAGGCCCATGCATACTTGTGTATAATTTGAGCTCTGCGTTGGGTCTCTGGCTTTCACTGTGATATACAGTACCAGTGTTGAGTCTATTATAATTGCTTTGTTACATGACTAGTCCTGATGTCATGGCAGTGTCATGCAATTCACTTATGTACAATTGAAAATACAGGGTTATAAGGATTGTGGGTTTCTTTTCCAGTTAAAGCCCAACTCCAGGAATTACACTAAAATTACCCTTACTCCTTAATGTGTTGCTTTCTCCAATAGGCTCCCTCCCATCTGTTTTCTAAGGCACTCTGGCTGTGGTTGCATGCTCACATCATCAAGTACAGTGCAGGACCAATAGTCCTGCATTCTACATGAAGATAGTGAGGAGCCTGGGGAGGGCCTAAGCCCGCTGAAGCAAGGTATACAGTAATTATATCACCGTATTCCTCTGCCCCTAGACCTAAAGAGCATTTAACCCCTGCAGTGTATGTGCGAAAGGATGGGGGACCCGCTTCAAGGGTAATTTTTGTACAGAGTTGGGTTTGAAGGAGAGAGTACTTACTTTTTTGAACTCTCATATTTTTAAGGCTGCACTGGTAGAATAGAAGTGAGAAACTGATGGCTTGCTATGGGCAGCACAGAGATGCTTGTTCTGAGACCCACCAAGGCTAAGCTGCACTATAGCGGTAAAGGTAATTTTGTAGGTTGACCGTTTGTTGCTCTCATACATTTAGGACGAGGGTGCTCAACCTCTGGCCCTCCAGCTGTTGTGGAACTACAAGTCCAATGAAGAATTGCAAGGCTGACAGTTACAAGCATGACTCCCGAAGGTAGAGGCATAATGGGACTTGTAGTTCCGCAACAGCTGGAGGGTCACAAGTTGAGCAGCCATGATTAAGGATGTTCTCATTTTGATGGCACTGTTCAGTATTCTCATGCAATTCCACAATGAGCCTGTAGGTGGGGCTGTTACTGTAAGCCTTCATTGACACTGGTAGGCCTCTATAAACATTTATATGGATTTATAAAACATGTCTAAATACATATGGTTTTAAATAGTATATTTCACTTTGTGCATTTACCTTTGTTACGGTGCATTCAGGTTATCTGTGTGTGAAATTCTGTTCGTCCCATAGCAGATTAGATACTTTGAACGCAGTTAAACGCATGTACATTTAAACGCAGGAGAACGTTATTTGGCAAGTATAAAATATGTTTCTAGAAACTTCCTAGACCAATTCTTCCTGCCTTTAAATAAAACAAGCACAGAAGGCTCATATGAATGAGAGTTACTAGTACAGATATTCCAGCAAGCCTGTCGCTAAGATAGAAAGGTTCCAACAGAAGCAGCCAAATAAAGAGGCTATTAAAGCAGAACTCCAGCCAAAAATAACACTGACCATGAATAGCCCATTGAAAAAAAAACAAAACAAAAAAAAACTCATTTTGATGCAAAATTCTCTTTCAATTCAGAGCTCTCCCCCGCAGTACTTCTTTTCTGCCACAAGATGTCCTCAGGCCAGCATCATTCATCCACTTCCTCCCACCCCAGCTTGTGACTGGGCAGTGAAAGGAGAAGCAGCACAGTGATGAGCTCAACTCTCTTCCACTCTGCTTATTCATTCTATCAGCATGCTTCTTGTCATTACATGACTTGATTGGCTTCTTGTGCAGCTTTATATTCTCACACTCCAGCCCTGCTGTACAGGGACTGCAATAGGCTATTACCAGGTGACATTCAGGTACTGATTACAGAACTCCAATCATTTGTGTGCATTCAATCTGCCAGGAGCTTATCTTTAAATGTTTACATGTCTGGCTGAGCCCCCATTTACACCTGTGCGACTTGTTTTACGATTTGACAGGTCCAAATCGCATGGCAAGTTGCACCCTATTGTCGGCAATGAAACTGTTCAAATCAGTTCAAAGCGATTCCTCACCGATTTAAAAAAGTTCATGCACTGTTTTTGGTGATTTCAGGTACGACTTGCATAGACATCGCACAGATGTCATCTAAGTTGCCCCTGAAGTCGCACTGACGTGGCTTTGAAATTGTGCCATGTTTAGTGTGAACAGGGGCTATATGACCAGTCTAATCAGAGCGCTGCTATCCGCCAGAGATAGGCATACTAGATAGTGCATTCCCCGTTGTGGGCTGTAGTTACACCCGCCAGGCGGTATGACGTAACAGGACACGGTAGTGACATAGCAGCTAGTGGGTGAAACCAAAATGTGCAGTGGGGGATGGGGTCACGTTTTTTGTCCACCAGCGGGGCAATAGAGAAGACTGGATTTACTTACCACTGGATGGGAATGTTTTTAATCCCTTTCACACTTATACGTTTTTACCATGCTAACAGTGCAAGAAAAATGCAAGAAAAATATTTCCATTTAAATCCAATGAGACTTTTCACACCAGTGCGTTGAGTACTGCTGCTGCATCTTTAGTGCCCTGTTTAAGATGCGCACCAATAACGCACCTCCTATTGAACTCAATAGAAAACATATCAAAAACACAGTATTGTTGCTTTTTTGGTGCACTTTGAGTCACATCCATATTTCACTGCTGTATACCGGGGGTCAGGCAACCAGAAAATGCATCGAAAATGCATATGCGGGTTTACTGCGATTTCTTTTCAGCAGTTTAAAAGGGTCCTTCAGCTTCTTATAATGGATGCTTCTGTTGGAAATGTTTTCATCTTAGCTACAAAGGGCGCTCTAATGTCTCGCCTTGTGTCATTTGTCAGTTCAGTATCACCGCCCTCCTCCAACCTGTACTGTATACTTCTGAGCAAGTGTAAATATGTAAGAAAGAAAAGGCTTCAATCACGCACAAATTGTCATTGTGTATGGCTCCGAACAGAGTAAATAAACTCAACCGATATTGTACAACATGGTGTGTTATTTCTAAAGTTTGTTTCAGAGGAGTCTGTGTTATCTTTACCTTTCCACTTAAGCCAAAAAAGCAGTCCTAATTACCACTGTCTATTTGTAGACTCATTTTCCTGAGCAGCCTTATATGGTATTTCAGCAGGCGTGCAGAAGATGATTGACCGCTTTAGGACCCCCCCCCCCCATGTACTTTTAGTGCGGCAGGGCGGTGTGTTAGGTCTGCTGGGATTGGACACAGTGGGAGTCAATCATCCAGTCCGATGGACCTGATGTTCGCTGACACCTGGCGATCTCTCCCGAGAAGCAGAACGGCGATCTGCCTATGTAAACATGGCAGACCGCCATGCTAAGCAGGAACACAGATTTCTGTCTTCCCCCAGTCAAAGTGCCCCACACATTTACAAGCACTCCCTAGGAACACATTTAACCCTTTGATCGCCCCTGATGCAAACCCCTTCTCTGCCAGTGTCATTAGCACAGTGACAGTGCTTATTTCTCTTTCGTTCATTGACGGACACAGCTTCAGATCTTCATAATGGTTGGGTTATACTGCCCCAAACAGGAGTAGGACACTAGGCAGAAAAAGTCTGGCTATGCCCATGGACAGTCCCAGGGGGTTTACTCCCTCTCTCTGCTATAGGCACTCAGTTTTTCCTGTCTAGTCAGGAGTAAGGACCTAGTTCCTTGCTGGGATCACTGGTCCTGGCAATTTTTTTCCCTCCTGGATGTTTCCTGTGAGATCTACAATCAACTGCCGGATTGGGCGACAGGCTGCATAATCTAGATCCAGTGGACACCCCAGTCTGGCCTGCGAGCGCGCACAGACCTCTGGGTCATCTGCGACACAGCCCCACTGGACGGGCTGGCCTGCGAGTTAAACGCGTTGCAATGTTTCATACAACCAGGTCTCGATTTGCAGTGTTCCTCCTGGCCGACAGCCCACCCATTTCGATAGAGGTTCTGTCTGGAGCAGTGCCCAACTGGTTCCTGGTATGGTGAGTAGCTTTCCCCCCTCTTCCCCTGGAGGGTTTTGGGGTGGACATGGGCTCCTCCTTGGGACGGTCAGACCCCCCGGGTTCCCCTCCTTCCCGTCAGGCACCCCCCTCTTGTCATCTGTCCCTTATCCTATCCCCCTCCACATATGTAGGGGCTGTTTGGGTGGTCTGATCCACCTCCTGGGGTGGGGGCAGGGTGCCATGCTGGTGACTGGATGATCGACTGTGCGGGGTGGTGCGGTGCAGGGCCGCTATTTAGATGTAGCCTGTGTGTTTCTATACACGGTGGCCATGTTTGTGTAGTCCAGCGGTCATTTTGCGGTTGTTTGCTATTGAAAAAAACGGCGGCCATGACAGTGGAGCCGTGGGAGCTCCTTCTCATCCTCTGGAGCTGACTCAAGGATCCTTTCACTTCCTGATCGCAGCACATGGAGTGCAGATTACCCTGGTGGCTGCAGGTACCTGTTTCTGCTGGGTGGTGAGTTTGGTGGGGTTCTCTCACTCTCTGCTGAGGATTGCTTGGTGCTGGTGACTGGGTGGTGCTGCCAGAACATTGGGGGTTGTCCTTTGCAGTGTTTTACACTTTTTGTGGGGTCCCCCTGGTGACTCATGGAGTCTTTGGAGCACATCTCCCCACCTGATCCCCTCTCTGAGGCTGCAGGGCAATTGGGGTCCCAACCATCCGTCGATGCACTGATGGCGGTCCTGGAGTCCTTTGTGTCCCAGGTGGAGGTGGTCTTTGGGCGACGGGCTGGCAAAAAGCACCCCCAGCCTTCCCCTGCCTCCTCTGTCTCATCAGATCCTGAATCTGATTCGGCCGCCGTGGACGTGGGTCACCCTAGTGGGTCTGCAACTACGCACCCAGAATCCTCTGATAGTGAGGATGATTCATCCACGCCTGCAACCAAGCATGAAGAGCCACTGGTGGAAGCATTGATTGTATCTGTGCGTGAGACCTTGAAGATGGAGGATGCAGCTGCGATGGAGGTGCAGGTTCCCTTTGGCACTCACAAGCCATCTGGAGCGGCAAAGGTGTTTCCTTTCCCCACCTATTTTGACAGAATTGTCTCTAAAGAGTAGGGATGGCCAAAGCGTCCCCATGGGGTCCCAAAGCGCTTTACTAGGCGTTACCCCTATGAGGAGTCCCTTCTTAAGAAGTGGACTGTTCCACCCATGGTGGACCCTCCGGTTTCCAGATTAACCAGAATCATGGTTGCCTTGTTCAAAAAGTGCCCGGTTTTCAAGGATCCGTCTGACAGGAAGGCGGAGGCAGTGGCCCGCAATATGTACACTCTGGCTGGTTCGGCACTGAGGCCGGTATCCACCATTGCCCTGGTGTCACAAACTCTGACCAAGTTGGCTAATCTTTTATGCCGTGACCTGGAGGGAGAACAGCTCCCCCCTGCCTTTGCTGAGTGGGCGGACCAGCTGGTCCAGTCCAGGGACTTCAGTTTATCTGTGATGCCTCTTTGGATGCGGCTCCCCTAGTGGCTCGGCTCTGTGTTTTGGCAGTGGTCATTCGGCGTGTCTTTTGGCTCAAATGCTGGTCTGTGGACCAAACTTCTCAAAATGCCTTGACTGATCTTCCCTTTCAAGGAGATCGCCTGTTTGGAGCTACCCAGGATGACATCATAAAAGGTCTCACGGGGGGAAAGAGTGCCTTTCTTCCGCAGGCTACTAAGGGCAAGGAACCTTGTTGTAGATGTGGGCCTTCCTTTTCAGCTCAAATGTTTTTTAGTCCCTCAGGGTCGACTGACAAGGGCTTGAAGCCTTTCAGGGCCCCCTCTAAGGGACCAAATGAACCTGGTCTGGCAAGCTGAGAGCGGGCTTCTCCAGACCCGCAGACAAGGCTCCTTCAGCATGAAGGTGCACCCTCACCCGTGTCGGGGATGGGGGGACGTCTTCGCTGGTTTACAAACCCGTGGACTTCCCTGGTGCAAGACAAGTGGGTCCACAAAGTCATTCGGTCCGGCTACAAGATCGAGTTTCGCTCTTGTCCCCCAGCAAGGTTCTTTCCTTCCAACCTGCGCCTGTCTCACAGCTTACCGAGTCTGTTTGGGGTGGTACAAGATCTGTTGCATCAAAGGGTGATTGTCCCGGTTCCGACTTCTGAACAAAAGTTCAGAATGGAGTCCATTCGCTCGGTGGTGGCATCTCTGCGTCAGGGGGATTTCCTCTCCTCTATCGACATCAAGGATGCTTACCTTTACATTCCAATATGTGCCAGTCACCATCGTTTTGCTGTGGGAGAGGAGCATTAACAGTTTGTGGAGTTAGCCTTTGGTCTCGCCTCTGCTCCTCAGGTCTTCACAAAAGTGTTAGCCCCGGTTCTAGTTTTGGGGGGATCGCGGTACAGGGCTACGTAGACGATCTCCTTTTGCGAGCTGAGTCTCCTTCTGCTCTGGTGGAAAACCTAGAGATCACAATACGAACTCTGCAGGAGTTCGGCTGGATTCTGAATTTTCAGAAGTCTGCCCTGGTTCCGTCCACAAAGCTGGACTATATCTGGACCTAACTCTTGAATCGGCTTTAGCCAGGGTGCTGCTTCCTCTGGACAAACTCCAGAAATTGCAGGCTGCAATTCGTCTCCTGCTGTCCAACAGATGGTCATCCCTCCCCACTTGCATGTGGGTGCTGGGCCTGATAGTGTCTACCTTGGAGGCGGTTCTGTTTGCACAGTTCCATACGAGGTCCCTGCAAAGGGAGATTCTGAGAAAATGGGACAAGACTCCGCAGTCTCTGGACAAACAGATCTGGATGAGTCTGGGAACGAAGGAGTCTCTGATATGGTGGCGTCGTTCTCCTGTGCTTCGGTAGGGCAAATCCTTCCTCCCCTTGTATTGGACAGTGGTCACCACGGATGCCAGCCTGTCCAGGTGGGGAGGCGTCCTCGACAAGCATTCTGTTCAGGGCATCTGGACGCTGGACGAGTCCAGACTACCGATCAATGTCTTGGAACTCTGAGCGATCAGACTATGTCCATTAGACTGATCGTCTTCAGGGTTGTCCAGTGCGCATTTAATTTGACAATGCCAGGGCTGTGGCTTATGTCAATCACCAAGGGGGCACAAGAAGTGTCCTGGCGGCTCTGAAGTTAGCCAACTTTCTAAGGTGGGCAGAACGGTTCGTTCCAGCCCTCTCCGCCGTACACGGGTGGAAAACTGGCAGGTGGATTACCTCAGTCGGTAGGCGTTGGACCAAGGGAAGTGGTCCCTTCACCCGGAGGTGTTTCATCAGTTGTGTCTCTTGTGGTGGATCTGTTGTCATTTCGGCTCAACAGAAAGGTGCAGAGGTTTGTGGCTTGGTCAAGAGATCCTCTGGCGGATGCCATAGATGTGCTGGTGGCCCCATGGGGTCAGTATTGTCTGATTTATGCCTTCCCTCCTCTCAAGCTTCTGCCAAGACTTTTACGCAGGATCAAGGCAGAAGGGATTCCGGTCATCTTAGTGGCTCCGGACAAGCCTCCCCAGGCTTGATACGTCGATCTGGTGCGGCTGGTCGCCGACGTTCCTTGGAAGCTTCCCCTCAGGGAGGATCTGCTGTCCCAAGGACTGATCTTCCATCCTGCTTTACAATCACTGGCTTTGGCGGCTTGGCTGTTGAACGCCAGGTGCTAAAGGATAGAGGTTTATCTGAGTCGGTGATTCCTACACTGGTAAAAGCTAGGACATCTGCTTCTAGAAAGATCTACCATCGTAGGTGGAAGATGTACATTGCGTGGTGTGAGTCTTTTGGGGTTCATCCTGTCGTTTACCTTACCTGGTAATTCACAGAGATAAGGTGGTTCTTTGCCTCTGTCCGTCACTCCTTCCAAAGGTTGTCTCTGATTTTTATTTGAATTAAGACATTGTGTTGCCTTCCGAAGGCCTGGTTTATGTAAGTTATAGCTTCTACAAACAATAGTAAATATACAGATTTTTTTAAAATACTACTAAAAGTGGTGATCAGTGACTTTTATAGTGGGACTGTGATAGTGTGGTTAGCAATATGACACTAATTTACACTGGGTGGGAAACTGATTAACTTCCACTGACATCACCAGTGACACTAGTGCAGTGATCAGTGATAATACTATACACTGTCACCTTTCTAATGACACTGGCTGGGAAGGGGTTAACATCTCAGGTAATCGAGGGATTAAATGTGTGCCTAAGAAATGTGTGTGCTGCTTTTTACTAAATATCTTTGTTTCTTATCCCTGCTTTGCTGGGATAAGAAACAGATTGTTCCCTCTTTACAGAGACCTGTGTTGATTGTCAACACAGGGCTCTGGGCTGTAATTGGACACAGCCAATCAGCCAGTCCCGGCCATGAATCATTGGCAAGGACCTGCTGACAAACTCCCGCTGTGATTAGACAGGGGGAAGGGAGAGGGGAATGCATGCCCTAAAGTAGGAAAGAGGCAGCAACATACCAGTACATCACTTTGCCTGTGTGTGTGGGCAGTACCCAGGTAGTTAAAAGCGTAACTTCCCCTTTAGTGTGCAGTTCAAATTTAAGATTTGTTGTGACCTTCATGATAAAAGCGGCATTCACGCCATAACATTTTATGAATGTGTGCAAATTCGCATCATTTTGCACACCTTTATGAAACATACAAAAAAAAAAAAAAAGCTTGCTGTCCTTGTTAATAGCATCCCAAATGTGGCAAAACAAATGAGCATTTTCACACAAGACTGAAGCTCAAAAAGGTGCATAAGCATGTGCATTTGACGCGTGTAGGACAGTCCATTAAAATAAATAGGCTGCCCTATAATTGTAGCACAACCGTTTGCAAAAACATGCATACAGTGCCTTGAAAAAGTATTCATACTCCTTGAAACTTTCCACATTTTGTCATGTTACAATCAAAAATGTAAATTTATTTTATTGGGATTTTTTGTTATAGACCAACGCAAAGCGGCACATAATTGTGAAGTAGAAGGAAAATGATAAATGGTTTTCACATTTTTTTTCATAAATAAATCTCAGAAAAGTGTGGCGTGCGTTTGGATTCACCCCCCTTAGTCATTACTTTGTAGAACCACCTTTCACTGCAATTACAGCTGCAAGTCTTTTTAAAGGATGTCTCTACCAGCTTTGCACATCTAGAGAGTGACATTTTTGCCCATTCCTCTTTACAAAATAGCTCAAGCTCTGTCAGATTGGATGGAGAGCGTCTGTGAACAGCAATTTTCAAGTCTTGCCACAGATTCTCAGTTGGATTTATGTCTGGACTTTGATTGGGCCATTCTAACACATGAAAATACTTTGATCTAAACCTTTCCATTATAGCTCTGGCTGTATGTTTAGGGTCATTGTCCTACTGGAAGGTGAATCTCTGCCCCAGTCTCAAGTTATTTGCAGACTCTAATAGGTTTTCTTCTAAGATTGCCCTATATTTGGGTCCATCCATCTTCCCATAAACTCTGACCAGCTTCCCTGTCCCTGCTGAAGAAAAACATCCCCACAACATGATGCTGCCACCACCATGTTTCACAGTGGGGATGGTGTTTTCAGGTTGGTGTAGTGTTAGTTTTCTGCCACACGTAACATTTTGGTGTCATCTGACCAGAGCACGTTCTTCCACATGTTTGCTGTGTCCCCAACATGGCATCTAGCAAACTGCAAACGGGACTTCCTATGGCTTTCTTTAAACAATAGCTTTCTTCTTGCCACTCTTCTTTAAGAGCCAGATTTGGTGGAGTGCATTACTAACCTGTGGACAAATTCTCCCACCTGAGCTATGGATCTCTGCAGTTCCTCCAGAGTTACCATGGGCCTTTTGGCTGCTTCTCTGATGAATGCTCTCCTTGCCCGGCCTGTCAGTTTAGGTAGACGGCCATGTCTTGGTCGATTTGCAGTTGTGCCATTCTCTTTCCATTTTTGGATGATGTATTGAACATTGCTCTGTGAGATGTTCAAAGCTTGGGATATTTCTTTAAAACCTAACCCTGCTTTAAAGTGTTTGTCACCCTAAAAAATATATATGCTGTTCCTTTAAAGCATGAATAACAGCACAGTGCTTGTGCTGTGTAATTTTTCCCTTTCTATCACCTGAAATACCTGGCTGATCCTGCCTGGTTCTACCCTCCCCCCTGTTAACCGACCATGGTTTATCATGGCTGCTGAGCCCTGACACTGTGGTCAGTCTACGTGCCTGCTTCATCCGCTCTCTCCTCTGTCCTCCTCTCCCCCCCCCCCTCCCTGCCTGACAGCTCCTGTGTGTGAGCCGCCCCTCCTCTCACCTTCTAGCACCTTTCGGAGCAGTATAAAAATTACTGCTCACAAACACTGCCAGCCCCTCTGCTAGGATAACATGTACTATATACAGTGTATGTCGTTTTTTGAAAATCCTTCTTCTAAATACTTTATTTCTCCTCCCTGATCAGCATCACGTGACCACCTGCCAGATGTCAGAGGGAGCTCTCGGCCCCTCTCTCTGTAGTACATACATCAAAGGAAGAGAGCGATGGGTGGTCACATGAGCGCTGATCGGCGAGGAGAAATAAGGTATTTAGAAGAATTTAAAAAAAAAACGACATACACTGTATAGTACATAAGACAAAAAAAAACAATGCGCTACCACTGAAATAATTGCAATGAGGATGTGTAGACAAAGGATTATGAAATATATGGATATAAAGTGTAGAATAAGATAAAAAAGAAATAATGGAGAGAAAGAGCTGCCAATTCTAAAGTGTCACTACAATAACATAAGAAGAAAAAGCCAGGTGAAGCGGCGCTAATATTCTCAATAAATAAAATGACAAAACAATCTGATTCATTCAGACTCGCATAGTAACGTGCCCGGTAGGCGTAAAAAAAGGTAGGGGGTGAAGATGGTAAGTACAAACAATATATACAATCACTAAATTTAATCAATTAGGTAAGTAAATAAATCATGAATCAAGAATTGCATAATACACAGTAAACATTATGTAAAAAATAAATTTCAAAGTGCACTGTGCAATATAAGGTGCTAGAGGGTAAGATGTATAAATACTCAAAAAAAGTTCATGCGCATAACAGTGCAATGCAGTAAAGTGCTTCAATTTCAAAGGATGAACAAATAAAAATTATTACATAAAGTGATGAACCATCCCAATTAAAATGTCCCAAAAAGGCAACATGCGTTGCGTCACTCCACGTGGCTTTCTCAAGGGAATGTGGAGTGATGCAACGTGTCGGGAGGAGCCGGGTGACGTCACTTCCAGTCTACGGCTGAGACCGGAAGTATCGGAGCATTTTACCGCACATTGCGGCTACACGTCTACCCTTACCTTACTGTGAGTTTTACTATTTATTTTATAAATAAACACTATTAATTACTACACTATGAGGTCCTTCCTCATTATATCCCTGCTATGAGCGAGAGTCTTGAGGAAATTACTGCCTTTATAAGAGAGAAGCAGCATTCCTTTACTGGCTGGTTATCTATATGAGAGGTGAATCTAGTGGCCCCACTTAAAACCCCTGTTGTGGAGAAAGAGCCTGAGCCAAGCCTGATGATAATAAAAAAAACACTCTTTTTTTCTCTTTTTTTTTTTTTTATGCACTTATTTCTGGATTAGCTCACTTTAGCGACACCTGCTGGCAATATGTGAAGATTCACAAGAGTCACTTTATGCATTTGGAGCACTAGAGTTTTATTGCACCTTTGCACATGGACACTTCATTTGGATGTTATATTCACCCACTTATTTAGTGCAATTAGTTCTCTTGCCTTTTTGGGACATTTTAATTGGGATGGTTCATCACTTTATGTAATCATTTTTATTTGTTCATCCTTTGTATTTTGAAGCACTTTACTGCATTGCACTGTTATGCGCATTAACTTTTTTTGAGTATTTATACATCTTACCCTCTTATTCTCTAGCACCTTATTTTGCACATTGCACTTTGAAATTTATTTTTTACATCATTTTTAAAGTGTATTATGCGATTCTTGATTCATGATTTATTTACTTACCTGATTGTTTTAATTTAGTGATTGTATATATTGTTTTTACTAACCATCTTCACCCCCCTACCTTTTGTTACGCCTACCGGACATGTTATTATGCGAGTCTGAATGAATCTGATTTTTTTGTCATTTTATTTATTGAGAATATTAGCCCCAATTCACCTGGCTTTTTCTTCACTGTATAGTACATGTTATCCTAGCAGAGGGGCTGGCAGTGATTGTGAGCACTACCTTTACAACCCCTTTTAAACCACAACTTTATCCCTGACCTGTCTGGTGTGTTCCTTGGCCTTCATGATGCTACTTGTTCACTAAGGTTCTCTAACAAACCTCTGAGGGCTTCACAGAACAAATGTATTTATACTGAGATTAAATTACACACAGGTGGACTCTATTTACTAATTAGGTGACTTCTGAAGGCAATTGGTTCCACTAGATTTTAGTTAGGGGTATCAGAGTAAAGGGGGGTGAATACAAATGCACGCCACACTTTTCACATATTTATTTGTAAAAATTGTTGAAAACCATTTATTATTTTCCTTCCACTTCACAATTATGTGCCACTTTGTGTTGGTCTGTCGCATAAAATCCCAATAAAATACATTTACGTTTTTGGTTGTAACATGACAAAATGTGGAAAATTGGAAAAGGCGTGTGAATACTTTTTCAAGGCACTGTAGGTGCGATTTGATTATGCACACAAAAAACCCCCGCTATTGTGTGAATGCAGCCTAAGTAGTTATAAACCCTTAGGAAATGCTTCCATTTTACTGCACTATTGCCAGTTCCTCTACCATTATTTTGCTCTTAAAGTGGAGTTCTGGCCGAAAATACTTTTTTAAGATAAAAATACCCCTTTAATTCTAACATATCGCCAATTACATTAACACTGTTCACAGATTACAGTACAGTATTTCATTGTAGATCATTTCTTACCTTTTAAAATTGATTGCAGAGCGCGGCCATATCCCGTGTGGGCGTCTGAAGCCGCTGTGTCCCCTCTTCCTGGTTTCTGGCTACCCAGAAAGCCGATCGCAATCTCGCGCAATCAGAGGAGCGGCCGGCCATGCCCATTGCCTCCTGGGATTGATGACACACATCTCCCAGCACGCAATGCAAAGCCGGAAGTGACGTCCGGGGCTGCGGCTGCAGAAGGGGGAGAAGGAGGAAGTTGAACAAACTATCCTCTGAAAATAAGGTAAGGGACCCCAAAAAAAATTTTAAATGCCCAATTATTCTTTAGCATACTGATCACTGCTGGAATCAGCAAAGTGTAAAATTAGGGTGGAACTCCGCTTTAACACTAGGGTGATGTTTCAGGGGACAGTCCTCGATTTTAGAAGTGTGTCTGCTCCTGGCTGTGTCCGAGGTTATTGATGATGCCACATACTAATATCATGTTTTTTCTTTTGAAGCTCCTTGGTGTAGTGTTTTGTCAAACTCCTGTGAACAAGAAAAGTGTGCACAAAGGGGGTACAGAATGGCCAAACCTCTGAAGAGGCTGGGTTGCACAACATCATTGGTTGCTAGGATGCAGAGAGCTGGGCTGTATAGTATCATTGGTTGTTATGATGCAGACAGCAATCTACACCATAACAACCAATGATACTGTAATACCATCTCAACAGCATCCTTGCAACCAGCCCAGTAATTCTGACCTGTGTATACAGGGTGTTACTGAGCTGCAGTGAGGACAGAGTGACTGGTACGGACACTCAGGTATCAGTGCCACTGAGGAGTTTGCCTCATTGATGGCACGCCCCTGGTGCCCATGTTGGGGACCGTGCACAGCAGTGTCCCGTATGGACCCTCAGACCCTAAATCCAGCCCTCACCAAGTGCCATCTGATATTATGGACTCTCTTTGACTCATTGGCCACAACCTGCATCATAACAACCAGTGATGCTATGCAGCACCACCGCCAGCATCCTAGCAACCAGGCTAGTAATTCTACCCTTAGTATACAGGGCAACATTAATAAGCTAAATGTGTATAAAAAGTGCAGCGCTAACATTAAACAGTGCAAGAAATGTTTGGTAATAACTTAATAACAAAATCCCATAGTGATATGTACGGATCAAGTAGATATCACAAACTAAATATAATGAATCCCATATGAAAAAATTGAGTCCATATGTGAAATGTGAAACACCACAATGTTGAAGATGGCCAGTGGGATTCTACCACAGACGGAGAAAGCAAATTTGTGTGCTTACCAGATCACATGGACCTACTGTATAATGCCATATAGCATATAGGTCAAATATACATAGCACACATAATCCTCAGGAAGGGAGTATGAAGTCCAACAAAAAAGCAGAAGGTCAAGGTGCTGATTAAATCCTGCCATTAAATATAGTGGAATATATATGCGCTTACCACAACATATGGACCTGTACTACCATATGGTAAGCAGGTCAAATGAGCTGGTGAAGACAAATGTAGAACTTCTCTGAAGCGGATGTCACCGGACTTTGTTCTTTGGATGCACAGTCCCAGAAGAAGAGGAAAGGGGAGTCCCTCATTCGTCAGAGCCAGGTATGTAAAAAAAAATGGAATACATAGTGTAATACTGCTAGAAAATTAAATTAAAAGAAGACATGCACTGAAATGAGCAAAACACCAAACAGGTGTGCAAAGAATTCCACTAGGTCCACAAGTCAAATGTAGAACCCAGTAGGGGTGAAGAAGTGATAATCAGAAAACCCGTTGCCAGATAAGTAATTGATATATGCGTTTACCAGATTGTATGAACCCATAATGCTATAAAGCATACAGGTTAAAAAAGCTAGGTAGGTGCAATCCACATACATGAAATGTAGGATCCAACAGTAGTGTAAATCTTCAAAACAATGTTTAGGTCCCGTCACCAGATGAAAATATAAAGATAATATATGCGCTTACCAAATCGCATGAACCTATAATGCCCTATAGCATACAGGTTAAATAGACTTAGCAAGCCCACTGCACATAGAAGGAATGTGAAATCCAACACTAGTGAGAATGATCAAAAGAGATATTTGGGTCCCATCACCAGACAAGGTGGGGTATACCAAATCATATAGACCTGTATAGGCGTATAACAAACAGATCAAATGAGCCTGGCAAATAAGATCTTGGATTCCTCTAAACTGGATGTTCACAGTGGATGTTTCCAGAAGCTCACGATCAAAGTGGATGGGAAACGATAAGTCCCTCATTCACCAACCATGTAAACAAGCCAAATGAAAGTACATAGTGTAAAACTGCTACAAAAGTTTTATTAAAAGCAGACATGCACTTACAAGCATCCACGAGTAAAACACCAAAGTAGTAGTCAAGACAGGCCACTTATGATAAGATACTGACGCGTTTCGTTACACCGAACATTTTCAAAGGATATTGCCTATTTCTGACTGAGTAATCTCATATATTTATAGTGCCCATAAAGGAGATGCAAATCGTATAACACCTGTGTTGTAGCTGCCTACTTCTGCCTTTCAGTCAAAATGGCGGTGGTGTGCGTTCTAAGCCTCGTCTTGGACTTGGCTGAACTCAACGACGTCACTTCCGGTTTCCGCCGGAAGTGAGGTATCGCTCAATATGTTCTATTGAACTTAGAATGCCGTACATCTTGCTACTGACAGCATAATAGGAGGAAGACCTGGGTGGGCTGACAGATGGGGACAGAAGCAGACAGAAGATGCTGAGACTAAACCCAACTACACAGATGAATTACAGGTACAATGCAATTATGTTCTGCTCTTTTCAGCTGAGCACTGTGGATATGATTGCTAATCAGGGGAGTACTCAATGGAAATATTTTTTAAAGTGACTTTGTGCTATTAAGTGAAATATGTTGGAGGCACCTTGTTGTATGTATCTTCCTTTTAGCTGATTATTATGTCAGGTTCACACTAATGCATTTGCTGTTACTCACATTTGCACAGGCACAGTAGCACATTCATTTAAATGGGCTGCTGTACCTGCAGGAAACACAGGAAAAAGGTCCCTGCACCTTTATGAGAATGCAGCCGCGGGGAAATTGCATAGTGCTAAAATGTGCTGCATTTTCAGATGTGTGGCAGTGCCAATAAGAATAAATGGCAGCCTTGCACATCTGTAAAAGAGCAGGGAATATTTTGCATGCAGGTGGTTGTAGGTGCGGGAATAGGTGCCATTTACATGCTGTCCCGCACATGCAACCACCTGCAACAGTGTGAACTTAGTCTTGGGCTCATTTACACTTGCGGTTGGGGGGGAATAAAACATGCTGCTGAGCCTCATTTTACAGCTCCATATCACTCCCCCCCCATTTAAGCTGCAGAGGCAGCAGCTAAAGGTGTACAGATGCCACTGCTGCAATATTTTGATTTGCAGCTGTGGCAGGAATTATACGGCCCGTCACCTTCAGCATGCACAACCATCTGCTGAAGGCAACCTGTTCAAGTGAATGGGGCCACACTGCAACACACTGCAACCTCCCCCGAACTGCGTGCAATGCACACAGTTGCAGTGCAGTAGTGCAGCATGATGGGTTTTAAAACAGGTGGTGAGGAGGCAACATATTGCCCCCACATATACCTACTGTGGGCAGAAGAAGGAGGGCGCCTGCTGAGAACACACCTCAGTCTCAGCGCAGTGCCACTGTGGAGTGAGGGCAGACTGCCTTATCATGTGACATATCACGTGACTGGAGACGGGAAGACAGAGAAGCTGCCTTCACTCCCAGTGGGTATCACACTGACACCGAGATGCGAACTGTAAATACTAATGGGGGGGGGGCAGTTTGCCATCTTTGCCCAGGACACTGGATGGCCTTGTCCCGGCTCTGGCCTTATCAGTCTGCTTATGGCCCTCTACAGCCCACTTTTATTTTCCAAGGGAGGCCAAAAAACCAAACAGGGTGGAGAACCAAGAGAGGAACCAGAGGGGCACAGATTGAAAGAGAAGAAGGGTATAAGCGATGTAGGCATTTTTAATTTGAGTAAGACAGAACTTAAAGATAGTGAAAAATTTGTGTTGAACTTGAATCACGGACTTAAATATGCCCCAGAAAAAATACTAAGTAAGTTTGGTGTTTTTATGGATGTGCAAAAGTATATTAGAAAATTAAATACAAAGAAAATTAAATATTACAAGATATCTACTTTCAAATCCCCCCAGGTGAGACTATGATTGAGGAGTGTGGTATTAGACATTCGGGGTTATCTAATGCTTCTTTATTCAACACACCAGGTAATGTTGCTCCATCTGTCTCAGTTTTTAGGGATTTGGTCCTAAAAGACATTGAGAACTTAGGAAATAAAAGAGATGGAAATAACAAAATGTTTAGAGATGGTTTGGAGTCACTGAAGAAGAGAGATGATATTATTGTCCGCCCCGCTGATAAGGGGGCGGCATTGTTGTTTTAGACAAATCCACTTATACCAGTGAGATGCAGAGAATTCTCTTTGATGCTGAAACATATGTACCCCTTCGAAATAACCCTACTACCAAGTTTAAAAAATAATTAGTTCACATCATTATTCAGGGCTTTAGGGATGGTATACCCACCAAAAAAGAACGAGTTTTCATAGTGCCTTCAGCACCAAGGGTACCAGTGATATATTATCTTCCTAAAGTCCATAAGGACCCGGTCAACCAACCAGGTAGGCCCATTATTCGTGGGCTAGACTCGTTTGCTTCAAAAATTAGGAAATATATTGATGGCTTTTTACAGCCACTGGTTACCCAGACTCATTGTTTGGAGCATTCCACTCAAGTTATCTATTTGCTGGAGGGAGTGGAGTAGAAGGAGATGTACATATTGGCAACTGCTACTATCATATCCCACCAGCATGGATAAGAGGCAGTGGATACCTTTCTAAGGAGGGATACTGTAAGGTTCTGGCACTCTCAGTGCCTCCTATCACATTTATTCCGGGTGATTTCCATCTACCTAGACAGAAGAAACACATATAGGTGTGTTTCCCTTTAAGGCTGAAGCTGTCATCACCCAGCGCCGGACTAGATGGCTATTTAGGGCGTCGGTTCTCACTCACATGTGTTCGTTCAAACACCAGTACCTGGATACTAATCTTGCTTGAAGCTTCCATGCTTGCAAGCTCTCCTCGCTGACGAACCTCGCTGCGCTGATCCCTGCATCCTGCTACTGGATCATCCGCATCTCCTGAGCGATCCTTCGGCTATCACTATTAGTGCTAAGTACCCCACAGGGGAAATCTCTATAGACTTGTACTAGGCTTACACTATTTAGCTCTGCATAGCAAGGACTGTCTTTTACATCTGCATAACTAGATTGCTAGCTCTTGAGGCTACTGCTACTATTTCCTGCACTGGGTTGATCTCTCCTGTATGCACCTGCTACTCTGTCATCTGTTATCATACATGATCGCTAACCCTTCCTGCATCCATCTGCACTGTCTCACCTCAAGTGTCTGTCACCTACCACTTCCACTCAAACCTATCCCTAAGACCTTTATCATTGTCTTACCACATGTATATAAAGTCACACTAGGAACCAGCTTAATTACTGTGTGTATTTACTGGCTGAAATAAGACCTTCCATACATGATGAGTCATTGAGGTTGGGATTGGTATCTCAGCATATCTCCTACATGACTACTGACGTGGAACTACTTCTGCAGCTGAAAATCCACACCTTATAAGAAACGCAAGGAACGTTACAGATTGAACAAACCCAAAAAATGGATTCAGCAGAAGTAGCCACTCAGGTGACACAATTAAAACAGCAGGTATCTGCGTTAATACACGCACTTGCTGAATTGAAAAACGACAATCAGGCTCTGTCGCAGCAGGTAATTAGACTGACACAACTTACCTCTACACAGTCTCCTGAACCCAAGATAAATCCCCCTTTGGTATTTACAGGCGATCGCAAAAAATTTCGCGAATTTAAAAACGCATGTGAGTTACTTTTTTTGCTAAAACCTCGTACCTACCTTACTGATCACATTAAGGTTTGTACTATTATTTCTTACCTATCAGGCGATCCTCGAGCCTGGGCAGATTCTCTTTTTGAAAAAAATGACCACCTTCTCAACTCCTATGCCTTGTTCCTGGCAGAGCTCACTAGCCTATATGATGACCCCAATAGGCAGAGTACTGCCGATCTTCAGTTAAGATCCTTGAAACAAGGAAAAAGGCCTGTAGAAGACTTTGTCGCAGAATTCAAGAGATGGACCCTTGATTCAGGATGGAATGATGCATCTCTGAAAACCCAATTTAGGCTTGGCCTATCAGAAGCCGTCAAGGACGAGCTCGCCCGAGCAGAGATGCCAAAAACCCTGGATACATTGATACAACTCAGTATCACCATAGATAGAAGACTACGAGAAAGGAAGTCTGAAAAAATGGAAATGCCATTATCCAGTTCTTCTCAGAATTCAGCTATTGACCCCACTCCTAAACCCGCTCCAGGTAACCACAGACCCCGGCTACCTAAGGAAAAAAGGAGACCTAGTAGATATGGTGATCCTGCCTGGTCATGGTCCGAGCCTGCCTCAAACAGTCGACCTTGTCACTCTGACACATCCCATTTGGACCCTGATCCTACAGAGATGGATGAGGAGCCTATGGAGATTGGTGCCATACATGCTAGGTTGTCCTCACAAGAAAAAAGAGATCACAGGAGAATCTGTGGCCTTTGTTTTTATTGTGGTGAAGGGGGACATTTCATTACATTCTGCCCAACCAGACCCCATAGGCCTAAGGCTCTCCCAATGGAGGCCAGGCGAATCCGAAGGGTCTTCCCTGAAAAACAGCCTGGAAATTATCAAGGCTGTTGCCAGCCCTGCCCCCGTTCTATATCAGTGAAGGACACCCAGAAATTAACAAATATTGGAATAGATATTCCTTCAACTCCAGTGAACTTTATACCACGTTCAAAAAACCCTCCTGTACCACCTCCTGAGGATACTCCTATTTTTGCAAGCACATTTCTGGCTTCCGATGAAAATACAGAGATTCTTGCACCTGACTGCATACGCGCTTCTAATGGCACGGTGGTATGTAGGAAGGATCTGAGGATGTTTGAAGAAGCATTGGTTGCTAGGTCTACTAGGATTACTTCGGATGGTTATGCGTCCGATTCTAGTGAGGGGTCCATGTAGAAGACACCCTAACAACAAGTGATCTGATTCTCATTGGTTACCAACCTGATCCGATTTTTATATCGGCAACAAGGGATCCGATTCTCATCGGTTACCAACCTGATCCGATTCTCATATCGGCAACAAAAAAAAAAAGAGAAAATTTTTTTTTTTTCCTTCCGATTTTCGCATCGGCAACCAGTCTCATGTGATTCTTATATCAACAACCAGCCTTAGAGGCCTTCCGGAGCCGGCCTTACGGGGGGGGTAATGTAAGGTTCTGGCACTCTCAGTGCCTCCTATCACATTTATTCTGGGTGATTTCCATCTACCTAGACAGAAGAAACACATATAGGTGTGTTTCCCTTTAAGGCTGAAGCTGTCATCACCCAGCGCTGGACTAGATGGCTATTTAGGGCGTCGGTTCTCACTCACATGTGTTCGTTCAAACACCAGTACCTGGATACTAATCTTGCTTGAAGCTTCCATGCTTGCAAGCTCTCCTCGCTGACGAACCTCGCTGCGCTGATCCCTGCATCCTGCTCTGGATCATCCGCATCTCCTGAGCGATCCTTCGGCTATCACTATTAGTGCTAAGTACCCCACAGTGGAAATCTCTATAGACTTGTACTAGGCTTACACTATTTAGCTCTGCATAGCAAGGACTGTCTTTTACATCTGCATAACTAGATTGCTAGCTCTTGAGGCTACTGCTACTATTTCCTGCACTGGGTTGATCTCTCCTGTATGCACCTGCTACTCTGTCATCTGTTATCATACATGATCGCTAACCCTTCCTGCATCCATCTGCACTGTCTCACCTCAAGTGTCTGTCACCTACCACTTCCACTCAAACCTATCCCTAAGACCTTTATCATTGTCTTACCACATGTATATAAAGTCACACTAGGAACCAGCTTAATTACTGTGTGTATTTACTGGCTGAAATAAGACCTTCCATACATGATGAGTCATTGAGGTTGGGATTGGTATCTCAGCATATCTCCTACATGACTACTGACGTGGAACTACTTCTGCAGCTGAAAATCCACACCTTATAAGAAACGCAAGGAACGTTACAGATACAAGCTTACTGCCGATTCAAAGAGAGGTTGTGGTGCAGTTGCTTAACTTCGCAATGTCCCACAATTACTTCTGGTTTGGTGGCTCCTTCTATCTACAGAATAGGTGGGTTGCCATGGGTGCCAAGTTTGCCCCTAGTATGGCAAACTTGTTCATAGCCAATTGGGAGGAGGACATCATCTATACCAATAGGAGACCCTAGTTGATCATTTGGCAAAGGTATATTGATGACGTCCTTCTCCTTTGGGATGGCGAAATGCAGTCGCTTTTTCTTTCCTTATGGAACAACTCAATAATGATTCACTGGGTATTGCCTTACAGTATGAGACTAGTAAAGATAGTAAAGATAAGATTCACTTTTTGGATCTAAATATTGAAGTGAGTTGTCGTCATCCCTCGTGACTGAGGTCAGTTCCCAAAGGTCAGTTTATCCATCTCAGGTGCAATTGTACCATCAGAGATAGAGAGAGGCAATAAAGGAGAGAAGCTAGATCAGCTAATCCCCATAGTGGTTAATAGGGACAGAAATGCCTTTTTGAGTAGTTCTGTGAACACAAATGGGAATACCAGAGACTTCAGTTTTTTCTTTGTCACAATATATTCTCATCAATATTATGAGGTTAAAAAGATTATGTCGAGACACTGGAAGGTACTGGAAGAATGATAAACTGCTGGGACCTAATATCCCGGACTTCCAAATGATCATTTTCTCGGGGGGTACCACCCCTAAGATTGCAGGTTTGAGCCAAATGTTCTGGATGCTCCTAACAGGGTTCCTTTTATTCATAATTTGAAGGGTTATTTCCCATGCCGTAAGTGTGCGGTGTGTAGTCTGAACAAACTGCGTGATAGGTAAATACTCAATTTTAGTTCATCTGTTACATCTAAGTCATTTGACATCAATACTTTCATTACCTGTTTATCCCATAATGTTGTCTATCTGCTCATTTGTCCTTGTGGCCAACAATATGTGGTTCGCACTGTTAGGGCTATGCACGTAATGATAAAGGAGCACATAGCCAACATTAAGAAGGTATTTCTGGGACACAGTGTTTCCAAACACTATTTACAGCAGGGGTGTCAGACTCAATTTCATTGTGGGCCACATTAGCAGTGTGGTTGCCCTCAAAGGGCCGGTTGTATCTGGGTCGCACTATGTACAGAGTGCAGAGTTAAGGATTACGTCAGGAGTATGCATCATACAGAATGCAGGGTTCAGCAGTGCACTACATACAGAGAGCAGGGTTCAGGGGTGTGCTACACACAGAGTGCAGGGTTCAGGGGTGCTCTACGTACAGAGTGCAGGGTTCAGGAGTGCGCTACGTACAGAGAGCAGGGTTTAAAGGTGTGCTGCACACAGAGAGCAGGGTTCAGGGGTGCTCTACGTATAGAGTGCAGGGAGTCAGGGGTGCGCTACACACAAAGCGCAGGGATTCAGGAGTGTGCTACATACAGAGAGCAGGGTTTAGAGGTGCATTACATACAGAGAGCAGGGAGTCAGGGGTGCTCTACATATGGAGTGCAGCGATTCAGGGGTGCACTATGTACAGAGGGCAGGGAGTCAGGGGTGTGCTTGGTACAGAGTGCAGGGATTCAGGGGTGCACCATTTACAGAGGGCAAGGATTCAGGGGTGCGCTACGTACAGAGTGCAGGGATTCAGGGGTGCTCTACGTACAGAGTTCAGGGGTACACTGTGCCCAATGTGCAACCTCCTATTTCCACCCCTCCTCCTGGGTTCTGACCCCTGTATCCAGCTCTCTGCCCCCATCCCCCCACTTTTAAACACATCTTCCTACACACTCCCACAGTCCACCCCCAGCCCCACCCAAACCTCACATCTGTAATCTTTCCTACCTGATGTAAGATGGCATGTACAAGAATGCTCTCATGGCCACTATTGCTACAAGTTTTTTAAAGGCCCACCCTCAAGATGCAGCTGCTGGATGTCGATTAGAACACATGATGGCAGAGGTACATGATGGCTCCGGGACTGACAGGCTATGCCGGAACAACAGCGCATGCGCTGAGCTACTCACACAGCCAGCATTGCTGGGGAGACTGAGGAGGAGGGCGCAGGAAATGTTTACTCCGGTTTGCAAGGAGACATGTTCCGTGACGGCGAAAAACAAGTTGTGAGAGTAGGAGGTGGCGGCCAGCGGCCGCTGCACGGGCCACATGACAATGCCTGGCGGGCTAGAGGGGGAGTTTTGTCTGGTGGGAAATATCCCGATTGGAGACCCGCTGAATTTATGACTTGAAATCTTACGTCTAGAGTTGAGCGAACACCTGGATGTCCGAGTTTGGCGGGTTCGGCCAAACTTGAAAAAAAAAGTCCGGGTTTGTGACCCGAACTTAACCCGAACTTTACCCCGATCCCGAACCCCATTGAAGTCAATGGTGACCCGAACTTTTGAGCACTAAAATGGCTCTAAAAAAAACATGGAGAGGGCTAGAGGGCTGCAAATGGCAGCAAAATCTTCTTAAGAGCATGGTAAGTGCCCTGCAAACAAATGTGGATAGGGAAATAAGTTTAAATAACATAAAAAACATAAAAATAAAAAATAATCATCTTGATCTAGGAGGACGAGGTCCATATGGAGTAGGAGGTTGAGGTGTAGGTGGAAGCGGCGGTGGAGGAGGACGAGTTAGCCAACACTGGTTTTTGTTTTTAATTTTACATTTCTTTTTAAATTAGGGTACACACCCCAAAAGAGTGAGAAAGATCAAAAATACAACAATGGCTGGGTAAGGCCGGTAATCATGTCTATTCTGCACAAGGTACGGACAAGTCCTGTGGGATCCATGCCTGGTTCATTTTAATGAACGTGAGCTTGTCCACATTGGCTCTGGACAGGCGGCTACGCTTGTCTGTGATAACGCCCCCCAGCCATGCTAAATACACGTTCAAAGATAATACACTGGCTGCAGGGCCGAGATTTCGCCCATTATCGCACACCACCAGGCCGGGCTTGAGGCTCACTGGCACCAACCACTCATCGGTCTGTTGTTCAATGCCCCTCCACAACTCCTGCGCGGTGTGGGGATTTTCCCCCAAACAGGCAAGTTTTAAAACTGCCTGCTGTTGTTTACCCCTGGCTGTGCTAAAGTTGGTGGTGAAGGTGTTACGCTGACCGGATGAGGAGGCGGTAGAGCATGAGGAAGCGGAACAGGAGGCAAACTGAAGCGACCTGCAATCCTCGGTGGTGGAAGGACATGCGTCAAACTGCTATCCGCCTTAGGCCAAGCTGCCACTGCATTTACCCAGTGTGTTGTTAGGGAGATATAACGTCCCTGACCGTGCTTACTAGTCCACGTATCCTTAGTTAGGTGGACCTTGCCACAGATGGCGTTGCGCAGTGCACACCTGATTTTGTCACCCACTTGGTTGTGCAGGGAAGGGATGGCTTGCCTGGAAAAGTAGTGGCGGCTGGGCACGACGTACTGTAGGACAGCCACCGCCATAAGGCTTTTAAAACTCTGCATCTCCACCAGACGGAATGACAGCATTTCAAAAGCCAGGAATTTGGAAATGTTGGCATTCAGGGCAAGCGATTGCGGGTGGGTAGGGGGGTACTTCCTCTTCCGCTCCAGTGTTTGGGAGATAGAAAGCTGAACGCTTCAACGGGACATGGTTGTGGAGATGGTTGTTGGTGACCCAGGTGGTGGTATTGCTGGCAGATCCTCTGTCTGCGGGGTGGCAGGTGCCACTGTCACTACAGAGATTGATGAAGAGGCCGAGACTGCAGCAGAAGAGGAAGCAGGAGAAGCCAGAGACCTTTCTTGGTTTTTGAGGTGTCTACTCCACTGCAGCTCGTGCTTTGTACTTAGATGCCTGGTCATGCAGGTTGTGCTCAGGTTGAGAAGGTTTATGCCTCGCTTCAGGCTCTGATTGCATAGCGTGCAAACCACTCGTGTCCTGTCATCAGCACTTTGTCTGAAGAACTGCCACGCTAGGGAACTCCTTTGAACTGGGCAGTAGCTGTAACGCTCCTGCGTTTTACGTATGATGTGGATTTTCAGCTGCAGAAATATTCCACTTCAGTAGTCATGTAGAGAAACGCTGAGACACCATTCCCAACTCTCAATGACTCATCATGTGTGGATGATCTCAATTCAGCAAGTAAATACACACACTCAATAAGATGTTTCCTAGAGAGTGACTTATGTATATAGTAACACAGTGATGATGGGCTGAAGAGACAGGTTGGGTAGAGATGGTAGATGACAGACACTTGAAAGGAAATGTTCTTGGAAGTAAGATAGTAGCAGATGGGATGCAGATAGGTTTAGCAATCATGTATGGTAGTAGATGACAGAGTAGCAGGTGGACATACAAGAGAGATCAACCCAGTGCAAGAACAGGTGGTAGTAGGCTCAAGAGCTAGCAATCTTAGATAATGCAGATGTAGTAATAGTCCTTAGTATGCAGAGCTAGATAGTGTAAGCTTTAGTATAAAGGTTATAGAGGTTTCCCCTGTGGGGTACTTATCACTAATAGCAATGTAGCAGAGGAGAGGTTCGGCAAGAGCGGATGATCCGGTAGCGGGATACAGGGATCAGCGCAGCGTGGTTCCGACAGCGAGGTATGCTTGCAAGCATGTGAGCTTCAAGACAGGTTAGCATCAAGGCACAAAGCAGTTTGAACGAACACATGTGAGTGAGAGCCGGCGATCTAAATAGCCATCCAGTCCGGCGCTCAGTGATGACAGCATCAGTCTTAAAGGTGTATGCGCACCTTACCAAAAGAGAATGGTGGGGCGCATACACTTATGAAAGAGTAATTAGGGTACCCAAAGGTACCAGAACATTACAGTAGCAGGCGTAGTGTCTAGGGCACGGCCGCTCTGCTTTTGCACCCTGCTCCCTCTTCTGCTGTGCTGGTGGCTCTGTACGACCACCGCCTCTTCCTCCAAACTACTCAGGTCACCTGCATGACGTTCATTCCATGTGGGGTCGAGGACCTCATCGTCCTCCACGTCATCTTCCACCCAGTTTTCACCCCTGCCCTCCTTGTTGGTCTCCACAATTCGGAATTCTGCAGCAGTTGGCACCTGTGTTTCGTCATCATCCGAGACGTGCTACGATGGTCCACCCATGTACTCATCTTGAGACATAAGTGGTTGGGCATCTGTGCACTCAATCTCTTCCACTTCTGGGGCAGGGCTTGGTGGATGGCCCTGGGAAACCATGCTAACAGAGTCATCAAAAAGAAGAGACTGCTCCATGACTTGGGGCTCAGACTGCTTGGCTGATTTGCAAGAGGGTGAGGTGAAAGATTGATGGACATCGATTAGGCCCTACCAAATACTGCTGCAGGTTCTGTCGCCTACTCACACCTGAGGAAGGTGTTTCACTTGTGCGTGTAGCTGGCACAAATCGACCACATCCTCTCCTTGCAACAGGAGCTCCACCAGCAGCACCACGACCCAGGCCACGTCCCTTATTTGACCTTCTCCTGATATTTCTCTAATTTAGGATCTTCCCCTAAATGGGTGTTTATTGAATAACGAAATGGAACAACAGTATCCAACGGGTGTATCTCATAGTAACATATGCAGACTATGCCGCAATTTAATTTTTTTCCCCTAAATGGGTTTTTATTGAAAAGCGGAATAGAACAACAGTATCCAACGGGTGTATCTCACAGTAACGTATGAATGAAAATTTTTTATTTTTCCCTTTTAATTGGTGATTTTTGAAGAGCAGATTAGAACAGCAGTGTCTAAACGCTGTATGTCAGTGTCACAGTAAAGTATGAATGAAAAACTGAAAAATAATTTTCCCCTTGAATTGGTGCTTTTTGAATAGCAGATTAGAACAGTAGTGTCTAAACGCTGTATGTCAGTGTCACAGTAAAGTATGAATGAAAAACTGAAAAAATAATTGTTCCCTTAAATTCGTGCTTTTTGAGTAGCAGATTAGAACAGCAGTGTCTAAACGCTGTATGTCAGTGTCACAGTAAAGTATGAATGAAAAACTGAAAAAATAATTGTTCCCTTAAATTCGTGCTTTTTGAATAGCAGATTAGAATAGCAGTGTCTAAACGCTGTATGTCAGTGTCACAGTAAAGTATGAATGAAAAACTGAAAAAAAATTTCCCCTTAAATTGGTGCTTTTTAAATAGCAGATTAGAACAGCAGTGTCTAAGCGCTGTAAATCACAGTAAAATATGAAGGAAAAAATTATTATTTTTTTTTTTAAATACAGATTAAGCAGACACATATGCACTGAGCTTGCATTACATGGCCGCTACACGCCGCACGCCACCAACCTAACAGACTGATAAAAGTTTGTTTTTTTATCCCTCCTCCTCACTGGGCTCAGGTCAGGGCAAAAAGATTGTGCACTGCACCCCCACACAATAAAATCGATGTAGATCGCTGTCTGATTCTTCCTATTCTTTCCCTGAAATCAATCTCCAGCCTGCCCCTACAATAATCTCCTCAGCAGCATCAGGAACCTCTCCCTACAGTAGTTAGAGCAGAGTGACGTGCGGCGCTATGTGACTCCAGCTTATATAGAGGCTGGGTCACATGCTGCACTGGCCAATTACAGCCATGGCTGTGATGGCTTCTAAGGGCACACTAGTTAAACGCATGTTGATTGGCTGCCCTGCAGCTGTTGAAACCGCGCCATTAAAACCGCGCCAAAACATGAAATAAATTACTGAACAACAGACTGTATCCTGAACATACAGTAAAATGTTCCGGTCCGTGTCCGGGTACCGAACACACAAAATTCCGGTACGATCCCGAAACAATACAGTCCGTGTTCGCTCAACCCTACTTACGTCCCATTCGGACTTAATGTTGCATGGGACGTAAATTTTTCCTTAAAGCGGTTGTAAACCGCTACAGTTTTTTTTTTACCTACTAGGCAAAGGCATATTGTGCTAGTATGCATCGCATACTAGCACATTATGTTAAACTTACCTGAAAACTAAGCATTCCAGCGACACAATGCCATCGCTGAAGGCAGCGCCCATATCTACCCAGTCTTCCTTCTGGGTTCACGGCTCCAGATCTGTGACTGGCCAGAGCCGCGATTACGTCACTCCCGCGCGGGAGCCGTCAATCACTACACACTGCTCTGGAGAAATGGCACCAGTGATCAGTGGCGGCTGGTGCTCAAAATTTTTGGGGGGGCGCAAACAGAAAAAATCTAATAGGTATTGCTTTGCGGCAAAAAACGTGGCAAAAAATCGCTTGACTTTGAGGTCACAAATGTGTGAAAGGGGCCTTCAGTAATCAAAGTATAGTGTGCCCCCTTTCAATGCAGAGTTACCACAGCATGCCCCCTTTCAATGCAGAGTTACTACAGCGTGCCCCCATCAATGTAGAGTTACCACAGCATGCCACCATCAATGCAGAGTTACCACAGCATGCCACCATCAATGCAGAGTTACCACAGCGTGCCACCATCAATTGGCAGTAATTGCATTTCTAGGTAATTTTAAATGCCCTGCTTCTCTGACCAGGGACCCCTGTCAGCAAATAGAGCACAAATGTAGCACAAATGATAGGAGAATGCAGGAAATTAAGGGAAAAGACCAAAGGGGGCAAACAGCAAAGAGAAAGGATAAGGGAGAGAGAAGATAAGGGGAGGGAAGGTGGGCCAAAAACAGTCCTTCTGCTGTAGCACACTGCTGGCCCTGCAACAGTTCAAACAAGGTGTCCGGGGATGCTCCGGGCTTTTAGAATACTAGTAATGCTACTTGCTGGACACCACTGGAACCAAATTTTGAAATGAAAATTACAATCCCTTATAATATCATTGTCAAAGTCCCCATCAAAATATCTTTGTCATTAAAAGTACATAAGAATGTCTAGAATATTATACTGTATATATAGGATATTGATGTATTACTAAGCACAGCTAACATTTTGTGACTTTTGTAGCACATGGATGTATAATGGTTTTAAAAATTGTTAACATCTGATGCATGGCTATCTCAGCAGATGTTTGCTATTTTTTGTATATTACAGCTGTTTTTACACATAGCCCAGTGTAACTGAATGACAGCTGCAAAGTAGAGATATATGAGAACACAGATAAGAATCAGGAAGTCTATTACTCATTGTGATTGACACTCGGTGATGAATTTCCCATTGCTCATATCTAATCATCTGTGTTCTTACTGCGTGTCGAAATTATTGAGGAACATAGTTACCCACATACGTATGTGTTGCTTTGTGGTTGCCAACATTCTCAAGAGACACCATGCAGTGACCAGCGTGCGTGCCCCCTTCAATGCAGTATGCCCCCCCAGTGCACTTACCTGGAGCCCTGGAGCAGCCCGGTGGCGACGGCTTCTGTCTTCTGTCCCGATGGGCGGCTTCTCCTCACTCGGCGACGGCTTCTGTTTTCTGTCCCAGGCGGGCGGCTTCTCACTCGGCGACGGCTTCGGCAGGCGGCTTCTTCTAATTCGGCAACGGCTTCTGTCTTCTGCCCAGGCAGGCGGCTTCTTCTCACTCGGCGACAGCTTCGGCGGGTGGCTTCTTCTCACTCCGGCGGCGCGTCTTCTCGAGTCCTCCTCCCGCTCCCGCCTCCTCCTCTTCCAATGGCATGGGGTTTGCCATGAGGCCAATCAGGAAGCCGGTATTAGACCGGCTTTCTGATTGGCCAGGAGGAGGATCGGTGTGACAATAGTGAATTTTCATTCGCTATTGTCACACAATGGGTGGGCTCTGGGCGCACTGCTCTGCGCCCCGGGTCCACCCTTTGCATTAAAGCCTCTGGCTCTAATCAGGTGATTGAAAAAAAAAAACCCATTGAGATCCATGCGTCCGGCGCCCTGCATGCAGATTAGGGGGCCGTACGCATGGAAGGGGGGGGGGGGCGGCGCCCCTGTGCCCTCAATAGACCGGCCGCCGCTGCCAGTGATGTAACTGGCTGCTAGTTCAGTAAATATCTCCTAAATGGTGCACGTTTAGGAGATTTTTACACTACCTATAGGTAAGCCTTAATATAGGCTTACCTATAGGTAAAACTTAAAGATGGAAGTTTACTTCCTCTTTAATAATAGCTGAGAATTTTTTTTTTTTAAGTTTTTTATTTTTAAGGCCAGTCAATAGGGGTTGATTATGAACTTTATATATAAAGTTACACACATATATATGAGTGTGTGCTCAATTTGTGGATTGTCTCCCTTTTAGGGAGTTTAGTATTTTTTTTTGGGATCAAGAACTTAGCCACTTAAGCCCCAGAAGATTTTACCCCCTTCTTTAACAGACAATTGCGCGGTCTTGCGACGCTGTACCTAAACAAATTTTGCGTCCTTTTTTCCCACAAACAGAGCTTTCTTTTGGTGGTATTTGATCACCTGTGCGATTTTTTGATCATGCGCTATAAACAAAAAAAGAGCGTCAATTTTGCAAAAATAACAATATTTTTCACATTTATTTATATGAAATTCCCTCCCAAAAAAATGTAAAAATCTAATTTTTTTAACATTTTAGGCTAATTTGTTTTCTGCTACATATGTTTGGTAAAAAAAATTGCAAAAAGCGTATTTTGATTGGTTTGCGCAAAAGTTATTGCGTTTACTAACTAAGGGAAAGATTTTTGTCATTTTTTTTGTTTTTTTTTTAACGAGTAATGGCGGCGATCTGCGATTTTTTTTGCGGGACTGTGACATTGCGGCGGACAGATCGGACCCTTGACTGACATTTTTGACACTTTTGGGGTTACCAATGACATTACTACAGTAATCAGTGCTATACATATGCACTGTTACTGTAAAAATGACACTGGGAGGGAAGGGGTTAACTTTATTGGAGAGGGAGGGGTTAAGTGTGTCCCTAGGGGCGTGTTTCTAACTGTGATTGGATGTGGCTTGATGTGTAAGAACAGAGATCAACGGTCCTACATAGTACAACCGTATGATCTTCATTCTTACACAGGGGAGAATGACAGGCGGCTGTGTTTACATTAGCCGCCTGCCTTTCTCCTGCTCTAACGGATGATCGCGAGTGCCTGGCGGACATCGGGTCCACCGGGCACACGCGCGGGGGGGGGGGGGTCCGTGAGCGAGGGGGAGCGAGAGCGCTCGCTCCCCAGAGCCTCACAGGCTAGCGACGTAGACCTACGTCGCTTTGCCTGTGAGGGGCTGACTGCCGCAGTAAATATACTGACGGCAGTCGGCAAGTGGTTAGATTATGAATTTTGGATGAATATATTTTACTTTGGTGTTTTGGTGTTTTTTTACTTATTTGCCTGCCATGTCAATTTGGTTAAAGTCCACTAGATGGAGTCATTACCACATGTTGGTGAATAATTATTATTATGTTTTTTTTTCTTATATATATATATATATATATATATATATATATAATTTTTATTAGTATGCTGTTATAGGCAAAAGGGAATTTTTCTTGTATCTGGCAGTATGTTTTTTTTTTTTTTAAAAAGGTTTTTTTTTTATCCAGATCATTATTTATATTTGTGCATTGTAATAATAACAGTGGATAATGGATGGGGGATCGTAGTACTTGACAAAAGTGCTTATGTAACAGAGATGACTAACATCTTAAGTGATGCCAATACCTATGTGCCCCTGAGAAGGGACCTGGTTTGACTTATAAATGAGAACTGGAGAGATCAGTAAGTAAAGGTTTTAAACAAGACATCTTGACTAAAAAAGAGAGGGTTACCTTGTCCTCTCCTTTTCAAGAACACCAATTATCTACTCCACAGAAACCTTGATTGCCCCCCGGGACGGTGGGCAAGTATATTGATACCTATTTACAACCTCTGGTCAGGAATTTGCCATTCTACATAAAGGATGCCAAATTCGTTATCAATTTGCTCAGGGTATGCCCTTTTCATAGGGGATGGTGGCTGGTGACGGCCTATGTAATGTCGCTATACAATGTTATCCCTCACAATCTAGGTTTATCTGCAGTTTCCTATCTGGATAGGCCTATTGACTGCAAAAAAAGAGAATTAATCATGGATCTCTTAAAATATGCGGCTTCCCATAACTATTTTTGGTTTGGGGGAAATTTTTACTTACAGAACAGGGGGGTAGCAATGGGGGGCCAAATATGCCCCCAGTGTTGCCAACCTGTTTATGGTCAAGTGGGAGGATGTAATCTATGCCCAGCAGAGGCCAGAATTGGAACTGAGGGCTCGTTACATAGATGACATCCTCCTACTTTGGGAGGGTGACTCTCTTTCATTGGCTGAATACCTAGAAACATTGAATTTGATTGGCAGGGGGATTAAACTCAATTATGAGATGAGTCAGAAAGAAATCTACTTTTTAGATCTTAATATTAAGGTGGAAGGAGGTGATCTCATCACTTTCACTTTCTTAAAGTCTACAGACCGTAATGCCTATGTTTCTAAAGATAGCTGCCATCATTAACCATTGCTAAATGGAGTCCCTAAGGGACAATATCTCCGCATTAGAGGTAATTATACTAAGCTGGAAGATTTTGATACACAGGTCCTAACCCAAAGATTTATAGAGAAGGGCCACCTTTCCTCCTCTCTAGATACTTCATTAAATTTAGTTAGAAATATGGATAGAAACACATTGCTGGCTGATAAACTTGAGTGCACTAATGACAATAACAACTTTGGTTTCTCTCTTGTTACTACTTTTTCCTCACAACATTATGTTATAAAACGAATTATGCAGAAACACTGGCATATTCGGCAAAATGACAGGGTTTTGGGCCCTTTACTTCCTTCTAGACCACAGGTCATATATAGGGGTGTCCAGTCCTTAAAGGATAGGGTCTCTGGGAGCATTTTGGACCCTCCCTCTAGACCTTCTTTCTTCCATGACTATACTGGATATTATAAATGTGGGAGATGTCAGGTTTGTAGTCTCAACAAATGCAGAACAAGAAAAATGCTTGAATTCTCCTCTAATATAACCTCTAGGATATTTACGGTGAGACCTTTCATTTCCTGCAGTACTACACATGTGGTGTATTTGTTGCAATGCCCTTGCAGGTTACAATATGTGGGCCAGACCACCGATGCGTTAAATGTGAGATTAAACTGACATATTTCTAACATTTGTAAAGGGTACAAAAATTACAGTGTCTCAGAACACTATGACCTTGTACATGAAAGAGAACCAGCTGGGACTTTTTATGGGGATGGACTACTTTGTTTCACATTGGAGGGAGAGTCTTAGAGTAAGAGAATTGTCAAAAATGGAAACGAAGTGGATTTATCTTCTTAAGAGTTACATTCCACACGGCTTAAATGTGGATTGGGATGTTAATTCTATCTTAGATAATTTGTAAACCTGCTTCTTTTAATGATTTTTTAGCTGAACAATTGTTTATTTAACTACTAATGTAAATATAATTAATTTTAGTTATTTTTGTATGTGTAAAGATCGAGTCCTTGGGGCTTATCCTCCATTTGGAGGGAATCATTCCTGAAGCCCATTTTTTATGAATTTAGTTAATTTTTTTTTTAACTATTTTTTTACTTTTTGTCACGCTGATCGGCTATGAGATTAACCAGAAGTGCTCCTTTTTTGATATAGGGGGACTTCTAAGTTTCCCCTCCTGATTTGGGCAGTGCTGTGAGAACTTAGATCCATTGTACAGCACGTCCTTTATGAGGGTGAGGCTTGGTCCTCGTCTTCCACCTTGAGAGTGAGGATTGGTTTTACTTCTACCCTGAAAACAAGGCTTGGATGCCATTTTGAACCACAGGGCTTCAGGAATGGAAACGAGGCTTGAGTGACTTTTTCTTCTTATAGCAATAGCAGGATGTGATGCTCGTGCCACGAAAGAAGTCCTTTTTCGACTAAACCGATCGGGCTGAGCTACAAATTCTGACTATTGCACTTTTGGATGTTTTTTTAGGTGATATCATCACTGTGATATCTGCTGTTTATGTTGCCTTTTATCTGGAATTATGTAAGTGCAATACTTTTTAATAAACGCTACTAGTGAGAGGGTTTTACACTATCAGCGTTTTTGTATTTATTTACTGGGTGCACTACCACTTATGTGGATGGCCTAAGGACAAAAGGATTGGAACAGCTCCCCAGTCTCCTATCTGAGATCAGTGCTGGAGGATTCGTTATAGCCTGTATGACCTTCTGTAAAAGAGGGTCCTGGTTCTCTGGCAAGTGCCCATCCTTATTTGGTGGTAGTGAACACACACGGTGGAGGGAGTTTTGGATTGAGATATGAAATGTTTTTCACTGGATAGTATGAAGCTGGAATGTCCAGCCTAATTTGAGACTGTCACATTTTGGTTTTGTCTATGGACTTTTTTCAATTGGTTATCATTTAGAGCAACACCTTTTTTTTTATTCTCATTTATTGTGTCAATATGTCACGATTGTGGTGCAGCTTTGTGTAAATTGTTTGAGTTAGGCCCTGTTCACATCTGAGCGTATTTCAGCTCGTAAAATGCTCATCTCTGAAGTCTCAAAATGCCATTATTTTCAATGGCCCCTGTTCACATCTGAGCGTCACCTGAAGCAAAACGCCTGAAGCTCACAAAAGTACATGAGCTTCTTTTTTGGCAGATTACAAGCATTTTTGTTAGATGTCAATGCCTTCCTCCAAACACCTGCAAAAAATGCCTGAAAAAAGCCAGAAAAAACGCCTGAATAGGTGTGAATGGAGCCTTACACAAACCTCCAAACAGGAAAATATCTGCGCTTACAACTAATCAAAAGTAGCAGCAACTACAGGAATATGGGAATTATTATTGACATAAATACCCACACCACACGGGTTGAACTGGATGGACTGATGTCTTTATTCAACCTTACCAACTGGCCACTTCATTAGATACACCTGTTCAATTGCTTGGTAACACAAATTGCTAATCAGCCAATCACAAGGCAGAGACTCAATGCATTTAGGCATCTAGACGTGGTGAAGATGACTTGCTGAAGTTCAAACCAAGCATCAGAATGGGGGAAGAAAGAGGATTTAAATGACTCTAAAGGTGGCATTGCTGTTGGGGCCAGACAGGCCGTTCTGAGTAATTCATTTTCTACTGGGATTTTCACGCACAACGATCTCTTGAGTTTACAGAGAATGGTCTGAAAAAGAGAAAATATCCAGTGAGCAGCAGTTGTGTGGAGGAAAAGGCCTTGTTGAAGTCAGAGGAGAATGGGCAGACTGGTTTGAGATGACACAAAGGCAACAGTAACTCAAATAACCACTCATTACAGCCAAGGTATGCAGAATATCATCTCTGAATGCACAACACATAGAACATTGAAGCAGATGGGCTACAGCAGCAGAAGACCACACCGGATTCCACTCCTGTCAGCTAAGAACAGGAAACGGAGTCTACAATTCGCACAGGCTCACCAAAATTGGACAAAAGCAGATTGGAAAAATGTTGCCTGGACTGATGAGTCTCAATTTCAGCTGCGACATTCAGATGGTAGGGTCAGAATTTGGCATAAACAACATGAAAGCATGGATCCATCTTGCCTTGTATCAATGGTTCAGGCTGGTGGGGGTGGTGGTGTAATGGT
This sequence comes from Pelophylax lessonae, assembly GCF_965119305.1. Taxonomy (NCBI): domain Eukaryota; kingdom Metazoa; phylum Chordata; class Amphibia; order Anura; family Ranidae; genus Pelophylax; species Pelophylax lessonae. The sequence continues at coordinate 101,726,723 of NC_138769.1, forward strand.
GTGGGGGATATTTTCTTGGCACACTTTGGGCCTCTTAGTACCATTGTTTAAATGCCATGGCCTACCTGGGTATTGTTGCTGACCATGTCCATTCATTTATGACTACAGTGTCCCCATCTTCTGATGGCTCCTTCCAGTAGGATAATGCACCATGTCACAAAGCTCCAATCATCTCACCACTGGTTTCTTGAACATGACAATGAGGTCACTATACTCCAATGGCCTCCACACTCACCAGATCTCAATCCAATAGAGCACCTTTGGGATGTGGTGGAACGAGAGATTCGTATCATGGATGTGCGGCCGACAAATCTGCAACAACTGCGTGATCAATATGGACCAAAATCTCTGAGGAATGTTTCCAACACCTTGTTTAATCTGTACCACGAAGAATGAAGGCAGTTCTGAAAGCAAAAGGGAGTCCAACCCGGTAACAACAAGTTGTACCAAATTAAACGGCCAGTGAGTGTATGTATGTAACCAAAACTATTGTATTCGAGGACATAACTAAACTACCTAATAACCTAACCTAATAAAACTTTCTATCCAATCCGGTAGGGCCTTGCACTACATACTTATTGTTAGAGTTAAAGGAGATTGTTCAATCAGATTGTAAAGTGTGTGTGGTCAGCATAAACATCCCATGGCAGTAACGAGTCAAATTTTCTAACAGCAGTAAGATAAGAGAACCAAAAGGCTGTCCTGATGGGCATAGGCAATTACAGTACAGCATAATACAATGACACACTGATTAGATCGTTTATACATCATTGATTATTTTTATGTAAAGATATTTAAAAAAAAAAAAAGAGAAAAAAAACCTAATATTATATAATATTAATAGATAATATTTAAAAGGCTATAAGTCTAACTGCAATTAGTGTATTTTCCACATGGGGGCGACATTGCAACATTCAGAAAAGTACCAGTGCTGATATTATAACAAAGCCATTAAGGAATGTCACATTGGGAAAAACTCATTTTGGTTTTAACAGCAACCTGTACTGGAATCTGTAGCCTGTCATTGGTCACTGAGTTGCATCCCTGTTTAACTGATTCAGTATTTTTATGAGTCTTGGAAGATTTGGAAGAAGCATGCAGCAAATGTGGTCACATCAAAGTCAAAACTCCTGAAAGCTACTGTCCCAAAATATCAGACCTTTATTTTGAAGAAATAAAATAAAAGTTTTCTTATACCGAACATTTTCCTTTGGTTTATAATAACTATATACACTGTATGTACAGTACTGACCCAAGCTTCAACTTGAAATTAAAAGGAATTTATGGGAATTATTGGGAATTTATGTTGCTCATCTACTCAAAATAGTTTATGTAATCAAAACCTTTTTATTTTTATTATTTTGCTTGTTAAAGTGGTATTAAACCCCAAACCAAAAATATATTAAACCTTACCAACCATAAGATGCGCTAGCTGCATTAGTTTTCTTTTTTTTTTAAGCTTTTCTCCTCTGTTTTTACCTGATGATCTGGCCAGTAACGTACTTCCTTTATTAGAGCACCCCCACTCTGAATGAAGGAGCAACAGCAGCCTTGTTAACCCCTTGGAGCCGGTGGATGCTGGCCCCTTAACCACTCTACAACCGATCACAGTAATACTACTGCGGCAGAGTGGTTCGTTATCGTCCAGCCACGTAGTATTAACGTCGTTGGACACTCCCCCTTCTGGGCGGCGCTTGCGCGCCGCCGGAGGCTCGCTCCCGCTGTTTTCATTCACAGCGGGAGTCGGGCCAGGGGAGGAGCAGCTGCGATCGCCGCTGCTCTTACCCGATCGTCGGGGATCGAGTCTGGAGATCCGCCCGCTGTGTGTAAACACAGCGGGCGGATCTCCATAGTGACAGGGAGTGACAGATCGGACTGTTCAGCATAGCTGGACATCCGATCTGTCCATGACTCACACAGTCACCTCCCCCCCACACGTCAGTAAGCACCAGGCATACATTAACCCCTCCCTCTCCAATAAAATTAACCCCTTCCCTGCCAGTGTCATTTTTACAGTAACAGTGCATATTTATAGCACTGATTACTGCAGTAATGTCACTGGTACCCCCAAAAGTGTCAAAAATGTCAGTCAAGGGTCCGATCTGTCCGCCGCAATGTCGCAGTCCCGCAAAAAAAATCGCAGATCGCCGCCATTACGCGTTAAAAAAAAACACCAAAAATGACAGAAATCTTTCCCTTTGTTAGTAAACGCAATAACTTTTGCGCAAACCAATCAAAATACGCTTATTGCAATTTTTTTTACCAAACATATGTAGCATAAAACAAATTGGCCAAAAATTTTTAAAAAAATTGGTTTTTACATCTTTTTTGGGGGGAATTTCATATAAAAAAATGTAAAAAATATTGTTATTTTTCAAAATAAACGCTCTTTTTTTGTTTATAGCGCAAAAAGTAAAAATCGCACAGGTGATCAAATACCACCAAAAGAAAGCTCTGTTTGTGGGAAAAAAAGGACGTAAATTTCGTTTGGGTACGGTGTCGCACGACCGCGCAATTGTCAGTTGAAGTCGCACAGCGCCGAATCGCAAAAAGTGGCCTGGACGGAAGACAGCAAAATCCTCCGGTGGTAAAGTGGTTAAGCGGTTTTACATGCCGGAGGCGGGCGGGGCTTAAAATCATGCGACTGCTGTGAGTGGCTGTTGGGGCGGTCACATGGTCACAAATCTCCCGACCACATGGAGCAATCGGGAGTTTTCCGTCAGGCACCAGTAATTGTGCCGGGAGATCGCAGGGTGCGTGCTCTCAGCACAGCGCTGCTTGCACTAATGCACGCAAATATGCACCAAGGCCTGACCGCCGAGAGGCCGCATATTTGCATGTGGCCGACGCCATGGAACGAATCTGGATGGAGTGGAGTGTTAGATGTATTAGCAGAGTTAGATAAATTAACATATTAAAGCCAAACTCCATCTTACACTTTATAATTAGTTACAACAAAATTTTTTCCCTTTTGGGGTAAAGGTTTTACATGAATAAATAAAAACTGATCATTGTAAGTACCCCTGTCAATGGTAAATTGGTTTGTCACAACACTCTTAACCAATGCATCTAAAGGAGAGCTTATTCTGTGGAAAAACAACAGACTTACTGTCCAGATCAACAGATAAATATAAAGGACAGAGAGCCTACAACAGAAAACCAATGCAGCCATCAAATCTAAGAACTAGTAAGCTGCATCTTAATAAAATGTTTGCTTTTGGGTTTATTACCGCTTTAGTGCCGGTTCACATTTGTGCGATGCGGGAACGCTGCGAATATACAGCGTGTTCCCACATCGCATCCGCACCCCTGGCAGTTCACACTGTCATATGCGATATTCTGGGGGTGTCAATTAAAAGTTAACAACACCCCCAGATCAGATCGCATATCACTAGTGTGAACCACCATACGATCCGATTCTGCTGTGGACCAAAAAAAGGGTCCTGTGCGTCTTTTAGTGCGATTGCGCTGCAAATTCATCCATACAAACTGTGTGGCTGAATTTGCACCGCACAGAGATTGCATGTAATTTTAGGAGCAGTGCGCTCCGAATTGCTTGCGATCTCTGTGATCTCAGAAATGTGAACCACTTTCACACATACGGTCCGTTCAGATCCGCCTGTTAGTTTTTCAGGCGGATCTGATCGGATGCCCCATGCATCTCTATGGGTCAGCGGATGTCAGCGGAGACATGTCTGCTGACATCCGATCCGATCCTGTCTGTCAAATCTGGATGGATGGAAACCCTATTTTCCATCCATCTGACGGATTGGATCGGATGAGAATGGACAGGCGGTCCGTTCTCATCCAATTCCCCCACAGAGAAGAGCGGGGATCTGACACCTCCATCTCCGCACACAGAGCGGACATGGAGCTGTCATCGGCAGATCGATCCCCGCTGAGAAAAACTGACTCTGTCAGCAGAACGGACAGTGTGAAAGGGGCCTTAAACTATGGTTTAAAAAAAAGTATGTATTCCTAACTTGTTAAGTGCTAACTAAGTACTTTCTCTCAGCTTCCCCCAATTCCCCAAATGTCTTATTTTTTGCTACTGTGATCTGTCCTCCTGTTAGAGGGTGGCTACCTTCATTCTCCATGGTCCCTCTGTATGTAGGAATGTAGCCACCCTCTCACTCACTCACTGGACACCAATGTAAAAGGGAGCATTGACCACCAATGTTAGGGGGCACATTAAATACTGACCACCAATGTAAAAGGTAACACTGACCACCAATGGAAGGAAGCACACTGGGCATCTAATATTGTACACCCACAATTAAAGATGGGCCAAACACCCCCTTATCGATTCGCACCAGAACTCTCGAACATTACAAATGTTCGGTCCCGAATCCCGAACCCCATTGAAGTCTATGGGATCTGAACTTGAAGTATCAAAAGTGTCCATTTTGAAGGCTTATATGCATGTTATTAGCCATAAAGAGGGTAAGGGGGTCCGGGTACTGCCCTGTTATCAATGCAAACTTTTTTTTTGAAAAATGTTTTAAAGGAGCAGTTATTTTTACCACTTGCCTCCCAAGCCAATTCTGACACTTCTCTCCAACATGTAGAAATCATCATTTTTTTTTTTTGCTAGAAAACTACACAGGTCCCCCAAACATTGCGCACACTCGTGAAATGGCACCAAACTTCAGTACCTAAAAATCTCCATACGCTTTAACATTTTTTACAGGTTACCAGTTAGGTGTTATAGAGGAAGTCTAGTGCTAGAAATATTGCTCTCATTCTAACGTTCGCGGCGATACCTCACATGTGTGATTTGAATGCAATTTACATATGCAGGCACGACCTACAGTATCTCACAAAAGTGAGTACACCCCTCACATTTTTGTAAATATTTTAATACATCTTTTCATGTGACAACACTGAAGAAATTACACTTTGCTACAATGTAAAGTAGTGAGTGTACAGCTTGTATAACAGTGTAAATTTGCTGTCCCCTCAAAATAACTCAACACACAGCCATTAATGTCTAAACCGCTGGCAACAAAAGTGAGTACACCCCTAAGTGAAAATGGCAATATTTTGTGTGGCCACCATTATCTTCCAGCACTGTCTTATCTTAACCCTCTTAGGCATGGAGTTCACTAGAGCTTCACAGGTTGCCATTGGTGTCCTCTTCTACTCCTTCATGACGACATCTTGGAGCTGGTGGATGTTAGAGATGTTGTATGAAGAATCTGATTGGTGGATAATATTCACTTCACTGGTGTGGCACACACAAGTGCGAATGGACATTCATTTATTCCACTTATTTAGTGTCTCATCACATTATTTTGTAAAGTGAGTACACCCCTAAGTGAAAATGTTCAAATTGGGTCCATTTAGCCATTTTCCCTCCCCGGTGTCATGTGACTCGTTAGGGTTACAAGGTCTCAGGTGTGAATGGGGAGCAGGTGTGTTAAATTTGGTGTTATCGCTCTCACTCTCTCATACTGGTCCCTGGAAGTTCAACATGGCACCTCATGACAAAGAACTCTCTGAGGATCTGAAAAAAGAATTGTTGCTCTACATAAAAATTGCCTAGGCTTTAAGAAGATTGCCAAAACCCTGAAACTGAGCTGCAGCACGGTGGCCAAGACCATACAGCGGTTTAATAGGACAGGTTCCACTCAGAACAGGCCTCGCCATGGTTGACCAAAGAAGTTGAGTGCGCGTGCTAAGCGTCATATCCAGAAGTTGTCTTTGGAAAATAGACGTATGGGTGCTGCCAGCATTGCTGCAGAGCTTAAAGGGGTGGGGTGTCAGCCTGTCAGTGCTCAGACCAAACGCCGCACAATGCATCAAATTGGTCTACATGGCTGTCGTCCCTAAAGATGATGCACAAGAAAGCCTGCAAACAGTTTGCTGAAGACAAGCAGACTAAGGACATGGATAACTGGAACCATGTCCTGTGGCATGATGAGACCAAGATAAACTTATTTGGTTCAGATGGTATCAAGCATGTATGGCGGCAACCAAGTGAGGAGTACAAAGACAAGTGTGTCTTGCCTACAGTCAAGCATGATGGTGGGATTGTCATGATGTGGGGCTGCATGAGTGCTGCTGACACTGGGGAGCTACAGTTCATTGATGGATCCATGAATGCCAACATGTACTGTGACATACTGATGCAGAGCATGATCCCCCTCCCTTAGGAGACTGGGCAACAGAGCAGTATTCCAACATGATAACGACCCCAAAACAAAGCTCCAAGATGACCACTTCCTTGCTAAAGAAGCTGAGGATAAAGTTGATGGATTAGCCAAGCATGTCTCCAGACCTAAACCCTATTGAGCATCTGTGGGGCATCCACAAACGGAAGGTGGAGGAGCACAAGGTCTCTAACATCCACCAGCTCCATGATGTCATCATGGAGGAGTGGAAGAGGACTCCAGTGGCAACCTGTGAAGCTCTGGTGAACTCCATGCCCAAGAGGCAGTGCTGGAAAATAATGGTGGCCACACAAAATATTGACTCTTTGGGCCTAATCAGGATGTTTTAACTTGGAGGTTTACTCACTTTTGTTGCCAGCAGTTTAGACATTAATGTCTGTGTGTTCAGTTATTTTGAGGGGACGGCAAACTTACACTGTTAAACAAGCTGTACACTCACTGATTTAAATTGTAGCAAAGTGTAATTTCTTCAGTGTTGTCACATGAAAAGATATAATAAAATATTTACAAAAATGTGAGGGGAGTACTCACTTTTTTTGGATACTGTATATGTCAATTTTGCTGCAGCAGGTTCTATACACAGTACAGATGCCCCACTTTACAGGCAGACTAAGGGGACCCCCCGGGCACTATATTTAAAATAATTTTTAATTTTTATTGTTTACTTTAAGCATCATTAACCACTTCACCCGGGCTCACGTCATATGATGTTGGGGACTTGACGTTGGGTCTCTAACATCCACCAGCTCCGTGATGTCATCATGGAGGAGTGGAAGAGGACTCCAGTGGCAACCTGTGAAACTCTGGTGAACTCCATGCCCAAGAGGTTAAAGGCAGTCCTGGAAAATAATGGTGGTCACACAAAATATTGACACTTTGGGCCCAATTTGAACATGTTCACTTAGGGGTGTACTCACTTTTGTTGCCAGCGGTTTAGACATTAATGGCTGTGTGTTGAGTTATTTTAAGGGGACAGCAAATTTACACGGTTATACAAGCTGTACACTCACTACTTTACATTGTAGCAAAGTGTCATTTCTTCAGCGTTGTCACATGAAAAGATATAATAAAATATTTACAAAAATGTGAGGGGTGTTCTCACTTTTGAGAGATACTGTACGTATGCGTTAGCTTCTGTGTGTGAGCATGCTGGGACATTTAAAAAACAATATAATTATTGTTTATTTTTTTACATTTTTTTTTAATTTTTACACTTTTCTCTTTAATTTTTTACTTTTTTCATCACTTTTATTCCTATTACAAGACATGTAAACATCCCTTGTAATAGAAATAAGCAGGACAGGTCCTCTTTAATGTGAGATATGGGGTCAAAAAGATCCCCCATCTCTCCTCTAGGCTTGAAAGCCTGAGATTAAAAAAAAAATCAATAAATAAGTCTAACAAAAAAAAAAAACGGCGGTGTTTACATCTGCTGACACAGGAAGTTACGTCATGACATCGCTTCCGGCCTCCGAGAGTTATAGAGATGGCCGGGGGACCATCTGGTCCGCGGTCAGTTCTATGGTAAACTGGGTTTATTCTACGGCTCGCCGATTGCACAGATGAGACTGGAAAAGCACGTCCCCTCCCACCACCTGTAAAAACAATCAATTGGCGAAACAGCTGCTATGATTGTTTTTACTGTGCAGGGAATCGCCAACTGAAAAGAATGATATCTGGATGATGCCTGCAGCTGCACCTGTCATTTAGATATCGCCACTTCAAGACTCCCCAACATCATATGACGTGAGCCCGGGTGAAGTGGTTAATGATGCTTAAAGTAAACAATAAAAATTATTTTAAATATAGTGCCCGGGGGGTCCCCTTAGTCTGCCTGTAAAGTGGGGCATCTGTACTGTGTATAGAACCTGCTGCAGCAAAATTGACATATACAGTATCCAACAAAAGTGAGTACTCCCCTCACATTTTTGTAAATATTTTATTATATCTTTTCATGTGACAACACTGAAGAAATTACACTTTGCTACAATGTAAAGCAGTGAGTGTACAGCTTGTATAACAGTGTTTGCCGTCCCCTCAAAATAACTGAACATACAGCTATTAATGTCTAAACTGCTGGCAACAAAAGTGAGTAAACCCCCAAGTTAAAACATCCTGATTAGGCCCAAAGAGTCAATATTTTGTGTGGCCACCATTATTTTCCAGCACTGCCTTTACCCTCTTGGGCATGGAGTTCACCAGAGCTTCACAGGTTGCCACTGGAGTCCTCTTCCACTCCTCCATTACGACATCATGGAGCTGGTGGATGTTAGAGACCTTGCACTCTTCCACCTTCAGTTTAAAGATGCCCCACAGATGCTCAATAGGGTTTATGTCTGGGGACATGCTTGGCCAGTCCATCACCTTTACCCTCAGCTTTTTTAGCAAGGCAGTGGTCGTCTTGAAGGTGTGTTTGGGGTCGTTATCATGTTGGAACACTGACCTGCGGCCCGGTCTCCAAAGGGAGGGGATCATACTCTGCTTCAGTATGTCACAGTACATGTTGGCATTCATGGTTCCCTCAAAGAACTGTAGCTCCCCAGTGCCAGCAGCACTCATGCAGCCCCAGACCATGACACTCCCACCACCATGCTTGACTGTAGGCAGGACACACCTGTCTTTGCACTCCTCACCTGGTTGCTGCCACACACGCTTTACACCATCTGAACCAAATACGTTTATCTTGGTCTCTTCAGACCACAGGGCATGGTTTCAGTAATCCATGTCCTTAGTCTGCTTGTCTTCAGCAAACTGTTTGCGGGCTTTCTTGTGCATCATCTTTAGAAGAGGCTTCTTTCTGGGACGACAGCCATGCAGATCAATTTGATGCAGTGTGTGGCGTATGGTCTGAGCACTGACAGGCTGACCTCCCCACTCCTTCAACCTCTGCAGCAATGCTGGCAGCACTCATACATCTATTTCCCAAAGACATCCTCTGGATATGAGGCTGAGCACGTGCACTCAACCTCTTTGGTCGACCATGGCGAGGCCTGTTCTGAGTGGAACCTGTCCTGGTAAACCGCTTTATGGTCTTGGCCACCGTGCTGCAGCTCAGTTTCAGGGTCTTGGCAATTTTCTTATAGCCTAGGCCATCTTTGTGTAGAGCAACGATTCTTTTTTTTAGATTCTCAAAGAGTTCTTTGCTATGAGGTGCCATGTTGAACTTCCAGTGACCAGTATGAGTGAGTGAGAGTGATAACAACAAATTTAACACACCTGCTCCCTATTCACACCTGAGACCTTTTAACACTAATGAGTCACATGACACTGGGAGGGAATAGGGCTAATTTGGCCCAATTTGGACATTTTAATTTAGAGGTGTATTCACTTTTGTTGCCAGTGGTTTAGATATTAATGGCTGTGTGTTGAGTTATTTTGAGGGGACAGCAAATTTACACTGTTATACAAGCTGTACACGCACTACTTTACATTGTAGCAAAGTGTCATTTCTTCAGTGTTGTCACATGAAAATATATAATAAAATATTTACAAAAATGGGAGGGGTGTACTCACTTTTGTGAGATACTGTATAAAGAAAATGACATTTAAATTGATTTTCCCTGCAAGCTTTCTTTATTTTGTAAACGACGGCTTGGGGAGCCATTCTGTATGATGCGGCCACAATTTAGTGTGGACACATACGCTGCTGGCCCCCTCACAGTGGCATGGGAACGTCTGCCTCTCCTTGTTGGCCTCCCACCGATGATGGGGGGGGGGGGGGGCGCTTATTACTAAAATTGAATAGAAACTGGGAAATGTGTGATTGTATGCACTTTATTGAATGAAAAGTGGTGTTTGGTGTGCTTTAAATTGAGGACTGACGCTGACAGAAATGTAAAATCTATAAAAAATAATAAAAAAAGGGGAACACCAGCATCACAGTCAAAAAAAAACGGTGGCTGACAATTTAAAAAAAAGGGGGCAGGCAGGGGACCAAAAAAACAAAACAAAAAAAGACAAAAAAAACCCAAAACGAAATGTTATGTAATGCTGTGTTAAACACCGCACTACACTAACAGACTACATTGACTACACTATACTGACATTCTACACTCACACTACAGTATACTGATACACTATACTGACACACTATACTATACTGACACACTACACTCACACTACACTATACTGACACACTATACTCACACAATATACTATACCAACACACTATACTCACACTATACTATACCGGCACACTACACTCACACTACTCTATACTGACACACTATACTCACACTACACTATACTGATACACTATACTCACACAATATACTATACCAACACACTATACTCACACTATACTATATTGACACACTACACTCACACTACACTATACTGACACACTATACTCACACTACACTAACCCTCTACACAATAGAGTCACAATAAGTGAACACACTAACTTTCTAGTAGCAAACTGAGCCCTGCTCTATCTATCCCCACTCCAATACACTGCAAATGCAATTCTAGCACTGTCCCCGTAGGGCTTGCTGTATGTTGACCTCTTAGGCCTCCCTCTGATTACCTGCAGACAGTTGTTCGGGGCTTTTCACATATCAGTCCAGGGTATTTAGTATTTATATTTATTGTGGAACTTGGATGGGAGAAGGGAATAGTGGGATCCTCCAACTGTAACTATTCACAGTAGATAAGGACAACTCTCACTTGGCCTCACCAGATTACTTGTGGAAGCAGATACACTGCTTTGACCACACTGCCACTTGTATGGAAGAATTAAGACTTCTTGCTCTCTTTAGCAGCAAACTTGATGCAACTACTTTATCTTCAGGACACTCTCTAGCATCCTTTTGACTGACAACCACCCATTGGCTCGTCTACTTGAAGGGATGGCCCTCACAGGACAGGCCCCACGACACCGATCTGTATTCACAGTAGGCAGAATCAGATCCTTCCTGGTGTCTCCCTTCCAGTCAGCTCTGCAGGACCTCTGAGTTCAGCTCCTATCTGACTTTCAGGCCCTCAGGTCGACTACCCGAGGCCACATGACAGCTTCTACAGAGGAAGGGCAGCTGCCCCCTCCCCCCGGGACCCCGCTGTCCAACCTAAGACCCCGAGCACATGTGCCCTTGGCATTTATACAATCCCCCAGCATGCACCGAGGGACTTTCAACTGCCAATCATCAAGGCTGTAACAATGCATGTGCCCTCACTTGTCAGGTTTACTTCCACTGTCCAATATGCTTCCCTATTGGACCACTTCAAGACAAGTTGAACTACATCTGAATACCATGAGCAGACCCTACCAATAGATTCTGCTTCCTGGTAGGCAGAGAGCACTATACATTTAAATGGCAATCTTCCTGCTAAGCAGAAAGACTCAAAAACTATATTCTTTTCTAGCACCTACCTAGAAGGGTACTACACAATTAAGGCATATTTGTGGGTTCAAGGACGGCCATGTGTGTAGTATATATAGCAAGTAGGCTCGGATTCTATTTAACCAATTCCTCTTGAGCCACTCTAACTGTTAGGTGCTGTCTCTACATGCCCACCATTCACCGTGGGTTGCTAAGTGCTATTTTTTGTTTTTTAGTGTGCCACTGGGTGCCCTAGGCCTTTCACAATCCTTGGAACACCTATGCACCATAGTGAGAGTCTGTATTTAACTCTTCCTAGCTACAGTGGTGATCGAAAGTTTGGGCAACACCAAGAATTTATAGCATGCACTGCCCCCTTTGCAAGGCTGAGATCTGCCAGTGTCATGGATTGTTCTCAATCATCGTTTGGGAAGACCAGCTGATGTCAATCTCAAAGGTTTTAAATGCCCAGACTCATCTGACCTTACCCCAACAATCAGCACCATGGGATCTTCTAAGCAGTTGTCTAGAAAACTGAAACTGAAAATAGTTGACGCTCACAAAGCTGGAGAAGGCTATAAGAAGATAGCAAAGCGTTTTTAGATGTCAATATCCTCTGTTCGGAATGCAATTAAGAAATGGCAGTCATCAGGAACAGTGGAAGTTAAAGCAAGATCTGGAAGACCAAGAAAAATATCAGACAGAACAGCTCGCAGGATTGTGAGAAAAACAATTCAAAACCCATGTTTGAGTGTACGATCCCTCCAGAAAGATCTGGCAGACACTGGAGTTGTGGTACACTATTCCACTATAAACAGATACTTGTACAAATATGGTCTTCATGGAAGAGTCATCAGAAGAAAACCTCTTCTACGTCCTCACCACAAAAATAACCGTTTGAACTTTGCAAATTAACATATAGACAAGCCTGATGCATTTTGGAAACAAGTTCTGTGGACCGATGAGGTTAAAATTTAACTTTTTGGCCGGAATGAGCAAAGGTACGTTTGGAGAAGAAGGGGCACAGAATTTAATAAAAAAGAAGCTCTGTCCAATTGTTAAGCATGGGGGTGGGTCAATCATGCTTTGGGGTTGTATTGCAGCCAGTGTAACAGGAAACATCTCACGAGTAGAAGGAAAAATTGATTCAATAAAATTTCAGCACATTTTGGATGGTAACTTGACGCCATCTGTGAAAAAGCTGAAGTTAAAGAGAGGATAGCTTCTACAAATGGATAATGATCCTAAACACACCTCGAAATCCACAGGGGATTACATCAAGAGGCGTAAACTGAAGGTTTTGCCATGGCCTTCACAATCTCCTGACCTTAACATAATTGAAAATCTATGGATAGACCTTAAAAGAGCAGTACGTGACAGACAGCCCAGAAATCTCAAAGAACTGGAAGACTTTTGTAAGGAAGAATGGGCAAAGATACCTCAAACAAGAATTGAAAGACTCTTGGCTGGCTACAGAAAGCGTTTACAAGCTGTGATACTTGCCAAAGGGGGCAGTACAAAATATTAACTCTGCAGGGTGCCCAAACTTTTGATGACACCATTTTTTTGTTTTCTGTTATTTTGAAAGTGTAAATGATGGAAATAAAATCGAACTTTTGTTGACATATTATAAGAATGTCTAATCTGTAATTTGATGCCTTTTGGAGATTTTTCCATCTTTCCTTGGCTTCTTTATGCACATTAATACAAATTTTTACCTGGGGTGCCCAAACCTTGAATCACCACTGTAAGATGCAATGGAAGAGTGCTGCCAGTACAGTGCCACTGTTAGCAGATTGATATGAGAAGAGTGGTTGCTTATGGTGCAAAGAGGAAGTGGTCTGGAAGAGCTTGTGGTATTGGCATTACTTGCCTGTGGGGCTTGTTTTCAGTGTGTGACTAAAGCTGGTCATATATTATACAATTTTCTTATTCAGTTTCCTTTAGATTTACATTCTAACATATAGTGCAAGGGCCTGCCTGATTGCATACAATTTCAAAGTATATAGGCTTGACCCCATATTACGTGGTTTTGGTAAATCTAAAGAAAATTGTACAAGAAAACTGTCTTTAGATTATCTGGCTTATTTATAGCCCTTAAATTACTATACTTACTGTAACTACCCCACTGATATGAGGTTATTGCTTGCTCCGACCCCTTGCTAGGGGTTATCATTGCTGGCTCCGACACCTTGCTAGAAGCTATCATTATTGGCCCTGACACTTGCTAGGGCTCTCATTTCTGGCCCCTATGGAGCCTATTTTACTGCTAAGACCTCTTAAGTGTACCTCCAGATGCTTTTTAGTCTAGACAAAGGGGGGTCAGGTGGCACACTACAAGCTATAGAACAGGAGGAAACACTCTCTTTTGGCCATGCCCAGATTGGGCTGCACCCACCTTTTGGTCATGCCCACATGTGAAAAGTGGACAGTGCACTACGCATGCTGCATCAGCTCCCCCACTCCTGCTTCTAGCACATTCACTGAACCCCCTAAAAAATTTTGTCTGGAGTCGCCCCTGAGGATATTGTTTAGTGTCATTTTAGGTAGTGACCAATAAACAGTTCTAGATCATACATCATCGCCAAACATTACATATATATATATATATATATATATACTGTATATATATATATATATATATATATATATATATATAGCTCAAAGAAGCAGGTGCTAACAGACAGGCCTGGAGCACCAAAGTCCATGATGTTGGAACTTACTCAACATGAATGGAAATCAGAGTTCTATCCTCATGTATTCGTGGCAAAGCATGCACTAATAAACTATTCTATGATATTGCTGACTCAGTGTAATGCTCCATCATGATGTGCCGTGGGTGTATCCTGTTTGTGGCTTGTGATTTGCCAGCTGTCGGATTCTAGATAGAAATGTGGGATGGAGTGTTTCACAAGGTAATTACATGTCTCCTACTTCTCAGTAATAATAATACATGTCTAATGTACTTATAGCTGGATCTGTAATTATATTGTATGGTGCCATGTCATTTTACTGTACAATGATAGAAATAATGGCAGTGCATCCTTTGTGTAAACTTAAAGGAAACCTGCAAGGATGTATAATGAAAGATGCTAATGGAAACCCCTCCATGTGAAAATATCTGTCCACCAACTGTCATGCCGATCCAATGGCTTCAGTACTTTCTATGTAACTAATTTAGAGGAAATTTGCAAATTAACAGTTCCGAAGTCACTCTGACTCTGCATTCTTGTCACAGTTCATTGTCCCAAAGTATTGAAGTGTATCTAAATCAGGGTTGGATCTAGGGTGGTGCTGGGGTGGGCTTCATCCCCCCTCCCCATATTTCATTCATGCCTCCACCAGGACCAGTGACACCAGTATCTGGAAGTGGAGGGACCAGGGGGCACCGCACTGCCTCAGCCATGCTGAATCAGCATGGCTATACAATGCCCTACTCTATCCACTGCACTGCATAAATTGCTTCCATGGTGCAGGGAAGGGGGGGGGGGGGTCGACCAGGAAGCATAGCATTATTTGTTGCTATGTCTGGAGACCAGCCTGCCTGTACAATTTAAAAAATATGCCATCGGTCCATTCTAGGCATTTATAGGAGGAGGGAAGACCTACTTCCTTCCAGGCCTGCTCCGCCCTGATGCCGCAACTTGGATGATAATTTGAAGGTAGAGATCTATTGTGAAGGGGGGACTTTGGTGTGTTGGGAGGACTCTAATATGAATGGGAAAACTCTAATATGAAGGGAGATTTTAATGTGTCGGATGGAACTCTGATGTCATGGGGGACTCTAATGTGAGGGGGGACTGTGGTCTAATGGGGAACTGTGGTGTGAAGGAGGAATCTGATGTGAATGGGAGTGAACACTCAGAGTTCTGGTTTGCAAAAACATTGTATTGAAACAATAGCACAATAGCACAAAAGGCCCGGCAGGAAGCTCACCAGTCTGGGGCCACTTACAGTAAGGAATTGACTCAGAAATGAGGACAGTGTCTACCACGAGTAGCGAAGTGCAGCCTGGCCGGTCCAACTCTAATGGGAAGCTTCCTGAAGAGGTAGACCTAGTCCTGCTCTCTCCTTACTCCACTGGAACCTTTCCCTATCGCTGTCATTGTCATGACAAACAGAGGTCCTGTCCCTAACCTGTCCACTTGCATAAAGTGCACCAAACTCAGGGGTCAGAGTCTTAAATAGACCCTGCCTGATCTAAGATGGCCGACAGGGTCACGTGGGGCAGGTGTATCCAACCAGATCACTGCCCGAGTGACCAAGGAAATCATAGAGAAACATACGGTAGTTCCTCTTAACTTCCTCCCCCCATCTGCATTGCTGCTGTGGAAGAGCGCCACCTGCAGTGGAGAAAATAGACTGCACCTGCTTACAAGAGGGTGACATTATCTTTCAGTGCAGATGTCAGTGTCCTTTAACCCAGTAAATACAGTTTGGGACTGGAGTGCCTTGTAATTTTGCACATTTTTAAAGGGTGCTATGACTGGAAAAAAATGGTTGAGAATTGCTGGCCTAATACATGTGCCTGTAAAAACACTTGGAGTTTAGATATGATTAAAGGCCAGAGACAGGCAGGCAATTTGGTCTTTCAGAAGGAGGTCAGCAATGGCAGCCTCCAGCTTTCTCTGAGTAAATTTTTTGCCATTTTGATTTCACATAACCAGGGCCGCTGATAGGGGGGGGGGGGGGCACCAGCCCACTTGTAGGGGGCCCGAGCACACAGGGGGGCCCACACAGAGAGGGGGATTAGTGATGGACAACAAATACAGAAATCTTTCTCCAGCACCTGAATCTGATCTGTCCCTCTCCCTGCTATCAGCTTTTATCTGTTAAAAAAGAGACAGTGGTCCCTCACTAATCCCCCTCCCTTGTGTGGGCCCCCCTCCCAGCACTTATCTCTGCTCAGGAGTTTATTTGTAAATTGTAACTTTGTTTCTCTCTCTCTGTCTCTCTGATCACTGAGCTCCAACTGCCCAGCCTGCATATTTTTCTCATCTCATCTTTTTTATTTAACATAGTTTTTTTTTCAGATTTAGCAGGAATTATGCGAGTTATGTTATATTTGTGTCTGCTAATAGTGATTTTGTGGTAATTTTAGCTAAATATATCTTTAATATTTTTTTGGGGGGCCCTGCCAGGTAGTCTGTACGGGGCCCCGCGATTTCTAACAGCAGTCCTGCACATAACAAAAACACCATGTATCTGCTTCCCATGCAAAGGTGCCTTGTTGAGGTGAGGAGGCTTGCATGCACCAGGGAAGCTAGAAGCTATACTGCCGGGAGTTTTACCTCTTGTTAGGGTCACCCATGACAGGCAGGTTTCTGCAGAGATGCCAGACTGCAACCTCCAAATTATTTTTGACAATGTCAATGGCGGATTATCACAGAGGTGACAATGGCAAATACATCAACTAAATATCAAGAAAACTAAGGCTAGGAAAACAGGACAAATAGATAGGTTGAAAGTTGATGGTGAAGACATAGAAATAATAAACAGTTTGCCTCCTCGATCAATTATCAACAAGTAAGGATCCAACCATCAGGAAAAATTATAGAGAATGGCCCTTGGAAGAGCAAGGATGAAGTACAATGGTTAGAATGGTCCAGGCTCTATTATATTTCTGTCAATCTCTATGGATGTGAAAGCTGGACAATGAGGAAACAAGACCTTAACAGTACTGAAGTATTATCATCTATGAACTTTGGTTTTGTCGATTAATAATATGAATTCCAAGGACAGCTAAGAGAACTAACAAATGGATCCTTCAACAAATTAAGCCCAACTTTTTTTGAGAAGCCAGGATGACTAGGATGAAGCTGTCCAATTTTGGACCTCTTATTAAGTAGCACCCTATTAGGTAGGTGCTAGGTAAAGCATAGTGGGCCTTGGCTGCCTAAAAGCAGGGCCATGATTTTCAGCTGGGCTGTCATGTTTCCCAGGTGTGGCTGTTGAGACTGGGGAGTCTCCCCACTGTGCTCCATGAGAGGGTTCTCATTGGGCAGTGGAGGAAACCCAGCCAATGGCACACCCAGGCCTGTATCTACCCCAGAAGGCAGATTCTGCTGCACAGCATTCTGGGAATGGGTATAAGTTTGAGGGGAGCACATGACGCAGCGTCTTTGGCAGGAAGCAGAGTCCCAGGAGGGAGAGTGCGGCTGTCTCTCTTCCTGTCAGAGGAATCGGGTATCCCAGGCGGCTTGCCTGAGGGGACAGAAGGCTGAGCTGAGCTGCAGAGAGGATCCGGTGTGGAGGATCAGCAAGGCTGAGAGGGGTCCAGTTTCAGGAAAGCATTCCCAGTTCATGAGTACTGCAAACTGCCCCTGGGGTCTGTCTAGAGAGAGAGGGGACCACTCCGGTGAAGGTCGTGGGGATCCAGGAGGCAGCTAGCTGGTGCAGGAGCAAAAGTAAAGAGGGTGCCAGTGAGACGACCCTGAATTGTAGAGGGGGTGCCTAGTGAGAGGACCCTGAAGTGTAGAGGGGGTGCCTAGTGAGAGGACCCTGAAGTGTAGAGGGGGTGCCTGGTGAGAGGACCCTGAATTACAGAGGGGGCGCCAGCGGTTGGGCCCTGAAGTGTTAAAGTGAACAGCGTGCAGTGTACAGTGTTGAGAGTTGCAGCAGCAGAAGCAGTATACAGAGGCTACCTCAGTCAGCAAGGACTGGAGGGAGCAGTGTTCGGGACTTTTGAGCTAACCAGAGTGTCAGAAGTGAAGTTCAAGTACAGTTCAGCAAGTCAGCTTTATTCAACCGCCAGCAAGCGTTGGTCGGCATCCAGCCGGCGCCAAGGCAGCGCAGAAAGGCATTTTTTCTTCAAAGTGTCCCATTTGTACCTAGTTGAGCCAGAGGAGTATCCCACTCATTCCCTTCTCCCATCCCCTATATCAAATAAACAAAACAAACCTAAGATGCCGGACTGGTCTTTGACTCCAATCTCACACTTGGGTATTCAGCTTAAAGGGGCTTCAGGCATTTCTGGTAACAATGGCAGACCCACATCAGGCCCAATGCCTGGAAATCCTGCTACAATAAGAAGAAGGAACTCATTGGAAAAGACAATTATGTTTGGAAAAGCTGAAGGGAAAGAAGAAAGAGACCACCCAGCAAGAAGTTCACTGGATACAGCCACAGAAGGTATAAACATGCATTTGTGAAGACGACTCAAAAGAGAAGATTATTCTGAAGAAACACAGTCCATGTGATCATCTGAAGTAGACATTGAAGTGACATCACCTAATAATAATACTGTTAAAGAGGAGTTCCACCTGGAGAAAAAAAAAATTAAACGTCAGCAGCTACAAATACTGTAGCTGCTAACTTTTAATATATGGACATTTACCTGTCCAGGGAGCCCGTGATGTCAGCACCCCAGCCGATTTTCGGATCGGCTGCCAGGTTCTGCCGCCGCCATTCTTTCTAAGGGGAACCGGCAATGAAGCCTTTCGGCTTCACAGCCGGTTCCCTACTGCTCATGCGCGAAGCGCACTGTGTATTCTCATAGGCTCGGTAACGGGGGAAGGAGAAGGAGGTGAGAACTTCCGGTGGACGTGCCGCGGCGCTGTCACCTGGAAGTGGGGAAGGGTACCTGTCAAAAACAGGTATCCATTCCCCCCTCCCCCCTGAAAGGTGCCAAATGTGGCACCAGAGGGGGGGAGGAAGCAAATGAGCAGAAGTTCCACTTTTGGGTGGAACTCTGCTGAGATATAACATGATTTATTAGGTATTATTAGTTTTTATGATCTACAGCCCATGTCAACCTGCTTCATGGCTACAAAAGTCACCAGCTGGCTAATCAAGAATCTTATTACTAGAGTTGAGAGACATCACCATACAGTAGGTGACCTGTTTCTTCTCCTGCAGTTGTATGGGGAGGGTCTGGCCAGTAAACCCCATCACTTTAAAGGTGCAGTGTCTGCTAGGTGCCTCCCCTTCCTGTTTGCGGGTATTTAAGTGGCCCGTCCTGTGGCACTGCTGTTACTGCTAGCTTCACTGTGTGGTGGGCAGCAGTCGGCCATTCTGCTGGATGGTTCCTCTGTCATCTCTTGTTTAAGGCTGGTTTATTTCAATTGTTCTTTGATTTTGATTTGGTTTTCTTTATTTGTATTTTTTATGTTGTTTTTTAATACCATAGACAATAGTGTTGGTACACCTCTGTGGAATATTTTTTTTTGTGTTGCTAACATTATTTCTATTACTTTCTTTCAGGCCCCTCGGCGGTCTCTGTGGTTGCATGATGGCCTCCCTCTTCATCTTGGCCAATGCCGGGTTGGGTTTGCAGGGAGTGAGATGTTTTTAATTTACAATCGCAGACTGTTTTCGCATACTGTATACCCTTTCTACTATTCATATATTCATGTTCATATTCTACTATACAGGGAGTGCAGAATTATGTGCAGAATTATTAGGCAAATGAGTATTTTTGAGGATTAATTTTATTATTGAACAACAACCATGTTCTCAATGAACCCAAAAAACTCATTAGTATCAAAGCTGACTATTTTTGGAAGTAGTTTTTAGTTTGTTTTTAGTTTTAGCTATTTTAGGGGGATATCTGTGTGTGCAGGTGACTATTACTGTGCATAATTATTAGGCAACTTAACAAAAATCAAATATACAGTATACCCATTTCAATTATTTCTTTTTACCAGTGAAACCAATATAACATCTCAACATTCACAAATATACATTTCTGACATTCAAAAACAAAACAAAAACAAATCAGTGACCAATATAGCCACCTTTCTTTGCAAGGACACTCAAAAGCCTGCCATCCATGGTTTCTGTCAGTGTTTTGATCTGTTCACCATCAACATTGCGTGCAGCAGCAACCACAGCCTCCCAGACACTGTTCAGAGAGGTGTACTGTTTTCCCTCCTTGTAAATCTCACATTTGATGATGGACCACAGGTTCTCAGTGGGGTTCAGATCAGGTGAACAAGGAGGCCATGTCATTAGCTTTTCTTCTTTTATACCCTTTCTTGCCAGCCACGCTGTGGAGTACTTGGACACGTGTGATGGAGCATTGTCCTGCATGAAAATCATGTTTTTCTTGAAGGATGCAGACTTCTTCCTGTACCACTGCTTGAAGAAGGTGTCTTCCAGAAACTGTCAGTAGGACTGGGAGTTGAGCTTGACTCCATCCTCAATCCGAAAAGGCCCCACAAGCTCTTCTTTGATGATACCAGCCCAAACCAGTACTCCACCTCCACCTTGCTGGCGTCTGAGTCGGACTGGAGCTCTCTGCCCTTTACCAATCCAGCCACGGGCCCATCCATCTGGCCCATCAAGACTCACTCTCATTTCATCAGTCCATAAAACCTTTGAAAAATCAGTCTTGAGATATTTCTTGGCCCAGTCTTGACGTTTCAGCTTGTGTGTCTTGCTCAGTGGTGGTCGTCTTTCAGCCTTTCTTACTTTGGCCATGTCTCTGAGTATTGCACACCTTGTACTTTTGGGCACTCCAGTGATGTTGCAGCTCTGAAATATGGCCAAACTGGTGGCAAGTGGCATCTTGGCAGCTGCACGCTTGACTTTTCTCAGTTCATGGGCTGTTATTTTACGCCTTGGTTTTTCCACACGCTTCTTGCGACCCTGTTGACTATTTTGAATGAAATGCTTGATTGTTCGATGATCACGCTTCAGAAGCTTTGCAATTTTAAGAGTGCTGCATCCCTCTGCAAGATATCTCACTATTTTTGACTTTTCTGAGCCTGTCAAGTCCTTCTTTTGACCCATTTTGCCCAAGGAAAGGAAGTTGCCTAATAATTATGCACACCTGATATAGGGTGTTGATGTCATTAGACCACACCCCTTCTCATTACAGAGATGCACATCACCTAATATGCTTAATTGGTAGTAGGCTTTCGAGCCTATACAGCTTGGAGTAAGACAACATGCATAAAGAGGATGATGTGGTCAAAATACTCATTTGCCTAATAATTCTGCACTCCCTGTATATGTTGTAAGTGGGATTATATACTATGATGGGACATTGGTATATGGAAGTCTATTGGGTTGTATATTTGTTTTTTTAATACATCTTTCCATTTTCATTATGAAGGTCCATCGAATTGCCCCTCGGGAAGAGCAAGTCTTGAAAGACGTCGGAATGTGGGCATTTAATATTTTCCACAAGGGCAATAAATCTGTAATGATTGAGAGTAACATGTTGCACTGTGCATTGTGTATGGCTATATGACACTATTTGTACATACAATACATGAGGTGCAATAGTTTATGGTCTGGGTAGAGGTTTTTGCTTTTAACCTAGGAGTAATTAAACTTTGTTAAAAAAAACGTATTCGTTGTTTGATATATGGTGCCTAAAAAAAGCCCCTGCCACCCGACATCTCGTCTATTCGACAAAATAATTTGGTTCCTATTTTGGGAGTAAGGAATTGAAGAAGAAAACAGTGCTGTTCCCAAAGGTTCCCAGGTTCCATTGTCTGCATTACTGGTGACTATATGGGAAGGGGAAACACGCTCCATCCTGCAATGCAGTGATCGCTCCCTGAGTAGCCTTTTGCTACTAAGTGCAAAAAGCTATGAATAATGACCTTCTAAAAGTAATGTGGAAATGCCAACTACTGAAAGTAAGTATTTGCATACAGCGAGCAGGTGACAGGTACAGAGAGGGACAGTGAAGGTATACACTGTATAGTATATACTACTCAGCAACATTCATCTCCAGTTCTTAGGGCCAGTTCATACCGGGAGTCACACAGAAACGCGCTGCGCGTTCCTGTGCAATTCACGTGCAGTTTTGTGTGGGGTGATTATTCTGAATGGGCTGAAACTACACAGCACCAAAAGTAGCGCAAGCAGTACTTTTAGAAACTCCCTGTAACTGCATTGTACGGTACTTTCGACCCGTGTGTGGGGTGTCCTTGACTTAATATTGACATTGACTGCAGATTGCAACTGCAGTGCAATTAGAGGGCGGGGCGAGTAATGCACAGGGAACATAGGTTTCCTGCACACGTTCTGGTGTGAACAGGCCCTAAATCCCAATGTAGGTTTACTTTGAAGAATAACTCCACTTTTTTGAGAATAAACAATCCCCTCTGGGTGATCTATGTACTTTCCAGGGATTTAAACAAATTAGCAGATTCTTACCTTTTGTTGCCCTGAAGAAATAGCTGTTTCTTTCGCCATGTCCTGTTTAGACTGACTCTGTAGGGGAGGGTCTGGTTAATTGTAATCACCTGGTGCACTCTCAGTGTTCTAATAATAAAAGCTGCAGGGTCTGCATTCCCTAAGAGTTATTTAACCCTTGGGGGGGTTTCTCACTAAAATGTAATTCCTATTTAAGGGGATGCCTAAAATCTGATTTCCATCTTAGTGCAGACTTCTGCGGAAATCAATAAGCCAATCACACAAGCAGGAAAATATATTATTGTGGGCATTCCCTACACTGATGGTGTACCGAATGCCTCCAGGTTGCCATATTGCATTGGATTTTACAGAACATTGCAGCGTTAGAGCATGCTTGCATTACAGCTGATTTCTGCAATGCAAAGGCTGCGACCTGATGAGCAGCAAAGACTGGAAGACTTACCCACTAAACAAAATGAACTTTTAACCCTTGTAAGTTTACATTTCCCAGCAGCCTGGAGTTAAGCTTTAACAGACCATACATACATATCAGGTTTCCCGGCTAATTTTTGGCTAATGGATTGTGTGCAATTATGTATTTCCTAATGACAGTACCAAGAATTATAACGGGATTGTATAACACTTGTTCGGGAGTTCACAGCCTGTTTTGGTTACACTATTATTATCTTACTGGTTCTGTCATTCTTACTGTATGTTAGCCATGTTACATTACAATAAGGTACAGCATCAATATATATCCCTTATACTTGTTGAGTTGTGGTATGTTAAATAACCATTGAAAATAAATGGGATGAAACGCACCACTGTGCATGCAAAAACTGGGAAGGCTCCATTTTTCTGCAGTGCAACACAACCATAGGGCACCTTGCTTTGTGCTTCACTGTGGTGTATTGCAGAGCACATGCATTTTTAAGGTTTGATGAGTCCCCATTCACATAATGTGCAATACTGCAACACACTGGTGTAAATGGTCCCTAATGGTTTGTAGATACATATACAAATAATAAGAACAGTTTCGCTCAAATGCCCCCCAAACCTGTCTCAGTTGGATCGGCACATAATTAAATTGGTGCAGAACAGACAGGATCGAATTGTCAAGCTCCAGTAGACTTCAAGAAAATGGTGCTTTTTTTATGGACACAAAGTGCATGCATAGGGTTGGGTTTCCCCTTTATGTTCTTTGCACGTTAAGGAGCAAGATGTATAGACTTTATCCAAAACAATACAATTATATTCAGTATGAAACATTATTTGTATTTCAACAAAATGGCGCCCGTCTGCACACAAACGCCAGCTTGCTGTGGCATAAATGTTAGTGAAGTGAGTGAAAGATGGCTTCAGTTCCTGCTCTCCATCTGTAGAGAGCTACTCAGGTATGTTTCACAGAAGCCTCTATGATTAAGCCCTGGAAAGGGCTAAATGCATTAGAGGTGCCATCTTTTACCCACTTCGCTAACATTTATGCCACAGTGAGCCAGTGTTTGTGTGCGGGTGAGCCCCATTTTGTTGAAATCCAAATAACTTTTTATATATCATTTTATTCACATCTATACGTCATGCGCCTTAACGTGCAAAGAACATGAAGGGGAGACCCACCCTATATGTATTCAGGTTCTGTTAATAAAAAAAAGTATGGATTACCCCAAGTGACTGAGTTCAGGTGTTTGCAGTAAAAAGTACTGTTAATCAGCATACAAAGACATTTTGGACAATTTTGCACTTCCAACTTTGTGGTAACAGTTTGGAAAAGGCCCTTTCCTGTTTCAGCATGACTGTTCCCCTGTGCACAAAGCCAGCTCCATAAAGACATAGTTTGATACGTTTTCTGTGGAGGAAGTTGAGTGGCCTGTACAGAGCTGTGACCTCAACTCTACTGAACATGTTTAGTATTGTAGTTCCCTTTTTTGCCACAAAATGGCACCAGAGAAAATAGAATAGGTCCACAACCACTTGGATTGATAGGCCCTATCCTTTCCAAAGCTTGCCACCTCAACCTTCTCAACATGTCCAAAATATGGTCCTTCCTAACCAATGACACCACAAAGCTTCTAATTCGCTCTCTGGTCATCTCTCACCTCAACTACTGCAACTCCCTCCTCATTGGATTACCTTTACATAGGCTATCCCCTCTTAAGTCTATCATATATTCTCCTGCCAGACTCATCCACCTCACCAACCATTCAGTGCCTGTTACTCTCCTCTGCCAATCCCTCCACTGGCTTCTGCTCACCCAACGAATAAAATTCAAAATACCAACAACTACTTACAAAGCCATCTACATAGCTCCCAACTGACCCTGATTGCAAGGGTCTGTCCCTGATTTGGGACGAAGTCCCTCTGTCCTTCTTTCCTCCTCATTTGTCCCTCATTTTGCTCTTATTTATATACAGTATCTCACAAAAGTGAGTACACCCCTCACATTTTTGTAAATATTTTATTATATCTTTTCATGTAACAACACTGAAGAAATTACACTTTTCTATAATGTAATGTGGTTAGTGTTCAGCTTGTATAACAGTGTAAATTTGCTGTCCCCTCAAAATAACTCAACACACAGCCATTAATGTCTACAAAAAGTGAGTACACCCCTAAGTGAATATATCCAAATTGGGCCCAAAGTGTCAATATTTTGTGTGACCACCATTATTTTCCAGCACTGCCTTATCCCCCTTTTGGGCATGGAGTTCACCAGAGTTTCACATGTTGCCACTGGAGTCCTCTTCCACACCGCCATGACGACATCACAGAGCTGGTGGATGTTAGAGACCTTGCGCTCCTCCACCTTTCCCCACAGATGGTTATTAGGGTTTAGGTCTGGAGACGTGCTTGGCTAGTCCATCACCTTTACCTTCATCTAGAAAGTGTGTTTGGGGTCGTTATCATGTTGAAATACTGCCCTGCGACCCAATCTGAAGAGAGGGGATCATGATCTGCTTCAGTATGTCACAGTACATGTTGGCATTCATGGTTCCCTCAATGAACTGTAGCTCCCCAGTGCCGGCAGCACTCATGCAGCCCCAGACCAAAACACTCCCACCACCATGCTTGACTGTAGGCAAGACACACTTGTCTTTGTACTCCTCCCCTGGTTGCTTCCACACATTCTTGACACCATCTGAACCAAAATAATTTTATCTTGGTGTCATCAGACCACAGGACATGGTTCCAGTAATCCAAATCCTTAGTCTGCTGGTCTTTCGAAAAACTGTTTGGGGGCTTTCTTGTGCATCATCTTTAGAAGAGGCTTCCTTCTGGGACGACAGCCATGCAGACCAATTTGATGCAGTGTGCGGCGTATGATCTGAGCACTGACAGGCTGACCCCCCACCCCTTTAACTTCTGCAGCAATTCTGGCAGCATTCATATGTCTATTTCCCAAGGAGAACCTCTGAATAGGACGCTGAGCACATTCACTCTTGCTCAACTTCTTTGGTCAACCATGGCGAGGCCTGTTCTGAGTGTAACCTGTCCTATTAAACCGCTGTATGGTCTTGGCCACCGTGCTGCAGCTAAGTTTCAGGATCCTGGCAATCTTCTTATAGCCTAGGCCATCTTTATGTAGAGCAACAATTTTTTTTCAGATCTTTAGAGAGTTATTTGCCATGAAGTGCCATGTTGAACTTCCATTGACCAGTATGAGAGAGTGATAACACCTAATTTACCACACCTGCTCCCCTTTCACACCTGAGACCTTGTAACACTAACGAGTCACATGACACCGGGGAGGGAAAATGGCTACTTGGGCCCTATTTGGACATTTTCACTTAGGGGTGTACTCACTTTTGTTGCCAGTGGTTTAGACATTAATGGCTGTGTGTTGAGTTATTTTGAGCGGACAGCAAATTTACACTGTTATACAAGCTGTACACTCACTACTTTACATTGTAGCAAAGTGTCATTTCTTCAGTGTTGTCACATGAAAAGATATAATAAAATATTTACAAAAATGAGGGGTGTATTCACTTTTGTGAGATACTGTACTTGTACATAAAATGCACTTTTTTTTTTTTTTTAAAAAAAGTGTTTCCCAGTGCTAAACCTTTCATCCAATTTCCAAATTTCTGCGTTTGTAAATTCCTAAAGCTAGTGTTATGTAATAGTAGTAGTAAAATAAAAAAGCACTTGTGGGTTTAACTAATCATTTTTTGGTATAATTCTCCTTTATGGGTGTGTGGCAGGGTGTGTGTCTTATGCCTACATACTTTTGCTAATAGGTGTCCCTCGTTCCCATCTCAAAAGTTTAGGAGGTATGTATTCACATCTGCCCCCACCTAATCGTTCTCTTCGTTCCTCCCAAGACCTCCTGCTCTCTAACTCCCTTGTCACTTCCTCCCATGCTCACCTCCAGGACTTCTCCTGAACCTCTTCCATCCTATGAAACTCCCTACCCCAATCTGTCTGACTGTCTCCTACTCTGTTTACTTTTAGACTAACCCTTCTCTTCAGTGAAGCCCATCCTGCCTCCACCTAACAACTGTACTTTTATTTTCTCCATCAGCTCATCCCGTACAATTATTACCTTTTGTATCACTTGACCCTCCCTTCTAGATTGAAAGCTCTAACAAGCAGGACCCTCCGATTCCTCCTGAATTGATTTGTATTCTAGATTGTAAGCTCTTACGAGCAAGGCCTTCTTAATCCTCCTGTATTGAATTGTATTGTAACTGTATTGTCTTCCCTCATATTGTAAAGCGTTGCGCAAACTGTCGGCGCTATATAAATCCTGTATAATAATATTAATAATAATATTATAACTGTACTGTCTGCCCTCATGTTGTAAAGTGCAACGCAAGCTGTTGGTGCTATATAAATCCTGTATAATAATAATAGGCATTGAAGTTATCCTAGGAATCACTAGAGGTCATCAAAGGCAGGCCGCGAGTAATAAGCAGGGGGCACTTGGAGAAAATGCCAGCCCCACCCTGGGTAGTAGGCTAGCATATAAATGGCTTTGGCGGGGTGCAACCTGGGTTTGTTCTTGATGGGAAGCATGAGGGACAATCTACAGCAGGATGTAGGGTGTAAGGATCTATCTCAGAGCTTCCCCTCAGGGGGAAGCACGCACGGAGAGAAGCGGGACTTTATGGACTATATACAGCTAGGGCTGCAGAACTCTGGGTGACACCTGTAAGGCACAGGCTACTGCTCTACTCAACTCACACTCTCTATCAAATGTTCTCTTTGTAACTGAGGTTCTGTGCTGTCACCTGGGATTAGGATGACTGAAGTTGTCACTGGCAATCTGCTAAATTAAAGGTTTTTTTCTTCTAGACTTTTCCTTCCCCTAACCAGTATTTGGAATATCTCCTGTTAATAGAATTTTGTGATTGTCAGCTGCTGTGGGACTTATTGCTATTAGGCCTTTAGCAGTTACGGGAGGTGCAGCTGAAGAATACAGCTAGGTCA
The DNA here is from genome assembly GCF_965119305.1 of Pelophylax lessonae. Taxonomy (NCBI): domain Eukaryota; kingdom Metazoa; phylum Chordata; class Amphibia; order Anura; family Ranidae; genus Pelophylax; species Pelophylax lessonae. The sequence continues at coordinate 101,754,732 of NC_138769.1, forward strand.
GGCTGGGTGTCTGGGTGTTAGCTCATGCAAAGCAGTGAGCAAGGCATATTACAAGGTCCCTGGGTACCCCAATGAGCCCATAGGATCTCAGTGTACTTTGGGGAACCATTCCCACATCCAGGCATCAATGGATTGAGGAGTATATGTGGTGACCATGCAGCCTGGTACGTGGCACCCCAGCACCCCAGCATTATTATACAAGATTATGAACTGCAATGACTATTGTCAGCCATGTCTTCTCGTCCAACATCAGTTCCTATTTATTAATATCTAAGCGGCACAGTGGTGTAGTGGTTAGCACTTTCACGTAGCAGCAAGATCGTCACTGGTTCGAATTCCAGCCACGACACTACCTGCCTGGAGTTTGCATGTTCTCCCTGTGCCTGCGTGGGTTTCCTCCAGGTACTCCGGTTTCCTCCCACACTCCAAAGACATGCTGGTAGGTTAATTGGATCCTGTATAAAAAAAAATGTCCCTACTGTGTATGTATGTGAGTTAAGGACCTTAGATTGTAAGCTCCTTGAGGGCAGGGACTGATGTGAAAGTACAATGTACAATGTATATGTAAAGCGCTGCGTAAATTGACAGCGCTATATAAGTGCCTGAAATAAATAAAATAATAATAAATAAATAAGCCAGAAGTGACTTTTACAACTTTAGCATATCTCATGGAGGGCATTATGTAGGGCAGATCTAGACAAGAGTCAGAGTAAAAATAATGAAAGGTTCCTGGCATGTAACCTATCTTGTTACAGTATTGTATATTTATAACTGAAAACACCAAATTCCCTTACCATTATGTTTGTCAGGCTAAATAGGAAAAACACTTGACTCCTAGTAATTGAAATGCAAAGAACTATTGCTATTACTGTAATGACAAGATGATATTTGTCAAAATGAATTATTGGGTTTAAAGTGTATGTATAGCCATTACTGTCTGTGACACCTCTTGGGAGTTTTATCCTCTCTCTCTGTCCTGGTGATACCACCACTGAGATTAAACTTGATGGGAAATCCAGATTTTTTGAGTTGTCACCAGAACATGAGATAAAGAGCAACTTTCCAAGTAGGGCATCCCCTACTTTGGATTTGGATTTCCTCTCACTTCCTGTATTGTTTCCTGGACAGGAGGTGTAGGAAATCATAGAAAATTTCCCCTGGCCTCCGACCACCTCTTATTAAAGAATTTTCTGATCTATGAGGAAGCTATTCCAACAAGACCAGAAAAACAAAATTATGCAATAGATGCTTTTCAGGTAAAATGTGACATATTCCATTTGACTATTATGCGCTTTAGGCTTCATAGGGGGGGCCCGGACAGCAGGAAGATCGGTAGGATGACAGCATACCTCCCAACCTGGGCAGGACTATCCCGCTGTACAGAGGCTTTGTCCGGCATATATCTGGTGATAAATGTTACCTCTAGCTCAGAAGGACCTGCAGCAGTGGGAACATTTAGAACAGCCAGGGATTGGCTAACAAACCAGCTGGGTGTGCACTATGCAGCCACAATGAGAGACTGCACCTGTCAAATTCATGCTGTGAAATCAGTAATGGGCGGGACTGCTACTCAGACCCGCCCCCTGTGTCAAGCAACACATGCATAGGGAAGAAGGAGAAGGAAGATATGGCAGCCAGCAACAGAAAGGTATTTTAGAAAGGTAATCATGTGGAAGACGGGGGACCTTTGGGGAAGATAAGGGCAGAGGAGAGGTGTGTGTGTGTTGCAGAGGTTGTAGCAGCTGGGAAGAGGTGCAGTACAGAGGCATTTACGTACATTCGCTACTATGTACAGCTTGGTATGGTACTACTCCCGATTTTTAACATTAGCCTCAATCGGAAATCTAGATCACCTTGGTATAGCACTACTCCCGATTTTTAACATTGTCCTCAATGGAGAATCTTGGTCACCTTGGTATAGCACTACTCCCGATTTTTAACATTGGCCTCAATGGGAAATCTTGGTCACCTTGGTATAGCACTACTCCCGATTTTTAACATTGGCCTCAATGGGAAATCTTGGTCACCTTGGTATAGCACTACTCCCGATTTTTAACATTGGCCTCTCAATGGAGAATCTTGGTCACCTTGGTATAGCACTACTCCCGATTTTTAACATTGGCCTCTCAATGGAGAATCTTGGTCACCTTGGTATAGCACTACTCCCGATTTTTAACATTGGCCTCTCAATAGAGAATCTTGGTCACCTTGGTATAGCACTACTCCCGATTTTTAACATTGGCCTCTCAATGGAGAATCTTGGTCACCTTGATATAGCACTACTCCCGATTTTTAACATTGGCCTCAATGGAGAATCTTGGTCAACTTGGTATGGCACTGCTCCCTGTCTAACATTTGCATCTGTGGGAAATCTCGGTCAGCCTAGTAAGGCACTACTCCCTATCTAGCACTCTCCTGAACCCTGTGCATAATGCACTCCAGAACCCTGCATTCTGTATCTAGCATTCTCCTGAACGTATTCCTGACCCCTGCACTCTGTACGGGGATGGGGCTGTGAATTTGTGGAGGGATTTGGGGGGTTGCGCTGTGAAGGGTGATTGGGAGGGATTTCTGCTAGGAAGAGGGATTGGGGGAGGGGGTGATAATATAATTTTGATATTCTCGGTAGAAGAGGGGGGGGGGCCTGTCAGGTAGGCTGTATGGGGCCCCAGGATTTCTAGCGGCAGCCCAGAGGGTATCTGCTGAAATCTGGAGAAGCTTACAGGCAGTCAGATACCCACCCCTCATAAACCACTGGTGTCAGACAGAAGGCTGTGAATGTATGATGGAGGTTCTATTAGACATTCATTGCCATTTGCCTAACAAATGTTACATGGGAAGGTACTCTAGAAAACAAATAGCACCTCCAAACTTTTGGCTGCTATGGTTAATGCGTACATTATCATTTGCATGAATTCACAAATGAGCCTGGACGCCTATTTCCCACAATTACGCCTAGCTCATACACTATTCTTGTGCTTGGTACAATTAAAATATTTTATGAGTAGTTTTGAGCGAACACGGACTGTATTATTCGTGTTCGTACCGAATAATTGGATTTTTGTTACCCGAACACGAACACGGACACTTTACTGTATATTCGGGTAAAAATCCGTGTTCGGTCGTTTTATTTCCGGGTTTTGCATGCTTTGGCGCTCTTTTCATGGCGGGCTTTCAACAGCCAATCAACAATCGTTTAACTGGTGTGCCTTAAGCCATCCCAGCCATGCCTGCAAATGTCTCAGTAGCTGTGATTGGCCGTCTGAAGCATGTGACCAAGTCTTTATAAGTTCGAGGCAGCCGCAGCGGCGTCATTATGCTGCTTAGATCAGGGACAGAGCACACATCAACGTGCTGGCTGCTGATTAGGGAAAGATAGGCAGGAAAAAAACATTTGTGTCCGGATAGAATTGAGGGACAGGTCGGAGTGTTTAGGCAGGGCGAGTTGTAGGCATTTTAGGGATAGAGTCTGCTGAATTATAGGGTCAGTGTGTTCTACAAACTACAATCGATATTGCTGTGTGGGGTGGGGTCTGCACTTAGTTCTCCTGATCTACGATCTCTTCTCAATCCTGTTAGGGACAGAGTCTGCTGAATTTTAGGGAAACTGTGTTCTACAAACTACAATCGATATTGCTGTGTGGTGTGGGATAGGAGATAGGCAGGTGTCAGTGATCCACATCCATTTTTCTGTGTGTGGGCTGCAGTGAACACAATCTTTTTGGGGTGCAGTGAACACAATCCTTTTGGAGTGCAGTGAACAAAATCTTTGTGGGGTGCAGTGAACAAAACCTTTGTGGGGGTACAGTGAACACAATCTTTGTGGGGTGCAGTGAAGACAATCCTTGTGGGGTGCAGTGAAGACAATCCTTGTGGGGTGCAGTGAACAAAATCTTTGGGGGGTACAGTGAACACAATCTTTGTGGGGTGCAGAGAAGACAATCCTTGTGGGGTGCAGTGAACAAAATCTTTGGGGGGGTACAGTGAACACAATCTTTGTGGGGTGCAGTGAACAAAACCTTTGTGGGATGCAGTGAACACAATCTTTGTGGGGTGCAGTGAAGACAATCCTTGTGGGGTGCAGTGAAGACAATCCTTGTGGGGTGCAGTGAACAAAATCTTTGGGGGGTACAGTGAACACAATCTTTGTGGGGTGCAGTGAACAAAACCTTTGTGGGGTACAGTGAACACAATCTTTGTGGGGTGCAGTGAACAAAACCTTTGTGGGGTACAGTGAACACAATCTTTGTGGGGTGCAGTGAAGACAATCCTTTTGGAGTGCAGTGAACACAATCTTTGTGGGGTGCAGTGAACAAAACCTTTGTGGGGTACAGTGAACACAATCTTTGTGGAGTACAGTGAACACAATCTTTGTGGGGTACAGTGAACACAATCTCATACTTCTGAAGCTTTGAGGGTGCTGCCTGTTCTATACTCCTCCTCCTCCTCCTCATCCATCCTTTTAGGTGTACAAACAATAGTAATTGGGGCCTAGTGTGCTTCTGTACGTGTGAAAAACATACACTTTTTTTTGATCATATTTCCTATTCCGCTATTCTATAAAAACCTTTGGGGCTCAATTAAATTGCGGAATAGTCTGTGTCGGTACGTGTGAGATCCACCTTTCCAAGTTTTTGGGGTTCATCTCATACTTCTGAAGCTTTGAGGGTGCTGCCTGTTCTATACTCCTCCTCCTCCTCATCCATCCTTTTAGGTGTACAAACAATAGTAATTGGGGCCTAGTGTGCTTCTGTACGTGTGAAAAACATACACTTTTTTTTTATCATATTTCCCATTCCGCTATTCAATAAAAACCTTTGGGGCTCAATTAAATTGCGGAATAGTCTGTGTCGGTACGTGTGAGATCCACCTTTCCAAGTTTTTGGGGTTCATCTCATACTTCTGAAGATTTGAGGGTGCTGCCTGTTCCATACTCCTCTTCCTCATCCTCCCTTTAGGGTAGGAAAAAATTTAATCGGGCCTAGTCTGTGTTTGTACGTGTGAGATACACAGTTTTTTATCCTATTCCGCTATTCAATACACACCCTTTTGGTGTAAAAAACATTAAATTGCGGCATAGTTTGCATATTTGACTGTGAGATACACCCGTGCGATACTGTTGTTCTTTTGTTCCGCTATTCAATAAAGACCTTTCTAGGGCAAGATCTTAAATTTCAGAAATATGAGGAGAGCGTCAAATAGGGGCCGTGGCCTGGGTCGTGGTGGTGCTGCTGCTAGAGCTCCTGTTGCAAGGAGAGGACGTGGTCGATCTGTGCCAGCTACACGCACAAGTGAAACACCTTCCTCAAGTGTGAGTAGGCGACAGAACCTGCATCAGTATTTGGTAGGGCATCATACGCCCCTAGAAGTGATGAGGCCAGAACAAGTGGAGGCGATAGTAGATTGGTTTGCTGCTGACAGTGCCTCCAGTTCCTTCACATTGTCTCCCACCCAGTCTACTGCAGAAAGGTCACAGTTGGCACCTGCAGCCGATGTCCAACCGTCTTTCACCTCACCCCCTTGCAAATCAGGCAAGCAGTCTGAGCCCCAAGCCATACAGCAGTCTCTTCTTCTTTTTGATGACTCTGTCAGCAGGGTTTCCCAGGGCCATCCACCTAGCCCTGCCCCAGAAGTGGAAGAGATTGAGTGCAGCGATGCCCAACCACTTATTTCTCAAGATGAGTACATGCAAGGATCATCGCAGCACGTCTCCGATGATGACGAAACGCAGGTGCCAACTGCTGCGGCGTTCAGCATTGTGGAGACCGACAAGGAGGGCAGGGGTGAAGACTGGGTGGAAGATGATGTGGAGGACGATGAGGTCCTCGACCCCACATGGAATGAACGTCATGCAGGTGACCTGAGTAGTTTGGAGGAAGAGGCGGTGGTCGCACAGAGCCACCAGCACAGCAGAAGAGGGAGCAGGGTGCAGAAGCGGAGCGGCCGTGCCCTAGACACTACGCCCGCTACTGCCCAACGCAGCAAGGGAACGAGCGCACCAAAGTCAGCTCAAAGGAGTTCTCTAGCGTGGAAGTTCTTTAGAAAATGTGCTGATGACAGGACACAAGTGGTTTGCACCCTGTGCAATCAGAGCTTGAAGCGAGGCATAAACCTTCTCAACCTGAGCACAACCTGCATGATCAGGCATCTAAGTGCAAAGCACGAGCTGCAGTGGAGTACACACCTTCAAAACCAAGAAACGTCTCTGGCTCATCCTGCTTCCTCTTCTGCTGCAGTCTCGGCCGCTCCAGCCACATCTGTAGTGATACCGGCACCTGCCACCCCGCAAACAGACGATCTGTCAGCAACACCACCACCTGGGTCACCAACAACCATCTCCACAATGTCCCGTGGAAGCGTTCAGATTTCCATCTCCCAAACACTTGAGAGGAAGAGGAAGTACCCCCCTACCCACCCGCGATCCCTGGCCCTGAATGCCAGCATTTCAAAATTATTGGCCTTTGAAATGCTGTCATTCCGTCTGGTGGAGACGCACAGTTTTAAAAACCTTATGTCGGTGGCTGTCCCACAGTACGTCGTGCCCAGCCGCCACTACTTTTCCAGGCAAGCCATCCCTTCCCTACACAACCAAGTGGGGGAAAAAATCAGGTGTGCACTGCGCAACGCCATCTGTGCCAAGGTCCACCTAACTACCGATACGTGGACCAGTAAGCACGGTCAGGGGCGTTATATCTCCCTAACGGCACACTGGGTAAATGCAGTGGCGGATGGGCCTGAGGCGGATAGCAATTTGGCGCATGTCCTTCCACCACCGAGGATTGCAGGGCGCTTCAGTTTGCCTCCTGTTCCTAACTCCTCCTACTCCGCTTCCTCATCCTCTACCGCCTCCTCATCCAGACAGCGTAACACCTTCACCACCAACTTCAGCACGGCCAGGGGTAAACGACAGCAGGCAGTTTTACAACTTGCCTGTTTGGGGGACAAACCACACACCGCGCAGGAGTTGTGGAGGAGCATGGAACAGCAAACAAATGAGTGGTTGCTGCCAGCGAGCCTCAAGCCCGGCCTGGTGGTGTGCGATAACGGGAGAAATCTCATAGCAGCTCTGGGCCTAGCCGGTTTGACGCACATCCTTTGCCTGGCGCATGTGCTGAATTTGGTGGTGCAGAGGTTCCTTAAAAACTACCCCGATATGTCAGAGCTGCTGCAGAAAGTGCGGGCCGTTTGTGCGCACTTTCGGCGTTCTCACCCTGCTGCTGCTCGCCTGGCAGCGCTGCAGCGTAACTTCGGCCTTCCCGCTCACCGCCTCATATGTGACGTGCCCACAAGGTGGAACTCCACCTTGCACATGCTGGAAAGACTGTGCGAGCAGCAGCAGGCCATAGTGGAGTTTCAGCTGCAGCACGCACGCGTGAGTCGCTCTGCGGAACAGCACCACTTCACCACCAATAACTGGGCCTCCATGCGAGACCTGTGTGCCTTGTTGCGCTGTTTTGAGTACTCCACCAACATGGCCAGTGGCAATGACGCCGTTCTCAGCTTAACTATCCCACTTCTATGCCTCCTTGAAAAAATAATTCGGGCGATGATGGAAGAGGATGTGGCACAGGATGAGGAGGAGGAGGAGGATGAAGAGGTAACATTTCAAAGGCTTTCAGGGCAGTCATTCGCAAGGGGCTCCGAGGGTGGGTTCCTGCACACACAAACGCCAGGGACACAATTGTCCAGCAGGGGCACAGTTCTGGAGGATGAGGAGGATGAGGAGGAGGAGGAGCTGGAGGAGGAGATGGAACCATGTTCACAGCAGGGTGGCACCCAGGCCAGCTCATGGCCATCACTGGTGCGTGGCTGGGGGGATACAGAGGACACGGACGATACACCTCCCACAGAGGACAGCCTTTCGTCGCCTCTGGGCAGCCTGGCACACATGAGCGATTACATGCTGCAGTGTCTCCACAACGACCGCCGAGTTGCCCACATTCTAACTTGTGCTGATTACTGGGTGGCCACGCTGCTGGATCCCCGTTACAAGGACAACGTACCGTCCTTAATTCACTCACTGGAGCGCGATCGCAAGATGCGCGAGTACAAGCGCACGCTGGTAGACGCGATGCTGCTGGCATTCCCATCTGACAGCAGGGCCACAGTGGAAGCACAAGGCAGAGGAGGAGGAGGTCGCCAACTCAACCAGGGCACCGCCAGCACCTCAGAAGGCAGGGTTAGCATGGCCGAAATGTGGAAAAGCTTTGTCAGCACGCCACAACAAACAGCAGCACCAGCAGCTCAGATGGAACGTCTTAGCAGGAGGCAGCATTTTACCAACATGGTGGAGCAGTATGTGTGCACACGCCTACATGTAGTGAATGAGGGGTCTGCCCCCTTCAACCTCTGGGTCTCCAAATTGGGCACATGGCCTGAGCTTGCCCTTTACGCCTTGGAGGTGCTGGCGTGCCCTGCAGCCAGTGTATTATCTGAACGGGTATTTAGCACGGCTGGGGGTGTTATAACAGACAAGCGCAGCCGCCTGTCCAGAGACAATGTGGACAAGCTCACGTTCATTAAAATGAACCAGGCATGGATCCCACGGGACTTTTCCGTACCTTGTGCAGAATAGCAATGGATACCGACCTTACCCAGCCATTGTTCCATTTTTGCTCTTTCTCACTCTTTTGGGGTGTACCCTCATTTAAAATTTGTGAAAAGAAGCAGTGTTGGCTACCTCGTCCTCCTCCTCAGGGCCAGATTAACGTAGGGGCTATTGGAGCTGCAGCTCCATGCAGGCCCCTACCTTTTATATAGGCCCCGGGTTGGCCATATTCACTGTGACCGCTCTTCTGTCACTTGTAAACACAGAAGTCTGGCTTCTATGCTCGCTTCCCCAGGCAGCACCCTCAGAACCTCCCCACACAGCGCGAAGGCCGGACAAGGAGGGACAGTTGCCGATGCATGGATGTGTTTATGGGCTTCAGAGACAGCATCCCATGTTGAATTAGGCATACATGGCTGCACCCTTCCTCCTCTGGGTGCATGCCAAGGCACGGCCCTTAAGGCCCTTCAAAATCCTCAGCACCAAGACCATGATGCTCTTAATCCGGCCCTGGTCCTCCTCCACCACCGCTTCCACCTACACCGCCCATAGGTGTGCGCAGCCTATTGCATTAGGGTGTGCACCCCAAAGTTGAAATACACATGCATGTGTTTGCCTACATGTACATGGCCCCGATACATTACTCTCCCTGCTGGCAAAGAGAAATAGAGCAGAGCAGGTGCGAGGGAGATCTTTCCCATCTCCTCACTGGCAAACAGAGCGATAATGCTATGTGCCCTAGGTGATTAGGGTGTGCCCAGGTACACCAGGCACACCCTGTGCGCACGCCTATGACACCGCCACATCCACCACCACCTCAACCTCCCTCCTACTCCTTATGGGCCTCGTCCTTCAGAGATGAAGAACATTGTTTTATTTTTATGTTTTTTTTTTGTTGTTTTAAGTTATTTCCCTATCCACATTTGTTTGCAGAGCACTTGCCATGCTCTTAACTATGTTTTGCTGCCATTTGCAGCACTCTAGCCCTTTCCATTGGTGTTTTAGAGCCATTTTAGTGCCTTAAAGTTCGGGTCCCCATTGACTTCAATGGGGTTCGGTGTCCGGGAAAAGTTCGGTAAAAGTCCGGGACACGGACCCGGACTTTTTTTTAAAGTTCGGCCGAACCCGTCGAACACGGACATCTAGGTGTCCGCTCAACCCTATTTATGAGCTAATATTCCTTATTTATTATTGTTCAACTACATATAATAACATGGAGAATCAAGTATTAACTTCGAGACATTTCATTCCAGGCAATGCCATTGTGCCCTAAGTGACAAGGCTTTTTGCCACTGTGCCTTTTTATGAACTCAATAAAGAGCAAAAATCTGAAACGCATCTCAAAGCTCTAGAGTTATGGTGCATAAATAGTAACTGTTGGTTCCTTACATATAGGACCATTATAGACCCATAATCAACTACACTTCCTCTGTTTGCCTCCCCCATATTAAATACCCTGAAGCCCTATAACCATTTGACAACAAAGCTACTCTAAAAATGTATAACTCTGTAAATATCATAATGTTCCTGTGCTTCAAATAGAGATTGGAGAAACATCTTGTATCACCTTTTATATAGGATACCGCATGGAGACCTTATAGGACCCCGGGGTAATGAAAGCAGTTTGCAGTCCCCCAACGTCAGACACGCAGCGGCAACCTCGTCTCCGCGAGGCGGGCCGCTTCCGGTGTCTTGACGGACTTCCGGTGTGGACGCCACACATGACGTCACATCCGGCGGAAGGAGGGGCGGGCCCAGCGCGGCGTTCTCCGCGCTGGCGCCCATTTCTAGGACGCCGAGGTCCGTGATCGGCTGTGGTCTCCTGGAGCTCCCCCTCATTGGAGGGGTGCTCTGTCTTTGATGGGAGAATATTGTGCTTGGGGACCCCCTGTTTGAGAAGTCCCCCTTTTTTCTAGTAATTTGGAGGTTTTTCTCTCAAAATAGATTCCATATTGGGGAATTCCCCCCTTTTTGGCTCCTTTTGCTGGAATCTTTTCTGGCCTCTGGAAGAGTAAGTAAATCTCCTTTTTGGGAATTGGGCTACGTATATACAAACCACCGTTCTTTAGGAAAATTTGTCCGGTAGGCATGTTTTTGGGTCCCCCTGAGGATAGGTTGGACCACTTTTATATGCTATACTTGGACACAGAGGGTCATCATTTTTCACCCTCCTTTTTAGCAATATACCGTTCAATTTGCTTAGAACCATTGTCTTTTCATGTTAACGTAGCCCTATCTTGTTTCGGGGGGGGGGTTCTTTCTCTCTCCCCCTTCCCCCCCCCTTTTCTCTTTTGTTTGTTTTTTGGAAACCAGGGGAATACACAAACTATATAGATACATGCTGTTTTTTGACTACACATAGAGGATTTGCCGGTCTTTTGGTAATTATTTTTCTTCTTTTTTACCGCGGTCCTACAGGATAGAGGCATGGATTTTGATCCTTTTCAAAAGGAGGATATGAGACACGCACTGGGGAAACATACAAGCCTTGGAAATGCATTTATGGATATACAATAATTTTTGGACGGATAAAGGATCTGTTGGGATGGTTTTCTCCCACATATTCCCTCCCCCTCTTTTCATATGGTCAGTTCAACAATTTTAACAAACTCGGCGTATATCCATACATATATTGGCACTCACAGAGGGATGTGCCTTACCCATTATATGCAGTTATATCACATCATTATACCTTGTCTCTTTTTTCTTTTCTTAGAGTTTTAAGTCCATTTCCCTGAGGAAGAACGGAACTGTCTGTTCCAAAAGTTTGAAACGCGTTGGAGTAGGACTTTTCTCACTTTCAACTGCAGGGGTTCACTACCCCAAGGATTTTCTCTTGATCCATGCATGTTATGCTCTTTAATGCTTGTTGATACATTTTATTGTATGTAAATAATGTAATACTCAATTGCTAATCCATGTTATTTAATAAAACGAATGATTTTATCATATATTTTCTACATATTTTGTATTGTTTGCCGACAAAATCCCACCTTGAGGAGAATGCTCTTGTTTAATTCTTATATGTAACTCGGGATGGTGGCAAACTTTACCAACCTCAATCTGTAAAGTTTTTCTACAGCAGTTTGCAGTTGTGGCCAGTTTTGTTACACAGTTTTCATTAAAGGTTACCTCTGGCCCTGAAATGGTTCTGATGGGCCATGGAGGCAGCCTGTCATATGTACTTAAGTGGACCCCAAAATGTGTACAGCATTAGATTCAGACAGAATCTCATAAATTTGGATGTCCTGAGCCAAATCCAGCTTCTATGTTATTTTTGACATTTCAATTTACTAAAAGGCTGCTGTTCCCTTGCCTACTGCTCTAATTAACTTACTATCCCAAGCCTGCTACTTGCCAGACCCAAAATGTTGTAACTCTAGTAATATCTTGGTATCCCTAGTGAAATAACTGGCTACTGCTACGTTTAACACTTACACATTTCCTTATATCCTTTGGAATACATTTTTCCTTCAAGTAAAGGTTATCATGTAAGGATTTCAAGAGCTATTAGGAGATGCTACTTTTTTTCTGACTTCATCAGACTCGTTGTTTCACAATTTTCTTACTCCCATCATCTCGCCAGGCAGGGCTGCCAAACCAATCTCCACAATTTGCATAATTTGCTGCTTCCCGAGACCTACATTTTTGGAGCCTGATTCAGGTTCCTGTTGACTTCAGTTGAACTTCTGGTTCAGAAATTGAAATGTTTTTAAATTTTAAAGGGTTGCACGTTTTTAAAAGGTTTGGACATACCACAACTGAATCATTTTTATAAAGTTCCCTCATCTCTAATAGTAGTTTAGACGTGTTAGAGCTTTGCTCAATTAGAGTGGCCACCATTCATCCATAGCAGAGGTGAGTATCTATCTATCTATCTATCTATCTATCTATCTATCTATCTATCTATCTATCTATCTATCTATCTATCTATCTATCTATCTATCTATCTATCTATCTATCTATCTATCTATCTATCTATCTATCTATCTATCTATCTATCTATCTATCTATCTATCTATCTATCTCATAGGGGACCTTTGGTAGATATGCACACTATTGGCCATAAACCTGTGATGTGCACAGGCTCGTACACACTTGACGAAAATCGGATGAAATATCCTCCGATTTTTCTCTCTCATGCTCAGAGGTCATAACCGTTTTTATTTGACAGTGCATAATGTTCTCGAAATTTCTCGTCTGATTTTTATTATTTTTTTTTGGGACATTTGTTCCTAGACTTCCAGGTCATCAGCAACTTCAGATCATGTGCGGTCTTTTGTATCCGATTTTTCGTGCACGTACTGCATACGCATTAAACGAAAATTGGTCGTCTGTGGATGGACGATAAAAATTTTGGTGTTTGTCCCACCATTTTGTTTTCGTTGAAAATGACGGCATCGGCTGCTGAAAGTTGTGTACACACTAGCCGAAAATCATACGATTTTACCTCGGACGGGAATTTTTGGCAGATTTTCTACTAGTGTGTACCCCACTTTAGTCATGCTTTTTTTAGCAGCACAGGGAGGGTGACAACATATTTCAGAGTCTGTAGATCTAGTTCTTCAGGCTCTGTGCCCCTGCCCTACCTGCAGCCTCCCCATTAAACAATTAATGAACATCATCACACTGGTGGTGTCAATAAAGAGCTCTCTTTTTACTGTAAACCCACTTATGTACCCTAAGTTTCCACCTGTCATCTACAGTGTAGGCACTCATACTGCAAGCTCTCATTTAGAAGCAGATTTCAGGTTTAACTAAAAATGATGTTATGGCATATTATAAATATATTATCATACTGGCTGATCCTTTTCTGTCTTGTATCCTTAAACTCATACATTTTGTGGGTCTTAATGATTTGCCCATGTGCCTCTTAGCCTTGGACTAAGGAGGTATTTAATATTGGTCATTTGTAATTACCATAGGGATCACACAGCCATTTTCACATATGAAAGGTGATGACAAGTGATCCCATGTGAAGATTGTAGATATAATGAACAATGAAGGGTCATTGGTGTCACTGGCCCTAATATGAATTTTCCATTTCATTAAGTTTATGAATGTATTAGACATACAGTGATACCATCTGAGTAGAATTACAGATTTAATGAATGCGTGTCTCCAATCTGACCTGAAAGACATCAATAGTGAAAGGCAAACTGAAAATGGAAGAAATGTCTCTATATTATTATGTACAATACCTGAATGTCCCCAATTTAATAGTCAAATCCTGACAAAAAGTAATCATTACATTATAAATGGTTGCCTACAGATATTATCGCCTTTCGCCCCTTGCGTCTCCTAATAGCTTTAGGGACCCTGTGTGGGCATTGTATGGGTATGATCCCCAGAGCATGATTATGACTATACTTCTTCCCTTATCTCCTGATGAAGAGGTTTATCTGATAAATGTAATGAGTAATAACATTCACTGTCACGAATGGACTAAAATATCTCTAAGAATCCACATAGCACTGAATCACAAGCAATGCCATATTATGTTCATGATGAAAATTTGATTAAAGGAATTGGGTTGGAGAGATGGAGCACCCAAAGGAATAATCACACAATGTGTATTGTTACTTTTAATTAACGTCTCACAACACAACACAAAAAATATTGTGCTTTTATCTACTTATGTGGTCTACGTGGCTACCATTTAAAGTCCTGTTTCACAGTATAAATCCCCACACTCCCGCAAACCAAAGTAATAAGTGTAAAAAATAGAATGGGTAGAAAATGTAAAAAATACATAAATAAATAAATAATATTAAAAAAATGTGTATATTGAGAGCGGCTTGTTATACGACTAATGGTTAAGGCTTGGTTCACACGTCCCTGACTTGGGATCCGACTTGTGAGACCCCAAGTTGCCTGACATGTGAAATCCCATGTTAGTCAAGGAGAGCTGTCCTAATTAGCACTACTGAAGTCACTCTGACTTTAGAAAAGGTTCCTGTACTACTTTAAGTTGCATTCTATCCGACTTGTGTTCATAGACTCAAGTCGCCTCCAAGTTGGATCCTCATCTATATTAATGTGATTTGGATCCGACATTGTAGGAAGCAATGGTGGCTGTTGCTCCATCGGTCAGGGGGGGGGGGAGGGGTCATCAGATGTCCAGAGTCCAGTCCACACCATATCCACCCCCCCGGTCGCCAGTTCACTTACCATGTTCCTCTGGACTGACAGGCAGCGACGGCTTCCCCCTCAGTCTCCTCCATGTCCCCTCTCGGCGACCATCTCCTCCCTCCTTCTCCGCCAATAGGATGCCTTCTCCTTTGGCCAATTGGGAAACAGGTTTTAAGGACCTGCTTCATGATTGGACGGGAGGAGAATCAGTGTGGCAATAGCAAATATTCATTTGCTATTGTCACACAACTGGGTGGGCTCAGGGTGCAGTGCTCTTCGCCCCGAGCCCACCCATTTTTAAAGCCTATTAGAGCCTCTGGCTCTAATCACGTGCTTAAAAAAAAAAACCTGCATGTAGATTAGGGGGCTGGACGCATGGATGGGGGGGCATCAACCCTGCGCCCCTAATGGACGAGTAGGAAGATTACCAAGCCATTCCCTGAAGTTGCTTCAAGTCGCATAAAGTCGCTCTCAAGTCGCACTTAAGTTGCACTCAAGTCGCCTGGCAAAGTCACACTGTAAGTCATGCGTCTTTCAGGTCGTGGCAGTGTGAACCGAACCTAAGTCTATAGATGAAACAATCAGGATAAATTATTAACCACACTCTCACAACTGCATAACTACAAAACAAACATGTAATTTATAAACATATAAGTGTTCTTTTTGTAGTGTCCATGAAAAATATTTCAAATGAAGTGCTTAGTTCAGATAAATCTAAAAGTGTAAAATCCAGAAGTGATAATGTGACACCAAAAGGGAATCAAACTCTTCCTTTCCACCAAAGTTTAGGTGTGCAGCTCACTCACCAGAAATTAATGACCCCTATTACAGGATGTTATACAGCGCCTTTGTCCCCAACTGGCAGGTTCTGACATCAGGCTCTCGAATCTTGCTCTCTATTTCATCCAATATCCAAAATAGGATTCCTTACACATGGATAACTGTACACCAAGATGCACTTTATTGGCACTCTTGCACCTTTAAAATACTCTGCATATAGCTCAATCATGAGAGATGGTCAGAGAATTGTGGACAGGTATGCTGTCACAGACTGAGACTGGAGACCTAAATTCAGGTAAGCTGTAAGAGACTGCTACACACACCACATATGAACCCTCGGCGCTGCCTCCTCCGTCCTTCCCCGGCTCCCTTCACCCCGGGTAAAGTCCCCTTTGTTTAATATTTGAGCAATATATAATATTTGGGATTTTGGCTCCAACTCTATTCAAATAGGTTCTACCTTATTTTGTTTTTGTTTTTGCAAATGTTTTCCAAGAAACTTGAATATCATTCCTCTTTAGCATATGAACTAGGGATCAACCGATTATCGGCAAAGCCGATATATATTGAGGGCCGATCTGCACTTTCCCCGATATATCGGAATCGGCCACTAAAGTGATCGATATTGCCGATATTTCGGGAAAGTGGTTGTACCGTGCAGCTAGAGGCATCACCCCGGTACCGGAGTCCATAGCCGACGGTCATCTGTCTTGTAATGACAACCGATGCGGCTGAGAAGTCGCTCGGCTGTCATTACAAGGAGTGGGAGGGGACGTCCCCCCCTTCCCGCCACCTTCCGCGGCGAGCCGGGGTCTCCCGTCCCACCGGGAGACCTGGGCAACCAGCCTGCATGGCCGCCGAAGACCCAATCAAAGCCGCATTCGGCTCTGATTGGGTCTCCATGCAAAAACCCGGAAGTGATGTCATGACATCACTTCCAGGAACTGGCGGCAGATTAAAAAAATGACAGCATTCAAGACAGCTAAACTTGGCATTTTGAATGCTTTTAAGTGCAGAGGAGGGGTTTGGGGTCTTTTAGGCCCCCAGATCCCTCCACAAGAGTACCTGTCAAAAAAAAAAAAAAAATGTAAATGTACGAAAATATCGGCCCATATTAGCCGATACCGATGACTAATATGAACATCCCTTATCTTCAATATTTTTTTCTGAGCATCAGTGTCAACTCTTAGACTAACAGGCATCCATTGTGCACTAATGCAAATGTGCTTTGTTTGTTTTCCAGAATACAATTTTTTTATGTATGTATTTAATAACCAACCTGCATACATACTGCATAACCCTGTATAGACAAAGTTTATTAGGTGGTTCCTACCCTAATGGCAGTACCAGTGCTCTTATACCGCTGACTTTTTAACCATTCCAACCACATTCTAGGTATGGCTTTTTAAAGCGGTATTTAGCCCAAAACCAAAAATATAATATATTACAGATATATTACAGATTACATATCATTAGATGTGGTGGTTGCATTTTTTTTTTAGGCTATTGTCCGTTTGTTTTCACCTGGTGATCTGGCCAGTAACACACCCCCTGTATTAGAGCGCCCCTGCTCTGGATGATGAAGGCACACAAGGGCACATTTGGACAGCAGCATTGCCAGTCTGGGGGTGGTGTTAGATGTACTAGCAGATTTAGATACACTACCAAATTGAAGCCAAACCCCAGCTAATGTGTTTTAATTAGTTAAAGCAACATTTTTTTGCTTTTTGTGATAAAGATTTTAGATAAATAAATAAAAGCTGGTCATTGTAAGCACCCCTGCCTGTGTTGAATGGTTTGCCTCATTTGTGTAACTGATCTGCTGGACAGCTTGTTCTTTTGAAAAACAACAGACTTACTGACCAGATCACAGAAAATGAATGCAACTATCACATCAAACAATTTGTAAGCTGCAATATAATAAATGTTAGCTTTTGGGTTTAATATCACTTTAAAGCAGTTGTAAAGGCATAAGGCCTTTTTAAAATAATAATCATGTCATACTTACTTACTCTGTGCAATGTATTGCACAGAGCAGACCCTTTACTCCTCTTCTGGGGTCCCCTGTCGGCTCTGTCTGCTCTTCTTTGAGTGCCCCCATAACAAGCTATGTGCTGTGCAGGCACGCTCCCGAACCGGGCTGTGTGCATTCATAGACACACACAGTTTGGCTCCGCCCCTCCTCACAGGGATTTGATTGACAGCAGCAAGAGCTGCCACTTTGTTGTGTGTGAAAAGGGAAAGAGAGCAGCGCTGCTTTGCATTGAACAAAGAGGCAGGTAAGTATTTAAGGGGGGCTGATCATGGAAGGTTTTTACCCTAATGTAGAGAATGCATTAAGGTAAAAAACCGAATGCCTTTAGAGCCACTTTAAGTTATGCAGCATTTTTAACCACGTCGGCACTAGAGCAATTGTTTCATTTTTAGTAAAATCTGCATTTTTGGCTAAAAAATTATTTATAACCCCCAGAACAATATATATTTACTAAAAGCAGAGACCCTGTGGTGTGGAAAAAAAAAATTGTTGACCTTTTTTATGTCACGTGATATTTGCCCAACTGTTTATTAAATGCAGATTTTCAGAAAAAAATTTAATAAAATTAATTTTAGTACAAACACATACAATACCCAAATTTTGGTAAAATATAAAAGATTTGGTTGCACCGAGTAAATAGATACTGAACATTTCAAGTCCTAAAATTGCGTGCACCTGTGATATTGTTAAAAACTATGGTACCCAAAAATCCCAAAAGTGAATGCTCTAAAATCCTTTACAGCTCATCAGTTTAGAGATAACGGTGAGCTATGGTGCTAGAATTGTTGCTCTCACTCAGATGTTCACAGCGATACCTCACGTGTGGTGCGATCGCAGTTTACATACATGTGTGCATGTTTGCATTTGCGGGTGTGTGCAGGACAGTGGGGGTTACAACTAAATTTATTTTTCAATACATTTTTTTTTAAATTGAACTTTATTGCTTTTACAAGGGGTTAACAACCCCTATGTCATAGCATAGCTTCTAACTGTCCCTGATTTCGAGGGACTGTCCCTGATTCAGAACAAAGTCCAATTGTCCCCCTTTCCTCCTCATGTGTCTCTCATTTTGGTCTGATCTATATAGTTGTATATAAACTGAACTACTTATTTATCAAAATGTGTTTTACAGTGCTAAACATTTCATTCAATTTCTAAATGGCTGCATTTGTAAATTCCAATGCCCTTGACATTTATAAAATATTCCAGCATGCACCGAGCACTTTCCTCTGTCAATCACCAGGGCTGTAGTATATGCCTTTGCACTCATTTGTCAGGTTTCCTCCCACTGTCCAATATCCAATATGCCTCCATACTGGACCAGTGTGAAACACTTCAGACAAACTGAGCTGCACCTGATCACCATGAGCAGACCTCACTAGCAGATCCTGTTTTCTGGCAATCTCTCTGATAAGTTGAAAACATCCAAAAATTATATTCTCTCTTCTAGCACCTTCCTAGAAGTGTGCTACATTCACCCCCCGCCAAACTGAGCCATGTCCTCATTGGCTCTGGGCATTCGCCCGTACAATAATGCCTGCACAGAAATTTACATGGAGTATCCCACAAACTCGGAAGGGGGGAAAAGGGAAATAACATATGTAAAAAGCCATGGGGCATACCCCATATGTGGCCAGTAGATACAATAAGTTACGTGAAAAAATATAGACATCTGCTGTACAAAATTTACTAATTTACACAGAGTTTCACCAAGTGCATTAAATTAATGCATCCCCCGCCAAACAAAATCTGTCTGACAGGAAGAAGTTAGGCATTCTGACTAACTATGCTCCCAATAACATTTGTACATATATACATAAAGTAGACAATAGGCAACCTTTCAAAGGCATGTACAAGCCTGTAAAGGAAAAGGGTGAGCATGTAGTAATTCTACATCCTATATACTAACAGTGAGATTGCCCTCTCCGCAGAGGCGGCCTTCTCACCTGCAGAATCTCTAACACTAACGGTCCCGTAGCGATTTCTGATGCATCCAGCCCCCTAAGGGCACGCTTGACGTGTCATCCTGTTGTGTTCCTGTAATAGACAAACAGAACAACCTGCCAATATAACTAACTAAATATTTCTGTACTGTTATATCTGGGAACCATATTAATAGCAATAGGCACAGTCCCTCTCAATCACCAGGGCATTTACTCTTTCCTATCATAGTCAGACCCACAAGTTAGGATGAAAAAGTGTAGCGCCCACCCGACTGGTGTTCACAGTGTCCTTCTCTCTGTAACACAGAGGAAACACATCTTCTCCTGGCGGCAGGCTATTATTGCTGGAGCCGGAGCAAAGCTTGCCTACTTGTTAGTGTCTGTAAGAACTCTTCAAGGGATCCTTCACTCTGGCATCCCTCTCTCTGAAGTGACAATGAGCCACTACCCTTCACTAACAAGGTAGCAACTCGCACAAAGTTTCTTCCAACATTACTCTGGCCCACTAATCCAAAGGAATCTTCGCAAAGTGTCCTTTAAATAAAGTATCTTCGCAAAGTGTCCTTCCTCAGTACTTCTTTTAGCAGCGGTAATGACCTATGGCCCAAAAGATTTTGACAAAGTGTCCTTTAGCAAGGTTTCTCTGGGGAACTAGGGATTTACCCCCTCCAGGTAGAAGCCCCTGGCTTTACCAGGAGAAGTCCTCTGTGGCATAAGTTCTTTCTCCCAGGTGATGAAACTATGGCAGTTTCGATGATCCCCATCTTCTATTGCAAGGATAGAAGGAAAAGTTGATCTGGGAAAAGGGTTCCTAGCCCTAACAGAAATATTGTAACAAAAGAACTCTTCTGGCTCACTAGCCCCTTTGTAACTCAGATTCTCTTAGCTGAATCAAGAACTCGGCACACCTTAGAAGTAGTAATTGTCAAGATGAGGTATGCAGATGATCTTGCCTTCAGGACTCAGAATACTGATGGTCCAGGCTTGGCCTTTTCCATCTGAGTGGTTGACAACTTTGCTTTAATAGACAGAAGGAGTCCCACAACTGAGGCTTGGATTGGTTCTGATGTGGCTTGGGGAAATATAGGAAGTCCCAGACAGCATTTTCACAACAAGCCCCCCCCTCTTGCTCTCAATTTCTTCCATTACCTCCCAGGGAGCATATGGATAATCGTATCTATACTCCATGGCCACCTTCCTTTGGACAAGTCCTTGAAAATGAGAGAACCTGGGAAGTTTCTGCCTGTCTCCTCTCCCAGGTGGGGTGTAAGGGGTCTCTACTTTTGCGATTAGCTTGGAGTAGGCGTGGTTCTGTGCCTGAGTGCGGGCATACGTGGGGGGGGGGGGATAGGTCTGGGACCCTGGTGGCATAGGCCTCACAGAACCCCAGTTTCCGTGCACACTTCATCAGAACGACCGCTGCCTCTGTCTTTTCACTAAGTGAACTTGAACTTCTTCTTCCTTCAGTTCTCCAGTCCCACTCAGCCTCCACTTCTGATCCCCAGTCTACCATTCCCTCTTCCAGGGATCCAGAACGATACTCAAAACTGGACGCTCGCAGCTGCATGGACACATTCAGGCATCTGCTACATACCAGTCCAAGGTGCTCTGTGTCCCCTCCGCTGCACAATGCCAGACTTCCCTTGGGCATCAATCAGACCCCTGTGCCCAACAGGGTCGGATTCTGATATTCAGTCTGTTCTGCAGGTTGTCTGCCAACACGTGGGATAGCCCCTGCACTCTGGCTCACTCCGGCGTCTGCCATCTTGCTCCTCCACACACATGCCTGCTCCTCAGCCGTACCCGACAGCTGAAGTGACGTCTCAGCTCCCTTCCTCTACTCGGTTTTGCGGCATGTGGATGGCGACTCTGCCCATGTCCCCAGACTAGCTGACTCTCCGGCGGTGGCTACTCCTGCAAGACAGAGCTCTTTGGCGCACTCTCATCCGCGTGGTGCAGTAACCCCTTCACTGCTGCCACAACGCTGTCAGCCTGCACTCATGGCACTGCAATGCAGATTGTGCTCCCTGCCACAGACACACATAAATCTGCATCTTCTTTCTTGACTTCAGCTCCAGTTGCACTTTTCCATTCCAAACCAACCGAACTCCCTCACTGCTGTTGAAAATCATCCTGCTGTTACAAACTGCATAGCAGACATTTTCTTCTACAGCACATGTACTGACACAACCCCTGACATGCCAACCCCTGCGTCCCGGGTCACTGCTTTCTTGACCATAACTTGAAAGCACACCTGCACTGATTACTGTAAAGCAGACACTATTTTCTCCTACAGTACAGCACATCTTTCTCCACCGACACTCCAGCATTTTACTTGAGATAACATGGCGTTTCTTGGGTAAATGTCAGGTCGCTGGCGGTAGCAACCGCTGCTGTAATTTAGAGGATATCCCGGACAATATCCCAAATGTAGCACTGTCCCCGTAGGGCTAGCTGTGTGTGATGACTTCTTGGGCTGCCCCTGATTACCTGGAGACAGTTATTTAGGGACAGTTCACTCATCAATACTTACTTCCAGTTGCTCGTTACTCAATAAACAGTCCAGGGGTTTTGGCTTTATATTTATTGTGGAACTTGGATGGGAGAAGGGAATAGTGGGATACTCCAACTTGAACTATTCACAGTAAATAAGGACAACTCTCACTTGGTTATTTGTGGAAGCAGACACACTGCTTTAACCATACTGCCACTTGAATGGAAAAATTAGGTTCTCTTGCTCTCTCCAGCAGCAGACTTGATGCAACTATATTATCTTCAGGACACTCTCTAGCATCCCCTTGACTGACCCCTGCCCACTGACTTTTCTAGCAGAAGGGGTGGCCCTCTCAGAAAAGGCCAACACGACACAGATCTGTATTCACTGTAGGCAGAATCAGATCCTCTCCAGTGTCTCTCTTCCAGTCAGCTCTGCAGGACATCTGGGTTCAGCTCCTCTCTTAACTCTCCGGCCCTCAGGTCGACCACCTGTGGCCGTATGGCAACTTATACAGAGGAGCGGCAGCTGCCCCCTCCCTCTGGGACCCCACTCTCCAGCTGAAAACCCCCCAGCACATGTGCCTCTGGTATTTATACAGTATCCCAGCATGCACCAAGGCACTTTCCTCTGCCAATCCCCAGGGCTGTACTAAATGCCTGTGCACTCATTTGTCAGGTTATCTACCACTGCCCAACATGCCTCCCTATTGGACCTTTGTAAAGCACTTCACACAAACTGAGCTGCACCTGAGCACCAAGAACAGACCTCTCTAGCAGATCCTGCTCTCTGGTAGGCAGAGAGCAATATAAATTTACCTGGCAATTTCTCTGATAAGCAGAAACGATCCAAAAATGATATTCTCTCTTCTAGCACCTTCCTAGGAGGGTGCTACATCTACAATGATGGATTGACTTTTTTTCATTATTGGAATACAACATAGTATAGGCTTCAGTTCCCTTTCATCTGTAAGCTTTTGTGGATAAACACATGTATTTGCCTTTGCAGCACGATACACCATGATATCACATCAATGCAGCACACTCTGCCTGTGGGCTACTGACGCCTAGGAATCAGTGAATATTTATTTTATAGATTTACATGTTTTACTGCATTCCTTGTCAGCTTTTCAGAGCAATTTACAATATTATGATCACACCTGCTTCTAAACTTACATCATTAGATGTAATATACTAGGTAAAAGTGGCAGCTGATTTGGGCACCACCCTTGTCTTTCTCTCTGATAATATCTGGCAGCTGGGTCAGACAGGTAATCAGCTCAGCACTTTCTCTTCCATTGGCACACTGCTAGTTACCAGTGGCTGGTGCTTTATGGAGCAGCTTTGTTAAACAACGTTTGTCCAGTGCAGCCTCTTATGAACCCATCAAACCTCTAAAGAAACAGTAAGGTAAGTTTTCTGTTCCTGAAGCCTAAGCCCTAACTAAAACTATGATTTTATTTATTTATTTATTTTTGGCTAGGTGGATATTGTAATCCAGGGCAGCAAAATAATCAACTTTGCAAATAGCGTTCATTGTGTATATTGTGTTTTTATGCTGGTACAAAATCTTGACACTGGAGTTTAGGTGATAATCTTTATTGGCTAGCTTGAAATGAAGCTATGAGCTAAATAAAAAAAAAACACGTGATGCAGCATTATTAACGCAGCCTAGTTTTATTACCCATTGATCCTGCAAGTCTACGTTATATATGTCATTTTTAATTTTTATAAATTTTTTATTTAATGTTGACAACACGGAACAAAGCATGTAGATCATGACAAGTAATTATTTAAAGTGGTTGTAAACCCCCCTCTCTAAATTGTACCTATAGGTAAGCCTATAATAAGGCTTACCTTTAGGTACTGTAAATATCTCCTAAACTTGCACCGTTTAGGAGATATTTACTTTGCATGCAGCCGATGACATCACTGGCGCATGCGCTCTGAAGGAACGGCCGCCCCTGCCATTCCTTCAGAGCTCTGTGCCGTGAACGGTGGCTCCCGCGCGCATGCGGCCAGAGGCCGGAGGACGCAAACCAGGAAGGAAGGCGGCTAAACATGTCGGCCGTGTCACCGGTGAGCATGCGGCACTGCAGGGGCTTTGTTCTAAGGTAAGTATTTCATAATGAGCTAGTATGCGATGCATACTAGCTCATTATGCCTTTGTCTTTCAGGCTTTTTTTTTTTTTCTGAGGTTTAAAACCTCTTTAAGACAACATTGCAGTCTCATTACAATCATAGAAAAACAGTATTTGATCAGTTCCGTCTTATTAGCCTATGTAATTCGGGCTGCCTGATTGTATACAAATTGAATGTAATAAATTTTATGGTGTTGGTAAATCTATAGGAAAAAAATCCAAAGAAAATTGTATAGCGTGTATCCAGCTTAAGAGTGCAAATTCTTCCTTGGCATTGTCAAATTTTTTTTTTATCCAACCGTTGAGGGGAAAAGGAGAGTTATGCAGTAATGTGTGGCATGGCAGGGTATATTCCTATGCCAATATCTCAATATTGTGATTTAGATATATTCTGATGTATTTGTAAGATCAAGAATATAGGGATAATAAATTCAAGAGAGGGAGAAGGGAAGGGAAGGAAAGGAAGTGAGGGTAGGGGTGTTATTCTAAATGGTATATCATAGTTAGGTAGAGGGGGGAATACAGAAAAAGATTGGGGGGTTGGGGAAGGTCATTTTGTATTTTGCCCATAGTTACACTTTAAGCTATTATAGCCCATGTCCAGGTAAAATCCATTTTTGCTGTCACCTTCTGGATCTTGAGAGAATACTATAGGACACCCAATGGGAAGTAGTCTATACTTGGTTCAACATAAGTCTTAAAGTCTAAAAATTGACTGAGCCAAGTTAGAAAATGATTGGCCAAACAGTGACTGCATCCCATCAAATGCAGTGACTGTGTGGCAGCACCACCGTATTTAGTCAACCAGCAGTGGCAATTCCTTCATCCACACTGTGGATGGGGGAATTTTCATGGACGTGGGAATCGACTAATTTTCTCTAGTTCTGCCCCCAGGCTAAAGAAGAGATAATCTAGCTATGTGTGGCTAACTTTAGAGTGGAGTGGGGGGTGAGTTTGGCCTTAAAGAGGCAAGGTTTTATTGTGTCAGCCAATCATTTGATCACTGTGTGTCTATCATTGGGGTCACATCATTGGAAATCAGTCCTGCAAACTTCCCAATCATTATTACAAACAAAAGCTGTCTTTGACAGCTCAGTCACTGTGCAGTGAGCTCTATGACAGCCAACCAAAGCCGGGCAGGGAGTGTTTTTTCAGTCAATTTTGTTTGAGCTGCAACTGCCATGGTGCTGCACATGTGATCAGTTATAAAACCAGCCATTTGATGGTTTGATAGTTTGGTTGAGGACACAAGCAAATGTGACAGTTAGCAATCCCGGGATTCCAGGAATGTAATTGTTTTTTGAAACCGGTAAATCGATGGGCTTTATGATTAACTGCTGTTCAGGGGTTCTGGGCTTCAGCAAAATGGCAGCCTCCAGAAAAAAGAAACAGGAGCAATGCTGGAGGCAATATACAGCACATTGCCCCTATGTAGACGTAGCCCACACGGCAACGTCCCGGGGCTGTGTCAGTGGGAGAAAGAGTGCAGAGACGCGTACGAGGCGAGGCTATGACTGGACAGCACCGGAGGCATCATGGATCAAAGGGATGAACTTCTGTCTGAAACTTAGATTTTGCAAACGGTTGAATCTGTGAGCCCTGGATCTTTGGAAGGAGGATCGCTATTTACCCCTGTACATCTGGCTGTATTGGATCTCTGTAATGGAGGTCACTCTTATCTGGTAAGAGGCGGTGTAATTAGAGTGCTTGGTGGCGGTTCTCCGGGCCTGCGGTTTCCCACATTTTCTTCAGTTTGAAGTGGACACTGAAGGACTGCTTTGTCCAATCTATTTTGGAACATTTATTTAGAATTAGCGCCGCAGTATTTACACTATTCTCTTTGGATCTGTTATTATTCCGGATTTGTGTGGCTTCTTTTTTACTTTTAGATATTTTATGTCATTTTTATTCTGAGGTTTTAGCGCAGCAATATTGTGATTTAATATACAGCACACACTAATGTTGGTTAGCATAATTATTAATGTGGAATGCACGTTCCTTGCTCAAGAACATTATTTTTAATCAAGTTGTTATGATTAAAGATCCACTTTAAGCTGGGCATACACTGATTGAAACTTGGTTCGTTCAGCAGGA
Organism: Pelophylax lessonae; assembly: GCF_965119305.1. Lineage (NCBI taxonomy): Eukaryota > Metazoa > Chordata > Amphibia > Anura > Ranidae > Pelophylax > Pelophylax lessonae. The sequence goes on from NC_138769.1 coordinate 101,780,898, forward strand.
ACCAACTAAATTTTGATCAGTGTGTCGCTGTCCCTGCTTAATCAACATGTTGAGACATGTTGAAAATGTTTTAGCAATCAGCAGCTGATTCATGTATTCTGACAGTGGGGGGTCCCATTGTCAAAATACAATGTCCCGCTGACTGATGAAAAAAAAAACAAAAACAATTGTCTAGGGCCACCATTAGACTCAGAAAGTGAGGGTCGGTTCCAGTAGTCAGATAGGCTCTTCTATATAGCACATATGCTGACTGCATAAGAAGTGAGCAGAAGGAGAACCTGATCAATGGTCTGCCTTCACCTTCATTGCCCAATCAGCAGGCTGGGGGTATTTTCTTTACCAAACTTGAACAGAATTAACGATCCTTTGGCAGGTAGAATAATTCTTGTATGAGTACATCAACTCTTGGTATAAGTATATAGTTCATGATCACACCACACACCATTTGTAAGAGCTCAAAGCTGAAGGACTGTACAATGGTTCCTTTATTATAGACACATCCAAAACAGAAGCTCTTAAATTTCCTGGGAATGATTGAACGTCTGTTGGAGCTCCATATATGGCCGTCTGTGGAGAACATGGTCCGGATGCTTCATACATACTGTATGGAATGTTTAACATCAAACGGATGTGATATATACATTAACCATTTGTCCTGAGGCATACATATAAACATTTGTCCAAATGCTATGGTCTGCCCTGATTTAACTGGATTAAATTGCTGTATTTATAGCCTATCTGGGCAGCATAAATAGAACCTGAATTCACTGACAAAAAAGGTTAAAGGGCCACAATACCCCAGCAGAAAAAAATACATTATATGCACTATGGGCAAGGCTGTATTGCAGACATTGTGTTGAGGTAGAACCACCTGAATGATGATGTCCTTTAAAATAAGCCCCGTCCCTTGCATCATGTGATTATTGTGCTGAAATATCGTACTGGAGGAAGAATGCTGAATATTTTAACAAATTTTTGCCTGTAAAGACCACCGAACTAGAGAAAGGAAATTTTGTTTCTTGAACTGTAGTGCTTTGACTCCTCTCAATCCCCTGATTTGCTGAATTTAACCACAATTATCCAGAGAAGGGCAGAAGATTGAAAAAAAAAAAGTTAAAAGGGTACCTTCATACAGTACTGATGTGAGAACATCAGAAATTCCTGGCAGAAAAAAACGCAAGGATAGGCTGTATAGCACGTGCGCGTATTTGGGTGTATTTACGTGTATTCACGCATACACACATAAAAATTCTTCTAGCTTTGTTTAATGAAAATAAGTGTGCCATATGCACATATTTGCATGAGTTTGTGCATATCTGTGCATATGCAGTGAAAAATACTAATCAGCAATGCAGATTTTTTTTTTACTTATCTATACTCAGCACATGTTTACGCACCTGTGCGTGCAAACACATTGAAAATCATGGTCTGCATTTACATAAGGTAAAACAAAAAATGCCTGTATGTCTAAAAATGCTGTGCTTTTTGGCAGGAGTGTGTAAGAGACTTAATGGTTTATAATTGATGAGGCTAGGTGGGCTTCCTCCCTTCCTTACACTCCTGTTCTACTATAGGCATTGGCCTACGGGTGCCATTTTAGTAGATACAGCCCCAATTATTGTTGAAATCTTTTCTAGTTCCATCTATCCAAGTTTTATAATAGTTGTCTATCCAGGAACTATTTGTCAGATATTGTAAATATGAGATTTTGGAACACAGTAACAAATATCATAAAATAGCTTTAATAATGCATTAAAAAACCAACCAATGCCCAAAAGCATACATATAAAATACTTTGGGCTTTCAGCACCTTAGTGAAAGAGAATTAAAACTAATATCAACAATTTGTCAAATGAACTCCTTTTGCACACTCCTTTTTGGCAATAAATCCTATATGAAGTGTGTGAGGCAAATCATGCTATAGACCCGTGATCTCCAAACTGTGGACCCTTTGCTTGCCTTTATCCAGCCCCTGAGACACAATTGTTCCCATTGATATCAGTCACTATTCCCCCCCATTGACTTCAACAATGGAGTACTATTCCCACCACTAATACCAATGATGGGTCAATATTCTTCCCCCTGACAACAGTGATGGGGCACTATTCCACTGACACGACTGAAGGGGTGCTACTCATCTCACTGACACCATTGATGGTGCACTATTCCACCCACTGACAACAATAATGGGGCACTATTCATCTCACTGACTTCAATAATAGAGTACTATTGATACCACTAATACCAAGTATTTTGGTATTAGTTGGGCATTTTTCCTCCCACTGACACAAGTGATGAGACATTATTCTTCCCACTGACTCCAGTGATAGGGTACTATTTCACTGACACCATTAACGGGGCGCTACTCCTCTCACTGACACGATTGATGGTGCACTATTTCACTCACTGACAACAACGATGCGGCACTATTCACCTCACTGACACCATTGATGGTACACCATTTATCCCACTGATACGAATGATGAGGTGCTATTCCTCTCACTAATACAAATGATGTTGCTCTATTCCTTCCACTTATACCATTGATGGTGCACTATTCCACCCACTGATAACAATGATGGGGTACTATTCATCTCACTGACACCATTGATGGAGCACCTTTTATCCCACTGATACCAATGATGAGGCGCTATTTCTCTCACTAATACCAATGATGGTGCACTATTCCTTCGACTGATACCAAGATGGGGCACTATTCCTTCCACTGATACCAATGATGGGGCGCTATTCATCCTCCCTACTGACTATAAGTGTTATGTAATTTTCTTACTCACAAAATTAACCAAGCCAAGTAAGGCACTGTTTACTCCTGCTGAAGCCCAGGCATTTTCTACTCTGACTGGCCACATTCTGGCTCCCCTAAAGTCTGAAGGGCCATAATCTGGCCCGTTGTTTAGAAAGTTTGGAGACCCCTGCTATACAAAATAAAGTCTTATCATTCAAAAGTGGTCCAGGAATCAGAGCCTTACTCGCTAAAGAAATATTCCACATTATAGAGTCTTCAAAATAACCTCAGTACAGGAGCAATTGTAAGTCTTAAATGCTGACAGATGAGTTCCATGAATAGTCTCCTACTGTCGCTGACAAATTAGAGATCAATATTCATATAGCAACTGAGACAAGGAAAATTAGCTTGCATTTACAGTGTTACTCTAGAATCAGTTGACTACATAATCTAAAACCATTGTGCTCCACACTTATCAACTTCATATTGTGAATAAATGGACCAAGGAAATCACGATGCACAGGCAAGAGTTCCGTGCTATGCAGACAATCCAAATGGCTAATAGAAAATCATTGGATTCACCAAATTGGATGCATATTAGTCTATGAACCTTATAATCTTTCCACAGCTGGGTGAAGCAGTTCATAGAATGATGATAAGGCAAAATCCAACCACTTGCACAAACTGGCGTCACCCTGTTCTATATTAGGACTTGTAGTAAAGCCGATTGCACTAATGACAGTATATATTATAAAATTAATTTCCTATTTTATTTTTTTGTAATTTATAGATTTTTTCTCAGCGGCTTTACATTTTTTTATTTAAAGTTTTTGTGTTTTTTTTAGTAAATACAGTGTGTTTCTTTCCCCTATTTGTCTTAGGCTCGGTTCACACTAGGGCGACCTGGTCGCCTCCCATAGGGAAGCTGTCGCTCCGACCTAAAAAAAGGGTCCGGAGCTTCTTTGGGGCGACCAGGAGGCGACCGCCATAGACTTCAATGTTATGAAGTCCATGGCGGCCGCTCCGAGGTCGCGGCGCGCTGCTCGCACCGCGATCTCGGAGGTCGCCCCGGGAAGTAGCGTCGCGGTAATGTGAACCGGCGCTTAGAGTTTTGAATGATCTTTGTTATTGTTGTGAACTTTTGAAGTTTATAATAAAACAATGTTTAGTCTGTGCTCCTTAAATCTATGTATAACTGAAAAGTAGGGGTAAGCTAAGGTTTGGGCCAAGTTCAGTTTGGCCTGAACCCACAGAGAACTGTCACATTATAGCAGGTCACTAGACCATCATGGAATTCTCAACTCTGCAGCTGTACATTAACAAAGGGGTAGGGAGGCTGGTGACATCATTGATCTAACATGGCCATATGGTCATATTCGGTCAATGACACTATCCGACTATGACCCTGTGACTATATTAGCTCAATATTATATATACAAATATATACACCATCCCATGTTTCTAAAACAGGGCCGGATAGAACAAAAAAAACCCTCCACAAAACTGGAGGGCCACAGGAACATGCAAGGCAGCATTGTAATAAGGTGCCAGCAGGGGACACCAGGAACAGAAGAAAAAATATCTCCTTGATTATCCTCCTGGTGCCTTTTTTACAGCTTGGGTTTAGTTAAACTTCAGTGCTATGATGCAGGTGAGGGAGCCCCTCATAATGACCTACTATTATGTTCACATTTTGTGATGAATTATTTATGTAGATGTATCAGCACAATTGTAATGGATAGAAACTAATCTAATGTTTTTAAATCTTTAGTGATTTTGATATGCAGTTTTTGCAAAGTCTCCTGTGGAAGCCATAGCCAGGCGAAACATGTAGAGATGAAGCTACTGCATCACCACCTTATAAGCCGTATGGATATTTCACGTTGGTTTTATATGAAATTTATACTGTTTTAATTGTCTACAATAAAATGTACTTTTTTTTAAAATATATTTATGTGTATTTGGCACCTTTAAAAATCCTGTCTCTGCCTCCTTCTACATTTCCAAATCTTAGGGATGTGGTTGCAGAGACTATCAGACACCAGATAATTGCTAGGTTGATTGCAGAGCTTTTGCCCAGCATAAAATCTGTCTGATTCAGGTGGATTTGAGAAAGAATTGCCTGACTAAGGTGCATAACAAGCACCTTTGCTAAGATTTTTATGTCCACACAAATTCAGTGAAGTTGGTCCAAAAGATTCCGGACGCAGTGGATTTTTGCCTGGTTTAGGAGTTAATTTTATAATAGCTTCTCTCATAGACGCTGGAAGAGTTTAGGATTCAAATATGTTTTTTTAACAGATCTAGTAAAGCAGCATTTCATGATAACGTGAATAAAATTCAAGAGGTAGCCCATTAGAGCATGGAGCATTGATGGTGGTAGATTGTAATATACTATATATAATATAATATAAAGGTACCAATGCGCTGCTATGTCAAATATCAATGTGAAACAATCTGTGCAAAAATAGTTCAAGGAGAATCATGGAACTGCTGCAACCACAACTCCGAGACACGGAAGTATTGTGCTTTTATACATACATATTGGCCTTTATAAATATCTTTCAACTTGCACCATAGAAGTTTTTTCCTCCACAAAGGAGCTTGTTGTTACTACATGCTGCTACAAGCCACTACCCCTACTCTGATTTTTTTTTAAATCTGCTTATTATTATTATAATATTACTTTTTTAACCACTTTACCACTGGAGGATTTTGCTGTCTTACGTCCAGGCCACTTTTTGTGATTCGGCACTGTGCGACTTTAATTGACAATTGCGCAGTCGTGCGACGCCGTACCCAAACGAAATTTATGTCCTTTTTTTCCCCACAAACAGAGCTTTCTTTTGGTGGTATTTGATCACATGTGCAATTTTTACTTTTTGCGCTATAAACAAAAAAATAGCGTAAATTTTGAAAAAATAACAATATTTTTCACATTTTTTTATATGAAATTCCCCCCTCCAAAAAAATGTAAAAATCTAAATTTTTTAAAATTTTTGGCCAATTTGTTTTCTGCTACCTATGTTTGGTAAAAAAATAAAATCACAATAAGCGTATTTTGATTGGTTTGCGCAAAAGTTATTGCATTTACTAACTAAGGGAAAGATTTCTGTCATTTTTGGTGTTTTTTTTTTTTTTAACGAGTAATGGCGGCGATCTGCGTTTTTTTTGTGGGACTGCGACATTGCGGCAGACAGATCGGACCCTTGACTGACATTTGTGACACTTTTGGGGGTACCAGTGACATTACTACAGTAATCAGTGCTATAAATATGCACTGTTACTGTAAAAATGACACTGGCAGGGAAGGGGTTAATTTTATTGGAGAGGGAGGGGTTAATGTATGCCTGGTGCTTACTAACGTGTGTGGGGGGAGGTGACTGAGTGACACAGGCACAGATTGAAGGTTCAGCTATGCTGAACCCTGCAATCTGTGACTGTCTGTGACTTAGGAGATCCGCCCGCTTTGTTTACACAAGCGGGCGGATCTCCAAACTCGATTCCCCGACGATCGGGGAAGAGCGGCGGTGATCACCGCCGCTCCTCCCCTGGCCCAACTCCCGCTGTGACTGAATACAGCGGGAGTGAGCCTCCTGCGGCGCGCGTGCGCCGCCCACATGGGGAGGAGTCCAGCGACGTAGGTCTACGTCGCTGGACGGGAACTAACCACTTTTCCGCAGTAGAGCTCCAGTGAGCGGTCGGCAAGTGGTTAAATTTGTTTGCATAACGTTTTTTAAATAACTCTGCATTCCAAACTGGAACTGTTCTGTCAGAATAGTGGCATTTTAAGCCCTGACAGAGATTACTCTATGAACATCCCTCTGAAGAAGCCACCCCAAGGAGAAACATGTCAGAGCATGTAGCAATTACTTGGGCACCCAGATGACCTGACACATTCCCCCCTGGTTTTCATTATGAGACCTAAAGCCACTGCTGAATACTCTCATACTGAAGAGATTTCCAGAATAATTCTACTTTGATTACAGAGAACTAGACCTATTTATTGTTCTACCATCTGTTTATTTCTGCTAAGGATATTCCTAGCAGGGATACAGATCCATGCATATATTATTTGTTAAACTTACTGGCATGCCAATAAACTTTGGTCACCCTGTGGATTACTCTACAATTTTCTTACAAGTCCTAATTTTAGAAAAGTGTGACACCAGTTTATGCAAGTGCTTTATCACCACTCTGTGACCTGGTTCACCTGTGAAATGGTTATAAGGGTCATACTGTAGACTAATGTGCATCCAATTTGGCAGATCTAATGATTTTCCATGAACCATCTCTAACCTTTTGGATTGTCTGCAGGACAAAGACAGGATTGCTGTCTTTGGACAGCATTTGAGGGAAACTTTCCAAAAGTACAGATATAAATAAAAATGCTTTTCTTTAGTAGAGTAGGGGAAGGCTAGAGCCCCTGTCAAGTTCTTATTGCAGATTTTTCCTAACTTCCTGTCTAACTGTAAACCCAACAGGAATCCTTTTCCACTCCATCCAAAACTAAAAAAAGGGTTTAGCCTTGACATACAGAGTACACTTTAACTCCTCTATTATGCCACAGTTCATCTAATATGGTTAAAGTGGTGCTTTAAAAAAAAGTTGACATAGGGGCTATTTCTGGTCTTGGTGGGCAGTCAATGATCATGGCTCTCGGAGAGGTAGCAGCAACTATGTGAAAGCAATAGGGGCTCAGACTTGTCCCCTACAAGGTGTTGCATTAATGATCACTAACATGTATTGTGCCAAGTGTTAACATGCATTGTATTAAAGCAGCCTATTCTAATATATGGGATACTAATGCTTTAGAACAGACATATATTGGATGTGTACCATGTCCCATAATGTATACTGACTTTATCTCGATTGGTCAGCCCAACATTTTTAAGTCTGCCATTTTTTCTTTGTGGTTAGCATGAACTGGTGTCTGTCTAAATTAAGTTCTAGTTTTAGTTGCGTGTACTTATATACAAATGTGAAGGATCTGGCCCTGTAGGATATGAGTGGAACCACTGTACCACCAAGTACTGTATTTGCATAAAACTTCATTTTATTTTTTTTCGTATTCCCATAGGCGTAGGCAGGGGGTGTGCCAGGTGTGCCTGTGCACACCCTTATCACTACATGCAGTGCCAATTACCCCTACAGTCTAGGCTTCCCCCGTGCTGGCCGCCCCCCACAGTGCTGCTGGCTTCCCTATCCCCGGCTGCTGTGGGGAATGTTTCAGGATGGCGAGTGGGGGAAGGGGCTAATAAATATGTAATTTACAAGCACCTTCCTTTTCTAAATGAACACAGTGAATGCTCTCACTCACTGTGTTCATTCATAACTGAAGCACAGTAAACTGTGTTAACTGTGCTTCAGTTTGTGAATGAACAGGAAGCCGCCCAGCACAGAGCACTTCCCATGTGTGTGAATGTGTGTTTGAGCCTTTGGGTGCGCACCCTAATGCAATAGGCTGCGCACACCTATGTTTATTCCTTTATGTTTCATGTATTGTTAGGATGTTGTGTCCTGATTTTACTAAGTATTTCAAGCTAAATCCAATATTTGCTTACCTCGTTGACATCCATTTCTTCTCTCTGCAGTTGGATGTTTCTAGTGTCTTCATGGATACCCTTAATATCAACAAGACTGTAGTGAACCTCTTAGGGGGTCAATGTGTCGCGTGTTCAAACAATATCACCACAGAGGAAATTGAGCCGAATGAAGACCCACAGGAAATGTTCTATGTTCTTCTGCTTATTAGTGGCTTTGCCATCTTCACCTTGGTGTTGATGTATTGGCATATTTCCTCTAGAAAAGGGGATGATTCTGCAGATCCCTATCACCAATACATAATCGGAACATGGAAGGAAGACAGTCTCATCCTGGTCAACCACAGAGAAAGATCTGCATCTTTACCTTTTGTGAACCAAACTGTGATAGGCGGTCATCTCCGACCAGAACCTGGACCATCACCCATGTAACATATCATTACAACATTTATACCTATTATATTGTAGTCAATATTAAGTTTTTGTCATATTGGTGACTGTTTGCAATTTGTTCTAAGCTGTTTTTTTAAAGGATATGGGGCATCTTTAACTTTGAAACCAAGATATCCCCAGCACTATACAGCTAAAATCTGAAAAACCTGACTCGTTCTCTAACCAGTGTTGCTGTTGATTAGTGGACCTTAAACATAATCACTGATTTTTGCTCATAACAATGTTATCCTACCTATAAGAAAGACAAACACGGAATGAACCATGATTATGTGTCTTGGGTAAAGAACATTATTTTCCTTATTGTACATAGCCGGCTGTACTTAGTTACATAGTAGGTGAGGTTGAATAAAGACAATAGTCCATCCAGTTCAACCTCTGTAGGTGTGTGTGGCCGTAATCATCTCTCATACCCCTGAATCTTCTGATCCTTGAGATGTATGTCTAAGAGTCTTTTGAAAGCCACCATACTTCCCACAGAAACCACCTCTTGTGGTAGAGAATTCCACAATCTTGTAGCCCTAACAGTAAAGAACCCCCCCCCCCCCATGTTGCCTGAGGTTAAAACGCTTCTACTTCATGTCATTCATTTCCCTAAGCAGATTTGAATGCCCAGATGTGGACTTTCTATACTCATCCTCTTGTGCAGGGCTGCCACCTGGGCAGAACAGCCAGTACCCTTATAGAAACTCAGAAGCAGGGGGAGCCAGTCATAAGAGGTGTGAACCTCAGCCACCACCGTAGATGGAGAATGAAGGGTCACCCATGAACATAGTAGTGGCTGAGCTTCACACCCCTTATGACTGGCTCCCCCTGCTTCTTGGTTTCTTAGCAGGGGGAGCCAGCTTGATGTATCAACTTTTAGAAATGTCCACTGCTTTACTGTAAATTGATCACCCACCATCCAAAGTCAAGCCAAAAAAAAGGAAGGAGAAAAGAAATTCAACACTCAACACAGATGATATTTCTAATAAAAAGTAGACTACATGACATCTGAGCTGCATTACCCATACCACACTCTCAGAGTATCATACCCAACTTACTAAGTCATAAATCACTAGCCCTCAGTGCTTAAAGTGTAAAATAAGGGGCACTATAGAAGTGCTACCATTGACCACCATTGTGAAGCAGATCTTTACTGTAGACAGCAGTCTCCAAACTGCGACCCTTTGCTTGCTGTTATCCAGCCCTTGAGGCATTATTCCTCCCACTGACACCAACAATGAGGCATAATACCTGCCACTGAGACCAACAATGGGGCACTATTCCTTCCACTGACACCAACAATGGGGCATAATACCTGCCACTGAGACCAACAATGGGGCACTATTCCTTCCACTGACACCAACAACGGGGCACTATTGCTTCCACTGACACCAACGATGGGGCATAGTTCTTTTCCACTGACAAAAAAAATGGGGCAATATTCCTCCCACTGACACAAACTATTTCTCCCCCTAAATGTGGCCCCTGAAAGGGCCACAGCATAATATTTAGTATAGGCAATGCTACAGAAGAAGAGTTGGTCAGAGACTTTCAACATTAAATTCTACAAGTGCTGCTGAAGGGTCAAAACTTGCTTTAGGAGACAGTCAAAGACAAGGAACATGTTATGTGGGATTTCAAGAGAGCACTGCCGTTACTACCGTTTTGCACATCAATGCTTTTATTCCCACTGCTGGGGATCTCAAATGGCCACACAGCAAGTACTAAAGGGTCACATGTGGTCATTGGGCCATGTGTTGGACACCAACACTATAGACATATCCAAAATAATATAATAAAATAATAAAAAAGAGAAAGCCAGTGTACAGAGGGGTTAAAATGTGGGGTGAAAATACTGCCACCAATCTGTAAAGAATATATATATAGGGATGAAATATAGACTGATAGGCAGCAATGGTATAATTGGGCATTATTTGTTATGCAACATAGGCCACGGGACACCAATAATAACCTTCTTTATTTGTCCTGTTTACTGTTCTCATTGAACGTGAAAGTAAAAGAAAATCCCTTATTTTGGGTTGTCTCCAGAAAAGTAATAGCAGGGAAATCTTCCAAAGGGGACACTAGTTCTGATGACTTGGGGGACCCCATGAAATTCTCTTAATTTGCAGGGATTTCCTCTCACTTCCTGTTTGGCAATGGGACATGAAGTGAAGGGAAATCTCTGCAATGGGATACAGATGGCAAAAAAAAAACTGACAGAGGTCATACCCTTCCCTTACCCTATCAAAGTTGGTCATGGAACTGACCTCTGCTCAGACACAGTTTACACCATCCATGCTGGGGGAAAGCCTGCGCTCTGTCCTTGTCTTCATCCTGCACTCAGTAGGTCAGCAGTGGATACAATTTACTTCTCTTTACCAGGAATCCTTTAGGCATGTCTGTGGCAGAGGTGGTGCAGCCGTTTTAGAGGGCATCAGAGACGCCCGTGGGGAAATTGCCCCCCTGGCTCAGTCCTCCCCTGGATATTACTTTGCTCATTCCTTTCATCCCTCTACCCAATAAGCCAAATCCTGGTTAAACTCCTCTGTGGTTCTCTCTTTCCTGAGTTAGGGGTATGTTTAGTTGAGTGGAGTGGGTTTAGGGGAGGTTTCTTTAAAGGTCGTGCTATCCGATGCTGTATAATTGCTTTATTTGCCTGATTTGGCCAAAAAATAAAACTTTTTAGGAGATAACTACAGGGTGTGTGTTATTTTTTCTTTTTTTGGTTTTTACATTTATGATATTTGCATTTTTATTACATACCCCCCCCCCCCCGTTGTTTTGGGGGAATTGACCTCTATTGTGTGGATAGTGCAGAACTTCTGGATATATTTTTTGTTTTCTTTTTTCTTTTTCTCTTTTTTTATAGAGTTCTCTCTTTCCTGTCCTCACTATCCAATGGTCCCATTAGGCCTCTGTCAATCCTATAGGATTCAAGAAACACACCCCCCCTCCCAAGATTCCAACTGTCAGGATCCCCCTGAGATCTCTCCTTCTCCCTCTCCCCCCTGTCCCTGTTTTATCTATGAAAACCACTAAGCTCTATAGTAGTGACCTTTTAAAAAATAAATTCCAGAATCATACGACAAGCTGGTCCAAACAAATAAATACAACCACTTATGGCTTATTACAATGTACATCCTGGTTCTGATTCTTACATTGTTGCATCTTTGTTGTATGTCGTCAAACAAATGTTTTCTTATTCTTGTATAAACTGCCTTATAATTGATGCTCAACCTGTGGCTGTATGCTCGTTGATAAATTTGATAAATAAAAATTAAAAAAAAAAATCGCGCCAGGTGTTATAGAATAGTCAATAATAAGTGAAGGCGACTCTGATGTTTTTATTATATAGGGTTCAGAAAATCCTATTGGTGGTCTCACTCTTGTTACCATATTGGAATGAGCCCAGGGATTGACAGGCCTAGACATCATATAAACACTGATTCTGGAGAACAATGTGCATGCAGCCCTGGTGACCCTGTAATTCCTTACGGGTCCGCTCTAAGAGTGTTTGCATTTTCTAATGACACAAACTCTTTAAATAATATCTGGAAGTTAAAAAAAAAGCATTTCTATCAGGGGAATAGGAATTGGAATGATTCCATCTATGCTGTAGCTATAAATGGACCAAAACATTATTCCTGCCGGCCGTCAGCATGTCTGTACTGTGTAACGAATCAGTTGAGCTGGAGATTATAGTGGAAACATTCCGGTGACACTAAAGAACGCAACATACGTATTGTATGGCCTTAACATTCGGAACATTAACCAAGCCACTTCCGTAATTTTACAGTACATTAAACAGACACTCTCCCGAATCTGCGTCTCAGTTATGTAACCATACATCCGCATACATACAATCATACATCTGCACTGTGGCTCTTGTTACACTCATACTAGAAGTATGTTAGTATGTACAGTATATGTCACACTTCCCCCGCAGGAGTTGCTGAATTTAGGGTTCCTCACTGCTGCACAGCCAGTCACACTGCATTTCCCTCTTTCATTCGAACACAGAAATCAGTCTTTGGCTTGTTTTGTTGTTTTATTATGGGATGATAACCTGGATGGGGTAAAGGATTATGGGATGCCCAGTGTGACAACAAACAGAACTTCAGGAACAACTTGCTCCCTATTTACAGATCCTTCTTCTTACTTCCTCCTGCACACATTTGGTTCCTCTATGTACAGCTCCTGCTGCTTCACTTTTGAGGGAACTAGCTGTGTATCACTAGTTCAGCAAAGGCGCATTACAGGCAGGAACTCTTAGTCCCTTTGACAATGTAGCACATATGGAGTGAACAGCATAACACATCTCCTGTTTTGCTGTGGTCACTGATCCCATTTCCACTTGCCTGCAGAATGCCAGCCCACCTGGCAGCCATCAGCCACACCTAGCTGCTCTTCTTCCCAGTCCTCCTGACTGACTCTCTGCCCCAGTCCTGCCTGACTGACACACACACACATGAGGATTCCCCGGGGCAAGGTAAGATGAAGACTTGGCACACTGCTTTCCTCAAGAGAGACTTGCTACAGATGACAGTCTCTCCCCTTGTTTGACCCTGCACTGTGTTGATCTACTCACTGTCTCACCTTGCTGCCTCTCCTGCTTGAATCCCTCCAACTGCCTCCTGAGGTAGGATCCTTCCAGGCCTGCTTCCCGAGCTCAAGCCCGAGGCAACCAACCCCCCCCCCATCCCCGTTAAGGGATCCCTCAAGGGCCATCGACAGCCTCTCTCAGCACTGCTTCTCTATCTTCCACACAAACTCCCTGCTGACTGCTGACATGGTCCATGTCTATTTATGGGTTTTCTTGCAACCTGCCAGACCCTCTCCTGGGGATTGGCTGAGTGCCCATAAATATTCATGGCAGCCCCTCCTAGCCTCCACCCACTAGTTCCAGAACATTCTACAGTGTCCTAGAAACAGGGGGAGGCACCAGAGAGCTGTCAGGATGAGTCACCCAGGCATGGCCTCTAGTAAACCTGACCCAGATTTAATGACGCAGGTCTAAACAAGAGCCAGCTATGTTTTTACCCACTCTTGCTACTAGTAGCACACACTAGAGGGTGCTACATATAGTATATTGACATGTTGTCATGGAAAAAAGAAAACACGATTATTGTTTCATTTTTTATTATTGAAGCAAACCTTCACTCTCTTAGTCAACATTGACTATTTTTTATCCTTTTACTGCTTGCATTAGTAATTAGATAAAATGGTATACAGATGCATCTAATAAAATTAGAATATCATCAAAAAGTGAATTTATTTTAGTAATTCAAAAAGTGAAACTCATATATTTTATATAGATGCGTTATTTGATGCTTGAGGCCCATTGTGAGGTTTCCACAGTCAGTGATGATTTGGGGAGTCATGTCATCTGCTGGTGTTGGTCCACTGTGTTTTATCAAGTCCAAAGTCAGCCAGGAAACTCTAGAGCCCTTCATGCTCCCCTCTGCTGACCAGCTTTATGGAGATGCTGATTTCATTTTCCAGCAGGATTTGGCACCTGCCCACACTGCCAAAATGATTGACCAGCAAACTCGCCTGACCTAAACCCCATAGATAATCTGTGAGGTATTGTCAAGAGTAGGATGAGAGACACCAGACCCAACAATGCAGATGAGCTGAAGGCCGCTATCAAAGAAAACTTGGCTTTCATAACACAGGCTAATCTCTTCTATGCCATGCCTCTTTGACTTAGCAATTCGCTATTGTCACACAAATGGGTGGGCTAGGGTGCAGTGCTCTGCGCCCCGGGTCCACCCTTTTCTGAAGCATATTACAGCTTCAGTGAGTGACCGACAGTCAGCCCTATGCCGATCCCGGCCGGTGGGCTGGCTTTAGTACTTTGGCGGGCCGCATGCGGCCCGCGGGCCGTAGTTTGAGGACCCCTGATCTAAACTATTCCATTGTAGCTCTGGCTGTATGTTTAGGGTAGTTGTCCTGCTAGAAGGTGAACCACCGCCCCAGTCTTAAGTGTTTTGCAGACTCTAACAGGTTTTCTTCTAAGATTGCTCCACCCATCTTCCCATCAACTCTGACCAGCTTCCCTGTGCCTGCTGAAGAAAAGCATCCCTACTACATGATGTTGCCACCACCGTGTTTCACAGTGGAGATAGTGTGTTCAGGGTGATGTGCGGTATTCGTTTTCTGCCATACATAGTGTTTTGCTTTTCAACCAAAAAATTCAATTTTGGTCTCATCTGACCAGAGCACCTTCTTCCACATGTTTGCTGTGTCCCCCACATGGCTTCTCGCAAATTATACCAGGACTTCTTATGGCTTACTTTCAACAATGGCTTTCTTTTTGCCACTCTTCCAAAAAGGTCAGATTTGTGGAGTGCATAACTAATAGTTATCCTGTGGACAGATTATCCCACATTATCTGTGGATCTCTGTAGCTCCTCCAGAGTGGGCCATGGGTCTCTTCTCCACAACTTGATCCCTAAACCTGTCTGGTGTGTTTCTTGGACTTTGTGATGCTGTTTGTTCACTAAGGTTCTCTAACAAACCTCTGAGGGCTTCTTTATACTGAGATTCAATTACACACAGGTGGACTCTCTTTGCTAATTAGGTGACTTCTAAAGGCAATTGGTTCCACTAGATTTTAGTTAGGGGTATCAGAGTAAAGGGGGCTGAATACAAATGCATGCCACACTTTCAGATATTTATTTGTAAACATTTTTGAAAACCATTTATCATTTTCCTTCCACTTCACAATTATGTGACACTTTGTGTTGGTCTATCACATATGATCCCAATAAAATACATTTACATATTTGGTTGTAACATGAAAAATTGTGGAGAATTTTAAGGAGTAGGAATACTTTTTCAAGGCACTGTATGTAGGAAAGATTTTTGTTGAATTGAATAATCTGGTGCCAAGGTCTCTTTAGCAAAATCATGCTGTGGCAAAGGTATATCGACGATATCCTAATTATATGGAATGGACCAGAGTATCTCATTAATGATTGCCTTAAAAGAATGAATACCAACAACTATAATATGTTCTTCACCATGACCTATAGCAAAACCAAAGTACCCGTTTTGGACACCTGGATATACAAGGATAAAGAAGGAAACCTTATGACCACATTCTATAGAAAAGAAACTGCAGGGAATACAATCCTGCACGCATCAAGTTTTCACCCAGAACCATTAAAAAAGTCAATACCTTACAGTCAATTCCTATGGCTCAAAAGGAATTGCACAAATCCAACAGAATTTCAAAAAGAAGCTGATGCCCTTACCAAACGACTAAGAGAAAGGGGCTACATGAAAACATCCCTTAGAAAGGCCTTCAACAAAGTAAAACAAAGAGATAGACAAGATATTCTCTTTTAAAACAAAAAGAAAAACCCAATGAAAAGGATCAACAAATGACAAGAATAATTATGAGATTCTCTAAAGAACATCAAAAAATTAAGAACATTCTTAAAAAGCACTGGTCTATCTTAAAAGAAGACCCAAGACTTAGTCCCTGAAAACCCTATGATTACATATAGAAAAGCGGGATTAATGAAACAGACTCTAGTGCATAGTGAACTAAAAGAAAGAAAAGATCCATGCAAAACCAAGGGAACCTACCTATGCGGAACATGCGCACAATGCACTGTGATTTGCAAGTCAACATCAAAAATATTACCTAATGGGGACCTCTTCACACCAAAACATTTTGCTAACTGCCAGACTAAAGGGATAGTATACCTGATGCAATGTGAATGCGGTGTGGCAGGCGCAGCACTACAAAGTGCCTTATGCGCTGTGGCATTAGAAGAACTTAATCCCTCTGACTTCAGTCTAACCAGACTGTCTGTTACTCTATAAATTCCTCTAATACTGTTCTATGGAAAGCAGTAGGTTTAAAGAGCACACCAAATGCTTAAGATATCTTCTTTATTAACTTCAACTTTTCTTCATAGATAACAGTGACACACACTTTTGCAGCAGACAGTCCATGTACAACATGTGCTGAATAAAGTATAACAAAATAGTGGATATATTTCTCTCTCTCTCTATTGCTGTTTGCTGTTTGAGTTTGTTTGCTTGAGTTTGGTTTTGAGTTGTTAGAGTTGTTTGGGTTTGTTCGATAGTTTGAATTCGATATAACTTTTGAAGTTTGATAGTTTGTTTGTTTGTTTGTTTGATTTCGTGTTCGAGTTTGGTGGAACTACAAGTGAACACATAGCTAGTTCAGTATACAGCTCTAATCACATTACTAACAATAGGAACATGTATAACTGTTAATTACCTATTTTTGGCCACTTGCTTCCATAAAAATGCTCTGTGGATCTGTGTGTCTATTCAGTTCTCTTGCTCTGTAGTGGAATGAGAGGGCTGGCTAAAGCATGAGGCTTCAGAGACAAAAAATGAGTGTAAGGCTGGCTTTAATTGGTCAAGACTGTTGCTGAGTGTGAGATTGGCTGTGATTGGCCACAAACTCCTTATGGGTAATAAAGTTTAACTCTGTGCTTTCTGGTTTCAACTCTGCTGTGTCTGAGCTTACCTTACATGCATACAAATGAATCTTACAGGCATATTTTTCCTTTGCTTCTGTGACCACAACATACAACTGTTATGTGACATCCAAACATGAAATCACAGTAAATAACTCTGCTTTTGTCTCTCACATATAAACATATGCACTGTATTGAGGTTATTAACAGGTCTAGCTGTATATACATGTAGGTCATATTAGCAACCTAGGACAGGTTCTAGCTGGCCAGCTACACTCCCACCAAAATTACCTATAATTCTATGTTCTCTATAGTAGGATTTGAACATGAATTTGGGAAATTTTCTATCAGGTTCTCAACTTCCAAGTGTCTTTTATCACTTTCAAGTAGAACAACTAACTGCTGTATAGGACGTTCCAACCCGAGTGGAGTAGTGAGACGTTTTCCCTTTTTGTCAAGTTTTGAGTCTCCTATTTGTAACAATGCTCTTCTTACTAGTCTGTCTTTATCCTTTTGAACTTCTCTTAAATTCTGCAAGTCTCTTATCCAAGCCTCCCACCTTGGCCTCAAATCTTCAGGTATGGGTTCATCCCATCCCAACTTCCGTCTGCATAATTCTTGTAGTATTTCTTTTGCTTTGAGGATCACTGGGGCCAAGAATGCCAATGGATCATATATAGAAGCCACTGCGGAAAGAATGGTACGTATAGTTGCAACTTTCTCTTCAAAGGATACTTCAAAGAAGAACTCATAATTCTCTACATTCCATCCCAATCCAAGTACATTTTGAACTGGAAGATGATCATAATTGAGATCTACATCCTTTATTGTTGATGCACGTTCAGAGTCACTGATGGATTCTGGTACCTCTCTGTTGTTTGAGATGAATTTATGAAGGCGCAGATTTCCTCTTGCGCATAACTCTTGGCTTTCTTTTACTAGTTTAATTGCAGATTCTGTGGACTCTAGACTCAGTGCTGGGACAAGGTCATCCAGCGCCCAGGGCGAACGTGCAAAAAAGCGCCCCCCCCCCCCCCCCCGGGTTGTGCATGACCAATCATTTTACCCATGCCTGATAACCACACTTGATAATTACACCTATGTATAGAGTGCTAAGGTCAGGACTGGATAATTTACCCCTATGAGGCATTTCATATATGCATGAATACATACATACAAACACTCAATATATACATTAAACCACCAACTAATGTACCTGTCTAACCCAAATGTCTTCCCTGAATTTTTTTCATAATAAACGTTTAAATTCAGGAAAAAAACAAAAAATCAACCCTTACAATGGGGCCTGAAAAGTCCCAGTATATTCCTAAGACTAGCATGTAAAAAAAAAAAAAAAAAAAAAATGGTTTGATATTCTCATTGTGTGTATGGGACTTTTTTATTCTAGGAGCAGAGGATTAGGGTAAAACCACTTAGTCCCAGTTCACACTGGTGTGATGCGGGAAACCCTGCTATTCAGTGCCGGTTCCCGCATTGCACCAGAATCGTACAGTGGTTTACACTGAGACCTGCAAATCTCTGGGGGGTGTCAATGTAAAGGTAATGATGACACTTTCAGATTGGTTCGCAGATCGCAGTTCAAACTGTGAAATGGTGCAGGAATTGGATCCCATAGGTGTGAACACCCATGCAATTCAATTCCAGTGCGAACCAAAAAAAGGGCCCTGCTCCATTCTTGTGCAAACGGGATGCGATTTCAGCCAAAAAGTTTGTATGGCTGAAATCACATTGCACAGACATCGCATGTGATCTGCACCACAATGTGGTGCAAATCACATGCGATGTCTGCCATTGCAATAGTGTGATTCGGCACTTAAACTGGCACACATGCACAGGTTTTTTTTTTTTTGGTATAGCCAGTGGGCTGAATTGAAAAAAAACACTTACAGATTCATCCATCCACACAAGAGGTGGATGAAGAAATCCCCTCCACGAGACGTATTCTGACGCTGGGGACTCTTCTCTGTCAGAATACACTGATCAGCATTGCAGCTGATTGGCTGCAAGCTGCTGATCGAACAAGGTTTTCCAGCAGGCTCCCATTCTACAGAAGCTCCCATTCTGACAGGCGGCCAACAGGCAAGGCCACACATAGATCAAAATTCAGCTGGTCCCTGCTGAACCGAACAAATTTTGTTTCATGTGTACCCAGCTTTACCTTACTCCTTGCTCCAGTAGGCTCTCTCCAGTGCTGTGACTGGTCCTCGGGAGCTCCTGGGTAAACTGTGACTGACTGGGTCACACTCCAGCCTCATCATACCATACAGGGTTAATGTTCCTGCATGGTATGTGATGAGACTTTGGGTGGTAGAGGAGAGCACTGTAGCTGGCTGGAGAAAGTATACATGAGGCTATTTCCCCCAGCACTGCAAGGGTGGACTGTTTCACTTTGCTGGAGTTTGGCTGCAACATATCACTTGTTTATGGTCAATCTTTGAATAGGTTAGGAATATAATGGGACTTTTCAGACTCTACATACTGTAGATGTATTCCACATACACAATATATCTTATTAAAAGGCAGGATTAATATATAGTGTGTATGTGTGGAATACATTTACAGTATGTGGAGCCTGAAAAGTCCCATTATATTCCTAACCTATTCAAAACATTTTACTTTCTCTTTAGCAAACCTGCACTGCAAGGGTCAGTACAGGTTTACAGCACAGCATTGCACAGTAAAACAGGACAGGACAGATCGGGACTCACAGGAGGAGGAAATTCAGTCTGCTATCTGTCTCTTATCTTCAGCTTGAGGAGGAGAGGAGAGGAGAGCTCCGATGTCTGCTGGGCAGAAAGCAGTGATCGAGGCTGCAGTGTAGTGTGCTCTGCTTGCTCCGCCCACCTGTACAGGAGCTCTCACGGTCCCGATCCAACCAGCCAGCCTGTACGAAACCTGTGCCCAGGAGAGTGTTTCTCTCCTTTCCAGCAAGGGGCAGGAAGCCTGCAGAAGGTATGGGCGCATTGTTGGCTCTGATTTTGGACATGTTTTAGCAACACAGGAGCTTAGAATAAAGGTGATTCTTCAGTGTTTTGGCGCCCCCTCCCACACTCCTCCCACACTCCGCCCAGGGCAGCCGCCCCTCTCGCCCACCCCTTGTACCGGCCCTGTCTAGACTTATAAGACCATCATCTACATAGAAGTTTTTCTTAAGAAAATTTGCTGCGGATGGGCAATCCTCTTCATTTTTGTTGGCCAGGTACTTCATACCATAATTGGCGCAACCTGGAGACGATGCTGCTCCAAACAAGTGTACTTTCATTCTGTATTCTGCTGGCTCTGTATCTGTATCTCCGTCCTCCCACCATAGAAACCTCAGGAAGTCTCTATCTTCATTCTTCACATGAAACTGGTGGAACATCTTTTCAACGTCACACATGACCGCTACGGGATACTTTCTGAATCTACAGAGTACTCCAGGCAGAGTGTTTGTAAGGTCTGGTCCTTTTAGTAGATGATCGTTCAATGCAACACCATCATACTTTGCTGAGCAATCAAATACTACTCTAATCTTATCTGGTTTCTTTGGGTGGTAAACACCTTGATGTGGGATGTACCACACTTCTCCTTCTTTAGGTTGGTTATTCACCTTCTCTGCATGTCCTTCTTCAAGGATGCCTTCCATAAATTTAAAATAATCTTGCTTGAATTTGGGATCTCTTCCCATCTTTTTCTTCAGGCATTTCAATCTTGCTAGGGCAAGAATTCTGTTATTTGGCAGACAAGGTCGTTCTCTAAAGGATAAGGGCATTTCAAGATAACCTTGTTGATTCTGCTGAATACTTTCTTCTAGAGTGTGTACGAACTTTATGTCTTCTTGAGATACACTCTTTTACATAGAAACATAGAATGTGTTGGCAGATAAGAACCATTTGGCCCATCTAGTCTGCCCAATATATCTGAATCCTATGAATAGTCCCTTGCCCTATCTTATATGAAGGATAGCCTTATGCCTATCCCATGCATGCTTAAACTCCTTCACTGTATTTGCAGCTACCACTTCTGCAGGAAGGTTATTCCATGCATCCACTACTCTCTCAGTAAAGTAATACTTCCTCATATTACTTTTAAACCTTTGCCCCTCTAATTTAAAACTGTGTCCTCTTGTGGTAGTTTTTCTTCTTTTAAATATGCTCTCCTCCTTTACCGAGTTGATTCCCTTTATGTATTTAAAAGTTTCTATCATATCCCCTCTGTCTCTTCTTTCTTCCAAGCTATACATGTTAAGGTCCTTTAACCTTTCCTGGTAAGTTTTTTCCTGCAATCCATGTACTAGTTTAGTAGCTCTTCTCTGAACTCTCTCTAGAGTATCTATATCCTTCTGGAGATATGGCCTCCAGTACTGCGCACAATACTCCAAGTGAGGTCTCACCAGTGTTCTGTACAGCGGCATAAGCACTTCTCTCTTTCTACTGCTTATACCTCTCCCTATACATCCAAGCATTCTGCTGGCATTTTGTGCTGCTCTATTACATTGTCTTCCCACCTTTAAGTCTTCTGAAATAATTACTTACTTTTCTTCAGAACTTATATCTGCAAAGTCAGACTCAAGGATCTTGATTACTTTTGCTGAACTTACAGTTGGTAACTCTTGGACGGATATTCGATGACACAATCCTGTCACCTGTCTTGAGTTTGCAATCTGCTGTTTTCCTCCAACAACACCCCATCCTAGATCAGTTCGAACAGCGTAGGGTTCACCCTTTCCTCCTGTGATTACCTCTCGTGGTACCAAAGCTTTGGGACAATTGTAGCCTATCAACAGTCCAACACCAAACTCCTTCAGCGGGGGACATTTCATGTGATCTGACAGATAGGTGTTCCTATTTATTGGCTGTTTCACAGGTAGGTATGCGATCTTGATCTAGAGGTATATCATCTTTCGTATAGGCTGGAGGTAAATTTAATGTGAGGTTTGAATGAAGTCCTCTAACTCTCAATCCTTTGACTCTTTGACTGTTCACTAATGTATCTCTCCCCGTCATTGTGGTGAGTTTGAGCTTCACTGGTTCTGTAGCCACTTGTAATTTCTTGCAGATTTCTTGATCAATGAAGGTAACATCGCTTTGGGCATCCAATAGTGCATAGGCATATACCTTCTTATTCCTCCTTTTAGGATTTGAAATGCACACTGGTACGACCATTGATGTGCCGTTGCTTTCTCCTTCCCTTACTCTGCAAGAGAATACTGATACTTTCTTTTCTTCCTCAGCATCTTTAGGTATTGAGGATTCATCCTTCTTTGGACGTTCTTCATGTAGTGGTGTAGGATGGCGTCCTTTGCAAACACTACATGTGGCCCTTTTCTTACACTCCTTAGTAATATGTCCTTTTCTTAGGCATCCAAAACACAGTTGATTATCAAGTACAAATTTTTTCTTTTCATTTGAGGACTTCTCTTTCAATTGTTGGCACTTGTGTATGGAGTGGTTCTCTGCACAGAACATACACTTAAAGGTAGTCTGAGGATTTGTCAGTTCTGTCTCTCTACTGATCCCAGTAGTGACTTTGAACTTGCTCTCGTAGGTATCTAGACCTTTAGCTGCTGTGTTGGTTGCAAAGCTAGCTGCTCTTGAACGTCTTATATCTCTCGCAGGCCTTTCTTCTAAGGATTTTAAGGCATAAGATGCTGTTACTGGGTTACATGCTATTTGTGCTTCCTTATTGACAAACTCAGAGAACTTTTCAAAACTTGGGGAGTCCTTATTTAGATCTAACTGTTCAGTCACATAGCGATTCCACCTAGAAGCCACTCCTTCAGGTAGTTTAGCTAGCATCCTGTGGTTTTCCAGATAGTCGTTCAGTACTTCTAGTCCTCGTACATGTGGGATGGCATTGCTGCATGCTTGCAGGAAGTCACCATACTCTTAGGACCTATCTTAGGCCAGTTATTCAATTTCTCCCTAAAGGCTCTTTGTACTAAGAAAGGATGACCATATCTTGCATTTAACTTTTCCCAAGCTTGCTTGTAGGCTTCTTCGTCTGTTCTATAGAAGTTACCTTCAAGAGCTTTCTTTGCTTCTCCACCAACATATTTCTGAAGGTAGAATAATTTGTCAACTGGCCTGGAGCAATAGTGCTCAATGATCATTTCAAAACTCGCCTTCCACTCTATGAACTTCAGTATGTCTCCTGAAAATACAGCAGGTTCTGGAATGGGCAGTCTTGCTGGGACTGTTCTCTGTCGTCTTGCTGGGACAATAATTGCAACATTTTCCTGATCATTGCAGTGACATCTAGGAATAGGATCATCTAGTTTTATTTTCTCACCTAGTTCTGAATTAGGTAAGTCTCTCTCTTTGTCTTTCTGAGCAGGGATAGAAGGGCACTGACTTTTTTCTTCACTACGTACTGGTGATTTCCTTTCATTCTCCTGGGCATATGAAAGGAAGTAGGAGTCTGCATCTTCACTTAGTACAGATTTGGACTTATGATTACTATTCATGTCCTCTTCGTGTACTCTCAGTCTGGCTTCTATAATCTTGACTTCTTTCAGCCTTTCCAGACTTTCCCATTTTAGCTTCCATTTCAGCTTTTCGTAGGCGCTGCGCCTCAATGGCAGATTCCATCTCAATTTCTGCTTTCTTGACAGCAAGTTGTTCGACCAGTTCCTTTCTTTTGGCTATTAAGGTACTTGAGGACTTGATATGTTACTGGCACTTCTGCTAGTGAAGGAAGTCCCACTTGAGATTGTGGTTCCCCCTAAGGACCTAGCTCTGCTCTGACTTGCGATGCTCTGCGCTGACTTGCGATGCTTTGTGCTGCAGGCTTTGGGCCTAGTGGCGGGAAACTAGCTGGCTGCAGTACGTGGTCTCTCCGTGGGTAGCGGTGCAGGCACTCTAGCTCTGGACTTTGGCCTCACACCATGCGTCTCTTTCTCTCTCTAGGAATCGCAGGAGGGTTGGCGCTCTTTCTGTGTCTATCTTGCCTTTGCCGTTCTGCCACTTTGAGAGTTGGCTGCAGTTTGACTAAAACCACACGTTCTATGGCCTCTATGTAGCTCCGCTGCTCAAATGCGCTCTTTTCTCTGCAAGTTGAGGAGCACTATTACTTTGCCCTCAAAGGGCTAAATAGTTCCACTGTGGCAGGCGCAGCACTACAAAGTGCATTATGCGCTGTGGCATTAGAAGAACTTGATCTCTCTGACTTCAGTCTAACCAGACTGTCTGTTACTCTATAAATTCCTCTAATACCGTTCTATGGAAAGCAGTAGGTTTAAAGAGCACACCAAATGCTTAAGATATCTTCTTTATTAACTTCAACTTTTCTTCATAGATAACAGTGACACTTTTGCAGCAGACAGTCCATGCACAACATGTGCTGAATAAAGTATAACAAAATAGTGGATATATTTCTCTCTCTCTCTATTGCTGTTTGCTGTTTGAGTTTGTTTGCTTGAGTTTGGTTTTGAGTTGTTAGAGTTGTTTGGGTTTGTTCGATAGTTTGAATTCGATATAACTTTTGAAGTTTGATAGTTTGTTTGTTTGTCTGATTTTGTGTTCGAGTTTGGTGGAACTACAAGTGAACACATAACTAGTTCAGTATACAGCTCTAATCACATTACTAACAATAGGAACATGTATAACTGTTAATTACCTATTTTTGGCCACTTGCTTCCATAAAACTGCTCTGTGGATATGTGTGTCTATTCAGTTCTCTTGCTCTGTAGTGGAATGAGAGGGCTGGCTAAAGCATGAGGCTTCAGAGACAAAAAATGAGTGTAAGGCTGGCTGTAATTGGCCAAGACTGTTGCTGAGTGTGAGATTGGCTGTGATTGGCCACAAACTCCTTATGGGTAATAAAGTTTAACTCTGTGCTTTCTGGTTTCAACTCTGCTGTGTCTGAGCTTACCTTACATGCATACAAATGAATCTTACAGGCATATTTTTCCTTTGCTTCTGTGACCACAACATACAACTGTTATGTGACATCCAAACATGAAATCACAGTAAATAACTCTGCTTTTGTCTCTCACATATAAACATATGCACTGTATTGAGGTTATTAACAGGTCTAGCTGTATATACATGTAGGTCATATTAGCAACCTAGGACAGGTTCTAGCTGGCCAGCTACACGCGGAGCCTTCTATGTCGGTAAGACACGCCAAGAATTTGGAAAAGAGTGAACAAGCACCCCCTTGGGAGACATGCGGCATACTTTCACAAATACAAAATGCCGAAGACAACTTTTATAGCACTAGACAATACATATCCCCAACAGAGGAGTAGACTGGAACAAACTACTTTTACAACTCAGAATGCCTTGGATAAAAAAGCTCAAAGCTACATCACCACACGGACTAAATGAAGCTGAAAGTTACCGTCCCTTCCTAGAAGGCTTTGCCTTTGGAAAAACCGACTAAACAGCTGCTAGACAAACAAACAAATTTGATCCAGTCACCAGATATCTCGTCTGACAACAAAATAATGTAGAAGTCAGAAAACCTACCTTACTTTTAACACTGCTTCAAACTGTACCCCATAAATAGACCAAGTGGTCCCCAAGCAAATAAAATAATTTTACAATCAGATCCAATCACCAGATACCTTGTTCAATTTAATAAAATGCAAAAACTTAACCAATCAACACACTCCAATAAGAAGTAACAATTATACCACCTGTATGTATTCAAAATGCATCAATCTACAGTAACACAAAAAACAGGGCAATCAACTGGAGTAGTGTATATATGCAAAAAAATATTTCATAATTTAATAGTATCTGATTCATTATCCCAATTACCACAGTAAATAACAAAAAAACAAAAAAGGAAAAAAACCTACTTGTCCTTCCAAATAATTTTAAAACACCAAAGTCAACTCCATCTCCATTCACTCCGCTATAACCCTACCTTGTCCATATGCCCCACATCTGTGGGCACCTTTTTGACCCCTATCAGCAAGCCCCCACAACAAATGTTATCCCCCTCCCCTTAATTTACCACTGCTGTTTACAACTTTGTTATATACGTATATATATATATATATATATATATATATATATATATTCCTGTTTATTAATACTGTGATGTATCACAAGAAATTATCTCACATTATTACATTATATGTTTTTGTAATTTAATGCCGATTCTTAGATTACTTTCCCTCGGATCAAGAACAATCACACCCGGCACAAGTAGCCTCGGTCTTTTCCTCAAACTGGGGCTACCAAGAGCCAGTAGAGGGCGTCACATCTTCTTTTCCTCTCATCCCCCATAGGGGACTGGTCTCTTTTCCTGTGTCGGCGGCCGCTCCGGGGGCTTTCACACTGCACGTACTCTGGTTGCGTGCGCAGCCCTTCATGACGCACGCGTATTGGACACCCACCCGCAAGTCGGATGTGCCTATGTGGCATCACGCAGCGCTCTATTGCGCATGTGCGATCCGCCGTTAAAAGGCCGAGGAAGTGAGCAAGGCACCACTTCCCTCTTGGTGAGGGAGAGAGGCAGACCTGATGGAAACGCTGCTCCTGGACAAACCTTACAGATGATATATGTGGACTACACAAACAGTGAGTTAGTTAAACAAATCTTGGAACTCTCCCAGTAAACATCGGAAGAGGCCATAAATACATTCTCTCTCACCAATAAAATACCTGTTTTGAATACTGCCACCTTTTTATTTTTATTTTTACTTTCATCTTTGATAGCCAAAAAGTTATACAACTGAAAATCTTTTTGGATTGGGCCAGTTTAGCTGTAAATATATCCCACAGTTAGTAAGTACATATTATCATTATTATATTATATATATTTTATTAAAGGGATACATTGAACAGCAGCATCCACACAGTTCTCAGTGTGAAGTCTAAGATCAGAGGAAAGTCACTTACCTTGGATCAGGCACACGCAAAAAGTATGTATTATTAAAACTATGCAACAATGGGATTTCACCCCTTGGAATGCATCTGTTTTTTGTCCAAAATTTATTATGATTACAGATATGGTGAATCATCCTTGACAAAGGCATTTCTGTATGTAAAAGCCGAAATGCGTTGGAATTCAGGATATTCCTTCTCTGCACATTCCAAGCTGACCTCCAAGCACGAAACAGCAGAGAGCAATGTTCTAAAAGTCACCATATCACTCTGTCACCAACTTCTTAACTTACTCACCTCCACTAATGGGTCTATAACCCAATACACCACCACTGTGTGTACATATTTCTACTTTTGTCTTTATTTAATAAATTGTTATAATTTTATATAAATCTTGTTTATTAGCCCATAAAGTCCCAATTACCTTGGCTTGAAGCACCAAACCTCTTAAAACATTCATACACATGGGATGTTGGCAAAACCAACTATCTAGGTTTTTTGAGAATCGCAACCCCCTACAGGTCTCTTTAGCATGCTCTGTTTAAAAGTAATACCATATTTATCATAGACCTAAATGTGTGATAATACTTAATTCTGTCCTTTCTTTCTTTACTCTGAAACAACATTTTACTTTAGAGCTGCAGTGAAACAATAAAAGAAACCTGTTCCGTCTAAAGTGTATTAAAAGCCCAAAACTTTATTTTTTGGGTTAAAGTTTCGAAAGTGTTAGGACCCTTGTCAGGTTTTCTTATTACTGTGTGTAAGATTCACACTCTGTGTTTCTCCTAATGATCATTACCACCTGGAACAGAAAGTGAGGAATATTTTCTAGTAGTCACCGGACCAGGAAACAGAAATCTACCCACCTGTTACAGTGGCAACTGTCAGTCGGAATTTCCTCTCATTTTAATTTCCTGTTATGTCTGTTAGGTCTCCAGTACATACAAAAAAATATACAAATAATAAATAAAATGTTATAAAAATTGATGGAACTGCAAATTTTTTTTTATACCCAGAAACAAAAATGACACCCAGGTAAACTGCTTACCACAGCAGTATTTGTTCCGCTGACTTTTTGGGGTTTTCTCTTGTCTTCCACAGTTATTAGCATCAGCCTACATCTCCTCCTAAATTCTTGAGTTGTCTTCTACAGTTATTGGCATTAGCCTACAGCTCCTCCTAAATTCTTGAGTTGTCTTCTACAGTTGTTGGCATTAGCCTACAGCTTCTCCTAAATCCTTGAGTTGTCTTCTACATTTATTGGTATCAGCCTACATCTCCTCCTAAACTCTTGAGTTGTCTTCTACAGGAGCTGTAGGCTGATGCCAATAAATGTAGAAGACAACTCAAGGATTTAGGAGGAGCTGTAGGCTAATGCCAACAACTGTAGAAGACAACTCAAGAATTTAGGAGGAGCTGTAGGCTAATGCCAATAACTGTAGAAGACAACTCAAGAATTTTGGAGGAGATGTAGGCTGATGCTAATAACTGTAGAAGACAACAAGAAGAAACCCCAAAAAGGTCTCACTCACCTGTGCATTGTAGCCCCACAGCATAGCTTCCAACTGTCCCTGATTTGGAACAAAGTCCCTCTGTCCCTCTTTATTCCTCATTTGTCCCTCATTTTTGTCTGATCTATATAGTTGTATATAAAATGCACTATTTATCTTTCAAAAAGTGTTTCCCAGTGCTAAACCTTTCATCCAATTTGTAAATTGCTGCATCTGTAAATTTTAAAAGCCGATATAAAAGGAATAGTAGTGGTAAAAAAAAAAAGCACTTGTGGGTTTATCTAATAATTTTTTTTTGTATAATTCTCCTTTAAGCGGGCGTGGTAAGGGGTGTGTCCCATGCCTACATATTTTTGCTAACAGGTGTCCCTCGTTTCAATCTCAAAAATTGGGAGGTATGCCACAGACTTCAGGAGCAGTGTCCCAGGCCCGGAGACAAAGGCAGATGAAGAAAAACATGCATTTACAGAAGTCTATGGGGCTGTAACACTCAGGTGTGGCCATGATGTGAATGGAAGTCTTCGTCCTGCGGCTGAAACACAGTGCTGTATACTGTATGGGTGGGGAGGAGCAGCATGGTGCATGGCAGTAAACACACAGAGTCTGGTTGCAGAGAACAGAACTTGTATTAATGCAGAATCCAGTCATTCACAACAGGCCCAGTGGGAGGGCACCTGATTGGGGACACTATGGCAAATAATAGCAGAGTGTAGCAAAACCGGTCTCAGATGTGCCGACAGCGTCTGTCTTGAGGGGTAAAATGCAGACTGGCCGGTCTGAGCCCAAATGGGGAGGCCTTCAAAAGGATGGTGTGTCCCTTTACTTTCCCTACTCCTCTGGAATCTCTCCCTGTCACTAATCACTGTCCCTATCAGATGGGTGACCTGTCTCTACACTACCCACATGTGAAATGTGCACTAAGGCTGGGAGCCAGGGCCTTAAATAGGCTCTGCTTGACCCAAGATGGCTGCTAGACTCACATGGGGCAACAGAATCCAATCGGAAAACTTCCCCAGTGATCCTGAAAACCATAGAGCATGGGTGCTCAACCTATGCCCCTCCAGCTGTTGTGGAACTACAAGTCCCATCATGCCTCTGCCTTTGGGAGTCATGCTTGTAATTGTCAGCTTTGCAATGTCTCATGAGACTTGTAGTTTCGCAACAGCTGGAGGGCCACAGGTTGAGCACGCCTTCCATAGAGGAACCACGTTCCTCATGACTTCCTCTGGCTCCACAGTGCTGCTGCGGTTAAGCGCCACCTGCAGTGGATAAAGTAGACTGCACCTGATTACATATGTAGCTGATGCTACATACAGTTTTTTACATCATTGACAGCGGGTGCATCTGTTAGTAAAGGAAACAGCTTGTTTGGGCCAGCTTGGCCTAAACAAACTATTTTGAGTCATAGTAAACCTGGAGTTAGGATTTAATCAGTGGCACAGGGCATCGCACCTGAGGATTTAAAGATGAAGTTTAGTTATTTTTTTAAGGGTATACAAAACCAAACACATTCATTTTGTGTACTGATGTCTATCTTAATAACTGAAAGTTGGTGCTACTGGTAAAAATTTTCCCTGCAGTGCCTCCTTCATATCTACAGGATACTGCCCTGAATGGTGCTGTGACAACAGCAGCCTTTGCTACCGAGAAAAGTTGTCTCCATCTCCCTCTGCCATCTCCACCATACATAATGCTTATATTTCTATTATCATACAGCGCATTGCATTCTGTGAATGGGTGGTGGAGATCCTGTGATTCAGCTGCTCCACCTCCATTCACAGAATGCAATGCATTGTGGGAGTGTGGTAATACAGCAATATATAGTAAATGGGAGTAGCCCCTACGCTATCACTAGTAGATGAGAAGAGTATTGGAACAAAGGTAAAAGATGGGATCAGCTGCAGCTCTTATCTCAGCCTTTCATAAATAACTGAATCAATCACAATAGGTAAAATGTTAAAGCCGCGCTTATCCTAACATAAATAGTATAAATTAACAATTAATAAGTGTAGTCATAAGTGGATAAATAAAATCTATGCTTCATAAATAGTAAATCCAAGGTGCTCGTAGTGTCACAAATTGTGCAATAATTAAAGTGGAGTTCCACCCTAAAATTATACTTACCTCCATCTTCTCGCTCCGGGTCACCTGAAAAACAAATGGATAATTGCAATTTTTTTTTTTACTTACCTCGTTACCTTACTTCCTCTTCCTCCCCTTGGCGGCCGCGGCGAGTCGTCACTTCCTGGCATGCAATGATTCCTGGGAGCTGAACGTCATCGCTCCCAGGAATCAATGCGCCTGCACCGGCCCCGACGTCAGTTCCGGTGCAGGCGCCGTCATACCTTGCAAAACAGCTTCTGGGCATGCCCAGAAGTTGTGGAGGGATGACGCTGCGGCACCGGAAGTGACGGCGGGGCCGGTGCAGTGCATCGTGGGACCGATGAAGACGGAAGAGGACACAGAAGAGGATCGCGCTGGCTTCAAGCTGACCACACCTGAGATGGCAGTGCTGGAGAATACATTTTCAAGGTAAGTATTTCTTCTAAAAGGTAAGTGCAACCTGGGACAGATCAGAGGCTAGCCATTGTGGAATGCACTAGCCCTGACTGTCCCGGGGGTATTTTTAGTAAAAAAAACGTTCACTGGGTGGAACTCCGCTTTAAAAGCATATACACAAGCGTAAATAATCCATAGCATATAATCTGCTGTGAAGAAAGGTGCTATGTGCAAAAAGGATAATCTGAAAAAGTCAATAGGTATGCAAACAGAATATTCGTCCCAATGTGAGGACTAGCTATGCCTCCAAAAAATAAATATAAAGTGACAATAGTGACAAAGTGAAAGTGGGCTGCGTGACAGTAAAATACACTGTAATTAATATAGGTTGTAAAATCATCAAAATTTAGCTAATAAAACAAGTTCATTCAGTGGTATGTTGCAGCATCAATCATCGTAAAGTGACGGTGGCGTGGACTCAGGTGATAGGATCAGGTGGGTAATTCCAGGCACCAAACAGTGAACCATGACAAAGAAAATATGTAAACCTTCCAGGTGTGCTACAACCTTACCTTACTGCTGTAAGGTTATAGCATTTGAAAAAATATTTTTCCAGTTTAATGTAAGTCGCTACATTTTTTATGCAAATACTGCACCAGAGGAAGCTTTCTGTTGGTCTGCCCCCACTTGGGAGTATACAGGATACAAACAACTCCCCCCTCACCCCTGGAAGGCAGAAGGCGGAAGGCGGAAGGATCCTACTAATATACCCCCTCCCAGAACCCCTCTTGGATGTAAGCAGGATCACTGGAAAAATATTTTTTCAAATGCTGTAACCTTACAGCAGTAAGGTAAGGGGGTTGCACACCTAGAAGCTTTACATATTTTCTTTATCATGATTCACTGTTTGGTGCCTGGAATCACCCACCTGATCCTATCACCTGAGTCCACGCCACCGTCACTTTACGATGATTGATGCTGCAACATACCACTGAACGGACTTGTTTTATTAGCTAAATTTTGATGATTTTACAACCTATATTAATTACAGTGTATTTTACTGTCACGCAGCCCACTTTCACTTTGTCACTATTGTCACTTTATATTTATTTTTTGGAGGCATAGCTAGTCCTCATATTGGGACGAATATTCTGTTTGCATACCTATTGACTTTTTTGGATTGTCATTTTTGCACATAGTACCTTTCTTCACAGCAGATTATATGCTATGGATTATTTATGCTTGTGTATATGCTTTTAATTATTGCACAATTTGTGGCACTACGAGCACCTTGGATTTACTATTTATGAAGCACAGATTTTATTTATCCACTTATGACTACACTTATTAATTGTTAATTTATTTATGTTAGGATAAGCACAGCTTTAACATTTTACCTATAATACAGCAATATAAATGGTGGAGAGGGCAGAAGGAGGGTGAGAAAACGGTGCAACTTTTCTCAGTAGCAGTGGCTAATGTTAACCTTCATAACATTGGAAGCAGCCTCTCAGGACAGTACCTAGTAGCTATTAAGGCAGCACTGCAGGGATGATTTTTGCCAGAAGTAGTTGCTTGCAGGTAATGGAATATACACCACTTCACAGCTCATGTGTTTTGTGGTGTAAAAAAGAAGAAAACAAACTAAATTTTAGCTTTTAAGGAAACCGTGGAAGTTGCCATTGCTACTTTTTCAAACAAGTATGCTGAAAATTAAACTGGCATTTGTCCTTAAAACTGAACTATGGGGAAAAGCTAATGTTGTTTAAATCCATTCATCATGTGTATTCCTTCTTAAATCTTGATGTGCATTGTGTATTTCTTCCAGATCTGTGTAGTAATTCAGTGTCTCTCTGTGCAGGAGCTTTCTGTAATAAAGACTGCTCACTGATGCTCTCTCCTCTTGTGCAAGGTGACTGGTCATATCTCCACCCCCTCTGCAGGCATTTTGTAATGGGTGGAGCTGTTGGGCCCCTCCCACAGCTCTGCTCTCTGCATAGGCTATGTACAGAACAGTAATGGTATATAGGAAAGGGACACAACCCTGCCTGCCACAACCCCACTATGTAGTCCATGAATAATTAATATCCAAAAAAATTATTAAAACCAAAATCTACCAATAATTAAGAAATAGTGGTAAAAAGTGGTGCAAAAAGTATTAAATAGAAATAAGTCCACAATACAATATAGATAAAAAAACAAACAAACAGTGGCACCCAGTGAAAGTTCAGTGTCTAAATGAAATTAACCTCCAAAAATAAATATATCCAATTGGGATGTGATCTGTGCTGAATCTCTGCTGTTATATTAATTTTCACACCCCACCACGAGTCAAACGTTGTCACCACTTCCCCATAAGATCTGCACTTACCACAACTTGTTGCCTTACACTCTCGTGTTTGGCAATCAGGCAATGTACTTCTTCCAGTGGTGGTTCTCAATCATCTAGGTAATTCCATATAATTTCCATGTATAAAACAAAGAGAGAACAAATGCTGCAGAGGATTTCCTAAGTCCCAGGATTCATTGTGCAAAGGGAAGGGGTGGGGTATCTCTCATGCAGATAGAAGTTGTATGCACCACATAGAATATTTCGAACCGGGCCATAATTGGCAGCATTTATTTCACATTGTTTTATTTCTTATTTTTCTGTTACTGTGTTGCAGTGGTGGGATCAACAACTTAGAGGGTTTCGGTCACTATAGATCCTGTAGAGTATTTTCAAAAAATAATTAATTAAATCCAAAAGTTATTTCTACAACTACTTTTCCTTTTTATTAGCTATTTTATTTAACAAATGCAATCATTTAGAGGTTAGATGAAAGGCTCAGTGTAATACATTTGGTCATTAAAATACATTTTGAAAAGGTCTCTATAAATAAGACCAAAAGGGGATAAATGGAGAAGAAAGTGGGACTGTCCCTCCAGATGGATGATGGTTGGGAGCTATGCATACAGAAAAAAGAGCAACCAATTAACATATCTTTCCCAATGTTTTCACAGTCAGGTGAACAAACAATAACTGCATAGTATGCTAAATAAGCAGTTAATACACAAAAACAAAGAGCATTTGTGTCCTTGTGTAAATGATGACCTATTTATTATCAGAGGTGAAATTAGAAAGAACATAGCTCTATAGCAAATGTTACATTTAGCTCCCATTAGATGGGTGGTGTATAATGCACCTTGTTTTCACCCCTTAAACCTGTGGAGGTCCACTTGCTTTAAAAAAGTACCCTAAAGTACGGCCCCTGAGATTAGCAAAAGTTGCAAATAATATAAAGAATATGAAAAGCTACAGAAGACTGTCAGAGAATGTGGATATGATACAGTATATCAGCCTTTCTCA
Organism: Pelophylax lessonae; assembly: GCF_965119305.1. Classification (NCBI taxonomy): domain Eukaryota; kingdom Metazoa; phylum Chordata; class Amphibia; order Anura; family Ranidae; genus Pelophylax; species Pelophylax lessonae. Next base: position 101,815,288 of record NC_138769.1, read on the forward strand.
AACTTTTTACCCCTAAAATTATTCTCAGGTCCTGTTAAAGGGAAATTCCAGTCAAAAATGAAAATGTTCCTATTAATAGTATGTTAAATATCTTTATGTTTGATATTATTCATTTTCTGGTTAGCTGCTTGTGTAGGTTAGAAAGTTTTATCTAAACTAGACAATCAGCTTCTTCCTGTTCTTCACCAACAACGTTATCTCCCTTTATCTGAATTTTCACTTCCTGAAAAGGTTGTCGGTCTTTCTTAGACAGGCATGCCTAGACCTGCCCAGCCCGGCCCCCACCACTCGTATCCTTCACAGAACATGATCTCCTGTCTTCATAGCCTCATTTAGGCCTGAAGCTTTTCCTGAGAGAGCATGTGACTGGCGCAATATATGAAAGAAATAAGGTACAAAGGAACATTTTTGAAAGTTTAGGATACAGATCCATTTCTATTGCTCATTACATGTGAGTAATGAGTTAAGGGCTCTGTTTCCACTAGTGCGACTTGTCCTGCGATTTTGGACACATAAAGTTGCATGACATGTCACAGCCCATTGATTTCAATGGCACCTGTTTACATCTATGCTACTTTGAAAATCAGCGACTTTGAAAAGGTGCTTGCACTACTTTGATGTGACTTTGATCCAGAGAGTGTAAAGTTTGATCAAAGCTGCACTCAAAGTCGCACTCTAAATTGCACAACCTAAGAGTTGTACTAGTGGAAACATAGCCACTAGGATAGAGTGCGAATTTGGAGTGCAACTTTAAGTGCAGCTTTGTGTGTCCAAAGTCACATGACATGTCAAACTAGTGGAAACTGAGCTTTAGTCTATGTTTCCACTATTGCAATTTAGGGTGTGACTTTGATGCGACTTTGATCCAACTTTACACTTTCTGGATCAAAGTTGCATCAAAGTTGGGCAGGTACCTTTTCAAAGTCGCTGATTTTCAAAGTCACATAGATGGGAATGGGTGCCATTGATCATTCGCTCTAGTGGAAACATAGACTTAGTGTGGTTGCCTTTACTATGACCATTGTAGACTATGAGCTGAGACCCCCGAGCACTTCCAGCCACACTGACAGCTCCCCCCCTCCCCTGTGTCCAGTTCCCTTCTCCTATGGAGCCCAGCACAGCTATACTGTATATGTGACCCCCCCCCCCCCCCCGGGTCCTGTGTGGATGGGTTTTTTTTATTTCTTAATTTTCTAATGAATTAGGATGTACAATGCATCCTTACTGAACAGTGGGCGGGAACCTATGATCAGTTCCTCCCATCCTGTATATGCCTACTGCCTACACGGGAACAGAGCCCCTCCCTGGAAGTGATGTCACTGGTTTTCAGTAACCACACCCTATTGCTGCTCTTGGACTCAGCAGGAAGAGGGATTGAAATCATGTGACAGCACTGAAAACTACAAAATAAAGGTAGAAAAACTGGAATTTTCTCATTTTGACACATAAGGCTGAACTCAGCTCACATTAATGATTGCAGGGGAGAATTTAAGGTATTAGGCTGGACTTCCGGTTTAAACTGTCCTATACCTATGGTACACAAGCATGATCAGTGAGTAGAGGAAAGTTTTAAATGAAAGAATAAAGAAGGAAGCATGCCTAGAGTACTTGACACCTGGCGCAGAAAATTCTTCAACTTCCCCCTGCTTTATGAACAATAATATTTTAATAATAATCATGAAATTAAAAAAATAATGGCCAGAATGGCCAGTAAAAAAATGAAGATCAATGGAAAAATGCCTCCTTACATTGGTGGTCAGCGTACTGCCTCCTTACACTGGTGGTCAGTGTGGTGCTCCCTTACATTGGTGGTCAGTGTGTTCTCTCACTGTATATTGGTAGCCACCGTAATGAATACAGACTACTTATTTGGTTCAGCCCCACACAGATCATACACCTCATTTTTTTTTGTCCACCAATAAGTCCTACCTGTGACGAGACCCTTGCTCGCTCGCTTCCGCTCTCCCGACACTCCTCTGTTTCTAGTGAGTCAGCTTGCAGATCGCAACGTCTGATGGTTCGGTCAACCAAGGCTCCGGAATCCGAACTACAGCTATGTGCCGTTCGGAATCCATTAGAACAAACACCAAGCAGGCTGTATGTAAGTTCAAACAGGAAGACAATTTATTGGAAGCACACAGCACACTTTTATACAGAACTTGGAACATCCTGCCCCCAACAACCGCCCTCCTATTGGTCAATTGCAAAGTACCTGCAGTTCCCCTTCTGGTCCTCCTTAGCCATGCAAATGAGGACTTGAAAATGAGTCAGCAGGGATTGGTCCAGCTTGGATAGCTTGACCAGAAGGACTGTTATGTGTAATGAGACAGAAGCCCCAGGGGGCAATTAATGTACACAATAGCCAGACACAGAACAATGGTTCCCTAACGAGCCCCCAATACACATTACTCTGAGTGTCAATACATCCCTTAGCAGACAGCAGGTGAGTTCATTAGCACACCCGACAATAGGTGAATGGAAAGCCACCTCAGACAAAAGCAACATTGTTAGACAGTCCGTCTCCTCATTGAACTTCCTGGAATGACCATATTAGGAGCTGTACTTCCTGGTCAGAGACCTCATGGCAAATGGGAACAAATCTCAATATTTCTACATGGAGACCTTGCTGACAAATATGAAGCAATTCAAACCATCACCCATCTGTCCTTAAATTCCAGTGACGGTGAACACCGTCACATATCATTCCCCCAAAGGTAGACTAATCCAGGTACCAGACCTACAATCGGTCTGGGCCTGATTTAGTCGGGTAACAAGTCCCAAAGAGTCCATCCATCATGGCAGCTTCCTTGACAAAGTTCCACATAGTTTGTAAGTTTGTCTTGGCAAGGCGCATGGAGCTCTCATAGCCAATTAGTCTGTGAAAGTCTGGTTTGGGCAGGCCAGACTGGGCTTCTTGGGCACCCTGTGTCCCTAAAAGACACAGGGTGATTTAGACATTAGAGGAGCCTAGTAGGCTGAGAGAAGAACTTTCCAACCTCTCTAAGGTAGGCTGTGTTCCACGGGCCCTCCTAATGTCTGCACCCACCCAGTACCCCAAACAAATTGTTGGGAAAACAGTGTTACTCACCCAGCCAACCTCTGCCTCTCTCGCAGAACATACCCGCTGCTGTGGATAAGTGTGGACTGGCCCTTCTCCTGGGAGTCCTTTCAGCCGCTGGAGAGAAGACAGGGGGGATGGGCTCACTTCCTCATGCTTTTGGGGATCTGGGCCGACTGCCCAGCATCCCTGGCGTGTACAGGTGGAGATTGTAGCTTTTGCGGGTGCTGGGCAGAGGTCGGTAACACTATGCCCTGTCGCCAGCTCTTCTGCTGGGTTGGGGTTGGCGAATAATACCCCCAGGACCTTGTTGGGGGTCTTCTGTAGAGAGGAGCGATTGCCTACCTCCTCCTCCTGGTATTCCTGCAGGGTTGGTTGAGGGATCTGGACTGGCCGCCCAGCATCCCTGTAGGTCTGGTGCAGAGACTGTGGTCCCATCTGCACCATTGGGGTCAGGGCTGTTGTCTCCCTGTGGTTAGGGAGAAGGAATAGTTGTCTCCTCTCCCTGGAAGGTACACTGCTGCTTGGAAGGAAGAACGACACCTTCGGCTCCCTGTAACTCCTGCTGTAGCTGGGGACCTGGGCCAGCTGCCTAGCCTCCCTGTAGGGCCGGTAGAGAGACCTCGGTCCCATCTCCACCTGCCATCGGTGGGTCTTCACAGTACCCCCAGTCTGTACTGTCTCTCCAACTGAAGGGTTGTGGGTCTGGATCTGCCACCCAGCACTCCGGCTCTGCTTGCAGGGTAGATTGGGGTGGAATGGAGCAGAGCAGGCGTTGGTAGTCCTGCTCCAGTTCCCACTCCATTCTGACCAGATGAATCAGGTCTGACCCCAGGTCATTCGCTTTGGGGAGACCCAGTAGGGCTTCCCTGGTATCCTGGATTTCCCAGCGCCGAAACTCTGCTGGACATCCAAAGTCCCTCTCCTCAAAGGCCTTCCACAGCAAGCCCGGGCCACTATTGTCCTCACCTTCCGGCATATTGTCGTCAGCCATCCAGTGGTCGTAGCTGGTGGCGTACCACTTTATTGCCCGGTAAGCTTCATTCAGCCACAACTCCTTCCAAATCAGGTTCCACAGCTCCGTCACCCACTCATCCAGGGGTTGCTCTCCTAGGAAAGGTAACCGCAGGGCAACGTATACCTGGAACCGCTGTTCTTCGCTGGGAAGGTTCTCTCTTTGCCTCCACTGCACATCCTCTAAGGCCTCATACCTCATTTCCTTTCGAGTGAAATCTCTCCAGTCCAGTATGGCTTCCTCTGATCCAGGCCCATCCTCTTGGACCAAGTGTTGCTGCAACCTCCAGCGAAACTCCTCATATGGGGACGCTGCATCTTTAGGCGTTTTCTCCGATTGCCGTCTTTCTGCCATTCTCTGCTCATGCTGCCGCTCTCGCTCTCTCTCTTGTCGCTCTCGTTCCCTCTCTTGTCGCTCTAGTTCTTTCTCTTGTCACTCATCCTGCAGCTGGATGTCTCTAATGGCATTCTGTATGGCGGTCTCTGATGGGTTAGCACCATATAATGCCAACCGCTCTCGAACTTGTTGCTGAAACAAGTCTTCAACTGACCGGGGTCCTGCATCACCACCCCTCTGATCCATCTCGGCTGGCTCACTGTTTAGGGTGGCCTTGTTCTTTGTCCCACTGGTCCCTCCATGGCTCTCAAGTAAGTCCTTCAGCATGGCTCTCCTGCATGCTGCATAGCTGGTCATTGACTGTGGTGGTTTGGAGTGTCCCGGTAACTGGAGAGTAAATCCCACCGCTGCCAACCAATGTGACGAGACCCTTGCTCGCTCGCTTCCGCTCTCCCGACACTCCTCTGTTTCTAGTGAGTCAGCTTGCAGATCGCAACGTCTGATGGTTCAGTCAACCAAGGCTCCGGGATCCGAACTACAGCTATTTGCCGTTCTGAATCCATTAGAACAAACACCAAGCAGGCTGTATGTAAGTTCAAACAGGAAGACAATTTATTGGAAGCACACAGCACACTCTTATACAGAACTTGGAACATCCTGCCCCCAACAACCGCCCTCCTATTGGTCAATTGCAAAGTACCTGCAGTTCCCTTTCAGGTCCTCCTTAGCCATGCAAATGAGGACTTGAAAATGAGTCAGCAGGGATTGGTCCAGCTTGGATAGCTTGACCAGAAGGACTGTTATGTGTAATGAGACAGAAGCCCCAGGGGGCAATCAATGTACACAATAGCCAGACACAGAACAATGGTTCCCTAACGAGCCCCCAATACACATTACTCTGAGTGTCAATACATCCCTTAGCAGACAGCAGGTGAGTTCATTAGCACACCCGACAATAGGTGAATGGAAAGCCACCTCAGACAAAAGCAACATTGTTAGACAGTCCGTCTCCTCATTGAACTTCCTGGAATGACCATATTAGGAGCTGTACTTCCTGGTCAGAGACCTCATGGCAAATGGGAACAAATCTCAATATTTCTACATGGAGACCTTGCTGACAAATATGAAGCAATTCAAACCATCACCCATCTGTCCTTAAATTCCAGTGACGGTGAACACCGTCACACTACCCAAGATCCAATTGTCTTACAAAGGCTGCATCTTGGTCTCCAACTATGCTCCTATTACATTATCCATCACCCTAGGAGACATGTCACCAAAATCCTTGCAATGGAGACTAAATGTCACAAGGTGTTGAGTTTATAGATTTGCATGGGTGGATTCCCCTTTTTCGAGAAGATATTTATTTGCCATTATGTTTGAAAAAAAAATATACACTGCTCAAAAAAATTAAAGAAACACTTTTTAATCAGAGTTTAGCATCCAGTCAATTAAACTCCTGGGGTATTGGTCTGGTCTGTTAAGTAGCAGAGGGAGTTGTTACTCAGTTTCAGCGGCTTTGGTGTTAATGCAATAAACAACAGGTGCACTAAATGGGCAACAATGAGACGGTCTCCAAAACAGGAATGGTTTTACAGGTGGAGGCCACAGACATTTTTTCCCTACTCATCTTTTCTGACTGTTTTTCACTAGTGTTGCATTTGGCTAGGGTCAGTGTCACTACTGGTAGCATGAGGCGATACCTGGACCCTATAGAGGTTACACAGGCAGTCTAACTCCTCCAGGATGGCACATCAATGTGTGCCATTGCCAGAAGGTTTGCTGTGTCTCCCAGCACAATCTCAAAAGCATGGAGGAGATTCCAAGAGACAGGCAATTACTCTAGAAAAGCTGGACAGGGCCATAGAAGGTCCCTAAAGCGAAACTCCACCCAAAGGGGACGTTCCGCTTTAAGGACTCGTTCCCTGCTCTTCTTACACAATTGGCACTGCAGGTACCTGATTTTGAAAGGTACCTGCTCCCACTTCCGTTCTGAACTGCAGGGCTTGGGAACGGAAGTTCTCCTCCCTCCTGTCCTCTGGGACACTGACAGTTCCCAGAAGTCTGCATCCACCAATCAAGGATGTGCCGCGAGACTTGCGTATGCGCAGTGGGCACCCAACTGTGAAGCCGCAAGCTGTCACAGCCAGGTGCCCATAATGAAGATGCCGGCACCACCGAGGGTGGACAGCGGATAAAGACGGCTGGGGTGAGTTCACCACTGGACCGTGGGACAGGTGAGTGGCTATTTTTTAAAAGTGAGCAGCTGCTGACTTTTATTTTTTTTATAGATGGCTGGAGTTCCTCTTCAACCCATCAGCAGGAAAAGTATCTGCTCATTTGTGCAAGAAGGAACAGAATGAGCATTGCCAGAACCCTACAAAATTACCTCCAGCATGCATCTGGTGTGAATGTCTCTGACCAAACAATCAGAAACGGACTTCATGGCCCTTTAGGGAACATCGGGCCTGAGGGCCCGATGTTCCCTAAAGGGCCCTGTGCCCACTGCCCAGCACTGTGGAGCTCAGTTGGCATTTGCCATAGAACACCAGAATTGGCAGGTCCCCCACTGGTGCCCTGTGCTCAGGGGCGGACTGAGCAGTCGGGCACTTCGAACGTGGTCCGAGGGCCCGGCCGGTTAGGGGCCCGCCGCGAAGTACAGAATTAATTCACCCGCTGTTGTCTCTCAGAGACAACATCGGGCTATCAGGGCTAAGTGGGAAGAGGGGAGGGGCCCGGCAGCCGGCGCTACTGTAGTGGGAGGAGGGGCCTGGCGCTGCCTACTTCACTCCTTGGCCAGATGCAGGGCAGAGAGGCAGCCTCAGCTAGAAGACTCCGCCCCCTCTCTTCAGCCATCAAGGCATGGATCACTGGACCCTGTTCAGCAGCACACACAGACAATCGCAGCTGAACTGGAGGGCATGTGAGATGAGGGGGAGTCCGGGGAAGAGCCTGAAGCCGATTTAGACAAGGGGGAGGGGCCTAATTGCGAGGGGGAGGAGCCGTGCAAGACAAGGGGGAGGAGCCTGAAGATGAGGGAGAGGAGCCTGGAGACGAGTGAGTCCAGGGGGGAGGGGCGCAGTGGCACTGATACCACCACAGATGAAGATTTCTCCATTACATCTCTGGAAGGTAGGGCATGCAAAATGTTTTTATCTTTATGCTGTCAGAATCTGGCTGTGAATATTATTGTACCAGCCACCCCTTGTGCCATGCCCACAGTCTCTGACCACCCATTGTGCCATGCCCACAGTCTCTGACCAACCATTGTGCCATGCCCACAGTCTGACTGCCCCTTGTGCCATGCCCGCAGTTTGTGCCATGCCCACAGTCTCAAACCATCCCTTGTGCCATGCCCGCAGTCTCAGTCTGCCCCTTGTGCCACGTCCACAGTCTCTGACCACCCATTGTGCCATGCCCACAGTCTCTGACCACCCATTGTGCCATGCCCACAGTCTGACCACCCATTGTGCCATGCCCACAGTCTCTGACCCCCCATTGTGCCATGTCCACAGTCTCTGACCACCCATTGTGCCATGCCCACAGTCTCTGACTGCCCCTTTTGCCATGCCCACAGTCTCTGACTGCCCTTTGTGCCATGCCCACAGTCTCTGACTGCCCCTTGTGCCATGCCCGCAGTCTGACTGCCCCTTGTGCCATGCCCACAGTTTGTGCCATGGCCACAGTCTCAAACCATCCCTTGTGCCATGCCTGCAGTCTCGGTCTGCCCCTTGTGCCATGTCCGCAGTCTCTGACCATCTCTTATGCATTGTATGCAGGCTCTGTGGACAGTAATGTAAGGGGGGGGGGGGCTCTATGGACTCTTGTGTAATGGGGGCTGTGGTGACCAGAGACTCTTTTACATCAGAGTTTTCCTTTACACCAGAGTCTATAGCAAAGCCTCTTACATCAGAGTCCACAATGTTCTCTTTTATGTCAGGGTCCTCAGAGTTCCCACTTACACTGTGAAGGAAAACCCTGTGTTCGGTTTTATTAACCTGACCTTCATATAAATGGAGAAATAAGTTTTTAGCCTTTTGTTATACCTAAAACACATTGCTAATCACACTAGTATCATGTGCGAACAATACATAGCTTAAATATTGATATTTGCACTGTTTTGCACTGAAATTAGCCATTTTATGTAATTTTTTGAATTGTCTGTAAAACATGTGGCTCTGTTAGTAAATTAGATGTGGCTCTGTCTTGTAAATTTTGTACACCCTCTCAGTAAATTTCCCTCAGGGGGGTTGGCAACACTGCACCCCATTACAGTGTCCCCCCTCAACTATATATCCTGAGCGCTGCTTTCCCATCTCCTGCGTCTGGGCTTGGCATAGCAGGTGCCGCCCTTCTTCTAGAGGCAGGGTGTGGGTGTGGCTGGAGGCGGGACAAGGGTTGACTGGAGGCGGAACATGGGTGGGGCCTGGAAAGGGGCCCTTAATTTATTTTGCCCAGGGGCCCTGAGGGTTCTCAGTCCGCCCCTGCCTGTGCTTTTCCCAGATGAGACCAGGTTCACCCTCAGCACATGTGACAGACATTAAAGGATCTGGAGAAGCCATGGAAAGCATTATGCTGCCTGTAACATCCTTCAGCATGACCGGTTTGGTGGTGGGTCAGTAATGGCCTGGGGAGCTATATCCATGGAGGGATGCACAGACCTCTACAGGCTAGACAATGGCACCCTGACTGCTATTCGGTATCAGAATGAAATCCTTGGATCCATTGGGAGACCCTACACTGGTGTAGAGGGCCCTAGGTTCCTCCTGATACACGAGAAAGCCCAGCCTCATGTGGCGAGAGTATGCAGCCAGTTCCTGGAGGAGGAAGGAATTGATACCATTGAATGGTCCCTACGCTTGCCTGACCTAAATCCAATGTAACACCTCTGGGACATTATGCTTTGTTAAATCCAACGCCACCAGGTTGCATCTAAGTCTGCTCAGGAGCTCAGTGATACCCTGATCCAGATCTTGGAGGAAATATCCCAGGATACCATCCGTCGTCTCAGTAGGAGCATGCCCCGATATTGTCAGGAATGCATACAAGCACATGGGGGCCATACAAACCATTTTGAGTTGCTGAATTGAAATTTCAGCTAAATGGACTAGCCAGCTGCATAATTTTTTCACTTTGATTTTTGGGGTGTTTTTGAACTCAGCCCTTTGTAAGTTGATAATCTTCATTTCCATCAAACAATGTGGCATCCTTTCATTCCTAAAGCCCCGTACACACGTACTGATCGTCGGCCGAGCGATCGGCTGTCTTTTGTCCAGGGCTGTCGTGTCTGTTGAAAACTGCAAAAGACTGCACACTAATTTTGTCGGCCAACAACAGCCGACTGCAGAAGTGATGTCATGTGATGGTTAACTTTCCTTGTCTTTTTTCTTTTCTGAGCATGCCCAGTCTTGCTAATCTACTGTCTGTCGGCCGAAATCTGTACTGAATGGCGAACAATCGGCCGTTCTGGTGTTGGCCAACAAAAATTTTAATGCCTGCACGACAGATTCTGTTCGGCCAAAAATGCGCTGTCGGCTGTCGGAAGCATCATACTAACAAGCCTACAATCGGCCGATCGGTCGTCGGCCGAATATTTACGGCCGACAATCGGTACGTGTGTACGGGGCTTTACACATTACCCAGTCCATATAAGTATAGATATCCAGCATGATTTTTTTCCCATTCAGATCTGATGTATTTTCAAAGTGTTCCTTTAAGTTTTTTTAGCAGTGTATATACAGTATCTCACAAAAGTGAGTACACCCCTCCCATTTTTGTAAATATTTTATTACATCTTTTTATGTGACAACACTGAAGAAATTACACTTTGCTACAATGTAAAGTAGTGTGTGTACAGCTTGTATAACAGTGTAAATTTGCTGTCCCCTCAAAATAACTCACCACACAGCCAATAATGTCTAAATCGCTGGAAACAAAAGTGAGTACACCTCTAAGTGAAAATGTCCAAATTGGACCCAATTAGCCATTTTACCTCCCCGGTGTCATGTGACTCATTAGTGTTACAAGGTCTCAGGTGTGATTCTACAGAGTTCGTTTCCATGAGGTGCCATGTTGAACCTCCAGTGACCTGTATGAGAGAGTGAGAGCGATAACACCAAATTTAACACACCTACTCCCCATTCACACCTGAGACCTTGTAACACTAACGAGTCACATGGCAACCGGGAGGTAAAATGGCTAATTGGGTCCAATTTGGACGTTTTCACTTAGAGGTGTACTCACTTTTGTGGCCAGCGGTTTAGACATTAATGGCTGTGTGTTGAGTTATTTTAGGGGACTGAAAATTTACACTGTTATACAAGCTGTACACTCACTACTTTACATTGTACCAAAGTGTAATTTATTCAGTGTTACATGAAAAGATATAATAAAATATTTACAAAAATGTGAGGGATGTACTCACTTTTGTGAGATACTGTATGTATCCTGAACCGTGATGGATTAGGCTCTCAGATACAAAATGATTTGCATAGGAGTTACAAGACCCTTTTTGAATGACTATTTAGCCAATCTCTTGTCGGGTTGTGAGAACTCCCTCCGCATACTTGACAGTAATTCCTGTCTAGAGAAGTGGATTGAGAATCCAATCATCAGACCAGCAGTACTCCTCTTAAAATCACATCTGATGGAATTGGAATTGCCATCCCTAGAGACTGTAAGAACCACGTTATCCCAACAGAACTTGCTTATCGTTGCTGGAGCAAAGGATTCCTCCTGGCACAGTCAGAGGCTTATATATGAGTTATTGACCAACATGGCCTGAAGTGCTTGACCTGAGGGTCCAACTGTCCGAGACCAAAGCTGTATCTTCCTATCATAAGAGGAGCAATTAGGTACCCATAAAATACGCATGGGTGGCACAAATATGAAAAAAGCCAGTAAGCAACCTCTACCCCAGAAGTTGGGCTCTTTGCTAACTACTTGGTTGAAAACTCTCTTCAATACATTCTGGACTCCAGGCCGGAACTGTAAGAGCAAACCCTTTGGCGTTAAACATTGACTCTTAAATCACAGTCCTCTTTCATTCAGCAGACAGACAGACAAACTAAACACAACTCTTAGCTATCAAATGAAGCTAGCCTTTGAAGGGGACTTTTAGACTCTCACATGTAGATAAGATTGTCCCACTTGTAGAATTATTCCCAGGTATTTGCTATCAAATTAAGCTAGCCCTTTAAGGGGACGGCTAGACTCTCACAATGCAGACAAGATTGTCCCACTTGTAGAATTATTTCCAGCTATTTGCTTTGAGATGAAGCTAGCCCTTTAAGGGATTGTTTATACTCTCACAATGCAGAAGAGATTGTTCTACTTGTAGAGTCATCTCCAGCTATTTTTCAAGATAAAGCTAGCCTTTGAATGGGCAGTTTAAACTCTTAACTTGCCCTCACTCGGCTCTATGGTCTTGGAGGATCGGAGCTACGGCAAACGTCGTTGCCTAGCAACCGGTTTAAAGGTCCTTTTTTTTTCATTTTATTTTATTTATTTATTAATTTTTTTTTCTATCTTTTAGTGTACTTGTGAGATCTGAGGACTTTTTGACCCCAGATCTCACAAAAAAGAGGTCCTGTCATGCCTTTTTCTATTACAAGGAATGTTTACATTCCTTGTAATAGAAATAAAAATGATCAATTTTTTTTTTAAAAAACGGTGTAAAAATAAAAAATAATAAATAAAATAAATAGTAAAAAAAAAAAAAAATTAAAGCGCCCTGTCCCTGTGAGCTTGCGCGCAGAAGTGAACGCATACGGAAACCCCGCCCACATATGTAAACGGTGTTCAAACCACACATGTGAGGTATCGCCGTGATCGTTAGAGCAAGAGTCATAATTTGAGCCCTAGACCTCCTCTGTAACTCTAAGATGGCAACCTGTAGAAATTTTTAAAATGTCGCCTATGGCGATTTTTAAGTACCAAAGTTTGTCGCCATTCCGTGAGCGTGCGCAATTTTGAAGCATGACATGTTGGCTATCTATTTACTCGGCGTAACATTATCTTTCACATTATGGAAAAAAATTGGGCTAACTTTACTGGTTTCTTTTTTTAATTAAAAAAAGTGAATTTTTTTCCAAAAAAATTGCATTTGGAAGACCGCTGCGCAAATACGGTGTGATAAAAAATATTGCAATAATCTCCATTTTATTCTCTAGGGTCTCTGCTAAAAAAATATATATAATGTTTGGGGGTTCTAAGTAGTTTTCTAGCAAAAACAACTGATTTTAGCTTGTAAACACCAAATGTCAAAAATATTCCTAGGCAAGTGGCTAGGATGCATGATGGTGCTCCTTGGATGTTGGGCCCCTCTATATGGCTAGGCTGTGTAAAAGTCTCACACATGTGGTATCACCATACTCCGAAGGAGTAGCAGAATGTATTTTGGGGTGTCATTTTTGCTGTGTACATGCTATGTGTTAGAAATAGCTTATAAATTGACAACTTTGTGGGAAAAAAAAAATATTTTCTTCATTTTCCCAAGAATTGTGGGAAAAAATTATAACTTCAAAAAACTCACCATGCCTCTTACTAAATACCTTGGACTGTCTACTTTACAAAAAGGGGTCATTTGGGGGGTATTTGTACTGTCCTGACATTTCAGGGCCTCAAGAAAGGAGATAGGCTGTCAGTACATCTGGTGCGATCAATTTTCAGTAATTGGTACCATAGCTTCTAGACTCAATAACTTTCACACAGACTAAATAATATACACTAATTTGGGTTAATTTTACCAGAGATATGTAGCAGTATAAATTTTGGCCCAAATGTATGAAGAAAAATACATTTTTTGCAAAATTTTATAATAGAAACTAAAAAAAAGTTGTTTTATTTCAAAATTTTTGCTCTTTTGTTGCTTATATCACGAAAAAAAAAAAAAAAAACAACCCAGTTGTGATCAAATACCACCAAAAGAAATCTCTATTTGTGTGAAAAAAATGATAAAAATGTTGTTTGGTTACAGTGTAGCATGACTGAGTAATTGTCATTCAAAGTGTGAGAGTGAAAATTGGTCTGGGCAGGAAGGGGGTCTAACTGCTCTGTATGGAAGCGGTTAAGCCAAACATACTCATGTATCCTGGACCTCGTCCACAGGGCAATCGATGAATCTGCAGGGTGACCCGTATCCCAGGAACAGCAGAGCACACTGTCATGTTGGGCACAATTTAGAGGTCACCCGCTTTTAGCAGATCATCCGACCTAGCGCAACTGTTCACCATTGGCAGAGCTTCCGTTATTACATGTGCCAATCTTCCGGGCATGTGTGCCATTCACCACCCTGCTGTTAGCCATTTGGTGACTGCTGGAGCCATCCTGGAACTTCTGGACACTACAGAACGCTTCCAATATCTGCACGACTGTCCCACGTGAGACCCCAATCACCATGTCTTCCAAAAGGTTGGAAACTTCATACAAATTGGTCCTTATGAGTGAGGAGGACAAAAAAGGAATGCGGCCCCTAGCTCAGCCTGAAAATTTATAGGAGTGGGGTCCTATGGGGTAGGAGCGAGGGTGGGGCTACCCAAATGTATGCTGCCATGGAAGTCTGTCAGGAAACGACTTTTTTGATTCCTTAAGAAACTAACAGACTTTTTTTTACCTTCTTTGGACATTGGCAAAACCCACAAAAGGTGTCAATTTATGCTAAAATTCATGAAAAAAGATGGTTAATTGTGAAGATTTTTGTTTGAATGTACAATACATATTGGCCACAAAATATATTCTGTGTCCACACAATCCTGGGATGTAAATCCTTACCTATACTAATTTACTTGATTTATAGACCAATACATTCAATGATTTGACCATCAAAACAAACCATTCATGGAGAAGGATGTGGCCCTTATTGCCTGGACATTTAATGGTGCCCCTGCTTGAAGAACAACACCTAGACAAGTCATATGAGGCGAGCAAGGTCAAAGCAGGCTTCTGGTGCCAACATAATGCCAACTAAACATTGCAAAAATAGTCTGCTCTCCTTTGCAGAGGGTGCTGTCCTCTGATGAAGCAGCTCTGTAATTTTTGCTCACTAACCAGCATTCAGAGTATGAAGGTGCATTCAATCTTCTTTATATGCCTGCTGAATCAGCAGATCTTGCTCAGTGTCACTCTATATGACTGTACATGTCTGTCATGGACACACATAATGCAGTATTTTTGAAGATTGAACCTTATCTTCATTCTGGCTCAGCACAAATGCAATTCTTATAACTTGCTGTAAGCATACAATGTTTGCAGTTTTAGACTTGTTTGAATCCAAAGCATCATGTGGTGCAAAAACCTCACTTTTCACGCATTAAAACAGGATTTTTTTTTATTTATTGTATTCTACCCACTCTGATAGCTAAAAATGCTGATACTGGTATCATTGCATTCAATATTCTTAGGAAAAAAAAACATTTACTAGACACATCTTGGCTGCCTGGACACACATGTACGCTATATTATAAGCATAGGTGTACGCAGCCTTTTGCATTAGGGTGTGCACCCCAAAACTCAAACACACATTCCTTTATCTGCAGCCTCAGCTGCACAGGGCAATAAATTAATTGGAAGTGCTCTGTGCTGAGTGGCTTTCTGTTCATTCACAAACTGAAGCATAGTAAACTAGCAAGTTTACTATGCTTAATTTATAAATGTACACAGTGATCGAGTGTGTTCATTTAGAAAAGGAACTATTTACTAGCCCCTTCCCACGCTCTCCATCCTGAAACATCCCCCGCAGCAGCCGGGGCAGGGGGGGGGTAGGGTATTGAGAGAAGGAAAGTCAGCAGCACTGCAGGGCTAGGGGGCCAATGGGGGTAGGGGGTGGCAGCTCGGGAAGTATGGGGAATCAGCAACGTACATGATGATTAGGGTGTGCCCAAGCGCACCTGGCACACCCCCTGTGCATGTCTTTGATTATAAGCATATCCAATTGGATCTGTTCATACAGTATATCAATATATACTTAACCTATGGAGTCTGTCTTCAATACATTGACACACTGTTATCTGCTTTTGTTTGGATATAGAATGGAAGATGCGGTGGGCACCAATTTCATCTATTTGCTTTGTGCTTATGTGATTAATCCCCTACAGTCAGTCTGATGCATGTTGATATCATATGCCTTATGAAAGGCTTATGAACTTGGCACACAGAACATGGTAAATGTCACCCATTTATCACTGTAATCACCATCCTAATAAAATGCTGTTATTATGCAATATTTAATGGATGTTAGTTCTTATAGATAAGGTGTGGATTTTTATAACTGACATATTTTCAGTATCCCTTATTTCTTAAAATATTTATAATAATGGTTCCTGTGGCCCCGGAATAGCATTCAGTGACCATGCCACTTTTTACGCCAACCTTAATTGATTCTTTGATTAAAGATTAGCACTACCACTGTAGGAGCCGCTGGTAAAGATGGGTCCCCTGGTCTTTGCTTTGCCCTCCATGAGAACTTCAGGCCCTCTGACAACACTAGGTTGAGTGTACAAAGCATGCAAAATTTGAGAAAATCACTAAAAGTAATACCTGATAATCAGTAATAATACCATGTAAACAGGCAGTGAACCAATTAGTAATGGTAAACTTAATATATTGTCATATGGTAGGTAGCGAGGCAAGCATGAAACTGGATTACCAAAGGTAATAACACAATTTAGCATACAGAGGGAATAGTAACAAGGACTAGGCATAAGATGACACTTGGAGGGAGATTTACTAAAACTGGTGCGCACAGAATCTGGTGCAGCTGGGCATAGTAACCAATCAGCTTCTAGGTTTTATTGTGAAAACAGAAGTTGAAAGCTGATTGGCTACTATGCCCAGCTACACCAGATTCTGTGTGTACCATTTTAAGTTATTCTCTTCCTTGGTGTCCTAAAGGACCTAAAGTGCAGCAGTGGGCAGCAACAAAGCTTGAAATACCGAGCTCAGGAGAATATATTGGCAAAGTGCATTAGTGGTGACTATGCTGGGCCTAGACCCACTGAATATGCACTGTCCCTAAAATTAAAGAAGGGGGAGAAGGGATCATAAAAGGCACTCACAGGATGGTTTGTCTGAAGGGGCAGTCCTTTATGTTACTCTTCTCCCGGCTATCATTGGGGCCCTTTAATCACTTTGCCTCTCACACCTGTTCACCCTCTATGGGCCAGAAAATGTTTTACATTTCTGCTATGGACCTGTTTGTTCAGTGATACCTTTGTTGTTATGTAAGATAACAAGATAATATGTATATTGTTTGTTTAGGGTCAAACAAGGCTTTCTTTTTGTGATATTGTCTTGCAACAATGATTTTCTTTTTTTTTTTTTTTGCAATTTTTAGACAATAAAATGTAACAAAACTAAACAAAATGCACCTTTTTATTTATTTATTTATTTTTGAGTAGTGTTGGTTTAAAAATAAATAGTGTTACTGCAGATAAAAAGTGCACATTGTATTCTGTAGTTTGTCCAGTTTTAAATAACACTAAAATTATGGTTCTGGTATAAAGGACCTGGAAACCACATGGAGTACATTGGAGCACATAGGTGCAGGTTTGCTGGAAGCTGGCTGAAGTGTGCATAGGCACATGGGTGCAGGTACACTGGAAGCTCATTGGAGTACAGTCTTAGAGTGAAACAAGAAAAGGGGGGCTACAGGCTCAGTGCTTAATGGGTCATAAGACCTACTGCCACATCCCTAGCAATGATAAATAAAAAGAAATAGGAGCTTCCCCATGGGAGGCTTCATATGCAAGGAGATTTGTTCGTATCCAGGTGTTAACACCATACTAGTGAGCAGTGTTTTACCTTATTGAATTAATATGCTTTCATCCCATTCTCCTATGAAGAAGGAATAATACATTCCGAAACATGTTGGGAACTGCTGTGAACCCTACCACCTGTTAGGTTTTCTCTAATTGCAAACCAGTAGGGTTCCTCTATATGTGGATGGCATTTAGCACTTTATTCATATATTGTATGCTCATGCATTGCTATATTTTATTGTTACATAGTTACATAGTTGGTGAGGTTGAATAAAGACAAAAGTCCATCCAGTTCAACCTGTGTAGATGTGTGTGGCTGTAATCATCTCACATAGCATTGTGATGTCTATCACCTTTTTATGTGCATTGTATACTCAAACAGTTTTTGAGTGAGGAACACTGGGGACACAGATGTACATGGGGGTTCACAAGAGTGAGAGACAATCTCAGACAGATGCTGGGAGACTTGGAGGTTCAGAAACTAGTGTAGTGACTCGAATGCTGAGCAACCCGCGCCCTAGCGCTTTTAAACAGCAGGCAAGCTCTGATTGGTGCTGTGCCTGCAGAACCTTGGAAGTCAGTGGTCATTCAATGGAACAGAAACCTGGCACTGGAGTGGGGAGCAGGTGGGGGTGACAATAACTAAAATGAATTTGTGTTTTCAATTTGTCAATAACCATAACACCATAGTTTAACATACTGTACCTGTCCCGGAAAATGTAGAAGAATTTAGAAACAGCAGGGTTCACATTGGATCCATTGAGACTACCCTTAGTCTGCCAAGGGAAGGTGGACACATTTAAAGGATGGCTAGCACAGTATATGGGTGATTAGGACCAGTGAACTGGTAGAAAGTTTTCCAGGAAGGATACTTTCAAGTTATCTGGTCCAAAGAAGTGAAATGAACAAACAAAAACATTGAATGCCATAGTCTACAAAGTCTGAAAAAATCAGGTGCTAGACGCTGCAGATGTATTATTTCACTCATAGTTATTATCTAATTGGAGAATCTTTACAAAAACACATGGAGGGCAACAATGTCTGATTTCGGAGTTGATAAATATAACAAGACATATGCTGTTTGTGATAAAATCTAATTTTTACACCAAATGGTTGGTTGGGGGTCAGAATATTCCCATAATAAAGCATAAGCGATGTCCTTGATTCTGTTTAGGAGCTGTAGGTGTGATACAGTATGAGGTGCCTTAAATACTATCTGGAGGTGCTATGAAACAACCTGGGGAGTTGGGTCCAACATTTAGGTGATGGAATCAAAACGCAGATATAAATCATGTTTTAAAAAACACACTCATATTGATGCAACTGCTTCATTATTGGAAACAATTAAACAGTTATTTAAGGGTAGAGTATCCAAATACAAGATAAAATTAAACTTGCCTTGAACTACACCCTAGTACAATCTAAGTCAGGGGTGTCCAACCTTTCGATCTTCCTGGACCACATTGGAAGTAGAGGAATTGTCTTGGGGGACACATAAAATACACTGACAGCTTATGAGCAACAAAAGTGGGGCAGATCACAATTTAATGACCACCGATATAGATAATGTACCTATCTAAATAATAAAACTTCATTTTTTAAAAATATTTTTCATTAATAAAAGTAAAAGAGGGCCACATAAAACTAGTGCGATATTGGACACTGTTTTTGATAAACTACCGCAGCAATATCTGGTTCAATGGATGAAGTAGCAATTCTCAATTAATTCTCAGGCAGCTCATCAAATATTCTGGGTCTAGTTTTGCCCTTTGTGTGCTCCATCCTTGAAAATAGTGGCACACATCTATAGGTGCTACCAAAAATGGATAACATGAATAAGACGTGATTGTGAAAAGTGGGAGATTTTCTTTGGAAGATAAAACTTATAAAAGTCCAGTAAAGAAATGCTGTCAAATTTTTGTTCGACCGCATGTGTTCCCTAAGTGTAAACACATTTTTACAAAAATTCCCCCAAAAATTAAGTTTACAATTTTGTGGTGGTCATCTTGGGCCGCAGATTGGAATCCTCTGATATAAGTTGTCATAGGATCTCAGTTAACAATTATGTCCCTTTATGAAGGGCAATTTCCACCTAAACTGTGGAGGTGGTACCAAATTTTTTTATGAGTCACATGAAAAGTTTGATGTCTCGGTCTATTGGTTGTTAAAGCCTGACCTGCACTGTTTCTTTGTGAGAAGAAAATATACCAAAGTATATTCCCCGCGCCTGGTATTTTATATAAGAAATCAATATATATACTTTTTAGCAGCTGCTATGGAAAAGATTGGGTAGATAGTGGAAAATAGCCTAATAGTGAGCCTACCTATAGCGCTTGCTGGTATGTTTACACCTTAATACAAAAATTAATATAATAAAATATTTATGTCTTGGGATAAAGTGGTGGTGTGTTGTAAAAAATTGCTAGTCAATGTGTACCATATAAAACATCTAAAACCTTAATAAGAACTATTAGTAAATAATACACTTAATATTTCATACAATGGTGAAATTCAAAATAAATGAAATAAATAATTAAATAGTGGTGAGATATATAGTGCTTGTGGCTTATATGATCAAGTCCATAACATGTAACTGTAGTGATAAAGTTCAAAAATGGATCTCTTGTGCAAATGATGCTTATCCAACGCAAAAAAGTGCAGGTGCTCAACGTGGAAATTTTCTGTTCACTTTCTGACAATAGTGCAGCTCTGGTTCCTTTTCCACCGTGGTAAGATAAGGGTGGGTCACTTACCAGGTGGAGTGGGTCTTGTATGCCTTATAGCATCAAGACCAATAACGCTTTAATAGCCTCCAGGCTAATAAAGGTCTCCTCGTGGCTCTCCAAATGTGGGATGGATGAGATGGTGGACTCCCTCCTCTCCTCTCACCTCGTTAGATATGGGGCCAATATATGAAGGAAGACAAAAGGTGCTCCGGATAGTGTAGTATTGTTTAAAAGGTAAATTTTATTCCCATTCCATGGGTAAAAAAATAGCAGGGTCAAAATACAGGTAAAAGGCAGAAAGGAATATCCGGCTTGCGTTCCACCTGTGATCACACGTGCATTCCAAATCTTACGTGTTTCGTCACATCCGGTGACGTCTTCGGAGATGTATATATATATATATATATATATATATATATATATATATATATAAATAAAACGGCCTAGGAAATACATATATATTTTCTTATGCTTTCTGCCTTTTACCTGTATTTTGGCCCTGCTATTTTTTACCAATGGAATGGGAATAAAATTTACCTTTTAAACAATACTACACTATCCGGAGCACTTTATCACAAGACATAAATATTTTATTATATTAATTTTTGTATTAAGGTGTAAACATACCAGCTATAGGTAGCCTCACTATTAGGCTATTTTTCCACTGCACTGTTTCTTCTCTGGTATCTGTTGGAGGAATTGAACACTGTGTCCACATTGCAATCAATTTGGGTACAACCTTATCAGAAAATATTGTGCTACATCCAAGATTAAACCAAAATCAGATTATCTATGAATCTAGACAAGCAAATACAGGCCATAGACAGTTTTAAATATCAGCCGGTTCAGCAGAGACTGGCCGAGATTCGAACCATGTTTTGGCAGGCTGATTGTACCCAAGTCGATCCATCAATCAACTTGGGTACAACCAGCATGTTGGCCGCAACCAGCAACCCGTGGTTGCAGGAAAGAATATTGTATCACCTATGGCCAGCTTTAGTCGATATATCTGGATAGATGATAGATACCAATGGGTTTTGGAGGAAGGAAAGTGTCCTGTGCTAAAGAAAATAAGACAGAGTAGGGTCAGATGGTGCTTTTACTTTGGTCCACTCCAGAATTTGACATGGACCTGGAGGCTTAAAAGTTTTTTTGAATCTCACCTATATTTCAAAGGTAATCAACCCCTCTAGGAAAAGAGCCTCAGCCCCATTTTATGTATAGTTAACATAGTGTTCTTAACATAGTGTTCCCATAGTTCCAAACACGCAGCCCACCAGCCCTCTACATGCAGGCTGCGGGCTATTGGGCATTATGTAGACAGCAGAGTGCCAGTAGGGTGCTGGGCACTGGAACATTCTCTGTATTCCAACACCCAGCTCTGAAATAAAGACTGTACTGTGTACTGTAATGTGAGCACACATTACAAGTAGAGTCCCAGCCTGGGGGAAGAGAGGGAAAGTGGTTTTGGAGCATGCAACTAGGCAAATGATCAACGATGACCGGGGGGGGGGGGGGTTTGGGGTTTGCTATTCTTACTGACCCATCTCATTACTGAATGTGGAATTGTAGCTGATAGACTACTTCTCTCACTTAAAACATGTCATTGATCTGGACCAAGTAGGTTGTATGCTTACTAAAAGATAACACAACCAAAACCTTAACATCAGACACCTTGGGAATTCTAGAAAACTCCCCACTATCGTACTTTATACAGACGCTGAGTGAGCTGACTTTTCCTAAAACAAACCCTTAGATACACATGTCTTTGAGAAAATATATATACACCCATGGCCGGGACAAGGGGTGGGCAAGAGGGGCGGTTGCCCTGGGTGCAATGGTTTATTGCAGGGATGAGGGGGTGCCTTTACCCTAACCCTAAGGGAAGGGGTGGGGGGTGCAGTTTGGCATCCTTGCCCTGGGCGACCTTGTCCCGGCACTGTATACACCTGTTAACTTAATGAGGCCCCTCCACTTGTTTCTATCCTCAACCTTGAACCTCCCTCTGCTACATCAGAGTGAATAGTATTAAATGCTTCTCAAGCAAATCTAAACACAATAAAGATTTGCAGATGTCCTACTGTTTTTAGACCCCCAATGTTACAATAAAGAGAACATGTAACAGCAAATTGCTATCACATAGGGGCTATTGGCCCCTATGTGATAGCAAAAACGTTATTTGTAAAATAAAAAATAAAAAGTAACTTTAAAAAATAACAGGAAAATTTCTTTAGATTCCCACATACACACAGAAAGTGTTCTGATAGGGGGACCGTGTGCTGGTCAGTGTGCGCGGCCATTGGCTGAGAGCGCTGATGAGATGCTGATTGGCTGCTGGCTTTCCAGAATACCCATTCATCGGAAGCCGGTTGTAAGTTCCCTGGACAAGGACCTTTACACAGGCCGAATGTCGGAGGGTTTCTAATGTAGTGGCTGATATTAGACTTAAGAGTCTTTTAGGATCATTCACTAGGGAAGTACAAAGCACTTAGGGAATGGGTTATGAAACTCTCTATATACTATGCAGTGTTGTGTTCCCATGTAAAATCCCATTGTTGATTTCCAGGGGAACTGAAATACAGGAACAAAGAATAACAGAGTAGAAGATTGCGTAAATCATCACATCCCTGGCATGTTTTACTTTTTATGGAAAGGCACATAACAGTGGAGTGTATCTTGTTCAGGTCCCCCCCAGTCATCCCTAATTATATGAGCTCTGGGTGTGATCAGACATCTGATAATTTACATGTTCACTCCCAACGCCTTACTGGCTGCAATTTAAACACTTTCATCCCACAGTGAGTGATTAGGCTTGGAGCAACGCTGAAGAGGGAAGGATGCTCTAAGAATCCACAAGTCATACTGTATTGTTATGATCAAAGGAACTGACAGTCTGATTATCAACGGCTGCTAAAAATATGCTGACCTTCAGGGAAGGAGCTGCATCCGTCTGAGCACCAGGCGGCCTGAATTTTGGAGAAAACATTTAAAAAATCTCGACAAAAGTAAGTGATTGCTTTTTTGTTTAATAAACTAACCTGGATAGAAAAATGCCTACTTCTGAGCTGGCCATACCTGTTAGTCTGGATGTACAATCTACTGAGTATAAGTTGAGTGATACTAAATGAAGCCATACTACAATTTAAATATATAATTGTATACATACAGTATATATATATATATATATATATATACATATACATATATATATATATATAGATAGATATGTACAATCGAAAAATACTGTACATTAGTATATATTATATTACTATATTGATTTTTTTAGGCATTCTTGCAAATTTAGATTGATAAGACAGCACTTTATGATTGTTAATAATTGCAATAATTTATGTACTTATATTTACATACTGTATGTGTTTTCTTTATTTTTCCTTATTTTTTATTGTATATATATATATATATATATATATATATATATATATATATATAAATTTATACAATTATATAGTATAATTAAATTGTATATATATATATATTGTATATATGTTTTTGGAATGATAATAAAACACATCCTTTGGGCGTCAATTTAACAGGCAGCCAAAACAGGCGGCTGAGCCACGGTTTTAGCAACACCGGCCACCCACCTTAAGGCTAAACGACTTCTGGAGAAGGCAATTCACATGCCACAGCAAATTTAAAGCGACATGCTGATTTGACAGGCTGTAACGCCTATTTAGCCTGGTACTTCAAGTCAATGAGGCCATGCCACAGCAGCAAGCCAGAGATGACTTCTGGTTGATGTGCATTAGCCCCAGTATAAGCTGATGCTTGGCAGGCAGAAAAAAAAGCAGAAGGTGGCAGGATCGCCAACTGAACACCTGACAGTGGCTGCTTAGCAGCACTCTGAAAAACAATCCACCGCAAAGATTGTACTGTGTGTGCTAGCTTTACCAGCTGTTTAGATGTAATAAAAATGTTTCAGCCTATCCAATTAATTCATACAAACAAATCAAATTTTTTATGAATACACAGGGTCTTACCCAAACCCATAGGCCAGTGATGGCAAACCTTGACACCCCAGATGTTTTGGAAACGAAATTTCCCATGATACTCTGCAGTGTTGTTGAGCATCATGGGATTGCCAGCACTGCCATAGGTCCCTTTTAAATTATCGGACCGATGAGGTCCACCTGTCCGTTTTTTCAGGCGGACTTTATTGGGCCACCCATTCTTTTCTAAGGAGAGGTGGATGCCAGCGGACATGTGTCTCCCCGTAGAGGAGAGCGGGACTCTGAGAGGTCCGTCTCTGCACTGTGAGCAGAGATGGACCTGTCATCTGCCTGCTTAGCGAGTATATACGGAACATTTCCCACTAAGCTAGCGAAGTCCATCCAAACGGATTTGCCGCGTGTAAAAGTGGTCTTAGTGTCCATTCACACTACCACGACTTGTCAGGCAACTTATCAGCCTGGCAAGTCGCGGTCTGTCGTGGTCCATTGTGTGCTACAGGTACCGTTCTAATAGGAGCGACACAAGTTGCTCCGACTTAGAAAAAGGGTCCTGTACTACTTCGGGGCGACCTGGAGCGACTTGCATAGACATTCATTATATGAAGTCCGTGCAAGTCGCGCCGAAGTCGCGGTGCACGCGACTTCACAGGTCGCCCCCAAAGTCGTGCCGCTTCTCAATTTCCTAGTAAAGCAGTGTGTAATTGATAATATGGACAGCCCATTGCGCTGTTTAAATTACCAAAACATGAAACGTTTTCTCTTGTTGCTCTTCAAAAATCAAGCTTCATATTGAGTTTGGAAGAAGTTAAAGCATCTCAACTTCTTCTATTCAAATCTACGGTAATGCACCAAAAACGCACTGGAATGTGTTTGCAGTGAGTTTGCGATATGTTCGCGGCGCATTTGCAACGCATTAGGCCTTCTTCACAGCTGTCCAAAAAAAAAAACTCTATGTTTGGGGAACGTTTTTTTACAAGCCCTTTCACACTGAGGAGTTTTTCAAGCGCTTTGGTGCTAAAAAATCACCTGAAATGCTCACGAAAACGGATTCCCATTGAACTCAATGAATGAAACCGCCTGCACATAATCACATAGATCTATGTGATTGTGTGCAGCCGAGCCGCCCTGCCGGAGTAAATCTGCATGGGGCAGTTGGCAAGTGGTTAATGCAGCTCTGTAATTATTTGCAATTCGTTACATTTATTTTTAAAATGCAAGCAGAGTAAGTACTTGAATTTTACCTATAAACAGAATTTTGCAGTTCTTATATAGCAAAGCTAGAGTGTGAAAGGAAGAAGCCGCACAAGTAGCCAATCATTTCATGTGCTGAAAAGAAGCATGCTGATAGAAGGAGTGAGCAGAGTGACAGAGAGATTAGGGATGAGCTGAATGTACCTGGGTCCAGTTTGCAAGAGGTTTCACTGAGCTGTCCTGAATTTGTGAACATTAATTTAAGCCCTGATTTTGCTGTGGGGGGATGCATCACTAGTTGCTAGTAAATAACCAACCTGAGTGGGAAGCTGTCACGTTTATCAGTGGAAGTAATATCACTGCTAAATGTATCATTTTCCCCTGCCGATATAGGCTCCGCTCGTTGAGCAGTCAAACACCCCATTTAGTTCGCCCATTTGCTGTATGCCAAACAGGAAAAAGTTTGAACCAAATTCTACTTCATTCTGAACCCCAAACATTTTGCTGCTTCCCCTTTCAACGTCCAGTTACAGGCCAGGGTGGGTCCAGGAGGTGGGTTGAACATTGTGGGGACATTTCCAGATTGAGGGTGACTATTGCAGCAAAAGCTGGTTTTGTTATTGTATTTTTTAATGGACTTTCCATTTTTATGTTTTTTTTTTTTGGCTGGAGTTTTTCTTTAAAATAAAGAAACACCTATCTGTTCCCTTGCCTATCCTCCTTCCTATCCTGCCTAACCTGTATAAATATGATCTGTGTACCTACAGTGGGGAAAATAATTATTTGATCCCCTGCAGATTTTGTAAGTTAGCCCACTTACAAAGAAATTAAGGGTCTATAATTTTTTTTTAGGTGTATTTTAAATGATAGAGACAGAATATCAACCAAAAAATCCAGAACAACACAAATGCTATGAATTAAGTTGCAGTTTAATGAATAAAATAAGTATTTGATCCCCAAGCAAAAAAATGACTTAGTACTTGGTGGAGAAACCCTTGTTGGCAATCACAGAGGTAAGACTTTTCTTGCTAACCAGGTTTGCACACATCTCAGGAGGGATTTTGGTCCACTCTTCTTTACAGATCTTCTCTAAATCCTTAAGGTTTCTTGGCTGTCGCTTAGCAACTCAGAGTTTCAGCACCCTCCATACATTTTCTATAGGATTAGACAGTGGCGGCTGGTGCTCAAAATTTTTGGGGGTGGCGCAAAAAGAAAAATGTAATAGGTATTGCTTTGCGTCAAAAAACGCAGTAAAAAATTGCGTGACTTTGAGGTCATGGTACAGGCATGGCACAGGTGATGGTACAGGCATGGCACAGGTCATAGTTACATAGTTAGTGAGGTTGAAAAAAGACATCAGTCCATCCAGTTCAACCTATGATGTGTGTGTGTGTTTGCTTTTAACCGTACATCGTATACCCCTGTATGTTGTGGTCTCTAAGGTGCCCATCTACTAGTTTTTTGAAACTATCAATGCTCCCTGCTGATACGACTGCTTGTGGAAGAGAATTCCACATCCTTACCGCTCTTACAGTGAAGAACCCCTTACGCACTTTAAGGTTAAACCGCCTTTCCTCTAGTTTTAGTGAGTGGCCACGTGTCTTATTGCATCTCCTTTCTCTGAATAGTTTGTTCCTTATGCTAGGGTCGCCAGTACAGTATTTGTACATTGATATCATATCCCCCCTCAATCGTCTCTTCTCCAGAGAGAATAGGTTCAGTGCTTGTAGCCTATCCTCATAGCTGATGTCCTGGTCATGGTAAGAGCATGGCACAGGTCATGGTACAGGAGATGGTATAGGCATGGCACAGATATGGTATAGGCATGGCACAGGTCATGGTACAGGCATGTCACAGGTCATGGTACAGGCATGTCACAGGTCATGGTACAGGAGATGGTATATGCCCCCTTTTAAGGCAGAGACCAGCATACATGCCCCCTTTCAATGCAGTGACCAGCATACATGCCCCCTTTCAATGCAGAGACCAGCGTACATGCTCCCTTCAATGCAGAGACCAGCGTACATGCCCCCTTCAATGTAGTGATCAGCGTACATGCCCCCTTCAATGCAGAGATCAGCGTGCGTGCCCCCTTCAATGCAATGAACATTGTGCTGTGCCCCCTTCAATGCAGAGTTCAGCGTGCGTGCCCCCTTCAATGCAATGAACACTGTGCTGTGCCCCCTTCAATGCAGAGTTCAGCGTGCGTGCCCCCTTCAATGCAATGAACACTGTGCTGTGCCCCCTTCAATGCAATGAACACTGTGCTGTGCCCCCTTTAATGCAATGAACACTGTGCTGTCCCCCCTTCAATGCAATGAACATTGTGCCGTGCCGTGCCCCCATCAATGCAGAGTTCAGCATGCGTGCCCCTTTTCGGTCTGGCTGTGTATGGCTCGCTCCTGCAAGGGCTGTAGCGGTGTACAAAGGCAGGCAGTATATAGATGGAGGGATGATGGTGGGTTGCTGGGCTCTGGCTGTGTATGGCTCCTGCAAGGGCTGTAGCGATGTACAGAGGCAGGCAGCATATAGATGGAAGGATGATGGTGGGTTGCTGGGCTCTGGCTGTGTATGGCTGCCCCCTGGGCTGTAGCGGTGTACAGAGGCAGGCAGTATATAGATGGAAATGCAGTGTGCCACCCCCCGAGACCAGTGCACTTACCTGGAGCAGGTCCTGGACTCCCGGCGGGCGGCTTGTTCTCACTCCGGCGACGGCTTCAGCGGGCGGCTTCTCCTCACTCCGGCGACGGCTTCTGCAGGCGGCTTCTTCTCACTCCGGCGACGGCTTCGGCGGGCGACTTCTTCTCACTCCGGCGACGGCTTCGGCGGGCAGCTTCTTCTCACTCCAGCGGCGCGTCTTCTCTGGTCCTCCCGCTCCCGCCTCCTCCTCGGCCAATTTCATGGGGTTTGCCATGCGGCCAATCAGGAAGCCGGTATTAGACCGGCTTCCTGATTGGCAAGGAGGAGGAGGAGGATCGCTGACAATAGCGAATTTTCATTCGCTATTGTCACACAATGGGTGGGCTCGGGACGCACTGCTCTCCGCCCCGGGACCACCCTTTGCATCGCCCTATTAGAGCCTCTGGCTCTAATCAGGTGATTGAAAAAAAAGAAAAAACCCATTGCACTCCATGCGTCCGGCGCCCTGCATGCAGAGTAGGGGGCCGGACGCATGGATGGGGTGGGGGGGCGGTGCCCCTGCGCCCTCAACACACCAGCCGCCACTGGGATTAGAATCTGGGAGACTGGCTAGGCCACTCCATGACCTTAATGTGCTTCTTCTTGAGCCACTCATTTTGCCACATTGAGGGGCCAATGGACGTGGCCATGTATTGTAAAATCTTGGATGAGAACCTTCTTTCCTCAGCCAGAACACTGAAGACGGGGCGTGAATGGGTCTTCCAGCATGACAATGACCCAAAACATACCACTAAGGCAACAAAGGAGTGGCTCAAGAAGAAGCACATTAAAGCGGAGTTCCGGACACAAAATCGACATAGTCGATTTTGTGGCCATCTGCTTCCTATTTGTCCCCTGAAAAAGAAATGGATAGCTCCGATTTTTTTTTTTACTTACCTTGTTATTGTAGAAAAATATACTCACCTTTCTTCCACATCCTCCCTCGGCATTCCCTGCTAAACAGCTTCTGGGCATGCCCAGAAGCTGTTGAGGAATGCGGCGCCGCACCGGAAGTGACGAGCGGGGCCCGTGCCGTCGCATTCTGGGAGAAGAGGACACGGAAGAGGACGCAGAAGAGGATCGCGCTGGCTTCAGCTGCCCACATCCGAGATGGCAACACTGGAGAAGAAATTGTTTTTCGTGGCCGGAACTCCGCTTTAAGGTCATGAATTGGCCCAATCAGTCTCCAGACCTTAATCCTATAGAGAGCTGAAACTTTGAGTTGCCAAGAAACCTTAAGAATTTAGAGAAGATCTGTAAAGAGGAGTGGACCAAAATCTATCCTGAGATGTGTGCAAACCTGGTAACCAACTACAAGAAACCTCTTACCTCTGTGCTTGTCAACAAGGGTTTCTCCACCAAGTACTAAGTCATGTTTTGCTTGGGGTTCAAATACATATTTTATTTACTGAACTGCAATTTAATTTAAAGCATTTGCGTTATGTGTCTTTTTTCTGGATTTTTGGTTGATATTCTGTCTCTATCATTTAAAATACACATATAATAAAAATTATAGACCCTTCATTTCTTTGTTTCTTATCCTCAGTGATGTGGTAAAGTGAATAAGAAAATAAAAGTCACAGTAGTTATTACATCCACAAGGTATCTTGAAGATAAAGAAAACACCAAAGTGCCAGTCACCCTGTGATTGAATAAGGTGGCAGCTTACCAAATTGAGTGGGTCACTCAAATTAATGAGTAGACCTATATGGGCTTTTGGGTAGTAATATCAGAAACGGCCACAGGGTGTCACTTCACCGACTCAGAGCAGAAATCCAAATGATGTATATAAGAGAGATGATGACAGGGACATAGCGTAATTTCCGTAAATATAATCCGTTTATTTAGTTAAAACAGTAACAAACTCAAATTTTAGATGAATGGCATGATCATATAGAGCGGTAGACCAACGCCTAGAAGAGAACGAACATCTCCACAGTATGGCAAATCGTGGAAGCCAGCTGTTGGGGGCGTGGTTGCGTCACGTCTGACTCACCCGACCGGTTTCATCATACGCTTGGCGTAATCAGGGGCGAGTAAATTCTCATAGTCCATCCAT
Organism: Pelophylax lessonae; assembly: GCF_965119305.1. Lineage (NCBI taxonomy): Eukaryota > Metazoa > Chordata > Amphibia > Anura > Ranidae > Pelophylax > Pelophylax lessonae. Next base: position 101,845,078 of record NC_138769.1, read on the forward strand.
TGTCAGTGCTCCCTCCTCTACCCTGCAGCAGTTGCTCACTGGCACAGGAGAGCTGGAGCTGCATGATCACATGAACAGACTACTTTTTTTTTACTTATTTTTTTTAAACAATACTTTATTTTTATATAAAATATATAAAAAACAAAATACCTAATTGGGGTACATTCCACCCTGTACTGCAATGCAACGCATAATTACACCACATTACAATACAGTTCCAATCCAACAATAAATACATTCACCCTGCGGTATGATGCCTAACGTGTTGTGCGCAGTAAAGTTCCCCAAAACACCATGTCATGCCTGATGCCGCTTGCCCCCCAAAGTATTACCAAAACACATTACTGCGACGGAAATCAAAGCCTGCAAAGTTTCAAACATAATTTAATACAATAAGCAACGGATGTGATGAGGGGTAGGGAATAAGGATAGGGGAGGGGAAAAGAGTCGACAGGCCCAAAGCTTTATTGAAAGGACAAAGACACACAAGGGAGAATGGGGGAAAGGGAAATCTTCAGACGTCCCGTTCCTCCTTGAAATCCATCAGGTTATAGTCTCTTAGCAGTATGTGAAAGGTCCTCAATGGAAATCCTCCCCAGCTGGTGGATGAGGAGCTTTCTGGTGCACAACAGTGTCCTCAAAGCAACACATCACCCGCCAGGCTCCATCAATGTTCCGCTGAGTAAAAGTCCTGCGGAATTGATCGTTCAGCACACCAAATTGTCTGATGGCTATCTGTGGCACAAAGTCCTTGAACTATGGTTCCAAGGCCCTCAACAGGTCCTGTGCATAGGGGCACTCCCTGAAAACGTTCAAAACAGTTTCCTCCTTGATGATGGGGCAGTGCCTGTATCTGCACAGGTTTCTGGCATGCGTAAATGTCCTGAGAGGCAACAACTGCTGTCCCTGCTGAACTGGCCGAGATTTGATCCATCTATGGCCGGCTTTAAACTTTTCTTCCACTTTAATTATTTTACAATTAGAAAAGGGATATCGGCTGCAAAACAATGGATGTAAGTTTATGTGTCAAATTCCTTTGTGCCATTAAATTGAAGCTGAATTCTTTAAAATATTTGTGGTCAGCCAGCCTACACATGAATACATACCAATGAACAGTATAACATTTCTGTAAATCACAATCAGTCTCTTTGTGTCACTTTGCATTGCTCTCTGTTCCCTGACCTGATTCTCCCCCCTTCCTTATCTCTTCTGTGTGATTACACTGTGTATTGATCAGAAGAGACAATGGATCAGAGAATTCCGTGTTATCTTGCAAACAGATATCGGGTGCACAAATAATCCAATTTTCTCTGCCGTCATTATTTTGCCAGGATTATGGGTGGGTTGCAATTCATGTGAATTGAACTGATGCACTAAACATGTATGGAGGCTGCATTAAGTTTCATACAATGCATTGTAACCGAAGCTAACCCTTCCCTAAGCAATAAGTACTGCTGTTTGACAATGGTAGTATAGCTCTCACTCCCTCAGGAGCCTGCAGTTTAAAGTGGAAGTAAACCTATTGATTTAACTGTTTAAAAAACTGTTACATTTCCTGCACTTCTCTGGAATGCTGTCACATTGGTTGTGCTCTTAAACAAACTGTCAAACCATTCAATAGCTGGCAGAGATGTATAGTAACTAAGTAGAACTACTTCACTACTGTACTTAAGTCCCGAAAGGCGGTATCTGTACTTTCCTAGAGTAGAATTTTTTTCTCCTACTTCCACTTTTACTTCACTACATTTTTTCAATGATTTCTTTTTTTTTTTTATTGAAAATTTTCCATATACAAAAATTTATCGTTACAGTCCCTCCCTTGCAAGGGGGGACATAACTGTATACTCAAAACATACAATTTCAATGATTTCAATACTTCTACTCAGATATTTTTTTTTTTGTGCTGCATAGTTGCTCGTTACAATTATAAAAATGACCACTGCCAGAACAGTAGATGGCAGGTTTCATGAAGTTAAAAAAAAATGTGTATAATGTCATGTGTAAATCAGCGCATACGAAAATAAATGCTACTGTATGTATAAATAAAATGGTCTACATATCTGCTGTTAAGGGGAAAGAGAACCTCCCCCAACCAAGGAGAGCACAAGCGTACATAGACCTTTTTTCTGGTAAGAGGCTGATTTTGCTTTTTTCACTGGAAGTTGAGAGCACAGGTTTTGCAGTTTTGTTTCACTGGAAGAGTCTATTTGGATATTATTTTGCACTTACCTTCATCCGTCGGGTAAGGGGGAAATCCACAAGGTGGTGGGAGTCTGCATCTATTATTTGGAATAGCACCTGTTTGATTCCTGCACCTTTGAAAATATATTCATCTTGTTTTGTCACATACTGTATATATGGTATTATGGCATTATGGCATTATATATATATATATATGGACTTTTTATTGACTTTGATTTCATACACTCTTCCTTTATTTCATTATTGGAATATATTGTTGTATATCACATTGGTTTATATATGATTTTGCGCACCAATAAGCTGTGGAGAAAAAAAAACACGCAGGGAAGAGAAGGAGGGATGCTTTAAAGGGGAAAGGGAGGGACATACTTTATCTGTTTTTGTTTACAAAAAGTTACAGCCAAAGGAATTGTGATTGTCCTTTAGGTTAATCATTTGAAATAATAAAAAACAAATGTTCAAACTTTTGACTTCTTTCTTTAATAACTACATAACACAATACTTGTACTTTTACTTTCAGTACTTGAGTAGCAAATTTTTTTAAAAAAAACTACTGGTACTTTTACTTTCAGTACTTGAGTAGCAAAATTAAAAAAAAAAAAAAACGACTTGCTTACTTAAGTACAAAAAATGTTGAATACTTTAGTACTTCTACTCAAGTCACTTTTTGATAGAGCACTTCCACTTCTACTCAAGTCACTTTTTGATCGAGCACTTGTACTTTTACTCAAGTATGGGTTTTGAGTACTTTATACAAGTGTGATAGCTGGTGTCATAACTGGTCACATGTGCAGCATCATTGCAGATGAAGATTAAACAGAGGCGAAGATGGCAGCTTCCTTGGCTGAAACAATAGGAGGGTTTACTTCCACTTTAAGGTCCCTGGGGTCTTTTCCCATAGTTGAGCCTGCAGCCAGGCACACAGGTGCAGTCACTCCTTTGGCTCATTGAACAGTCTTTGGGTATACTTTTCTGATGCTTTATTGCAAAATCTGGACTGGATAGGAGTAGGGTAACTTTGGGATACTCCAGAAACTTTAGCAGCAGCTTGAGGACACTAATCTTCCTCTTAATATTCTGAGCAGAGCCCTTGCATAAGCAATTAGAGAACTTGATATTTAACCCCCTAAGGAGTTTATATAGCGCTTGCTAGTTTACACTAATAAGAGTGAACAATTTCTTGTTCACACACCTGAGTGATCAGTGATATAATCAGGGAGTATTGCTATTCCCTAGAATTGATAATGGGTGTATTAAAGTGCAAAAATAAACTGAATAAGTGATACATTTAAATAGCTATAAAGCTGAAGATAAATTTAAAAATTACTAACATATAAATATATAAAATGCAAACTTTTACTATATATAGTGCAAAATTAATTTTGCACTATATATAGTAAAAGTTTGCATTTTATATATTTATATGTTAGTAATTTTTAAATTTATCTTTAGCTTTATAGCTATTTAAATGTATCACTTATTCAGTTTATTTTTGCACTTTAATACACCCATTATCAATTCTAGGGAATAGCAATACTCCCTCATTATATCACTGATCACTCAGGTGTGTGAACAAGAAATTGTTCACTCTTATTAGTGTAAACTAGCAAGCGCTATATAAACTCCTTAGGGGGTTAAATATCCTTACATCTTTTTATTTATAGCAGCTGCTCAACAACGGTTTACACTTGACACTATACTATTTATTTAATTAATTATTTATTTATATATTTATTAAATTAAACCTAGTTCTTTCCAGAGGCGCGAGGTTATATACTATTCTTAGTATATATATTATTTAATTAGAGAACTGAACTACAGTATCTCACAAAAGTGAATACACCCCTCACATTTTTGTAAACATTTTATTATATCTTTTCATGTGACAACATTGAAGAAATTACACTTTGCTACAATGTAAAGCAGTGAGTGTACAGCTTGTATAACAGTGTAAATTTGCTGTCCCCTCAAAATAACTCAACACACAGCCATTAATGTCTAAACCACTGGCAACAAAAGTGAGTACACCCCTAAGTGAAAATGTCTGAAAGTGGGCCCAATTAGGCATTTTCTCTCCCCGGTGTCATGTGACTCGTTAGTGTTACAAAGTCTCAGGTGTGAATGGTGAGCAGGTGTGTTAAATTTGGTTTTATCGCTCTCACTCTCTCATACTGGTCACTGGAAGTTCAACATGGCACCTCATGGCAAAAAACTCTCTGAGGATCTGAAAAAAGAATTGTTGTTCTACATAAAGATGGCCTAGGCTAAAAGAAAATTGCCAAGACCCTGAAACTGAGCTGCAGCACAGTGGCCAAGACTATACAGCCGTATAACAGGACAGGTTTCACTCAGTACAGGCCTCACCATGATCGACCAAAGAAGCAGAGGTTGTCTTGGGGAAATAGACATATGAGTTCTGCCAGCAGTGAAGGGGTGGGGGATCAGCCAGTCAGTGCTCAGACCATACGCCGCACACTGCATCAAATTGGTATGCATGCCTGTTGTCCCAGAAAAAAACCTCTTCTAAAGATGATGCACAAGAAAGCCTGCAAACAGTTTGCTGAAGACAAGCAGACTAAGGACATGGATTACCAAAACCATGTCCTGTGGTCTGATGAGACCAAGATAAACTTATTTGGTTCAGATGGTGTCAAGCGCTTGTGGCGGCAACCAGGTGAGGAGTACAAAGACAAGTGTGTCTTGCCTACGGTCAAGCATGGTAATGGGAGTGTCATGGTCTGGGGCTGCATAAATGCTGCCGACACTGGGGAGCTGCAGTTGATTGAGGGAACCATGAGTGCCAACATGTACTGTGACATACTGATTCCCTCCCTTTAGAGACTGGGCCGCAGAGCAATATTCCAACATGACAACGACCCCAAACACACCTCCAAGATTACCACTGCCTTGCTAAATACAACGACCCCAAACACACCTCCAAGATTACCACTGCCTTGCTAAAGAAGCTGAGGGCAAAGGTGATGGACTGGCCAAGCATGTCTCCAGACCTAAACCCTATTGAGCATCTGTGGGGCATCCTGAAATGGAAGGTGGAGGAGTGCAAGGTCTCTAATATCCACCACCTCCATGATGTTTTCATGGAGTAGTGGAAGAGGACTCCAGTGGCAACCTGTGAAGCTCTGGTGAACTCCATGCCCAAGAGGGCTAAAGCAGCACTGGAAAATAATGGGGGCCACATAAAATATTGACACTTTGCGCCCAATTTGGACATTTTGACTTAGGGTTGTACTGACTTTTCTGGCCAGCGGTTTAGACATTAATTGCTATGTGTTGAGTTATTTTGAGGGGGCAGCAAATTTACACTGTTATACAAGCTGTACACTCACTACTTTACATTGTAGCAAAGTGTCATTTTTTAAGTGTTGTCACATGAAAAGATATGATAAAATATTTACAAAAATGTGAGGGGTGTACTCACTTTTGTGAGAAACTGTATACCAGTTCACCAGGCACAATATGAAAAATGCTGACTCTAGCACCCAAGGGTTGGCAGCAGCACACAGTCTCAGGGATCTCTCACTCCAGTCGGAACTTGCTGATGTCCCTGGATAATTGGAAGCCTCCTTCCAATATCTTCCAGACACCTCTCCAGTGATGCCAGACCAGATCCCCAAACTAAAGTCCCTAAGTTAGCTCCAGCAACTTTTAGCAGAATAGACCCCCCAGCTAGCCTAGCTGGGACCTAGATGAACATCAGACACATTGCCAGTCTGCCCAGGTAAGCATGAGCCCTCAATGCTGAGATCTCCTTCTCCTAGCACAAGACCTCTGTTCCAAGCCTCAAAGTATTTATACAATCTCCCATCTACCATCTGGACACCTCTCTCCAGGGATTGGCCAGGACGGCATACATATTTAGCCTCTCCCAGCCCACTATCTTCTAGAACCTTTCCAGACAGACAAAGTGAAGCATTTAACCCTGCAGCCAGTGAAACATAAAACAGACCAAAATAGTCACATGCAGTTCAACTAATTACAGTGAGCCAGTAACTTTACCTAACTTAGCACATATCTAGGAGGGCACTATAGTAGCTTTTTGCACATAGCTTCTGGTGTCCAGAGCAATGCTTCAACTTATAACTGGGAACACACTTTTACAGTTTTTCAGTTTGTTGAACAAATAAAACTCTGACAGATCCTCACATTAAAGCCCCGTACACACGTACCGAATGTCAGCCGAACGATCGGCCGTCTTTTGTCCAGTGCTGTCCTGTCGGTTGAAAAGTGCTAAAGACTGCACACGAATTTTGTCGGCCAACAACAGCCGACTGCAGAAGTGATGCCATGTGATGGTTAACTTTCCGTGTGTTTTTTCTTCTCTGAGCATGCCCAGTCTTGCTCATCTGCTGTTAAACGGCCGAATTCTGTACTAACTGGCGAACAATCGGCCATTCTGGTGATAGCCAACAAAAATTTTAAAGGCTGCACACCCGATTCTGTTCGGCCGAAAAGTCGCAGTCGGTTGTCGGAAGCATCATACTAACAAGCCGACAATCGGCCGATCGTTCGGCGGCCGAATATTTACGGCCGACAATCGATACGTGTGTACGGGCCTTTACTCAACAAATGTCCCACTGAGACAATTTATTCTGACAGGGGGGGCTCCAACCCCCCAGAAAACACTGATCAGCACACACATCCATTGGCTGTGAGCACTGATCGAATGCTGGTTTTCCAGCATACCCATTCGACAAAAGCCAGTCATTAGATCAGCTTCTTTTTGAAGAGTCAGTTTTTTCTTTTTTAGCTGTCTTGTTGGGTAGTATTTTCAAGGAAATATCTTAACATGGAAAGCTTGGATGAAAAGGCTGCATTCCATTTCACACAGTGCATTGTGACCCAAAGGTAACCCTTCCGTAAGTGATACATACTACCAATTGGCACTGGTAGCTATTGGATCAGAGTTTCTGGCACACAGAGCAATGCTCCACCTTAACCATACCCAGCACTTAAAGTATATCTATAGCCAAAATTTTTTTGTCCAGTTATGAAGAAAATAGAAAAAATGTAAAACCATTTTGTTTTTTTGCAGTCTGGTTGGGTAGATCAAAAAATATAAGGGGGAAAACCCCTCTCAGGCTGTTGTCGTCACTTCAGAACAGGGATCCCCATTAGAAGATTTACTCTTACCTCCTTGTTCTGGTGACAACCGTAAAATTTTGGATTTTCCTTTATGTTCTGTTCAGGTGACAGTTATCACTGAGGCATATGGAGGGGTGAGTCTCCCCAGCGGGGGCATGGACAGAAAAATTTTATATAAACACTTTCTAACCTTTCCCTACTATGTCCCCAAAAAAAAAAAAAAAAAAAGGTTGGCTTTACATACTCTAAGTAAGCCTTTCTCAACCTTTTTAATATGGAGGAGCCCTTGAAATAACTTTCCAAGCTCAGGGAACCCCTGCTAATAATTTTTTTATATATATATATAACAGCTCACAGTTTATGAGTGTCATGGTCACTGGGAAGAATGCTTCTTAAATTTGTGGTCAATGGGGATAACCCCACCTTTTACAAATAGTTAAACAGATCACTGGTGTCAGTGGCTACTTATCTGACAGGCAGGCACTACCCATTGCTGAAGGAACCCCTAGCAACCTCTGGAGGAACATGTTCCACAGTGTCTCTTCATACAGCCCAGTGAGTGTCCCCAGAAAAGGGGATCCGGGCCTCTGGGTGTGACATGGAGGATCCCTGGTGTGAAAGGGAATTGGGGTCACCAGGTGTGCCATGGGGAATCAGAGTCCCCAGGTGTGACATGGGGGATAGGGGTCACCAAGTGTAACAGGGGTTCAGGGTCACCAGGTGTGCCATGAGGAATTGGGGTCCCTGGGTGTGCCATGGGGGATTGAGGTCCCCAGGTGTGACATGGAGGAACATCAGGGTCCCCAGGTATGACATGGAGGAACATCAGGGTTCCGAGGTGTGACATGGAAAAACATCAGGGTCTCTCAAGGTATGACATGGAGGAACATCAGGGGCCCCTTGGGTGACATATAGGAACATTGGGGTCACTGGTTATGACAGCATGACATGGAGGAACACGGGGGTCCCTGGGTGCCACATGGAGGAACATCGGGGTCAGTGGGTATGACAGCAAGACATGGAGGAATATTGGGGTCCCAGAATGTGACATGGAAAAACATCAGGGTCCCTGGGTGTGACATAGAGGGACATCAGGGTCCCCAGGTGTGACATGGAGGAATATGGAGGTTACTGGGTACGACAGTATAACATGGAGGAACCATCAGATCAGGGTCACTGGGTAGGACATAGAGAAGTTTTTAACCCCTTCCCTTTTTATTATTTTTTTTGGGGGGGGGGGGCGCAAGTAGGTGGTCTTGCCTAGGGCGTAAAATAGTCTATCACCGGCCCTGATGGCAACTGTCTAGGAATGGACCGTGGGCTGGGGTGACAATGTCCTGGGGAATGGGATAAATATGTTGGAAAGTTTAATTTTGTAGTAAAGGTTTTCAAGAAAGTTCACTTGCCTTCATAAGGCATGATGAAATCACAGAGGAAAGAGTATTTCGTAAAAGCTTATATGACAAAATATATTCATTTAGCCAAACAAAACATATCGTCTATATTTTCACTTTCTTACTAATCCTAAAACTAACCTGCCTTTTGTGAGCTAACCACCTTGCTTGCATCCCCTACACTGATGACTATCCTTTCCAGTACTTGAAGATATTTGTGCCAAGTCAATTGTTCCATTCCTTAGCACGTCTCTTAATTCTTTTTTAGTCCTGTTAGTTCTTGGCGTGGTACCTTTAACCTTTCCCTAACCCTATGGCCCCATTCACACTATCTGTTACATTAACTCACATACATTAGCACTCTGGCTGGAAACCCCTGGAGACTTGACCAAAACTCAAGCCATTTAAGTGGGGTACACACTAGTAGAAAATCGGCCGAAAATTCCCACCCGAGGTGAAATCGTCAGATTTTCGGCTAGTGTGTACACAACTTTCAGCAGCCGATCCCGACATTTTCAACGAAAAAAAAACGGAGGGACAAACACCAAAATTTTTATCATTCGTCCCCAGACAACCAATTTTCGTTTAATGTGTATGCAGTACGTCCGTGAAAAATCGGATACGAAAGGCCGCGCATGATCTGAAGTTGCTGACGACCTGGAAGTCTAGGAACAAATGTCCCCAAAAAAAAAAAAAATAAATAAATCGGACGAGAAATTTCGTGAACATTTATGCACTGTCAACTAAAAACAGTTGTGAACGCGAGCATGAGAGAGAAAAATCGGAGGATATTTCGTCCGATTTTCGTCAAGTGTGTATGGCTCTTTAGGGGGACTTTTAGAGTTGCCATTACCTCAGAAAAATATACGATGGACGATGATCAACAAACTTCCAAATACTAGAAGTTTTGCTTTTATTTTCCCTTTAATCTTGTCGGAGAGCTCGATGACCGGAAAGAATTATACCAAAAATGTCTGTTAGGGAACGAGGATTTGGCTACGTATTCCTTTATGTTCAAGAACAAGCGCTTCATAATATTAATATCTAGTATTACCCTGCGGAGAATTATTGGTTTAGTTCATTAGTTCACAACAAAAGGTAAGTGTCAGATGTGAATGACAGCCAGGAAGAAGAATGTGTAGATTGGCACGTACATTGTGAACTTTCTTTAGTTCCTCATATATTCACAGAACAATGATCTGGATTCTCTCGATATTTGTTTGTCTACAGATAAGATCTAACCCTCCAAAAATCTTTAAGGCTCCGTTCACATCTAGGTTATCCAGGTCTCGAGTGGAATCTCCGTGATTCTGCCCGCGATCCCGAATCACTGCAAATGGCGGGACACACTTGCAATCCCCATCATTTCCAATGACACCCCAATCATGGCGCGATTGTCACCCGATGAATCAAAGTAAAATCGTGGAAAGAGAACTGCAGGATGCCTGTCACTCAAAAGAAGTTCTGGAAATGACAGGGATCGAAAAGGTACCATGATTTGCGGTGATTCGGGATCGCGGGCAGAAACATTCCTGTTTTCATTACAAACTTTATTTTAGACCCACTGATGTTATCACTGGGCCTATATGTATCTCCATGCAATGCAGGGAGAATTTGGCTGTTAGGGGCTGCTAGGCAACTAACAACTATGCATGGTAGTTTGTTGGTCCTCATTCATGTTACATATGTCTAAGCTTCTATCAAAAACCTGTCTGTCATGACTCATAGTTTTAGGAAGCACTAAACATTTCATACAAGGTTCACCCATGACACTGGTGTGATAGATAATTAGAAGTTTTTGAAGAAAGAGCATGGCAAAAGCTGTTTGCTTTAGGACTGTCTCTAATTGGATCTCCATGAAGTTGGTATGAAAAGATCAGATAGGGGAAAGGAGATAGGGTAAAAGGGGCACTCCTCTTATTTATTAGCGGTGCGTATACAATTTAGCTTTAGGTATTGAGCACTGTGAACAACAGGCTTTCTCAGCAAAGTAGCTAATGTCAGCCTGGAAAACATGTAGCCTAGAGCCCAATCTGTACTGGCCCATTCACACTAAAATACATAAAAAGGTGGCTGCACTCAACTGTGCTTCTGCGTGGTTTTATGTGCATTTCTGAGCTTTTTTCAGCAGGTTTTCTGCATAGTTCTTTTTTTTTTTTTCCAAAGCCATGTTTCCTCTGAGCTAACTGCTGAGGGTGAGAGGTGTTTTGCAGTACCTTTGTGCACGTTTACACACATTTTTGTGCATTGCGATTGTAGCACCCTCCTAGGTAGGTGCTAGGTAAGTAAAGCCTAGTAGCTTCTTCTGCTTAACAGGGGAGCCTGATCATTAGTTAGGCCTGCTCATGTGTTCCATGTGTGATTCATCTGGGCTGAGGGAGTGCCCCCACTGCATCCAATGGAGAGATACGGTGGACAGTGGAGGAAACCCAGCCAATGACACACAGGCTTAGATACCGTCCCATGGGTTTGGCACAGAATGTGGTGCATCATGGGTTAGGGTATAAAAGCCAGGAGCACATGAGTCTTTGGGTGGGAAGCCAGGTCCAAGAGGGAGGGTGACGGCTGTCTCTGCTTCTGTTTGCTGAGGATGGTGGTCACAGGCGGTCGGCCTTGTGGACCAGGAGTGTGGTGCTGAATCTGGAGGTCCAGGAAATATGACTGGTGGGGGTGAAGGCAGAGCAACCTTGGGAAAAACAGTGTCCGTGAGTACCGGGAAGCTTGCCAGGGGTCTGCCCAGGAAGGGGGACCACTCCAGGGGATAGAGTCAGTGGACGGGTGTCAGCACACACAGGCAGTGAAAGTAAAGATGGTGCCAAGTTTAGAACCCTGAAGAGGATAATCAAGAAGGAATTTTTAAAACTATCTTCACTTCAGTGGCAGGGTGAAGCAGCGGCCTTGCCGCATTCTACAGTGAGTTGTCCTCAAGATTGTGCATAGTTCATAGTTGGAGTATCCCACTCATCCCTTCTCCTATCCCAGTTCTAAATAAAACCACAAAAACCAACATTCCTTGGATTGATTATTGACTGAGCCAAGGACTTTCAATGCTGTTTGTCTGCTATCAGTTGCTCAGGGTAACCCGGGGCAATTCAGAAAGTATAACTCTCAGTTGTCCTCTAGGGGGCAGTGCTACACAATATTATGCATACATTTTGCATAAAATCGCACAGACAAAATACCGTGTTCTGGTGTAAACATGAAACATAAGAAAACTATTGTTTTCTATGTGTCATTGCAGTTACTGTACCTACGTTTCTCCATGAGGCTTTTTTCCATTCCTGCACATGGAACAGGCCCTAAAATGTAATACTTCTAAAAAAAAAAAAAATAATAATAATAAAAAAAAAAATAAAGTTTCTAATCCTGAAAAAAATAAACCAAGATAGAAAACTTACACAAAAATAAAATGTGTCTATTTATAAAAATGTTTTCACCCAGGATTCACACAACTTTAACCTGGAATTCACACATTTTTTATTAGATTCTATTGGAGACCATGTGTGAGCCCTAGACAAAAAGTGTGTGACTCTTAAATAAAAATATTTATTTAGACTTCTCCCGATCAAGGTAGCACTAGCAGTCCTTGCCCAATCATAAGATTTGGGTCCCGTTACACATGGGCTAGATTTGATTAGCCCAGAAAGCCAGCAGCTCCACATAGTAAAGTGAACCTGTCATTTTGTCTAGTGTGACTAAATTGCAGATTTAGTTTTAGGCCCCTTTCACACATGCTGTCCGTTTGTCCGTTTTTCATCCATCTGTTGACGGATGAAAAACGGACATCAATGTATCTCTATGTGAAAACGGATGACAATGGATGATCATCCGTTAACATCCATTTTCATCCGCTTCCGTCAATGTCCGTCTTTTTGAACGGATGAATGCCCTATTTTTTATCAGTCAAAAAAACAGATCGGACGAAAAACGGATGACAACGGATGAAAACGGATGACAATGGATGAAAAACCGATAACAACTGACGAAAAACGGATATGAACGGAGATGAAAATGGACGTTGACTGAAGACAAAAAACGTGACTGAACTGATGAACTGAACGGACCGTATGTGTGAAAGGGGCCTAAATGCTGAGTTAGCTATGCTACTTTAGTGTGTCACCTGCATCAGGGATTTTTCTATCTGAGTGTACTGGTAAAATATATAGAACTGGAACATACAAAACATTATTTATGTCTTTTAGAGGTTAATTTAAATTATAGGGTGTTGTTGCTTTTATCTAAGCTGTTATATTTATTTTCTTTTGAAGGATAATGGGTTTGAAGGAAAACTAAAGAATTTCCCAGAAGTATAGGAGTGGGATACTGAGCAAAGGATCAGGTAATAAAACACTAGGCAAACCTTCTCCTACCTACCTGCTAAAGCATGTCTGTGCCTTGGACCGTGTAACTAAAAATTGTAGAAAATATTATTTTATTATATATATTTATTTTATTTATTACAGGTACTTCTATAGCACCATCAATTTACACAGCACTTCACATATATATTGTACATTCACATCAGTCCCTGCCTTCAAGGAGCTTACAATCTAAGGATCCTAACTCATATGCATACATACACATACTAGGGCCAATTTAGACAGGATCCACTTAACCCCTTCCCATCCGCGCTACAGCCTATATACGGCTGCAGCGCGGACTCGAATTTTCGGGAGGCCGTTTTTAAACGGCCTCCAGTGACACGCCCCCCCGCGCGCTCCTGCGAGCGCGCATCGGGGGGAATCTGTGTCGGCCGTGTCCCTTGGACACGGCCGATCACAGATCGTGGTGAATGGCCAATCACAGCGGCCATTCACCACGTGATCAAGCCGTCCAATGAGAGATGATCTCATATGTAAACATATGAGATCATCTCTCATCGCCGGCGCTCCTTCCTCACACAGACACTGCAGTGTGAGGAAGGAGGGGGAGCCGACAGCCGCTGGGGACACAGACAAATGTAATCAGGGCACTGATCACCAGTGCCCTGATTACTGAAGGTAAAAAAACACACACACTGCCCCCACCATCAGTGCCCACAGTGCCCGCCATCAGTGCCCCCATCAATGCCCACAATCAGTGCCCATAGTGCTGCCAGTCAGTGCCCATCAGTGCCTGCTCATCTAGGCACTGATGAGCACTGACTGGCAGCACTATGGGCACTGAGTGTGGGCACTGATGGTGCTGCCCATCAGTGCTCATCAGTGCCGCCCGTCAGTGCTCATCACTGTCACCCGTCAGTGTCCATCAGTGCCATCCGCCAGTGCCCATCAGTGCCGCCTATCAGTGCCGCCCGTCAGTGCCGCCTCTCAGTGCCCAGCAGTGCCACCTCTCAGTGCCCAGCAGTGCCACCTCTCAGTGCCCAGCAGTGCCATCTCTCAGTGCCCAGCAGTGCCACCTCTCAGTGCCCAGCAGTGCCACCTCTCAGTGCCCAGCAGTGCCGCCTATCAGTGCCGCCTATCAGTGCCGCCTATCAGTGCTCATCAGTGCGGCATATTAGTACCTCCTCATCAGTGCCCATAAGTACCACCTCATCAGTGCCCATAAGTGCCACCTCATCAGTGCCCATCAGTGCAGCCTATCAGTGCCCATCAGTGCCGCCTCATCAGCGCACATCAGTGAGGGAGAAAAATTTATTTTCAAAATTTACTCGCAGAAAATAAGAAAAACTTTTTTTTTTTTTTCAAAATTTTCTGTCTTTTTTCTTTTTTTTTGTAAAAAATAAAAAACCCAGAGATGATTAAATACCACCAAAAGAAAGCTCTGTTTGTGTGAAAAAAATGATAAAAATTTCATATGGGTACAGTGTAGCATGACCGCGCAATTGTCATTCAAAGTGTGAGAGCGCTGAAAGCTGAAAATTGGCCTGGATGGGAAGGGTGTTTAAGTGCACAGTAGGCAAGTGGTTAACCTACCAGCAGGTCTTTGGAGTCTGGGAGGAAACCTGAAGGAAACCCATGCAGGCACATTACAGTATACAGTCAGGTCCATAAATATTGGACATCAACACAATTCTAATATTTTTGGCTCTATACACCACCACAATGGATTTGAAATGAAGCAAACAAGGTGTGCTTTAACTGCAAACTTTCAGCTTTAATTTGAGGGTATTTACATCCAAATCAGATGAACAGTGTAGGAATTACGACAGTTTGTATATGTGCCTCCCACTTTTTAAGGGACCAAAAGTAATGGGACAGAATAACAATCATAAATCAAACTTTCACTTTTTAATACTTGGTTGCAAATCCTTTGCAGTCAATTACAGCCTGAAGTCTGGAACGCATAGACATCACCAGACGCTTGGTTTCATCCCTGGTGATGCTCTGCCAGGCCTCTACTGCAACTGTCTTCAGTTCCTGCTTGTTCTTGGGGCATTTTCCCTTAAGTTTTGTTTTCAGCAAGTGAAATGCATACTCAATCGGATTCAGGTCAGATGATTGACTTGGCCATTGCATAACATTCCACTTCTTTCCCTTAAAAAACTTTTTGGTTGCTTTCGCAGTTTGCTTTGGGTCATTGTCCATCTGCACTGTGAAGCACCGTCCAATGAGTTCTGAAGCATTTGGCTGAATATGAGCAGATAATATTGTCCAAAACACTTTAGAATTCATCCTGCTGCTTTTGTCAGCAGTCACATCATCAATAAATACAAGAGAACCAGTTCCATTGGCAGCCATACATGCCCACACCATGACACTACCACAACCATCCGTCACTGATGAGGTGGTATGCTTTGGATCATGAGCAGTTCCTTTCCTTCTCCATACTCTTCTCTTCCCATCACTCTGGTACAAGTTGATCTTGGTCTCATCTGTCCATAGGATGTTGTTCCAGAACTGTGAAGGCTTTTTTGATGTTGTTTGGCAAACTCTAATCTGGCCTTCCTGTTTTTGAGGCTCACCAATGATTTACATCTTTTGGTGAACCCTCTGTATTCACTCTGGTGAAGTCTTCTCTTGATTTTGACTTTGACGCACATACACCTACCTCCTGGAGAGTGTTCTTGATCTGGCCAACTGTTATGAAGAGTGTTTTCTTCACCAGGGAAAGAATTCTTCGGTCATCCACCACAGTTGTTTTCCGTGGTCTTCCGGGTCTTTTGGTGTTGCTGAGCTCACCGATGCGTTCTTTCTTTTTAAGGATGTATCAAACAGTTGATTTGGCCACACCTAATGTTTTTGATGGCTTGCTTCACTGATAGTGACAGCTTTTTGGATCTCATATTGAGAGTTGACAGCAACAGATTCCAAATGCAAATAGCACACTTGAAATGAACTCTATACCTTTTATCTGCTCCTTGTCAATGGGATAATGAGAGAATAACACACACCTGACCATGGAACAGCTGAGCAGCCAATTGTCCCATTACTTTTGGTCCCTTAAAAAGTGGGAGGCACATATACAAACTGCTGTAATTCCTACAACTTTCACCTGATTTGGATGAATAAATACCCTCAAATTAAAGCTGGAAGTCTGCAGTTAAATCACATCTTGTTTGTTTAATTTCAAATCCATTGTGGTGGTGTATAGAGCCAAAAAGATTAGAATTGTGTCGATGTCTCAATATTTATGGACCTGACTGTGTAAATGTAGCTCTGCCCCATTAGGAGCTGCTGAGTGTGGATTCCCCTGGGTTACCCATAGCAACAGTTTGTAAAATCTTATCGCTTTGTACTTGGCTCAGTCAATGAACAGTCCATTGGATTTGGTTTTGGTGTTTTATTTAGAATTGGGATGGAAGAAGGGATGAGTGGGATACTCTAACTTGACAACTATGCACAAATCTTGAGGACTTCTAATTGGATTGAGTGCGGCAAGGCCACTGTTTCACCTTGACACTAAAGGGAAGATTTGAAAGGTGAACTATTCCTTAGGTTACTCTTCAGGGTCTAACTTGGCACCCCCTTTCTCACTTGCTGTGTGTGCTAGCTTCTGTCCTCTGACCCCACTGAAGTGGTCCCCTTCCTGGGCAGACCCCTGGCAAGCTCCCGGGTACACAAGGACACTGTTTTTCCTCCGGTCACTCTGCCTTCAACTCCACTGTCAGTATCCTGGACCTCCTGGCTCAGCACCACACTCTGGCTCACTAGGCCGACTGCCTTGACCAACTTCCTTGCTGACAGGAGGGGAGACAGCTGTCACACTCCTCCTGGGACTTGGCTTCCCACCCAAAGACCACCCTGCCTCATGTGGCTTTTATTTCCAATCCCATGATGCACCTCTCCGGGTGCCAACCCACTGGGACGGTTACAAAAGCCTGTGTATCATTGGCCAGGTTTCCTCCACTGTCCAACATGCCTCCCTATTGGATACAGTGGGGACACTCCCTCAGACCAGATGAATACACACTGAGCACAGAGAGCAGGCCTAACTAAAGATCAGGCTCCCCTGATAAGCAGATGAAGCAAAACAAATGCTTTTACCTAGCACCTGGCTAGGAGGGTGCTACGTGAATATATACGATACAAGAACCAGAATGACAATACAAAAAGCATAAACACATTAAAACCAAATAAAATATACACAAATGCAAAAAGACCAGTCTAAATATGTCATGAGTAATGCAGCTAAGAATTGTAACTGCATATAGAGCCCTTACAGAATACATTCACCTTTTGGAGCATGTTACACACTACACCCATACTGTATGTAAGGTGTAAAATGTAACATGCTCCAGGTCTGCCCCCCCTGATCCCCCTACCTGTGGGTGGAGGTCCTTCTCCCCCCGCACCTGAATGAATGAACTACAAGTCCGGTCTTCCACTGCAGCCGACAGCTTGTATTTCTCAACAAACCTCAAGGGTGCTGATGACTGCTCTCGTAGTTCATTCACACTTCCTCTAGCTTTGTAACTGTCTGCCTGTATGAAGGTAAGGGTAGACAAGCTGTAGGCAGTGTCTGTAGGAACCTAACACTGAACCCATGATCTACTTATTGCAGGTGCAATGCTCTGTGGGCTCATCAGAAAAAAATGATAAATGTACATATTGTTTAGTAAAGGATTTGTATACAAAGGCAAATACAAATATAGCATGTGAACAACTCAAACTAAGGCTAGGTTTCCACTAGTGCGGCTACGAAGTCGTGCTACTTCTAGCACGACTTCGTAGCAAAAGTAAACCGCGGCTTCAGTTAGACTTGTCCCTCATATATAGAGGGAAGTCGCGCTCAAAAGTAGTACACGATTTACTTTTGAGGTCGCGGCAACTGAAGCCGCGGCAGTGGAAACGTGCCCCATTGAAAACAATGGGGTTTGACTTGCTGTGCGACTTGACATGTGTCAAGTCGCACCGCAAGTCGCACTAGTGGAAACCGAGCCTAATGTAGCTAGCTTGTCTACCACCTAAACTTCATGAACAGTGTAAGTCTATGAATACTGTATAAAGAAGGAGCAGTGATGTGACATGACAGTTGCAACAGGACGTAAGCAGGGATTGCCATGGAATGCTTGACCCATACCACAGATGAACTACACTTCATATATAACTCGAACACACAATAATGACTACCAATATTATATATATATATACACACACACATTATCTCACAAAAGTGAGTACACCCCTCACATTTTTGTAAACATTTTATTATATCTTTTCATGTGACAACACTGAGGAAATGACACTTTGATACAATGTACAGCTTGTATAACATTTGTAAATTTGCTGTCCCGTCAAAATAACTCAACACTCGGCCATTAATGTCTAAACTGCTGGCAACAAAAGTGAGTACACCCCTAAGTGAAAATGTCCAAATTGGGCCCAAAGTGTCAATATTTTGTGTGGCCACAATTATTTTCCAGCACTGCCTTAACCCTCTTGGGCATGGAGTTCACCAGAGCTTCACAGGTTGCCACTGGAGTCCTCTTCCACTCCTCCATGATGACATCACGGAGCTGGTGGATGTTAGAGATCTTGTGCTCCCCCATATTCCATTTGAGGATGTCCCACAGATGCTTAATAGGGTTTAGGTCTGGAGACATGCTTGGCCAGTCCATCACCTTTACCCTTAGCTTCTTTAGCAAGGCAGTGGTCATCTTGGAGGTGTGTTTGGGGTCGTTATCACGTTGGAATACTGCCCTACGGCCCAGTCTCCGAAGGGAGGGGATAATGCTCTGCTTCAGTATATCACAGTACATGTTGGCATTCATAGTTCCCTCAATGAACTGTAATTCTCCAGTGCCGTCAGCACTTATGCAGCCCCAGACCATGACACTCCCACCACCATGCTTAACTGTAGGTAAGACACACTTATCTTTGTACTCCTCACCTGGTTGCCACCACACACCCTTGACACCATCTGAACCAAATAAGTTTATCTTGGTCCCATCAGACCACAGGACATGGTTCCAGTAATTTATGTCCTTAGTCTGCTTGTCTTCAGCAAACTGTTTACAGGCTTTCTTGTGCATCATCTTTAGAAGAGGCTTGCTTCTGGGACGACAGCCATGCAGACCAATGTGATGCAGTGTGCGGCGTATGGTCTGAGCACTGGTAGGCTGACCCCCCCACCCCTTCAACCTCTGCAGCAATGCTGGTAGCACTCATATGTCTTTTTCCCAAAGACAACCTCTGGATATGACGCTGAGCACGTGCACTCAACTTCCTTGGTCAAACATGGCGAGGCCTGTTCTGAGTGGAACCTGTCCTGTAAAACCGCTGTATGGTCTTGGCCACCGTGCTGCAGCTCAGTTTTAGGGTCTTGGCAATCTTCTTATAGCCTAGGCTATCTTTGATGCAGTGTGCGGCGTATGGTCTGAGCACTGACTGGCTGATCCCCCACCCCTTCACTGCTGGCAGAACTCATATGTCTATTTCCCCAAGACAACCTCTGCTTCTTTGGTCGATCATGGTGAGGCCTGTACTGAGTGAAACCTGTCCTGTTAAATGTCTGTATAGTCTTGGCCACTGTGCTGCAGCTCAGTTTCAGGGTCTTGGCAATTTTCTTTTAGCCTAGGCCATCTTTATGTAGAACCACAATTCTTTTTTCAGATCCTCAGAGAGTTTTTTGCCATGAGGTGCCATGTTGAACTTCCAGTGACCAGGATGAGAGACTGAGAGTAATAACACAAAATTTAACACACCTGCTCCACATTCACACCTGAGACCTTGTAACACTAACGAGTCACAAGCCACCGGGGAGAGAAAATGGCTAATTTGGCCCAATTTGGACATTTTCACTTAGGGTTGTACTCCTCTTTGTTGTCAGCGGTTTAGACATTAATGGCTGTATGTTGAGTTTTTTTTTTTTTTTTTTTTTTTTTTTTAGGGGATAGCAAATTTACACTGTTATACAAGCTGTACACTCACTACTTTACATTGTAGCAAATATAATAAAATATTTAAAAAAATGTAAGGGGTGTAGTCACTTTTGTGAGATACTGTATATATTGGTTGTCATTATTATAAGGTTCCTTTATTGGTTTATACATTCCCCAAATGTTTATTTTTGTTGATATTGTTGATGCACAGCTTTTAACTCTTCCTTTCTTTATCCAAAACTAGAAAAAAAAGTTTTGGCTATACACAGCCGTTAAAGGGTAACTGCACTTTTGTGGAAACAAAATATAGCACATATAAAATATATATACAGTATAGCCTATACCAGTGGTCTCTAAACGTTGCTTGCCTTTATCTGGCCCTTAAGGCATAATTCCTGCCACTGACACCAACAATTGGACACTCTTCCTTCCACTGACACCAACAATGGGGCATAATTCCTTCCACTGACAACAAAAATGGGACAATATTTGTACTATTGACAAAAACTATTTCTACCCCTAAAACCAAAGATCGGCTTTGTTTACTCCCACTGGGCACAGTCCGGCCCTCCTAAGGTCTGAAGGACAGGAAACTGGCCCTTTCTTTAGAATGTTTACAATTGCAACACAAGGCATGTTGTAATTTCAACCACCGGCCTGCAACACCCCTTCATTACCAGGCCATTTTTCAGTTTTGAGTGCTGTGATAGATTGACCGACAATTACTCTGTCATACAACGATGTAATGTAGGAGAGGAGGGGGACAAGAAAAGGTTAAATAACAAGATTCCTGTGTCACTGCAGCGGAATGCTGCAGCTCCTGATCCAATCATTCTGTGTCCATTTATAAACACCCATTCTCTCTCCTTTCCCCATTGTACTGTAAGGGGAAGGGGAGGGATTAACATTGAAAGAGTTCCATGTGATCACTGTGATGACAAATCACATTGATCACATGGTACCCAACTCCTCTGATTGGAGGACAGTGTCTCAGTGTACCCAGCCCTCTAATAAAGGCTGGATACACAGAAATTAACCTAGCCGCCTAATGGCTATTTCTCCAGTGCCGTTCATAAACATGTCACATTTTATGCATCCCCTGCAATAGGACTTTCAGTTTTGGTGAGATACTCCCAAGGGTTAAATATTGCTAAAGGGATGCAGATCCTACACTTCTCTCTTTATAACAGAGAGTATACCAGGTGATTTTGATGAACCAGACCCTCCCATTCAGATTCAGTCTGCACAGGACATGGTGAAACAAACAGCTATTTCTTCAGAGTGACAACATTTGGAATCTGCTAAGTTTGCTAAAATCACTGCAATGAATATTGATCACCCAGAGGAGATTGTTTTTTTTTTTCTCAACAAAAGTGGAGTTACTCTTTAAGCACTTATATAGTATATACTATCCTGGGCTCATGTTTCCATGTGGTTAATTCTTATTCCTCTTTCTGTCTTTACCATCATGTGATATTATAATGAAGGGCAGAAATGTCATTGAGTTCCTGTGAAACAGAAAAGCTTACTTCAGCTTTCCAAGTAATACTTTGTACAATGTAATATTAGAAGATGGATCTCTGCCAGACGTTAACATCGGAATGAAATTTGGAATGTACAAAAACCAGATTTACAGCGAAGGCATGAACACAACAGTACAAATACCATATCTGTGTCATGGCTAAGGTTTAGTAGGTCACCGTAGGTTTATTAAACTGCTGCAGGGCCCACGTGTGAGATGGCTTTCTTGGTTTTAGCCTGCAGAGCACTTCCCCTCTGTGAATGCTGTAATAACTAGGCTGTTCCCCCTATTAGTGTGCCTAGGGCCATTTACAAATTTAGGCTCATAAAAAGGGGATTTGCCTTAGGATCAGCTGCTTCCCGATGGGCCACAGAAGACAATAGGAAGCCACGTTACGAATGCTTCACATAGCCTTCAGCCTGTAAAGCTGTTGGGCCCCCAAACTTCAGAGCCCTCCCCCCCAACCATGAAGTGTGAGCTGAGCCATTCACCAATGTGCTATGTGTGGGTCCTTTTTGCCGATGCACATATGCATTCTATGGGCAGCAATAGGCTAAGAAAATTCCTGTTATGCTTTGTGTATCGTATTTTTTGTACTTAAATAGAAATCTTTTAGCTGATGCAATTGTATCAGTGACCCCCTTAGTAACTGCTGAGTTTTATGGGTTCCGGTTCCCCTGCCCTTAATTGGACTCAACAATACACTGGCATGCAACTGGCAAACTGGCAACAATCTGGCATCAGTCACTTTAGTCTTTTTGACAATCTATTGCTGAATTCCATAACCGTAGAAAGGGTTTAGGGGTGTAGGATACAAAAAGGTGGCACAAAAGGGAGGACAGGTACTCTGAAGTAGTAATAGTAAATAGTGTAGCGTAAGTCCCGCAAAAGCCGCTAGTTAATTGGGTCCTCTGCTCTGGTATGTAAGGCCTCACCCTTACTGACACCACCAGTATACCTTTCTGTAAACTTTAACAGACACACAAGAATTGGACTCACGACTCTATAAATGATATACAGACTGTATTAGCGTGTGAACGTCAATCAGCATGAGCACAATGATGACTTAAAAATTGACCTCATAGGTTCTCTTATAGAAACTGCAGACTCCCAACATATACTGTGACCCCCAAGGGCATAAACAGTAGCTCTCCGTATGAGATAAAACACCCCTAATGACTAAACAAGGGTAACAATGTAGACAACTTTGCCACTTGAGAGCTCTCAAACAAAGGGGCTAGGTTTAAGCTTGCAAAATAATGACTAAGAGTAAAGCCCCGTACACACGTACCGATCGTCGGCCGAACGATCGGCCGTCTTTTGTCCAGGGATGTCGTGTCTGTTGAAACCTGCAAAAGACTGCACACGAATTTTGTCGGCCAACAACAGCCGACTGCAGAAGTGATGTCATGTGATGGTTAACTTTCCTTGTCTTTTTTCTTTTCTGAGCATGCCCAGTCTTGCAAATCTGCTGATTGTCGGCTGAATTCTGTACTGACTGGCGAATAATCGGCCGTTCTGGTGTTGGCCAACAAAAATTTTAATTCTTGCACGACAGATTCTGTTCGGCCGAAAGTGCGCTGTCGGCTGTCGGAAGCATCATACTAACAAGCCTACAATCGGCCGATCGGTCGTCGGCCGAATATTTACGGCCGACAATGTGTACGGTGCATTAGACACAAATCTGTCCTCAGGATAGAGTGGTTTGAGTAAATCTTTATGGTGGATCCATGCCGGCTACATTGGGGCCCTCTAAAAATGTTGGCGTGCAGGGTGGTGTGGATATGTTAATGAATTGAGTATTGCAGCAGTGTATCTAGTAGCATGATCTTAAGTAAGGAAAGGACTCTTTAGGTGCAGATGAATACTTATAAGGAAACAAACCCAGTTGCAGCAACCAGGTGCTAAGAGGTGCCCAGTGGCAATGGTTAGATGTAAGGTACATTTGCATTAGTTAGATGTTTTGGAATGCACAATATCAGCACTCTGGGGAGCAGAGAAATAACTGCACTGTATTGGGCCTGGCCTATAACAGTATGAGCAGTTAATTTAACAGCAGGAGTGGGGCCTATGAATGTAAGTTATTTATGAAAGGATGCAGCTTAAAGAGATTCTAAAGGCAGAAGTTTTTTCTTTATCTTAAAGTGATTGTAAAGTCTTTTTTTTTTTTTCCAATAAAATAACAAACATGTTATACTTACCTCCGCTATGCAGTGGTTTTCCAAAGAGCAGCCCAGATCCTCCTCTTTTAGGGTCCCTGGCTGGAGCTCCTGGCCCCTCCCTTCTGTTAAGTGCCCCCATAGCAAGCAGCTTGCTATGGGGGCAACTGAGCTGAGCTGCAGCTCTGTGTGTCAATTCAGACACGGAACTGCCATGCGGCCCGCCTCCTCTCTCTCTCCTGATTGGCTAACTGTGTTTGTTTGAAAACAGTGGGAGCCAATGGCGCAGCTGCTGTGTCTAAGCCAATCAGGAAAGAGGGTCCCAAAAGGCTGAGGCACTCATGGACATCGTAAGGGGGCTCAGGTACATATTAGGTGGCACAGAGAAGGCTTTTTAACTTAATGCATTGAAGGGACCTGAAGACCGGTGAAGAACTGGTTTGGGTGAGGATGGTGCTGGACCCCTGGACAGGTAAGTGTCCTTTTATTAAAAGTCAGCAGCTACATTTTTTTCAAGCAGGGCGAAGAACTGCTTTAACAAGCAGCGCTGCTTGTCAAACTCACCACTGAGTTTAAGTACAGCTTTGCGGTAGTGTGGCCTTACTGTGGTAGGGTCCAGGCTGAGCACTGGAGGGAACGGCCTCACTGTGGCAGATGCTGAAAAGTGTCCCAATTTAGCCCAGCTCTTGGCTACAATAGTGTAGTGTCCCTACAGAATGTTATATTTAGTTATTCCTTTTTGTTCTGTATCTGTGTTTTCATGCAATCACCCAACCATTCCTGCTTAACCCCTTTACTACCACCATCTTAAGTCTTACAGCAGTGACAGCGGGCTGCAGCAACCGGGATCGTGAAAGCAATTTAGCGCACACACACACACACACACACACACACACACACTGATCTCCCCTAGCTAGAATGAACCTGGAAGTGACCTCTGAAATGTCACATGGTTTCTGGTGACACTTGTCCTGGCCCTTGGTGACTCACTGAGATTCCTAGTAGCTAATCTACCACTCTCCATAACTTAACTAAATTTTTAAGTATCTTTACATGTACACACAAATAAATGCCTAAGGGTCCTTTGACACAGGCTTTCCGATCAGGTCCGCTCGTCAGTTTTTCAGGCGGACCTGATCGGATGCTCCTTGAACCTCTATGGAACAACGGATGTCAGCGGTGACATGTCTGCTGACACCCACTGCTATCCGATCCAATCCCGTCCGTGAAATCCAGACGGACGAAAACCCTATTATCCATCTGTCTGGAGGATCGGATCGGATGAAAACAGACTGGCCTATTATCCATCTGTCTGGAGGATCGGATAAGATCGGATGAAAACGGACTGGCCTATTATATATCTGTCTGGAGGATCAGATAGGATCGGATGAAAACGGACTGGCCTATTATCCATCTGTCTGGAGGATCGGATCGGATGAAAACAGACTGGCCTATTATCCATCTGTCTGGAGGATCAGATAGGATCGGATGAAAACGGACTGGCCTATTATCCATCTGTCTGGAGGATCGGATCGGATGAAAACAGACTGGCCTATTATCCATCTGTCTGGAGGATCGGATCGGATAAGATCGGATGAAAACGGACTGGCCTATTATCCATCTGTCTGGAGGATCAGATAGGATCGGATGAAAACAGACTGGCCTATTATCCATCTGTCTGGAGGATCGGATCGGATAAGATCGGATGAAAACGGACTGGCCTATTATCCATCTGTCTGGAGGATCAGATAGGATCGGATGAAAACGGACTGGCCTATTATCCATCTGTCTGGAGGATCAGATAGGATCGGATGAAAACGGACAGGCCTATTATCCATCTGTCTGGAGGATCGGATCGGATGAAAACGGACTAGCCTATTATCCATCTGTCTGGAGGATCGGATCGGATGAAAACGGACTGGCCTATTATCCATCTGTCTGGAGGATCGAATCGAATAAGATCGGATGAAAATTGACTGGCCTATTATCCATCTGTCTGGAGGATCAGAATCGGATAGGACCGAGTGAAAACAGACAGGCGGTCCGTTCTCATTCAATCTCCCATAGAGGACAGCGGGACTCTGACAGCTCTGTCTCTGCATACAGAGCAGAGACGGACCTGTCATCTGCCTGCTCAGCGGGGATCGACTGATCGATCTCCGCTGAGCAAAACGGAGTCCACCGCGCGGAAAGCACGTGTGAAAGGGACCCTTACATTTCCAAAGTTACTGCAACAGTATCATTTTTTTTTTTTTTTTTTAAATAAATGCTCTACCTTTTATCATTACAAAATCAAGCCACGAGCAAAGTACTTTAACCTTGCCTAGGCTGACATGTTTCCCTTCCCCCAGTGATAAGAGTGCAACAATGTAACATGGTAACAAGTCACAAGGTGAGAGGCTACAGTAGGGGACTAATCTGTGTCAAACATTTGCGAACACCAGCAAGAACTGCACAGGCACCAAGATTTGCATAACTAAGACATCTCCAAGCCGGTATCTCAGTGTAGGAAGTAAATAGTGACGCTGCTTGAAAAAAAGATGGCTGCTGCTGTAGAGAAAGGCAGATGAAAGCTCTGTCTTCATTGTGATCTCACACAGTTACACGTTACTTAGCACGCGTGTACCGTACATCAGTGGCCCTGGCCTACAGGGCTCACTAACAGGCCAGATTTTAGGTATTACCTTGGGGAGATGCAGACTAGAGTACTGCAATCACTGAGCAGCAAATGATATCACCTGGGATGTATTTCAGTTATCTTGAAAATCTGGCCTGTTAGTGGGCCCTGTAGGCCAGGGTTGAGGACCACTGCCGTACATAACTGAAAATTTTTTTTTTTTTTTACATTTGTTCGTTTTTTACCAGAGTTCCTCCTTAGTATGTTAGCATACTTACTCCTCCAAAAGTCCCAAGATTTAGTTTAATGTTCATATCTCAGTACTGCCAAAGGAACACAATGACCTTGGCCATCAGACAGACTGTGTTGCAAGGACGAGTAGGGGGGCAAACAAACTGAATTGGGGCACTGTGTGTTTTCATTATGAAACAATAATTACTAAAGCTCCAATGAAAGGGGCATTTGTTATTATTGCCACACCGTGAACAGCCAGGCATTTGTTATGGTGCTCAATGTCACCTATAGAACGTGTTAAGATTTCCTCAAGAAAATAAAAAAAGTCTACAAGGGGAAATATTCTCCTTCCTTGTGAACAAGGATTATTACGAAACCTTTCATTAATCTGACCTTTTAGATGTCTGCAGTCTATTATAGGAGTACAGAAATTGATTAAAAAGGAAACATTTATCAGAGAGCCTTGTGAAAAATTGCTACTTACCTGGCAGGATATTGTATATTATTATTATTATTATTATTATTAATAATAGTATTATTATATGGGATAAGCAAATATTGTCTAATACAAGAGGAATGTTGCATAGTTAACCAGCTTAAAAAAAAGACAAAAGTCCATGTAAATCAACTAAGAGAAAAAAAAAAACAGAAAACCTCCATACACTGTACATATCCAAATATACACTATATTGTTAAAAGTATTGGGACGCCTGCCTCTAACGCACATGAACTTTAAAGCGGAGTTCTGGCCAAATGTATTTATTTTTTACAAAAAATACCCCTAGAATAATCAGGGCTAGTGCATTTAAACAACTACAGTCAGGTCCATGAATATTGGGACATCAACACAATTCTAATCTTTTTGGCTCTATACACCACCACAATGGATTTGAAATGAAACAAACAAGGTGTGCTTTAACTGCAGACTTTCAGCTTTAATTTGAAGGTATTTACATCCAAACCAGGTGAAAGGTGTAGGAATTACAACAGTTTGTATATGTGCCTCCCACTTTTAAAGGGACCAAAAGTAATGGGACAGATTAACAATCATAAATCAAACTTTCACTTTTTAATACTTGGTTGCAAATCCTTTGCAGTCAATTACAGCCTGAAGTCTGGAACGCATAGACATAACTATTCGCTGGGTTTCATCCCTGGTGATGCTCTGCCAGGCCTCTACTGCAACTGTCTTCAGTTCCTGCTTTTTCTTGGGGCATTTTCCCTTCAGTTTTGTCTTCAGCAAGTGAAATGCATACTCAATCGGATTCAGGTCAGGTGATTGACTTGGCCATTGCATAACTTTCCACTTCTTTCCCTTAAAAAAAACTCTTTGGTTGCTTTTGCATTATGCTTTGGGTCATTATCCATCTGCACTGTGAAGCGCCGTCCAATGAGTTCTGAAGCATTTGGCTGAATAGGAGCAGATAATATTGCCTGAAACACTTCAGAATTCATCCTGCTGCTTTTGTCAGCAGTCACATCATCAATAAATACAAGAGAACCAGTTCCATTGGCAGCCATACATGCCCACGCCATGATAGGCTTGCTTCACTGATAGTAACAGCTCTTTGGATCTCATATTGAGAGTTGGACAGCAACAGATTCCAAATGCAAATAGCACACTTGAAATGAACTCTGGACTTTTTATCTGCTCCTTGTAAATGGGATAATGAGGGAACACACACCTGGCCATGGAACAGCTGAGCAGCCAATTTTCCCATTACTTTTGGTCCCTTAAATAGGGGGAGGCACATATACAAACTGTTGTAATTCCTACACCTTTCACCTGATTTGGATGTAAACACCCTCAAAGCTGAAAGTCTGCAGTTAAAGCACATCTCGCTTGTTTCATTTCAAATCCATTGTGGTGGTGTATAGAGCCGAAAAGATTAGAATTGTGTAGATGTCCCAATATTTATGGACCTGACTGTATATCCTCTAAACCAGGGGTGGAGAACCTTTTTTCTGCCAAGGGCCATTTGGGTATTTATAAAATCATTAGGGGCCGTACAAAATTATCAACTTGAAAATGTGCCTGTTATATTTGGTCAAACATTTAATTAACTCACCCCTAATGTGATAGCTGCAACTGCTTCTGTTTGGTGAGGTGTGTGATGTTAGCTGGTATTGATGATGTTGCTACTCGTAACTGGTTTTCCAGGTTTGTGTCGGTCAGTCTGGAGCGCAGTCGACTCTTTGTGGTGGTACATTTTGAAAAGAACTGCTGGCGGGTACTGCTGGTGGGTATAGCTGGCTGGTACTGCTGGAGGGTACAGCTGGCTGGTACTGCTTTGGGTACTGCTGGCTCAGGCTTATACTGTGCTGTGGGTACTGCTGACTGGTACTGCTATGGGTACTGCTGGCTCAGGCTGGTACTGCTGGCTGGTACTGCTGTGGGTACTTCTGGCTCAGGCTGGTACTGCTGTGGGTACTGCTGACTCAGGATGGTACTGTGCTGTAGGTACTGCTGGCTGGTACTGCTGTGGGTACTGCTGGCTCAGGCTGGTACTGCTGGCTGGCACTGTGCTGTGGGTACTGCTGGCTCAGGCTGGTACTACTGGCTTGTACTGCTGGCTGATACTGCTGTGGGTACTGCTGGCTCAGGTGGGTACTGTTGTTGGTACTATTGGCTCAGGCTGGTACTGCTGGCTGGTACTGCTGTGGGTACTGCCGACTGGTATTGCTGTGGGTACTGCTGGCTCAGGCTGATACTGCTGTGGGTACTGCTGACTCAGGATGGTACTGTGCTGTAGGTACTGCTGGCTGGTACTGCTGTGGGTACTGCTGGCTCAGGCTGGTACTGCTGGCTGGCACTGTGCTGTGGGTACTGCTGGCTGGTACTGCTGGCTCAGGCTGGTACTACTGGCTAGTACTGCTGGCTGGTACTGCTGTAGGTACTGCTGGCTCAGGCGGGTACTGCTGTTGGTACTATTAGCTCATGCTGGTACTGCTGGCTGGTAGTGCTGTGGGTACTGCTGACTGGTATTGCTGTGGGTACTGCTGGCTCAGGCTGGTACTGCTGGCTGGTACTGTGCTGTTGGTACTGCTGGCTGGTACTGTGCTGTAGGTACTGCTGGCTGGTACTGTTGTGGGTACTGCTGACTCTGGCTTGTACTGCTGTGGGTACTGCTGGTTCTTCTGTGGGTACTGCTGGCTCTGGCTGGTACTGCTGTGGGTACTGTTGGTTCTGCTGTGGGTATTGCTGGCTCTGGCTGGTACTGCTGGCTCTGGCTGGTACTGCTGTGAGTACTGCTGATTCTGCTGTGGGTGCTGCTGGTTCTGGCTGGTACAGCTGGCTTTGGCTGGCTGGTACAGCTGTGGGTACTGCTGGCTCTGGCTGGTACTGCTGTGAGTACTGCTGGCTCTGGCTGGTACTGCTGGTTCTGGCTGGTACTCTTGTGAGTACTGCTGACGATGGCTGATACTGCTGTGGGTACTGCTGGTTCTGGCCGGTACTGCTGTGGGTACCGCTGGCTCTGGCTGGTACTGCTGTGAGTACTGTTGGCTCTGGCTGGTACTGCTGTGGGTACTACTGGTTCTGGCTGGTACTGCTGGCTCTGGTTGGTACTGCTGTGGGTACTGCTGGTTCTGGCTGGTACTGCTGTGAGTACTGCTGGTTCTGGCTGGTACTGCTGGTTCTGGCAGGTCTAGCGGGTACTGCTGTTTCTGGCTGATACTGCTGGCTCTGGCTGGTACTGATGGCTCTGGCTGGTACTGCTGTGAGTACTGCTGGTTCTGGCTGGTACTGCTGGCTGTTACTGCTGGCTCTAGCTTGTACTGCTGGCTCTGGCTGGTACTGCTGGTTCTGGTTGGTACTGCTGGCTCTGGCTGGTACTGCTGGCTCTGGCTGGTACTGCTGGCTTTGGCTGGTACTGCTGGTTCTGGCTGGTACTGCTGGCTCTGGCTGGTACTGCTGGTTCTGGCTGGTACTGCTGTGAGTCCTACTGGTTCTGACTGGTACTGCTGGTTCTGGCTGGTACTGCTGGCTCTGGCTGGTACTGCTGTGAGTACTGCTGGCTCTGGCTGGTACTGCTGGCTCTGGCTGGTACTGCTGTGTGTGCTGCTGGCAGGAAATGCTGGCTAGGAGAAGTGTAGCGGCGCCGTGCTGGAGGAAGAGGCGATATTTCCTGTATTGGTCACAGGCGGAGTACATTTGATATAACTATATATCAACTATACCGGAACTATACAGGAAGCATCGGCTCCATTCTGACAGATCAGCTGAGAGACACAGACTCAGCTGCACGGGGGGCCGGACCTTATGACTTTGTGGGCCGCAGGTTCCCCACCCCTGCTCTAAACTGTCCCCTGTTTAGTGTACATGCAGCATGAATTACTTACCTTGTGAAGTTCTTGTCCAGCGCGGCCATCTGCGGTGTGGGCAGCTGAAGCCGCAGTGTCCCTCTTCCTGGATTTTGCGAGTCCCAGAATGCTATACCCTCGTCACTTCCGGGGCAGGCGCGTCATCCCACAGCTGGTTCCGCGTCATTGCACATGCCCAGAAGCTGTTCTCCACCCATCGGCAGAGAATGACACGCCTGCACCAGAAGTGACGAGGGACACCGGTGCAGGCGCATTGACTCCTGGGATTGATGACACTCATCTCCCAGGAGTCAATACATAGCAGGAAATGACGTCGGCGGCCGTGGCCACATAAGGAGGAAGTGGGAGGAATGGAAGTTATTTTTCTTTAAAAATAAGGTAAGGGAACGTTAAAAAAATTGCCAAATCGAGTTTAGAAAGGGATATAGGTATGCAGGATGTGAAGTTGAAAATGTGGCTGGAACTCTGCTTTAATGCCATTCCAGTCTTAGTCCGTAGGGTTCAATATTGAGTTGGCCCAATCTTTGCAGCTATAACAGCTTCAACTCTTCTGAGAAGGCTGTCCACAAGGTTTAGGAGTGTGTCCATAGGAATGTTTGACCTTTTTACTCCAGAAATGCATTTGTCAGGTCAGGCACTGATGTGGATGAGAAGGCCTTGCTCGCAGTCTGCTCTCTAATTCATCATAAAGGTGTTCTATTGGGTTGAGGTAAGGACTGTGCAGGCCAGTCTCATTCTTTCACCCCAAACTCGCTCATCCATATCTTTATGGACCTTGCTTTGTGCACTGGCGCGCAGTCATGTTGGAACAGTCCATGTCTTTATAGATGCTCCTCCTCTTCCTGAGTCTCCTGGTGGCGCTCCTGGCTCCTCCCCCCTGCCAATTGCCCCATAGCAAGCCACGTGTGCCCCCTTGTCCTCCTGTATTATTATTAATATTATTATTGTACAGGATTTATATAGCAGCAACAGTTTGTGCAACACTTTACACTCTAAAGGAAGAAAGTACAGGTACAATACAATAAAATACAAGGGGTTTAGGAGGGCCTTGCTCAAAAGAGCTTACAATCTAATAATGTAGGGCAAGTGTTACAAAAAGTTATAACTGTGGGGGATGAGCTGATGGGCAAGTTAAAAGTTCAGTTTTAAGTTTGAGGCATGATAGGCTTCCCTGAAGAGATGAGTTTTCAGGGATAATCTGAAGGTAGCCAGAGTAGGAGATAGCTGGACAGATTGAGGTACAGAGTTCCAGAGGATGGGACAGGCACTGGTCAAGTCCGGGGGATGAGCATGGGAAGTGGAGACAAGAGAGCTAGAGAGCAGGAGGTCTTCGTAGGACCAGAGAGAACGGTTTGGGAGATATTTGGAGACAAGATTGGTACTGTAGCTCGGGGCAGAGTTATGGATGGCTTTGTATGTTGTTGTTAGTATTTTAAACCTAATTTGCTGGGCATTGGGAAGCCAGTAGAGGGATTGGCAGAAAGAGGTGGCAGACACTGAGTGGTTAGTAGGCCTTTAAGGTGAGAGTTGCAATAGTCAAGGCAAGAGATACCAAGAGGGTAAAAGGAGTAGCTTGGTGGATTCATTCGTTAAAAAGGGTCACATTTTAGAGATGTCATCGGGGTGAAGTCTACAAGCTTTTGACGGCGATTGGATGTGGGGCCAAAAGGAAAGGTCCGAGTTCAGGATTACACCTAGAAACCCTGGCGTGAGGAAAGAGACTGATAGTTGTGTTGGAATCTTAAAAGTCAGGAAGGAGGGCATGAGCGGAGGGGAATATTATCAGCTCGGTTTTTGAAAGTTTGAGGAAGTGGAGTGACATCCATGCTGATATGTCAGTTAGTAAGTTAGTAATGCAAGAGGAGACTGAAGGAGTGAGGTGAGAAGTAGAGATATTTAAGTGTCATCGGGGTAGAGGTTACCTTAAAGTAAATAACTCAACACCATGTTCATTATATGGACCACTTATATTTTTATAGACGTTGATCATATCCCCCTTAATAAACATCAGATCAGATAAATTCAGTTCCTTCAATCTTTCCTCATAGCTGAGCTCCTCCATGCCTCTTATCAGTTTGGTTGTCCTTCTCTGCACTTTCTCCAGTTTCCCGATATCCTTTTTGTGAACTGGGGCCCAAAACTGAACTGCATATTCCTGACGAGGTCTTACTAATGATTTGTACAGGGGCAAAATGATATCTCTCTCCTGCAGTCTATAACCCTTAATACAAGAAAGGATTTTGCTGACTTTAGAAACTGCACCTTGGCATTACATGCTATTATTAGGTTTATGATCTACCAGAACACCCAGATCCTTCTCCAGTATGGATTCCTCCAGTAGTTCTCCTCCTAATATGTATGATGCCAATTTTTTAGCCCCCTAGTGCATAACTTTACATTTATGAACATTAAACCTCATCTGCTACATAGTTGCCCAATTGAGGTTGTCGTTTAAGTTGGAGACATCCTGTAAGGAAGTTATTCCACTGCATAGCTTGGTGTCATCTGCAAAGACTGAAATTGTACTTTTAATCCCAGACCCTATATTATTTATAAAGATATTAAAAAGTAAGGGTCTCAACACTGAATTTTGGGGTACACCACTGATAACCTTAGACAATCATTTAGAGTATGAATCATTAACCACTACTCTCTGACAATGGTCTTTTAGTCCGTTTTCTATCCATTTACAAACTGAATTTTCTAAACCTGTAGACTTTAATGTGTTTGTAAAGGTTATACACTGGCCTGAGTTCTGAGCCCTCTCTCGATCCAAAGCTGTGTCTGTCTGTAGCAACTCTGAACTCTCTCTCTCCTCATAGGACAGAGAGGAAGCAGCCATCAGCTCCTGCTCCTCTCAATCAAATCCTGTGAGGAGGAAGCAGGGGCAGAGCCGAGCCATGTTGTGTGTTTGTCTATGGATGCACACAGTCTGGCTAAGGAGCAGGTCCGCACATGCGCTCCATAGCAGGTGGCTTGCTATGGTAGCGCGCGTAGAAGAGAGGAGCCAAGAGGGCCAGCGGAGGACCCCAGAAAAGGAGGATTGTGGGCCGCTCTGTGCAATATCATTGAACAGAGCATGTAAGTATTACATGTATAAATTTTGAAAAAAAGTGGACTTTATAACTGCTTTATCTTACACATTATCAGTGTGTGGGGAATGTGTGGGGAATGTGTCAAATGCTTTTGGCAAAATCCAAGTATCCATAGCCACTTCTTCTGTCTAAGTTTTTGCCTACTTCCTCATAAAAAGAAATCAGATCTGTTTACCACTGCGATCTTTCATGAATCCATGCTGACTACCGTATATACTCGAGTATAAGCCGAGATTTTCAGCATGTTTTTTCATGGTGAAAATGCCCCCCTCGGCTTATACTCGAGTCACTGTCTTTGTTGTCTTTTTAAAAATGGCGCCGTCCGGTGCCGACGTGTCACTGCGCATGTGCCGCATGCCCTGGAATAGATTTGTAGATTATCAGTGGGTCCTACACTATCCATGAAAAAGAGATGAATCCAGCCTTTCTAACCCTTGTAGATAATACTCCTTGCTGGGAAGGATGTGCAAATGCACTACAGGGGACTCCTCCTATATCCACTTGATGGTGGACACTGATTGAGTACAGGTGTGTGTGGGGGGGTGGGGAGAAACCCTCCCCACCCCCCCCACACACACCTGTACTCAATCAGTGTCCACCATCAAGTGGATATAGGAGGAGTCCCCTGTAGTGCATTTGCACATCCTTCCCAGCAAGGAGTATTATCTCCAAGGGTTAGGCTGGATTCATCTCTTTTTCATGGATAGTGTAGGACCCACTGATAATGGGGTACTTTGACGCAGTAGTGGGCTTGAGCACGATATGGCCATATGGTGGGACCAAACCCCCATTTTTATTTATGGATTGTCTTCAGATTTGGTAGTTATTTCTTTTGCATTTGCGCGCTATTCTTTTTTAATATACATGTCTTTTGGTTCATAGCTGCAGCAGCTTTAGAAATACATGGGTATGCTCCCCCAAATTTTCTCCTGTGCCATGCCTGTACATACTGTGCCATGCCTATGAATACTGTGCCATGCCTGTACCTACTGTGCCATGCCTATACCTACTATGCCATGCCTGTACATACTGTGCCATGCCTATACATACTGTGCCATGCCTGTACATACTGTGCCATGCCTATACCATCACCTGTGCTATGCCTATACCATCTCCGGTACCATGACCTGTGCCATGCCTGTACCATGACCTGTGCCATGCCTGTGCCATGACCTGTGCCATGCCCTTATCATGACCTGTGCCATGCCTATACCATGACCTGCGCCATCTCCTGTACCATGCCCGCAGCCCCTGTTTTGTGTCTCGTGGTGGTCCAGTAGCTGCTGCATTTCCCACCCTAGGCTTATACTCGAGTCAATAAGTTTTCCCACTTTTTTGTGGTAAAATTAGGGGCCTCGGCTTATATTCTGGTCGATTTATACTCGAGTATATACGGTATATGTATTCTTCCTTGAATCTGTGCAGTAATCCAGTGTCCTCTGTGCAGGAGCTCTCTATAATAAAGATCAGCCACTGCTGCTCCCTCTCCTTGTGCAGGGTGACCCCCCCCCAGGCAGCCAGGGTCTTTTTCATCGGTCCCGGAGCCCTTTACTCCTGTCATGGGCACTTTATAAGCCCCAGTTCACACTGCTGCTCCCTCTCCTTGTGCAGGGTGACTGGCAGAGGTGTAACTAGAACCTTCAGGGCCCCGGTGCAAGAAACCATGAAAGGACCCCCTGACCGCCAGGGCCTTTTCCATCAGTCCGGGGTCCTTTACTCCTGTCACGGGCCCTTTATAAGCCCCAGTTCACACTGCTGTGACTTATTATGTGACTTGTGGCACATAAAGTCACATTACAAGTCAAAACACATTATTTCAATAGGTGCCATCTTAATTGTTGTGACAAGTGGCAGCAACAAAAAAAAAAGGTTCCTGCACTACTTTTTTGCGATTTTGGTGGCATTTAAGTGCCAAAGACTGCAATGTTATATAACAAAAGTTGCAAGAAAGTCACAAGCAAGTTACATGACTTTGGGGTCGCAAAAGTGTGAATTGAGCTTTGAGACCCCCTCACCATGGTGAAATGCCAGGGGCCAGTCGCAAGTGCGACCTTTGTGACCCTGGTAGTTCTGCCCCCACCCCCCCACCCCCTGTGACTGGTCTTGTCTTTGCCCCCTCCTTTAGTTTTTTTAAATGGTAAACAGGACAAATAGAGAGGACGAATCTCCCTAACGGGGCACAGAGAGCAATAAAATCCTAACAGGTTTTCTAATCCTTCTGCACTCTATCCAAAGCCAAAAATAAAGTTTTGCCTTTATTATACTTTAAGTGTTTGATTTTTATTAATGTAAATTACAGTAATGGACTAAATTTTCTTACAGAATACAGAATAGAGGGCCTGACTGACAGACTGCCGATCAGGAAGATGGCCAGTGAAGGCACTACATACGTCAACTCTTCGATCTTGACGTTCATGAACTATGGAAGCAATCCCGTCAATGCCACCATAGGCCATACCAAACATCCTGACAAAATGGAGGTGTTATACATTCTTCTACTCTTGGGATTTTTTGGATTCTTTACATTTGGAATCATGATAAGTTACATCCGCTCCAAAAAACGGGAGCACTCCAATGATCCTTACCACACGTACATTGCAAAAGACTGGAAGAAAGCCTCAACCGTCACATCCCCGTGTCTCAGCAGCCCCACATCATCTTTCTATCTAATGGAAAACAAGTTTGCTGTAGAGCAGCCATACAATACCTTACCGACAGTGTGCACAAATGTAACACTGGACCATTCTGGATCGTTGGGTTCCCAATAAGCATCTGATGGAGGAAAAATAGAACAGAAACTCTAAAGCAAAACTGGATTATGGAAACTTTGCTTATTAAACAATAAACTGCTTAATACATTTTAGGTATTCTGATTGTTGGAAATATTTCACCTTTAGAACTTTGATAGGCCAACAGGATTGAAATACTGTTAGCTTGGTGTTCAGGTTTCCCTGAACGTTACGATATGCAAAATTAAAAAATAATAGTAAAATCTTGAGGAGAATCCATTCTCTTGTTAGGGTACCCCTACCCACTGATACTTAGCTTTGCTGCTGCCCCACCTCTGTTCATCTGTGAGAGCTCTAGGAAATATGGAACATAAAATACCTGGACCTACAAACTCCCCTTTTTCTGTCAAGAGTTTCCCATGAACAAAAAGTTTATTAACAACTTCAAGCCCAACTCCAGAAAACAAGAACTCCTTGCAGTGGGGCTGCAACTGCACTGCAAGGGTCAAATGCTTGCGTCTGTCTAGGGAACGGTAAAAGCAATCTTCTTGCCCAATCCTCAGCTCCCCTGGCAGAGGGTGCTCCCCCATGCTCCGAAATGTGGACTGTCTTAGCATTCTCATGTCTAATGCAGACCTAGGAAACCTGCATTATACTTGATGATGTAAGAGGTCTTGTAAAGGTCTTTTTCATACCTCCCAACTTTCTAAAATAATAACATGGGAAAATAAAATGTAGGACCACAAAGATCTGATATGCAGGAAATGATTAGCTAAACTACACAAGTGCTTTTTAGTAACCACGTAAGGACTGGAAGGTTTTACCCCCTTAACCATTTCTGGACAGGAAGATTTTACCCTTTAATGACCAGGCCATATTTTGCAATTTGGCACTGCGTTACTTTAAACGGACAATTGCGACGCTGTACCCAAAGACAATTGATGTCCTTTTTTTCCCACCTGCTCCATGCATTGGAATCCCCGCTGCAGAGTGGGGGCCGGAGCGCGCCCCCAGTGGCAAGCGCTCGCCCCCTAGCTGCAGGCGCGCGACCGACGTAGACCTTCATCGGTTGGCGCAGTAAATATGCGGTGGGCGGTCCGGAACCAATTAATGAACAGGCCATTTTTGTAAAAAGGCACTGCGTTACTTTAACTGACATTTGCATGGTCGTGCGATGCTGTACCCAAAAACAATTGATGTCCTGTTTTTCCCACAAATAGAGCTTTCTTTTGGTGGTATTTAATCACCTCTGTGGTTTTTATTTTTTGCGCTATAAACAAAAAAAAAGCGACAATTCTGAAAAAAAAAAAAAACAATATTTTTTACTTTCTGCTATAAAATATTCCCAATAAAAAAAAGTAAAAAATCCAATTTTTTTACAAATTTAGGCCCAATATGTATTCTGACAATAAGTGTACATTGATTGGTTTACACAAAAGTTATCAGGTCTACAAACTAGGGGATAAATTTATGTAATTTTTATTTACTTATTTTTTTACTAGTAATGACGGCAATCAGCGATTTTTGGTGGGACTGCAACATTGCAGCGGACAGATCGGACACCTAACTGACACTTTTGAGGGGACCAGTGACACTAATACGGTAATCAGTGCTAAAAATATGCACTATTACTGTACTGTTTGTTATCCCATATTTATTTCACAGATTTATTCACTGATACGAATTGTTTTTTATAATATATTTTTTCAAATTTTTTATCGTTATTTTTAACATATTTTTGCATTGATTATTAAAGAAAGTTTTTTCTTTTCTTCACAATTATTATTACCCATCATGACTTTTGCACTTGCACTTTTTTGTAAGATATTATAGGATATATAAGATTGTAGGGTAGATTTGCGCTGATTTTATAGTTTGTTGATCCACTGTACCAATGACAGTGGCAGGGAAGAGGTTAACACCAGGGACGATCAAAGGATTAAATGTGCTCATAGGGAGTGCTTTCTAACTGTGTGGGGGTTTTACTCACTGAACAAATAGGAGGTACACAGGACCCTTGTGTTCATCTCTGACAGAACAGCGGTCTGCCTTGTTTACATTGGCAGACCGCTGTTTTGTCTCCATGGGGAGCGATCGCAGGTGGCCGACGGACATCACGTCCACCGGACCTGCTGATTGGCTCCCCTCTGGGCAATCGGCGCGTGTACGGTGCGTGACAGGTATGTCCGTTCACTTAATAGAGCTGACCTGCCGCTGTATAACTACGGCGGCTGGTCGGCAAGTGGTTAAATGTCTATTTTTCTTTTCCTTACTGGCTTTTCGACAAACGCAATACATATCAAAGGCAGCAATATAGAGGTTGGATAAAAAGTATACAGCATAACACTGTTTAATATTTTGGTAGTAAAATAATACATTTTTCATAGAGATGTACACATCAGACCAAAAACGAGGACAGCTGAGACTGCACGAGGGACAGAGGGATTTGGTCTCAAAAGAGGAACAGTCCTTCCAAATAAGTGATGGCCAGAGGTCAGCTTTAACCACACTTAAATTGATCCTGTGCAGGCCAAAGCATCAGGATTACCTAACATCCTTTTCCCTACTTTACATACTTACCACCTACC
Source organism: Pelophylax lessonae (assembly GCF_965119305.1). NCBI lineage: Eukaryota > Metazoa > Chordata > Amphibia > Anura > Ranidae > Pelophylax > Pelophylax lessonae. The sequence goes on from NC_138769.1 coordinate 101,884,307, forward strand.
TTGATCCAGTGAAGGACAGGGAACCCATTGATTGGGAGGCAAACACAAGCAACTGGCCCTTTTATTGTAGGGACAGATTTGTGTTGGTTAAAACTAGTATATCATACAAAGTTTGCCATAGAGCTTCAGAGATAGGTTGTCATGTTAAAGGTGGACATCATCTTAAGGAACGTGGTTTATAATATAGTTACATAGTTGGTCAGGTTGAAAAAAAGACACATCTAGTTGACCAATAAAAAAAAAGAAAACCTCCCCATACACAATCTTATGGTATCAGGACAATATCCCCCCGGAAAACACACCCCTGGACATAATCCCCCCGGGACAACATCCCCCCGGATAATATCCCCCCTGGGACAATATCCCCCGGGACATAGTGTTAGAGGGTTAGGGTTAGAGGGGGGATATTGTCTAGGGGGATATTGTCCAGGGAGGAGATTGTCCGGGGGGATGTTGTCCCGGGGGGATATTGTCCAGGGGGATATTGTTCGGGGGGATATTGTCCGGGGGGGGATATTGTCCTAGAATCCAATCTTATACCCCAGATGATTCAGAGGAAGGCAAAAAAAAAAAATCACTAAAGCATGGTCCGGTTTGCTCCAGTAGAGGAAAACAATTGCTTCCTGATCCTCCAGGAGGCAATCGAGTCTTCCCTGGATCAACTTCCCCTAGTGTTATGATCTACCAGAACAGAGACAAATGCAGATGAGCCGCTCAGGTGAGAATCGATAATCAGGTGCAGGTCAGATCTGTAGTCTCCAGCAATATCTTCAAACACAGAGTGATGACCACACACCGATGTAAGTGAACATGTGAAGATTATTCACCACTGTAGATCCAAAACTGGACATCAAAACATCACGGACAAAAGGTTGACGCGTTTCCCGAGTTTACACTCGCTTACTCATAACCACCTTTGAAAAAAATCTACCAGAACAGCCAAATCCTTCACAATCATTGACTCCCAAGCTGTCTTCCTCCTATAATGTGTGATACATGCATGTTTTTAGCCCGCAAATGCATATCTTTACATTTATCAACATTAAACTTATTTGCCATATAGTTGCCCAATTAAACATTGCATTGAGGTTGGCTTGTACGCTGGGGACATCCTATAAGAACGTAGTTCCATTACACAGCTTGGTATCATCTGTAAACACTGAATTGGTACTTTTAATCCCAGACTCTATTTTATTTATAAATTGGTGTCAAAGTAATGCTGGCCATACACTAGCCAAAAAATCGTTTGAAAATCTGTCATTTGGTCCGATTGTTCATTTTTCATCCAGTTAATGGGCACAAATAGAAAATCGTTTAACTTTTCAGAGCCGAAAAATCGAAGAAACAGTTTGGAAAATTCTGCCGAACGAACGATACATTGAAAGGTTAATGTGTTTCTCTGCCCGGACTGTTTGCCCTAGGCATATGTGACAAACTGAATGAAAAACGTCCATTGAACGATTTATCGTTCGAAATTCATGATGGCACGATCGTCTGCTCTGACGGCCGATTTTTCGTTTTTCGAAAATCAGTTAGAATGATTTTTCGGCTAGTGTATGGCCAGCTTAAAGCGGTTGTATACTGCCGGAAAAAAACAAAAAAAAAAACAAACCCTGCAAGACAAAGGCATATTGAGCTAGTATGCATCGCATACTAGCTCATTATGAAATACTTACCTTAGAACGTAGCCCCGACATGGACCCCCGGACACCACTGTGGGAGCTGTCATGCCATCTCGGTGTCTCCTCCGGGGTCGGCGTCTCCGGCGCTGTGAGTGGTCGGAGCCGCGATGACGTCACATGCGCGCGGGAGTCACTTTCCGGCAAGTAGCCGGCAAGGAACTCTGAAGGTCTGCTGGACTTTCAGAGCGCATGTGCCGCTAGCGTCAGCGGCTGTATGCAGGGCAAATATCTCCTAAACCGTGCAGGTTTTGGAGATATTAATTGTACCTACAGGTAAGCCTTATTATAGGCTTACCTGTAGGTAAAAGTAAAAAAAAATTAGTATACTACCCCTTTAAGGGTCCCAATACTGAACCCTTGAGGTACACTGATAACCTTGAACCATGGTATGAGAGTATGAATCAATAATCATTACTCTCTGAATATGATAATTTAGCCAGTTTTCTATTCATTTACAAACTGGATTTTCTAAAAAGAAATCAGATTTGTTTGACAACTTCGGTCTTTTGTGAATCCATGTTGATTTTGCTTAAAATATTATTTTCTAGCAAAATACCCTTCTCTGTGGTCTTTTATTAAATTTTCAAGTATCTTCCTGACAACAGAAGTTAAACTACCCGGCCTGTAGTTACTTGGTAAAGACTTTGATCCCTTTTTAAATAAGGGCACCACATTAGCCGTATGTCAGTCCAGTGATACTACTTCAGTCATTAAAGAGTCTCTAAAAATTAGAAACAATGCCTGTTAAATAACAGAGCTCAGTTCTTTGAGGACACATGGGTGTATGCCATCTGGTCCAGGTGCTTTATTCACCTTAATTTTGTCTAAATGTTTTTTGACCATATCAATTTTTAACCACTTGCCTACTGGGCACTTAAACCCCCCTCCTGTCCAGGCCAAGTTTCAGCTTTCAGTGCTGTCGCACTTTGAATGACAATTGCGCGGTCATGCAACACTGTACCCAAATTACATTTTTATCATTTTTTTCAAAAAAATAGAGCTTTCTTTTGGTGGTATTTAATCACTACTGGGGTTTTTATTTTTTGCTGAACAAACAAAAAAATGGGCACTGATAGGCGACACTGATGGGCACTAATAAGGCGGCACTTATGGGCACTGATAAGGTGGCACTGATAAGACAGCACTGATAGGTGGCACTGATGGGCAATGATGGGCGTCACTGAAGGGCACTGGTAGGTGGCGCTGAAGGGCACTAATAGGCAGCACTCATGGGCACTAATAGGTGGCACTGATGGGCAATGATAGGCACTGGTAGGGGACACTTATGATGGGGCACTGATAGGTGGCACTGGTGAGCACTGATAGGTGACACTGGTAGGTGGCGCTGGTGGGCACTGGTGAGCACTGATAGGTGACACTGGCTGATGGCACTGGTGGGCACTGGTAGGTGGCGCTGGTGGGCACTGGTAGGTGGCACCGGGGGCACAAATTATCCCTCTCCTCTTCGGGACCGATGTCCCTCTGACAGCAGCCAACGATCAAAAAAACGCTGATCACCGGCTGCCATTTATTTTACATGATCAGCTGTCATTGGCTGACAGCTGATCACGTGGTAAAGGGGGATCGCCCCCGATCTCCGATCTGTGATCAGGCGAGTCTCATGGATCTCCTTTATCAATTTGAGCTTGTCACGCTTACCCCTTTCTGGGGATCATTCTGATTCTAGTAATGACAATTTATTTTCAGGATTTCTAGAAACAGGGGTAGCAGAGGAACTGGCTCGGTAAAGCTTAGTAATGCAATGGGCCCTGATGGTATTCATCCCAGAGTTCTAAGAGAACTTCGAGGTATAGTTTTTGGACTAGTACCGGATGTTTTTAATCAATCTCTTCTAGCAGCAGAAGTTCCTTATGACTGGCGGACAACTAATATTGTACCTATCCACAAGAATTGCAGCAAGATAGATGTTGGCAATTACAGGCCAGTGAGTTTAACATCTGTTGTAATTAAAGGAATTGTAAAGTCAGAAGCTTTTTTATCTTAATGCATTCTATGCAATAAGATAAAAAGCCTTCTGTGTGCAGCAGCCCCCCCTCAGCCCCCTTATACTTATCTGAGCACCCCTCTCTATCCAGCAATGTCCACAAGTGGCTCAGCAGTCTGGGACTCTGTCTGCTGATTGGCTGAGACACAGCAGCAGCGCCATTGGCTCCCACTGCTTTCAATCAAACTCAGTTAGACAATCAGCAGATGAAGGGGTCTGAATGGATACACAGAGCTACAGCTTGGCTTCGGTGCCCCCATAGCAAGCTGCTTGCTGTGGGGGCACTCAACAGGAGGGAGGGGCCAGGAGCTCCAGCCAGAAAGAGGAGGATCTGGGCTGCTCTGTGCGAAACCATTACACAGAGCAGGTAAGTATAAGGCTCCATTCACACTACCGCGACTTGTCAGGCGACTTGTCAGCCTGACAAGTCGCGGTCCGTCGCGGTCCATGCAGTGCTACAGGACCCGTTCTAATAGGAGCAACACAAGTCGCCCCGACTTAGAAAAAGTGTCCTGTACAACTTCGGGGCGACCTCGGAGCGACTTGCATAGAAATTCATTATATGAAGTCCGTGCAATTCGTGCCGAAGTCGCGGTGCACGCGACTTGTGAAGTCGCCCCCGAAGTCGTGCCGCTTCAGTGTGAATGCGGTCTGACATGTTTGTTATTTTAATTGAAAAAATCACTTTAATGGAATCACTTCTAAAAAGAACGATCATTGATCACTTAAAAATACACACAGGACTTAGTGCTTTGGAGAGAGATAAGTAAACACTACAAATATGTGCCCAGGTCAAATTTCATCAATCGGGTTTACATCCACTTAAAGGATTTGTTACCCCAACACTTCATATTGCTAATATGTGTCTGCTGTACCATGTACTTGTATAAGAAAGTATCCTGTTATCTTTGTATTGCTTCCTTTATGTGAAATCACTGGCAATCCTGCCAGTCCTTTCGATTTCCTATTAAAACTGACCACACTAAGCAGGAAAACACATTATGGTCAGTTCTCTAGCTGTGCTGGGGAACTCAGTATGCTCTCCTCCGAAGATCAGACTTGTCCTGACACGCCTCCCCTGCACATCCATTCAGTGGCAAGCTTAGTGTGCTGCTTCTCCTCCTCTCCCAACTCTTATGCAGCTGAGAACAGAGGGAATGTAATCACTTCCTTAAAAGGGAAAAAGGTTTTTCTTTTTTTGTTAATATCTATACAAAAATGTTTTGCATTTCATTTCTATTTTAAATTGAATGGATTGTTTTACATGGTGATTGTTTACAACCACTTTAACCCTTGGGAGGTTCAGTGGATATGCAAGTAGCCAATAGATACCAGAGTGTGGTTGTAAATAAGATTCATTCAGAATCAAGGGGACTGAAGTTCTTCGTTAACAGGAGACTTATCTCTTCCCCAAACTGTGCAGAACTAAAAAAAAAAAAAAATCAGTTCAAGTTACACACTTTCTAGAGTTGTATTTATGCATATTCCATGCGCATCCAATGTATTTTCCAAATATCAAACCTTTGCATTTGGATACTGGACGCACATGCGCAGGTAAACATCCATGCAAAGAAGCATCAACACTTACAAGAGCACAGTCCCAGCAGGATGAACACGGCACGTGCAGCTCCCCTGGTAAAAGTTCTGGAAAATTACTCCAGACATTTGAAATGCCTGTGTCTTGTTCCCCCCCCCCCCCGCAAATCAATGTCCTGCACCCCCTTCTCCCTCCACTCTAGTGCCGTCTGCCTCCTCATAGCAGTGTCCTCTGCCAACACTCCCCACAGCAGTGTCATCTGCCACCCCCCTCCACAGTAGTGTCTTATGCCCCCCCCCCCATAGCAGTGTCCTCTGTCTCTACATAGTATTGTCCTCTCCCTTCCTCCACTGTAGTGTCATCTGCCCCTTTGCCCCCCCTCCCATAACAGTGTCCTCCCCCCCCCCCCCACAGTAGTGTCCTCTTCCCCTCTGCACCCCCCTACAAGTGTCCTGTCCCCCCTCCCTCCAGTTTAGTGCCCTCTGCCCCCCCTCCCAGTAGTGTCCTCTAACACCCCCCCCCCCCCATAGCGGTGTCTTCTGACCCTCTGCACTCCCATAGCTGTTTCCTCTTCCCCCAAAGAAGGAAGGGTTCTCCATCCCCCCACAAGTAGTGACATTAGCCCCCTTCACAACACACAGCCTCACAGCCTTAGGGTTACTGTAGCTATCTCTTACCTTATACCATCTCTACATTAGAGTGGAGTAAGAGGCAGCAGGCAGCACAGTGCTGGATGGAGGGTGGGAGCAGGAGCTGCCAGAGTTGACTTTTCATGTTAAGAAGCAAGCAATCACCTGCTGGTTAAACTTGCAACTTTAACTAAGGCAGCTCCCATGCTCCTGCCATCCATCCTGCACTGTTTTTCTTCCCACTACCCTCTGCTATTAAAAGGAGAGCAGTGGGGGCTGGAGGGAAGCAGCGGTACAGCCCTACCCGTGATCTACTTGTTGGCTTCTCACGATTGATGGGTTGCTGACCTTGGCTATACACGAACACCAAAAATGAGGCATAATTCCTCCAACTGACACCAACAGTGGGTGATAATTCCTCCTTCTGATACCAATGATGGGGCACTATTTCTTCCAGTGCCACCAACGATGGGGCACTATTCCTCCCACTAACACCAATGATGGGGAACTATTCCTTCCACTTACACCAAAGATGGGGCACTATTCCTCCCAATGATGCCAAAAATGGGGCACTATTCCTCCCACTGACACCAATGATGAGGCACTGTTTCCACTGACACCAAAGAGGAGGCATTATTCCTCCCATTGACACCAAAAATGGGGCACTACTTCTCCCACTGATAGCAATGATGGGGCACTATTCCTCCTACTTATACCAATGATGGACCACTATTCTTCCCAATGACACTACGGATGGGCCACTATACTTCCCCACTGACACCAATATTGGGGCACTATTCCTTCCACTATTATGGGTAATGGGGCATCATTCCTCCCACTGATACCAATGATGAGGCACTATTCCTTTCACTGATATCAATCATGGTGTGCTATTCCTCCCACTAATACCAATGATGGGTGGGGCACTGTTTCTACCACTGAAACTAATGATGGGGTGCTTTTCCTCCTACTGACACCAATAATGGGCACCATTCCAGCCACTGACACCAATAATAGGGCACTATTTATTCTGTTAATATTATTAATGAGGCATCATTCCTCCGACTGATACCAATGATGAGGTACTAATCCTTTCACTGATATCAATTATGGGGCACTATTCCTCCCACTAATACCGATGTTGGGGCACTGTTTCTCTCACTGACACCAATAATGGGGCACTATTCCTCCCACTGATACCAATGATGAGGCACTATTCATTTCACTGATATCAATCATGGTGCACTATTCCTCCCACTAATAGCAATGATGGGTGGGGCACTGTTTCTACCACTGAAACTAATGATGGGGTGCTTTTCCTCCTACTGACACCAATAATGGGCACCATTCCATCCACTGACACCAATAATAGGGCACTATTTATTCTGTTAATATTAATAAATAGGCATCATCCCTCCAACTGATACCAATGATGAGGTACTAATCGTTTCACTGATATCAATTATGGGGTGCTATTCCTCCCACTAATACCGATGTTGGGGCACTGTTTCTCCCACTGACACCAATAATGGGGCACTATTCCTCCTCCCACTGTCATTTTTTTCACTCCCAATAACCACCAAGCCTGAGGCATTGTGTCCTGACGCTTGGACATTTTCTACTGCCAATGGCCAAAGTCCAGACCCCTAAAGTCTAAAGGACAAGAAAATGGCCCTTTTTCAAACGTTTGTTTGAAAATCAGACTCCATTACCATTATGTCTGCTAGTGAACCCCTTTTTCCTGGTGGTCCTTTAGCAAGTACTGCTTTCCACCTCTCAGATGTTATGATACATAAAGATGTGTTACAGAGAAGTAGAGCAGAACACACGTCTCATCATCATTATACTAACACCTGGGGTATGCATTTGCTTGGAGCATGGAAGTTTAAGTGTCAGTCATTTAGAAACAACAATGCAGATCAGAAATATGACCTTGGGCATCTTAGCCAAGTAGCAAAGCTCTTGACAAAGGTAATATCACAAATATTTGGACAGGTAGAATGAATGACTAGAACTCAACTGACCTCTAAACTTGTAAAATATTTTAAAATTGAAAAATGTTTGTTCACAGTAAATTTAAAGCACCAGAAAAGAACTGGCTCACAATTTTGCTTGTCTAAGGCCCCGTCCAAACTGGGGCGATCCGACTTCCCGGGGCGACCTCACAGGTCGTGGCGCGCAGCACGCAAATTCATAACATTGAAGTCAATGCAGGTCGCTCCAGGTCCGAACCCTTTTTCTAAGTCGGAGCGACTTGTGTCGCTCCTATTAGAACGGGTCCACAGCTTCTCTATGCCAGACGACCTACGGCGACCTGTCAGGCGACCAGGTCGCCTGGCAGGTCGCCCCAGTGTGAACGGGGTCTTAATATTCTTCTAAAACATAGTTGGCTACATAGTTACATGGTTGGTAAGGTTTAAAAAAAGATACCAATCCATCCAGTTCAGCCTGTGGTGTGTGAGTGTGCTTGTGTTTATGTCAATAGTACATTGTACATCCCTGTAGGTTGTGATAATTTTTTTTTTTTTTTCAAAAAATAAACTTTTAATGAGCATAAGAATCTCATTGTACAAACAGTATAGAAAGCAAAAATAACACAGTAACATACCGTGCAATACAGTGCCATACAAGTCAAGATGCAAAAGGTTCACATACATAACATAATAAAAACCAGAGGAAAATGCAACTGTATTAAGTGATAGTGTGCTTAGATATCAGAGCTCAAATATAGTATAATGGTTCAGGAAACCAAAGCTGTCCTAACAAAGGGGGAAGAACAAAAAACAAGTAAAAGAAAAAGGGGAAGTAGGGAAGGGAATCTCTTCCACTGGGGTCCTCACAATAACACACAATTATTGCTTTCGGCCAAGCAGTGTCTAGCCCATCAGAAGCCTATCCATCACTAGCTGAGGCGGTGCCAGAGACGGATCATCCAACCATGGTTGCCAAAGGGAGTAGAACTTTTTGTGTGCTTTACGATGCTGATAAGTCACCTTTTCTCTAATTAGTAAGTTATTGACTTGCTCAATCCATGTTGCCACCGTTGGCACACGGGAGGTTATCCAGTATCTGGCTATCAGTTTGCGAGCCAAATACAGCACCGCCATATGGGCATGCGGTGTCAGACTCTCCTCCTCCAATGCGCCAAGTAGACACACAATCGGATCCTTAGGTAATCTAAAGTTATAAACCCTAGATATAGTGTCAATGACAGCAGTCCAGTAGCAGAATAACTTGGGGAATCTCCAGATCATATGAACAAGGGTGCCCTGCTCCTGGTCACATTTCGGGCATGCAGCGGTCTCCCTGCGTCCCCATTTAAACAGCTGAACCGGAGTTCTGTATGCTCTATGGAAGAGAAAGAGGTGGGAGAGTTTCTGCGATGCCGATACCGAGACCAACGCCATCGAAGAAAGACACAGTTCCCAGGTTTCTCCATCAATAGGACCCAAGTCCCTCTCCCAGCCAGCCCTGGCCGGAAGTGAAGCCGGATCCTGCAAGGCAGCCAACAACGTGAGGTAAATGTTAGAGATCATACCTTTCTTGTCATTATTCCTAAAGACAGCTACCGTTCGGTTATGTTCAGTCAGCCTAAGCTGTACAGTCCTTGATTGGGTCACTAGGGCGTGGCGCAACTGCAGGTACCTAAAAAAGTAATGCCTAGGGATAGAAAACTCTCGTTGGAGCTCCTGAAAAGATTTCAGGAGACCCCCCCTATAAAGTTGTGCGAAAAAACGAATACCCTGTGACTCCCATAGCTCCATCCCCTCCAACCCAAGCAGCTCTCGATAGTTGGAATTCCGCCACAACGGAGTGCCGTGGAAGAACCCCTTTATTCGGAGCATTTTTCTAACGCATTGCCAGTGTAGTAAGTAGCCTGATTGTCGGGAGCGAGGCCCCTAGGTGTGCGAACCCAGCCTCCAAGTGTGTGAAAGCCGTATGCGGGGAGTTCGGAGGAATCAGAAGAGCCCGGATGGGGTCAGAGGGATCATGCAGCTCCCAACCGCCCAGGTGCTGAACCTGGGAAGCTAGGAAATACATTCTAGGGTTAGGGACCGCCAGTCCCCCACTGTCCCTATTCATCCGAAGGGTAGTGAGCCTAATTCTAGCCACCCGCTTCCTCCAAATCAGATGACGAAGCAAGGATTCCACCCGTAGAAACCACCGCTTTGGGATCCAGAGGGGGGCGTTGTGAAGTACGTAGAGGAGCTGGGGAGCCCATATCATCTTGACCAGGTTAACCCATCCAGCAACCGACAGGGGAAGCTTACACCAAGCCGTACATTTGAAATGAAATTTAAGGAGCAAGAGTACTAGGTTAAGGTCCAGGTAATGACCAATGTCTGGGGACACTAGGATACCTAAATATTTAAATTGGTCTACTATACGCTCTGACGTGGCACTGGCTGGCAGTGGGGCAGTGATGGGGTCCAATGGCATAAGGATCGATTTGTCCCAATTGATAGAGAACCCAGAGAAGGAACCAAAGAAATCAATAAGAGACATGACCTCATTCAGTGACTCCCCCAGATAGAGGAGGGTGTCATCAGCATACAAGGATATGACATCAGCATGAGGACCCCGTCGGAAGCCAACAATCCCCAGGTTGTGATCATTAAGATGCCCGTCTAATAGCTTTTTGAAACTATCAACCGCTCTGACAGTAAAGAACCCTCTATGCAGTTTAAGGTTAAGCCGCTTCTCTTCCAATTTCAGTGAATGGCAGAGTGTCTTTTTAAATTCTCTTTCACTGAAAAGTTTTTCCCCTATGCTAAGGTCACCAGTATGGTATTTGTACATCGCTATCATATCTCCTCTCAAGAGTCTCTTCTTCAGGGAGAATAAGTTCAATGTTTGTAGTCTTTCCCCATAGCCCCTCTAGTCCCTTTATTAGCTTTGTTGCCCTTCTCTGGACTCTCTCCAGTTCCAGCACATCCTTCCTGAGGACTGGTGCCCAGAACTGGACAGCATACTCAAGATGGGGCCCGACCATAGTCTTGTAGAGTGGGAGAATTATGGTTTTATCTCTTAAATATAGCCTCTTTTTGATGCATGCCAGTATTCTGTTGCCTTTGCTTGCAGCAGCTTAGCATTGCATGCCATTGCTGAGCATGTAATCTATTAGGACCCCCAGGTCCTTTTCCATCCTAGTTTCCTCCAGAGGTCCCCCCCCCCCCCCCAGCGAGTAACTTGCATTCATATTTTTAGCACCCAAATGCATTACTTTGCATTTTCCAACATTAAACCTAATTTTTCATGTAATTACCCACCCCATTATTTCTTTTAGGTCTTCTTGGTAGGTTTCCACATCCTGCACTGAAGTTTTTGCCCTGCTAAACTTTGTATCATCAGCAAATACTGAGATTGAGCCACTTATCCCATCCTCTATACCGTTAATAATAATAAATTAAACAGAATTGGTCCCAAGACAGATCCCTGGGGGACCTCGCTTACCACACTGGACCATTATGATTACATCCTATTTATCACCACCCTTTGGAACCACCCCTGTAGCCAGTTTTCAATCCAGGTACTCACCCCATGGTCCATGCCGACATACCTCAGTTTGTAAAGTAAACATTTGTGGGGAACTGTATCAAATGCCTTTGCAAATTCCAGATACACCACATCCATAGGCCTTCCTTTATCTAGATGGCAGCTCACTTTCTGATAGAATGATAATAGATTGGTCTTGCAAGACCGATTCTTCATGAATCCATGCTGATTACCACTATTGATATCATTTTTATTGCTAAAACGTACTTACTTAGATATAGTCCCTTAGCATCGATTAGCTTTCATACTATCGATGTATGGCTGACTGGTCTGTAAAACGAGCAATAAAACACGCACATAAAAGCACAAAATACAACTTTGAAAAATCCCCTGAATATACTACATTTAAGTTTGAATGAAGCCTAAACCCTCTTTTATGATAGCAATGCGCATACTGTACAGTTAGGTCCATAAATATTGGGACATTGACACAATTCTAATCTTTTTGGCTCTATACACCACCACAATGGATTTGAAATGAAACGAACAAGATGTGCTTTAACTGCAGACTTTCAGCTTTAATTTGAGGGTATTTACATCCAAATCAGGTGAAATGTGTAGGAATTACAACAGTTTGTATATGTGCCTCCCACTTTTTAAGGGACCAAAAGTAATGGGACAATTGACTGCTCAGCTGTTCCATGGCCAGGTGTGTGTTATTCCCTCGTTATCCCATTTACAAGGAGCAGATAAAAGGTCCAGAGTTAATTTCAAGTGTGCTATTTGCATTTGGAATCTGTTGCTGTCAACTCTCAATATGAGATCCAAAGAGCTGTCACTATCAGTGAAGCAAGCCATCATTAGGCTGAAAAAAACAAAACAAACCCATAAAAGAGATAGCAAAAACATTAGGTGTGACCAAATCAACTGTTTGGAACATCCTTAAAAAGAAAGAATGCACCGGTGAGCTCAGCAACACCAAAAGACCCGGAAGACCACGGAAAACAACTGTGGTGGATGACCGAAGAATTCTTTCCCTGGTAAAGAAAACACCCTTCACAACAGTTGGTCAGATCAAGAACACTCTCCAGGAGGTAGATGTATGTGTGTCAAAGTCAACAATCAAGAGAAGACTTCACCAGAGTGAATACAGAGGGTTCACCACAAGATGTAAACCATTGGTGAGCCTCAAAAACAGGAAGGCCAGATTAGAGTTTGCCAAACAACATCTAAAAAAGCCTTCACAGTTCTGGAAAAACATCCTATGGACAGATGAGACAAATATCAACTTGTACCAGAGTGATGGGAAGAGAAGAGTATGGAGAAGGAAAGGAACTGCTCATGATCCAAAGCATACCACCTCATCAGTGAAGCATGGTGGTGGTAGCGCACGGCGTGGGCATGTATGGCTGCCAATGGAACTGGTTCTCTTGTATTTATTGATGATGTGACTGCTGACAAAAGCAGCAGGATGAATTCTGAAGTGTTTCGGGCAATATTATCTGCTCATATTCAGCCAAATGCTTCAGAACTCATTGGACTGCACTTCACAGTGCAGATGGACAATGACCCGAAGCATACTGCGAAAGCAACCAAAGAGTTTTTTAAGGGAAAGAAGTGGAATGTTATGCAATGGCGAAGTCAATCACCTGATCTGAATCCGATTGGGCATGCATTTCACTTGCTGAAGACAAAACTGAAGGGAAAATGCCCCAAGAACAAGCAGGAGCTGAAGACAGTTGCAGTAGAGGCCTGGCAGAGCATCACCAGGGATGAAACCCAGCGTCTAGTTATGTCTATGCGTTCCAGACTTCAGGCTGTAATTGACTGCCAAGGATTTGCAACCAAATATTAAAAAGTGAAAGTTTGATTTATGGTTGTTAATCTGTCCTATTACTTTTGGTCCCTTAAAAAGTGGGAGGCACATATACAAACTGTTGTAATTCCTACACCGTTCACCTGATTTGGATGTAAATACCCTCAAATTAAAGCTGAAAGTCTGCAGTTAAAGCACATATTTCTTGTTTCATTTCAAATCCATTGTGGTGGTGTATAGAGCCAAAAAGATTAGAATTGTGTCAATGTCCCAATATTTATGGACCTGACTGTATATGCTGCGGCAGGGCAGTTGAGCCTTAGCACCCAGGCATTGCATATATGCGTTGGTGTCTTGTCCTGAGGCGTGTTCCACTTTTCCACACACAAAGGTGAGCAATCTGTCAAAGACAGTTTATGGTCAACTACCAATGTCCTGAAGCTGATCCCTGAACTCTCATTGATGTCAGCACTGTGCAGCAGTGTTAATTAACATGATTTTAGTAGGCTAAAACTAAAACAATTCAGATACGTAAAATACGTAAAACTAAATTGAAATTTGACGTTAAATTAAACACTGCACTGCCACATAAGAATAAGTAAGGGGTATCTACTAAGCTGCTGAAAGAAAAAAAAATTAAGTAAAAGGCTTTTTTTTTTTTTTTGTTTCTTAATATTTAATGTTGGTAATATATTCAGGTAATTTGTGTAATGGCATTTCAGCCAATAGAGTTTACAGGTTTTTTTTTTTTTTTTTTGATTATTTTAACCACTTCACCTCCAGAAGGTTTTACCCCCTTCATGACCAAGCCATTTTTTCGGATACGGCACAGCATTATTTTAACTGACAATTGCGTGGTCGTGCGACGCTCTACCCAAATAACATTTTTGCCCTTCTTTTCCCACAACACAGCTTTTTTTGGTGGTTTTTGATCACTTCTGCGTTTTTTATTTTTTGTGCTATAAACAAAAAAATACAGACACTTTTGAAAAAAAAACCCAAAACAATATATTTTACTTTCTGTTATAAAACATACCCAATAAAAAAAATATAAAAAAATTGAATTTCTTTATCAATTTAGGCCAATATATATTTCACTACATATTTTTGGTAAAAAATCCCAATAAGCGTATATATTGATTGGTTTGCAAAAAAGTTATAGCGCCTACAAACTATCGGCTATTTTTATTCATTTATTTAACTTTTTTTTTTTTACTAGTAATGGTGGAGATTAGCGACTTTCAATATTGCGGCTGATAAATCGGACACCTGACACTTTTTGGGGACCAGTGACACTAAAACAGTGATCAGTGCAAAAAAAAAAAAAAAACTGTCATTGTACTAATGACACTGGCTGGGAAGGGGTTAAAGTGGCTGTAAAGGCAGAAGTTTTTTTTTTTGCATTCTTTGCATTAAGATAAAAAAAACTCTCTCAGCCCCCCTAATACTTACCTGAGCCCTATCTCTATCCAGCAATGTCCAGGAAATCCTCCTGACTGGCTGAAACACAACAGCTGCGCCATTGGCACCCGTTGCTGTCATTCAAAGTCAGTCAGCCAATCAGGAGGGGGGGCAGGACGGGACCGCAGCTCCATGTCTGAAAAGATACACGGAGCTGCGACTGGGCTCGGATGCCCCCATAGCAAGCTGCTTGCTGTGGGGGCACTCAACAGGAGGGAGGGGCTAGGAGCCCTGAAAAGGGACCCGAGAAAAGAAGGATGTGGGCTGCTCTGTGTAAAACCAACTGCATAGAGGAGGTAAGTATATAATATGTTTGTTTTTTTTATAGAAAAAAAACAAGACTTTACAATCACTTTAACATCAGGGGCGGTCAAAGGGTTAACTGCGTGCCTAAGTTGTGCTTACTCACTGTGGGGGAGGTGCTTTGACTAGGGAAAGGCATAGATCTGTGTCCCTGCTTTGCAGAAACATAGGATCAAAGCCTTCCTTGCTGACAGAGCGACAATCTGCCTTGTTTAAATAGGCAGACTGCCATTCTGCTTGTGTCCCGAATGATCGGCGGGTCCCGCTGATTGGCTTCCGCTGTGTCCAATCACAACAGCTAAATTTGTGTCTGTGCATGTTCAAACCTTAATATCATAAATAACATGTTATTAGATTTTTGCGCCAGGAGTATATAATGAGTTTGGCAATTCTGGAGAAATGCTTAAATAATGCATTACAATTTAACCACTTCAGCTCCGGAAGGTTTTACCCCATTCCTGACCAGAGCACTTTTTGCAATTTGGCACTGCACTGCTTTAACTGGTAATTGTGCGGTCATGCAAGACTGTACCCAAACACAATTTGCGTCCTTTTTTCCCCCCACAAATAGAGATTTCTTTTGGTGATATTTGGTCACCACTGGGATTTTCATTTTTTGCAATATAAATGAAAAAAGACCGAAAGTTTTTTTTTTTTTAAATGTTTTCAAATGTACTTTTTATTATTAAAAAAATCCAATAAACTTAATTTTTGTCATACAAAATGTATTCACCCATGCCTCAGGTAAAAAAAAATAATTCAAAAAAGCGTATATTTATTGGTTTGCCCAAAAGTTATAGCGTCTATAAACTATGGTACATTTACTTGAATTTATACAGCTTTTAGTTTATATCTGCCTATCTCATTTCTTGAGGTACTAAAATGTCAGGGCAGTACAACCCCCCCCCCCCCAATTACTCCTTTTTAGAATGTAGACACCCCAAGGAATTTGCTGAGAGTCATGCTGAGCCCATTGAATATTTCATTTTTTTGTCACAAGTGATGAAAAATGACAAAAATATATAAAAACAAATAATTTAGTGCGCATGGTCTCCCTCGGGACATCATATTAAAACCGCATTACTACAAAATTAAGGAGAAGATGATGTCTGCAGCCAGGAATCGCCAGGATCTCTCCTTGTTCGGTTCTCCAATACAGCTCTTTACAGACCTGGCTCCTTCCACTGTACAGAAGCGTCGGAATCTCAAGCCTTTATTGCAACAACTGATGAACCACCAAATCAAATACAGATGGTCCTTTCCTTTCAGACTCTCCTTTTCCTATGAAGGCAAGAATTATTCGTTCATTAACTTCCATGATGGAGAAGACCTGCTGTTGGAGCTGGGCATTCTGTCCAGAGAACCTCGCTCTTCACCTTCAGCTGCCAGGCCTGATCGTCCTCTGTCTCCGGTCTGGTCTCGTCGGGATCCTCCATCCTCTCGGAAGAACAACAACCGCAAGTCTTGAAGAGTGATCGGGAACTGGCTTCAACTGTTTCTATTTTACTATTTTACTTTTTATTGTTCATATTTTATGGGGTTTTTTTTGATGTGCTTCCCTGCCCTGTCAATCCTGGCCAATGTCGAGTTCGCGGCGGCGGCTGGGTAAGGGAGGGGAAGACTGTTTTTCACTGCCACCTCCGGTTTGTGAGCTTATTTTTCTTGATCCTGCTGGACTGAACTTTGCGGTCGCGATCAGTTTAGGTTATATATAACCATGGATTTTTTCTTCTTCCTATTTAATGTTTTTTTTTCACTTGCTATAGCTGCCCTGTGTATATGATCTCTCCAGGGGAGGTTTGGAGACTGGTCGCCGGGGGACCTGGCTTAGACCCTGAGGCCCTAGCTTTGGGTGCGGGGTCGGCGGGGTCTCCCGGCTCATTACATCTCACAGGGGCTGGGGCGTCCCCGGGGAGCGGGGTCCCTCTGCTCCTCCGCCGCTCCTCTCTTTTATGTGTTTCTCAGGTTGTGGCCTGGGGTGTTCCCGCATGCCACGTTGGGGAACTTGCCCTTATCTTGGGATGGGGGCAACCTCACATCAATCACCCCAGGTATGGGAACCGGGGGAATGCTAATACCATGTACTGTTTATTATGTTTTTATTGTTAGCCTGTTCGGCGTGGGGGGTAACTCCCCCTGCCGCTCCTTGTGCTCTTTCTAATCTTTTCCTTTTTCTTTTCTGTTCTTGGACCCTGACTCTGCGTGCCGGCCCTACTGCGAGGCCCCCGGGCCGCAGGGGAGCTTCGACTTCGTTCGGAGATCGGTTGAGACCTATTGGGATGCGATCAGGTGAGTGTAGTCTACCAAACCACCATGTCACCCTCGGGTTCCTCTAATTTCTCCATTATTTCTCATAATGTGCAGGGATTTAATTCTCCAGTGAAGCGCACCAAGGCTTTCCTGCACTACAAATGCCAGAAAGCCGACATATTACTGTTGCAGGAAACACACTTTTCCAAAAATTCGGCCCCGCGTTACCTCTAGTCCCACTTCCCACAGTTTTATCTTTCCTCTGGTCAGGAGAAAAAAAGGGGGGTAGCAATATGCTTCTCACGCAAGGTCTTGTTTACTCCGTTCACAGTGGTTCTGGATAAGGAGGGCAGGTACCTTATGGTGGTGGGGTTGATTAACAACCAACTAGTCTCATTTATTTCCTATTACACGCCTAACTCGGGTCAGTTGGCTTTTTTCCATGACATGTTACGCACTTTGCTCCCCAAGGCTCAGGGCAGGGTTATCCTGGGGGGGGGGGATAGCAATCTTCCCCTGGAGCACACCCTGGATAAATCGGTCCCGGGCAAACCCAGATACAGACATCTACCCAAGAATGGGCATAAATTGGCTCGCCTCCTTCACGACTGGGACCTGTTGGATCTCTGGAGGGAATTTAACCCGTCCCAGAGAGACTATACACATTTTCCCCATGTGCATGGCACCTACTCTAGGATAGACCACGTGTTTGCCAGCTCTGCTCTTGCCCCGTATGTGTGCACAGCAAAGATTTTGGCGACCCCTTGGTCGGACCATTCGCCGGTTCTGGTACAGCTCACGGCCCTGTGGTCGGACCCTCCCCGTGGAGGCTTAATGCGACTTTACTGACTGATCCTGGGGTCCTGGAGGAGGTGGAGCGAGACATTAAATAGTTTTTTCAGGAAAATGATACGGGGGATACTTCTCCGACCATAACCTGGGCTGCCCACAAGGCCACGATTCGGGGTAAACTGATTCAAATTGCGGCACGATTGAAGCGCAACCGTGAGAGCACCATAAAAACGCAGGAACAGACCCTGACCGCTTTGCTCCAGGAGCAGAGGACGCACCCCCAGGTGGACCTCAGGGATAAAATAGACGCTGCTAGACTGGCTCTGAATCTGAGCCTCATGACCCAAGCCGAGAAATGTCTTCGCTGGTCCCGCCATAGATATTACACCATGGGAGATAAACCGGCCACGCTTTTGGCGCGGAAATTGGTCCCCCGTCCCTTTACCTCAGCCCTTCCCAGGTTGCGGTTGCGGACTGGGGCGCTTTCTCGTAATCCGGAACTGCTCACAACCGAATTCACAAGGTTTTATACTAAGCTCTATCGAGAGCCGGCCGCTTACGATCGGGGGCAGGCGGACGCTTTTTTTACGGAACTTGATTTGCCATTGCCGTCACAATCTCATACAGCACTGATGGACGGGGCGATCACGGCAGTGGAGGTGACACAGGCTATTAAGAGCTTGCACCCCTCCAGGGCCCCTGGGCCTGACGGTTTTTCGGGTGTGTATTATCACAAATTCCAGGAAGCCCTGACCCCTCACCTTTGTGCCCTCTTCAATGCCCTTCGGTCAGGCGAATCCCTTCCGCCTCAGGAAAACGTGGCATATATACACGTCCTTCCTAAGCCGGGTAAGGATCATAGCATTTGCGATAATTATCGCCCGATTTCCTTAATCAACTCTGACCTGAAAATTTTGGCTAAGGTAATGGCCGCCAGACTTGGCTCCTTCCTGGCTACATATATACACCCTGACCAGGCCGGTTTTGTCCCGGGTCGTCAGACCTTGGATCAGACCAGGCGGGTCCTGGACATTATTGATTGGGACGGGGGTGGTCCCCGTAAGGGCACTCTTCTCTCGTTAGATATACACAAAGCCTTTGATTCCCTCTTGTGGGATTACCTTTTTGACGTACTGACTCGCTTCGGCCCCCCCTTTCTCACTTTGCTACGGGCCCTGTATAGTACACCTAAGGCGACCCAGAGGCTGAAGGGATACTCCTCGGGACCTATTTCAATAAGAAGGGGCACCCGTCAGGGTTGCCCCCTGTCCCCCCTTCTCTTTGTTCTAGCACTGGAACCGCTCGCGATCAAAATCCGGGCCTCACCAGATGTCAGGGGGTTGGTTTGTGGGGGCTCCGAACATAAGTGCGTCCTCTTTGTGGACGATCTTTTGGCAGTGGTTTCCTCTCCTTTTACGACGTTGCCCAATTTGTTTGCCTTGCTAGACTCTTTCTTGGAAATCTCGAGGTTGCCTGTTAACCAGGCTAAGTCGCAGGCAATGAACCTTTCTCTGGAAGATGGGACGGTGGTAACGCTACAACACTCCTTTAAATTTACATGGCACTCAGACTCACTCCCTTATTTAGGTATTAATTTGACTCCAACCCTACACACTTTGTATGCCAAAAATTATCCGCCCTTGTTTGCCCGGTTGAGGGAAGACATGGGAAGGTGGTCGCTGCATCCCCCTTCATGGTTTGGTAGATTGCATTCGATCAAAATGAACATCCTTCCGAGGGTACTGTATTTATTTTGCACGCTGCCAGTTGCTCTGCACAGGACAGATGTGCTCAAGTTTCAGGGCCATGTCCTTTCATTTATCTGGGGAAATAAGAGACCTAGGGTGAACAAGAAAACGCTATATACCCCTAAAACCAGGGGCGGACTGGGGGTGCCGGACCTGATGAAATATTATTATGCGGCACAAATGGCCCAATTGAAACAGTATCACTCTCATCAGTCCCCTACGGCCTGGATGAGATTGGAAGCTAGTTCAATACCGGATAGGGAGGTCTCCCATATTATGTGGTTGTCACCCAAAGATCGCCCTCCCATTCTATGTCCAGCTTTATCCCACTCTTTAGCCATCTGGGATCGGTTGTCCAGAACTCATGCTTTTCAGTCTCCCCACACCCCCATGGCCCCCATTCTTAATAATAGCGGGTTCCCCCCGGGTCTCTCCCCCAGATCCTTTCAATGGTGGACGAATAAGGGTCTAATCCGCATAGCGGACCTCTGCGATCATAGGGGTATCCTTCAACGACAGCAGCTTGTCGACAAATACGCCTTGCCTCAGTCTGAATATTTTAGGTACACTCAAATTGACCACTATGTACGTACACTATCTCGCCGCTCAGATCTGAACACAATGACGCCTGTGGAATATTTATGCCACAAATATGATAAACTACGAAGCTATATTTCCTTGGTTTATAACGTGTTATCTGGCTCGCCTATCAAACTTCCTTATATGCTCCATTGGGAAACCGATATCCGGGACACCTTTGAATTGGTGGACTGGCATGTCATGGCTCAGGAGGCCTCCAGGTCGTTGATCAATACTTCCATCATAGAAGCTAATTATAAAGTGTTGCTACGCTGGTACATGGTGCCGGCTAGGATTGCAGCTTTCGCCCCAGGAGCGTCTCCTCTGTGTTTTCGGGGTTGCGGCCAGGAGGGTACTATGTTCCACATTTGGTGGCAATGCCCCAAAGTGCGACGTTTTTGGATTAGGGTGTATAACTTTGTTTACACCTTAACACAGGTTAATTGAATTAAATCTCCACAGCAGGCCCTCTTGGGTCAGAAGGTGGATGCGGCCACGAGAGCACAGAGGCGGCTTATCACTTTCATCTTTACTGCAGCAAAAATTACCATTGCCAGGTCCTGGAGGTCTCCTGTCGTACCGTTTGAGCAGCTGAGGCATAAGTTGTCCTGGATCATGATGAATGAGCGGCTGTCGGCACAACTAGACGACAAGCTGCGCGGATTTGATAGAGTGTGGGAACCATGGCTCAACTATCTGACAGGGCCGGCTTGAAAGCGGTCCATGGGGCGGGGGTCGGGGCGCGGAGTTGGGTCCATTCTTTCTCCTTTCTATTGCTTCTTCCTCCTTTCTTTTCTCGCGTTTCCTTTCCTTTCCACCTTCCTTCTTTGCCTTTTCTGTACTTTTCTACTTATCATGGGGCTACCTTATGGTGGCACGTTGCTGCATACACATGCACTTTTACCTACTCAGGAGACTACGTTTGTGTAGCCTGTTTCATGTGCTTCTGTTTGACTGTTAGGTGGGGAACTACTGTATTTTTACTGTTTGCCCTGGGGAATGTTACAGCTTGTTGCAGTAAGGGCCTTGCCCCTAAATGATATTCTCTGTCATTGTTCTGATGTTTATGTCAAAAATTCTCAATAAAAATTATTGAAAAAAAAAAAAAAAGAATAATTTTACACAAAGTTATCACTGAAATGATGTATTGCTCACACATGCCATGGGTAGATGTGAAATACATTCTGCTGCTTCTCCTGAGTACAGGGATACCGCATGTGTGAGACTTTTTGGGAGCCTAGCCATGTGCGGGACCCCGAAAACCAATCAACGCCTTCTGGCTTTCTAAGGGCATAAATTGCTTATTTTACTTCCTCACTACCTGTCACAGTTTCGGAGGCCATGAAATACCA
Source organism: Pelophylax lessonae (assembly GCF_965119305.1). Classification (NCBI taxonomy): domain Eukaryota; kingdom Metazoa; phylum Chordata; class Amphibia; order Anura; family Ranidae; genus Pelophylax; species Pelophylax lessonae. The sequence continues at coordinate 101,905,957 of NC_138769.1, forward strand.
AGATAGCCCAAACCCCCCCCCAATGACCCCTGTTCGGAAAGTAGACACCCCAGGGTATTTGCTAAGAGGTGTGACAAAAAGCGAGATCTTTAAAATACTCAACATGCCTCTCAGCAAATAGCTTAGGGTGTCTACTTTCTGAAAAGGGGTCATTGGGGGGGGGGAGGGGGGGCAGCTTGCGCTGTCTTGGCATTTCATGGCCTCCAAAACTGTGATAGGTAGTGAGGAGTGAAATCAACATTTTACGCCCATAGAAAGCTTGAAGGTGGTGATTGGTTTTCGGGGTTCTGTACACAACTAGACTGCCAAAAAGTCTCACATATGTGGTATCCCTGTACTCAGGAGAAGCAGAAGAATGTATTTTGGGGTGTAATTCCACACATACCATGTACAGAACCCTGAAAACCAATCACCCCCTTCAGGTTTGCTAAGGGCGTAAATTTCTCATTTCACTTTCTCACCACCTATCACGATTTCCGAGGCCATGAAATGTCAAAATAGCACAAAACCCCCCAAATGACCCCATTTTGAAAAGTAGACACCCCAAGCTATTTGCTGAGAGGCACGTTGGGTCCATGGAATTTTTTATATTTTGCCACAAGTTTCGTGAAAATTTTTTTTTTTTACGCAATGTTGTCACTTAAAGGATATATTGCTCACACATGCCATGGGAATATGTTGGATTATACCCCAAATGTCCCGGCATTTTATGCCAAATATTGGAAGCTTATGCCACACATCACCCACTCTTCTAACCCCTTAAAGGCCAAGCCCTTTTTGACAATTTTTGTTTAAATAAAAAAATTTGTTTTTCTTGCTAGAAAATTACTTTGAACCACCAAACATTGTATATATTTTTTAAAGCAGAGGCCCTAAAGATTAAAATAACGGGTGTTGCATTTTTTTTTCAAATGATTTTACAAACGCAATTTTTTTGGGAAAAAAACACTTTTGTGAATTTTAATGCAAAAAAATGCACTGTATTGCCCAAATGTTTAGTAAAATGTAAAAGATGATCTTATGCCGAGTACATAGATAGCAAACATGACATGCTTTAAAATTGTGCATGCCCATGCAGTGGCGACAAACTACATACATTTTAAAAAAAACCTTTAAAAGCCTTTACAGGTTACCACTTTAGATTTACAGAGGAGGTCTATTGCTAGAATTACTGCCCTCCATCTGACGTTTGCGGTGATACCTCACATGCATGGTGCAAATGCTGTTTACATATATGATACAAGGCCAATGCTTTCGTTCGCTTTCGCACACGGGGGGACAGGAGTCCTTTCATTTTTTTTTAAAATCATTTGTTTTGCCTTGTCCCTTTAATTTTTTTTTTGTTTTTCATTTTTATTGTTATCACATGGAATGTAAACATCCCCTATGATAGCAATAGGAAGTGACAGGTACTCTTTTTTGAAAAATGTGGGGTCTATTAGACTCTCATCTGCCCTTAAAGCATCTGACCACATCAATCAATCAATCACGGTGTGATAAGATGCTTTCCCAATTTCCCAATGGCGCTGTTTATATCCAGGGAAACCAAAGTCATGAAATGCTCGTAGCTACCAGTTTCTTAGGCCATAGAGATAATTGGAGCCATCCTGGTCTCTGATCAGCTTTATGGTCAGCTGGCGGAACCACCGGCTGCATTCTCGGGTTCCCCAGTGGGACAGGAAAGCCACTGAAACCATGGAAGGTGGGGGAGGGAAGGGGGGACATCCCCTCCCACTGCTTGTAAAAGCAGTTTAGTGGCTAATTAGCCACTAGGATTACTTTTACATGAAAGCTGACCACCGGCTGAAAAAAACAATACCAAGATGATGTCTAAACCTGCAGGCATCATTCCAGTATAACCACTCAAAGTCCAGCAACATACCAGTACATTGCTGGTCCCCGTTGAGCACATATTGTTATTGTAATGTTCGCATGCAGCCCATGGGCTGAACAAAAAAAAAGAGCCTAACAGATTCCTCCATTCACATCGATCGATTGGTGGTATGCCCACCATTAGAATACCGCCCTGCATCCACCCACTTCCAATGATGGGCATACATGCATTGTTCTTTTTTTTTTCATTCAGCCCATGAGCTGAACAAAAAAAAAGAACCTAACAGATTCCTCCATTCACATTGATCGATGTGGATGAAGAAATCTCTGCCAAGAAAAGTGAATAAAAATAAATGCCGAAGCATAGGGGAGATAAGCCCTCTGTGTCCACCCCGTCCCCTATGCTTGGGCATATATGCTTTTTTTTTTTAACTGCAGTGGTGAAATCACCTCTTACAGCCCTGGAGTCATGGACATATGTATTGTGAGACCAAACCCTGTTACTGTCATGTCAAAATAAAAAAATCAGTGCTGCAGCTGAATGGCATACATGAAAAGCAAACAACTGTTAATGTTTTATTGATACTGTGTTTTATCGTTAACTCAATAAAACAACTTTTTTAATTGAAATTTGTGCCAAAAAAAGAGTAAAAAATATATGGCGAAGCATAAAGGCAATCCACCCCTATGTCCACCCCTCCCCCTATGCTTCGCCATATATGCTCTTTTTTTAACTGTAGGAGTGAAATCACCTCCTACAGTGCTAGAGTCGCTGATTTTACACATTGTGGGAGCAAATCATGTTGCTGTCAAAATAAGCAAATCAGTGCTGCAGCTGAATGACATACCTGCAAAGCAAACAATGGTTAACAATAAAACACAGTAACAGTACAGTAAAACAGTAGAATGACATACCTGCAAAGCAAACAATGGTTAACAATAAAATACAGTAACAATAAAGCATTACAGTATAGCATAAAATACAGTAAAACAGTAGGAACAATAAAATGACAACAATTTTTGCCTTTTTAAAAAGAAATTATGTTTTGTTTTGTCTGTGTCAGGTTAGGGTCTCTCAAAAGGAGATAGCCATCTAACATCTTTCGAGACCTTGTGTGCCCTAGACTGTGCCCTGCTGTACCATATTCTAATACTCCACTAGTGTGTGATAGCGACAGAAACAGTCACCGATGCAGAGACCAGGTTCACCAGGACAGGTGGGCAAAAAGATAGCGGTGTCACGCCTTTATCCACGCTTGCTACAGACACAACATCTTTTTTGCAGGGTTCTTTGGGTAGGGGTGCCAGGGAGGATATCCGAAAAATGCCTCTCATGCAGCCAGCTCACTGCATCTTGTTTGGGAAATTGGGCCACAGCACCTTCTGGATACAGAAGAGCTGTAATGATCTCTTCCTGGAATTTTAGGAAGGATCCACTACTTTCATATGCTTTGTTTAGTACATAAGTGTTGAAAAGAGCCAATTGGAATAAGTATACAGACACTTTCTTGTACCAGCATCTGGCCTTACGGGCAATTAGGTACGGCCCCATCATCTGGTCGTTGAAGTCCACCCCTCCCATCTTACGGTTGTAGTCATGGACACAGAGGGGCTTCTCAACAACATCAGTCGCTGTTGTAATTTGGACTGCCATGTCTGCGTGAATGGAAGACAGAACGAAAACATTCTGTTTGTCCCTCCACTTCGCTGCAAGCATTTTTTCGCACCTTAAGCAGGTTCTCTCCCCCTGACTAAGTAGGGCATTACATCGCACGGTGCCACATGTGCCAATACTTAATTGAAAGAGGTTTCTAAAAAGTGGCACGCTTGTATAGAAGTTGTCCAAGTATAAATCGTACCCCTTTCTGAAAAAGGGTGACACAAAGTTCCAAACAATCTTGCCGCTGCTCCCAATGTAGTCTGGGCAGTTGGGGGACTCCACATTGCTATCTTTTCCCTCTTAAACCATAAAAATTTATGTATAGCCTGTTGCCCTATCACAGAGCTTATACATCTTGACCCCGTATCTAGCACGCTGGCTGGGGAGAAATGGTTTGAAAGCAAGGCGACCAGAAAACGTAACCAGGGACTCGTCAACGTAGACATCTTGTTGGGGGATAAAAAAGGCTGCAAATCTTTGATTGAAGTGGTTTACAAGGAGCCGAATGTTGTGGAGCCGGTCATATCCAGGGTCACCCCGAGAATGACAGAGTTCATTGTCACTGAACTGCATGAACCGCAATCTTTGCTCATATCGAGCCCTGGCCATGGCAGCAGAGAACAGGGGCATATGATGAATTAGGTTAGTAGACCAAAATGATCGCAACTCACTCTTTTTAGTAATGCCCATGAGGAGGGATAGGCTCAGAAAGGTTTAAAATTCGGGAACCATTATATGTTTCCAGCCAGATTGTCTGGAAAGGGTCAAATTTGGATTTACGGCGATAAATTGATTAGCATACCAATTGCTTTGGTCCACAATAGATCCGTACCAATCTTCAGTGAAAAACCGCTAAAAAAAATCAAGGGGAGTAAAACTGGCTGTTTGCACCTGAATTCCGGGTTGGCCAGTGAATGGGGGAAGTATGGGAGCTGCAGAATCTGAGGGCTGCTAATCAGGATTTGCAAGCGTATCAGGAAACGCACTATGGGCTCTACGGGCCTGCGTTCGAGTTCTTAGTGGCTGCGGGCCACTACTTGTGCTAGCCACCGCACCAGCTTGAACTGTACTTATGGGACTCGCCACATAACCAAGTTATACTGCAGTGCTAGTTTGTCTACGACCAGGGTGTACTAGGCCGCTGGTGCTCGCCAGTTCACCAGGTGGAGCAGCACCAGTACCGACACTCTGCTGCATACGAGAACCCTGCGGTTGTTGCATCTCAGCAACAGAAGAACGTGGTCGGATATGCCTAACCTTAGCAGGGACCACTACTCCGTCGTCAGAGCTATCTGTCTATAGGTTTGTATACTGAGCCTGATTCTAACAGTGAGGCTTCCCTATTGCTCCCCATTGATTTGTCATGCACAGTATCCTGTAGGCCTCTTCACTAGTTTACCTTTCATTTGACATTTTGGGCAATAGATTTACAGGTAACTAGTGTGACTCACAGGTAAAAAAGCACCTGGTTGTCGAATAACTGCTAGTGCTAGGAGAGATCAGGCCTGACTCTGCTAACGCTGCGGTTTTGTGTGCTGTGTATTGGAAGTGACAGTGATCTAATGATACTGCACTTCTTAGGGGCTGGATGGAGGGGCTAAACCGCAGGTGCTGGCAGGTGTCGAGGCTGATCCTGCTAACGCCGAATTTTTGGGAACACTAAAATATTTGGGACCCTAGTATAGTTCTGGAAGTGCAGTGTTGAAAAAAAAATGGTGGCCACACAAAATATTGACACTTTTTGGCCAAATTTGGACATCTTGACTTAGGGGTGTACTCACTTTTGTTGCCAGCGGTTTAGACATTAATAGCTGTGTGTTGAGTTATTTTGAGGGAACAGCAAGTGGAACCTGTCCTGTTAAACCACTGTATGGTCTTGGCCACCCTGCTGCAGCTCAGTATAGGGTCTTGCCAATCTTCTTATAGCCTAGCCATCTTTATGTAGATTTAGCAAAATTGTCATTTAGGGGTTAAGGTAGATAGCTCTATGAAAAGACCATCCCCCCCCCCCATTTCTCGTGAGTGTATTACCAACATAACCAAAAAGCATATCAGAAAAAGTATTCTGCATAGAGTGCAGAAAGAAAGTAGGTTATTCAAGTTGGTAAGTATGAGACAGGGAACAATTTAATATGTATAATCATGGATAAAATTTATTAAAATATCATGTGAAATTTCACTACCGTGCAGTTACAAGTGTGGGTAACCAGTGATGTATACAAGAGACAAGACAAATAAACAAACATGAAATGGAAATAACAAAAACATCTTTATGTAGAGCAACATTTCTTTTTTTCATATCCTCAGAGAGTTCTTTACCGTGAGGTGCCATGTTGAACTTCCAGTGACCAGTATGAGAGAGTGAGAGCGATAACACTAACTTAACACACCTGCTCCCCATTCACACCTGAGACCTTGTAATACTAACAAGTCACATGACAATGGGGGAAGGAAAATGACCAATTGGGTCCAATTTGAACATTTTGACTTAGGGGTGTACTCACTTTTGTTGCCAGCGGTTTAGACATTATTGGCTGTGTGGTGAGTTATTTTGAGGGGACAGCAAATTTACACTGTTATACAAGCTGTACACTACATTGTAGCAAAGTGTCATTTCTTCAGTGTTGTCACATGAAAAGATATAATAAAATATTTACAAAAATGTGAGGGGTGTACTCACTTTTGTAAAATACTGTATCTATACATTTTAAAGTGAAGTATGCCTGAACACTACACTGACTGCACTAAACTAACTCAACACACTATCCACTAACTACCTGCCTAACCTCTATTATCCGTGTCTGTAGCAGCCTTATATAGTGTGGGGCATGGACTTAACCCCTAAGCCATGATTGGCAAAAGGCACCATGCCTTTGGCCAATCATGGCTCTGACAGGACATTGTGCTGTGATTGGCCAAAGCATGCAGGTCAGGTGCATGCTTTGGCCAATCACAAGCACTTAATGCACTGCAATTGCGCAGTGCATTATGGGGTGCTCATCGGCGGGCGAACTTGCCGCCGAACGCCCCGAGTGTTCATGTGTTCGATGAACACATGAACATCCAGCCCATCCCTAGTGCCTTTTAGTCAGTTGTCACTGGAACTAGAACCCCTACTTGAAAATTCCTCCTCATTTCCTTTCCTGATGAGAACTCATGTGCGGATCTGCCCTAGGACTCTGCCAGGTCCTGAGGGATGGGAAGAGCGCTTGGCACATCTGCACATGCACCAGACCATCAAGGGTGGTGGAGCCAGTGAAGGGGTTGGGGGCCAGTAGTAAGGGGACTGAAGTTCTTCTTTAACAGGAGATGTATCTCTTTCCCAAACGGTTCAGTTGAGTTGTAGTTATTGCATATTCTATGCGCATCCAATGTATTTTCTGAACGTGAAACCCTTGCATTTGGATACTGGGCGCACATGTGCAGGTAAACAAAATTCAAAGAAGCATCAGCATTTACAAGAGCACAGTCCCAGCAGGTGTAGCTCCCTGGGCAGAAGTGCCTTCAAATTTACTCCAGGCATTTAAAATGCCTATGCAAGGCCCAAATGCCCCAATCACTGTTTGCAGGTATTTCTTTGGACTATAGAACAACTTCCCCCTATGTTATGTAGAAAAGGTGAGGGGGGGGGGGTGTTTTTATATTTCTGTTCTAGTGTGACAACATCACTCCTCCTCTACAGCACAGTCAGCGAGTGTTGTCCTCATAGGACAGGAAATGTGTTACTGGCAGGATCACTAGGTAAAAATTATAGAAAAAAAAGACTAAAAAAAAAAAAAACTAATGCAGCCACCACATCTAGGGATTGGTAAACTGCAATATATACTGTAAAATTTTTGTTCTTGGGTTAAATACTTTTTACCTTTAAACTCCAGGATACGCATATATTGTCCAAATACAAGAGTCATGTGTGATCTTCTTTGAGTCTTGGTGTGCTTTGTTTATTTCTTCCAGATCTGTGCAGTATTCCAGTGTAAGACTTTCCCTCTGTGCAGCAGATTCCTGTAATAAAGACCGCTCACTGTTGCTCTCTCTCCTTGGGCTGGATGACTGGTCTCGTTCCCACCCCCTCCTGTAGTTTTCTGCAGGCACCCTGTAGTGGGTGGAGCCTTCTGGGTCCCTCCCACAGCTCTGCTCTCTGTACAGGCTATGTACAGCACAGTGACGATGTCTACTGTTATAAGATAACAACTGGGATAGAAAAGGCATTTGATGATCACAAAGTGGATTTATATACTTTGTGGCTTTTGAGGAATGAACACGATATTGTCAAAAGTATTGGGACGCCTGCCTTTACACGCACATAAACTTTAATGGCATCCCAGTCTTAGTCCGTAGGGTTCAATATTGAGTTGGCCCACCCTTTCCAGCTATAACAGCTTCAACTCTTCTGGGAAGGCTGTCCACAAGGTTTAGGAGGGTGTCTATGGGAATGTTTGACCAATCTTCCAGAAGGGCATTTGTGAGGTCAGGCACTGATGTGGACGAGAAGGCCTGGCTCGCAGTCTCCGCTCTAATTCATCCCAAAGGTGTTATATCGGGTTGAGGTCAGAACTCTGTGCTGGCCAGTCAAGTTCCTCCACCCCAAACTCGCTCATCCATGTCTTTATGGACCTTTCGACAATGTAGTGTATACAAATAAAAGTTTTTATGCCCGAAGTTCAGCTTAAAGCAGCATTAAACCCAAAACCAAAAATGTAATTATTTTACCTGTGTTTTCACTTGGTGATCTGGCCAGTAACACACTGATTGCCCCCGCTCTGGAAGAATGAGCACAGGAGACACCTTTGGATTGCAGCATTTACAGTCTGGGAGTGTGGGGGGGGGGGGGGAGGGTTGGATGTACTAGCAGCTTTAAATACACTAACAAACTGAAGCCAAACTCCAGCTGATACTGTATAATCAGTTACAGCTAACTTTTTTTTTCTTTTTGGGTTAAACGTTTTACATGAATAAATAGAAGCTGATCATTGTAAGCACTCTTATCAGTGTTAAATGGTTTGTCTCATCTCTGTAGCTGCAACATTCTGCTAGAGGGCTTGTGCTTTTGAAAAACAAGAGACTTACTAATCACAAGATGAAACAAAAAAAAAGAAAAGAAAGCCTAAAGAAAAAAATGCAGCCATCACATCTAAAAATTGGTAAGTAGGGATGATCGAACGGTTCGGGTCGACCATCGGTTCGACCCGAACATTGGGTGTTCGAAATTCGGCCGAATTCCGAACTTTTTGCTGAAAAAGTTCGGAATTCGGCAACCAGAACCGACCAAAATGCAATGGGCCAGGAAATGGGCTTTAAAAGCCAGTGATTGGACCAGAACCATCAGTAAAAGCCAATTGAGGGGGCAGGAGAATGCTAGGAATGTGATTGGAGTGACTAAGGGGTCCAGAGGCCAATCATTAGTGAATACGCCCCCCAGTATATAAGATAGCCCCGCCAAATTCCTAGCATTGTAATACAGGGACGTGGAAGAGAGTGGAAGCAGTTCTGTTACTCCTGCTTCAAAAGTGTCATTTAGCAATTATTGGTGTGAGGAAAGGGATATCTAGTGTAGTTAGGGTGCTATTTTCCACTTTAGTTAGATTCAAAAATCTAGTTTCTGTAGGGAAAGTGTTAAGTGCCAGGGTGGCTGTAGTGTAGTGTAGGGTTAACTGACTCTGACTGCTATGGCAGGGTGACAAAACCCTTCCATTTCAGGGTGACCGCTATAGAGAAAAGATCGTTTCTCTTAGGTGACTTATAGAACAACGATATGGCTTCTCGCCTGTCAGCCTGCTTTTTGCTGCAGGCGTTTAGAGGGCTTTTTTGAGGACATGTTTGGAGTCAGGCATGACATCTGAACTTGTGTATAGGGGTATATATACACACACATGTATGTATATATACACATACACATATATAGGTGTGAAAGTAGCACAACACTATGCTTGCGCTAATGAAATAATTAACAGGCATATGGCTCCGCTCCTATCACACCTATATATGTGTATGTGTATAAATACATATAAGTGTGTGTGTATATATACCCCTATACAGAAGTTCAGATGTTTTGCCTGCCTCCAAAGACCCCAAAAAATGCCCAAAAAAACGCCTGCGCCAAAAAAAAAACGCCCAGGTGTGTTATTGCAGGCGTTTTTTTTGGGCATTTTTTTGGGGTCTGTGGAGGCAGGCAAAACATCTGAAATTCTGTATAGGGGTATATATACACACACACTTATATGTATTATAGGGGTATATATACACACACACTTATATGTATTTATACACATATAGGTGTGATAGGAGCGGAGCCATATGCCTGTTTATTATTTCATTAGCGCAAGCATAGGGTTCTGCTATTTTCACACATATGTATTTATACACATACACATATAGGTGTGAAAGGAGAGAAGCCATATGGGTGTTAATTATTTCATTAGCGCAAGCATAGGGTTCTGCTATTTTCACACCTATATGTGTGTATGTGTATATATACATATAAGTGTGTGTGTATATATACCCCTACACAGAAGTTCTGATGTTATGCCTGCCTCCAGTAACCCCCAAAAAATGCCCAAAAAAACGCTTGCTACAAAACCGGCAAGGTGTGAAAATAGCGGAGCCATATCCCTGTTCTATAAGTGACCTAAGAGAAACAATCTTTTTTTTCTGGTTCTGGACATGCTACAGAGCTGAAACTTCACAGGTACACGTTTTAGACCCCCCAGACACTAAATCCAAAGAAATCTCATTTTTTTTCAATATTTTTTTCAATAATTGGCTCTCTATCAAAAATGACAATTTTTAAGAACTTTTTTTGTGTGATTAATAGTCTCTGGGACATGACCCAGAACCCTAGGTACTTTTTAGGGGCATTTATTGGGTTTTAGGGCTTCAAATGGGGTTTTTTGATTACCGAAGTTCGGGTCCCATTGATTTCAATGGGGTTCTGAAATCCGGGCCGAACTTTCGGGAAGTTCGGGTGTTCTGGTCGAAGCGAACTTTTGAAAAGTTCGATCATCCCTATTGGTAAGCTGCAATATAACCAATGTTTGCTTTTGAGTTTAAATACCGCTTTAAAGCTTCTCTCCATTTGCCCTTGTAATTGAAAACTGCAGGTCTACTTTTACTTGTCAATTAGGGTCCTTTCATACGAGCTTTCCGCCCGGTGGACTCAGTTTTGCTCAGCGGGGATTGATCCGCCGATTCCCGCTGAGCAGGCGGATGACAGCTCTGTTTTCGCTTACTTTGCAGAGACAGACCTGTCAGATTCCCGCTCTCCTCTATGGGAGATCGGATGAAAACGGACCGCCTGTCCATTTTCATCTGATCCGATCCTCCGGACAGGATCGGATCGGATGGCATGTCACCGCTGACATCTGCCGCTCCATAGGGATGCATGGAGCATCCAATCCGGTCCACCTAAAAAACTGACAGGCAGACCTAATCGGAAAGCCCGTGTGAAAGGGGCCTTACAAACTCTTTACCATTCCTCAGGGGTTTTATTGAGCCCAGAAATGCATTGGCATGCATACACAAATGTATAATGTGTTTTTTTAAATCCCAGGTATAGGATGGATACTAAGACTTTTGGATGGCTGTTACCAAACCTCCCTAGTATAAATCTTCTCTGAACCGTTCTGGAATTATTAGGACTGAGACACCTATGTGAAAAATGCTAATGTCTTTTTTATAGCATGTATTGCCCTGAAATGATTTATACGTTGTATTAATATTTAGAGAAGAGTCAGAACGACATTAAGAGCATAAACAGAGAGAACCCAGTCTCCCGGCAGCAGCCAAGTGAATGCACTCTATTCAATCACCATGGACAAGTGAACAAAGAAAATGCAATTACCAGCAGTGTGTAATATAGTAAAACTTAAAGTGGAACTATAGGTAAAACTTTTTTTTCTTTAATCTCTTGGCCTCCGGAAGATTTACCCCCCTTCATGACCAGACCATTTTTTGCTATACGGCACTGCGTTACTTTAACTGACAATTGCGCGGTCGTGTGACACTGCACCCAAATAACATTTTTGTAGTTTTTTTTCCCCACAAATAGCGTTTTTTTTTGGTGGCCTTTTATCACCTCTGTGTTTTTTATTTTTTGCACTATAAAAAAAAAAAAAAAAAAACAGACAATTTTGCTTTCTGCTATAAAACATATCCCAAAAAAAAAAAAAATTCTTCATAAATTTAGGCCAATGTGTATTCTGCTACATTTTTTTGGTAAAAAAAAATAAAATAAAAAAATCCCAAAAAAGTTATATAGATTGATTTGTGCAAAAGGTATAGCGTCTGCAAACAATGGGATATTTTTATTTATTTATTTACTAGTAATGGGGGTGTTCGGCGACTTTTAGCGGCACTGCAATATTGCAGTGGACAATGTGTACACTAACTGACACCTTTGAGGACCAGTGACACTAATACAGTGATCAGTGCTAAAAATTTGCACAATCACTGTACTAATGACACTGGCTGGGAAGGGGTTAACATCAGGGGCAATCAAAGTGTTAAATGTGTGCCTAGCCAGTGTTTGTGTACCATGGGGGAGATGCTTTTACTAGGGGAAGACATGGATCCAAGGTAATGCAATGCAGGATCACAGGATCTATGCCTTCCCTACTGACAGAAAGGTGATCTGCCTTGTTTACATAAGCAGACTGCCTTTCTGCCTTTGTAATGAACGATTGGTGGGTGTCGGCAGACATCGAGTCCACGGTAACCGCTGCTGGGCTCCTGCTGTGTGTGATCACAGCAGAAGCGAGCTGCCTGCGCCGCACATGCGCGCACCCTACCCAGAAGACCTAGATCACTTCTGTATATGTGATCAGGTGCCGCCCCGTAGCAGTAATACTGCTATGGGGCGGACCTGTGCTGGTTAAATAGAATAAGGAGAGTTAACACCTCTGCCATTTTTTATTTTGAAATCTGTGTCCCATTCCTGTCCCATAGCCAAAACAGGAAGTGAGAGGAAATCCCTGCAAATTAAGGGAATCCATTGGGGCCCTACAGATCACCAGAACTAGTGTCCCCATTGGAAGATTTACCCTCTATTACTTTACCGGGCACAACTCAAAATTTGGTATTTCTGTTGCACTTTTGATGAGAATGGTAAACGGGAAAAAAATCTTCACTGACAGCAAAAAAAAAAAAACTGACAGGTGTTCTTTTTTCATTCTCTAATCCGTCCAAAAAAAATAAATTGATATATTTTAATATAAAATAAATAAATAAAATGATATAATATAGAAATATGCGCACACTGATCAGCCATAACATTATGATGATCTGATTACTATAAACCCACTCGTGCCAATAAACAAATAAAACTGAATTAGAATGTGAGATGAATAATTAAGCAGCTGCTGTTACAAAGCATACGATTGAAATAGGAGTGAAAAAAAAAATTGCAAGAATGGTAAACTCTATGCGATAAACAGCGCTAGCTATACAAAATAGTCAAGCAACCATCCCCAAAAACACAAGTAACAGTAAAAAAAAAAGAAAAAAAAAAATCGGTATCCAAAGTGGAAAAGTGAAATTGAAAAAAAAATATATATAGAATATCGTAAATAAATATATAAACACAAGTACTAGTGCCAATAGCAAAGAAAAAAGAAAAAGAAAACAAGGGGATAAAAATGTTTTAGTGACCCCTGAAAACCCGGTGCACTCAAAACTTAAAATAGAGTGCAGTGACAACAGTCCCAATAATATTTCTCTGTGAATTCCCAAAGGAGACAATGCAATCTTCCTACCACTACGGCTAGATGGGTCCTAAACGTGAGTCCTGCTGACAAGAATGGTGGCACCCTCCCTGAAAAATGGTAAAAAATTACCATATGGCAAGGGGATCAGATAGGGCTTTGGTGATCTCCGTGATCAGGATGCAGGCTCCAAATTAGTCCTCCAAATTATAAAGGGCTCCCAGTTGGATCCTTGTACTAAAGCCTGCTCAAATCCACAGGACTGGGAGGTAAAGGCCTTGTATGATCCCACCTGCTGATTCAGACAGCCATCCCCCATTCAGCCTGTCAATCAACCTTGCTGTTTATCTGTGCTTAGTCCAACACCTATTGCCCAAGTCATTTCCTAGCCTAGGCTTCATGCCCAAGAGGGTTAAGGCAGTGCTTGAAAATAATGGTGGCCACAAAAAATATTGACACTTTCCACATAGGGGTGTACTCACTTTTGTGAGATACTGTATATATACATATATATATTGTGACAGGAAGTCAGGTAAATCTGTGGATGTAGTCACAGACAGGAGAAACATTTCCACCTGGTTTAGAAAATTCACCAATTACTATAGGGTGTCGGCTGCAGAAGTAGCCAGCAGGAAGTTGAAAAACATTCAGCTATTCAGAATGAGGAAATTAAGGCCTCTATAATTTGTCCAGAGGAAGTCGATTGATTGCTGCCTCCTGACGCTGTGTGAGCTGGGGAGAGGAGGACAGTCAGATGTGTGCCTCCCGACGCTGTGTGAGCCTGGGATTGTTTCTATGTGGAAAGAAATAAATGAACTGTTTGCTATGTGAAGAGACAAGCAAAGGAATGTGTTCTATGTGAAGAGAAAAGGGACATGTTCAATAGACATTTGTTGTGTGAAGAGAAAAAACATGGACTATTGAGTGTCTGCTGTAGGATCAGCAAAGTTTGCCCAACAGTAGGTTGGAGTCAGACTAGGAGTCAGGTAGGTTCCTGTGTGTGAGAAGGTAGCCGCCCACAGTGGCAAGGATTTATTTTGTTTTATTTTATTTTGGATGTTTTTGAGGCTTGCACTTGTGTGAAGAAAATTGCAAGAATAAACCAAACTGTTGTTTGCAACCACTTCTCGGCTATCTCCCTGTGTAAACGCACCTCCCCCAAGGGGTCATCCATACCCGCCACCGAGCTAAATCCCCACAATATATATATATATATATATATATATATATATATATATATATATATATATATATATATATATACACACACACACACACGAATGTAGCGCACCCCCCAACCTCCTAGGGCCTGATTGTGACCCCCAGAGACCGGGAGGGCCGACATCCCTCCTCAGGGTGTAGATTGCTAGGCATGGTGGGTGATGAAACAAGTAAAACGATGGGCGCCAGTCACTTTTATGCTTAAACAAGAAGGGTTTTATTTCTTCTCAACAGCAACAAAAATATGGGAGAGAGGGGTAGGGCACAGGACACCCTTAGTGAACAATCAAATTGGCAGACTCCGTATACAAAAATTACATGCAATCAGACAGCGGTACAAGAAACAGACCTTGAGGCTCAGAGTGACCTGGGAGGCAACTCCTCTCCCCTGGATCCAATCTCTTACAGCAATCTGTACTGGCTGGACAGCTGTCTTCTATATCAAAAGGCAGGTCACACACAAAAGGTTGTAGGAGCTCTGTGAATACTCACTTCCAGGCAGTACTCAGGCTCTCCTCAGCAGAGTCTCAGGCATGTGCCTAGGCCCCAGGCTTCAGGTCTACCCAGCAGCAGACACAACAGCACACCCTCACCCCAGACGGGGGTCTGGACGGCACGAGAGCGATCATTGGACTTCCCCCAGATAAATAGCCTCTCCCAGCATGCTTCAGCTGCAATGTAATTGGCTAGGAGACACATACATATTCATAACCTATTTGACTGTATTTATCACTCTAATGTCAAAGGCAACAGTGCCACCTACTGACAGAAGGGAGAACTACAGCCAAACCCGGATTAGGAGGAAATCCAATTTACCACAGTACTATAATCAACCAGGCTAGTTACCGCCCAACAAACTAAATTTTCCAGCAACCCTGCTTATGACAAGGGTGCTACACATACAGTAATACCTTGGTTTGCGAGTAACCTGGTTTTGAAAGACGAGCAACATTTTTTAAAACAATTTGCCTTGATATGTGAGCGCTGTCTTGATATAAAAGCAGTATTACACCCACAATGTTAAAGCGGTTTATTTACAGTATAAGCATGCCATCCCCTCTGTTACATAACATTATGTGTCCCTGTGCCTGTGCTGTATATAAAAGATGCTGCTTTCTACTGTATGAGTGTCTACCGGCGCTCATGTGACTCCTCTTCTCTCTGCTCTCCCCGGCGGGCGGGGCCGAGCACTCCCGCTGATGTCTCCTGGGGAGGAGGGGAGGAGAGAAGCAGAGAGCCGAGGAGTCACGTGAGCGCCAGGAGACGCTCTGATACAGTAGACATCAGCTTATTTTATATACAGTACAGACACAGGGACACATAATGTTATTTAACAGAGGGGATGGTATGCTTATACTGTACAGTACTGTATTTTAGATATGATATCAGCATATCTTTTTTTATACCAATAAATGGCTGTGGAACGAATCATCTGAGTTTTCAATATTTCTTATGGGAAAATTTACTTTGATATACGAGTGCTTTGGATTACAAGCATGCTGCTGGAACGAATCATGCTCGCAATCCAAGGTATTACTATATATATATATATATATATATATGTATATATATCAAACAAAGTAGATAATCACTAGGTAAACCGTTGGTAAACTCGTCATTGAGGTAAAAAAAATAAGCTTTAGGCCCCATTCACACTGGCACACTCCGTTTTTCTCAGCGGGGGATCGATCCGCCGATCCCCCGCTGAGCATCGGCAGATCGATCCCCCGCTGAGATAAACGGAGTCCGCCGATGGACCGGAATGTGTGAAAGGGGCCTTAAGCTTTGGCAATAAATCCCAGAAGCTCATTGGTTTCTATGCAGAAGTGAGCCTGATTTTGCACTCTCCAGATTCAGTAAATCAACCTTTATCTCCTGTGCTCCTGTGTTGTCACCCTGTCAAATAAGTTTGTCCTGGAGACTACAAATGACCATTTCAACACACAATAAAGTAGAACTATAAGCAAAAGTTATTTTTTTTTTTCCATTTTGGATAGAAAAAGGGAGGGTTATAAAACTTGTCAATGTGTTGCCTTCTGTGTCCCATTGGGGAGATTTACTTTAATTCCTGTCCAACAACAGGGAGAAAATCTCTACAAAGAGAGGGAATCTCTGAACTTTCACTAGTTAGTCACCGGAACAAGTATCCCCATTGGAATATTTCCCCTCTATTCCTGTTCTGGTGACCACCCAAAATTCATTTTTTCCCCACTTTCATTTTTGGTGATAATGGTAAACTGGACAAACCGAGAGGGCAAATCTCCCTAATGGGGACGCAAACAGTAATAAACACCTAATAGGTGTTCTAATCCCTCTCCACTATGTCCAAAACTAAAAAAAGGAACGTTTTGCCTTTAGGTAAGCATGGACCACTATTATTACCCTTAGGAAACCTGTCCTGGTGACATTACAAGTATACATATGAGCAGGAAGTGGCTTCAAACATGGCACAGGAGATCTGCAGCACAGAGAAGTAACAACTGGTGGAAAAAAGTAAAAGAAACAGTTGTTTATGATACACAGTGCTTTAGCAAATTAAATGTCTTTCGGTTACTAAGCCCACAACAGTAAAATCAGCATGTATATGCAGTAAAGCATGCTTGTTATACTCACTGTGGTACCTAAGGGGTTAATGCTCTGCATTGTGTAAAAAGGCTGTTTGATCCTGTCTTCTCTGATCCTCCCCTTCTTCTACTGCCCCCCCCCCCAACCATCTCCTGATAGAACAGAACCTTTGGAGTCACTCTGCACATGCTCCGTCTGGTGTGTATTGCTAAAGAGTTTTTTTTTTTCTTGGGAGGATGCATCGGCACAGGACCAATCAGCACTGTCTAAACAGAGGATCAGGGGCCCTGCAGACTCATAGGACAGTCAGAGGAGAATGAAAACTCCTCCTACAAGCTTTAACCAGACACTGATAGAAGTTGCAAGCCTGCCAGGGCCGATCCTGGGCGGGTGCGCGGGGTGCACCGTGCCCAGGAGCCACGTGAGGGGGGGCGCACCCCGCATATAACCCTAATCTCCCGCAAGTCGCGGAAGTCTCTCACTGCAGCGACAGCCACTACATCCTTTCTAGTTCAGGCACACAGGCGGAGTGATATCATATGCACTCCTCCTGTGAGAGGAGGAGCCATACAGAGGAAGCAGCGGCTTTGCTCTCTGCAGTGCATTTGATATCACTCCGCCTGTGAGCCGGGACTATGAAGGAATTAGAGGCGCCATCACAGTGACAGCCGCAGCCCCACCGGGATTTCGCACACACCACAGAGACAGCACTGCCACTACAGAGCCCCCACCACAGAGCCTGCACTACCACACAGAGCTCACACCACAGAGCCAACACTGCCACCACAGAGCCCACACCACACAGCCCAGCACTGCCACCACAGAGCCCAGCACTGCCACTACAGAGCCCAGAGCCACAGAGCCCACAGAGCACAGCACTGCCACTACAGAGCCCACAGAGCACAGCACTGCCACTACAGAGCCCACAGAGCCCAGCACCACAGAGCCCAGCGCCACAGAGCCCAGCACCACAGAGCCAGCACCACAGAGCCCAGCACCACAGAGCCAGCACCACAGAGCCTGGCACCACAGAGCCCAGCACCACAGAGGCCACAGAGCCCGGGAACTACAGAGCCAAGCACCACAGAGCCAGAACCACAGAGGCCACAGAGCCCGGCACCACAGAGCCCAGCACCACAGAGCCCAGCACCACAGAGCCCAGCACCACAGAGCCAGCACCACAGAGGCCACAGAGCCCGGCACCACAGAGGCCAGCACCACAGAGGCCACAGAGCCCGGGAACCACAGAGCCAATCACCACAGAGGCCACAGAGCCTGGCACCACAGAGCCCAGCACCACAGAGGCCACAGAGCCCGGCACCACAGAGCCCAGCACCACAGAGCCCAGCACCACAGAGCCCAGCACCACAGAGCCAGCACCACAGAGCCCAGCGCCACAGAGCCCACAGAGCACAGCACTGCCACTACAGAGACCAGCACCACAGAGCCCACATAGCACAGCACTGCCACTACAGAGCCCACAGAGCCCACAGAGCACATCACTGCCACTACAGAGCCCACAGAGCCCAGCACCACAGAGCCCAGCGCCACAGAGCCCAGCGCCACAGAGCCCAGTACCACAGAGCCAGCACCACAGAGCCCAGCACCACAAAGCCAGCACCACAGAGCCTGGCACCACAGAGCCCAGCACCACAGAGGCTGGCACCACAGAGCCAGCACCAAAGAGCCCAGCGCCACAGAGCCCACAGAGCACAGCACTGCCACTACAGAGCCCAGCACCACAGAGCCCACATAGCACAGCACTGCCACTACAGAGCCCACAGAGCCCACAGAGCACATCACTGCCACTACAGAGCCCACAGAGCCCAGCACCACAGAGCCCAGCGCCACAGAGCCCAGTACCACAGAGCCAGCACCACAGAGCCCAGCACCACAAAGCCAGCACCACAGAGCCTGGCACCACAGAGCCCAGCACCACAGAGGCCACAGAGCCCGGGAACTACAGAGCCAAGCACCAAAGAGCCAGAACCACAGAGGCCACAGAGCCCGGCACCACAGAGCACGGCACCACAGAGCCCAGCACCACAGAGCCAGCACCACAGAGCCCAGCACCACAGAGCCAGCACCACAGAGGCCACAGAGCCCGGCACCACAGAGGCCAGCCCCACAGAGGCCACAGAGCCTGGGAACCACAGAGCCAATCACCACAGAGGCCACAGAGCCTGGCACCACAGAGCCCAGCACCACAGAGGCCACAGAGCCCGGCACCACAGAGCCCGGCACCACAGAGCCAAGCACCACAGAGCCAAGCACCACAGAGGCTGGCACCACAGAGGCCAGCACCACAGAGCCCAGCACCACCGGCACCACAGAGCCCAGCATACCACAGAGCCCAGCTTACCACAGAGACTGGCACCACCGCCCAGCATACCACAGAGACCGGCACACCACAGAGGAGCCAGGAATCAGGACCATCAGCCAAGAATCAGGACCAGCAGCCAAGAATCAGGACCAGCAGCCAGCCCCAAGACCCCAGGACCAGCAGCCAAGAATCAGGACCAGAAGCCAGCCCCAAGGCCCCAGCAGCCAGACCCCAGGAGGACCAGCAGCCAGACCCCAGGACCAGCAGCCGGAAAACAGGACCAACAGCTCAGCCCCAAAAATCAGGACCAGCAGCCGGGAATCAGGACCAGCAGCCAGGAATCAGGAGGACCAGCAGCCAGACCCCAGGACCAGTAGCAAAGCCCCAGAAGCCAGGCCCCAGGACCAGCAGCCAGCCCCAGTACCCATTATTTAAGGTAAGTGAAGTCTTCTAGTCTTGGGTCTGGGCATCAAAGTGCTATTAATTAATATAATATTGTTTATTTTTCTATTGTTCAGAGACACTCTAATGTAGTTTCTCATGGGGTCTGGAGGGGACTCTTTCTATCAGAGACTCTCCAATAGGCACAGAGAGGGCCTCTGTAAGATAAACCCCCCTCCAGGTCCCATTAGACTCTGTTGTAGTCTCTAATGGGGCCTGGTGGGGGGTCTTTCTAACATAGACTTTAAAATGCACACAGAGATGACCTCTGTTCGAGAGACCCCCCTCCAGGTCCCATGATACGACCCCATTGAAGTCTCTAATGGGGCCTGGTAAGGGGGTCTTTCTAACAGACAGTCTAACAGAGGCCCTCTCTGTGTTCCTTGGAGAGACCCCCCTCCAGGTCCCATTTGGAAAAGGGGAGGGGTTAGTAAGATGACTACGCCCACGTGGGGGGTGCCATAAATATTTCTGCACCCAGGTGTCTGTTACCCTAGGATCGGCCCTGAAGCCTGCTATATACTGCTGATGAGAAAAGGTATGTAGCAGTTTATATTTACTAAAATAATTGCATTTTCATGTTCTGTGTACTGTGGGAGATCAGATATAGTGAATGGGTTTATAAGCACATTAAACAGCCCATAAATTATCCAATTTTCTTTCCTTTTTCCATGGGTGGAAGTGAATTCAGTCAGTGTTGATGGGGGTATCCCTCCCAAAGTTCTATTGTATTCTGCGGCGGGGAATGTCGGGAGTCTTCCTTGCCAGCAGAACACAATGATCACTGCTGGTCCAGGCTAGAAATCACAGGGCCCCATATAGCCTACCACACAGGGCCCCCTTCCCCGCCCCCAAAAGTGACTGACAACATAGATTTATCAGTTCCTTTCTCTGTAGCTTCAGCTGCACAGATGAATGAATAGGAACACTGTTTACTATGCTTCACTAATAAATGGACACAGGCGATTGGTATACCCACTGTGTTCATTTAGGAAAGGAAGGACCAGTAAATGACAGGGCCCTTCCCATGCTTTCCATCCAGAAACATCCCCCTATGTGCCCGCAGTAGCTGCCGGCGCCAGAGGAGAAGAGGAAAGCTGGTAGTGCTGCTCAGTAAAGGGGCACACAAGGGGGCCTGCCCCAGACAGCAGATTGAAGGGGCGCACGTGCTAGAACCAATCACCCTGCAGTGCATCTGGAGGGGGAAAGAAGAGGAGAAGTTGGCATCTCTGCAAGGGAAGGCAGAAGAGGATCAGTGTCTGCAATAAGACAGTACAGCCAAATCTCCTGCTCAGCAGCTACTGCCCCCCCCCCTTTTGAGCTGATGGGACCTGGGCCCAGTACAGGAGGGCTGACTGTACTGCCTTATCAGCAGCCCTGCTGCTGCCAGCTATAGCCACCAACAGTGACTGAATAAAAACAATTTGACAGGCTGGTTGTACTGAGGTTGATTGATGGATCAGCTTCAGTTCAACCAGCCTGCCTATACATGGATCAAATCTTGGCTGGTCCCTGCTGAACGGGCCGAGATTTGATCCATCTATGGCCGGCTTCAGGGTTTACATCTACTTTAACAGGCCACAGGCTATAAGTCATTTATTTTATACGTAGGCAATTTCAAACAGGTTAAACGTGTTACACCATGTCCCTGTCTGACACAGACTATATTAATTATTTTTACTAGCTAAAAGTGACAGTAATTATACTGTCACACCAAATGACAAGGTGACCAGAGGTGCTGTCTGAGCACAAAAGTTTCAAAACAGTCCCAAAAATGTTCCGAATTATGGAATGTGCTCTGTTAGGTGACATTTTGCCCAATGTGACTATTGTAAAACATATGGGGGATAGTTAGCACAATACACCTTTCTATAGTTTTAAGAGAATATTAGAAGTCAGGAGATTAGCGGTTTCTTTTTAAATGGAGATTTTTTAACAGTAAAGAAAACAGGACCAAGAGATTAATTTATGATTGTATAAACATTAACAAAACTCTTTTAAATCCATTATTTTTTAAAAGTCATATTAATCATTTGAGTTCCAAAAGGTTTTATCCCCTTTGTGACAAAAGCTTTTGTTGCTATTGAGCACTGCGCTACTTTAACTGGCGATTGCACGGTCATACAACGCTGTACACGAAATACATTTATGTAATTTTTTTCCTCACAAATAGAGCTTTCTTTTAAGTGGTCTTTGATCACCACTGATTTATTTATTTTTTTTCCAATAAAAGTTTTATTTTATTCAAATTAAATGAACTACAATACAGCAATAATTAACATACATCGAATACATAGAAAGTAGCACTCTTCTTGGCACATAAACAAGTGAAGATATTAGCATAGGTTTCTAGAACTTAATACAAATGTTGGGGGGGGGGGTTGTGAAAGAAAGGTAAGAAGAAATACAGGATCAATTCAGACCATCATTTATAAGATATGACATAGCTCTATATGTGTCAGTTTGGATCAATGGTGTGTGTATGGGGGGGGGGGGGGCATATCTCCCTGTAAAGATAGAGTTTGAATTTCACTAGGAAAAAAGTTTACTACCCCTAATTTATATGCGGATTTCCTGTAAAATGTGTAATGTTTGTTGTAAGATAATCCTGTCTTTAAAGTGGAGTTCCACCCTAATTTTATACTTGCCTCCATCTTCTCGCTCCGGGTCACCTGAAAAACAAATGGCTAATCGCATTTTTTTTTTTTTTTTTTTTACTTACCTCGTAGCGAAGAAAATATACTTACCTTACTTCCTTCTTCCTCCTTCCTCGGCCGCGGCCCGTCGTCACTTCCTGGCTCTGCAATGATTCCTGGGAGCTGAACGTCATCGCTCCCAGGAATCATTGCGCCTGCACCGGCCCCGAAGTCAGTTCCAGAGCGCGCGTCATCCCCTTCTAAACAGCTTCTGGGCATGCCCAGAAGCTGTGGAGGGATATCGCGCGCGCCCCGGAAGTGACGGCAGGGCCAGCGCAGGGCATCGTGGGACCGAAGAAGGCGGAAGAGGATGCCGAAGAGGATCGCGCTGGCTTCAAGCTGCCCACATCTGAGATGGCAGCGCTGGACAAGACTTTTTCAAGGTAAGTATTTGTCCTAACAGGTAAGTGCAACCCGGGACAGATCAGAGGCTAGCCATTGTGGAATGCACTAGCCCTGACTGATCCCGGGGGTATTTAAAAAAAAAAAAAAATTCCAGGGTGGAACTCCGCTTTAAGTTCTGTGTATTGGTTTGTGGTTCGGAAGTGCAACCAACATGCCCAAGTCTGGTTGAATTTCGTTGGTGTATCTTTGCCAATATTTATAAGTTCCTCCATTTCGGCAATCTTGTTGATTTTTTTAAACCATTCATTCATTGAGGGAATGTGTTGTGAACCCCAGTGAATGGGAATACACAACTTGGCAGCATTGATCATGTGTAGGGGAAGCGTATTGCAGTATGTAGATATGTAGGTATTGGGGTGTCAGAATGGTGTAGTAACAATTGCGCTGGGGTATAATCTAGAGCCATTGTGGAGACTTTGGTCGTTACTTGATGCACTTGTGCCCAAAATTTTTGGATATGTGGGCAGGACCACCAAACACCACTGGGTTTTTAATTTTGGTTTATATAAAATAAAAAAAAAAAAAAAAAAAAAACTAATATATATATATATTTTTTTCACTTTCGACTATAAAACCTATCCAATAAAAAAATTTTAATAATCAAATTTCTTCATAAATTTAGACCAAAATGTATTCTGCTACAGGTCTTTGGTTAAAAAAAAATCCCAATAAGTGTATATTGATTGGTTTGTGTGAACAGCTTCTACAAACTATGGTATTTGTATATATATATATATTGGATTTTTTTTTTACTACTTATGGTGGTGATCTGCGACCTAAAATGGGACTGAGATAGTGCGGCAAGCAATCTGACACTGAGTGGGAGAGTAACTGACACTGACATCACCAGTGACACACTGTCACTGTACTAATGACATTGTCTGGGAAGGAGTTAACATCTCGGGGCAAACAAAGGGTTAATGGTGTGCCTGACAATGTATAATGTGTGTTGCTTTTACTAATCGATGTGGCAGATTTTTCTCCCTTTGCAGGAAGAAGACACAGCCACATCACTGCTCCGTGTACAGGGCCCTGTGTTGTTAGTAAACACAGGGCTCTGTACTGCTATTCGCTAAGCAGACCAGCAGGTTCATAAATCATTGGTTGGGACCTGCTAACCAACTTGTGCTGTAGCCAATGACAGCACAGCTGGGGCGGCAAATGTGCACGCACGCGCCCCCTGCCTGGAAATGCTGGATCAAGTACATGCATGTGATTCGCTGCTGCAGTAAAAAGGCAATGGGCCGTCCGCTAGTGGTTAAACCCAAAAGAAAACCTTTATTATATTGCAGCTTACCAATTCTTAGATGTGATGGCTGCATTCATTTTATTTTTTAGACTTTCTTTCTTTATTTACTTGGTGATCCAGCCAGTAGGTCTGCGGTCTTTAACAGAACAAGCTTTCCTGCAGATGTAGCAGTTAGAGGGATGAGATAATCCATTTACCACTGGCATTAGTGTTTACAATGATCAGCTTTTGATTATTTATATAAAACCTTTATCCTAAAAGGAAGAATGAACTTCACTGTAACTGCATATAAGGTCTCATGTACACTGGGCGTCAAAAAGTCTTCTTTACAGATGTTTGATGTTTTTTGTGCCGCCTCTAAATGCCCCTCTGTGTTAGCCTATGTGCCCATGCACACATAGGCATATACAGGCGTTTAAAGGAAGGGGCGTTTAGAGGCAGAAAAAAAAACATCGCCAGCTCGTTTAGGAAACAAGCATTTTGGCAGAAAAAATGTTGAACGCACCTAAACCTAGGTGCATTTAGAGATTGAATATTAACCACTTTACGTCTGCTCACAGTAATACTACTGCGGCAGAGTGGCTCGTTATCGTCTGACGACGCAGTATTAACGTCGTCAGACACTCCCCCTTCTGGGCGGCGCTTGCGCGCCGCCGGAGGCTCGCTCCTGCTGTTTTCATTCACAGCGGGAGTCGGGCCAGGGGAGGAGCAGCGGCGATCGCCGCTGCTCTGCCCCCCGATCGCCGGGGATCTAGTGTGGAGATCCGCCCGCCTGTGTAAACACAAGCGGACGGATCTCCATAGTGACAGGGAGTGACAGATCGGACTGTTCAGCATAGCTGGACATCCAATCTGTCCATGACTCACTCAGTCACCTCCCCCCCTACACGTCAGTAAGCACCAGGCATACATTAACCCCTCCCTCTCCAATAAAATTAACCCCTTCCCTGCCAGTGTCATTTTTACAGTAACAGTGCATATATATATAACACTGATTACTGCAGTAATGTCACTGGTACCCCCAAAAGTGTCAAAAATGTCAGTCAAGGGTCCGATCTGTCCGCCGCAATGTCGCAGTGCCACAAAAAAAATCGCAGATCGCCGCCATTACGCGTTAAAAAAAAAACACCAAAAATGACAGAAATCTTTCGCTTTGTTAGTAAACGCAATAACTTTTTTGTAAACCAATCAAAATACGCTTATTGCGATTTTTTTTACCAAACATAGGTAGCAGAAAACAAATTGGCCAAAAATTTTTTAAAAAATTGGTTTTTACATCTTTTTTGGGGGGAATTTCATATAAAAAAATGTTAAAAATATTGTTATTTTTTCAAAATAAACGTTTTTTTTTTGTTTATAGCGCAAAAAGTAAAATTGCACAGGTGATCAAATACCACCAAAAGAAAGCTCTGTTTGTGGGAAAAAAAGGACGTAAATTTTGTTTGGGTACGGCGTCGCACGACCGCGCAATTGTCAGTTGAAGTTGCACAGCGCCGAATCGCAAAAAGTGGCCTGGACGGAAGACAGCAAAATCCTCCGGTGGTAAAGTGGTTAATGTAGCACTACTCCCAAGGAAGCTGCTGAAGACGGGTTCCCCTGGGTTACCATTAGCAACAATAGAACATTCAGACATGTTTCCAAGTGATTTTACCTCAGACAAGGACCAGTCCAGTTTCTTTGGTTTTTATGTTTTATTAGGAACTTGGATAGGAGAAGGGATGAATGGGATACTCCAACTGAACTATGCACAGTGAGACGGGACAATCTGAAAAATGCTCATTAACGCTGGTTAAATGCTGAGTAACGCTGAGTTGCGCTAGTCACGGCTAGGCTGCTTAATTTACTTTGCCTTTGGACTGTGAAAGAGTCCTTTAGCATCCTTAGGCACCCCTTTCCTGAGGTAGCTGTCCTCTAAAGTAGACTGTACATCTGTGAAATTTCAGGGCCCGTCCTGGCGCCCCCTTTACCCCCTAATCTTCAGGGCTTAACTTGGCACCCCCTTTAATGCATCACTCTGGGTTAGCTGACTTCTGGAACCCTGGGCAGATTCTTGAGTACTCATGATACTGTTTTTCTAAATTCCTATGCCCAGCAGCTCCACTTGGTCAGCAAACTGGATCCTTCTGTGCACAGCTCAACCCCTGGTCCCTAGGCCGACTGCCTGGACCACCTTCCTCACTGCAGCAGGAGGAGAGACAGCCGTCACCTCCTCCTGGGACCTGGCTTCCTGCCCAAA
Source organism: Pelophylax lessonae (assembly GCF_965119305.1). Classification (NCBI taxonomy): domain Eukaryota; kingdom Metazoa; phylum Chordata; class Amphibia; order Anura; family Ranidae; genus Pelophylax; species Pelophylax lessonae. The sequence goes on from NC_138769.1 coordinate 101,932,281, forward strand.
GACGCCCTATCACATGCCCCCGCTCTATTTATCAGCAATCCCAGGATGCATTGCAGGAATGCCCTCCCACTGGGACTGACATAAAACAGAGTGTGCCACTGGCTAGGTTTCCTCCACTGTCCAATGAGCTCCCTTATTGGCTACAGTGGGGACACTCCCTCAGACCCAGTAAATCACACCTAGAAACATGTGACGGGCTAAACTAATAGATCAGGCTCCCCTGATAAGCAGCAGGAGCAAATAGATGCTTTTACCTAGCACCTGTCTAGGAGGGTGCTACATTAATATAAAAATTATATATATATATATATATATATATATATATATATATATATATATATATATATATTTTTTTATATTATATATAAAATAAAATTATTTTAAAATATTAACTTAATATTCTGGCCAATGGACTGAATGAACGCCAAATTCTTCACGCACCTAAACATGACTTAAGGTGCATTCTTTAACCATTTCCGGACCACCTGCCACAGTTTTATGTCACTACTTTGACGTTAAATACCAGCGTTATGGCAGCATATGCAGCGGGTGGTCCGCTTTCACAAAAAAGTGGTCTCAGCAGCGGATTCGCCGCAGGATCACTTTTATGGCCGGCGGGGGAGGTGCCGTCACCTTCCGCCGCTTTCCGGTCGTTTTCCCCTGACTGTCCCGGGGGTATTTTCATTGAAAAAATGTTTTTGTGCCCGAAACTTCACTTTAATTATGTTTTTTTTTTCTCAATTTTTTTATTTTATTTATTTATTTATTTTTTTACAACAACCCTGTGGGGGTTAGTGAAATATCAGGGGTCTAAACTGACACCCAACGTCTCACTTTTGAGACAGAAAAAGAGACTGAGGACAAAGATTCCTCAATCCTTTTTCTGCAGTGCTAGCATACAGGAGGCTGGTGCTACACCCTTATCAGCGCTCCTGTCCTCGATACAAAGTAGCTGAAGAAAGTCCTATCAGTAGGTTCACAGCTTACAGAACAAATAATATTTTCTGCCTGTAGATGTCAAGTCTCATATTCACAGAGGTAAGTAGACTGAGTCTCAGAAGAAATGTGTAAGTCATCTGAAATCCACAAACAGTGGGTGTATGAGCAACAAGTATATTTAGGACACTTGAAGTCTGAGGTATATAGCAATACCACCAGCATGCTGAGCCAGGACAAAGAACTCTAAAGCCATGTGATTTTGACTTTCTTGGTTCTGGTTTCCAATGCGTCAGTGGTATTATTGTTGGATTGGGGGTGGGGGGGGGGGGGATAATCTTTTTCTAAATCTTGAGGGGCAATAATGAAAATCATAGCAATGGTAACTGAGATCCCAGATGTACAGGAGCCAGGACTAAAAACCATGTCACTTTGGCGTTCTTGGGCCTCATTTGTGGCAAGCTGGCAATACTGTTGTATACTTGGGACTTCAGATATGTTGAGACCTTTTGAGACATTGCCCAGGAGATGCTCATACATTCACTGTTTGTGGATTTCAGATAATTTATACATTTATATACTTCTTCTTCAGAGACTCTAACTACTTATCTCTGAGAATATAAGACTTGACATCTCCAGGAGGTAAATATCTTTGGCTGTATAAACTGTGATACTACATACTGTATAAGGCCTCTAGAACTACTCTATATTGAGATGTACCACGTACTTTCAGAAGGCATACTGGTGACTCTGGGGTCATTTTTTTCTCTATCTTGAGAGGCTAAAGTCAAACCATAGCAATGCTAATTGAAAATTTGATGCACAGACAGCTTGTTGGTATTTGGAGTACATGTAAGTTATTGCTCTATAGTAGCTCCCAGCTATCATGTCATAACTTTATTACTATGATTTCATCTTTATGAGATTTATCATCACTACGTGAGTTGCAACTGACATTTTGCCTGATTTAGCCCTGCTGACATTTATAGAAATGATTCTCAAGATCAACTGATATGTGTGTAGCACAACCCCCTTGAGGGCTGCTGGTTAGTGGAAGTTCCTCTGCACTCACCTGACCCTGAGAAGTATCCAACCCGCTTGGCACTATAGGTTCAGACATTTCAGAGATGTTTTTCAAAAATACACTGACACAATAAAATACAAGTTTGCCTGTTTACTGAGATAAAAGGTAAATCAAACAACTTCATAAGAACAAATAGGATTCTGTAATAACAGATATTGCAATGTCACTCCATTAAACCCCAATTACTACAAAAAGGGGCTCAAAAGAACGACACTGCATGAATAAATGCTTAATCAATAAAGTATTATATTCCATGAGTGAGAGTGACTGAAGGAATTACTGTATCAGCTTTAACTGTTAAAGCTACTATTGAATGTATTAAACATGAACCTTGCTTAACTTCTACTAAAATCAGAACTGGCAATAGCTCATGTTAATCTAATGAGAATCTGTCATTATGTCAATGGGTCCCCTTTAAGAATTGGGAGCAATGAAGTTCTTGCTCTACCAAGGCCTTGCAGAATCTTCGCCGGCAGTTGGAGCTCTTTATCACTCTTCAGTGTGATATTTGTAATGCAAATGTAGTGGTGTCTATGAAATCCTATCTGCTGTCAGTGTATGGTGGATGCAGGTTTATACTTGCGATTTCAGATATCACCAGGCACTCTTACACAGCAGCAGCATCCACATGTGACTATCCGGTCCCCAGGCAGAATATCTCCTCAGAGTCACAATGCTGTGTCGCTGGGAATATTCGGCTCTCGCTGTTCCAGTTAGTCAGTTCAGCTTTACCCGCTCTGCACTCAGCTCAACTGGATCCGTCACCTCCCTGTGACTCCCAGCCTCCACACCGCTGAGGATGGGCTCCGCTCTCTCTAGGCAGCACTCTCAGGCCTCCGTCACTGACTGTCTCCTCTGGCACCTCGCAGACCGATCCGTCCTCCACGAGTCCCAGAAGCAAGAGAGCGCACGCTCTGCCCCGCCCAGAGGTATATCCATTCTCCCATGATCCTTCACTCTCCCATTGCTCCCTGGGAGTATAGTCCCTCCTGACATCCATGTAACAATCCACCTTCCTCACCAGACTACATCTCCCACAATCCAATTCGTTCATTTTGGGGGAAAGCCGATCCTTCTTGTAAACTCTTAAAGGAGCACTCTAGTTGCATTAGAACGGTAACTCGGTTATATATACTCAGGGCTTTTTTTCAGCTGGAACTTGGTGAAACTCAGTTCCACCACCTTTGGCTCAGGCCCTCTGCTCCCTGCTCACTACCATCACTTGTAAACACAGAAGTCTGGCTTCGATGTTTACAAGTGACAGCTTCTCACAGATCTCATCTCCTGAGTGTCTCCCACTGAGTGAAGGATGGGGACAAGGGAGATGCAGTGGCTCGGGGTGCAGTGAAGATGCCGACAACCCCAGTGGATGATCTCCCCGCAAGTGAGTGAGGCAGAGCCAACTACAATGTGCGGGGAAGTACTAGATCCAGCTGGGTGCTTCTGCTTAATACAACAACAAAAGTGAGACATGTGCAAGATGGCAGAGCTTTAATGGGGGTGAGGAGAAGATGGGGGCATTGGAGGGGGGGGGGGGTTGCATGCAGAGGCAAGAGCTGAAGAGGGGTGAAAGTGAGATGTGGATAGGCGCTGCATAGGTAAGCAGCTGTGGAAGAAGGCTGAACTCTGCACTCTGTATGCAGTGCACCCCTGAACTCTGCACTATGTACGTAACGTACCCCCAAACTCTGCACTCTATTTGTAAACCCCTCTGAACTCTGTACTCTGTATGTAATGCACTCCTGGTATTTAATGCCTCTTTAAAAACCCTCCTACTGTTAGTGAAATTTGACCAAGCCCATTATTTGATGCAGTTTGGAGTGTGTGTGTGTGGGAAGGGGCGGTGGGGTGGGGGGGGGGGGGGGTCGTAGTCTAGTTCCGTACCTATTTTCTGAGTAAAAAAGCTCTGTATTTACTCATGACATATATACATATACAGGAGTCCCAGCTTGGCTACATGTGACAACTATTGCATGGCGGCAGAAGTGTACCCAGGGGAGGGTAAGTGGACACATTATAGAGGGTAGGAGGATACGATACAGGGGGAGCAGGAGGACACAGTACAGGGGGAGGGTATGTGGACAAAAAGAAAGAAAGATGGACAGAGAAAAAGAGGGATGGAGAAAGGAAGGGTGCCCCCTACATCAGAGTACTCACTGGGAGGAAGGAGTGAATGGATGGATGAATCAGGCTCCATCTTTCCTCTTCTGGTTGCTGGTCTTTAAGCTTCTTGCCCACACATCCCCTTCCCTGAGGCACAACACTGTTGGGGAAGACACAGGAGGAGAAGACAGGAGGAGAAGCAGAAGCAGCTCTCTTTCCATTCCTTTCCATGTGGGAGGCTGGGGAAAATGCTGATTCTGCTGTCTGAGCGGCTCTATCCTGCTGGCTTGCTGTGATCTGTAAGTGTCAGTGAGCTCCAGTCCCCCGGCGAATCTGTCTTACAGCCTGGCTGGGACTCAGGACTGTGCTGATGGCAGGGGGATCTCTGCTGCTAGCTTTAGAGGTGGCTCTTTAATTAGCCAAAGTAGGCGGCCGCGAGGCCCCTGGGAGCATGAGGCCTTAGGTGACCACCTAATTTGCCTAAATAAAGAGCCGTCTCTGAGTAGACGGTATAGGTATTAGTAGGAAGAATAATCCCCATCTTTAGCGTAGGTGGGAGGAATAGTGCCCCATCATTGGTATTAGTGGGAATAATAATCCCCATCATTGGTGTCAATGGAAGGAATAGTGCCCCATCTATGGTGTAAGTGGAAGGAATAGTGCCCCATCTATGGTGTCAGTGGAAGGAATAGTGCCCCATCTATAGTGTCCGTGAGATGAATAGTTCTCTATCGTTGGTTCTTTGATATGAAGTGTAAGGTATAGTGCCCCATTGTTAGTGTCAGTGGGAGGAATAGTGCCTTTTATTAGTGGGAGGAGTAGTGCCCTAGGGAAGCAAAGGGGCACAATCGGCCCACGGGCCACAGTTTGGAGACCATTTGTTTAACAGTTGATTGAGTTTATATGGTATCAGAAACCTACCTCGGATATATTTATAATGTGCACATTATTGTCCAGTACAAATCATTTTTGAAGCATTATCTCTGTAACAAATAGCAATTTGTGTTATACTGTTGTTACTACCCTAATGGGATTTTGTGGGATCTTGGCCAGATATGCATATTAGATGGGACACATTTTAAATGTATATGTACTGTACTTCTGTTCATGTTGGTAACCAAGCATATATGTGTAGCCCTGCCCCCTTGGGGGTGGCTTGTTGCATGGGTGTCCTCATCACCTCTTACACCCTGAGCCTGCTCCGACCCATCTGACATTATCAGTTCTGTCATGGTAAATGATTAAGACCACAAAGGTTGCAGTAACTAAACAATTTACTGCTCTTTTAGTTTTTGAAGTAAAATCAAAGTAATCAAACAAAAGTCAGAAATAAGACAATCGTTGCAAAGTAGAAAAGATCCTGAGTTCCCAGCCAAGGATTTATGCCTTTTTGCTCAACACTCATGATCCAGAACACCGGCCACACATACATACACAAACAAATGTGTATGTACTGTATGCTAAGAAGATAGTGTTCCGCAACAATGCACAATGCTTTAACTATTAAATGGGGTTAGAGAGTGACCGCAGATAAAGTTACTATACTCAATGACCTAAATGCAAAGTAAACAGTGCAATGCTAAAATATTAACTTAGCAGAGTGCACTCTGTATACGGACGGGAGCCCCCTTTAAGATGAACTGCAAACGTCTCCTGGAGAGTGAGGCCTCACTTATCTTCACCGGCAAGGAATCCCACAATCCAAGAAAAGTATTTGTAATCCAAACAAAGGAAGGGAGGTTGAACTATGTTCCCCAATGCAATATCAGTTGTAATCCACAGAGAGGCAAACACAGTTTATCCTGCACGTCACCACAGATTAACAGCCTAGAACTGGATTGAGGGCTTAAGGCCTGATTCACCCACCTCGCACTATATTTGTATCTGCAGTGTCCAGTGGTTTGATTAAGTGTCAATCTGGCCTTATTCAAGTACACAATCTGTTTGCCCTTTCCAGAATCAGTCTAGGTCTGTAATGTAATAGAGATGTAGATACTGGATGTCTCTCATCCAAACTGGGAGATCCGCTTCCCTCTGCGACCAGGCCCCGCTCTCATCAGCGTCTCCGTCTGCCTGTCAGCAACCTTCCGCTCAGCCATGCCACCGAGACTCCTCCACACACTCACACCGATGGCTTCACTCCGGTGTCCGCCACTAGGCCTCAGCCTAAGTTCCTGCAATCCGTAGCAGCTCTTCCCCTTCTTTCCAGTCCGCTGTCCTCAAGGCAAGAGAGCGAAGCAAAGTCCCGCCTCCCTTTATATAACCACCCCCAGAAGGCTCTGCTCGTCCTGTTGCTCCCTGGGAAAAGGGTCCTTCTGTCTCAGCAGTCTATGATCCTGGCTCATCCCCCATAATGCCGAAGTCACTGTCTTGCAGAACTTTAATAATAATAACAATGTGAACAAAACCAGCCGTGCAATCCGGCTACATCTGTGTATTTAATTTTCTATACAATTTATTTATCTAAAAAAGGAAAATTTGGGAAATTTAAAAAGTAAAATTGATTAGACGCCACATCCCATTTGTTGTCTAGACCAGTGGTTCTCAACCTTTTTCAGAGCAGCGCCCATTAAACTCTCCCAAAACTTTCCTTGCCCCAACAGTAAAGACTTGGGTTTATACTCACACACGTATGAGAATGCAGGTGGAATTGGGGTTGTGAAGGGGGTTAGGGGACACTGCAGCAGACTTGGTGGCCCTGTAGAAGAGGAAATTTATGGAAGAGGCTGGTGAGCACTAAGGAGCCTGAGGGCACTCAGCAGTGGCGTACCAATAGGGGGGGCGGGGGGGCGGTCCGCCCCGGGTGCCACACATTAGGGGGGGTGTCAGTGTGTCAGGGAAGATCAGGGTAACACCCGGGGCCGGCCGCCAGACTGCTTCCACCGCAGAGGAGGAGGAACTGTTTAAAGCAGAGAGGATGTGAGAGACTCACTGTCACTCCCGAGCCCTAAATACACAGCGATCGGCGCTGCCGCAGTTTACTATGCTGGTTAATGAGAAGGCGATTGGTTGCTAGGACCGCCTATCAACCAATCACCTGCTCATTAACCAGCATAGTAACTTCTGCAGTTCCCGCCGAGGCGCCGATCGCTGTGTATTCAGGGCTCGGGAGTGACAGTGAGTCTCTCACATCCTCTCTGCTTTAAACAGTTCCTCCTCCTCCGCTCTCCTCCTAAAAAGGTAGGGGGGGCGGGGGGGACTTTGTATTGTAAAGGGGTTATTTTGAGGGGGGGGCTTTGTATTGTAAAGGGGTTATTTTGAGGGGGGGCTTTGTATTGTAAAGGGGTTATTTTGAGGGGGGCGGGGGGGCTTTGTATTGTAAAGGGGTTATTTTGAGGGGGGGCGGGGGGGTTTTGTATTGTAAAGGGGTTATTTTGAGGGGGGGCGTGGGGGCTTTGTATTATAAAGGGGTTATTTTTAGGGGGGGGGGTGACTTTGTATTGTAAAGGGGTTCTTTTTTGGGGGGGGGGTGGCTTTGTATTGTATGGGGGGGGCTTTGTATTGTATAGGGGTTCTATGGGGGGGGCTTTGTATTGTATAGGGGTTCTATGGGGGGGGCTTTGTATTGTATAGGGGTTCTATGGGGGGATTTATTGTAGAGGGGTTCTATTGGTGGGGGCTTTGTATTGTAAAGGGGTTATATTGGGGGGCTGTGTAATGTAAAGGGTTGTATGGGGGATGGGGCTGTGTAATGTAAAGGGTTCCAATGGGGGGCTGTGTAATGTAAAGGGGTCCAGGGGTAAGGGGGCAGTGTAATGTAAAGGGGTCCAGGGGTACAGGGGCTGTGTAATGTAAAGGGGTCCAGGGGTAAGGGGGCTGTGTAATGTAAAGGGGTCCAGGGGTACAGGGGCTGTGTAATGTAAAGGGGTCCAGGGGTAAGGGGGCAGTGTAATGTAAAGGGGTCCAGGGGTACAGGGGCTGTGTAATGTAAAGGGGTCCAGGGGTAAGGGGGCTGTGTAATGTAAAGGGGCTGTGTAATGTAAAGGGGTCCAGAGGTAATGTGGCTGTGTAATGTACAGGGGCTGTGTAATGTAAAGGGGTCAAGAGGTAAGGGGGCTGTGTAATGTAAAGGGGTCCAGGGGTAAGGGGGCTGTGTAATGTAAAGGGGTCCAGGGGTACAGGGGCTGTGTAATGTAAAGGGGTCCAGGGGTACGGGGGCTGTGTAATGTAAAGGGGTCCAGGGGTAAGGGTTCTGTGTAATGTAAAAGGGGGTCTCCATACATTTTACACATGACACGTCAATGTTCGTTGCCTGGGGGGGGGTGCCAGATATAGGATCCGCCCCGGGTGCCAAATGCTCTAGGTACGTCCCTGGCACTCAGTGAACTGAAGGGCACTATGGGCTACAATGGAAAGTTGGGGGGGGGGGCACTATGGGACCTGGGAGGCACTGTAAGAGGTTAACCACTTTCCCACCGGAGGATTTTGCAGCTTAAAGACCAGACCCCTTTTTTCAACTTGGCACTTCGTGACTTTAACTGATAATTGCTCGGTCATGCAATGCTGTACCTAAACGAAATTTACGTCCTTTTTTTCTCACAAACAGAGCTTTCTTTTGGTGGTATTTGATCGCCTCTGCGCTTTTTATTTTTTGCGATATTAATAAAAAAAGAGCGAAAATTTTGCAAAAAAATGACATTTTCAACTTTGTCTTTTAAAAAATATCCAATATACTCAATTTATGTCATTTTTTTTTGCCAAAATATATTTAGCTACATGTCTTTGACAAAAAAAAAATCAATGAGCGTATTTTTATTGGTTTGCGCAAAAGTTATAGCGTCTACAAACTATGGTGTAAATAGTGAAATTTACGCAGCTTTAATTTCTGACTGCCAATCTCATTTCATGAAGTGCTAAAATGGCGGGGCAGTACAAAACCCCCCCAAACTACCACTTTTTGGAAAGTAGACATCCTAAGGAATGTCCTGACAGGCATGTTGAGCTCATTGAATATTTCATTTTTTTGTCACAGGTGTTTGAAAAATGACTAAAAAAAATTTTTTTTTTTTTTTTACACAAAGTTGTCATTGAAATGATATATTGCTCACACATGCCATGGGTATATGTGTAATTACACCCCAAAATATATTCTGCTGCTTCTCCTGAGTACAGGGATACCACATATGTGGGACTTTTTGGGAGCCTAGCTGTGTAGGGGTCCCCAAAAACAAATCACCACCATCAGAATTTCAAAGGGCGTACATTTTTCATTGCATTTTCTCACTACCTCTAACGGTTTAGGAGGCCCTGAAATGTCAAGATACCACAAAACCCCCCCAAATGACCCCATTTTGGAAAGTAGACACCCCAAGCTGTTTGCTGAGAGGCATGGTGAGTCCATGGAATATTTTATATTTTGCCACAAGTTTTGTGAAAATTACAATTTTTTTTTTTAATTTTTTTTTTTTTACACAACGTTGTCACTAAAAGATAAATTTCTCACACATGACATGTGTATATGTGGAATGACACCCCAAAATACATTCTGCTGCTTCTCCTGAGTATGGGGATACCCCATGTGTGAGACTTTTTGGGAGCCTAGCTGTGTACAGGACCGCAAAAGCCAATCAACACTCTCAGGTTTTCTAATGGCGTAAATTGTTCATGTCATCTCTGCACTACCTGTCACAGTTTCGCAGGCCCTAAAATTCCAAGATAGCACAAAACCCCCCCAAATGACCCCATTTTGGAAAGTAGACACCCCAAGCTATTTGCTGAGAGGCATGGTGAGTCCATGGAATATTTTATATTTTGCCACAAGTTCCGGGAAATATATATATATATATATATATTTTTTTTTTTTTTACACAAAGTTGTCAGTAAATGATATATTGCTCACACATGCCATGGGTATATGTGAACTGACACCCCAAAATACATTCTGCTGCTTCTCCTGAGTACAGGGATACCCCATGTGTGAGACTTTTTTGCAGTCTAGCCGAGTACAGGACCCCGAAAACCAACCTCCACTTTCAGGCTTTCCAAGGGCGTAAATTGTTGATTTCACTCCTGACTACCTATCACAGTTTCGGAGGCCCTAAAATTCCAAGATAGCACAAAACCCCCCCAAATGACCCCATTTTGGAAAGTAGACACCCCAAGCTATTTGCTGAGAGGCATGGTGAGTCCATGGAATATTTTATATTTTGCCACAAGTTCCGGGAAATATATATATATATATATATTTTTTTTTTTTTTACACAAAGTTGTCAGTAAATGATATATTGCTCACACATGCCATGGGTATATGTGAACTGACACCCCAAAATACATTCTGCTGCTTCTCCTGAGTACAGGGATACCCCATGTGTGAGACTTTTTTGCAGTCTAGCCGAGTACAGGACCCCGAAAACCAACCTCCACTTTCAGGCTTTCCAAGGGCGTAAATTGTTGATTTCACTCCTGACTACCTATCACAGTTTCGGAGGCCCTAAAATTCCAAGATAGCACAAAACCCCCCCAAATGACCCCATTTTGGAAAGTAGACACCCCAAGCTATTTGCTGAGAGGCATGGTGAGTCCATGGAATATTTTATATTTTGCAACAAGTTCCGGGAAATATATTATTATTATTTTTTTTTTGTTTTTTTTACACAAAGTTGTCAGTAAATGATATATTGCTCACACATGCCATGGGTATATGTGAACTGACACCCCAAAATACATTCTGCTGCTTCTCCTGAGTACAGGGATACCCCATGTGTGAGACTTTTTTGCCGTCTAGCCGAGTACAGGACCCCGAAAACCAACCTCCACTTTCAGGCTTTCCAAGGGCGTAAATTGTTGATTTCACTCCTGACTACCTATCACAGTTTCGGAGGCCCTAAAATTCCAAGATAGCACAAAACCCCCCCAAATGACCCCATTTTGGAAAGTAGACACCCCAAGCTATTTGCTGAGAGGCATGGTGAGTCCATGGAATATTTTATATTTTGCCACAAGTTCCGGGAAATATATTATTATTATTTTTTTTTTGTTTTTTTTACACAAAGTTGTCAGTAAATGATATATTGCTCACACATGCCATGGGTATATGTGAAATGACACCCCAAAATACATTCTGCTGCTTCTCCTGAGTACAGGGATACCCCATGTGTGAGACTTTTTTGCCGTCTAGCCGAGTACAGGACCCCGAAAACCAACCTCCACTTTCAGGCTTTCCAAGGGCGTAAATTGTTGATTTCACTCCTGACTACCTATCACAGTTTTGGAGGCCATGAAATGCCAAGACAGCACAACCCCCCCCCCCCAAATGACCCCTTTTCGGAAAGTAGACAACCTGAGCTATTTGCAGAGAGGCATGTTGAGTATTTTGCAGATCTCACTTTTTGTCACAAAGCTTTGGAAATTGAAAAAAGAGGAAAAAAAATGCATTTTCCTGTTTTTTCTTCATTTTCCAAAAAAAATTAGAGCTGCAAAATACTCACCATGCCTCTCAGCAAATAGATTGGAGTGTCTACTTTGCAAAATGGGGTAATTTGGGGGGGTTTTGTGCCATCTTGGCTTTTTATGGACTTCAAAAGTGTGATAGGTAGTAAGGAGTGAGATCAACAATTTACGCCCTTGGAAAGCCAAAAGGTGCGCATTGGTTTTCCGGGTCCTGTACGCGGCTAGACTGGCAAAAAGTCTCACACATGGGGTATCATTGTACTCAGGAGAAGCAGCAGAATGTATTTTGGGGTGTCATTTCACATAAACCCATGGCATGTGTGAGCAATATATCATTTACTGACAACTTTGTGTAAAAAAAAATAAAAAAATAAAAAAAAAATTTTTTCCCGAAACTTGTGGCAAAATATAAACTATTCCATGGACTCACCATGTTTGAACTGTCCCGGCATTTTATGCTCAATCTTAGCCACACATCACCCACTCTTCTAACCACTTGAAAATCAAGCCTTTTCTGTGCCTTTTTGTTTACATGAAAAAATATTTTTTTTTTACTAGAAAATTACTTTGAACCCCCAAACATTATATATTTTTTTAAAGCAGAGGCCCTATAGAATAAAATGGTGGATGTTGCAAATTTTTTTGTCACACGGTATTTGCGCACAGATTTTCCAAACGCAATTTTTGTGAAAAAAATACATTTTTTTTTAATTTATTGCACAAATACACTATATAATTCCAATTTTTTTGGTAAAATTTAAAAGATGATCTTATGCCGAGTTCATAGACACCTAACATGACATGCTTTAAAAATTGCGCATGCCTGCGCAGCGGCAAAAACATACGTACATTTTTAAAAACCTTTAAAAGTCTCTACAGGTTACCACGTTAGACTTACAGAGGAGGTCTACTGCAAGAATTACTGCACTCGATCTGGCGATCGCGGCGATACCTCACATGCATGCTGCAATTGCGGTTTACATATGACACTAGACCACCGCTTGCGTGCGCCATTGCGCGCAAGCACCGGGGGAAAGGGGGGGGGCTCAATTTTTTTTTTTTTTTTTTCTTTTTTCTTTTGCTTTTTTATGTTATTTTGACACCTTTCCTTTCATTTTTTTTTTTTAAATCATTTTTATTGTTATCACAGTGAATTTAAATATCCCCCATGATAGCAATCTGTGGTGACAGGTACTCTTTTTTAAAAAAATTGGGGTCTTTTAGACTCTAGATCTCTCCTCTGACCTTAACGCATCTGACCACACCAAAATTGGTGTGATAAAATACTTTCCCAATTTCCCAATGGCCCTGCTTATTTCTGGCGAAACAGAAGTCATGAAATGCTCGTAGCCTCCGGCATCTTAGGCCATAGAGATGATTGGAGCCATTCTCATCTCCAATTAGCTCTATGGTTAGACAATTGAACCACCGGCTGCACTCTCGGGTTAACCGGTGGGACAGGAGAGCCCGAGAAAAACCACGGAAGGCTGCGGAAGGCGGCGGTGGGGGGGGGGGAGGCCCCTCCCACTGCATGTAAAAGCAGTCTAGCGGCCAATTACCTGCTAGGATTGCTTTTACATGTAAGCCGACCGCTGGCTGTAAAAAACGATACCAAGATGATGCCTAAATCTGCAGGCATCATCCTGGTATAACCACTCAAAGTCCAGCAACGTACCAGTACATTGCTGGTCCTTGTTTGGCATATAGGTTTTTTTTTTTTTCATGCAGCCTGTGGGCTGAACGGAAAAAAAGAGAACCTATCAGAAATCAGCACAGGAATAATGCGTAGTATTACTCATCATTAACCGCCCAAACAACCACCCACTGAATTTAATGATGGGTATACACGACACTATCCACGTATACCAAAATAGGATTTTAACTGCAGTGCTGAAATCAGAAAATCACCACAGCTGCTATCAGCAAAGGTATCCATATATGCTGAGCGCAAACACTGTTTGTGTCAGAATATATAAAATCAATGCGTGGTAGCCGACGAGTACCTGCTAGAGAAACAGGTCACAAAAGAATGAAAAAACAAAGGACATTAAAAAAAAGTACAGTAGGAAGAGTAGGACATATAAAATGACTGACACAACAAAAGTTTTTGGATTCTCATCATTAACCGCCCAAACAACCACCCACTGAATTTAATGATGGGTATACACGGCGCTATCCACGTATACCAAAATAGGATTTTAACTGCAGTGCTGAAATCAGAAAATCACCACAGCTGCTATCAGCAAAGGTATCCATATATGCTGAGCGCAAACACTGTTTGTGTCAGAATATATAAAATCAATGCGTGGTAGCCGACGAGTACCTGCTAGAGAAACAGGTCACAAAAGAATGAAAAAACAAAGGACATTAAAAAAAAGTACAGTAGGAAGAGTAGGACATATAAAATGACTGACACAACAAAAGTTTTTGGATTCTCATCATTAACCGCCCAAACAACCACCCACTGAATTTAATGATGGGTATACACGGCGCTATCCACGTATACCAAAATAGGATTTTAACTGCAGTGCTGAAATCAGAAAATCACCACAGCTGCTATCAGCAAAGGTATCCATATATGCTGAGCGCAAACGCTGTTTGTGTCAGAATATATAAAATCAATGCGTGGTAGCCGACGAGGGACCTGCAAGAGAAACAGGTCACAAAAGAATGAAAAAACAAACTAAGGACATTGAAAAAAGTACAGTAGGAAGGAGAAGGACATATAAAATTACTGACACAACAGTTTTTGGATCCTTTTATTTTTCTAACTGTTTCTTGATTTGGGACTGCGATCTTCTGCGATCTTCTCTTCCAGCTTGGGTCTCTCAAAATGTCGATGGACATCCAACATCTTTCGAGACCCTGTGTTTATGTGCCCTACACTGTGTCGTGCTGTACCCTACGCTAATACTCCACTAGTGTATGGTAGCGCTCGAAACATTCCCCGATGCAGAGACCAGGTTGGTCAGGACATTTGGGACAATAATAACGGGTGTCACGCCTAAATCCGCGCCTGCTACAGACACGACATCTTTTTTGGGGGTATCTTTGGGTAGGGGTACTCGGGAGGACATAAGGAAAATGCCTCTCATGCAGCCGGCTCACTGCATCTGGAAGGGGAAGTTGGGCAGGCATGCCTCCTGGGTACAGGTAGGCAAGGATGATCTCTTCCTGGAATTCCCGGAAAGATCCAGTTCGTCCTGACGCCCTGTATAGGACAAAAGCGTTCAGCATAGCCAATTGGTAAAGGTAAACAGACACTTTTTTGTACCAGCGTCTGGCTTTACGGGCAACTAAATACGGCGCCAAAAGCTGGTCGTTAAGGTCCACCCCTCCCATGTTAAGGTTATATTCGTGGACACAGAGGGGTTTCTCCACAACGCCAGTTGCCGTAGTGATTTGGATCGTCGTGTCTGCGTGAAGGGAGGACAGAACATAAACATCCCGTGTATCCTTCCACTTCACCGCAAGCAATTTGTCCGTTTTCAAGCAGGCTCTCGCCCCCCGACTAAGACGGGAATTTACAAGCCGTTGGGGCAAGCCCCGGCGATTAGGTCGCACGGTGCCACATGCGCCAATTTGTAAATCGAGAAGGTGACTAAATAGTGGCACGCTTGTATAAAAGTTGTCCACGTACAAATGGTACCCCTTTCCGGATAAGGGTGACACCAAGTCCCAAACGATCTTACCGCTGCTCCCTATGTAGTCTGGGCAGTTGGGGGGCTCCACACAGCTATCTTTTCCCTCATAGACCCGGAAACTAACTGTATAGCCTGTGGCCCTGTCACACAATTTATACAGTTTGACCCCGTACTTGGCACGCTTGCTGGGGAGGTACTGTTTCATAGCAAGGCGGCCAGTAAATTTAATCAGGGACTCGTCAACGCAGACAACTTGTTCGGGGGTAAACAAGGCTGCAAACCGCTGATTGAAGTGGTCTATGAGGGGCCGAATTTTGTGGAGCCGATCGTATTCAGGGTCTCCCCGAGGACGACAGATTTCATTGTCGCTGAAATGCATGAATCGCAGAATTTGCTCGTATCTCCCCCTGGACATGGAGGCAGAGTACATGCGCATATGGTGAACTGGGCTAGTGGACCAATATAGCCGCAATTCACTCTGTTTAGTTATGCCCATGTGGAGGGAAAGGCCCAGAAAGATCTTAAATTCGGAAACCGTTATAGGTTTCCAGCCGAATTGTCTGGCAAGGTGTGAATTTGGGTTGGCGGCGATGAACTGTTGTGCATATAAATTTGATTGATCCACAATCGATCTGTAAAGATCTTCCGTGAAGAACAGCTCATAAAAGTTTAGGGGCGTAAAACCAGCTGTCTCCACGTGGATTCCAGGTTGGGCGGTGAATGGGGGAAGTACTGGCGCTGTAGTATCGGTGGGTTGCCAATTAGGATATGCCAGCGCATCAGGGAGGGCACTATGGGCTCTACGGGCCTGTCTACGAATACGCGGTGGCTGCGGGCCACTACTTGTGCTAGCCACCGCACCAGCTTCAACTGCACTTAGGGGACTCGCCACGTCACCAGGTCTTACTGCAGTGCTGGTTGTACTAGGTCCAGGTTGTACTAGGCCGCTGGCGCTTGCCAGGTCGCCAGAAAAATGAGCGGCACTAGTACCCACACTCTGCTCCATACGAGCACCCTGCGATTCCTGCATCTCAACAACTTCAGAATGGGGTCGGGTACGCCTGGGTCTAACAGGGACCCATCTGTCGTCGGAGCTATCTGTCAGGGAGCCGCTGCCGTCATCAGGTTCATATACTGACACTAATTCGGTCATTGTAGCTTCCCCTTCGCTATCAGATGACTCGGTCAGCATATAACTGAGAAGCTCTTCATCCCTGTACGAACGTTTGGTCATTTTGGTAACTAAATTTACTCGTACAGTGATGCGACTCACAGGTAATAAAAGCACCTGGTTGTCGAAGATTATTTCAAGCGCTACAAAAAAAAACTGCTAATGCTAGCAGGGATCAGGCCTGACTCTGCTAACACAGCGGTTTTGTGTCTTGTGTTTTTTTGCAAGTGACAGTAATCTATTGATTACTACACTTGCCTGGGTGAAAGGGTTAAACGCAGGTGCTGGCCGGAATCAGTACTGATCGTGCAAACACCGCGTTTTGGGAACCCTAAACTATGGGGGCGCTAGTATAGTTCTGATCAGATCAGATATTGATCTGTTCAAACACTATACTAGAAAGGGAAGTGTAGGTGCGTGCGTGCGTGCGTGTGTGGCAATCAAGGGGTTACTTCTAAACTATGCGCTGGGGATCTGGGGGGGGTGGCGGGGACCCTAAACCTCCTTTGGGAAAGAAACTAGCTAGCTAGCGCAACCTCAAGTCACAATGACACCAATACAAAATACAGTAAAAACAGTATATTATGTGTGTATTAGTGCTAATGTGACAGAGGGTGTAGGGGTTAACGGGATGTGATCAGGGGGGGATCAGGGGTTTAAATCTTTATTGGAAGGGGCTGGCGGGTATCCTAAGGATAAAAGGAACGGTGGCAAGCGCTAAACCTGGTCACAAGTCACACTTATACAGGTATATAGAAAATGCTATATACTGTATACAGTGTGTGTTATGGCAGGGGGTGTAGGGGTGATCAGGGGGGGATCAGGGGATTAAATCTTTATTGGGCGGGTGGCGGGGACCCTAAACCTCCTTGGGACACAAACTTAGTCGCCTGCGCTAATTCTGATCACAATCACACTAATACAAAAATACAAAAACACTGTATATTACGTTTGTATTAGTGCTGATGTGACAGAGGGTGTAGGGGTTAACTAGCGGTGATCAGGAGGGGATCAGGGGGGATCAGGGGCTTAAATCTTTATTAGGGGGGGGTGGTGGGTAATTCAAGTGGAAAAAGGGGGGTCGCAAGCGCTAGACCTGACCACAAATCACACTTATACGGGTATATAGCAAAATGCTATATACTGTATACGGTGTGTGTTATGGCAGGGGGTGTAGGGGTGATCAGGGGGGGGTCAGGGGCTTAAATCTTTATTGGGCGGGTGGCGGGGACCCTAAACCTTCTTGGGACAGAAACTTAGTCGCCTGCGCTAATTCTGATCACAATGACACTAATACAAAAATACAATAACACCGTATATTGCGTTTGTATTAGTGCTGATGTGACAGAGGGTGTAGGGGTTAACTAGCGGTGATCAGGGGGGGGTCAGGGGAGATCAGGGGCTCAAATCTTTATTAGGGGGGGGTGGGGGGTAATTCAAGTGGAAAAGGGGGGGTCGCAAGTGTTACACCTGTTCACAAATCACACTTATACAGGTATATAGGTATATGCTATATGCTGTATATAGTGTGTGTTGTGTCAGGTGCTGTAGGGGTTAATCGGGGGGGCGATCGGGGGTGAAATGTGCCTATCTAACTGTGTGTGGGTGTGCTTGGTGCAGTACTCACAGTAAGATGTGCTCTCCTCTCACGCTGGATCCAAAAAGACCGTTGTGGGGGGAGGGCACATCTCCTCTAAGCCTGTGTTTACATTTCACAGGCTTAGAGGGAGATCTGATTGGGCAGGACCGATCAACAGGTCCAGACCAAAAATGATTGGCCTGGACCTGATGACTGATCGGTTCTGAACCCAATCGAGCCATCGGTGTCGGCGGGCACGCGCGGGAGCGCGCACAGGACCGGCAGGAAGTAGCGACGTAGACCTACGTCACTCTGCCTGGCCGGGGCCGACTGCCGCAGTAAATATACTGTGCGCAGTCGGCAAGTGGTTAAGGGATCTGCAGCTGGCTGGAGGCCTAGAAAAAAGCCCCTGGCCCGGAGGTTGAGAATCACTGGTCTAGGCTATATTTTCACTACTTTCTGAAAATGTTCTTAGCTTGAAAAATGAAAACGAATACAGCTTACCATTATCATCGGAAGTGAAAGTAAAAGAAAATCCCAAATTTTGGGTTGACATCAGAACACCAATAGTGGGGGCATCTTCCAATGTGGGCACTAGTTCTGGTGACCCTGGTGACACACCAGGATTCTCTCAATTTCTCCCACTCTGGTTTTGACTATGGGACAGGAAGTGAAGAGAAAGTTCCCCAATGGAACACAGATGGAAAAAAAAACTGACAGGAGTTATAACCCTCCCTGAGGATGCATTCACACCTGAGTGTATTGTCTTTGAGCATTTTTCTGGTGTTTTTTTGCACGTTTCTATGAGAGATTTTGGCGTGTTTATATGCGCGACTTGCACATTTTTATGCAGCGTTTTTGAGCTTTGGCTTTTTTTTTTTTTTTAGCCAACAGAGAAAACTATATCATCTGTTGCATCATTTGTTGCTAGGTATGTCAGCTTTTTTTTTTTTTGCTTTTCCCTTAGCGTTTATTTCTTTTTTTATTATAATTATTCTTTCTTATTTTCGTTAGGGTTAGGGTGTTAATACTGCTACTGCTACTACTACTACTACTACTAATAATAATAGTAATAGTAATAGTAATAATAATAGATTAATGTCAAATAAATACACAAATAAATAATAATAATCATAAATAAATTCAATGAATGAATACTAAGTAATAGTAAATAAATAATTAACCCCTAACCCTTACAAAAAAAAATAATATTTTTTTTTGTTCAGGTTTGGGTGTTTATTATTATTATTTTTAATGTTTAGGAGTTATCATGTATTTATGTAATATTACATATTATGAATTTATTTAATTTATTTATGATGATTTTTAGCTATTTGTTTATTTAGTTTACATTTATTTATTCATATATTATTGCTATTTTGTTTTTTTTAATTTTAAATTTGAGCAGAAAATCGCGCAAAAATGTGTGAATGCGCACAAAATAACGTGTGAATAACGCGTTTCCATTCATTTCTATGGGAATAAAAACATGCCAAAAACGCTTAAATCTGCCTGAGTCAAACTATAAAAAAAGATCCAGAACTTTTTTTTTGAGATTCCGGCATTTGGCTTCAGGCGACTTGGAGTAGAGATGTGAACCGTTTCCATAGAGAATAATTGATTTTTTTTTCTCCTCTAGCGTTTTGGAGCTTCAAGCTACAAAACTCTGAGGTGTGAATGGGGCCTGACTCTTGTCAAAATGAAAAAAAAAAACGTTTTGCCTTTAATTACACTTTAAAGCGGACCTTCATGCTAAAGGTGATGCTGTGCCTCCCTACCTCCCTCCCTTACAAACAGACAATTTTGAAAACACCCAGTGGGATTGGCGAAACGCGTCAAGTGGGGACGAGAGAGTGACGTCACATCCGGTAAATGGAATGCACGCCACGGCAGCAATCCAAGTCCACATACATACTTGAATCTTTTTACCTTTGTAAGTGAAATTGCTTATAAATCTTCAATAAATCATATAGTATTATGCTATGGAACTCTTTCTCTTTATTGGGTTCCATATCACTCACAACCATGCTGAGAGCCCTATAATGTAAGGAGAAGGAAGGAGCTATATTCATCCATTTGCCAAAAGACATTTGCCATGCCTTTTTGAATCATACTATTGGTGAGTGGGGAATTCAGGAGGGGAGCACGGAGTGGCACCTTGGTTTTTCACAAGAAAGAATCATCAACACTGTTACTTTGTTTGCACTGATGGACTATTTATATATTTGTTGCACTGGCGCTTTATATATATATAGATATATATGATTTAGCAAATATGATCAAGTATGTGGAAACAGCACTAAGATTTTTTTATGTTGATGGTTTATGAGGTCATTTGACCTTTCACTATAGCAGCAGCTCCAGTTACATTTATTATTTATATATTTTAATATTTTTTTTCTTTATTTTATTTTAACACTTACATGGTTCACGCACTAACACGTATAGTAAGTACATATAACATACAATCATAGCGCCTATACACCCACAACTTTATAAGTAAAATCAGTCTGTATATGCAGTAAAGCATGCTTGTTATACTCACTGTGGAACCTAAAGGGTAATCCTCTCCATTGTGTAAAAAGGCTGTTTGATCCTGTCTTTGTAACGCTCCTGCGTTTTTAGTATAGGCTGGATTTGCAGCTGCAAAATCTCCACTCAATAGTCATGTAGAGATGTGTTGAATACCAGATCCAACTCTCCAGGACTCATCACCGTGGGCCTGTCAGCTTCAACATACAGATATATACACACTCAATGAGATGTTCCTGGAGTGATAGGATGTATATGATAGTATGAAGGTGATGTGCTGAAGGGACAGGTGTGAACAGTGACAAGGATGGTAATCACTTGATAGGTTTGTATAGGAGAGTTCAAGATGGTATTTAGGAATGCAGATAGGTTAGTATCGAGTATGCTAACAGGTGGTGAGGACAGCAGATGACAAATACAGGATAGACTAACCCAGTGCAAGGATAGATAGTAGTAGATAGGAGAGCTAGCAATCTATGCAGCAGTGCAGATGATAGATGGTAGTAGGCTCAAGAGCTAGCAATCTATGTAACAGTGCAGATGATAGGATAGTATGGATAGGTAGTAACAGTCCTTAATGTGCATAGGTAGATAGTGCAATAAGGTTATGGAGGGTTCCCCTGCGGGGTACTTATCACTTGTAATGTTAGTAGTTTAGAGAGGTCCAGTAGATAAGGAATGATCCGGTAGCGAGATACAGGGATCAGTAGCGAGGTTCCGGTCTGCTCCAGGTAAAGGGAATAGCTGGAGGTTCCGATCGAGAGACAGGCTTGAAAGCATGTGGATAACAAGGCAGGTTGAACGAACAATGTGAGTGAGACCGCCGGCGGTTGAAATAGCCGCTCTGCGGCGCTCAGCAGTGACATCATCGTTCTTAAAGGTATATGCGTACCACCTGAAGAGAAAGGTGGGACGCATTACAGAGAAAGTGGTGATTAAGGGTACCGGAGGTACCAGAATCTTACAGTACCCCCCCCTTAAGGCCGGCTCCGGAAGGCCTATAGGACAGGTTTCTCTGGGTGTTTCGAGTGAAAGTTCCGTATAAGTCTAGGCGCATGAATATCAGAGGTATCTAGCCAGGTGTTGTCTTGGGGTCCATAGTTCTTCCATCTTATGAGATACTGGAGTCTTCCTCTATGGATGCGAGAATCCAAAATTTCCTTGATCTCATACTCTTCTCCGCCTTCAACTTGTATTGGAGGTGGAGGCAAGATGGTAGGCCTTATTCCTTGGTTAGGAACATGGGGCTTCAGTAGCGACACATGGAAGATGGGATGGATCTTGAGATCTGCTGGTAGGGTGAGCTGTACTGCAGCTTTTCCGATAAGTTTTTTAATTGGGAAGGGTCCCAAAAATAAAGGTCCAAGCTTCTTGCTAGGGATTTTTAATCTTAAGTTCTTTGTCGATAGCCAAACAAGGTCCCCAATAGCATACTGAGGAGAAGGTCTTCTACGAAGGTCGTAGTACTTTTTTTGTTGACTGTGAGCGTGTGATATAGTGGTATTGAGTAAACCCAAAGAGTCTTTTATTTGGGTAAGGTAATCCGAGGCTACTGCGTTACTCGATGGCAGGATGCGAGGTGGAAGAAGAGTGGGATGAAACCCATAGTTCAAGTAGAACGGACTTTGCTTCGTAGTACTGTGGGTTGCGTTGTTGTAAGCAAATTCTGCTAGAGGAAGGAGATCCACCCAATCATCCTGCAAGTATGATGTGTAGCAACGTAGATATTGCTCAATGCACTGGTTGACTCTTTCAGTCTGTCAGTTGGTCTGAGGATGGTAGGGAGAAGTGAGCTTTCGCTCAATGCGTAAAATTTGACAAAGTGCTTGCCAAAATTTAGAGATGAATTGTGAACCATGGTCGGACAAAAGAGTTTTTGGAATTCCATGCAACTTAAACACATGTTTCATCAGTAGTTCCGCTGTTTGTTTAGATGAAGGTAGTCTACGGATAGCAATGAAATGTGCCATCTTTGTCAAGTGGTCCACTGACACTAGGATGGTATTAAATCCTTTAGAGGGTGGTAGTTCTACTATGAAATCCAAGGACACAACTTCCCATGGAACCTGGGGTATTGGTAGACTACAAAGTAGTCCAGATGGTTTTGTAGTGTCAATTTTGGACCTTGCACAGATGTCACATGAAGAAACAAATTTTTGTACAGACGTCTTCATATCAGGCCACCAAAACTGCCTGGTGAGCAAATTAAAGGTTTTCGTTATACCCATATGTCCTGCCATGGGCACATCATGCGATAACTCCAAGATCTTGGTGCGCATAGTAGGGGGTATGTAGAGTTTGTCATTGTAATAGAGGAAGCCTTCTGCATCAGTACTTAGTTGTGGTGGAGGTGAATCCATTCTTATACTGTGCAAAATCTCTTCCTTCAAGGAACGGACAACACCAATAATGCGTTCATAGGGTATTATGGGAATGGAAGGGATTTCGGCGCAGTTATCTTCGGTTAATCGTGATAACGCATCCGCTTTTTTATTTTTGTCTGCAGGCGTGTAGGTCACTAGGAAATTAAATCTTAAAAAGAATAATGACCATCGTACCTGCCGGTGGGAGAGAGTCTTGTTAGTCTGGAGGTATTGAAGGTTTTTATGATCTGTATATATGAGTATTGGTAACTGGGTACCTTCGAGCAGATGTCGCCAATTCTCCAGTGCCAGTTTTATGGCAAGCAACTCCTTTTCACCCACTGGGTAATTTACCTCTGGGCTGCTTAGTGATTTTGAAAAGAAAGCAACTGGGTGGAGTGATGAAGTGTTTGTTGGTCGTTGGGAGAGAACTGCTCCTAACTGCTCCCATATTTGACGCATCTACCTCTAGAATATATTGGAGGGATGGGTCTGGATGGCGTAGTATGGGAGCAGAAGTAAAGCTTGATTTTAACAAGCAGAAAGCTTGATTTGCTTCTTCTGACCATTTGAATGGTTTTTTTATACTTGTCAGTTGTGTGAGAGGTCTCACAATAGCGGAAAAGTTCTTGATGAACTTCCTATAGAAGTTCGAGAATCCAAGGAATCGCTGTAGGGCCTTACGAGTTGTTGGTATAGGCCAGTCTAGAATACAGGATATCTTACTCATATCCATCCTAATTCCAGTTTTGGATATGAAGTATCCTAGAAATAATATTTCTTCTTTATGAAATAGACATTTTTTTAATTTCACATATAGTCTGTGTGAGAGCAGTCTGGACAACACAAGTCTTACATGTTTTATGTGTTCAGGCATAGATCGAGAATAAATAAGTATATCGTCTAGGTATACTACAACACAGACATCAAGTAAGTCTCTAAAAATGTCGTTTATGAATCTTTGGAAAGCTGCGGGAGCATTACATAGCCCGAATGGCATCACAAGGTATTCGAATAGTCCGTATCTGGTTCTGAATGCTGTTTTCCACTCATCTCCGTCACGGATTCGGATTACGTTGTATGCCCCTTTCAGGTCTAATTTGGTGAAATAAGTAGCCCCACGCACCTGTTCAATAAGTTCAGGGATGAGCGGCAAAGGATAGCGATCCTTTATCGTAATCGTGTTTAATTGCCTATAATCGATAATAGGCCTGAGACTGGAATCCTTATTGCGGACAAAGAAAAGTCCTGCAGCAGTGGAAGAAGTAGAGGGTCTAATGAACCCTTTTGTCAAATTCTCATCCAAGTATTCCTTGAGATGAGAAAGTTCATCCTGTGAAAGGGGATAAACATGACCGAAAGGCAATTTGCTGTTAGGGAGTAGATCGATAGTGCAATCGTAATCCCTATGGGGAGGCAACACTTGAGCATTTTTCTCAAGGAACACTTCGGACAGATCCTGATAGCATAGTGGTGCAATTTCATCTGACACCACAGACAGAATCTTCCCATAAGATGGGAGGTTACACGTATTCTCACAATAGTGAGAAGGGAAAACCAAAGTCCGTTTTTTCCAATCTATGATTGGTTGGTGTGTGTGTAACCAGGGAAGTCCCAAAATAATAGGAAAATGGGGTGAGGATAGTATGTCAAAGGTGATGGTCTCCACATGTGATTCGTTGGTAGTGGCAAGGAGTGCCTGTGTCTGGTTGGTGATTGGACCAGAAGACAGTGGAATACCATTAATGAAACTAACAGAAACAGGCTTAGATTTTGAAATAATAGGTATTTTATTTAAGGTAACAAAGCGTGTATCAATATAGTTTCCACAAGATCCAGTGTCGACCATAGCCTTGGTGGTGATCCTAGTTTGGTCCCACTGTAATATTAAATGAACAAAAAGATAGGGGTTAGAAAAGGAAGTCGTTAATCCTCCCAGCAAGACATGTGAAGACTCACCCTCTTTTTTGCGGACAAGGGGACAGGTGCTTATCAAATGATCCGAGGATGCGCAGTACATGCAGAGATTTCTGGATGTTCTTCTAGCTCGTTCAGTAGTCGTTAAAGGTGGGCGTATGGTTCCTACATCCATGGGAGTAGGGTCAACGGTCGAAATCTGAGAAGGACTAGACAATGGCATTCCCATCTTTTCAAGCCCTTCTTTCTCGCAGTCGTCTGTCGATGTTGATACTAAGTTGTATCAAGGCCTCCAAGGTGCCAGGTAAATCCGCTCGGGCGAGCTCGTCTTTAACAGCTTCTGATAACCCGAGTCTGAATTGAGTTCGCAAAGATGTGTCATTCCACCCTGAATCAAGGGTCCATCTTTTGAACTCAGATACAAAGTCTTCTACAGGTCTCCTTCCTTGTTTTAAGGCCCTCAACTGAATATCAGCAGTACTCTGCCTATTGGGGTCATCGTATAAACTAGCGAGTTCCGCTAGGAATAAGGAATAGGTGTTGAGAATCTGATCATTATTCTCAAAGAGAGAGTCTGCCCAGGCCCGTGGATCACCCGTCAAGTATGAAATAACGGTACAGACTTTTATTTGATCAGTGGGGTATGTACGAGGTTTTAACAAAAAAAGCAATTGACATGCGTTTTTGAATTCACTAAATTTTTTCCGATCACCTGTAAACACTAGAGGAGGGTTTATTTTAGGTTCAGGAGGCTGAACAGCAGTAAGCCGTGAGAGCTGGGTTACCTGCTGTGTCAGAGTCTGATTCTTTTCTTGTACGTTAGTCAGAGCAAGTATTAACGCTTTTACTTGTTGTGTTAATTGTGTCACTTGAGTGGGTGATTCTGCTGAATCCATTTTTAAGGTTCGTTCAATCTGTAACGCTCCTGCGTTTTTAGTATAGGCTGGATTTGCAGCTGCAAAATCTCCACTCAGTAGTCATGTAGAGATGTGTTGAATACCAGATCCAACTCTCCAGGACTCATCACCGTGGGCCTGTCAGCTTCAACATACAGATATATACACACTCAATGAGATGTTCCTGGAGTGATAGGATGTATATGATAGTATGAAGGTGATGTGCTGAAGGGACAGGTGTGAACAGTGACAAGGATGGTAATCACTTGATAGTCTTCTCTGATCCTCCCCTTCTTCCACAGTCCCCAATCCATCTCCTGATAGAACAGAGCCCTAGGAGGCAATACTCAATGTGGTGTGTATTGTTAGAGTTTTTTTTTTTTTTGGGAGGGTGCATGTGATCGACACAGGGGCAATCAGCACTGACCGGACAGAGGGTCAGGGGTCATGCTGCCTTATAGGACAGTAAGAGGAGAATGAAAACTCCTCCTAAAAGCTTTAACCAGACACTGATAGAAGTCACAAGACTGCTATATACTGCAGCAAAAGGTTATTAGCAGTTTATATTAACTAAAACTATTGCATTTCCATGTTCTGTGTACTGTGGGAGACCAGATATAGTGAATGCAGGCTCCTGGGTTTAGTTACACTTTAAGGACTGGTAAGCTGCAATATATTACATTTTTGTTCTTGAGTAGGGATGGGCTGTGTGTTTGAGTGGAACATAGGTTCAATCCGAACATCAGCTGTTTGTGTTTTCGCTGAACACACGAACAAATAAGGGCTCAGCGGGAAGTTCGCCCGCCGATGAGTTCCCCATAATGTATGCGCTCCTGCAGTGCATTGATTGCTGATGATTGGCCAAAGCATGCACCTGCTCTGTATGCTTTGGCCAATCACAGCACAATGTACTGTGGGAGCCATGATTGGCCAAAGGCAGAGTGCCTTTGGCCAATCATGGCTCAGGGGCTAAGTTCATGCTCCACACTATATAATGTTGCTGCTTATACGTCAGCCATGTATAGTGTGTTATAATAGAGATTAGGCAGTTCAGTTCATTTAGTGCAGTCAGTGTAGTGTACAGGCATACTTCACTTTTAAAATGTATAGATATGTTGTAGTCCTGGGTTCCCTCTCGGTGCTGTCACTTATGGTTCATGAACAGTGCCATGTCAAGCTGGCCAAGATTTCCCATAGATGCCAATGTTAAAGACAGGGAGCAGTGCCATGCCAAGCTGACCAAGATTTCCTATAGATGCCAATGAGCACTGAAAGTTGAAAATTGGTATGAGTAAGAAGCGGGTGAAAGTGCCCTGTATTTAAGTGGTTAAGGGGAACCATATGACAGAGTGTAAAAAAAAAACAGTGTGGGGTCCCCCCTAAAATCTTTACCAGACCCTTTGGATTTTTTTTTAATCTGTATTGCCAGGACCCAACAATACATTACAGCTGCGAGCAAGTTTAAATTAAATTTTTTCCTTTAGAAATGTCAGTATTGCTGCAGCAGGCTCCATACATCCTACAGATGCGCCATTTTACAGGCAGACTAAAGGGACCCCGCAGCCGTGATATTTAAAGGAGTTTTTTATTTTTTACTGTTTAACTTTAAGCATCATTATAATCACCGCTCCTTTAAGAGCCCATTCACACAGGGGCGACACGACTTGCTGGGGCGACCTGTGAAGTCAATGCAAGTCACCTCCAGGTCGCCCCAAAGTAGTACAGGACCCTTTTTCTAAGTCGGAGCGACTTGTGTCGCTCCTATTAGAACAGGTCCTGTGCTAATCAATGGCAGGCGACTCACCGCGACTTGTCAGGCGACCAAGTCGCCTGACAAGTCGCGCTAGTGTGAATGGGGACTAAAAACGATTGTTTAAAAAAGTTTTTTTTTGATGTATACATGTCCCCCAGGGCAGTACCCAGGTCCACATACACTTTTTATGGCAATAACTTGCATATAAGCTTTTAAAATTAGGACTTTTGATTTTTTATGTTTGTGTCCCATAGACTTTAATAGGGTTCGCATGTTCGCTAGAACTTTTTCCCTGTTCGAGATGTTCTGGTGAGAAACCGAAAAGGGGGGTGTTCGGCCCATCACTATTCTTGAGTTTATAGTATTTCTGCTTTAACTCTCTTGGTGTAAGCAAAAACAATGACACATAGACATCCTTGCAGCCATTCATGGCAGGAGACACATTTACTATAGTGTCACCACTCTACAAACAGCAATTTGGGTCCAGCCACAATCTTTATAATCTAATGGAAATATCAGATGATAACAATGTTTAAACAGTTACTACAGGTTAAACTGTGAGTGACACACATGTAGAGATAACGTCCTGCTCTAGCTGTTGTTTGGTGGATTAATAATTACTGGCATTTACTACATGGACCTCACAACACTGGCATGTCATCTCTGAGCTGATGAATAGATCTGTATCTTTCCGGCTGTGGAATTTTCGGTATCCCACAAACAATCCCTTCACTATCAATACATATATTAGTTTTCCCACAGACGTCAGCTCACTTGTTTGCTACAAATATTTGTTTTTAATCTCCCTAATTGAAGTTGTCATATACCTCAAAATAAGTGGATTTAAAGGGACACTATAGTGGTCTCTGGTCAATTTAGATTCCCTCACATTATATTAAATGATGATATATATATATATATATATATATATATATTTTTTTTTTTTTTGTATTTACTTTAAATTAATATTTTTTTTACAGAGTGGATCCATGGTCATTAGTTCAGCACTAAAGATATATTAGCAGCCTATGCATAAATAATTAAATCAGATGGTCCTATCTCTGCTCGGAGAGAGGGAGGAGCTATGCTTCTCCTCTAACTCATTATGCCCTCTGTGTAATCTGATGTCGTTTCTATTCACTTAAAAATCTCAATATGCTTTGCCTGACTTCATGCACAGCAACGTTACAGTACTCGCTGGATCCCTCCCCGGGTCTTCCAGGATTTCTCGCAGGTTCCCAGTAAAGATGCTGGGTATGTCCTCTGACAAGAAGGGTATTTAAAAAAGATCTTCACCCCAGAAAGAGAAAATTAAAAGTCAGCGGCTACAAAAACTGTAGCCGCTGACTTTTAATAAAAGGACACTCACCTGTCCATAGATCCAGTGTCATCATCACCTGGGCTGGTTCTTAACTGGTCTTGGGGTTCCAAGCACTGGCATGTTTGTTGTAGGCAGGTTGCCTACTCTGTTCATGTTAGCCAGACTAGTGTGGCTGCCCAGGTTAAAGGAGGAGGGGTTAACTCTGCTTTGCATTCCCTGCTCCCGTTTTGTGGCCTTTTGGGATCCAGCCTCCTATCCTGTGACGTATAAAAATACACAAGTTCGGATCTCAAGAGAGCATGGGTCAGCAGGCTAAGAACAGGAACCTTGCATGACATGCTGCAATTTGTAGTTCCTCTATAAAGCACCAGCCTTTGGATTACACCAAAGCCATGAACTTCTCCAGTCGAGTCATGCCAGCTATGGACTTCACCCATAAGGACTTTACCTATGTAGGTACACTGGGGCAACCACTGTTAGAGTTAGTTAGGGAAAGGACGTTTTGCTGTGTTATGCGAATAGTGCTTTCATTAACAGTTGTTTAATTGCACAGAGCCTGGTCTGAAGTTACTCAAGAGGTGCATATGGGGTCCTGGCGCACACACAAGGGTCTGAATCTACTACCGCAGTGGTTCTCAACCTCAGTCCTCAAGTACCCCCAATGATCCATGTTTTCAGGTTGTCGTTTACTTTGCACAGCTGCTTTAAATCAATAAAAATGACATGGTATTGATAAGAGCTATTTTATCCAAGGGAAGTTCCCAAAACATGGCCCTTTGGGGGTACTTGAGGACTGAGGTTGGGAACTACTGTACTACCACACACAAAAGGTGCTAGTAACATCACAGCAACAAAAGGTTAAACTGCAACCAGTCGTGGCATGGAACCTGCTAAGGTGAAAGGTTCCCTGGTAACGAGGGGGTCCAGTGTTAAGGCTTGCAGTCTATCTCCATAGGTCTCCGGGAGTGGATTAGCATTACGGATTGTTATGGCCTGATCACTAGGTACAGAGGAACAAGAGTTAAGTGAGCATGTATGAGGTCTGCGCTGCGTGCTCAGCAGAACCTAATTCTTTTACCGGGAGTGAGGTAGCAGAGGGACATTGACTGGTAGAATGGGCATAGGCTCTGCATGTCCCTCTTAATGCAACACAAGCACCTGTTCAAGTGTGTAGAATATGGGGTGCTTGCTTTGAAGGAACTCCACATCTATGCTGCACACAAGTGGCTCATTTCTGAGTCTGAGTACTGCCTTAATATTTGGCTTTCACATGGCCGTGGCCCTTGTCTGGTCCCAGCATTGATGAGCATGCCTTCGGGCAAGGTGTGCTATAACAACTGACCCTGCTTGCTGCCTGGCGTAGTCCAGAAGGACCCACTCCAGGGTAGGTCTTTTGTGTGACCCATACTTGGCACCCAACGAGTTAATGGGGAACATATGGAGGAGATGTCATCTACCATGTCATGCACCCTACCCCCTTACATGTTTACTAAGGAAAACCGGCTGTAACTCCTTGTGGCCTCACAGCCGGCTTCCCACTGCACATGCACAAGCCACTCTGCGCATTGTGAGTGGTCCCGCAGTCTTCTGGAACCTGTGACGTGTCCCAGAATACTGCAGGCAAAGAGGGAGGGGGTCTTATCAGCAGCCACCCAAGAATTAAAAGTGCTTTAATACTTACCTGCACGTTGCTTGTTTGTTGCCAACCCAGAATGACCTGACTACTCTCTTGCCTACAGATTGTCTTGACCCCTGCCTGGATCTGACTAATATCTCACTTGCTACCTGTAAAGACCTCTGCCTGACCTGAGTACAACAACCTTGTGATCAGTCTCTACACTGTAGCCTTTCCATCCCAGTGGGGCAATCCTAAAAGACCGAGGCCAGGTGTTAGTTTCAGCAATGAAAACTAGGACTACCAGGGTTTCTGGCCAACTACACCATCAACAGCTCTGGTGAAGACCAACTGTCGCTTAGGCACCTTGAGTGAGTCTACATCACCTGGCAGGGGGCACCATAACAAGAAGCTGGTGAACAGTTTCTGAGGTCGGGTCTTTGTTAAGCAAACAAGCAACTGTCAGACATCAGTTGACCTCTGACCCCTGACACTCAAGGGGAAGTGTGAGGCTCAGAGGAAAAGTTAAATAAGGCAGCAAATCAATATTTAGATTCATGAATAAGCACACTTATGACCAGCTTCACTCAACACTATTAAGAACAGAAGAGAAAAGTGACTGGTTTGCTGTCAGGGTACGTTCACACTGAACGTAGGTTTGAAATTGTGCGAGTTCAGCTGAACTCGCACGATTTCAAACCAGCATTTCAGTGTGAGTTGGGGGGGGGGGGGGGGATTTGAATGACATCTGTGAGGGTTCATGCACCGATGTCTATAGACATTGCCCCCGAAATCGCCAAAAGTAGTGCAGGAACTACTTATGGAAATTGGTGCAGCGCTGCAAAGTTGGTGTCACACCAGTGCAGTGCTGCTGCCGGCAATAGGCTGCGATTTGCCATGGGATTTGACATGTCAAATCGCACTGATGTGAATGGTAGTTTAGTCAAGGATTAATGTGGAGTTCTGCCTGCACTTGGAATGCATAAATGTGTGATTATGATTGATTTTTTAATTTTATTTTTTTCACCAAAAATAGATTATAATGAAAAGCGTGTAATGGGAAGACATAGCACACTCTACTTCATAAGATCTTCCTAATGACCTGTGCAGAGAGATATCAAAGTTACTTGAGCTAAAGAGAGTCTTGTGACCCATCTTAGCAAACCTTGCATTTGCTTCCTTTAAGCTCTGTTGCATTTTTTTCAGCGCATTCTTTGGCGCAATTATTGATCAGCAGCTTAGGGAAGCCTATTTGCTTGAATCGTCTTCCCTAGACAAGACAAATGCACCAAAGTAGCTCAAGTAAATTTGTTGACACCAAGCCAAGAGTGTTTTGCATTCTGTTTTTCCACGTGACAGCATTTGGGCTTGCTATATACATTTGGGGTACCTTTAAGAAAAAAATGGCACTACAAGTGCATCGTGTAATTTGACATATTTTTAGTGCGTTTCTTAAATCGTGGATAGAAATGCTCATTTCTGCCCATGTTTCTGCAACGCCTAGCTGTGCAAGTGACCTTGGTTGTCCATGCCCAAAAAAGTTTTTAATCCCTTATGGGGTTTCCAACTATAGAAGGAAGGTTTCCTTAGAGAGACAGACATAGTCTCACAGATGTTTTTTGAATTTTTAATTCTCAATTTACTAGTCCGTACCCTATTCCATTTTTTCCTAGACATTTCACCTGGCGGTTGATCAAAGATGTGATATTTTTACTTCTTTGCGTCCTTGTGATCCAGCCTCTTTCTCGGAGGGACGTATGTCCAACCTCGCATACATGGGAATATCTTGATTGCGTTCAAACACTACATAATTTTTCTTCTACAATTCACTATTATGTGCAAGATGGTTGTTTCAATATTGTGAGCTTGATAATATTGTACTATGCTTTGTATCTACTATGCTATTATCAATATATAACTACACTATTGTTATTGATATATTAGTGTATGATAACTAATAGTGTATATTTATGTTCCAGAAAGTAATCAATACACTTTGAAAATATCTCTGAAGAAGGACTTGACAAATTTTAGTCTGAAACATGTTAGATGATTAAGATATCTACACAATACAGCCTGCAGATTCCATTCTCCAGGCGGCGGTACAATTTGGTATACATTTGTGTATGATGTCTAATGGGTACTCCTTGTTGGTTTTAGATAGTCCCATGTGGGACATTTATTATTTTATTTTTGCTTGTATTTTTCATTTATATTTTTATATGTCCATTCAATAAAATGATGTTGTTTTATACTTATCCCAATTATGGTCTGTTGCCATTAGTCCATGAGGGGTATCAGCACAATTTTTTGTGCTTAAATTTTGCAATGTCCAAAGATACATTGCAAGACAAAACAAGAACAGAAGAAAATACAAACTGTGGTTTTGTTTCTGCCTCTTTTCATGAATCATTTCTTTACCATCCATTAAAAAAGTTACTGGGGCAGAATATTTCCAGTTAGTACAAGATCTAACAGCAGATGACTGAAACTCCTGAAATATCTACCTATCATCATGTGTAATCATCTTCACATCACCCTGTATGACAAGCCTCACAATGAGCATCCTTGCTGTTTGCTGAAGGGGGTGAGCTACAAGTCATCAGATATCTACTCCATGTATACAAAAGCATAGACTAGAGAAGTGGTCTCCATGAAGTGCAAAGCCTGATGTGAAGTCGGAACATAAAGAAAGAGGTAACTGGCCCCCGACAGAGGACGAGAAGCAGAGCGGAGAAAAAAAGAGGAAAGAATAAAAAGTGAAGTCAAAAAGAGAAGGAGTTGGACATGTGAGGGTGGATTTTTTTCGGTGAGTACCTTAAAGGACATTGAACCAATTATATATTACTGTGTGCATGTATGTTTGCATGTATGTATGTGTATACTGTATATATGTATATGTATAAATATAGTAGGGAAAATAATTATTTGATCCCCTGCAGATTTTATAAGTTTGCCAACTTACAAAGAAATGAAGAGTCTATAATTTTTTATCATAGATGTATTTTAAATGATAGAGACAGAATATCAACCAAAAATCTAGAAAAAAAAACATAATACAAATGTTATAAATTGAATTGCAGTTCAGTGAGTAAAATAGGTATTTGATTCCCAAGCAAAACATGACTTAGTACTTGGTGGGGAACCCCTTGCTGGCAAGCACAGAGGTAATACATTTGTTGTAGTTGGTTACCAGGTATGCACACATCTCAGGAGGGATTTTGGTCTACTCTACTTTACAGATCTTCTCTAAATCTTTAAGTTTTCTTGGCTGTCGTTTGGTAACTCAAACCTTCAGCTCCCTCTACAAATTTTCTATAGGATTAAGGTCTGGAGACTGGCATGCCCACTCCATGACTTTAGTGTGCTTCTTTTTGAGCCATGCTTTTGTTGCCTTGGCGGTAGGTTTTGGGTCATTGTCGTGCTGGAAGACTCATCAGTGTTCTGGCTGAGGGAAGAAGGTTCTTATCCAAGATTTTACAGTATATGGCCCCATCCTTTTGCCCCTCATTGGGGCAAAGTCGGTCTGTACCTTTAGCAGAGAAACAACCCTAAAGCATAATGTTTTCCCCTCCGTGCTTGACGGTAGGGATGGTGTTCTTAGGGTCATAGACAGCATTTTTCTTCCTCCAAACGCAGGCAATCCCCTCCTCAAGAGGGCACATGTACGGTGCTGGTGCAAGGATTTTTGGCGCCCTAGGCAAAATAAAAATCCCCCCCCCCCCCCCATATGCTGGGCCCATGATGTGACATCACAAACCCATAAACCCTTACTTTTGTGTGATACTGTGTCTCCAGCGATCCTCTGGGGTACTTAAATGCAAGTTAAAACTATTTCCAAAAGAACTAAGTACTGGTTCTAGCAGTGTGTGATACACTTAGTGTGGTATTAGAAAGCTATAGCCTTCTATAGCTGTCATGGAGAGGGATCGATAAGCTTATCATCAATTTAATAAGAGTACTTGTAAAAATTAAAGTCTTATGTCATAAAAGGTTAGCTGCAGCTTTGATAACCATACAGATCAATGTCTCTGAGTGTTTCATATGGAGACTCAGACACTGAAAAATTATGTAAGGATTGGAAGCTGCTGACTGCATCAATTGCTTCATCCACTTACCTGCCTGCCTGATGCAAATAAAAATATAAGTTGGGATGGGGGCATTGATTTTTCTATTTTTATTTGCATCAGGCAGGCAGGTAAGTGGATGAAGCAATTGATGCAGTCAGCAGCTTCCAATCCTTACATAATGTTTCAGTGTCTGAGTCTCCATATGAAACACTCAGAGACATTGATATGATTAGCAAAGCTGCAGCTAATCTTTTATGGCATAAGACATTCCCAAGTTGAAGGGGTTAAAACCCCTTTAGACAGTGGGTGAGTGGTGACAACTTACCTGGCGGAGTCGGCGCTGAGTCAAATTTTCCCGCTGTCCTGACTCGCGCACGCACATTAGGTCTCCCCCACCGCCTGGCGTCGTTGGCAAGGGAATGCGCATGCGCGGCACCACAGCTGATCTACAAAGATTTCCGACGCTGGAGCCTGGAGCCCGGTGCTCAGCCCTGAGAGAGACTCACACACACACCCGCCGGTCCATACTGATTCCGGGACCGGGCGCATCGTGCAGCAGGCAGGATGCTGGCGCCCCCTGCTGAGTTGCGCCCTAGGCGACTTCCTGGGTCGCTTTACAGGTAACGCCGGCCCTGCACATGTACAGTCATGCCAATGAACATCTAAATGATTAAAAAAAAAAGCATTGGAAGTGCTGTGGTCAGATGAGACCCAAATTTAGCTCTTTGGCATTAACTTGACTCACCATGTTTGGAGGAACAAAAATGCTGACCATGATCCTAAGGACATCATTCCTACAGCCAAGCACAGAGTTGGAAAAATTAAGCTTTGGGGCTGTTTCTCTGCTAAAGGTACAGGCTGATTTTGCTGCATTGAGGGGCAATAGGCAAGGCCATATATTGTAAAATCTTGGATTAGAACCTTCTCCCGCCAAAACACTGAAGATGGTCCCTGGATGGGTCTTCCAGCATGAAAATGACCTAAAACATACCACCACGGCAACAAAGGAGCGGCTCGAGAAGAAGCACATTAAGGTCATGGAGTGGCCTAGTCAGTCTCCAGACCTTAATCCTATAGAAAATTTATAAAGGGAGCTGAAACTTCGAGTTGCCAAGAGACAGCAAAGAAACCTTAAGGATTTAGAGAACATCTATAAAGAAGAGTGGACCAAAATCCCTCATGAGATGTGTGCAAACCTTGTAAAAAAATACATTGATTGGACCCTGGGTAAGCAATTTGTTGGGTTTCTCCTCCTCCAAGGTCCCACCATGCCACCATGCAACTTTGCTCTTCACCTGCTCTGAAAGATACAATAAATAGCAGCTAAATTCAAAATCAGTTTACTGCAGCAGATAAGGAAGCGATTATGATTGGTTGTCAAAGGATACAGCATATCATAGCTTACTGCACATCATTACCGATCACTGATTGGTTGCTAGAGCTTACTGCATATCATTACTGCTCACCCATTGGTTGCTAGAAGTTACTGCACATAATTACCGTTCACCCATTGGTTGTTATATCAACATGCTTGCTCTTCACTGAATGGTTGCTAGAGGTTACTGCACATCATTACCGCTCACCTATTGATTGCTAGAGGTTACTGCACAATATTACTGCTTACTGATTGGTTGATAGAGATTACTGCACATTATTTCCACTCACTGATTGGTTGCTAGAGGTAACTGCACATCATTACCGCTCACCCATTGCTTGCTAGAGGTTACTTCACATCATTACTGCTCACCTATTGGTTGCTAGAGGTTACTGCACATCTTTACTGAGCACTCATTGGTTGCTAGCGGTCCCTTCACATCATTACTGCAAACTGATTGGCTGCTAGAGATTAATGCATATTATTACCACTCACTGATTGGTTGCTAGAGGTTACTGTACATCATTACTGCTCACTGATTTGTTGCTAGCAGCTACTGCACATCATTATTGTAAACTGGTTGGCTGCTAGAGATTACTGCATATTATTACCACTCACTGATTGGTTGCTAGAGGTTACTACATATCAGTACTGATGATTGGTTACTAGAGGTTACTGCACATCATTACTGCTATCTAATTAGTTGCTACAGGCTACTGCTACTTGATTACTGCTAAGTAATTGGTTGCTAGATAGAGTATGCTACAAACACACAACAGTCCCCTTTCCAGAGTAGAAGTTTTCCCTTGCAGCAGAATATAACATGTGGTAGAAATGATGGGGTTAATAAAGCCAACCAGGAAAACATTCACATCAGTACTATCAAGCAGCAGGGCTAACTAGCTCATTCGGATTGTTAATCACAAAACATGCCATCTGACCGCTCATGCGTGCTGGCCGACTGACCGGTGTTTTGTACATGCAGGGCTGGTAATGTTAACAGCAAGCAGAGGGGCAGAGAAAGGTGATGAAAAGCCAAGCACACGGTCTAATTCAGATGTAACTTCTGCAGCCCACCGACTTTCTGCTCATCCATGCCGCCCATGTCATTGTCTCCTCATAGCGATCCTTCCTCACTCCTCTGGCCGATGCCACTGCTTGTCAGTAGGTCTCTACACTCGGCCAGCTCCTGCTGTCAGGCAAGGGCACTGCTGCTTATTAATTTCCTTTCCCTGCAGCTGCACTATGTGACAGGGATGAATTGTTAGGATGTTGGCCCCTCAACATTGACAGGGCCCTGGGCAGGTGCCCCTTTTGCCCCGCCTTAAAGAAGACCCTGACCACTGTGCTTGCCAACAAGAGTTTCTCCACCAAGTACTAAGCTATGTCTTGCTTTGGGATCAAATACTTATTTTACTCACTGAACTGCAACTTAATTTCTAGCATTTGTTTTGTGTTTTTCTGGATTTTTGGTTGATATTCTGTCTCTATCATTTAACATACACCTATGATAAAAACGATAAACCCTTAATTTCTTTGTAAGTGGGCAAACTTCTGTAGGGGATCAAATAATTATTTATCCCACTGTTTATATGCAAATGTTTCAGGCAGATGTGAAAAATGCTGTAAATGAAGAATGCTTCAGAAATAGAAATTTGAAATTTTAAAATGTATTTTTATCAAATAACAAAATGGTAAATTAAGTAAATGAACAAAAGTGAAATTCAAATCAAATCAAAATGTGGTGTAACAACCCTTTGCCTTCAAAACAGAATAAATTCTTCTGGGTACACTTGCACATAGTTTTTGAAGAAACTCAGCAGGTAGGTTGTTCCAAACATTTTGGAGAACTAACCACAGATCTTCTGTGGATGTAGGCTGCCTCACATTCTTCTGTCTCTTCATGTAATCCCAGACATTCCATTGATGATGCGATCAGGCCTCTTTGGGGGGCCAAATCACTACTTCCAGGGCTCCCTGTACTGCTTTACACTGAAGATAGTTCTTAATGACATTGGCTGCATGTCTGGGGTCGTTGTTCTGCTGCAGAATACATTTGGAGCCTCGCACATGCCTTATTTGTGGGTATGGCATGATAGATAAGTATATGTCTGTATTTCTCAGCATTGAGGACATCATTGATCCTGACCAATTTTCCAAAAGCTTGACTCATCAGTCCAAAGCACCTATAGTCATTTTTCTGTACCCCAGTTTCTATGTTTTGTACGTAGTTGAGTTGCTTAGCCCTGTTTCTACTTTGGAGTTATAGCTTTTTGGCTGCAATTCTTCCATGTAGACCACTTCCAGACACATTTCTCGGACATTAGATAAGTGTACCTGGGTCCCATTGGTTTCCACCAGTTCTGTGTTCCAGTAGGTAATAGTATGAGTCTTGCGCTTTTTCTTATGCTCCTTAAAGCTGCGTATACCCGTTCTGTGAACCAGACAGTGTGTAAACAAGTTAATGGGGGGGGGGGGAGGTATCGCGATTCAGGGAAAACTAAAATGGTGTTCACTCAATAGTGATAGTGGTATTAAAAGACCAATATAAATATAAATTATCTTCTGTGATAATATCCAAAATCAATCCATAATCCTCAAATTGCACATTTAAATATGTGAATAAAATAAATAAATACCAACATTAGTGAAAACAGTTCCAAAAATAAATATATAAAGGGCTCTAGTGCTATTTCAAAAAAATGAACTTATGCTTTAAAGTTACATAGTTACATAGTAGGTGAGGTTGAATAAAGACAATAGTCCATCCAGTTCAACCTGTGTAGGTGTGTGTGACTGTAATCATCTAACATAGCCTTTAATCTCCTGATCCTTGAGATGCAAGTCTAAGAGTCTTTTGAAAGTCACCATACTACCCGCAGAAACCACCTCTTGTGGTAGACAATTCCACAATCTTGTAGCCCTAACAGTAAAGAACCCCCCACGTTGCCTGAGGTTAAAACGCTTCTCCTCTAATCGCATTGTATGTCCTTGAGTCCTCATGCAATTCCTTCGAATGAACAGCTTTTTTTCTAAGCTGAGATCCCCATTAAGATATTTATAAATTGCTATCATGTCCCCTCTCAGACGTCTCTTCTCCAGGGAGAATAAATCGAGCGATTGCAGCCGCTCCTCATAGTTAAGGTCCTCCAACCCCCTAATCAGTTTATTTGCCCTTCTCTGGACTTTCTCCAGCTCCAACACATCCCTCCTGAGGACTGGCGACCAGAACTGGACAGAATACTCCAGATGCGGTCGGACCAGAGTTTTATAAAGTGGAAGGATTATAGTCTTATCTCTGGAATACATCCCTTTCTTTATGCATGCTAATATTCTGTTGGCTTTGGAAGCTGCCGCTTGACATTGCATGCTGTTGCCTAATCTATCATCAACCAAGACTCCCAGATCTTTCTCCATTTTTGATTCCCCCAAGGGTTCCCCTCCTAACGTGTATTGTGTTTTTATGTTTTTAGTCCCCAAGTGCAAAACCTTACACTTCTCCACGTTAAACCTCATTTGCCATGTCGTTGCCCACTCCGTAATTTTGTCCAGGTCATTCTGTAGGATATCTGCTTCATGTTGTGTAGTTATTGCCCTGGCCAATTTTGTGTCATCTGCAAAAACTGATAACGAACTACTGATCCCATCCTCAATGCTGTTTATGAATAAATTGAACAAGGTTGGTCCCAAGACTGAGCCTTGGGGGACCCCGCTTACCACCTCAGACCAGTCTGAGTATGCGCTGTTTATTACCACCCTTTGGACACTGCCTTTTAGCCAGTTCCGTATCCAAGAGCAAACCCTGCTGTCGATACCTGCAGACCTTATTTTATAAATTAAGCGCTTGTGGGGAACTGTATCAAACGCCTTAGCGAAATCCAAGTACACCACATCCACTGGTCTGCCCCTATCTAGCTCACAGCTCACCTCCTCGTAGAATGCTAAGAGATTGGTTTGACAAGAACGCCCATTTGTAAACCCGTGCTGGTTACTACTGATGATGTTGTTGTCTTTAGCATATTCTACGATATAGTCCCTTATCATCCCCTCCAAAAGTAATAGATATGAAAGTGAATAAAGTGACAAGTGCTCATTCAATGCAAGTTAATACAAGCAGGTATATATAAAGTGCTTATAAGTGAAGGAAGCTGCTTATAGTGTCCCAAAAAAATGTCCAAATCATATGACCCGCACACGCGGTATTTCTTCTTATTTTCTTTGTTGTTCCAATGTCGAAAGGAATTAAACATGATGTGTCTTTCATCTGCTGCATTACATTTTCTTGGCCAACCACTGCGTCTGTGGTGCTCAACGTTGTCTGATCAACGGTGTCCTCAATGCTGGGAAATACAGGCAGATACTTATCCATCATGCCATGCCATCAAGGAGGCATACGGTTAGCCCCAAATGTATTCTGCAGCAGACCCCAAACATACAGCTAATGCTATTAAGAACTATCTTCAGTGTAAAGAGTAACGAGGAGTCCTGGAAGTAATGGTTTTGCCCCCACAGAGCCCTGATCCCAACATGATGATGTCTGAGATTATTTGAAGAGACAGGAGGATTTGAGGCAGCCTACCTCCACAAAAGATCTGTGGTCAGTTCTCCAAGATGTGTGGAACAACCTATCTGCCGAGTTCCTTCAAAAACTGTTTGCAAGTGTTCCTAGAAGAATTGATGCGGTTTTGCAGGCAAAGGATGGTCACACCAAATATTAACCTCCCTGGCGGTCTGAATATGTCCGTATTTTTGAATGTCAAAGTGGTACATTGTTTTGCATGGAAATCTGTCTGTGGCTGTCAGAGGCCCCCTGGGTGAGAGGTGCACGCCAGAGCCTCTCAGAGACACTGCGCATGCTTTGTCGGGATCAAGTGCATGGCCACGCCCCACGGCGTAGGCAAAAACCAAACTAGAATTTTGGCAGCGTGCGTATAGGCATATACTGTGCATGAAGACCAAAAATCTAGATCTTCCACTTGGAAGACATGTGACTATGGTCCATGACGGCAATTTTCTCAAAATATCTTTTCTTATAACTGATCGAGTTCACCCTGGTATCCGTGGGGGAGATTGGAACAAGATCCTTTTGCAAAAGAAACAGAGGTGGATATTTCGACTTAATACTACCTCTCCACCCGGCCTGAATGACATAATCTCCTACAAACCTTTTCTGGAGGGGTTTGTGTCAGGCAGTTTGGAATGGGAGAGGGCATAAGTGTTCCAGACCTTATAGAGTACAGGAGTATTAGCTCAATGGAACCCATCTAGATAGAGATCAATACTTATATGAATGGGTGTACAATATTTCCCTTTTGAAATGTAATGCAATTTATGTAAGTAATAATATGTATGTGTCTTTGACAATTTTGCTTTTTATTTTTGTGCTTCTTTGGTGTTTTGGACATTTATTGTCATCCATATTTGAAGTATTCTAACATGGTAGGACATAACCTTTATGTCATGATTTGCTGCTATATGCCGTTTCCTGTATTTCTTCTCCAGCCTTTCTGTAAATATCTGTAAATATATGGCATTGTAATGTCTGAGTTCTGTTGGAGACAGACCGAAACACCCCTGCATTTCCGTCTGCGTGCCTAGGGGGCGCTGGGGAGACTGTTCCACCCAGCGCCCGTAGTCCGTCGGCTTGGCAACCTGTTTGCTGGCCGCCGGCATTAGCGGGCTGTGTGATTGGGAAGCTCTCCCGGTTGTTCTAGCCACCTCTTATGCGTCGGTGGGCGTTAGATGTACGCCGCGGCTCCTCCCTGCTGAGACACCGCTGCTCTCTGGGATAACGCTGGTCATGACGCCGTGGGGCCACGCACTCGATCCCGACGGGGCTTGCGCTTTGTCTTTGAGAGGCTCTGGCGTGCACCTCTCACCCAGGGGGCCTCTGACAGCCACAGCTGTCATCCATCACAGCGCTAATTAGCCACTAGTTTGGAGTGTATTTAAGGACTGAGGTCTCAATATCAGTGAGACCTGTCAGCCGAGAGCAGCTCCCACATGATGAATGACCCATACCAAGGTACCTATAACATTTACAATGTGCTCATTCCTGATCAATCTTGAAGGATAGACTCTTTGATTCTATCTCTCTGTATCATTGTCTGTCTTCTATATACAGACAGTGGATGATTTATACCACACAAAGGGCAGATCTTCAGCAGAAATATCCAGTCATCTACTTTGGGTCAGCCATCACTCCGACATCACTCCGAGACTAAAACAAGACCTTGTGATCTTGGTGCTTTATATATATATATATATATATATATATACCCTTCCACCCCTCTATATGCTGCATTATACAAGTATGCAATTCCCACATGTTATGTGTATACATATGTCTCTCTTTTACAGAGGGAACACTGTATTACTGGCTACACTTCAGTGTTGTGGATATGTGGCAATCTTGTTAGACCCCTTGTGGGATCTCTCCTGTGACCCTGGGGACATGCGTGTCTGGCGGTGTTTGGAGGGGTCACGGCCTTTTCTCTGACGGTCCTGGACAGCCTTTTTATATATGCGACTGTATGTATTGACCTGTTAAATCTGGGTATGTTTACTTGTTCACCTGTTATGTTTTTGATACTGCTGCTTTTTTTGAAAACAGCTGTTATGTTCAATATATCTGTTTTCACTCCAGATACCCTCTCTGGCTCTGTGTTTAATGACCCCTGAAGAAGATACCATAACAGAATTACATTGAAACGCGTTGAGTCTCTGCAGTCCAGTAGGGACAATTTAGTCCCAGCAGGGTCTTTCTTCAATATAGTCGCTATGATTTTAATATGTCAATTGTGTTTTTCTCATTCATGTCTGTAACAATAACATTTTGATTTCATACAAATTTAATTCTCAGTGTAGTGCCCGTTAAAGTCCCACCAGAGGGTTTTTCGTTTTGTTTTGTGCCAATTCAGGGATGTGGGCATTCCATGAGATGTTTCCATTTGTGACCTAACTATCCACAATTTGTTTTGCAGAAGAAGCTCTAAAACTTCAGGAGACGTATAAAAGTTGTCGGTTGTTACGCAATAGCCCTGATTTAGCAATGGCTCAATGGGTGAAAGAGTGGAAGATGTTGCCATTCCATAGTTGCTGTATTTTGGATTGAATTTCCTTCCTTTTCCAGTGTATATGACTGAATTCCAAGCATAGCCAGTTGACGATTCGCATAACATGTAGGATTTCACGCCAAATCGTGCCCTCTTTGATGCAATGTATTGTACCCAGCTAAGCCTTCCCTTGTAGACCATTAGACTTTCATCTATGCTGATATCTCTTTTTGGGACACAGCTCCGTTGGAAATTCTTTAGAATCATTTGAGGTACTTCCCAAATTTTCTTTAGTTTTGGTGCAGGATGAGTCGTTTCATCAAATTCTTCATTGTTTTCGAAGTGTAAATATTTTATGAACAGGGAAAATCTGTACTCTGACATGACCGTGCCAAAAAATGGAGTGGCAAGTAATGTATTAGTTGTCCAATACCACTTCTGTAGAGGTTTCCCCACCACTCCCTGAAGATTTATTAGGCCCAGAAATTTCCAGATGTCCTCTTTGGTCAGTGGTTCCCACTTTCTACTTCTTGAAAACTTCAGATGCAGAGTAGCTAATTGTTGCTCTTTGTACTGTTTTGTCTCAGTAACTATTTTTTCAATACTGCATCAATCAGAAATAATTGTAAGTATGCCAAGGGGTTGTCGTGTTCAACGTCTACTTTCTTACCAGATGCTCCAGTAAATAGGAATCTTGGGGGCGCTACCTGATCAGTATGACAGTCAATAGAGCACCAAGTTCTCACATCGCTGAGCTCAGTCGCAGAATCATTGCTGTCGTCCCTTTCAGTGTCTGATGAGGAATTTCCCCACTAATCACTATCGCTCAATTCCTCAAGTAATTCCAATTCACTATCGCTGTTTTCAAACTGGTCTAAAACCGCTTTTGACCTAAAGGAACGCTTTTTGGACGCCATAGACGTTCTCAAGTTTCCAGGCAGAAAGAACAGTAAAAGTGCAGGCAGGGAACTGAACAAATCATTAGGGACAAAACTGCGGTGAAATGGTTTCACACAATAATGTAATCATGACAGATTACAATGTATTACAATGTATATGTCATGTTTTGTTTATTTTTTTTTAAATTTCGTGCCGGGTTCAACCCCCCTGCGTCGCGGCGCTCACAGGGAAGGGAAGCCATAAGATGGATGCCGGCATCGGCTGGAGGACATAGTGGGAGGACATCAGGGGATCGCAGGGACAAGTTAAGTTTCACTACAGGGTAATTTTGAGTGTGGCTCGGGGTTACCGCTTTTGGTACTGAAAATGAACCCCGAGCCACACTCAGGATTACCGCGAGGGAGGTCACTTTGCATTTTGTAAATTTGTAAAAATGAAACAATGAAAATATATACTTTTGAAAGCATTCTTACTTTACAGCATTTCTTAACACCTGCCTAAAACTTTTGCACAGTACTCTAAATACTGTATATATATCCTCCTGAGGAAGACGAGCTTGTGCCTCATCAAAAGGTCAAAAAAAAATCTTCACTGTGCGTTCACACTTCAAAACCCGTGAGTGCCGCTCTCTCTTTTGGAGGAAATTAGAACTCCTAATTTTACCCATTGTTGGTTAAATAGGGACAGTAAAAAGAAAGTGTTTTTGTTGGTTTTTAAGGGTACAATGGGCTTTACATGGCTTATGGTGGTCACTGAAGCTCCATTTAACTATCCCTGACCTGTTCC
Source organism: Pelophylax lessonae (assembly GCF_965119305.1). NCBI lineage: Eukaryota > Metazoa > Chordata > Amphibia > Anura > Ranidae > Pelophylax > Pelophylax lessonae. Next base: position 101,976,770 of record NC_138769.1, read on the forward strand.
CTTTATCTTCACTTTATTTCTATTTTTCCTAAATTTAAAAAAAAAAAGTGAAACTTCTAAAAGCCGTTTAACACAGTAAAAAACATTGTGCAGCAGGCCCCTCAAATACTTCCTGAGCCAAATATCGATCCAGTGATGTGCATGGGAGCAGCAGCTCTCCCAGGTCTCTTTCTCCTCATTGGCTGAGAAAGCAGTGGGAGCCATTGGCAACATGCACGGTTAGTTTGAATAGACCCTTACTGCTCTGCTGGCTAGACATAAATAATTAATGTGGAGTATGCCAAGAAAGACAAAGTGTTCTAAACAATGATGGGTAAATGTCATCAAATCTGCAAGTTCACAAGGACAACCACGCATCTGTTCATTGTCTACTTTACCATCATCACTGAAAATGGCAGTTTTATGACATTGAACATTTACTGCACTGCTTCCTCTGCGATAGATAGATAGATAGATAGATAGATAGATAGATAGATAGATAGATAGATAGATAGATAGATAGATAGATAGATAGATAGATAGATAGATAGATAGATAGATAGATAGATAGATAGATAGATAGATAGATGGATAGATGGATAGATGGATAGATAGATGGTATAAATAAACCTCACATTTGATCATTTGGCTGTTTAGGGGAAATTTGATTGAATTTTATTTTGTTCATAATAATAAACTAACCTATATTCAGATGTGGTGGCTGCATCATTTTGATGAACTAGCAGATTTTAATACATTAACTAAATGAAGCCAAATTCCAACTAACACTTTATAAGCAGTTACAGTAACATTTTTTTTTCCTTTTGGGATAAACATTTGGCACGAATAAATAAAAGCTGATAATTTTAAGCACACCTGCTAATGTTAAATGGTTTGTCTCATCCATGTAAACTAATAAATTCTGCTAGAGAGCTTGTGCTTTTGAAAATCAACAGACTTGCTAGATGGATCACTGAAAGAAAATAAAAGAAAGAAAGCCTAAATTGAATACAGTCATCACATCTAAGAATTGGTAAGCTGCAATATAATAAATGTTTGCTTTTGGGTTTAATACGGATTTATACACAAAGTCTTTTAACAGCCAAGTCAGCACAAAAATAGATAGATAGATAGATAGATAGATAGATAGATAGATAGATAGATAGATAGATAGATAGATAGATAGATAGATAGATAGATAGATAGATAGATAGATAGATAGATAGATAGATAGATAGATAGATAGATAGATAGATAGATAGATAGATTCAAGTAAAACTAAACTCTCCCAGATAATTTTATAGGTTTGTAATAATTTTTGGTAAAAAAAAGATTTCCTCTTATTTCCTTATATTTTTGGGGTTGGGTGGCAACACTGCAGCTAAGCTGAATAAGAAATGTCAGTCAAGAACTGGAAGTGTCTGTGGAAACACCTTGATAGCCTGATTAATTTAAAAACTCAACTTTATATTTATATTACAGTGTTTGTCTTTAGACACACTTTCAAACATAGGTTCTATTTAGACATGTGCAGATTGTTTCTTTCTGAATAAATATTCGGAACAATTTTTCATTATTTGGAGATTTGGATATGTCCAAATACCCGAATTACAGTATAAACAAAGTCTACTGAATGCTCCGAATAATGAAATGAAATTAGTCAGAATTTTGGAAATTTGAACGAAATTCGAATCAAATTTTACATTGCATTCCAGTTGAATTTGAACCGTAAACATATTTCTGAAATCAAAGACTGTGTGTGTTATTAGAGTACCATTTTGAAAATAATGCTGTTTTTGTTAAGCCAAAGATGATTTAAAGAGTCATTGTAATTATTTGATGAAGATTTTTCTTTTGTTTGTTCACTTTGCCACATTGGAATCAGAAAAAAAAAAAATCTAAAGTTTTCTATTTGACTGATTCAAAATGTATCGATTCGAACGTTTCAAATAGAAAAAGAAAAATCGGTACATTTGAAGAAAATTTGAAAAAGACATAAAATTAATTCCAAATACAAATTTCTAATACGAATCCCGAATACAAATTGAACGAATCAACCAATATTAATGAAACTAAATAACTAGATTAACAAATCTAAATGAAACTAAATCAAACCAATTTTTTCATCATGCTCATGTCTAGTTCTATTTCCAAAAAGTTGGAGTTGATATTTCACTTTATGAGAAAAAGATTAAAGTGGTTGTAAAGGCTCAAGGTTTCTTACCTTCGTGCATTCTATACATGAAGGTAAAAAACCTTCAGTGTGCAGCTCCCCCCCCCCCAGCCCCCCTAATACTTACCTGAGCCCCATCCCGATTCAGCGATGTGCACGAGAGCCTCTTCTCTCCAGGGTCTCTCCCTCCTCATTGGCTGAGACAGCAGTGGATGCCATTGGCTCCCGCTACTGTCAATCACGGCCAGTGAGCCAATGAAGAGAGAGCAGGAGTGGGGCCGAGCCGCGCTCCGTGTGTGAATGGACACACATAGCAGCAGCTCAGGAGCGAGTCTGCTCGGGTGCCCCCATAGCAAGCTGCTTGCTATAGGAGCACTAGGCAGTGGGGGACCCTGAGAAGAGGAGGATCGGGGCTGCTCTGTGCTAAACCATTACACAGAGCAGGTAAGTATAACATATTTGTTATTTTTAAACAAAAAAAAACTGACTTTAATATCATTCGATTTTAGACTTACCTACCTATAATTCTTCTTTGCTGTTCATTTGCTATATGTTTATAATGCTGACATAGTACGTATCTCTCAGCATACATTAACAGTTTATATCAACCTCTGTCACTGAAGGGGGTTAGAATCTAATTTTCCCTACCCATTCCTCATCCAATCATGCACTGCCCAGGGCCAGTTTAACCACTTGCCTACCCCATTCCTCATTCAATCATGCACTGCCCAGGGCCAGTTTAACCACTTGCCTTCCTCATCCAATCATGCACTGCCCAGGGCCAGTTTAACCACTTGCCTACCGAGTACTTATACCCCCTTCCTGACCAGGCTAATTTTTAGCTTTCAGCAGTCTCACACTTTGAATGACAATTACTCAGTCATGCAACTCTGTACCCATATGAAATGTTTTTTATTTTGTTTCCCACAAATAAAGCTTTTTTTGGTGGTACAGTATTTAAAGAGGTTGTAAACTCTCCATGATGACTTTTCATCATATAAATCTCTGATAAGCACTTTACTAATAACATTGTGTAAAATCATTCTAACCTTCTCCTTTCTCTTGTAATCTGTCTTTTTTCTTTTCCTGACGTCACCGGCACATGCGCAGATATTCCTCTGTTTACGGCACGCTCATCGGGTCCTCAGTCCTTTCATTACATGCCGTGGTTCTGAAATTTCCCATCTACGGCACTGGACTGAGATACCGCAATATTTCCCCTTCACTAGTTCCTGACCTCAAGCTCTAGTTCCTGAAACACCCCATGTGACTCGCAACGTCACAGGGGGTGTAAATGTCAGCTGCACAGTACAGCAAACAGGAGCTGAGAGCCGACACGGTTGCCATAGTAACTGCCACTAAAACGAGGCTTGACTAAGTGATTACTGAGCATGTGCGAGATTACAGCCAGGACAAGAAGAAAGGGCGGAAGTAGAGTCAGAAGACATTTGCTGTCATGGCGCTGGCTTCTCACAAACAGGAAGATTTTACAAAACACTAAAAAACAAGTAAGAGACATATGAAGGGGTATAACATTAATGCAGAATAGTTTCTAAAGCCTTACTGTACTGTCTTTATTAAGAAGAAGCTTTTGATGGGCAGAGTTTACTTCCTCTTTAATCACTACTAGGTTTTTTATTTTTTGCGCTATACATAAAAAAAGACAAACAATTTTGTAAACAAATGCATTTCTCTTTTTTTCTGTTATAAAATTTTGCAAATTAGTACATTTTCTTCAGAAATTTTGGTCAAAAGTTAAACTGCTACATATCTTTGCTAAGAATAACCCAAATATGAGTATATTATTTGGTCTTTGTGAAGGTTATAGAGTCTACAAGCTATGGTGCCAGTCTTTGATAATTGATCACAACTGATGTACTGAAGGCCTGTCTCAATTCTTAAGACACTAACAAGCCAGGAAAGTACAAATGTCCCCCAAATGCCCCCCTTATGGAAAGTAGACATTCCAAGGTATTTAGTAAGGCATAGTGAATTTTTTGAAATTGTCATTTTTTCTCACAATTCTTTGCAAAATAGAGATTTTTTTTTCTCACAAAATTGTCATATTAAAGGTTATTTCTCTCACATGACATATGAATACTTGAAACTACACCCCAAAACACATTCTGCTACTCCTCCTAAGTATGGCAATACCACATGTGTGGGACTTTTACACAGCCTGGTCACATACAGAGGCCCAACATCCAAGTAGCACCTTCAGGCCTTCTAGGAGCAATAATTACACATGTAATTTCCTGACTACCTATTATACTTTTGGAGGCCCTGGAGCACCAGGACAATGGAAACATCCTCAAAATTACCCCATTTTGGAAATAAAACACCCCAAAGTATATTATGTGAGGCATAATCTTTTGAACATGTCCTTTTTTTCCACAAGTTTTTGGAAAATGTGTAAAGAAAATGAAAACGCATTTTTACACATTTACGGCCACTGACGGGCACTGATGCAGACCCACTGATGGCACTGATGAGCACTTACTGATAGGCACTAATGGACACTATTGGGCACTGATGAACACTAATAGGGCACTGTAGTGGCACCGATGAGCACTGTAGTGGCATTGATGAGCGCTGTAGTGGCACTAATGAGTGCTGTAGTGGCACCGTAGGGCACTGATGAGCACTGTAGTGGCACCATAGGGCATTGATGAGCACTGTAGTGCACTGATAGGTACTGTAGCGGCACTAATAGGCACTGATGAGCACTGTAGTGGCACCTAAGTTACATAGTTACATGGTTAGTCAGGTTGAAAAAAGACACAAGTCCATCTCGCTCAACTAATAAAAAACATTTATATTATGTACACCCAGGAAAGAATCCAGGCCTTTTTTTTAAAGCAATCTACTAAGTTTGCCAGAACCACCTCTGGAGGGAGTCTATTCCACATTTTCACAGCTCTTAGGGTGAAGAAACCTTTCCGTATTTGGAGACAAAATCTGTTTTCCTATAGATGTAAAGAGTGCCCCCTTGTCCTCTGTGTTGACCTGAAAGTGAATAACTCAACACCAAGTTCACTATATGGACCCCTTATGTATTTATACATGTTGATCATATCCCCCCTTAATCTCCTCTTCTCAAGAGAGAATAAATTCAGTTCCTCTAATCTTTTCTCATAGCTGAGGTCCTCCATGCCTCTTATCAGTTTGGTTGCCCTTCTTTTCACTTTTTCCAGTTCCCCGATATCCTTTTTAAGAACTGGTGCCCAAAGCTGAACTGCATATTCCAGATGAGGTCGTACTAATGATTTGTACAGGGGCAAAATGATATCTCTCTCTCTGGAGTCCATGCCTCTGTTAATACAAGAAAGGACTTTGCTTGCTTTGGAAACCGTAGCTTGGCATTGCATGCTATTATTAGGCTTAGGATCTACCAGAACAACCAGATCCTTCTCCGCTATGGATTACCCAGTTCTACTCCCCCTATTATGTATGCTGCATGCATATTCTTAGCCCCCAAGTGCATAACTTTACATTTATCAACATTAAACCTCATTTGCCACAGTTGCCCAATGAAACAGTGCATTGGGATCAGCTTGTAAGTTGGAGACATCCTGTAAAGAAGTTATTCCACTGCAAAGCTTGGAGTCATCTGCAAAGACTGAAATGGTACTTTTATTCCCAGACCCTATATAATTTATAAAGGTATTAAAAAGTAAGGGTCCCATCACTGAACCTTGGGGTACACCACTGATAACCTTAGACCATTCAGAGTAAGAATCATTAACTCTCTGAAATAATTCTATCTTTTAGCCAAATTTTCTATCCTTTTACAAACCGATCTTTCCAAGCCTGTAGACTTTACCTTACAAATTAGCCATGTGTGGGGAACTGTGTCAAACGCTTTTTCAAAATCCAAGTATACTACGTCCACAGCCACCCTCTGTCCAAGGTTTTACTTACCTCCTCATAAAAAGAAATTAGGTTTGTTTGAAAATTTCTGTCTTTCATAAAATCAATGCTGGCTGCTGCTTAAAATATTTTTTTCCAGCAAGAACTCATCTATGTGGTCTTTTATTAAACTCTCCAATATCTTCCCGACTATAAAAGTTAAACTAACAGGTCTATAGTTACTTGGCAAAGACTTTGATCCCTATTTAAATATAGGCATCACATTGGCCCTACGCCAATCCAGTGGTACTATTCCAGTCCTTAACGAGTCCCTAAAATTTTTAAACAAAGGCTTTGAAATTACAGAGCTCAATTCTTTTAGAACAAAAATAATAAAAGATTCAGCGCTGAATGAATATAGACTTAGACCAGCAGCTAACACTCAAGTGTAATCCAACACCCTCAATACATATATAAATAATAGTGTAGCGCAGTCCAGTATTACAATAAATTATGACAAATTAAAGTGAATCCTTAAAAAGCCACAAACATCATTATAAAATCATATGGTAGTAAAAAAGTTCATAGGTGAAGATATAGATGGTAAGAAAAACACACAGTCCACTGGTGATCCGGTGAAATAAATAATATGTGTGACTTGAGTGCTCATAAAATCCCATCACCCAGCATTCTCTGCCTCTCACCTCCAGAACTTGACCCCACAGGGTCTAAAAGCATGAATCAATCTCCACGATGATCAGCCAAAACGATATCAATAGGACCAGACAAATGCCTCCAGCATAACGATATCTCAAAGTCACAGAGGGTACTCTTTCCCAATAAGCTCCAAAACATATGGATAAAAGAGGAAACAATCTAGTGCTCTCTGTTGCAGAAATAACATTTTATTGCTCAAAAAATGGTATTGCACTTACATTGTGTCCCGGTTCAATGGGCATGTAAATAGCAGAGCATGCAGCGTGCTGTGAGGTGTCTGGCTTCCGTGTTGTATGGCCGACGGACCGAGTGACCAATCCCCCGTACGCGTTACGTCTGGTGGGCGTAGACTTCTTCAGCGGGGATGCTGATAGGTCAGTGGTCCGGCTCTTTAAGCTTAAAATGGGCGGTGCCTATTTCGTCATGTCCGGCGTTTCACCATCGCCATAGAGACTGGATAGTCTCTCTGGACAGGAAGCGGAAAAGGCGGGCACGATCATGATGTTTACTACAGCTAAGCCACAACTATGTGTATTGCCGTGGAAACGAACGTCTCCGATCATGATACACTCTAAAATGAATCGGCTGCAATCTATATATTTAAAGGGAAATGTTTTAAAACACTACCTTATATAATTTACTGGCCATTAGAGATTCATCAAATACAATCAATCTTTGATTATAATGATGGTCAATCGGACCTGACGGCCACACTGTTAACCAGTCGCTAGATGGCAGCATACTGCATACTCTTAGGACAAACAATAGTGAATACAATATTTTATAAAACACCATGTGCATAATTATTAAAAATACATAAAGGTACAATCAAGATATTGTGACATTGAAACTTTATACTAAAAGGAATATTAAAAACATGTGTATAAAAATTTACAAATAAATAAATAAAATGACCATAAAACTCATCTGTCTGAAATAAAACAGTTAAGATCGAAATCAACATTCAAGCCCAAAGGGGTTAAAACCTTCGCCTCATAGATCCAAAAGGATTCGCGGCGACTGAGTTGTCTAATAAAATTACCACCCCTCCAATGGTAGCTGACTTTTTCAATACCCCAGAATTTTAAGGTGCTAGGATTCTTATGGTGGTAATTTTTAAAGTGCCTAGATACACTATGGGTAGTAAGTCCCTTACGTATATTGTTTACATGTTCTCCAACTCTTACATGTAAGGCTCTTGAGGTACGACCTATGTACTGTAGCCCACAGTCACACTCTAACATGTAGACTACGCCTTGCGTAGCACATGTTATCAGATTTTTTATGTTATAGCTTTTTTGTGTGACCGTGGATGTGAAACTTTTTCGTTTTTTAATGTTTTTCCTACAGCTTTTACAAGTTGCGCACTTTCCACACGCATAAAAGCCTGCCAAAAAAGGAAAAATGCCATTGTTTTTTACCCGGGGTGGATTAATTACTCCTGGAGCTACTTTATCTCTTAACGAGGGGGCTTTTTTGTAGATAAACCTGGGCTGTTCTGACAAGACAGGACCCAAGATCCTGTCTTCTTTGAGAATAGCCCAATGCTTACGGACAATTTTTTCAACTTTTTTGTGCTGGATGTTGAAATCTAAGACAAGCCGGGACTGTGTATCAATTTCCTTAGATCTAGAATTCTCAAGGAGACGATCTCGCTCTGTGTTCTTAACCCATTCTAGTTCTTTCTTTATGTCTTTTTTGTCATATCCCTTCTCCAAGAACCTTCCTGTTAAAGTGTCTGATTGTGCAATAAAATCCTCCTCTGAGGTGCAGTTGCGCCTTAAGCGTGTAAACTGTCCGCGAGGGATATTGCACAACCAATGTCTGTGGTGACAACTTTTCAAGGGGATAAAAGAGTTTCGGTCTGTGGGTTTAAAATAATTCCTAGTTTTAAAACCACCATCAACTTTAAAAATTTCCAAGTCTAAAAACACAATATTTTCCTGTTGTATATTCCACGTTAAAACGATGTTTTTTACATTACTATTTAATCTGTTCATGAAGGCCTCCAAATTTATCATATCTCCTTGCCAAATCATGAACAGATCGTCAATGTAGCGACGATAGCAAACAAGCTGTGGGGGTAAGTCTGCAAAAACAGCTTGTTCCTCCCAGTGGGCCATAAAGAGATTGGCCACACTGGGAGCAAACTTAGCCCCCATCGCAACACCTTTGACTTGTAAGTAAAAACTGTGGTCATACCAAAAGTAATTTTTATTCAGGCAGAACTTTAAACTTCTCTGAAGGAACCTAATTTGCTTCCTGGGTAACTGTGTTTGTGATAAACCCCACTTTACAGCACAAAGAGCATCGGAGTGGTCAATTATAGTGTATAAAGATCCAACATCCGCTGTAATCAATATACATTCAGATGAGCTGGGTAACACACTGAGTATTTGAATAATGTGTTTCTTGTCTTTAAGGAAGGATTTGGTTTTTCGTACAACAGGCTGAAGAAAAAAATCTATATATTGTCCCAACCTGGCCGTAATGGAATGCGTGGGTGCATGCCATCTGGTTCAGGCGCTTTATCCACCCTTATTCTGTCTAAATATTTCTGAACCATATCACTTTTGAGCCATTGTGGATCATTTGAAGCTGTGTCAATACCGTCCTCATTATGGTCAAGAGCTCCCCAATGCTCCTTTGTGTACACAGAGCTAAAGAAAGTATTTAATACATTTGCCTTCTCTGTGTCCCAGTCACCCACTCCTGATTATTTTGTAAAGGGCCTACATGCTCCGACCTAACCTTTTTACTATTAATATATTTGAAGAATTTTTTGGAGTTTGGAGTTTGAATTTTTGCGTCCTTGATTTCCTTTTTACATATTCGGTTATATTCTTTGTAACAGTTAAACAATGATAGTGTTCCTTCATTTTTATATTTTTTAAAAGCTCTTTGCTTATTATTTATAGCTTTTTTAACTTTGGCATAAACATAGGTTTTATTTTTAGCCTTTTAAACTTATTGCCCATGGAAATATACTTTGCAGTGAGTTTGCAATTTCCCATTTCTTTTCTGTGCTCATCAATGCCAATAATCCCTCCCAGTCTAAATCCTGGAGAGCAGCCCTCTTCCTTGGAAGATTTGCTCTCTTAAAGTTAAGTGGTTTTGTATTTCCTGTATGCGTTTTTTGCTTATAGCTAACATTAAATGAAATCATGTTATGGTCACTGCTACCCAGATGTTCTTTTATATGAACATTATTAATAAGCTCTGCATGGTTTGAGATTACCAGGTCCAACGGAGCATAATTTCTAGTGGGGGCCTCAATAAACTGTACCGTAAAATTGTCTTGTAATAGATTTGTAAATTTTTGCCCTGTTCCAGCAGTGCCATTACTTACCCCCTTTCTAACCAGACCAATTTTCAGCTTTCAGTGCTTTCAGTGGTCATGCAACACTGTACCCATATGAAATTTTCATTGTTTTTTTCCACACAAATAGAGCTTTATTTTGGTGGTATTTAATCACCATTGGGTTTTACATTTTTTTGCACTATAAATAAAAAGGACCGAAAATTTTGTAAAAAAAAGCATTTTTCTTCATTTTTGTTTTTACAATTTTGCAAATTTAGTAATTTTTCTTCATACATTTTGGCCAGAAGCTATACTTCTACATATAAAGCATGAGAACAGGTGCGCTGCTGGGATGGCTAATACCACACCTATAAATGAACTGCAGCACTCACCAACACAAGTACTCAAGAGCTTGCAAAGGGAAATATAAAAGCAAAGGGTAGTGCGCTATTCAGATGTGTGATGAAGCTAAAATAATATTAAGATAAACCATAACTCAGGGAGAGGATGTTACGTGTCAGTGACGTAACGCGTAGGAGGAGCTAGTGACGCGAAGCATTCCTACACACATTCTGTCATCACCCACAAGCTATCTCTCCGGCGAGGGGAGAGATCAGAAGCATCGGCTGCATCTTGTAGGTAGTAGCCACGGTGAGAGTATTGGCTGTTTTTGGAAACTTGGACTGCAATTTACCTACTGACCTGTCAGGAGAACAACGCACCAGAAGGTTAACCCTTACCTAGATGTAAGTGAGAAGTGTTTTTAAGGAAATAAAGTATTTGATTGATACTTTAATTTGGACCTTTCTTCTTTCTTATATACATGGAGCTGATTGCTATATGAAGACAGCCCAAGGAGATATCATAGGATATTTAAAGGCTTTGTCTTTTTATACTTAAGGTGAGCGTGCATTTTAGCCAGACACTTTGGTGTAAGATAATTCACGCATTTTTTGGTTTTTGGTTTTGTGAAACACTGCACTGTTTTTTTTACAGAGGTGGATTGTTTTTTTCTACCTGATATCACTTCACTTGCACAATTGCACATGTGACAGCATGTTGGTTCATATGAACTGCACTGATTGATGAACCTTCTATGTCACTTATTATAAAGATAATTTACTTTTCTTGACAATATTACACTATATGCTGTTTATTTTTTATTTATATATCTGGGGAAAATACATCAAGAGGAGAAGTCTCCCCACAGAGAGGAATCACATCACAGTTTGTTACAAGCATTGACTCTAATTGTTAGAGCTGCCAGCACCAGATTATCCAATCAATTAGTGGATGAACTTTTCACAGACTTTTTCCTTGAACTTTCCTTTTTGGACTTTCAATATTATTTATATTTTTTATCTTTGGACTTACATCTCTCAATTAGTTTTTTTTTTCACTATTTGGCATCGTTTGCAAGTTTAGAAATTCACTGCAATTGGGAAGGTTATATATATTTGTGCTTTATAAGTATCCAGCATTTGATTTTTCATTTTATATACATATTTTGGAGGTTTATCATATTGTTTTTTATCTATTACACTTTCTGGTTTATCTTAATATTATTTTAGCTTCATCACACATCTGAATAGCGCACTACCCTGTGCTTTTATATAGTACTACTACTACTCTTTGGTAAAAATAACCCAAATATGTATATATTATTTGGTCTTTGTGAAGGTTATAGAGTCTACAAGCTCTGGTGGCAGTCATTGAAAATTTATCACACCTGATGTACTGAAGGCCTATCTCATTTCTTGAGACACTAACAAGCCAGGAAAGTATAAATTACCCCTTTTCTGGAAAGTAGACATTTGAAGGTATTTAGTAAGAGGCATGGTGAGTTTTTTGAAGGTTTAATTTTATTCCCGCAATTCTTTGCAAAATAATTTTTTTTTCACAAAATTGTCATATTACCAAGTTATTTCTCACATACTGTATAGGCATACTTGCAACTACACCCCAAAATACATTCTGCTACTCCTTCTGAGTATGGTGATACCACATATGTGAGACTTTTTGGCCTCATGCACACTGGACGTTATCAAAACGTCAGTACAAAGCTGTAGAAGGAGTTTTTCAGCTTTTTTGCAGTAGCGCTTTTCAGCGTTTGTCATTGTTTATTTTTTAGCTTTTTTCAGCTGTAACGTTTTTTTAATTTTTTAGCAAAACTATATTCCCACAAAAGCTTATGGCTCAAAAACGTTGATACATGTCGAAAAGCCAAGTTTTTTAGCGTTTTTTGGCATTTTTCAGCATTTTTAAGCTTTTATCAGTTAGTGCATTTTTACAGCTGAAAAACTCCTCCCAAAACCCTGGGTTTTTTTCAAGCCAGAAAACACCCCTGCCAAAAACTGCTGATAACAGCCTATGTGTGCATGGACACATAGAATAACATGCTGGGGAGTTTACTGGCTGCAGAAAAAAACATCTGATGCCAAAAACAGTATCTGTAAAAACGTCCAGTGTGCATGAGGCCTTACACAGCCTGGCCACATACAGAGGGCCAACATCCAAGTCACACCTCCAGGTGCTCTAGGAGCAAATATTACACATATAATTTCCTGAAAACCTATCACACTTTTGAAGGCCCTGGAGCACCAGGACAATGGAAACGCCCACAAAATGACCCCATTTTGGAAAGAAAACGTCCCAATGTATATTCTATGAGGCATAATGAGTCTTTTGAACACGTCATTTTTTTTCCACAAGTTCTTGGAAAATGTGGAAAGAAAATGAAAACACATTTTTTTTATACACAAAGTTTGTCCATTTTTAAGATATTTCCAACACATAGCATGTACATAGCAAAAATGACACCCCAAAATACATTCTACTACTCCTCCTGAGTATGGCGATACCACATGTGTGAGACTTTTACACAGCCTGGCCATATACAGAGGCTCAACATTCAGGGAGCACCGTCATTTCCTGACTACCAATTACACTTTTGTGAGGCACTGTAAGGCACTGATAAGCACTGTAGTGGAACTGATGTGGCATGAATGTGGCATGGATGTGGCATGGATGAGCATTGACATGGCATGATGTGGCATGCATAAGCACTGATGTGGCATGGATGATCACTGACACGGCATGGATGAACACTGATGTGGCATTGATGTGGCACGGATGAGCACTGATGTGGCATGGATGTGGCATGGATGAGCACTGATGTGGCACGGATGAGCACTGATGTGGCATGGATGTGGCACGGATAAGCACTGATGTGTCATGGATGTGGCATGGATAAGCCATGGATGAGCACGGATGTGGCAGGGATGAGTCACAGATGAGCACTGAGGTGGCATGGGTGGGCACAGATGATGCATGGATATGGCACGGATGGACAGGAATGAGGCATGATTGAAGCAGGGATAGGCATGATTGAGGCATGGATGGGCATGATTGAGGCATGGATGGGCATACATGAGGTATGATTGAGGCATGAATGGACATGATTGAGGCATGACTGAGTTATGATTGAGGCATGGATGGGCATGACTGAGGTATGATTGAGGCATAGATGGGCATGACTGAGGTATGATTGAGGCATGGATGGGCATGCTTGAGGCATGACTGAGGTATGATTGAGGCAGGGGATAAGCAGTGCTGAAGCCTCCCTCTTCTCCTCGCACACTGTACCGATCGCTGTGTACAGAGTGTGAGGAGAGGCGAGAACTAAACCGGACATGCTCTGGTTTGTTGACAAGTGATCTACAAAAAGAGTTCCCCTTGAGGTATGGGACTATAAATGCCGCTGGACACTGTATACTATGTAAAAAATAATAACTTTATTGATACAAAGGAACATATAGTGAAAACACAATATAGAAAGAAACACAAATACACATACAGGGCATTAAAATTGCATGCATTTGACAGACCGAATACCGAACCAAGATGTGGACACCTAGGTACATAGGGCAATCATGGAACCGGAACCGACCCTGCGCGTTTCGGGCGTGAAAGCCCTTCCTCAGGGGTCACCCAAAGTTACCAGATAGAGCACCTAGTGTATCTAGAAAAATAAAGCAATTTAGTAAATTGTAAAACAGATATCTGTATAGTTGCATATCGCCTAGTGTATCTAGGAAAACAAGATTGCTTCGATATACTTTCAAACAGACATTTGTACAACTATATATACACAGGCCGACAATTGTAAACTCTGTCTTTCGATATCAGCTCTATGAGGATCGACCTACCCTTTGTGTCCAACCAGTGGATTGGATCGGTCTGTCGGATAAAAACGGTATTGCTACCGTATGGAGGGATGCCCAAATTTTCCCAGAGCCCGGACAGGGCATAGAGCTCCGTAAGAGTATGAAGAGTATAGTAGCAGTAGCTGCCCGGAGGAATCGACAGGGCACCACGATGACCAGTCAGTGGCTCAACATGGACCGCTCACATGTAGAAGAGTATAAATATTTGTGATACCTAATGCAAAGAATATAAGAGTACAACACCAAGGGTTGGAAATAACTAGGAACAGTGATTCCCTATGAATTTGACTTAGGCCCCTTATGGGGACCATGAAAATATTTACCTTGAGTATATGAAGTGAATGTGACCGAAAGGTCGGATAAAGTAGAGATGATATAAATCTTATGTTGGCGTGGTCAACATTGTGAAGGTGGTCTGAAAGATATAAAGGAGGGGTATAGAGGCTATTAGAGCCCCAATAAATTACAAAAAGTGCAAATAAGGGAAAAGGAGGGAGGTGTGATGAAATCAACATCCCAGGTTCGTGTAAAGAAACCAAGAGAACCATGCACAACACATAATAGTGCAACAGAAAATGGAAATACAAACAAGTGTGCATAGGATACAAAATGCATATGACATGCGCATAATGGAGGGCATGGGCGTGCAGGTGCCTGAATTCGTTCATAATGTGCAGCATAACAGTGTGCTATATCTTCACACTGACATGACTTCCAGGTAGTCAAAGAGGAAATTAACTCAAGCTGTCCACATTGATGTATGCCATAAACATATGGTCAAATATACGTGAGCAATACAAGTTTAAATCCCAGGCAGTGCACATACATGGCCCCCCACACCAACCGGTGAAGCATGCCACATAGCTGTGTGATGATATGAGGAAAAAGGGGTGATGAGTCATAAGTATTGGAGAAGAAAATGATGTAAGGAGAATGCTAGAGGAAAGGGGGGATGGTGTGGTGAGTGGGGAATTATATGCTAAGTAGTAGTACAGACCATTAGACCAATGGTGCAGGTCGAGAGCATGCAAAAGTACAATAAGAACCAAAGTAATAAGAAGCCAGGTTAGTGAACCGATGACATGCGGTAGAGAGAGTTTTAGTACTTACTGTCCTTGGGTGTTAATGGGCTTGGCATCCTCTGCGGATAGTCATAAGCCCAGGCTATTTAAAGATCCTCGCATGACGCCAGCGCCTGCGCAGTGGCGACGCATGACGTCGGTGCGAGCGGTCCTGAGAGCCTATCTGGTCATCCGCCCGGAGAGCGCGGGCCCCGCCCATCCCGGAAGGAGAGGCCAGGTCCGCGTTCCACGGGCAACGATGTGATCAGTTTCAGGCCATTTCTGGAGGGCTTTTCTTCGGGTGGCTGGGAACTATGATCATGTTTATATTTCCAACCAAGAGTAAGTACACAGATAACAAAAAAACTCCCCAACAAAATCTCTCCTCTTTCCCCTCCCCTCTTACATCCTCTTTAAAATAGACTGTACTGCCCACTAGATTGCCCATGTAGATGCTCTCGACCTGCACCATTGGTCTAATGGTCTGTACTACTACTTAGCATATAATTCCCCACTCACCACACCATCCCCCCTTTCCTCTAGCATTCTCCTTACATCATTTTCTTCTCCAATACTTATGACTCATCACCCCTTTTTCCTCATATCATCACACAGCTATGTGGCATGCTTCACCGGTTGGTGTGGGGGGCCATGTATGTGCACTGCCTGGGATTTAAACTTGTATTGCTCACGTATATTTGACCATATGTTTATGGCATACATCAATGTGGACAGCTTGAGTTAATTTCCTCTTTGACTACCTGGAAGTCATGTCAGTGTGAAGATATAGCACACTGTTATGCTGCACATTATGAACGAATTCAGGCACCTGCACGCCCATGCCCTCCATTATGCGCATGTCATATGCATTTTGTATCCTATGCACACTTGTTTGTATTTCCATTTTCTGTTGCACTATTATGTGTTGTGCATGGTTCTCTTGGTTTCTTTACACGAACCTGGGATGTTGATTTCATCACACCTCCCTCCTTTTCCCTTATTTGCACTTTTTGTAATTTATTGGGGCTCTAATAGCCTCTATACCCCTCCTTTATATCTTTCAGACCACCTTCACAATGTTGACCACGCCAACATAAGATTTATATCATATCTACTTTATCTGACCTTTCGGTCACATTCACTTCATATACTCAAGGTAAATATTTTCATGGTCCCCATAAGGGGCCTAAGTCAAATTCATAGGGAATCACTGTTCCTAGTTATTTCCAACCCTTGGTGTTGTACTCTTATATTCTTTGCATTAGGTATCACAAATGTTTATACTCTTCTACATGTGAGCGGTCCATGTTGAGCCACTGACTGGTCATCGTGGTGCCCTGTCGATTCCTCCGGGCAGCTACTGCTACTATACTCTTCATACTCTTACGGGGCTCTATGCCCTGTCCGGGCTCTGGGAAAATTTGGGCATCCCTCCATACGGTAGCAATACCGTTTTTATCCGACAGACCGATCCAATCCACTGGTTGGACACAAAGGGTAGGTCGATCCTCATAGAGCTGATATCGAAAGACAGAGTTTACAATTGTCGGCCTGTGTATATATAGTTGTACAAATGTCTGTTTGAAAGTATATCGAAGCAATCTTGTTTTCCTAGATACACTAGGCGATATGCAACTATATAGATATCTGTTTTACAATTTACTAAATTGCTTTATTTTTCTAGATACACTAGGTGCTCTATCTGGTAACTTTGGGTGACCCCTGAGGAAGGGCTTTCACGCCCGAAACGCGTAGGGTCGGTTCCGGTTCCATGATTGCCCTATGTACCTAGGTGTCCACATCTTGGTTCGGTATTCGGTCTGTCAAATGCATGCAATTTTAATGCCCTGTATGTGTATTTGTGTTTCTTTCTATATTGTGTTTTCACTATATGTTCCTTTGTATCAATAAAGTTATTATTTTTTACATAGTATACAGTGTCCAGCGGCATTTATAGTCCCATACCTCAAGGGGAACTCTTTTTGTATATACTGATCAGGGATGATGGCCGCTGTCACTGGGCACCGAGCATGAGAATACTTTCTATCCCTGTTGACAAGTGATCGCTCCATCATTGGACAGAGCGATCACGTGGTAAAGGGCCACTGTCATTGGTCCTTTACCCCGATCCTTGATGTGCAGGGTCCCCGGGGCGCAAAGGAAGCGCGATTCTGGGAGGGCGTTATTGTTCGCCCTCCCAGAATAAGCCGACCGCGCTGTAGCTGTCATTTGGCTATGGCCCGGTTGGCAAGTGGTTAAAATACCACTGATTGGGTACATAAAAAAGAAAAGATTTATTCAGGCATATTTTCTATCATTCTGAAATTTGTAATCTCAGCAAAACAAGAATCTTCTTCTATGGAAAGGAATCTGCACTGAAAGATTTGCATCAGAAGGACTGAATGTGAGCTATGTAGAATGACGACATAATAAATGCTACAAGGTAAACTCTGTCTTCAGTTAAACAAACTTTGTGAAATTTATCACCATTCTGCAGAGCAGTGGGGCAGGTTAGAGACAATGCAATAGCAAGTGGAAAAGCCTCCAAAATTCTCAAGAAGCTTTTATAAATGCTTAAAGTGGTTCTAAAGGCATACTTTTTTTATTTTTTATTCTTTATTTAACACTTTTCAGCATTACATGGCATAGTGCATGTTAGCAGAGCCCCTGTTAGAAATCACAGGGTCCCCGTACAGTCTACCTGACAGGGCCCCCCCCCAAACAAAATATTGAACGACACTGAAACTAAAAATACACTAAAATCATTATTAGTGGAACAAACACAACGGAATTACTGCTAAATCTAAAACTGTATTGAGAAATAAGTAAAGCGTGTGTGTGAATGAGGTTTTGGGGCTCATTCACATTTTTCATTTTTTTTTTACATTTTTCATTTTGTTTATATGGCTGGAGCCACCTGGATCTATGTGCAGGCCACAAATGTTACACTATGGGTGACGGGTGTGTGGGTGCAGGTGTACGCCCCCAAACAAAGACACACCTGTCACACATGGCCCAAATTTGGGCCTGTGGTTGTGTTCAACCGCTGTGTCCCCTTAGAGTAACAGGCAGCTCCAACTGCATGAACAATTCACTCATTGATAGGGTCAGAGTACATGGATGAATGAGTCCTAAGGCCACTTTCACATGGGCAATCCGATCCGACCTGCCTGTCAGTTTTTCATGTGGACCGGATCGGATGCTCAATGCGTCTACATGGGGCAACAGATGTCAGCGGAGAAATTTCCGCTGACACCCGCTGCTCTCCGATCCGATCCTGTCCGTGAAATCCGGACAGATGGAACCCCTATTTTACATCCCTTTGGAGGATCGGATGGGATCGGATGAGAACGGTCTCCCCATAAAGGACAGCGGGGATCTGACAGCTCCATCTCTGCACACAGAGTGGAGATGGAGCTGTCATCCGCCTGCTCAGCGGGGATCAGTGGATCGATTCCCCGCTGAGCAGAACGGAATGCACGGGCGGTGCGCCCATGTCAAAGAGGCCTTAGGGCTCATTCACACATGAGTTCAAGGGCAGTAAACACCCATGGAGGAGCTGTGCTTTTTTTGCCCGCCAACTGTAACTTTAGCAAGGGAGGCAGTGACTAGGGGTGTACACATGCCATGGCTGCGATGCTGTGCTTTGCAGCCATGGCAGAAATTATGCCCTTGTTGAAAATGACCCATTCAAGTGAATAGTGCTGCTCTGCAAGTGTCCTGCGACTGCATGCAAAGCACGATTGTGGCCTGCCTGATAAAACAGATGGTAAGGAGGCAATATGCCTCCTCACCACCTGTCAAAAGCTCTCTGAAGAGCGATCAAAATGCTGACAGCTCTTCAGATAGCAAAGTACATGTGAACAGCCCTTCATTTTTTATCAATTATGTTTTAGAATTGTATTTATTTATTTATTTTTTTAGAATTGTATTTGTTTGTCTGTGCTTGTTTCTCACATTGTGGTGGAAAGCATTACCCTTTTGATCTGCTGTTGGTGCCATTGTATTGTTAATGGCACCCAAAAGCAAATTGCAAACAAATTGCATGGTACTGCAGATGCGTTTTTAAGAGTAGTGTTTCTGTGTTCTGGTGAGATTTACAGCCCATTCAAATGAATAGGCTCCAAAATCAAACTACATTGGAATGGTCAGAACAATCAAACCCCCTCCTCTCAGTACAAATCTACCCTCCAAGGTCATATTCCCCCATAAAGTTTTCCTCCAAAATCCACACCCAGTACAGATTTCCCCACACATTAGTAAACTCACCTCAGCACAGACCACCCTCCCAGCTCCATCTCAGCACAGACCATGGTGGGCATAGGAACATAATAAAAAAAAAAACCTAGAAAAAAAAATTGAAAAAGTGAAAGGCGCTCCTGTTCTTGCAGCCTACCTTTACTAAAGTCAGCCACTCTATCAGTGCACTTCACCCAGGTGCAAGAGGTGGCTGGGCAAACCCTGTGCCCCTCTGTAATGGACAGAAGGTGTGAAAATAACCGCTAAGTGAACTGGAATCAGCCCCCTCCTCTCTTGGTTTATGTAATTAATAAGACAGTCAGGAACTGCAGCCAATTAGGTGTGCCACCAGTGGCGTCGGCAGGGCGGGGGGGGGGAGTAGGGGGGGCTGACCCGGGCTAAAGCCCTGAGTGGGCTCCCAAAAAGCCCCAGGTCCCCTATCCTTAATGACAATTATTAGGCCCGAATCCCAAGGCCTGGGGTTGGCCGGGAAATCGGGTATTGGCTGCCTGCCCTGGGGCCGCTTTGCAGGGAGGAGGGTGAGCGCCACCAGTTTACACAGAGCGGGGATATCCCGCTTACCTGGGGCAGCCATGTGTCCTACGAAGTCCCGGCTCTTGGACTGGCTCCTATGATGGACGTCTCACTGGTCCAATGCCAGGACATGTAACGTCCATCATAGGAGCCGGTCCAGGAGGTGGGACTTAGTGTGGCAATGGCCGCATGGCGTCGGGTAAGCGGAAGATCCCTGCTCAGTGTAAACTGGCTGCTCTCCTCTTCCAATGCACTGGCAAGGCTGCGCTGATAGGCACGAGCAAGGCTGCATTAATAGGCACTGGCAAGGCTTCGCTGATGGGCACTGTCTGATCAGGCTGCATTGATGGGCACAGGTAAGGTTGAGCTGATGGGCACTGGCATGGCTGCGTTGATGGGCACTGTCAAGGCTGCGCTGATGGGCACAGTTAGGCTAAGCTGATGGCCACTGTCTGATCAGGCTGCATTGATAAGCACTGGCAAGGCTGAGTTGATGGGCACTGGTGAGGCCAAGCTGATGGGCACTGTCTGGTCAGGCTGCATTGATGGGCACTGGCAAGGCTGTATTGATGGGCACTGTCTGATCATGCTGCATTGATGGACACATGTAAGGCTGAGCTGATAGACCCTGGCAAACCTGTGTTGATGGGCACGGGTGAGGCTAAGCTGATGGGCACTGTCTGATCAGGCTTCATTGATAGGCACTGGCAAGGCTGCGTTAATGGGAACAGATGAGGCTGAGCTGATGGGCACTGTCTGATCAGGCTGCATTGATGGGCACTGGCAAGGCTGCGTTGATGGGCACTGGCAAAGCTGCCTTGATGGGCACTGTCTGATCAGGCTGCATTAATGGGCACAGGTAAGGCTGAGCTGATGGGCACTGATCAGGCTGCATTGATGGGCACTGATCGGGCTGCATTGATTGGCAGTGATGAGGCTGCATTGATGATTTGATGGGCACTGGTGAGGCTGCATTGATATGCATTGGTGAGACTGAGCTGATGGGCACGGGTGAGGCTGCATTGATGGACATTGATGAGGCTGCATTGATGGGCACTGATGAGGCTGAGCTGATGGGCATTGGTGAGGATGCATTGATAGGCACTGGCAAGGCTAAGCTGATGGGCATTGATAAGGCTGCATTGATGGGCACAGGCAAGGCTGCACTGATGGGCACTGATGAGGTTGCATTGATGGGCACAGGTGAGGCTGAGCTAATGGGCACTGGTAAGGCTGCATTGATGGGCACTGGTGAGGCTACATTGATGGACACTGGTGAGGCTGCGTTGATGGGCATTGGTGAAGCTGAGCTGATGGGCACTGATGAGGCTGCATCAATGGGCACTGATGAGGCTGGACTGATGAGCACTGATGAGGCTAAGCTGATGGGCATTGGTGAGGCTGCTTTGATGGGCACTGGGCATTGTGCATGGTGTGAGGGGGACATTGGGTGAAGCGTTGGCTGGACTTACGTTAAAATGTGAGAGGGGTTACCTTCAGGCTTAAGCCCCTGGTCTTTGTCCCACCTAGGAACACCCCTGTGATTGCTTCAGAGACTCCCAGCTGCTTTCAGCTTTGAGATGTCTAATTACACCCAACACTGTAACAGAGCATTTTTACTGAAAGATGGGATCGTCACTTGTTTGAAACTGAAGGCTGAAACTGGTCTGTCTGCCTTCCCCGCCACGTCTCTGCCCGGAGTTGGCATGTAGAGTGGCAGGAGCACGAGAACAATTTGTGTTTCTGTGTTTCCTCTGTTACAGATTGCAGCGCCCAAGCCTCTGCCTTGTCTGTCCTGACTGCCTGGTGTAGTATGAAACTCATAGACAGTACAGTCGGCTCTCCTGCTCGGCAGCTGCCTGGGCCCCCCTTTCTAGCTGATGGAGCAGGGGCCCAGGACAGGAGGGCTGGCTGTACTGCCTTATCAGTGGCCCTGCATGTAAGCATCAACAGTGTACAGAGAGATGTGGCAAAGGGTACCAACAAATGTAAAGTCAAGGGTCACATAGCGTGAAAGAGTCACTCACATACAAAATCTATAAGGTCATCAGCCCTGCCACCCTAATGAAACTAGCACCTCATGAAGACTGACCAGCTGCCCAACTCCTGCCATCAAATAAATTATAAAGGTACCCAAAACCCCAGTCCAGGGCAGGGGGAGGGATGGATGAAAAATAGCTTAGGGGAGAAAAGAAAAAAAATATATACTGTACAGTGCCTTGAAAACGTATTCATACCCCTTGAACTTTTCCACATTTTGTCAACCATTTTTACAACCAAAAACATAAATGTATTATTTTGGGATTTTATGTGATAGAACAACACAAAGTGCCACATATTTGTGAAGTGGAAGGAAAATAATAAATGGTTTTCAACGTTTTTTACACATAAATATGTGAAAAGTGTGACGTGCATTTGTATTCAGCCCCCTTTACTCTGATATCCCTAATTAAAATCTAGTGGAACCAATTGCCCTCGGAACTCACCTAATTAGTAAATAGAGTCCACCTGTGTGTAATTTAATCTCAGTATACATACAGCTGTTCTGTGAAGCCCTCAGAGGTTTGTTAGAGAACCTTAGTAAACAAACAGCATCATGAAGGACAAGGAACACACCAGACAGGTCAGGGATAAAGTTGTGGAGAAATGTAAAGCAGGGTTAGGTTATAAAAAAAATATCCCAAGCTTTGAACATCTCATGGAGCACTGTTCAATCCATCATCCGAAAATGGAAAGAGTATGGCACAACTGCAAACCTACCGAGACATGGCCATCCACCTAAACTGACAGGCCTGGCAAGGAGAGCATTAATCAGAAAAAACAGCCAAAAGGTCCATGGTAACTTTGAAGGAGCTGCAGAGATCCTCAGCTCAGGTGGAAGAATCTGTCCACAGGACAACTATTAGTTGTGCACTCCACATATCTGCCCTTTATGGAAGAGTGGCAAGAAGAAAGCCATTGTTGAAAGAAAGCCATATGAAGTCCCATTTTCAGTTTACGAGAAGCCATGTGGGAGACACAGCAAACATGTGGAAGAAAGTGCTCTGGTCAGATGAGACCAAAACTGAACTTTTTGGCCTAAAAGAAAAACGCTATTTATGGCAGAAAACTAACACTGCACATCACCCTGAACACACCATCCCCACCGTGAAACATGGTGGTGGCAGCATCATGTTGTGGGAATGATTTTCTTCAGCAGGGACAGGGAAGCTGGTCAGAGTTGGTGGGAAGATGGATGAAGCCAAATACAGGGCAATCTTATAAGAAAACGACAATGTGGTTGAAAGGGTTGAGGGGGGTCAGCCGGGGGGGGGGGGGGTGATGTTGGGGGGGGTGGTGATGTGGGGGGGGGATGTTTGGGGGTTAGTTGAATGTGTGTTTGGTATGCTGCACTGGGGTATATGATTAAAGTGAGTAGTGGGGGGGGGGTTGGGATGATTGGGTGATGGATGTGGGGTTGTGATGGTGCATGAGGCTCTTAGTGGTTTGGAGCTGGGGTTAGATTGCCTAGGAGGGGGGGGATGCATGTGTGGCTGGTTGTATGCATGTTTGATCCCATTGGCTACCTACGTTTCATTTATTTTTAGGGTTGGGAATCCTGATTTATCTAGTGACGCAGTTTAAACTGTCTCTCTGCTCCAGCGCTTGGTTATCATTCTAGAGAAAAAACTAAATACTAGAAAGGCCTTTTAATTGAGGTTTACGTTTATACCCCTAATTGTTCTCACCAAGTAGGTGATCATCTCTTTGGCTCAAACCATGCACAAAAAAACTCTCCTGTATAGAACACAGAAAAAGAGAGCCTTTTGGAGAAGAAAAAATAACACAGTAGGGTATAACCCAATGTGTACATTTTATTTGTTATGCAACGAGTGCAAACAATTGTAAAAATTTTGCTTTTGGCAACCATGAGGCAAGTATATGAAATAAGGTGAGAATTCAAAATTAAATGCCGATGAGACAACATGTAACAAAACCATAAAGAAAAACATGTGTGATGCAATTGCATCCTGATACCAGGTACTTATTGGTAGAAATGGCAAAATTCCCACGGCAAAACAGCCATATAAAACTGTGCCTATCGTTGTAGACCAGGAAATGCCACAAGTGCCAAGCCCCTGGGAGCTCAAGCTAAAAAACAAGGCAAAAAAAAGCAGAAGAGGAAAAGGGGGGGAGAAGAAGCACAGGTTGTAGAGGTAAAGAATGGAAAGAGGGGAAGCTGAACTCGAAAAGGGCGAGTAAATGGAAAGATGATGTCCATGCACAACTCTAAATAGGGAACTTCCCCCTATTATGGCCACAGAGGTCCTGGATCCATGAGAGGTGCTGAAACCAAATAGCATGTTCATATCCTTAAGTTCCACTGAGCCCCTCAATATCAGTCCCTGTGCAAAGTGATGATATAAATGTATTTAATGTCCAAAATACTACCAGAACAGTGCTGGTTTAATAATGCAGTCAATAAAGGAATATGCCCAGGATATTTTCCATAGGCCACGTCTGCGGTCACATTAAGGGATTCAGAGGGAATTCTGGGAAATTTAAAAAAGTCTGATCCTAAGTGCATCCAAATGGACCTCCGCCGAATCTCTTACACAGAAAATGAAGAAAGATGAAAAAGTTCTTAGCTGGATTGGCTCAAAAGCACCAAGGCATGACTCCTTCCGACCGCTGCATCCTTCATAATGGACGCTTGTTGCTCCCACACAGTACTTTCCTGATGGTGGACAATGGGATGGGGGGGGGGGGCGGGAAGTATCTGTTGCTAGGACTATATCTTGGTTAGATGTGTCCTGGTTATCCTCCCAAGAAAGAGCTCCTTTGCCTATAAAGTTGCGGCGGTGGACCGCCTGCTTGCTCTTTGCCCATACGGGGACCACGAAAGCGGCGTCCATGCCCCGATGACGTCAATGCGTTTCAATGTGCTGGTGCATAGCTTCGCCTGGACGTCGGCTTGTACGCTCCTGGTTCCTTATCAATGAGTTTCAATGGCTACAAGGACTGCCTCGTTGATTAACTTAAAGAGACCCATTATTGCTGTCCATGTTGTATATCTTCTTTGTACACACATTTGGAATGTCACAATATGGCCAGGGAGAGAATGGTGAAGTAAGGGGATGAAAAGAGGAGGAGTCCATTTAAAATGCAGTAAACATAATGTATTTTGTGGGGGAGCAGAGTTCAATTTAGCTTATATAGTAAAGACAAGCACTGCGAGTATCTAAGACACAGAAGGCAGTAACTTGTGGACGGGGAAAGGTAAATATAGCAAAGAGCAGATAAAGAGGAGGAATTACATCACACATGTTTTTCTTTATGTTTTTGTTACATGTCGTCTCACCGGTATTTGATTTTGAATTCTCACCTTATTTCATATACTAGCCTCATGGTTGTCAAAAACACCATTTTTACAATTGTTTGCACTCGTTGCATAACAAATAAAATTTACACATTGGTTAATACCCTACTGTGTTATTTTTTTTTCTCTACAAAAGGCTCTCTTTTTCTGTGTTCTATACAGGAGATTTTTTTGGTTATCATCCTAACCTGAGTTTTGCATGCGCAATCCAGTGTCCATCAGATCTCCCCCTGACATCTCTGCCAGGGGACTATATGGTCGTCATATGACCCCGGTGTATACCATACGCGTTTGAATGGCCCAGTGGTCTCTCTTGGCGGAGTTGGTCAGCACAGTTATGTTCTCAGCTGAGACAGAAAGTTTTTGTATATGGGATATGAGCTTATATGCATAATATGTTTTTACTCTTCTTTTCTAAGCTTCTGTGACAACTTAGTTAACATTGAGGGTCCCTGAGGAAGCGAAGTAGGAACAAAAGTGTGTTCTGCGAAACACGTTGGACCTTCATTCTCCTCAATAACTAGTTGTGAATATATGAGCCCTTTATATGCAATTGTTGCCTCTTTTTGTATACTTAATTTTATACTCAGTTTTATTCTTAAAACTATTTTTGTACAATAAAACATACCTTTTAATATACGATATGTCGTTTTGTGCTCATCTCAGGTGACAACCCCACATCTCTAAAAAGCCACTCTTTCTTTTGGGAGGCGTGTTTTCCTCTTTCCCTTGTAATTTATTTCATATTATTAAACCAGGATGTGGATCTGGGATGTTGTCTCTAGTTCTGGTATACTTTAACCTAATCAAATACAGGGCAATCTTAGAAGAAAACCAGTTAGAGTCTGTAAAAGACTGGAAACTGGGGCGGAGGTTCACCTTCCAGCAGGACAACAACCCTAAACATACAGCCAGAGCTACAATGGAAGGGTTTAGATCAAAGCATATTCATGTGTTAAAATGGCCCAGTCAAAGTTCAGACCTAAATCCATTTGAGAATCTGTGGCAAGACTTGAAAATTGCTGTTCACAGACGCTCTCCATCCAATCTGACAGAGCTTGAGCTATTTTTCAAATAAGGATGTGCAAAAATGTCACTCTTTAGATGTGCAAAGCTGGTAGAGACATCCCCAAAAAGACTTACAGCTGTAATTGCAGTGAAAGGTGGTTCTACAAAGTATTGACTCAGGGGGGTGAATACAAATGCATGTCACACTTTTCCCATATTTATTTGTAAAAAATTTGGAAACCATTTATCATTTTCCTTCCACTTCACAATTATGTGCCACTGTGTGTTGGTCAATCACATAAATCCTAATAAAATACATTTACGTTTTTGGTTGTAACATGACAAAATGTGGAAAGCTTCAAGGGACATGAATACATTTTCACGGCACTGTATATGTGCTGAACAATAAGAGTGTGGGTAGGTGCATCGTAGGGTGGTGGCAAAGAAAACACTCAGTCCAGATGCAGGAAACAGAACGATATTACAATGGAAGTTTAGCAATACACAACAAGCCAAGCGGGAAGGCCGCTGCCCAGGAGCAATCTCAGGATGTAACAGCGATGAGGGAGGAGCAGGGGGTGGGGCAGAGCTGCACTGTTTGTCTAGGGACACACATAGGCCCACACATCTGCCCCAATAGCAATCAGCTTTCTGTTGGGGCAGACACAGAAGAGAAGGAACCTAGAGTATCAGCGAGGGACCCCAGAAGAGGCCACTCTGTGCAGTATCATTGCACAGAGCAAGTAAGAATAAAATGTTTTATTATTTTAATTTAAAAACCTGAGTCTTTTAAATCACTTTTGCAATGTAGAGTGTTCCCTAAATGGTGCCCATGCAGAGTAGCCAACCTCTTCTGTTCACAATGCAGCAGGACAGCTGCTCAGCACAGGACCCGGAAGGTATTGAAGATCACTGGAGTAGAGGTGTCTACTTCAGTGATTTCCATCTTCCACAGGAGTCCCACGAGTATGGAACATACATACTGTACACTATATTGTCAAACGTATTGGGACACATGAACTTTAATGGCATCCTATTCTTAGTCCGTAGGATTCAATATTAAATTTGGCCCACCCTTTGCAGCTATAACAGCTTCAACTCTTCTGGGAAGGTTGAATACAAGGTTTAGGAGTGTGTCTATGTGTCAAATGCTTGAACATTCTTTCTTCCAGAAGTGCATTTGTGAGGTTAGGCACTGATGTTGGACTAGAAGGCCTGGCTCGCAGTCTCTGCTCTAATTCATCCCAAAGGTATTCTATCTGGTTGAGGTCAGGACTCTGTGCAGGCCAGTCAAGTTCCTCCACCCCAAACTCGCTCATCCATGTCTTTATGAACCTTGGTTTGTGCACTGGTGCGGAGTCATGTTGGTTGGGGAAGGGGCCATCCACAAAATGTCTTGGTATGCTGACACTCTAAGAGTTCCCTTCACTGGAACTAGGGGGCCAAGCCCAACCCCAACCCCTAATAAACAACCTCACACCATAATCCCCCCCTTCACCAAATTTTTTGAACCAGTGCACAAAGCAAGGTCCATAAAGCCAAGGGTGAGCAAGTTTGGGATGGAGAAACTTGACTTGCCTGCACAGAATCCTAACCTTAACTTGATAGAACACCTTTGGGATGAATTAGAGTGGAGACTGCGAGCCAGGACTTCAGCTTTAAGCTATCTAGGACAAAGTAAAAAGGTTTCTGCATGCGCTAACCTTCTGTTTGTCTGGTGAAGTGAAATTCCCCATACTCCTAGGTATGGGATGGATGTGGTTGGCTCCACTTTTCCCACTGGCTTCCCACTGGCACTGGGTGGCAACACCAGACCTGAGCACTTTTACATGGTGGCGTTTCCATTGTAAGATTTTCCCTTGCCTCCTTTTTTTGGATTTCCCATTACTTTCTCTATGGGAGACAAAGGTAAAGAGGATGAGGAGAGGGTAAACTTCCCCAGTGGGGAAACTAAGGCCAAAAGAGACCTGACAGAGATTCTAACCTTTCACATTCTATCCAAAGCAAAAGTCAGTAGGTTTTGCATTTAGATAGACTTTAAAAAACTTGTTAGTGACTCTACACCAGATGCTTGGCATTTTAGTAAAATATGTGGTTTTTCAGATTCCACGAGGATCAGATTACTCCAACACAAAAAATTGTGTTTTTTTTTTCATTGGCTTTACAAATAGCTGTTTGGCCACTCCTTGCTGCTTTCTATATATCTGCATGGTACTAAAAGCCTGGATATAACAAGCACTGGAGTGACTAAGAGATCAGCTGTGTATCCTGCAGCCGTAAGTATTTATCAAGTGTCCTCTTCTTTGCATCCTATAGGTTATTCTAAAAATCAGATTTATGCAAAACAAACCCATAAAAAAGTAAAGGGCAGTTAAAAAACGTATTCTGATTGGGTTTTAGAATGATTGCACCTTGCACGTAGTGGGCAAAATTCATGGAAAAAATTGAGAGGATACGTTACTGTTATAGGAAAATGTCTGCCATGGCAATTTGTGTGCTGCCCCCATGGCAAGTCATTTTGAGGGACACAGTGGAAGAAGGGGCTGTGGTGGACAATTTTCCCATGGGGTGCTGTGCTGGAGAACACTTGGCAGCCATGCTTGCAGTGTTTAATGAATATATCTGAAAGTTAAAGTCCACAGCTGCAGACAGATCATTTGCGCAGTCTATGTAAAGAGAAAGCCATCACTCACCAAAACCAACCTCAAAGTTTTAATGAGGTCATATTCAACATTTAATAAACCTTTGGGTTTGCATTTGGTGAGTGCCGTCTGTCTTTCCTGATTTATTTTATGGTACAACCATTAGCCATGTACTCTAAACCTGTGGCTTTGAGGGTCTGGTGCTGAATAGATTTGTCTACAGTGTTTATTTTTGAAAACTGTGAAGCTCTACAAGGATCCTGTTGGGACCTCCTAACGGTGTTGGAAACTCCTATCGATGTCAAGTAGATCTGGACAATGCTTTCTTTTAGTTTGGATTTGGTGAGTGCGGACTTCGCTTTATTTGGTTTTTATATGGTAACACCTTATATTTAGCCATGCACTAGAAATCTGTGGCTTTACGGGTTTGGTGCTGGATGGATTTGTCTTGAACGTTCATTCGTACAGACTGTGAAATTCTAGATGGGCGCTGTGGAATTTAGGTGCTCAGTAATACTAGATGTGGGTCAGGCGGATTGTTAGGACCTCCTCCTGCTGTCAAGTAATCTGGACACTGCTTTCTTTTAGGACAGGTGTAAGGTGAGAAATATTCTTCATGATGTTCTAACCATGTTCCTGGATTGTAATTTGCAAATGGTGTTGAGCAATACACACTTTTACTCTTCTTGACTAACCAATACAGAGTCTTGCAAAATACTTTCCACTTGAGGTAAGTTGCTGAGTGGTCGGTGGCTGGGAGATTTACTGGTCTCTGCTAAACTATCCAGCAATACAGCTATACAGTCTTCCTTTCGTTTTTTTTGTGCTTGGTCTTCTGAACCTTTGTGAGTATATTTTTTAATGAAGTAGTTTGAAAGGTATCACAATATGTGAGCTTCTTTTTGGCTTCTATATTCTCATCCTGGGATTACTAAGTGGAAGGTGGAGGAGTACTACCCTGAATATGGAGTAAAGCCCCGTACACACGCGCCGAAAATTGGCAGGAAATTTTCATCCGACGACCGATCTGCCGATTTTCGGCTTGTTAGTATGATTCTTCCGACAAACTGTGTTTTGTTTGCCGTCAACACAACGGCCGATTTTCGTGCAGTCAGTACAGATTTCGACAGGGAAAAATCTGGTGAGCAAGTCTGGGCATGCTCAGTGAAGAAAGAACACAAAGCAAACCAACACATGACATCACTTCTGAAGTAGAATTTTGTTGGGCGAGAAAATTCGTGTGCAGTCTAGGCACATTTCAACCAACAAAACACAACTCTGGACAAAAGATGGACGATCAGTCGGCCGATAATCGTTGTGTGTGTACGGGGCTTTAGTGTAATTCCCATCTGCTTTAAGTCTGCAGAAACTTTGACTATTTTATAACAAGATATGCATGCACTTTTGTTACGTGCATTTCTTAAGTGTGGGGAAAGGAACACTTTGGGATATATTGAAGATTCTTGTGGTGGTGGAAATTTTAGGATGATACACCATTGAACTACATACACCTTGTTGAAGGAGTGTTTACATGGATTTTTGATTGCAAGCTTGTAACCTTTAGGGGTCTTTTGTATCAATTTTTATTCTTCTTTTTAAGAAGCAATTTTATTGTTTATATATGTGTTTGCTTTAATTATCAGCCTTGTATAATTTGAGATATAAATCCAGGCATAATCTTAAAAGGCACATACACCTCTAAAGAACCTCAGAAAATGAAACAACAATGTCCATCCACACTAAACTGGATAACTAACACCCACTAAACATCACTGACATAATTAATCGACAGAATAAGGGAAGATGGAGGGAGCCACGGTGGTCCTCTTTAGGTAGGCTGGCAGAGTAAGGGGTTGAGTGGTTTTAGGGCTGGTTTACACACCCCTTTCAAAACGCACTGCCATTGCCCCAAATGCAGATCTGATACTGTAGTACCATACAATTTGGTACGTCGTGTTTCAAAAGTAGGCTGCAAAATCGCTCTGCAGGAGAATGCATAGGAATTGCACATGAATGCAGACGTGGTGTGAACTGGCCTTTATTGTAGCAGCAGAGCACACTTGCAGAAACCGTCAAAAGGCTCTAATCACTGCGTGTTGCTGGGAGAGAAGGCAGCCTGCAGAAACCAATAGCAACCTAGAAAACAGTAAGAGAAAAG
Source organism: Pelophylax lessonae (assembly GCF_965119305.1). Lineage (NCBI taxonomy): Eukaryota > Metazoa > Chordata > Amphibia > Anura > Ranidae > Pelophylax > Pelophylax lessonae. The sequence continues at coordinate 102,008,016 of NC_138769.1, forward strand.
GGAAGGAGAACAAAGCACCCTTTGTAATATTCCATGGGGGTTCCTGCGTATTGCAGGCAGGGCTGCTGTTAGAAATCATGGGGCCCCGTACAGACTACCTGGCAGGGCCCCCCCAATAAAATATTAAAGATATATTTAGCTAAAATTACAACAAAATCACTGTTATCAGACACAAATATAACATAACTCGCATAATTCCTGCTAAATCTAAAAAAATAAAAAAATAAAAACTATGTTAAATAAAAAAGAAGATGAGATGAGAAAAATATACAGGCTGGGCAGTTGGAGCTCAGTGATCAGAGAGACAGAGAGAGAGAAACAAAGTTACAATTTACAAATAAACTCCTGAGCAGAGATAAGTGCTGGGAGGGGGCCCACACAAGGGAGGGGGGATTAGTGATCTGTTTTATCTCAACAGATGTTGAGATAGTCTGTTTTATCTCAACAGATAAAAGCTGATAGCAGGGAGAGGGACAGATCAGATTCAGGTGCTGGAGGAAGATTTCTGTATTTGTTGTCCATCACTAATCCCCCTCCCTGTGTGAACCCCCCCTGTGTGCTCGGGCCCCCTACAAGAGGGCTGGTGGTTCCCCCCCTATCAGCGGCCCTGATTGCAGGGGATATTATTGTGCAGCAAATGGTGCAGTATGATTGTTAATTCCCTTCAGAAGGGTAGGCAAGTGGTGTCTGGGGGGTCCCCATAAATTGGAGATTGTCATTAAATCTAGCCAACATCTCAGTTCTCAGCTCCTGTTCACATTGTTACATTAGATGTGTTGCAGCTGAGATGTGTTGTAGGCACGTTGTATGTTCTAGGTTCATTGCACAAGCATTACTATTTAACATATTTCAGATTCAGAATATTTAAAAAATGTAATACAGGCAGTACCTACCAAATTGAAATTTACTGTCACGATAGTCATAATTTACTGGCACAGCCAAGTTTTTACTTGCATTTCCAAAAGTTACAAAATTACAGTTTTAAGTGCAAATTTCAGTGTTTAGGCTATAAACAATTACAATGCAATTAGCAATGTGATTTAAGGTAGATATTTGAGGCACAAAACATATTTCTTATTTATTTTCGATATAGTAAGTACGTAGCTCAGGTACAGGACTCAGGAGGGCAAGAAATTAGAATGGGGGGGACACACACATGAAATTGACTCTTAGTGACACTGATTGATAGCAGGGTGCAGCAGCACAGATGATGATGACACAGCACATGTCCTCCTGAGTCACAGTGATAGTCTCTCTCCATGCCAGGTGGTCCCTTCAGTCCACTCCAGTCCAAACAGCACTGACAGTCCCGCTCCAGACTTGCCTTGCTTCTGTCCCACACGGGGCTTCCTTGCAACATGACATCACACGATACGCTTAGGCACCGCCTCCTCCAGACCCGCCTCCCGAATACAGCGTAGCAGGCACTCAGATGGTCTCGGCCAGTTCTGAGCTGAGCGTCACAGCCATAGTTTTTACTGGCAACCTTTTACTGGCAACCTTTTCCTGTTACTGGCATTTACTGGCAGGAGAAAAGTGCCCTTTTATTTACTGGCTGCAGTAAAAATTCAGACGGTTGGCAACACTGAATTTAGATTGCTGAAAACCGCACCCAACATTGCAGCAAGAAGGACTTTTTACGATGCACCCAAATAGAATGGAGCCTAGGGGAACCTTCTGTAAATCTGGGCCCAGATACACCTTCTCACAATATGCCACTGTGCAAAAATGGACTAAAATGCACCTCATCATGAAAAATGTAAGAACTGTTGCCTTTTTTTTTTTTCCAGAGCACTGCAACACACACTGCGCATCATGCTGTGCTTCAATGCAGTTGCACTCTGGACATGCATTGGGGGGGCATTGAAAGTGAAATTCACCACAATGCACTAAGGTGGGGGTCAGCAACCAGTAGATCGCAGCCAAGTGACTGGTGGATCACGGTCTGGGATTGCTGGCCTGCCATCACAGAGCATCAAACAGAGTGCAATGCAGAGTACCCAGTGGTGTATTTAGGTTTTGTGCTGCCCTAGGCCTGACTAAACTTGTGCACCCCCTAATTTACATATGACCCACCCCTTCCTGTAAAGGCCACGCCCTTTACTGTTTACGACCCGCCCTGTCATCTGTGAACCACAGACCACAAGTCTATCAGTGCCCATCAGTGTAGCCTCATCAGTTCCCACACGTTCAGCCTCATTACTGCCCATCAGTGCAGCCTCTTCACTGACCCCTTTATGGGGGTGCCAGACCGATTTGCCTCCTGGACTCTGCCCTCTGGCCCAATTCACCCCAGAAGACTGGCACTATATGAAAAGTGTAGCGCAAGCCGGCGGAGACCCTTTTCGTGCGGGAACCGGGAGGAGGCTGTTTTTTTTTTGTGCAGGGTGCAGCTTTTTTGCTGCCCCCCTGCAAAGTGCCGCCCTAGGCCTGGGCCTTGTTGGCCTAGGCCAAGATACAGCACTGAGAGTACCTACTTGTAAATTTGGAGCTATAGTAGGGACCAAGAGCCGCATAAGCTGATGCCTCCTCTGTAGTGCCGGCTCCTATTCCATACGGAGTGATACCAACTGCACTCCACCTCTTATCCCAGCTAGCGGTCTCCAGAGTGTTGTCAGCAGCAGGAAAGAAGAGATCTTCAGGTTAGTGTGAAACAATACACTGGGCATAATAGTATAGGGCTGCTTTCACGCTGATAGGCTGCGGTTTAGCCGCACAGCGGGTGCAGTGTACCTGCAGCTTTCCTGTGGGTTTGCTGCACTTAGTCATAGAATTCTATTATATCCTGTGGGTTTGGTGCACTTTCTGAATGCAGGAGTTTTGGTGCACTTTCAAAAATTGCCCCACACCTGCAGGATAGAATAGAAGTCAATGGCAAAGCTCAGCTAACCCAGGAAAGTTGCAGATGCACAGGGCTGAACCCATGGTGCAGGTAAACAGCAACACATCAGGGTGAAAGCCGCCTTATAAGGTAAGGCGACCAGATTTTTCAAATGAAATCCAGGGACATTTTTTATTGGCAAATGGTAAACTATTTTATAAGCATATTTTCCTCAAATAATATATGCAGTGTTAAGTGGTACGTGTTTATGGAATGATTGTACGATATATAGGTTATTTCTCACATTTCGTCCATGAGATAAAAAAAAGATACTTTTTAGAATTTTTTGAGACATGACTACTAAATGTTATGAAGATAAGATAGAGAAAAAACAGTGCAGAGTTCAGGAGTGCACTACTTACAGAGTGCAGAGTTCAGGAGTACGTTACAAAAAAGAATGCAAGGCTAAGGAGCGCCCTACATAAAGAATGCAGGAGTAAGTAGTGCTCAGGAGCATGCTATATAAAGAATGCAGGGCTCGGGATTGCACTACATAAAGAATGCAGGGCTCAGGGGTGCGCTACATAAAGAATGCAGGGTTCAGGAGTGCGCTACATAAATAATGCAGGGCTCAGGAGTAAACTACATAAAGAATGCAGGGCTCAGGAGTGCACTACATAAAGAATGCAGGGCTCAGGAGTAAACTACATAAAGAATGCAGGGCTCAGGAGTGCACTACATAAAGAATGCAGGGCTCAGGAGTGCGCTACATAAAAAATGCAGGGCTCAGCAGCGCGCTACATAAAGAATGCAGGGCTCAGTTGTGCCCATTGCCCAGCAATGCAACCTGACCAGTGCCCAGCAATGTAGCCTGACCAGTGCCCAGCAATGCAGCCTGACGAGTGCAGGGGTTCAGAGAGAAGAGAGCAGGCCGGATCATCAGAGGCTGGCTTCGCCCGTGTCAGCTTTAATTTAAATCGCTGGGCGCCCGCTGTCACACAAGTCCCGCCTCCTGGATTGGCTCCTACCTATGATAGACAACAAATGTCCCGGGATTGGACAATTATGCTGTCTATCAAAGGAACCAAACCAGGAGGAGGGACTTTGGGTGACGCCGGGCACCGGCGATTCAAATTAAAGCTAAACAGTGGGTGACACTGGCCTGACACCCCCCAGGCAGTGTGTGCCATCCGGGCAAACCACCCCCCTCTACCTCAGCACCCGTCCAGGGTCAGCCCTGCACCTAGCACTGCCGCTGCAATCCGGGGACAAAACCGGACAGACTGGCTCCGGGGACAGTGTCCTCAATCCGGGGACTGTCCCCGGAAACCAAGGACATCTGGTCACCCTATTGTAAGGGGCTCAGAACAGTAAGGGTTAATTTACATTTGTAGTTTTGGGGGTGGTAAAACCCCATAGTTAAGACATGTTTTTACCAAACCCACCTCGTCCGCACCCCCTTTAGCTGCAGTGGCCAGGGGTGTAGGCATGTCACAGCAGATTTATATGCCCTCTCATGGTTGGTGGATGTAGCACCTGCCAAGCATGACCCATTCAAGTGAATGAGGTCTCTCTGAGAATGCCCTGCAACCTTGTGCAATACACCAAACAAGGGGATAAAGCAGGCAGCCTTGTGTTGCTTTCTCATGACCTGCTTTAACCCCTTGGACCCTGCAGAAGCATGCAGTTGTGGGGCGCTTGCAGGGTGGCCCCATTTAATTGAATGGGTCATGATTGGCAAGCAGTAGCACCCACCAAAAGCAACAGGCGGTTTAATTCCTGCTGCAGCATGCGTACACCTTTGGCTGCTGCCTCAGCAGCTAGAGGGATTAGGGATTTGTGGCAAAAAAAACATTACTCAACTGTAGTTTTACCACCCCCAACTTTGTGTGCATAGAAAAAGAGTTCCCCCCCATATAATTACATACAAAAGTTTAGAAACATATGTAAAAAAAATCACATTAATATACATATCTATTGCAGAGGTTACATAGGTGTATCCGACACATTTCAGAGGCACTTGGCCTATTCCTCAGGGATAACTCTGCAGCATAGTGGGAGTATAATCTAAGAATAAAAGTCACTTCATATTACCAGGATATTTATATATACACCTTTTTTTTTTTTTTTTTTTTTATTTACAGACATACTGTCGAAGTGTACATACACCTCTTTTCCTGGGGGGCCAACACTAGATTCCTGACCCGTGGGCAATATACCCTTTTCTGGGCATTACCAACAATACTGGACCAGGTAGGTGGCTTCATATAATTACTCCCTTTGTAATTGCTCCACTGATTTCTCGGTGCCAGGTGGTCTCAGTGTTTGCAATTCCCACCCACCCCTCCTGCATCTCCCAGAAGGATACACCTTGGATGTATTGGCATTTTACTCGCTCTGTTTTTATTGGTGTGACTAGCTTGTGGACACTTTGTAAGTAACATCCTCTAATCCACCCCTTTAGATGCTCAATGCTTAGGTGTATATACAAATAACCCATGTTTTATTGTGTAAGATACACAATATTTTTACATATTTCCCTATACTCTTTGTATGTAATTTTCAATGAAAATAAAAAATACTGTTTTTAAATGTAAAAACACACGTCTACTCTGTCCCACCAAAAGGAAAAACTCTTTTTCTATAAATTTTTAGGGATATGGCCGCACACAGCAGACTTTAACCTCTGATCTATGGTAGCTTTATGTGATTGATCGGTAATAGTGGCACTGCCAAATGTAAGTAAGGTCTCATTCAAAAGTGCAGCAGGCACTGCTGCTCCTCTGAAAAGTGATCGGAGTGTTTTTGACAGGTGGTGAGGAGATGATATGTTGCCTCTTCACCACCTGATTTAAACCTATGATTGCCATGCAATGCACACAATTGTGACATGGTAGTTTGGCAATTAGAGGTTTCATTTAGGTGTGAGGAGGAGACACTGGGCGACACTGAGTCCTAACGATCAGGTGATTTTAAATTCTATGAACGAACTCTTGTATAGAGTCACTTTGAAACTATCATGCAATTTCAATCTGAAATAAAAATTGGAATTCATGTGTGAACAGGGCAGGACTGACCTACGATTATAGTGGGACATTTTCCTCGTAGGCCTGGGGCCGCGACTGGCCGACCATCGTCGCCCATAAAAATATATGGCTGCCGGCCAACATGTCAACTGCACATGCACTGTTCTGAAGATTGTGAGGCTTGGGAAAACCGTACATGCTCGCCCATTTCCAGGCAGGCGGGCGCATGCCCAGTGACGTAATGGCACCAGGGGGCGCAATTTTTAAATATAAGGCACTCCTCTCGGTGGGTGGCTCACACCTCTTCACATCACAGCCGGGTAAGACTGGACCCCTTTGCAGCCTCTGACCTCCTCCTTTTCCTCTCCTGTACCATTTCTGCACAGCCTATGACCACTGCATCTGCCTCTGCACAGCCTATGACCACCTCCTGTACTATGTCCGCACAGCTTCTGACCACCTCCTGTACCATGTCTGCATAGCCTATGACCACCTCCTGTACCATGTCCACACAGCCTATGACCACCTTCTGTACAATGTCAGCACAGCCTCTGACAACCTCCTGTACCATGTCCGCACAGCTTCTGACCAACTCCTGCACCATGTCTGCACAGCCTCCGACAACCTCCTGTACCATGTCCACAAAGCCTATGACCCCCCTCCTGTACCATGTCTGCACAGCCTCTGAAACCTCCTGTACCATGTCCGCACAGCTTCTGACCAACTTCTGTGTCATGTTGGCATAACCTATTAACACCTCCTGTACCATGTCCGCACAGCCTCTGACAACCTCCTGTACCATGTCCGCACAGCTTCTGACCAACTCCTGTACCATGTCTGCATAGCCTCCGACAATCTCCTGTACCATGTCGACACAGCCTATGACCCCCCTCCAGTACCATGTCCGCACAGCCTCTAAAACCTCCTGTACTATGTCCGCACAGCCTCTGACCACCTCCTGTATCATGTCGGCACAGCCTATGACCACCCCCTGTACCATACCCGCACAGCCTATGACCACCTCCTGTACCATGTCCGTATAGCCTATGACATCTCCTGTACCATGTTTGCACAGCCTATGACCACCTCCTGTACCATGTCCACAGCCTCTCACATCTCCTGCATCATGTCTGCACAGCCTCTCGCCACCTCCTGTACCATGTCCGCACAGCCTCTGACCACCTCCTGTACCATGTCCGCACAGCCTCTGACCATCTCCTGTACCATGTCTGCATAGCCTAGGACCACCTCCTGTACCATGTCCGCACAGCCTAGGACCACCTCCTGTACCATGTCCCTAGCCTCTTACATCTCCTGTACCATGTCCGCACAGGCTCTGACCACTTCCTGTACCATGTCCGCACAGCTTCTGACCAACTCCTGTATCATGTTGGCATAACCTATTAACACCTCCTGTACCATGTCCGCACAGCCTCTGACAACCTCCTGCACCCTGTCCACACAGCCTATGACCACTTCCTGTACCATGTCTGCACAGCCTCTGACCACTCCCTGTATCATGTCCATACATCCTATGACCACTTCCTGTACCATATCTGCACAGCCTATGACATCTCCTGTACCATGTTTGCACAGCCTATGACCACCTCCTGTACTATGTCCGCACAGCCTATGACCACCTCCTGTACCATGTCCGCAGCCTCTCACATCTCCTGTACCATGTATACGCAGCCTCTGAACACCTCGTGTACCATGTCTGCATAGCCTCTGACCACCTCCTGTACCATGTCCGCACAGCCTCTGACACATCTCCTGTACCATGTCCGCACAGCCTCTGACACATCTCCTGTACCATGTCCGCACAGCCTCTGACATCTCCTGTACCATGTCCGCAGCATCTGACCATCTCCTGTCTTTTATCATGTCTGCAGTCTCTGAGGGGGAGTCTGGAGATGAGTTTGTTCTTATATAAATAAAGCCCTATGTGCTTTCATATCTGTCTTATCTTTTTATAATATACTCTTCAAATGTGCTTTAAAATGCCTGGTTTTCCCTTTTATGAACGAGAAAATAATGAGGTTATGCTGTTGGGCTGGTACAATAATGTTATGGGGCTGGTATGAAATTATTTTCAGGGCTGTTTTTTATTCCCAGTCCGACCCTGTGTGAAGTATTCTGTATCATATAGAGTGCTTCATGTTGGAGGGCCTGTCTTTATGCCCTAGTCTGTTCACGACTGGTAGGCAAATTTTAATTCCATAAAATTATAAAATGGCTTGTGTAGTATATCAATGATCAGTGTTTAGTGGAAATGGAATTTCCTTATTAAGACTCATCCTCTAATTTGTCTGTTCACGGCATGAAACCATACCCATGATTTTCAGTCGCAGTGACGTTCAATCTGGTTAAGCTGAAGATTTCAATGCAACGGGATTAGTAATACTATGACAGAATCAACATTCCCTCATGCAAAATCATAATAGTATGGTGATAGATGCATTGTGTCCTGGCAAAGGATAGAGGAAATAAAGACGTTTTTACATTATGTGATCCACATCTTGGAATACTCAACAATATAAAAGATAAAAGACCCAAAACATGATATTAGCCAAGTGTGGGAACAGTTTTTAGCTCACTATACAATGGGGGAAATTCATCAAAACTAGAGCAGACAGAACTTATAGCAGCTGTACATGGCAACCAGTCAGCTTCTATCTTCGGCTTATTCAGTTAAGTGTTCAAAATGAAAGATATAAGCTGATTGGTTGCCATGTACAGCTGCTCCAAATTCTGTCTGCTATAGTGATGTGCATCGCTGTATGCTGAAACACATGGACATTGGAACTGCATTGCCTTCGTGTATTAGGGTGACGTTGAAACTTGCTAACTTACACTATATTACCAAAAGTATTGGGACACCTGCCTTTACATGCACACGACCTTTAATAACATCCCAGTCTTAGTCCGTAGGGTTCAATACTGAGTTGGCCTACCCTTTGCAGCTTTAACAGCTTCAACTCCTCTGGGAAGGCTAATTACAAGGTTTGGAAGTGTGTCTATGGGAACGTTTGACCATTTTTCCAGAGGCGCACTTGTAAAGTCAGGCACTGATGTGGACGAGAAGGCCTGGCTTGCAGTCTCTGCTCTAATTCATCCCAAAGGTGTTCCATCGGTTTGAGGTGCAGGCCAGTCAAGTTTCTCCACCCCAAACTCACTCATTCATGTCTTTATGGACCTTGCTTTGTGCACTGGTGTGCAGTCATGTTGGAACAGGAAGGGCTATCTCCAAACTGTTCCCACAAAGTTGGGAGCGTGAAATTGTCCAAAATGTTGTATTATGCTGATGCCTTAAGAGTGCCCTTAACTGCAACTAAGGGACCAACCCAACCCCTTAAAAACAACCCCACACCATAATACCCACTCTACAAAATGATTTAGACCAGTGCACAAAGCAAGGGCCAATAAACACATTGATGAGCGAGTTTAGGGTGGAGGAACTACTCCTAAACCTTGTGGACAGCCTTCCCAGAAGAGTTGAAGCTGTGGTAGCTGCAAAGGGTGGGCCAACTCAACATTAAACCCTACGGACTAAGACTGGGATGCCATTAAAGTTCATGTGGGTATAAAGGCAGGCGTCCCAATACTTTTGGGAATATAGTGTATGTTAGTATGTACTATGCATTACAGTGATGCACACATTAACAAAATGCAAATCAATGACAAAGTGTGAATAAATCTTTAGAGTGTATCCAAAATCCAATCTTTTTTAAAGTTTTAGATGGGGTTAGAACCCCCGTCAAAGTTTTATTGGTGTCCCTCTTGTCCTTTGTCACTGAGAAAGTGGCCTCCTTTTTCAAGTCACCTTTAAAACCTGGGGAGACTTGATAAAGGAGGCCACGCCTCTGAAACGCATCGTCATAGTAGCCCCTATGTGCTTACGTTTGGTTCCGGCCTCCTCCCTTCTCCCCAGTGTTGTCGAAATGTTACATATCCTGGCGGCTTGTTTGCTGTCATACTGCTTCACAGTGGTTGGAAGTCCCATTACACGTTGCAGTGACGATCCAGGAGAGGGGAACTTACCAATCTACAGGCTTTCATTCATGGTTCAAAATATGATTTCAGAAGTTGAGAATTTTAATCAAATGGCTTAATAATCAATATTATGCTAGGGGTACGTGCACGCTCTTCCTTCTTTTTAGTTTGTTAGGAGGGAAATTAGCCTCCCATAGAACAGGGCTTCCCAAACTTTTTTGGACCGGGACCCACTTCTAAATACAGTTTTTTTTCGGGACTCACTTGCAGTTATTTTCACATCATAGTGCTCCTTTACACATCGCAGCGTCCCATTACACTGTAGCCATTTTCACGTCATAGTGCCCCTTTACACATCACAGTGTTATACTAGTGCGGTATGACTTAACTGGTTCCCGACCGCCCCAGTTTTTATTTGTAAATGACTTTACTACTGCTTTAGGTCTGGTTCACATGTATGCGGGTTGGTGGCATACATTTGCACAGGCATAGCAGCCCATTGATTTGAATGGGCTGCTATGCCCTCATTTTCCACAGAAAAAAGGTGCATGCAGCATTTAAAAAAATCCAGGTAAGTCGCATTGTGCAAAAGCAGGATGGATTACACGGCCACTGCATTTTTTAAAATTCTGCATGCACCTTTTATCAGCAGAAAACGCAGGCATAGCAGCCCATTCAAATCAATAAGCTGCTATGCCTGTGCAAATGTGGGTCGCCAACCAGGCCTAAAATAAGCCATCAAGCAGTGCCTGGCCTACCTGGTGACTGGTCCTGGCGCTCAGCTCCGATGCGATGCACTGCACTCTGATAACAGCTCCACTAAGTCCGACTCCCACCCCAAGGCGCCGCCTCCCATACAGAACAGCGCGCATGGCAAGGGGCAGGGTCGGAGAGCCAGTGGAGCGCAAGGCCCTGCCTGCCTGCTCATAACACAGTGCATTGCCGATGCCTGGGCAGCTCTGACCGCTCTAAATCCGCCGGCGACCCACTCAAATGTGGGAACTCCTGCCATAGAAGATTCATTTTTGGGCCGTTGTTGGCCTTGTGTAATGTCCACTGTATGTTACCCATTTTTCACTTCTAATTTGAAAAAATGAATAACTGTTAATTTAAAAAAAAAAAAGATTCTTTTTTTTTTTCATTTAACCAGCAGGTTGAACGAAAAAAAAAAAAAGAAAAAACTGTTCCCCCCATCCACACATTATAGGTGGATGGGGGAATCCTCCCACTATGCCTTTGTATTTTGACTGATCATTGTCTGCGGTGCTGATCGAGTTGAATTTTCAAACAGAGCAGTTGTACAGAAGTCGACTACTGTACAACCACCCTGCCCATACATGGATGAAAATTTGGCCGGTCCCTGCTTTACCTCCATCTTTTAGAGTTTTTCTATCAAGTTCTACTTATTCACTCACCACCTGTTTGTTGTTGCACTTTATATTGGTGTTTTTCTTTTCACTCATGGATGATAGGATGTGGGTCTTCCAACATGTCCTGAAGTCTATGGCGAGGATGCGTGGCCATTAGCTTTCTTCCTCCTCTGTCTTGAAAGGCCTCTCATTGGTACAGCCTCCACTCATTGGTCTGTTTGGCTGACCATGAGAAGCGGGGTCCGTCAAGTCTTTTGGCTTGGTGGATCTGAGTATGCCTTGCCCCCTTCAGGATCTTTCCTCTTTGGGAGGGGATCATGATACAACCTAATGCACCTCTATGTATGTGTTCACATGCACTTTTTGGTTTACTTTGGTGCTTTGTTTTTGCACAAAAAAAGCAGGGCTAAAAACATGGAGCATCTTCTTCTTCTTGTCAGAATGTTTATACTGCTCTGATAAACAGTGTATATTTATGCAAATAAGCAAAGATCTGTTAAGTGAAGAGATTCTCAACTTATTTCCATAAATCAATAAAAATGCAAGATCGTTTTAAGTGACGCTAAACTGAAGATAAGGAGAATACAATTCTGTGCAAAAATATATATATTTATTAAATACTTCAGTGCAAAATAAAATGTCAAAAATCTAATTGGTGATAAACACAAAGTTAGAATAAAATGCAATAAAATATATCACACAGGTAATATGAGAATTGTAATCAAAGAATATTATCTCAGAATAGTAAGATAACCAAAACCAATGATTTCTAGAATATAATTAATAGTCTACCAGGAGGACATAAAAGATGGCAACCAATATGACAGATTTGATACGTAACTTCTCTCATCCAACAGATATTCATAATTCCAATATTTTAAATAAAGTTACATGGATACAAATTGTTATACCATGCACTGACTTATTAAAAGTCCAGATATTTTTGGTAAACTTCTATTTAGTTAATCTACTATAAAAAATATCATCATAACTGAACCATTTACTAAAGCCAAAATTAGCTTAAAATGCCAAGGTAACAAAAATTAAACCAGTCATACTGCAGTTAGAATGATTTAAATTCAAATCATGATGCTAACAGTTTAGGTGTGAGAATGTATCAATTAGGAGTATATGGATAAGGCAATTTAGAATGTATACTTTACCAAAATAGTTATATTCTGTTGTATGGGATGTTACGCTGTCCTGGCTTCAGGATCAAATGTCACCCATCAGTGCTCTAGAGCTCCCTTCAAAGCATCTTATTCCTCTCATGATCTCTTCAATTCTCTCTCCCTGTCCTCTCTAACTGCCTAAAACTTTATGCTACCTAAAGTGTGGACGGGGATCTCATTCCCATGTAATCATTGCGTCACTTAGGACTCATTTGCCAAGTTTTTTAATGACTTGGACCCAAAATTAAGCAATCACCAGAGGGCAGTGTTGTATTACTATTAAATCTGGGACATTGAATTTAATTCTACTATTTTCCCACAGATAACCCTTTGACCTTATTCTGGTAGAAAAGCTAAATTTCACAGATATGTCAAACCGACAAGACACTATGGCGAGAGTATAGTATTTATGGGGACCATAAAAACTTAAAAGACCTTACATAAACATATTCTCTGTAAGTGGATAATTAATGCCACCTAAGTGTAATTAGCATTTAGCAATCATATAAAACAAAGTATAGTATGCAAAGCATTCCTAAAAATGTATATATGGTACACATGTATAATAATATTGTTGCTAATATTTTTCTCACACATAATTATAATGTTTCCTTAAATATGTTTTAAATGAGCCCTAAAAGGAGTATACTGAACTATTGTTCATTGTGAAACCATAGACAGACTAAAATTACATCACCCTCATTAGAACCTGGACTGGCACCACCATGATCTCTTATCTGATGAGATGTAAAAAGGGCCTCATTATTTACGACTTAAAAAAAAAGAAAATCTTCTGTTGAAACTTCAAGACTTTCTGTAAAAGACATCTTGCTTAAAAGAGTATGAACTCTCACTCACCCCCAAAACAAAATGGATGCCAAGCTGCTCAAAATTTCTATGTATATAACTGAATATATATGGCTTTTATATAATTCAATTTTTTTTATAATATATCTCCTCAATAATCCTGACATTCTTCTAAAGGGTCATCTTCTTATAGCTCTTGGGAAAACTCAAGGTAAAACCCGATCGTCTGATCCATCTGTACTCCTCTAACTCTCTTCATAGGGAGCCTCACACTTTACTCTGCTTCATAGCACAAGAGAGACTGGACTAGCTTCATAATGGCAGCAATGGGGGGTGGATAGAGGTAAAAAGTCTGCAGTACGTACCTTTTCAAGAGATGGAAAGGCCAGTTGTACCTCTAGGACAAGAAGTGAGGGGAAATCACCCCAATTGGGATGCAAGCAACAATAAATATTCTGACTGGGGTTTTAACTTTTCCCTACCCCATCCAATTTTTTAAAAATGGCTATTAATGCATTTTAAAGTCTAAACGCACAACTTTCTAGCAAGTTTTTGAAAAAGCAAGGAAGGGAAAAAGTATCGGTATTTTATTGCTGTGTATTGTTTTCTTTATACTCTGACATAATTTATAATGGTAACTAGTGAACATAAAATTCGCCGTTCGCGAACGGCGAACGCGAACATCGGCGAATGTTCGCGAACCGACGAACATTGCGAACCGCCATAGACTTTAATAGGCAGGCGAATTTTAAAACCCACAGGGACTCTTTCTGGCCACAATAGTAATGGAAAAGTTGGATTGTGGCATGCCGGAGGGGGATCCATGGCAAAACTCCCATGGAAAATTACGTAGTTGACGCAGAGTCGGGTTTTATTCCATAAAGGGCATAAATCACCTAAAATTCCTAAATTGTTTGGAATAACGTGCTTTAAAACATCCAGTGTGTGTATACGATCAGGTATGATGTTGTATCGATCAGGTAGTGTAAGGGTTACGCCCGCTTCACAGTGACAGACCAAACTCCCCGTTTAACGCACCGCAAACAAACGCAAACAGACCAGAACCGACCAAAATGGGACAGGAACTGGGCTTTAAGGGTTAGGGTTAGGTTTAGTGTTAGGGGCTAGGGTTAGGGTTACGGTGAGATACTTAGGGTTAGAGTTAGTAACCCTACCCCTACGCCTCTAACCCTAACCGTCTAACCCTAAGCACTAAAAATAACCCTAACCCTAACCCTAGCCCTAACCCTAATTCTATTTTTTTTTCTGGTTCTGGACATGCTACAGAGCTGAAACTTCACAGGTACACTTTTTAGACCCCCCAGACACTGAATCACACAAAAAAAGTTCTTAAAAATTTTAATTTTTTGATGGAGAGCCAATTATTGGAAAAATTAAAAAAAAATAAAACAATTCTTTGGATTTAGCATCTGGGGGGTCTAAAAAGTGTACCTGTGAAGTTTCAGCTCTGTAGCATGTCCGGAACCAGAAAAAATTACGAATTAGGGTTAGGGCTAGGGTTAGGCTTAGGGCTAGGGTTAGGCTTAGGGCTAGGGTTAGGGTTATTTTTATGGCTAGGCTTAGAGGGTTAGGGTTAAGGTTAGAGGGTTAGGGTTATGGTTAGAGGGTTAGGGCTAGGTTTAGTGTTAGGGGCTAGGGTTAGGGTTACGGTGAGATACTTAGGGTTAGAGTTAGTAGCCCTACCCCTACCTCTCTAACTCTAACCCTCTAACCCTAAGCACTAAAAAATAACCCTAACCTTAGCCCTGACCCTAACCCTAGCCCTAACCCTAACCCTAGCCCTAACCCTAATTCTATTTTTTTTCTGGTTCTGGACATGCTACAGAGCTGAAACTTCACAGGTACACTTTTTAGACCCCCCCAGACACTAAATCACACAAAAAAAGTTATTAAAAAGTGTCCTTTTTGATAGAGAGCCAATGATTGGAAAAATTAAAAAAAAAATAAAAATAAAAAATTTCTTTGGATTTAGCATCTGGGGGGTCTAAAAGGTGTACATGTGAAGTTTCAGCTCTGTAGCATGTCCGGAACCAGAAAAAATTACGAATTAGGGTTAGGGCTAGGGTTAGGCTTAGGGCTAGGGTTAGGGCTAGGGTTAGGGTTAGGGTTATTTTTATGGCTAGGCTTAGAGGGTTAGGGTTAAGGTTAGAGGGTTAGGGTTATGGTTAGAGGGTTAGGGTTAGGTTTAGTGTTAGGGGCTAGGGTTAGGGTTACGGTGAGATACTTAGGGTTAGAGTTAGTAGCCCTACCCCTCTAACTCTAACCCTCTAACCCTAAGCACTAAAAATAACCCTAACCTTAGCCCTGACCCTAACCCTAGCCCTAACCCTAACCCTAGCCCTAGCCCTAATTCTATTTTTTTTCTGGTTATGGACATGCTACAGAGCTGAAACTTCACAGGTACACTTTTTAGACCCCCCCAGACAATAAATCCAAAGAAATGTTTTTTTTTTTTTTTTAAGTTTTTTTTTTTTTTTTTTAATTTTTCCAATAATTGGCTCTCTATCAAAAATGACAATTTTTAAGAACTTTTTTGTGTGATTTAGTGTCTAGGGGGTCTAAAAAGTGTACCTGTGAAGTTTCAGCTCTGTAGCATGTCCAGAACCAGAAAAAAAGATAATTTTTCAGTAGAGCAGGGATGGTGGGAACCCCTTTTACACCTATATGATCTTTTTTTTCTGGTTCTGGACATGCTACAGAGCTGAAACTTCACAGGTACGCTTTTTAGACCCCCCCAGACACTAATCCAAAAAAAGTCATGCCTGCCACCGTATATATCAGTGGTGGGTGGGCAGTGGCACTGCAGTGGGCACAGTACACTCTGTGGACCTGACAGTCACTGGCACCCAGGCAACTGCAATTATAAAAAAAATATATATATTTTTACTTTGCAAGCTGCTGTGCCACCGTATATATATCAGTGGTGTTTGGGCACGCAGTGGCACTACAGTGGGCACAGTACACTCTGTGGACCTGAGAGTCACTAGCAGCCCAGGCAACTGCAATAATAAAAAATATTTTTTTTTTTCAATTTGCAACAAGATGCTGTGCCACCGTATATATATCAGTGGTGGGCAGTGCACTGCAGTGGGTACAGTGCACTCTGTGGACCTGACACAGCACTCACTGCAATTATGACAGAGGAAAAAAAAAACATTTTTAAAATGCAAGGTACTGTGCCTGTGCCACCCGAAATGAGTGTGGTGTGCACACAGTACAGTCTGTGGTGGGTCTGTGGCCTCTCACACACAGCGGGCAGGCAACTGCAGTGTACAATAGATATATATATATATATATATATATAAAAAGAAAAAACTCAATTACCAGCCCTTTTGGGGACACTAGATATATATATATATATAAATAAAAAAAAATCCTCAATTACCAGCCCTTAAAAGGGCTTTTGGGAACACTAGATATATATATAGATATATATAAAAAAAATTACACAAATACCAGCCCTTAGAAGGGCTTTTTGGGGTGCTGTCAGGATGCTGTCCTTACAGCAGTAGTGGACCAAGAACACTGACTAGCAAGACCAGGAACACTGACTAACAACTGTCCCTAGCTTAACAGCAGCAGCAGCAGCAGCAGCTCTCCCTGCTCTCACTAACACACACTGCTTCAGAATGATCTAAGATGGATGCTGCCCTTGCTTATTTATAGGAGGTGGGAGGGTGTGGGAGGGAGGTATGCTGATTGGCTGGAAATGTGCCTGCTGACTGTGAAGTTCAGGGTCAAAGTTTGCCTCAATGATGTATTATAGGGGGCGGACCGAACATCGCATATGTCCGCCCGCAGCGGCGAACGCGAACATGCTAAGTTCGCCGGGAACTGTCCGCCGGCGAACAGTTCGGTACACCTCTAATGGTAACACCAAATTAAAAAGATAATGGCCAAAATAACCAATCCTTTAATTTTGAGTGGATATGGTTGGTTGACCAAGGCTTCTTTCATACAGTCCGCCTCCATAGGCGGATCCGTGCTGCTCAGCACGCCTGTCCGCTCTCATCCGATCCCATCTGATCCGATCCCCTGGACGGATGGAAAATAGGGTTTACATCCGTCCGGATTTCAAAGACAGCATCGGATGCGGATGGCAGCGGGTGTCTCCGCTGATATCCGCTGCCCCATAGGGATGCATGGAGGATCCAACAGATCCACTCAAAAAACTGACAGGCAGATCTGATCGGAGCGCTCGTGTGAAAGGACCCTAACACAATCTTCTTGTAGCTCTTGGGAATACTTAATGTGAAACATGGATTGCAGGAGAAAACTTACCAGGAAAGGTTAAAGGACCTTAACATGTATAGCTTGGAAGAAAGAAGAGACAGAGGGGATATGATAGAAACTTTTAAATACATAAAGGGAATCAACTCGGTAAAGGAGGAGAGCATATTTAAAAGAAGAAAAACTACCACAAGAGGACACAGTTTTAAATTAGAGGGGCAAAGGTTTAAAAGTAATATGAGGAAGTATTACTTTACTGAGAGAGTAGTGGATGCATGGAATAACCTTCCTGCAGAAGTGGTAGCTGCAAATACAGTGAAGGAGTTTAAGCATGCATGGGATAGGCCTTAAGGCTATCCTTCATATAAGATAGGGCCAGGGACTATTCATAGGATTCAGATATATTGGGCAGACTAGGTGGGCCAAATGGTTCTTATCTGCCGACACATTCTATGTTTCTATGTTTCTATGAAACTTCAGCATCTGATTCAACTGAACTCCTCTAATTATCAGCCTAAAGCTGGCCATTTATGGGATATTGTACTCTAACAGTGGCTCCTGATGGAGCAATAAAATTTTTTCCAAAATGTCTCTTTGACCATAGTCAATTAAACAATCTATTTCTGTCAAGTGGGGAAGTCCTCACACCTCGTTAAACTGGCCAAAATTTTAATCATTGCATGGCCAGTTTTACTCTCATGTCTTTACTCTGCCTAATAGAGAATGTAGCGGCAGCAGAAAGACTGGATTAGCTTCATAATGAAAGCAGGGAGGGCCCATGAGAGTAGTAAGTAGCTTCATAAAGATACAAAGGCTGGTTGCTAATTCTACCAAAAATGCATTCTGTATACGAGTTCTGTGGGCTTATTCTCTAAAGCAGCCTTGCTACAAGTGATGGGCTGAAAACCCCCCTGTTGGGTTTGCACCAGAACATCTCGAATAGGGAAATAGTTCTAACGAACATGCAAACTCTATTAAAGTCTATGGGACACGAACATGAAAAACCAAAAGTCCTCATTTTAAAGACCTATATGCAAGTTATTGCCATAAAAAGTGTATCGGGACATGGGTACTGCCCTGGGGGACATGCATCAATGCAAAAAAATGTTTTTAAAACGATCAATTTTATTGATGCTTAAAGTGAAACAATAAAAATTAATAATTCCTTTAAATATCGTGCCTGGGGGGGTCCCCTTGATGTGCCTGTAAAGTGGCTCATCTGTATGATGTATGGAGCCTGCTGCGGCAATACTGATATTTCTAAAGGAAAAAAGGTAATTTAAATTTGCTTGCGACAGTAGTGTATTGCTGGCTACTGGCAATACAGATAAAAAAATTGGCGTAGGGTCCCCACGACCATACCAGGCACTTCACCAAAATTAAAAAAAAAAAAAAAAAATGCTGTAGGGTCCCCCCCAAAATCCATATCAGACTCTTATCCGAGCATGCAGCCTGGCAGGGTCAGTAAAGGGGAGGGGACAAGCGAACGCCCCCCTGCCTCCTGAACCTTACCAGGCTACATGCCCTCAACATGAGGGGGGCTCTGGGGCAGGGGGGTTCTGCCCCCAAACCCCAATGCACCCTGTCCCCATGTTGATGGGGACAAGGGCCTCTTCCATCCCTGGGCTGTGGTTTTCGGGGGTTCACGGGTGGGGGGGCCTATTGGAATATGGAAGCCTCCTTTAACAAGGGGCCCCCAGATCCTGGCCCCCCTATGTGAATAGGTATCAGGTACATTGTACCCCTACCCATTCACCAAAAAAGTGTACAAAAAAAGTCCTTTATTCAAAAATAAAAAATAGTGTCCCTCGATGTAAATCCATCATCAATCATGCCGCCCGACGACCCATTCTCAGTGAACGTTTCCTGCGGATTGCGTATTTGCGGTTTGACAGTTCTTATATATGAAATGGGCGGGGTCACGCCAGTGACATCACCAGGTGGTCTTGCCCCCTTGTGACATCACCGGCTGGTGCATGCTGGGTCGGTGATGTCACATGCAGTGCGGGGATGTAAGCAGATGCAGGATTGAGAGCCAGGAAAGTCGTCAGCCAAGCCAGGTCATGCACAGAGGAACACAGGGAACAGAAGACTGCTAGCAGTGATGCACTTTGGAGCACAAACACAGGGGCAAGGACTGCAAGTCATCGGGTGATATAAATAGTCAGGTGTGCAACATTATCACTGAGCGATGCCCAGGCAGCAGGCAAGTGATGATGCAAACAGAGTTTATAAGAGACAGCAGTCTGCACATGTCCAAGATGGCTGCCGATAGGATGGCAAGGTAAGACCTTGACAGTTGGAAGCTAGCAAAATCAAGATTCAGGAATAGGATAGGCAGCATAGGCAGTCTTCAAGAGATCCCAGAACCCTAGTAAATTCAATCAGTTAAAACAGCATCAGGGGCTTGATAGCTGCTGTTGATCCAGGTTTGATTCATTTTAATAAATGTCAGCCGGTAAACGGAGTCTGTGGACAGATGCCCAGGCAGCAGGCAAGTGATGATGCAAACACAGTTTATAAGAGACATCAGTCTGCACATGTCCAAGATGGCTGCCAACAGGAAGGCAAGGTAAGACCTTGACAGTACCCTGCCCACAATGGCCCCCCTCCACGGAGCAAAACAGTTTCTGAGGAAAGCGAGCATGGAAAGCGTGGATAAGGGCCGAGGCATGAACATCAGTGGAGGGAACCTTGGAGTGTAACCCTTCCAGTGCACCAGGTATTGAACCTGACCTCGGAACAGATAGAATCCAAGATGCTGCTAATCTCATACTTCTTATGATTGCCCACAGGAATGGGACGAGGGCGAGGAAGGGAAGAAGTATAGCAATTGCAAACCAGTGACTTCAAAAGTGACTCGTGAAAGACATTGGAGATACGCATGCCAGGAGAAAGATCAAGGGCATAGACTACCGCGTTCACCTTACAGAGGATGCGAAAAGGCCCAACAACTGCACTCTCTCCCTGACCTGGTACAAAGGAGCAGATAAAGGTTTCGGGTCTGCCTGGAGCTTCTGACGCTGTGCAGAGACCCGTAAAAACTCTTGGATCTACACCCAAGAGGAACGGAGGACACGAAGATGATCCTCGACAGCTGGGATGTCCTGTGGCGAGAACGACTCAGGTAACACAACAGGTTGGAGACATTCCAGAAGACGAGTTGCAGTGGAGAAATCGCTCCAGAGCTTGGTTGGAAAGCTCAGCAGCACCATTGGACTCCGGATTGTAGGCCGAGAAGAAGGAGAGTTGAATACCCAACTGGGAGCAAAAGGCGCGCTAGAACCTGGAGACAAACTGTCTCTCACGGTCCGAGACAATCTCCTTAGGCAACCTGTGTAAGCGGAAAACCTCCCTGGCAAACACAGAGGCAAGCTCCTAAGCAATAGGCAGCCGCTTAAATGAAACGCAGTGGCAGATTTTGGAGAACTGGTCAACAACCATGAGGATAACCATGTAACCTCAAGTTGCGAGAAATTCCACAATAAAATTCATGGCCAGGTGAGACCAGGGATGCTCCCCATTGGGAATATGATGCAGTAGGCCCAAGGGAAGGTGCCGTGGAGATTTGTTCTGGGCACATAAGTTCCAGGTAAATTTCCGAAAGTAGTTGGCAAACCCAAGGAAATGCTGGATGGAACAGGGAACACTAGGGCGAGACCATTGTAGAACAGCTGAAATCTTCCGAGGCACCATGGAGAACCCTTCAGCAGAAATGATGTAGCCCAAGAGGTAACCTAAAACAGCTGGAATTCACATTTCTCAAGCTTACAGAAAAGCCCATTCTCACTTAACCATTGCAGCACCTGACTGACATCCATGTAGTGTGATTAAATGGAGTCTGAGTAAATCTAGATGTCGTAAAAATTGACTACCACGCATCGCTGCAACATATCACGAAAGACATCATTGATTAACTCCTGGAAGAAAGCGGGCACATTGCACAAGGGCATCACTAGATATTCATAATGACCGGTTCTGGTATTAAACGTGGTCCTCCACTCATTGCCCTCCTTCATCCTTACGAGGTTATACGCGGCCCTTAGGTCAAGCTTGGTAAAGACCGTTGCTCCCCTGAGGCGGTTGAACGATTCAGTAATCAATGGAATGGTGTATGCATTCTTGACCTTGATGTGATTGAGGTCCCTATAATCAATGCAAGGTCTCAACTCACCCCCCTTCTTTACAAAGAAAAAAAGGGCACCCGCTGGAGAAGTGGACTTGAGAATGTGCCCCCGGGCAAGCGCATCTGCCATGTACTCCTACATGGTTTTATTCTTCAAAACCGAGAGAAGATACCAAGAGAGGATAAACCCTACCATGAGGGTGAATGGCATCAGGTTGCAAGACTATGGCACAATTGTACACACAATGAGGAGGAAGAGTACCAGTGAACACCTTGTCAAATTTATCTTGATACTCATGATATTCAGTAGGCAACACTGAATTCGAGGAGGTACAAAATACCTTAACAGGCCCATGGATACAAACAGCACAACACTGTGGAGACAAAGAGGATCTTGAATGACTGCCAATTAAAGGTCGGATTGTGTTTCTGAAGCCAAGGGTACCCCAAAACAACAGAGTCGTTTGGGGACGATATAACCTGGAAACAGGTTGACTCCCTGTGAACAGCCCCTATCACCTTAGGTACGAGCGTTTCCTGGATGGGTAGGACAAGATTTCAGGAAATACCAACCAAGGCCACAATACAGACACCAGCCCTCCCTCCTACTAAAGGTCCACTCAGCCTCGGAAAGACAAGTGAACCCCAGCTGCATGGGTTTACAGCCAGACGCACCATCCCCAGGAGGCATGGGAGGTGAGGGAGGAATGGGTGGGAAAGAAAATTTAGGAGCCAATCTGGTAGGAGGCCTCTGCAGGCGCTCCATAAACGATGGTCTCTGCCTGAGCCTTGTATTGATCAAAATCAAGAATGAAATGAGAACCTCAAGCTCGTCAGGGAGATCCTTGGCCGCAATCGTGTCCTTCAATGCATCGGAGAGACGATGAGAGAAGACAGCCACCAGAGCCTCATTATTGCAGCCCACCTCTGCTGCCAGGGTACGAAATTCAATGGCATACTCGGTAACGGTTTGTAAACCCTGTTGAATGGACAGGAGCAGCTTAGCAGCAGAGGCAGAGTGAGCAGGCACATCGAATACCCTACGAAAGGAGGCAACAAAACTCAGGTAATCGAGTATCACAGGATTATCGTTCTCCCATAAGGGATTCGCCCAGGCCAAGGCCTTGTCCAAGAACAATGAGATTAGGAAGCCCATCTTGGACCTGTCCGAGGTAAAAGCCTGAGGAACCATCTCAAAATAAATGCCCACTTGGTTTAGGAAGCCACAACACTGACTCGGTTCACCTCCATAGAGCTGTGAGAGGGGGGCTGAACCAGTCATCCCTCTGGAAACAGCGACTCCAGCTGCAGCTGCAGGAGCAGGGGCGGCAACAGGAGCAGAAGCAGAAGGAACCACTGGCCTAGCAGCACCAGGAGCAAGGTTTGCTATGCATTCAAGCAATGTCTACAATGCCTGAGCGAAGTGACCCAAAATCGGATCTTGTTGATCGAACCTGGTACCAGCATGGGGAGCATAGGAGCACCTGCATCATCAGGATTCATGGCCCTTGTGTACTGTCAGGGTGTCAGGAAACCAGACCACATTAAGATGCAAGTAAATTAAGGCAGTTTATTATAGCAACAACAATAAATGCACAGCAAGAGAGAGGAGTGAAATCAGGAACAACCGGGGTCAAGTCCAGAAGCGGGTATTCATCAAAGCCAGGTCATGAGGGGAGGAAGACGGAGAACAGAAGACTGCTAGCAGTGATGCACCTTGGAGCATAAACACAAGGGCACGGACTGCAAGTCATCAGGTGATATAAATAGTCAGGTGTGCAACATCATTACTGAGCGACACCCAGGCAACAGGCAAGTGATGATGAAAACAGAGTTTATAAGAGACAGCAGTCTGCACATGTCCAAGATGGCTGCCAACAGGATGGCAAGGTAAGACCTTCACAGTTGGAAGCTAGCATAATCAAGATTCAGTAAAAAGATAGGCAGCATAGGCAGTCTTCAAGAGATTCCAGATCCCTAGTAAATTCAATCAGTTAAAACAGCATCAGGGGCTGTATAGCTGCTGTTGATCAAGGACTGATTCATTTTAATAAATGTCAGCCGGTCAACGGAGTCTGTGGACAGACGCATACTTTTATCTGTCACAAAACCTCCAGCAGCACTGAATGTCCATTTGGAACGCATGCTGAAAGCAGGACAGGCCAGTTTCTCGATTGCATATTGAACAAGTTCTGGCCAGTGGTCCATCCTTAAGACCCAGTAACCCAGTGGATGCTCAGTTGGAAAGGTCTCCAAGTCTGCACTTGCCCCTAGATAATCCTGCACCATATGATGCAGATGCTGCCGATGGTTGCCTAAACCTAGCAGCCCTGCTCGCTGAAGACTAAAGAATTGTTATCCACTTGCCAACCGCCAGCAGTACATACCGTATACTGTCGCAAGTCAGCTC
Source organism: Pelophylax lessonae (assembly GCF_965119305.1). Lineage (NCBI taxonomy): Eukaryota > Metazoa > Chordata > Amphibia > Anura > Ranidae > Pelophylax > Pelophylax lessonae. The sequence goes on from NC_138769.1 coordinate 102,031,992, forward strand.
TGTCCCACAAAATGACGTAACTGTACGTTGTTTCGCGGGACAGCTAATGGGGGCATGCGCCGATTGGCTACAGCGGGAGCAAATCAGCGGGTCCATCGGCCGCGAGTGCTGCCGGGCACCAGTGATCGCTCCCTGTGGAGACAGAACGGTGGTCTGCCGTTGGAAACACGGCAGACGGCTGTTCTGCCAGTTATGAACACAGGGATCCTGTGTTCCTCTTATTTAGGAACACAGGTCTGCAGCAAGCCAATCCCCCACACAGTTGGAAAGCACCCCCTAGGGACACATTTAACCCTTTGATTGCCCCTGGTGTTAGCCCCTTCTCTGCCAGTGTCATTAGTACAGTAACAGTGCATATTTTTAGCATTGATTACTGTAGTAATGTCACTGGTCCCCTCAAAAGTGTCAAATATGTCAGTTAGGTGTCTGATCTGTCCGCTGCAATGCTGCAGCCCCGTCAAAAATCGCTGATCGCCGTCATTACTAGTAGAAAAAAATAAAAATTAAATAAATATTTCCCCTAGTTTGTAGACACAATAACTTTTGCCCAAACTAATCAATATACGCTTATTGGGATTTTTTTTTATCAAAAATATGTAGCAGAATACAAATTGGCCTAAAATGATGAAAACATTTGATTTTTACATTTTTTTTATTGGGTTTGTTATATAGCAGAAAGTAAAAAATATAGTTTTTTTATAGGTTTTTTATTTCAGAATTTTCGCTTTTTTTGTTTATAGTGCAAAAAAAAAAAAATCACAGAGGTCATCAATTACCACCAAAAGAAAGCTCTATTTGTGGGAAAAAAGGACATCAATTTTATTTGGGTACAGCATCGCACGATTGTGCAATTGTCAGTTAAACTAATGCAGTGCCGTATCGGAAAAAATGGTCAGGTCATTAAGGGGGAAATCCTTTTGGTCCAGAAGTGGGTAAATGCATTGGTCAGCTGGCCGCCTTCACCGCTCCTCTTTTGACCGAACAAAACCTCAGAAACATGTTGCCCATGAAATGGTAACTTCCCAGTGTCTGGGAGGTTACCACAAATTTTTCTTCAAGGCGTCCTCAAGAGGTTTGATGCTCTGCTCCCTCTGCGAAGGCAGGATGAGCTCTGCAACTTTACCCTTGTAACGTGGATCAAGAAGGGTTGCCAACCAGTAATGATCCCTCTCCTTGATACCACAAATCCTCTGGTCCCTTCGCAGGCTTTTCAGAATCAGGGAGTCAATGCAGCATTAGTTTGAGAAGGCATGTGATTCTGAGTCTTCTGGGTCACTAAGGATGACATTGTCAGTAGTGATGGACGAACATCGGCCGGGGCGGTTCGCGAACGTTATCCGCAAACTTTCTCAAATGTTCGCAAACCGCAAGTTCGCGGCGGGCCCCATTGACTTTAAAGGCAGGCGAACTTTAAAAACCTTCAGGTCATATTTGCAGCCACAAAATACTTACTAGCTGTGCACAAATAGTCCCACAACATGGACACTGTCATAACAGAAGTATTGCTATTGGAAAAGTTGCCCTAAAAAATTTTTTTATTTTGCAGCAAAATAATTTTTATTTTTCTTTTCTAAATCAGCCAGAACTGACAGCAGCAGGTAAATACATGTCAAATACATATAGGGTCCATTCACACGTCTGTAAAATGGGTCCGCATCTGTTCCACAATTTGGCGGAACGTTTACAGACCCATTGATTTTCAATTCCAGTCTGAAAAATTAGGCATTCACAGGATAAAGAAGTAAGTGTGGGCCAGTACAGGCCCCAAAAAGTAGCCAACAGGCGTTCACCTGACAGCAAAGAACGTTGTCTTCTGTGGCTGGAGGTACATTAGGCATTCACAGGAAAAATAAGTAAGTGTCGCCCATTCCAGGCCCCAAAAATTAGCCCACATGCGTTCATCTGACAGCTAAGAACGTTGTATTCTGTGGCTGAAGGTACATTAGGCATTCACAGGATACAGAAGTAAGTGTCGGCCATTCCAGGCCCCAAAAATTAGCCCACATTCGTTTACCTGACAGAAAAGAATGTTGTATTCTGTGGCTGGAGGTACATTAGGCATCTACAGGATAAATAAGTAAGTGTCGCCCATTCCAGGTGCCAAAAATTAGCCCACATGCGTTTGCCTGACAGCTAAGAACATTGTATTCTGTGGCTGAAGGTACATTAGGCATTCACGGGATACAGAAGTAAGTGTCGCCCGGTCATTACAGGCCCCAAACTTTAGCCCACAAGCGTTCACCTGACAGCTAAGAATGTTGTATTCTGTGGCTGGAGGTACATTAGGCATTGACAGGATAAACAATCGTCGGCCATAAAAGGCTGCATAATTTAGGCATTCAATGGACATAAAATGCCTTTTATGCCGCTGTATTTACTGAAGACAAGGACCATGAATTGTTATGGGTGGATGGCGGTCTGGCGGATATTTGTGGCCTGTCATGAGGAATTTTAATCAAACATGGTCTACTGGTCATATGTGTTGAATTCCTCTGAGATCCATGCCTCATTCATTTTTATAAATGTGAGGTAGTCAACACTGTCATGAGCTAGGTGAGTGCGCTTATCGGTCACGATCCCCCCTGCTGCGTTGAACGTCCTTTCGGACAGGACACTGGATGGGGGGCAAGCCAACAGTTCCATCGCAAAGTGTGCAAGCTCTGGCCAGAGGTCAAGCCTGCCCACCCAGTAGTCCAGGAGTTTATCACTCCTCAGAGCGTCCACATCGGCCGTTAACCCAATGTAGTTGGACACCTGTCGGTCTAGGCCTTCCCTGATGCTGGATCTGGAGTACAGCTGTGGATGGGTTGGCTGAAAGAATGATCTCATATCAAAAGTGACCAACACATCTTCAAACCGCCCTCTTCTTGCAGGATCTGTTGGATTGCTACCCACAACTGTTTCTCTGTGAGTGGAAATTCCTCTGCCAGCGCACGCAAAAGCAGAATGCAGCATTTCTCTAAGCAAGGCCTGGAAGTGCTGCATTCTGTCCGCCCTCTGTGATGGTGGTAACATTTCCGCCAGTTTTTGTTTGTACCAGGGGTCTAAGTATGTTGCCACCCAGTACTGGTCCTTGCCCTTTATGCTTTTTATACGGGGGTCCCCCTTAAAACACTGGAGCATGAAGGCCCCCATTCGCACTAAACTGGAAGCGGTGTAGTGGCCTGCTTCCAGCTCATCATACAGGATAATGTCATCCTCGTTCTCCTCCCCCCATCCACGGATAACACCAGGGATCCCAGAAAGGTTTAAAGCATGCTCTTCTTGCTCCTCCTCATCCGCCCCGGCACCATCCTCCTCTGACTCCTCTTCATACTCCTGTTGTTGACTTGTATCAGATGGAGTAGCACCCCCTGGGAATCCATCCAACATTGCGACTTCCTCATCTTCCTGCTCTTCGACGGCTTGATCAATGACACGACGCAATGCACGCTCCAGAAAGAAGGCGTAAGGTACAATGTCACTGATGGCGCCCTGGTTGCGACTGACCAGTTTGGCGATCTCATCAAATCGCCGCAGAAGCCTGCATGCGTCGTGCATGAGCAGCCACTGGCACGGTAAAAAAACCAAGCTCCCCAGAACCTGCCCTGCCGCAGAGTTTCTGCTGGAGCAGCCTATCAAGCATATACAAGGTTGAGTTCCATCACGTCGGGCAGTCACAAATAGGATGCCTGACGGGCAGGTTGTGTCGCTGCTGAATGTCAGCAAGGCAAGCCATGGCTGTGTAAGATCTTCTGAAATGGCCCGAGATTTTCCTGGCCTGCCGCAAGACGTCCTGGACCCCATGGTATTTGGCAACGAATCGCTGCATCACCAAGTTCAGGACGTGTGCCATGCATGGCACGTGTGTAACTTTGCCCTGTTTCAGCGCGCTCAGCAGATTGGCACCGTTGTCGCACACCACTTTACCAACTGTCAACTTGAGCGGTGTCAGCCACTGATCTGCCTGTGAACGCAAAGCTGTAAGGAGTGCAGGACCAGTGTGGCTCTTGGCTTCCAGGCACAACAGATGCAGCACAGCATGGCAACGTCTCACCTGGCATGTGGGATAGGTTCTGGGGATCTTGGGCGGCGCAGCGGAAGAGACGGTAGCAGCGGAAAAGGAGGAGTCAGCCGAGGATGAGAGGGAGGATGGAGTAGGAGGAGGAGGAGAAGAAGAGGCAGGCCTGCATGCAATCCGTGGCGGTAAAACCAAATCTACACGGGTGCCACAGGTTACATGCTTGACAGCCGTCAGAAGGTTCACCCTTTGGGCAGTAAAAGTTATATACCTTCCCTGCCCGTGTTTGCTGGACCATGTGTCTATGGTCAGATGTATCTTGGCACCGACACAGTGTGCCAGAGATATATTCACTTGCTGCTGAACATGGCTATATAGCTCTGGAATGCCCTTCTGTGAGAAATATTTCCTTCCTGGGACCTTCCATTGTGGTGTTCCAATGGCCACAAATTTCCAAAAAGGCCTCCGAGTCCACCAGTTGATATGGCAGTAGTTGGTGGGCTATCAGTTCCAACAAGCCAGCAGTCAACCGTTGGGCAAGAGGGTTATCTTGGGTCATCATTTTTTTACGCTCCAACATTTGGGCCACGGAAGCCTGCCTTTTTCCAGAACAACGTGAGGACGGCATGATGGAAGGTGGAGTGGAGGCCAATTGTTAGGAGACAGGAGAAGGAGAAGAGGCTGGATGGTGAGAGCCTGGAGTGTGGCTTTGTGGGTTCTGATGGCGTTGCGCCCACTGGGCTCGGTGATGGGAGTCCAGGTGCCTTCTTAAGGCGGTCATCCCTAGGTGAGTGTTGGGCTTACCGCGACTTATGCGTTGACTGCAAAGGCTGCAGATGGCAACACTATTGTCACCTGCGGACACATTAAAAAAAGCCCACACTGCGGAGCCATGTGCTGGCATCCTGGGAGCGCCAGATGTGACTGTACATGGTTCATGGCTCACTCCTGATGCATTAGCAGTCTGCTTTGTCCCTCCTGTAAAATGTAAGTTCCGCCTGCTTCTCCTCCCTATCTGCTGGTCCATCCCTCCCTCTGAACTCCCCTCCTCTTCCTCTCTTGTGGGCGCCCACGTGATGTCCATAGAAACGTCATCATCTTCGTCACCTTCCCCACCACTAATATTCAAAATCTCGGAGTAGGCAGCAACAGCGGGGACCAACCTCCTTTGGCTGATCTGTGTACTGTCGTCAGACTGCTGGTTGGCGGCTGTTGCTACCTCCTCTCCCTGATCCGATGCCAAGAATGGCTGCCCATCGCAAATGTCTTGTGATGGATCGGAAAATAATTCCAGTGACTCAAGCGGAGGGTATATGGTGGTGTTGGTGCTGGTGTCTTTGGGGGTGCACACAGCAGAGAGTGAAGAGGGTGCCGATAGAGAGGAGGAGGAGGGTACAGAAGAGTAAGGCTGAGTGAGCCACTCAACCAAGTCTGGTGCGTCCTTTGACGTAATCAAACGCACCTTCTGAAACTTCACACTTTGGCTCAGGCCTACTGCTCCTGCCCTACCCCTACCACCCCTGCGTAAGGGCCTGCCTCTTCCTCTGCCTGTCATTTTTTAAATTACCCTGTGACTAAAGTCTCTAGAGAAGCACAATATATGTGGAAGAAGGTATATAACACCCCGCTTCAATCTGTGGTTTTGGGGGGCCACTGGTCTATCACACCAGTTATACAAAAAAATGGCCAGTAACTGTTGTCACTGTGTGTAGCACAGTTAACGCAGCAAAAAAAGGCAATTTTTTTGCAGGACACAAATACACTTATAAAAGTATACTGTTAGATAACACCCCGCTTCAATCTGTGGTATTGGGGGGGCACTGGTCTATCACACCAGTTATACAAAAAATTGGCCAGTAAGTTTGGCACTGTGTGTAGCAGAGTTAACGCAGCAAAAGAGGCAATATTTTTGCAGGACACAAATACACTGTTATAAAAGTATACTGCTAGAGAACACCCCGCTTCAATCTGTGGTTTCGGGGGGCCACTTGTCTATCATACCAGTTCTACAAAAAATTGGCTAATAACTGTTGTCACTGTTTTATTATAGAATGTGGGATGTAAATATGGTGCTTGGGTGCAATACTTTTGTGCTTGGTGCACCATAAACTGTTTTATTATAGTATATATTATAGAAGGGGGGACAGCAATTGCGCCCTAAATAACATTAGTGCTGCTGTGCCACAAAAAAAAGAAAACTCCTGCTGATGCAGAAGGAATGGCACCTGTGACGCAGAAGGGAGGACAGCAATCATGCCCTAAATATTATTAGTGCTGCTGTGCCACGAAAAAAATACACACTGCTTACGCAGAAGGAATAGCACCTGTGATGCAGAAGGGGGACAGCAATTATGCCCTAAATATTATTAGTGCTGCTGCGCCACAAAAAAAACCCTGCTGGCGTAGAAGGAATAGCATCTGCGGTGCAGAAGGGGGGGACAGCAATTATGCCCTAAATATTATTAGTGCTGCTGCGTCACAAAAAATAAAAATCACTGTTAACGCAGAGGGAATAGCACCTGTGACACAGAAGGGGGAGTATTAATATTGCAGCAGAACCTGATGCTGCAAAAAAAAAAAAAAAAAAAATGGGATCAGTGAGGTGACACAGATGGGTTGTATACAACAACACTTCAGTGGCACCACTACACTGTGTTACACAAGAATCCCAGCAAAGCACTTAACTGACAGCACTACGCTGACTGCACTACATTGTGTTACATAAGAATCCGCCCTGCACTACACTGCACTGACTGCATTAAACTGACTGAAAACACAAACCACTATCTACCTGCCTAATCTCCACTCCTAACACACTACACAGGGCTGCCCTGTAAGCAGCCTTATATAGTGTGGGGCGTGGACTTAGCCCCTGAGCCATGATTGGCTAAAGGCACCCTGCCTTTGGCCAATCATGGCTCTGACAGGACATTGTGCTGTGATTGGCCAAAGCTTACAGGTCAGGTGCGTGCTTTGGCAAATCACAAGCACCTAATGCACTGCAATTGCACAGTGCATTATGGGGAGCTTGTCAGCGGGCAAACTTCTCACTGAGCATCACAGGTGTTCGTGTGTTCAGCGAATACACGTACACACAATGTTCGAGTCGAACATAAAGCCCATCACTACTTACTACCCTGGAGGAACCCCTAAAATATTCTTCAGGTCTCAGGGAATCCCTTCAAAAAGCAATTTATCAGGGGTCATTAGAAAAATGGTTCTTACATTGGTGGTAAGTAGAAAGAATGCAAACCTTTTAGATACACAAAAGGATGAGCAGGGTCATACTGCTGGATTTGCCAAGCATTGGATCAAGAATTATGCAGGTGCCAGCAGATAGGAGGTTAATCATCTACAGCTCAAGGGAACCCCTAGCTACCTCTAGAGAAACCCTAGGGTTCCATAGAACCCTGGTTGAGAATGGATACTCTAAAAAGGACGTTATTAAAATGTCCAAATGTTATATTTATAGTTTTGCCTTACCATATAGAAAAATGTATTTGTCATTTTATTAGTAAAGGTCCAACCGAATGATAGAAAACGAGTCCACACAACCTGACTTCTGGGCTACCAGAAAGCCGAGCCATTCTGCTGCTTACTCATTTGGATTTGATTATGTCTGTTATTCTCCCACAACAAGATTATGTAAGCATTAAATAAAAATGTAACAAGTGCTATAGGCACAGTACATGTCATCTATCCCCCTTTTCCCCAACAAAATGCCATACTGGGCTGGCCATGACACAAATAAGACCTTTCTACAGTAATATCGCAAACTAAGGTGATTGCAACATGGAGACATATATGTATTCTTTACAAACAGGGGAGGACTGGGAAGGGGGGCAGGGTGGCAATTGCCCCCTGGGCCGCTTGATGCTGGGTAAAAAGGCTGCACTCAGAGCTGGGTTAATGTAGGGGCCAGACACTGTAAATAGCTGCTGGTTGCCACTACACAATGTTATATTTGCAGAGCTGCAGTGGAGCGGTATGAATGTGCGGAGTACGCTCCTGTAACCGGCCGGCACAATACTAACAGTCACTTCCCTGTCAGGCAGAGTGATCTCTGCTTGACAGGAGCTTCCTAGGCCCCGCCTGGCGTGATGTCATGTATTTTTGTCGGCTAATAACATTAAATTAGGTTACCACATTGCATCATGTTGGTCTTGCTTCATAACATCAATCTCAATTATAAAACCAGGTGGGCATGGATGGTAAGCTGATTTGATGGTTCAATGGGCCACTTGACTGGACTTGCCCCCTAGGCCTAAGGCTGCCAGCCCTCCCCTGTTTACAAATGTTACAATACTTTCAATTAGAAAATTGTTTTGGAAAAGCAAGTCATGGTGCCCCACCATGTTGACAAATTAAGTATTTTTCCATTAAATTCCCTAATATTTGTGTTTTACAGGACCTCTCTGGAATGCCATAATGGGTCAGAGCGTAACACCAGACTGGGACTCAAGCGTTGCAGTCTCACCAAAGGACATCGACTTCCTTACACAAACAACAATTTACGCTGTGACCCCTGATGAGACCAACGCAGGCTGGTTTATAGTAGTAGTGATCGCGTTCTTTGCCTTTATTATCATCTCCTCCATGGTAATCAACCAGATCTACTCGGAACCAGAAGAGGAAGACCTCCTTGCAGATTTCTTGGACAATAAGTCAAGCAAGAAAAAGAAATCTTTGAAAATATTTGAAAGGAAGCCACTTAATTTTGTGAACCAGGGTTATTCTGATACAACCATGAGCAATCAAGATAGTGAACATCATAAAGGACTTGTGATTGAACCCAAAAAAGCAGAAAGGGATGACAAAAATTCATTATCCGGGCCAAATCAAGCCTCAGAAGCAGTTATATGCATCTCAACAATATTCTAAATTCTCATGACTCTTATACTGAAACAGCCCTGTTTTTTTTTTTTAACAATTAGATATGACTTTTATCTCTCAACCTGTATCAGGAGAGAATTATTTTGCCCCAATAAGATATCAGTCAACAGGGTTTGCCAAAATTTTTATATAATGTAAATAAACTGAAAAAGTAATCTAACTGTTGGGTAGGGTCACCATTTTCAGTTTTTGTTCTTTGCCAGTTATAGCTTGCTATTATCAGCCTGATGACAGGGAGCCAATTGGTAAAAGGGAAACCAACTGGCTCAGCATTTGAAGAGAAGAGATAGGTTGCTTGCGTATTGAGTTGAGAGCTCCATGAGTGTCGAAAATGAACAGCCATTTTTTTCTCATTTGCAACAGCCATATTTCACCATCTTGTAGAAGTTCACCACTAGGGATGAGCTCATGTTTGTTCAGACACAATTCCAAACCCACCTAGAAGCTTTTAAAGCCAACAGCCTATCACAGGTGGCAGAAGCATTCCCCATCCTACAACTCCATGTGTGCAAGGGTGTGCATATGTGCAGCTGCATGGCTAGGAAAGTCTCCTCCACCTTTGGTAAGCTGTTAGGTTTATTAGCCTCCGGGCGGGATAGCTCAAGCAAATTTGTTTTTGTGTCCAAACACGCCTGAGCTCATCACTTTTCATCACCTAAAGTACACAGTGGCTTAGTGGTTGGCACTTCCACCTTGTACCACAAGGGTTCTTGATTTGAATCCCAACCAGAACGCTACCTGTATGGAGTTTGCATGATCTCCCCATGCTTGTCTGAGTTTTCCCTCAGATTTCAAAGACATGCCGGGAGGCAAATAGGCTCCTGTCCAATCTAGGACCTTATACTGTAAGCGCTTTGATTGCAGGAACTCATGATAATGTGCAATACATGAAGCACTATGAAAAATTGTTGGCTAAATACCTATAATAAGGTGTTACGTCTGTCCTGGGAAAGTACTGAGCATATCCCCAGTGCTACTCCTAGCAAACTCCTGCCTAATTCCAAGTTATGTGGATGAAGTACACTATGAGCTAGTAACTATTTTTAGAGAAAAGGTACCTCTCAGTTCACAATAGTTCTCGGTTTTAAAGCCCATGCAAACCCTAACCAACTTACATTTAGTTTGTTAAAACAGCATGTGTATTATAAATATTTTCCATTTTTAAAATAAAAGTATTTTTACCTTGTTTTCATGTTTTGTTGCTTCCTCAGGGTAATTGATCTCCTGCAGCCACTTTGCAGACATTTCTGCAAAAATGGCATTTGTCAGTGAGGGATTCTTTATGGTGACATCAATGGTCAGTTATAGTCTCCATAAGCCTGTCTGACAGGGTGACCCAATAGAAGAACAACTAGGAGATGGGAACAGAGCCTGCACAAGGACAGTCATGGTAGGCTCACTAGGTATTATTTTAACGAAAGCTAGTTTAGAAATATTGGAGATGAATTTTGAAATTACTGTACATTAACAAGGTAAATCTTTTGTGAGATTGTAATAATTGGGGTCTACAAATACTTTAAAGCCCAACTCCAAAGTTTAGACAACATATGCTTTTGCAGTGGTGTCCACCTACACTGCAAGGCTCAACAGCTAGTTCCAGGGGTTCAAGTATAGTAATGGGTGAACTGTTCGGCCTGAGGATGAGTTCGGGCCAAACATTGGCTGTTCGTCCATTCGAGGGACACCCAAATCATCGGGGTGTTCGACTGTTTGTTCAGCCAGCCAAATAACCACAATGTACTGCGCAGCAGAAAAGTGCATTGGAAGCCCTGATTGGCTGAAGCAATGAAAACTTTGCCCAATCGGGGTACAGAGCACTGTCAGAGCCATGATTGGAGACAGTAATTAGGACTCTATCCAATCATGGCTCATTGCTCTTAGTCCCACCCAACACTATAAAAGTATTCTTTCAATAGCGGCCATTTGTAGTGTGATATTGGTGTGGAAAGAGATTGAACAGGGCTCTGTTCAGTGCTATTAGAGAGTTAGTGTGCTATAGTGTGCTATTCTGATTCTATTGTTAAGGCCCGTACACACGTACCGATTTTCGGCCGATTTTCGGCTTGTTAGTATGATGCTTCCGACAGCCGACAGCGCACTTTCGGCCGAACAGAATCTGTCGTGCAAGCATCAAAATTTTTGTATGCCGACACCAGAACGGCCGATTGTTCGCCAGTCAGTACAGAATTCGGCCGACAGACAGCAGATTTGCAAGAATGGGCATGCTCAGAAAAGAAAAAACACAGGGAAGGTTAACCATCACATGACATCACTTCTGCAGTCGGCGGACAAAATTTGTGTGCAGTCTTTTGCACTTTTCAGCGGACACGACAGCCCGGAGACAAAAGACGGCCGATCGGTCGGCCGACGATCGGTACGTGTGTACGGGGCTTAAGTGTAGAAAATCAGTTTGGTGGGAAACTAGTGATCATTCAGTCAGTGTGAGTGCAGTAAACGTTCATTTTTACTTTAGTTTGAATCTAGTGATAGTTCAGTCAGTGTGAGTGTAGTGACCTGACCATTAAATTTTACTTTAGTGTAAATTTTTTTGTCAGGACAGGTGTACTGTATTATAGTTCAGTGCGTTAGTGCACATTTAACAAAGTATATTTCTGTGCGTTGCTGCACGTTTAACGCAGTATATTTCAGTGCGTTACGTGGCATTTAACGCAGTATATTTCAGTGTGTTACTGCATGTTTAACGCAGTATATTTCTGTGTGTTCGTGCACGTTTATCCTAGTATACTTCTGTGCGTTATGGCACGTTTAACGCTGTATATTTTTGTGAGTTCCGTGCACATTTAACGCAGTATATCTCTGTGCGCTACTGCACATTTAATGCAGTATATTTCTGTGCCTTAGTTCACGTTTAACTCAGTAGATTTCTGTGTGCTTCTGCACGTTTTAACGCAGTATATTTCAGTGTGTTACGTGCCGTTTAGTGCAGTATATTTGTGCGTTAATGCACGTTTAACGCAGTATATTTCTGTGCGCTAGTGCACGTTTAACGCAGTATATTTCTGAGCGTTACTGCACATTTAACGCAGTATATTTCTGTGCGTTAGTGCACATTTAACGCAGTATATTTCTGTGCTTTAGTGCACGTTTAACACAGTATATTTCAGTACATTGCATGCCGTTTCACGTTCTACATTAAGAACCAGGGCGGTAGTTAGACACCATGCTGAACAAGGTCCTAATGTTATTATTTACCTAAAAACTACTGCTAGATTGTACCAACAAATGGAAGGAGGTGTGGTTTCTAATGATAAGCTGAACAGCCCTGAGTTTGACTTAGCAGGGTTTCCCCAAACTTCAAATAAGCATGGATGCCTAACCCCTTTGAAATCAATTGAAGCCAAATCTGTCAAATTTAAAAAAATAAATAAATTTAAATTCCATAAAGCTGGGGGCAGCGTTTTTTATTTATTTTTTTTGCACTAACATTTACAAAGGGAAAACGTTTTTAAATTGCCGGCAAATGGCTTTGACAGCTATCAATGCCAGCTTCTTTGTTTAAAAAAAAAAAATAAAAATAAGAAAAAAGCCCCCCCATCCAAGAGTCTTCTTTGTATATTGGAGAACCTTTGGAGAGATGTGTGTGCTTTTTTTTTTGTCCGAGTATGATGCTGAGCACGTGCAGTCAACTTCTTTGGTCGACCATGTCAAGGCCTGTTCTGATTGGAACCTGTCCTGTTAAACTGCTGTATCATCTTGGCCATCGTGCTGCAGCTCCGTTTCAGGGTCTTGGCAATCTTCTTATAGCCTATACCATCTTGTATGCATGTAGAGCAACAATTCTTTTTGCAGATCCTCAGAGAGTTCTTTGCCATGAGGTGCCATGTTGAACTTCCAGTGACCAGTATGAGAGAATGAGAGCGATAACACCAAATTTAACACACTAATTGGGGCCAATTTGGACATTTTCACTTAGGGTTGTACTCAGTTTTGTTGCAAGCAGTTTAGACATTAATGGCTGCGTGTTGAGTTATTTTGAGGGGACAGCAAATTTACACTGTTATACAAGCTGTACACTCACTACTTTACATTGTAGCAAAGTGTCATTTCTTCAGTGTTGTCACATTAAAAGATATAATAAAATATTTTCAAAAATTTGAGGGGTGTACTCACTTTTGTGAGATACTGTATATACGTAATTCTGCACTTCTGGATTTTGGGCGCGATCATGTGGTGCCAGTGGCTCGCCCCTGCTGTGATTTTTCACAGGGGGAAAAGATCAGCGGGTCCCGCGGACCTGATGTCTGCCAGGAACCGCCGAACGTTCGGTACACAGACAGAATGCCAGTCTGCCTACGTAAACATGGCAGACTGTCATTCTGACAATACAGAAAACGTGGATCCTGTGTTTCTGTGCAGCAGGAACACCAATCCATGTCTTCCACTAGTAAAAGCACCTCCACAATAGTTAGTAATCACCCCCTAGGCACACATTTAACCCTTTGATCGCCCCTGACATTAACCCCTTCTCTACCAGTGTCATTAGTACAGTGACAGTGCATATGTTTAGCACTGATCGCTGTATTAGTGTCACTGGTTCCCAAAAAAAGTGTTGAAAGTGTCATTTAGGTGTCTGAATATCACAGTCCTGCTATAAGTCGCTGATCACCGCCATTACTAGTAAAACAAAAAATATTAAAAAAAAAAAAAAAGAAAAAAATTAAAATATCCTATAGTTTTTAGACGCGGTAGCGATTATTGAGATTTTTTTGACCAAAAATATGTAGCAGAATACATATTTGCCTAAAATGATGAAGAAGTTATATATAGTTTTATATATATATATATATATATATATATATATATTTTTTTTTTTTTTTAATTGGATGTTTTATAGCAGAAAGTAAAAAAAATATATGCAAAAAAAGAAAGGGGGGGGGGGCAGTGGGACTTTAATTGAGGTAAATGCTGTCTCAAAATAATCGATTGAATAATTAGTAACCAAATATTAGTTTATTAGTGGCTGCGTGATGAAACACAATCACGCAGCACATGTCAATATAACCACTTGCCGACTGGCGCACGACTATTTACGGCGGCAGTCAGCCCCTCACAGGCAAAGTGACGTAGGACTAGCCTGTGAGCCTCTAGGGGGCGAGCGCGCGTGTGACCGGTGGACCCGATGTCCGCCGGTCACTCGCGATCGTCCGGTACAGAGGGAGAAAGGCAGGCGGCTAATGTAAACAAAGCCGCCTGTCATTCTCCCTTGTGTAAGTGCAGAGATCATATGGTCCTGTTATGTAGAATCTCTCTGTAGTTACACACACAGCCACATCCCTTTACGGTTAGAATCATGCCCCTAGGGACACACTTAACCCCTCCTTCTCCAATAAAGTTAACCCCCTTCTCTGCCAGTGTCATTTTTACAGTAACAGTGCATATGTATAGCACTGATTACTGTAATAATGTCACTGGTACCCCCAAAAGTGTCAAAAATGTCAGTCGGGGTCCGATCTGTCCGCCACAATGTCGCAGTCCCGCAAAAAAAAAAAAAATCGCACATCGCCGCCATTACTCGTTAAAAAAAACAATAAATATGACAAAAATCTTTCCCTTAGTTAGTAAACGCAATAACTTTTGCGCAAACCAATCAAAATATGCTTATTGCGATTTTTTTTACCAAACATATGTAGCAGAAAACAAATTGGCCTAAAATTTTAAAAAATATTGATTTTTACATATTTTATGGGGAATTTCATATAAAAAAATGTGAAAAATATTGTTATTTTTGCAAAATTGTCGCTCTTTTTTGGTTTATAGCGCATGATCAAAAAAATCGCACAGGTAATCAAATACCACCAAAAGAAAGCTCTGTTTGTAGGGGAAAAAAAGGACGTCAATTTGGGTACAGCGTCGCACGACCGCGCAATTGTCCGTTAAAGTCACGCAGTGCTGAATCGCAAAATAGGCCCTGGTAGGGAAGGGGGTAAAATCTTCCGGGGCTTAAGTGGTTAAAGACATATTGGTCAATACATAGATAAATAAACAAGACAGGAATAGCACAGACATGGATACCATGGAGAGAAAAACATCTCACAACATGCATGTGTGTAATGCATATAACATCAATGAAATAAAATAATATAATGAAATATCAGACAATGGCACATGTACATGTAAAATACACAATATATGATTGCTTTTTAATCAGGAATAAATATGAAAAAATGAAACCAATATGAAAAAAATCCACATATCCAAAGACTCAACATTTTATTTCAAGAATACTCCATGAATCCATGCCATTAACTATCATCTTATAGCTCTACGCGTTTCGTGGAGTTTACATCCACTCTTCAGGAGCTTTGTAAAAATATCTGTAGATATAAATTAATTGGCACAGGTGTCATTGTGGTAAAAGGAATACACCGGTAAATTCAACACAAAAGCAACAACAAATTCAATACAAAAGCAGGATTATATTATACAAAGAATCAACCAGAAAATCTCCAAGAATAATCTGGGATTTAAAAGATATAGAAAAAAAATCATTCCTCATTGTTGAATGCACCAGAATGGATAAACGCCTGATCCGGCGCTGAAGCGGGTAAACGCCAAAAGGTCCAAGATGGAACAGGGGAGGGGAAACAGATGAACCCCACAAAGGAGATGGGTATAGAGCCGGTGGTTTCAACACATTTGTGACCAGATATTCTGTTTAGGAAAAAAATAATCAAATAGTGTCCATATCGTATATCTACATAATCTAGAAGAAACTTAATCAGAAATTGGTGGTATATGTGAGAAAGACCAATTAGAAATAATATACACCATAAGTACCAAGGATATACACCATAGGTGCCCTATGAGCCGAAAAAGTCCATCAATAACAAGCAAAAGAGGAGACAGCAGAAAAACCATGCTCCAGGAAATGAAAAGAGGGGAGGGGAGGGAGAGAAAGACAAATATTATTATATTATATTATATTATATTATATTATATTATATTATATTATATTATATTATATTATATTATTATATATAAAAAGAGTGAAAGTGCATGGTATGGGATATTAATAAACACTTACAGAAGGGGGTGACAAAAGGGTGATGGTCAGAAAGCCGAGGTGCAGACAGGGCACAAAGAAATTGTATCCTACTGATCCATCAAATTTATACCTCCCCAGATCTAGGCGGGTCCCCACCAGCACCATGCAGACGCTAGAGGAAGGGGCGGGATGAGACGAACCCGGCATCCGGGAGGTGCCGGACTCCACCCACCACGCATATCCCCCCAGCAAAACAAAGAATAAAGAAAAAGTAGGGGTTGTTGAGGCCAATTCGGAGAGGGAAGAAAAGGATACAAACAATTAAAATAAAACAGTTTATTGATGTATATTAAAAATTGTGTAAAGATGAGGGATACAAAGAGGGAAATCCCTCGTATATTCACCAATATATTAAAAACAGCAGCACAGAAATATATCCCTACTAAGGGAACAATACATGCTTCAAGCTGATGGTGACGCAAGAAGTCTTTGATGGTATTCAGTTTAAAGGTCCCAATGAGCCAACGCGTTTCGCATCAGGCTTCTTCAGGGCCAGAAAGACCGAGCAATAACCGATATTTCTCGCTGCGTGTGGGGAAAATAGTGGCACAAGGGAAGACCAAATCCCTATGACACAATGTGTGACTGTGGTGACGGCCGTGAATGTAGGACAGTATCCATAATATTTCCTCAAATAGATGATGTGATCCCACCGTATCGTTAAGGTATTACTTGAGTATATACCTCTATAAAGGTTTCTCTCCTTTCCCAGAATCAAGAAACCAAAGGGAACAAAATGAAGGAGCTAATTTACTCTTTAGTCCATTTTGTTAGCCTAGAAAGCAATCATCCAACTAGTGTTTGGAGTCCATCTTAGTAAGGAATAGAGGGTATGCCAGACGATACAGGGATATGCTTAATATTGTCCCAGGAGATATTGAGGCAGGATAGCAAGTGGTATTAAGTTATGGACCGTCCAAGGCCATGATTTACATTCATAACACCTAGGGGTAGCCTTAATGCTGATAGTTCTCCATCGGTCCTGCCTCCCAGCAGTCAGTGTGGAACATGAGGCCCAGATCCAATGATCCGCAACAGCGGACCATGGATTGGGTGAACGCATGACGCCGATGCTCAGCATGACAAACCCCACACCCTAGCCAAAGGTGCAGGGCGGGGCAGCAGGCCGAGCATCGCAGCCCCGGAAACCACCTGGGCAAATCTGACCCGCATAGGGGCAACAATAAGCACATGATACATAAAAACAAAATCAAAATGTATTAAATAGCTACTTAACCACTTAAGCCCCGGAGGATTTGGCTGCTAAAAGACCAGGGGTTTTTTTGCGATTTTTTACTGTGTGACTTTAACGGACAATTGCGCGGTCGTGCGACGCTGTACCTAAACGAATTTGACGTCCTTTTTTTCCCACAAACAGAGCTTTCTTTTGGTGGTATTTGATCACCTGTGCGATTTTTTGATCATGTGCTATAAACAAAAAAAGAGCGTCAATTTTGCAAAAATAACAATATTTTTTACATTTTTTTAGATGAAATTCCCCCCAAAAAAAATGTAAAAATCAAAATTTTTTAAAATTTTCGGCCAATTTGTTTTATGCTACATATGTTTGTTAAAAAAAAATTGCAAAAAGCGTATTTTGATTGGTTTGTGCAAAAGTTATCGCGTTTACTAACAAAGGGAAAGATTTTTGTCATTATTGGTGTTTTTTTTTTTAACGCGTAATGGCGGCGATCTGCGATTTTTTTTGCGGTACTGCGACATTGCGGTGGACAGATCGGACCCTTGACTGACATTTTTGACACTTTTGGGGTTACCAGTGACATTACTGCAGTAATCAGTGCTATACCTATGCACCTATACCTATGCAATGACACTGGCAGGGAAGGGGTTAACTGTATTGGAGAGGGAGGGGTTAAGTGTGTCCTAGGGGCGTGATTCTAACTGTAGTGGGACATGGCTATTGGTGTAAAAACAAAGATCAACGGTCCTACATAGTAGAACCGTCTGATCTTCATTTTTACACCAGGGAGAATGACGGGCGGCTTGTTTACATAAGCCGCTCCGCCTTTCTCCCTTCACCGGAGCGATCGTAGTGTGACCGGCGGACATCGGGTCCGCCGGTCACACGCACTGACTTGTCAGTGAACGAGCCGTGGCGCGCCCGCCCGCAATTGGCTCTCAAGTCAGTGACAGGCGAGTGACGTACCCATACGTCACTCTGCCTGGCCGGGGCTGACCGCCGCAGTATATAGTTGTGCGGCGGTCGGCAACCGGTTAAGGAATTGAACCGGTGTATTAAACAGGACTGATGCGAACAGATCAAAGGGGGCAAACGGGTGTCTTCCCCCCAAAAAGTGTTTATAACAAATAAATAAAATTGATCTGCAGCATCTGAGCAGAAACCTACATCCCTATAGCTATATGCAAATATGCAAAAAAGAAAAGGCGGGGGGGGGGGCAGTGGGACTTTAAGAGTCGGTTCACATTAGCGCAACTTGTCAGGCGACTTGTCAGCCTGACAAGTCGCACTCCCTCGCGGTCCATTGACCGCTACAGGACCCGTTCTAATAGGAGCGACACAAGTCGCTCCAACTTAGAAAAAGGGTCCTGTACTATTTCGGGGCGACCTCGGAGCGACTTGCATAGACTTCCATTATGTGAAGTCCCTGCAAGTCACTCCGAAGTCGTGGTGCACGGAACTGACAAGTTGCCTCCCAAAGTAGTAAGGAGTGGTGTCGCTCCAGTGTGAACCGACTCTAATTGAGGTAAATGCTGTCTCAAAATAATCCGATTGAATAATTAGTAACCAAATATTAGTGGCTACATGATGAAATACAATCACGCAACACATGTCAATATATATATATATATATATATTTTTTTTTTTTCAAAATTGTTGGTGGTTCTTTGTTTATAGCGCAAAAAAAAAAAAAAAAAAACTGCAGAGCTGATCAAATACCACCAAAAGAAAGCCCTGTTTATGGGAAAAAAGGGAAATATACTTTATTTGGGTATAGTGTCACACAACCGCACAATTGTCAGTTAAAGCGACGCAGTGTCGTATCGCAAAAAATTGCCTGGTCAGGAAGGGGGGTAAACCTTCCGGAGCTGAAGTGGTTAAAGTGGAACTTTACCCTCCTATCTGCCTCCTCCCTAGAGGAAGGAGCAATTTTAGGCCTCATTCACATTGACACTGTCAAACCTGCGTTTAGAGGCAATTTTTAAGGCATATAAATGTATGTAATAATTTTTCAGTTGTGCCATTCACACTGTGCGTCTCCTTGTGTTTAGGTGCTGACAGCGTAGCTGCGTTTAGAGCAAATAGAATTCTGTGGATTAGATTAGAAACTCTAAATTCATGTAAATGTGTGTAAATTAAACCTTCTTTAGGGGTCTTTCACATGAGTGGCAGTCTTTATCACCCTCTAAAAAGTGATCTGCAGGGGATCGCGGTAGAACAGCAGCTTTCTGCTGCCACCCAAATGTGTTTTTTTTTTTCAATGCCAATGGAGATTTTCGTATTGAAACAGAGTCAAGCGTTCGGCTCATGGTTTTGGCATGGACCCATTGACCTCAGTGGGAGAGTTTAAGGGCCCACGCACACTAAAATGCACATACAAATGTGCCTGCAGTCAATAGCATGTCTGTGCGTTTTTATTTGCATTACCATGCTTTTTTTCTGCACATTTGCGTGCGTTTCGATACACAGTTTTCTGTATGTTTTTTTAAAGCCATGTTTCCTCTGACCTAATTGTTGTGGATGAGAGGTGCATTGTGGTGCATTTAGGGCAGCCATCAGAAATTTTGGGTCCCCTTACACAGTTTTAGGCCTGGGCCCCCCTGGGCCTGACCACCAACATTCCCCAGGGCCCGCCCACTGGCTATCCCACCATGTCGTTCTCCTCCTCCAGTCCCATGTCCTTCTCCATCCCATGTCCTCAACTTCCTCCAGTCCCATCTCCTCCATCCCAGGAAAATACAGGTGAGCGGTTTTAGTAATTGCTGCCCCTCCTGTCCAGGTGTGATTGGGAGGCCACACAGGCCCCTTGAAGCTAGGCCCACAGTCCGGTCTGAATAAGGTGTCTGGGTTTCAGTCAGGTGTCTGCGTTTCAGGTTGACTGAAACCCAGACAAATGATTTAAAACCTAGACTGTCTGGGTAAGTCCTGGACAGGTGGCAACCCGTGGCGGGGTCTCACTGCAAGCTGGAGAACAGGGGAGGGCGGGTCTACAGCTGTGTGTGAGGGCTAGTGAGGGGCAGGACCACCCACATAGCGCTAGTCTGCAAGGGAAAGGCGGAGCTTACAATTGAATTGGAGTGCGAGAATAGTTGGCAACCCTACCCTGGTTGGGGCCCCTTGGGACGCCCGGGCCCCCTAAATGTGTATGGGCTGTACCCCCCTGATGGCAGCCCTGGGTGCATTTGTGCATGTTCCTGTGTTTCTTTTTGATATTATGCAAACATGTTGCATAAAATCGCACAGCTATGGAACGCAGAAAAACACAGTTTTCTGGGGTGAACATGACACATAGAGAACTAATATTGTGTATTGTGTCATCGCAGTAACCTGCATTTTTTCATGAGGAAAAACGCAGGTAACTGCCCATAGCATGAATGGGCCCTGCCAAACTTAACAAGCTGTGTTAGGCCTTGTTCACACTTGCTTAACAAGCGCGCCTATAGCTTTAATGCTAGTTATTTGTTGAGTTTGCTACGCTTTTTAAGAGGTGTTCCAGCTGGGGGAAAAAAAGAAAAGTCAGCAGCTACACATACTGACACTTACCTGTCCAGGGAGCCCTCGACGTCAACACCCCATTCATTCGAAGGGAAGCCGGTTCCCTGCTGTGCATGTGCGAAGCGTGCTGCGCTTTCTAATTGGCCCGGAGTCGGGGGAAGGAGTAGGGGGCCAAACTTCCAAGGGACGGCGCGGCGTCGCTGTCTCCCAGAAGTGGGAAAGGGTCAAAAACAGGTACCCCCCTCCCCCCTGAAAGGTGCCAAATGTGGCACCGGAGGGGGGAGAAAGCAGATGAGCGGTGGAACTCTGCTTAACCATGCATTAAAAACTCTCCCCAAGCATCCTATCCATGTTTGAAACACATTAAAGGAACATTAAAAGGCACTGAAAATTAAAAAAAACGCGCTTCCTATTCAAACTATAGCAGCCAGCATCAATCATGTATGATGATAAAACAGAGTATAGTAAAATGCAGCGCTAAGCATTCAAACTAAAATGGGTAAAACACATAAAAAGTCCACCAAGGTAAAATCAGTCCATATGTGTTAAATCACCCTTTAAGTGCAAAGTTGATATATTGAGTGGGCAATCCAAATGGTCTACACCTCCACCGCATGCAATACTGGCCTCTTACCGAATGGATTTGACCACTGCTCTCTCAGTGATCAAAAATCGCAGTATGCAACTATCCAAAGTGCAGGTCCCACTGGAGGGCAATACAATCGATCACAAATCTTATCCCAAGGCAGTATGTCTGGATCCCTGTATATCTCCAAGGGAGTATGTTGCCAAAGACAAGAAGGTGAAAAGACCAATGGTGCAGTAATCCAAGACCAGGATGTATTATTAAAGGACTTTATTGCACTCACCGAGTAGTAGAGTCAAACAGGCAAACAAAATATTCATAAAACTGCTGTGTAGCGGAGGCTCCTTCCGGCTTGCGACGTTCAGGCTGACGGCAGAGGTGGAGGCCAGTATTGCATGCGGTGGAGGTGTAGACCATTTGGATTGCTCAACTCAATATATCAACTTTGCACTTAAAGGGTGTTTTAACACATATGGACTGATTTTACCTTGGTGGACTTTTTATGCGTTTTACCCATTTTAGTTTGAATGCTTAGCGCTGCATTTTACTATACTCTGTTTTATCATCATACATGATTGATGCTGGCTGCTATAGTTTGAATAGGAAGCGCGGTTTTTTTAATTTTCAGTGCCTTTTAATGTTCCTTTAATGTGTTTCAAACATGGATAGGATGCTTGGGGAGAGTTTTTAATGCATGGTTAAGCATTAAAAACATATGGACTGATTTTACTTTGGTGGACTTTTTATGTGTTTTACCCATTTTCGTTTGGATGCTTAGCGCTGCATTTTACTATACATTAAAAAGCACCCCAGATGCCTAGGGGTTTTCTTAGCCTTTGTGAACAGGGCTAAACACTCTGTAACATGTGCTGGTGCGTTTATTGTGCATTACCATAGATTTCAATGGAAGAAGGTAAGATGCTTCAACTCTTTGCAAACTCCTCATGAAGCTTCATTTTTGAAAACGCAACAATGCAATGCAAACGCTTCATGTTTTGATAATGTGAACAGCACTGCTGTCCATATTATCAATTGCAGACTGCTTTACTAAGAGTTTGAGGAACCTTAAAAATGCATCTCAAACTCCTACTTTTAATGCCAGTGTGAACAGGGCCTTACATTTACCTTGGCACGTATGCTACCTCCTTCGGCTGCCATGGTAAAAATGCAAACCAGCTCCCTGTTTTAACTGGCCCTTTGCCAGTCATGTGAAAAGGGCCTTAAACGCTTGCTGACCGTATCACCTACATGTACGGCAGCAAGGGGGCTCTGCTGTGTCGGTTAACGTACTAAGTATTTGATTTGCCACTTCCAGGTAGTGGGGCGTGCGCATGCTGGCGGCGACCATTTGTGCTGTGATTGTACACAGTAGATGCCGATCAGCGGGTGCTTGCCAATGGATGACCACTGGCACTCGCTGTTCATTGGGAAAACACACAGGACAGAGCTCTGCCTATGTAAGCAATGCAGAGCTCTGTCCTGTCAACGGGGATGTGCTGGATTTTCTTTCCCCGCAAAGCAGGGAATAAAATCCATCATTTCCCTTAGTAAAAGCATCACATACAGTACACCAAAACATTGGTTAGGCACACAGTTTACTCTTTGATCGCCCTAGATGTTTAACCCCTTCCCAGCCAGTGTCATTAGTACAGTGACCGTGCATAATTTTTAGCACTGATCACTGAATTAATGTCACTGGTTCCCACAAAGTGTCAAAATTGTCAGTTAGTGTCCGATTGTCAGCCACAATATTGCAGTCCCGCTATAAGGCCCCTTTCACACATGTGGACCATTCCTTTCATCAGTTCAGTTTTCAAAGAAAAAACGTATGAAGTTCACATCAGTTTGTCATCCGTTTTTACATCCTCCAGCTAGAGTCCTTAAGCACTTGAGTCCTGGAGCCATTTGTTCATGCAAAAACTTACCGTTTTTTCCGTTTACATCTGATTTTCTTCAGATTCGTTTTTTGTAACAGAAGAAAAATATGGCTTTGATCCGTTCCAAAAAACGAATGTTGACAGAAGCGGATGTAAACGGATGATCATCCATTTACATTTGTTTTTCCATTGAGATACCTTGATGTCCATTTTTCATCCAGTAAACGGATGGATAAAAAACAGACAAACGGTCTGCATGTGTGAAGGGAGCCTACAGTATGTCACATTTTTGTAAATATTTTATCTTTTCATGTGACAACACTGAAGAAATGACACTTTGCTACAATGTAAAGTAGTGAGTGTACAGCTTGTATAACAGTGTAAATTTGCTGTCCCCTCAAAATAACTCAACACACAGCCATTAATGTCTAAACCGCTGACAACAAAAGTGAGTACACCCGTAAGTAAAAATGTCCAAATTGGGCCCAAAGTGTCAATATTTTGTGTGACCGCCATTATTTTCCAGCACTGCCTTAACCCTCTTGGGCATGGAGTTCACCAGAGCTTCACAGCTTGCCACTGGAGTCCTCTTCTACTCCTCCATGATGACATCACGGAGCTGGTGGATGTTAGAGACCTTGCGCTCCTTCACCTTCTGTTTAAGGATGCCCCACAGATGCTCAATAGGGTTTAGGTCTGGATACATGCTTGGCCAGTCCATCACCTTTACCCTCGGCTTCTTTAGCAAGGCAGTGGTCATCTTGGAGGTGTGTTTGGGGTCGTTATGTTGGAATACTGCCCTGCGGCACAGTCTCTGAAGGGGGGGGGGGGATCATGCTCTGCTTCAGTATGTCACAGTAAATGTTGGCATTCATGGTTCCCTCAATGATCTGTAGCTCCCCAGTTCTGGCAGCAATCATGCAGCCCCAGACCATGACACTCCCACCACCATGCTTGACTGTAGGCAAGACACACTTGTCTTTGTACTCCTCACCTGGTTGCTGCCACACACGCTTGACACCATCTGGAACAAATAAGTTTATCTTGGTCTCATTAGGCCACAGGACATGGTTCCAGTAATCCATGTCCTTAGTCTGCTTGTCTTCACTCTTCAGCAAACTGTTTGTGAGTTTCTTGTACATCATCTTTAGAAGAGGCTTCCTTCTGGGGCAACAGAAGCCTTGCAGACCAATTTGATGCAGTGTGCGACGTTCTGCCTCATCGCGGATGGCCGGCGGACATCGGGTCTGCCAAACCCATTGATTGATATCCCTGCTAGCCAATCACGATGCGATCGTGCCATCTAGTGGCTATTGAACAAAACGACCTACGGGTATGTCATTTCATGCAATAGAGCCTCACTGCCGCAGTATATATATGGCAGGCCGTCAGGCAGTGGATAAATTGTCGGTCTTTATTGTTTATAGCACAAATAATAAAAAACACAGTTGTAATCAAATACCACAAAAAGCTTTATTTGTGGGGAAAAAAAAGGACATAAATTTTATTTATGTACAGCGTTTGTTGCATGACCGCACAATTGTCAGTTAAAGTAACGCAGTGCCGTATTTCAAAAAATGGCCTGGTCATGGGGGGGGGGGGGGGGGGGGGGAATCTTATGGAGGTCAAGTGGTAAAATATGAATATAAAACACAAGAAAAAGTCGTTTGGGAGACATAAACATTGTTAACACTCCTCTGATCACTTCTTCTGCATTCAGAAAAGCTAAATTCAGGCATGCCAATGTGAATGAGGCCTCAGCCTGTGGATCTGCGGTTGCCATGGTGCTGAACATGTGATCAGCTAAGACACCAGCCATTTGGTTGAGAGCCGTCAGTCTGGCAGCTGTGACTGTGATGTCCAGAGACAATCCTGGCTGTAACGTACACTGCTGATAACGACATTGGTATGATTGATTAAGGTCTTCATTTCATTTATTGAACTTTTTTTTTTTTGGAGGGGGGGGGGGGAAGTTATATTGGTGAGTTTAGTTCCTTTTTAACCCTTTCTATTAGATCAATGTGAGGGCCCACAAGGCCCTTTCACACCGTACACAGTCACAATGGTGGAGAACCAGGTAGCCGTTCCCAGTTGTAAAAATATACTTTTTTTTAGAGGTCACTTGATTTACCTAGGCCGGGGGGGGGGGGAACTCAATTTCATTGCGGGCCACATCAGTATTATGGTTGCCTTCAAAGGGCCGGTTGTATCTGTAAGATGAGATGTCCAGAGCACTCTCCCACCCCCCCCTTACATCAAGAGCCCCCCACTCTCCTTTAAATTATATTTCACCCCTCTTACCTTGTGCTTCTGCCAGGGAGAAGCCGGGAAGGGGCTGGGAAGCAGAAAGTGCAGAGTCTGGTGGAGGACCAGAGGAGGGCTGGAGTCAATTGCCAAATATCGAGACCAGGGGATGCGGAGACAAGGGGGTGCTGCAGCTGTACACAGAGGAGTAGGATCTGTAGAAAGTTCTGTCCTCCTTTCTGCTGCCGACTCCTGAGATGGGGAGGAGGGTGGCAGAGACGAGTGCCTCCGCGGCTGCACAGAGAAGTGCAGGATCTGGTGGAGGAGTTCTGTGATCCGCTCTGCTGCCAACTGCTGAGACAAGATGGGGTGAGACTAGGGGGGTGCCGAGAGGTGTGAGGGCCACATGAAATGGCCTGGCGGGCCACATTCGGCCCGCTGGCCTTGTGTTTCACACCTGTGACTTAGGCCTTGTTTACATGGGTGGGCAAGGGGTGGTAACAGTAGGCAGTTGAGCTACAGTTTTATCACCTGGTCACCGAGCCACAAGTTGACATCATGGCCAGCGACCAAATTAGTATACATCACATTTGTTGCAGTGCCAAGCATGATACAAGCAGCTGCGTTTGGCTGCCAAAACACAAACTTAATCAAGTGAATGGGGCTGTGTCACAGTTTAGATAGTGATTGCAGAGCGCCATTCTTATTAGAAAAACCTTCTTCAGCTCAAAAATTAGCCTGCCAGCTGTTCTACCATCTGATGAAAACTGATCCACAGTGGATCGCTTTTCAGATGGGCGGTAGAGATTGCCATCTGTCTAAACGAGGTCCTAACTTTCACTTAATAATAATATCTATCCTCTTCCATCTACCACTCCTGGACCGGAAAGGTGCCGAATCGCAAAATGGAGCCTGGTCAGGAAGGGGGTAAATCCTTCCGGGGCTGAAGTGGTTAATGACCAGGCCATTTTTTGCGATTCGGCACTGCTTTACTTTAACGGACAATTGCGCGATTGTGCGATGCCGTGTCTAAATAAAATTTATGTATTTTTTTTCCCACAAACAGAGCTTTCTTTTGGGGGTATTTGATCACCTGTGCGATTTTAATTTTTTTGCTATAAACAAAAAAAGAACGAAATTCTGAAAAAATATATATTTTTCACTTTCTGCTATATAACATTCCCAAAAAAAAAAATCTAAATTTTTTAACATTTTAGGCCAATTTAGTTTCTGCTACATATTTTTGGTAAAAAAAAAAAAAAAAAATTGGTTTGCGCAAAAGTTATTGCGTCTACTAACTACGGGCAAGATTTATGTCATTTTTATTGTTTTTTTGTGTTTTTTTTTTTACTAGTAATGGCGACGATCTCCGATTTTTAGCGGGATTGCGACATTGCGGCGGACAGATCGGACCCCTAACTGACATTTTTGACACTTTTGGGGGGAACCAGTGACATTACTACAGTAATCAGTGCTAAAAATAAGCACTATTACTGTAATAATGACACTAGCAGGGAAGGGGTTAACACTGTGGGTGATCAACGGGTTAAATGGGGAGTGATTCTAACTGTGGGGGGCGTGGCTTGTGAATTGATCATAGAGACCTGTGTTCCTATATAGAAGGATCACAGGAGCTCTGTGATCATTCCAGAGAGAAGAACGGTCAGCTGTGTTTACAACAGCTGACCTTCTTCTCTATCTGCGGGGAGCGATCGCGGGTTTTAGGTGGCAATAGGAGCCACCTGCCCCATTCATCGGAGTCCCCACTGCCGAGTGGGGGTGGGAGCGTGCCGCCAGCGGTGCGCTCCCACCCCCTAGCTGCAGGCGCGTGACTGACATAAACCTACGGCGGTTCGCGCAGGAGGGCCAGCCTGCCGCAGTATTTCTACGGTGGACAGTCAGAATGCGGTTTAAAGAATAACGTCCTTGCTATAGGTGTAGGCCATTTGCATACCTCATAAAGCCTGACCAGAAAACTCTCAGGACGTTGCTAAGCGAGGCCTAGCTATAAAACGTTCACCTTCATCATCACAGAAGTGAGCTCTCAGACTCTGACCTCAGAGCTACTGCATCAGGGAAAGAAAATGCATGTAAGGAGGTTTGAATCAGAGAAAGAGCTCATTCCTGTGATGGTGAAGGTAAACAGTAATTGCTAGGCCTCGCTTAGCAACATCCTGGGAGTATTCCAGTCAGGCTTTATGAGGTATGTGAATGGCCTACACCTAAAGGAAAGGGCAATATTCAACTTTGGTCATGGCTGCACATTTTGTTTTATGTACAGACTTTCCTGATCTGCGTAGGCAGTTTTTTGGTAAAGGTGAACTAACCCTTTAAAGGGTTTGTTGACACAGGGCATATTAGGCCCATGGAGGGCCACATATACCCACATGGGGATGCACAGGTGTTCCATGCATGTCAAATGGGATGCAGTGGCTGCATGTCCCCAAATACACATTGTCTGCAGTAGTTGGCATACACCACAGGTGTCAAACACAAGGCCCGCGGGCCGAATGCGGCCCCCAGGCCATTTCATGTGGCCCTCGCACCTCTCCTGCAGCTATGACATCCCCCTTGTCTCTGCCCCCACCTTGTCTCTGTAGTCGGCAGCAGAGAGGACAGAACTCCTTTGCCAGATCCTGCACTCCTCTGTGCAGCTGCAGAAAGGCTCATCTTTGCCCACCCCCTTTTCAGGGCAGCAGAGAGGGGGGCAGATATCCTCCTGCAGATCCTGCACCTCTCTGTGCAGTTGCAACACCACCTTACCTTTTCCTCTCCTGGTCTTCTCAGCATTCAGCAGACTTTGGAAGCTGACTCCAGCCCTCCTCTGGTTCTCCTCCAAACCCTGCACTTTTTCATAGATCCACTCGCATCTACTTCTTGGCAGTAGCACAAGGTAAGGGGGTGCATTGTGATGTAAGGAAGGGTGGGTGACTTTTGACTTCTGATGGTGGGGGGGTTCTTTAAATACCATGTAAGTGTGTAAGGGGGCGTGGGGTGCTCTGAGCATCTAATCCTACAGATATAACCGGCCCTTTGAAGGCAACTATAATGCTGATGTGGCCCGCGATGGAATGGAGTTTGACACCCCTGGCATACACCCACCATGGATTAGGGTGACCAGACGTCCCCAGTTTCTAGGGACAGTCCCCCAGCCAAGTCTGTCCCCGGATTCCGGGGCGGTGCCCATACCTATTGCTGACAGCCTAGCAGGACCTGCAGCAGCGTGAACATCCATCCAGCACAAGGAGGGATTGGTGGGCAAGCCGGGGGCGTACGGCCACAGTTACAGTGGGAGTGAGTGGAGCTGTCAAATCGAAGCTCTGATGTCGGGGATGGGCAGGGCCGATATGCGGAGCTCCTCCTCCCTTCCATCCACAGCCAGTCAGCAGGCAGTATAATCCTTCTCACCCCCCCCCTCTTCAGCCCGCCACATTTGACTGTAAACAGGGGCTGGAGCGGGGCTGAATGGGGGCGCCGGGAGGGAGATGCAAGAAGGTATGACTACAACTACAGCAATACAATTCCTGCAGCACACACAACTCTAGCTGAATGGAAACAACAGAATCGCCGGGAGCATCGTCACATGTAATGCTGGTCAGCTGCAGTGTTTTCCAGATATCTATGTATTCAGGCAGTGTGCAGGCTACCGATCAGCCTCCTCTCCCTCTTGTCTCACTATTTCCTTTTTTTTTTTAATCTGCCTAATGACCTGCACATTGCCCGATCTGCACATTACCCGATCTGCACATTGCCCGATTTGCACAATGCCCATATTGCACATTGCCCATACTGCACATTGCACTGATAAGATCCCTTGAAGACGCTGTAGCAGCATTCTATGAGACCAGGGACACATGGCTATTGTAGCACTGCCCCCATAGGGACTGCTGGATACTGACTCTGCGGGCTCCCCTGGTTACCAATACGCAGTTAGGATTAGCTAAAGTTCCTGGATCTCTCCTTGCTCCTGTTGGCTCTTGACAGAAATAAACAGTCTAGGGGTGTTGGTTTTTTGTTGTTTTTTGGTAATTGGGATAGGAGAAGGGAATAGTGGGATACTCCAATTGAACTATGCACAACATTTGAGGACTTCTATCTTCAAATCTCTGCTGGTAGATATGGAACAGCCAGGCTGTTAATTCACCCTGCCACAGAGATGAATGGGGTTCAGTCTCTTTTATTTACCCTCTCTAACAAGGAGACTTGATGGACGATCACCTATCTTCAGGACCCTCTCACTAGCATCCTCTTCCTGCTGACACTCGTCCACTGACCACCCGTCCTATGAGCAGGGGTGGCCCCTCAGGTCAGGCCCCTTGACACGAGTTGCTGTACTCACTGTACTGCAGAGACAGATCCTCCAGTGTCTCCCCTCTCAGTCAGCTTTCCTGGACCTCTGGTTCAGCTTCTCACTGCTACTCTTCCGGTTCTCAGGACGACCCCCTGAGGCCGCATGGCACCTCTATAGAGGAGGAGGTAGCCTCCCCCTCCCTCCGGTACTCCGCTCCCCAATGAAAGACCTCGAGCACATGTCCTCCTGGCTTTTATACAGTTTCCCAACATGCACCGAGGCAACCTTCCCTCCACCTGTATCAAAGCCCATGCACCTGTAGCACTGCCCCCTTGAGGGTTGCTGGTTTTACACACTTTTGTATTCCCCTGGTTAGCCGTAGCAATTGCAAGCAGAAAACTTAGCACTTTGCGTTCCTGGCTCAGTCAATAATCAGTCTAGGGGTTGATGTTTTTGTTTTTTTATTTTATGTTGGGATGGGAGAAGGGATGAGTGGGATACTCCAACGCTTGAACTATTCACAGTCCTGAGGACTTCTAACTTGAGGATGCGGCAAGGCTGCTACTTCATCCTGCAACTAGATGAATCTGAGGTAAATATTCCTTATTGCATTTCTCTTCAGGGCACTCACCTAGTACCCCCTTTCTCTGTACCAGCCGACACCCGTCCACTGACTATGGAGAGGTCCCCTTCCTGGGCAGACCCCTGGGCAAGATCCTCTGTACTCACGACGATACTGCTTTCCAGATTCTTGCAGTGCCCCAATTCCTCCAGTCAGCTCTCCTGGACCTCTGGGTTCAGCTCCACGCTGCTGGTTGACCAGGCTGACTGCCTGTGACCTTCACCATCCACTTCAGAAGAGGAGGCAGGATCTGCGAGTTAGGTCTGCTCAGTGTGCCCGGTGTGTGATTCATATGGTCTGAGGGAATGTCCTCACTGTGCCCAATGGGGAGGCACATTGGACAGTAGAGGAAACCTGGCCAATGAGGATACAGGCTTTTGATACAGCCCCAGGGATTGGTACAGACTGCGGTCTTGGTGCATTGTGGGGTGGGGTATAAAAAGCCAGTGTGCACGAGGTCTTTGCAGGGAAGCAGAGTCCCAGAAGCAGGGTGGCAGCTGCCTCCTCTTCTGAAGTGGATGGTGATGGTCACAGGCAGTCAGCCTGGTCAACCAGCAGTGAGAAGATGAACCCAGAGGTCCAGGGGAGCTGACTGGAGGAGTTGGGGCACTGCGAGAATCTGGAAAGCAGTATCGTGAGCACAGAGGATCTTGCCCAGGGGTCTGCCCAGGAAGGGGACCACTCCGGGGAGTATAGTCAGTGGACGGGTGTCGGCTAGTACAGAGAAAGGGGGTACTAGGTGAGTGCCCTGAAGAGAAATACAATAAGGAACATTTACCTCAGATTCATTTAGTAGCAGAATGAAGTAGCGGCCTTGCCGCATCCTCAGATTAAAAGTCCTCAGAATTGTGAATAGTTCAAGCGTTGGAGTATCCCACTTATCCCTTCTCCCATCCCAACATAAAGCAAAAACAACAAAAACATCAACCCCTAGACTGATCATTGACTGAGCCAGGAACGTAAAGTGCTACGTTTTCTGCTTGCAGTTGCTATGGGTAACCCAGGGGAATCCAAAAGTGTATAAAACCAGCAACCCTCACGGGGGCAGTGCTACATTTGGGGGCTCATCCGGGATATCGTCCTGGGTTACCGCAACGGTTGCTAACAGCAACGGCCAATACATTTTTCAAAAAAACGTCATTGCTTTTTCAAGAAATGTGCTGGGGTGTCAAGGAGGAGAGTGATGCCTGCTCTACAGGGATTAGGGAGAGTGGGATGAAGAGTCAAGTTCACAGTGATGGTTGCCAACGGCAACGGATGGACTTTTGTTGGGACTGTAATCTGTTCTTTCAAGGGATGTGCAGGAGAGTTAGAGGAGAAGAGATGCATCATGCTGTTCAAAAGGACTGTGTCTGCTTTACAGTGACTGGTGCAAGTATGGACAGAGAAAGTAACAGCCCAGGGCACATGGATCGTGTACCGGGGGCAATGTCTGGACACGCACTATGGAGAAAAATGTTGACTGTGCAGTATATGACAGCGGGACACTTTTCATGAATAGTGGAGAGAGTGATACTAGAGATAATGCTGTTAAGAAAAATGTTGACCGTGCAATCCATGTCAGCGGGACACTTTTCCAAGACAGCATGGCGAATGTTGTCTGTACAGGTG
Organism: Pelophylax lessonae; assembly: GCF_965119305.1. Taxonomy (NCBI): domain Eukaryota; kingdom Metazoa; phylum Chordata; class Amphibia; order Anura; family Ranidae; genus Pelophylax; species Pelophylax lessonae. The sequence continues at coordinate 102,063,878 of NC_138769.1, forward strand.
CTATCAAGAGAAATGTCGGCCGTGCAAAACCTGACAGTGGGACAATTCTCCAAAATAGCAAGGGAGATCAGTTGGCCTGGCGAGATGGAGTTGCAACTGAGGACCAGGTACAGACAAGGATGGCGGATGCGTGCGGATTGAGAAGCACGATCTGCTGTACAGTGACCTTCATGCTGGCTAAGCTGAGTTGGAGCAGCAGTGAAGAGGTTACTGTACCTGAAGTCTCTTTGGTGGGGGGTTGCCGGAGTGCAAGGGGCCCCTGAAGAGACTGTTAAACCCCACAAGCAGGACAAGTTTGCTCAGGCTCCAGCAAACAACTTGTCCCAAAAGAAGACATGTTACCTCGGTGCTTCAGGTGGGAAGGACACTGTGAGCATCAGTCAGATGGACTCTGCATGTCTTCAAAAAAACCTGTTAGCTGGTTCCCTCATCAAACGCGCATCAAGAAAAAGCAAAAAATGCAGCACTACCATACACTTCATCTATAAAATTGTACAAATGGACTTAAGTGCAATCGTAAAATGTATTAATGAATATCCAGTGCACATAAATGAATGTATTGCAAAATAGTAGTAACGGTGTCACCCCCTCTGCAAAAATAATTTGAGAGATTGCAGAGCTTCAATGTGCAAATAATGGTGAAACCGCCTACATACAGTAAGCATCAGAGATGCAAATCAAGCAGTGTATTAGAACATGGTAGTGATGGTGCCACCTTCTCTGCAAAAGGTAAGAAATGTTGCAGAGCAGCAATGTGCAAATAGTGGTGAACCCCTCCCCATATATAATACCGTGTTTCCCCGAAAATAAGCCCGGGTCTTATATTAATTGTGGCACCAAAAGACACAGTAGGGCTTATTTTCAGGGTAGGTCTTACTTTCATGTGCTGTCCCTCTCTTCCCTCTCTGCGTGCCAAGAATCCTGTGTGAACCTAGTTTAGTGTATATAAAATCCTAGGATGCGCTTTATTAGTGTTTTATATATGTCCAGTGTGTGTTTTTGTAATACAATAGTGTAAAATACCTTCATCACTGCTCTGTGCTCAGCTACGGTAATCTCCCACTCTCTTCTGTCTTTCTTCTCTCATACCGTAGCTGTCAGAGGGGGATCTCAGCCCCTCCCCTCTGCAGTTTACACAGAAGCGCAGGGTAGATTAGATTACAATAGTGTGAAATACCTTCTTCATCACCGCTCCGGGCTCAGCTGATCTGCCGCCCTCTTCTCCCCCGCTGACAGCTGGGGGGTCACGGAAGCGTCGATGTATCGAAGGTATTTCCCACAATTCTAATCGAATACCCGGCGCTTCTGTGTTACACTGCAGAGGGGAGGGGCTGAGATCCCCCTCTGACAGCTACGAGAAGGAGTGGAGAAGGACAGAATCAGCTGAGAGCAGAGCGGCGATGCAAGGAATGTATTTCACAGTATTATATTACAAAAACACACACTGGACATTATTTAAAACACTAATAAAGTGCATCCTAGGATTTTTCATACACTAAACTAGGGCTTGTTTTCGGGGTAGGGCTTTTATTGCAGCCCTCCCCAAAAATAACACTAGGTCTTACTTTCAGGGTAGGTCTTACTTTCGGGGAAACACGGTAGTAATAATAATAATAAAGGGTAAAATATGTACATCAATTGCACATTTTATTATGATTTTATATAGGGGTTTCACCACTATTTGCACATTGTAGCTCTGCAATTATTCTTAACTTTTGCAGAGTGGGTGACACCATCACTACTATGTTCTAATAAACTGGTTGATTTAGATCTCTGTTCTTATTATTGTATGTAGGCGGTTTCACCATTATTTGCACATTGCAGCTCTGCAATTTCTCAAAATATTTTTGCAGAGATGGTGACACCACCACTACTATATTGCAATTCATTGGTTGATTTGCACTGGATATTCATTCATAGGTTTTTCCATTGCACTTATCAGTCCATTTGTAGAATTGTATAAAGAAAGTGTAGGGTTGTGCTGGATTTTTTGGCTTTTTATTGGTATACAGAGGCCAGGACATACTGATCACCATTGTACATGAAGAAACCTCCACTTGCTGACTACGCCCACTTGTTGGCCACACCCACCTTTGGCCACCCCTGCAGGTGTGCGGTAGCGTGCCACGTTAGCACCTTCACTTTTACCTCATGCACTACCATAGCAACAAAAATTGTCTGGAGCCGCCTCTGCCCGGACTGAATTTGAATTTTGCCACCCCATCCCTCCCTCCAAGTTTTTTCTCTATCTTATCTTCTTAACATTTGGTAGTCATGTCCCATAAAAATTCAAAGCAGTATCTCTTTTTTTTTTTTCTCATTGACAAAATGTGGGAAGTCACGTATATATCATACAATCATTCCATAACCACATACAATGCATATATCATTTACAGAAAATATGCTTATAAAATAGTTTACCATTTGTCAATAAAAAATAAATAAAAATATGTCCCCAGATTTCATTTTAAAAATCTGGTCACCTTAGCATGGATGTCAGACTGGAAGCAGTGTCTGTGCGCATGCATCCACTGCATCCCAATTGGTATCAATGGGACTGCCTGCAAGAAGATGCATGGAACACCTGAGCATCCCCTTGGGAGTAAACACGGCCCTCCATGGGCATACACTTTAGTATGACCTCATGTGAACAAGGCCTAACTCTCCTCCACTAGATCATCAATAGAAGCTCTCAAAATCACGCACTGGACTACAAACATTAAAGCGGAGTTCCACCCTCCGAAAGTTTTTTTCACTAAAAATACCCCCGGGACAGTCAGGGCTAGTACATTCCACAATGGATAGCCTCTGAACTGTCCCAGGTTGCACTTACCTTTTAGAAGAAATACTTACCTTGAAAATGTATTTTCCAGCGCTGCCATCTCAGGTGTGGGCAGCTGAAGCCAGCGCGTCCTCTTCAGCGTCCTCTTCTGTGTCCTCTTTGTCCCACAATGCGCCTGCACCGGCCCCGCTCGTCATGTCCGATGCAGGCGCGTCATTCCTGTACAGCTTATGGGCATGCCCAGAAGCTGTTTAGCAGGGAATGACGCGCCTGCACCAGAACTGACGAGCGGGGCCAGTGCAGGCGCATTGACTCCTGGGAGCGATGACGTTCAGCTCCCAGGAATCAATGCAAGCAGGCAGTGAAAGCGCGGCCGCAGAGAGAGGAAAAGTAAGGTAAGTATATTTTCTTCTAAAACAAGGTAAGTAAACAAAACAAAAAAATTTGTAATTATCCATTTATTTTTTAGGTGACACAGAGCAAGCGGATGGGGCAAAGTCACCTTTGAGGGTGGAACTCCGCTTTAAGGCCTCATTCACATTGGCAAATGTTTTTTACTGATGTTATTACACATGCAATCAGAGAAAATAGCATTTTTCAATGGCACCCATGCTGAGGGAGTGCCCCTCCCCCTCCTATGCAGCAAGGCACGGGGTCTGAAAGACTCTTTTGGAGTGGAAAACCATGCCACTCTGTTGTTTATGTAGCACCCTCCTTGGTAGGTGCTAGGTAAAAGCATTGTTTGCTCTGCCTGCTTATCAGGGTAGCCTGATCATTAGTTCTGCCTGTTATATGTGTCCATGTGTGATTCACTTGGTCTGAGGGAGTGTCCCCACTGTGTCCAATAGGGGAACCTGTTGGACAGTGGAGGAAACCCAGCCAGTGACGCACAGGCTTCGTGGCTGTCCCAGAGGGTTGGCACAGGCGTGGTGCATCCTGGGATTGGTGATAAAAGCCGAGGGCACATGTGACATGGCGTCTTTGGGCGGGAAGCCAGGTCCCAGGAGGAGGGTGACGTCCTGTCAGCAAGGAAAGTGGTCACAGGCAGTCGACCTAGTGGACCAAGTGTGTGATGCTGAGCCGGAGGTCCAGGATACTGACAAGTGGAGCTCAAGGCAGAGCAACCCAGGGAAAAACAGTGTCCGTGAGTACCGGGAAGCTTGCCAGGGGTCTGCCCAGGAAGGGGACCACTTCAGTGGAGAGTCAGTGGACAAGGGGCTAGCATGCACGGGAAGTGAGAAAGGGGGTGCCAAGTTAGAACCCTGAAGAGGAATTCATTCAGGAACATATCTTCTACTTCACTTTAGTGGCAAGGTGAAGCAGCGGCCTTGCCGCACACACTACAAGTTGCCGACAAACCCTATCCCATTCCCCCGAATATGTCACATTCGGCTGATCGCTACAGGTAGACTTTGCCGTGGGTATGAAACATCGCAACTGTGACATGTATACATCTCCATCCGCTGCCTATTGCAGTTTAAGGGGCAGTTGGGGGACAACATAAACGTGGCTGAACCGTGCATTTTTACCAGCCCCCGCCCAACCGCAGGTGTAAATGAGGCCTTTCACAACAAAAATACAGAAGCATGAAATAGAATATGTAACAAGGGGTATAGGAGTAAGGGATAATGGGTATAGGAGCAGTACATTATATCTACTCCCCCCTAAATTGTCATATTGAGCTGACCAGCATGACAGCACACATGACTTTTCTAAAGTAATCAGCTACAGTACCTCATACTAAGGTGATTGCAACACAGACACATATTAGAAAACCAATTCTATAAAAAATCTGTATATTTTTTAAAATTAAATTGGCAATACATTTACTGAAAAATTGATATGAAAAGAAGTCATACATGGAAAATCAGTTACATTCTAGCGACACTTTTCTGGCCTTTTAAAGTGGTCTGGTCAAATAAAAAATATCTGCTGCCCATTTCTGTAGCTTTACAGACATATGCGGCAGATTCAAGTAGTTAACATCGCCACTAGCAACTGGTGATGCTGACGGTGAGCGGAGCCTGATTGAGAAGCGGAGACCCTGGTTCCAGATCAGGTCCCTCTCGCCTTGTGATTGGCAGTAGGCAATGGCTGGATTCTATAGCAAATAGCAAACTGTCTATAGGCTATGTATCTGCCCACTGCTTTGTTATCACAAGGGGAGCAGACCTGGTGGGGAACTAGCATCTGTGAATCCCCATCAGGCTTCTCCGACCCAGCTATAGGCCCCTTTCACATAGGCCAGATCCAGTTTTTATGAACGGGGGGTCTGTCCACTGATCCCCTGCTGAGCTGAGCGGAGTGGCAGGATGACAGGTCACCGCTCTGCTCTATGGGCCCTCGGAGGCAAGGACCAGCTGTCTGTTTACACCCAACTGCCTCTGATTCAATCTGGTCAGACGGACGGGAAAAGATCCCCTTCCATTTGTTTTTGCTGAATCGGAGGTAGCCAGGTATAAATAGACACAAATCTGTTTACATCTGACCGCCCCTAGGAGGAGAGAGGAGAATGGAGAATGGAGGGGGGGGGGTAAAGAGCCACACTAGTTGAAAAGAAATGAATAGGTGACCGGCCAGAGACCAGCACCTCCCCACTGGAAAGATTAAATTAAAATGAATTCAAACAGGGCAGCCAGCACAATCAGATATGATAGATCCACAAATAAACAATAATATAAAACAAAAAGTGCAGCGCCTAAAGCAGGCATGTCCAACCTGCGGTCCGAGGGCCGCATGCGGCCCACTGCCCCCTGACAATTTTATTTTTGATGGGGAGGAAGGAAGTCGGGTCGGGGGCATGGCCACAGCAGCTTCCATCTAACGGTAGGCAGAGGCTGCCTCGGAGGGGAGGGGAGGGGGGGGGAGGCGAGCATGTGCAGTGATTCTGACTCCTACCACCATGACCACTTCAAATCACTGAAGTGGTCGTGGTGGTTAGAGTGTTCCTTGAATATCTCTCAGAAGAAGTAAACCTCTGTATACTGATTCCATTTCATTTGATCATCCTCTGGTTGTGTTAAATTAGTGCGGGGGGGCGCGGCAGCGCGGGAAGGGCGCAGTGGCATTTTCTTACTTATATACCTTAACCACCTCCCACCCGGGCCATAGTACATATACGGCCGGGTGGGAGTCTCGTCCTTCTGAATGGACGTTCCGGAACGTCCTTCAGAAGGAGAGAGATCGCGCCGCCGCGGGCACGCGCAGCGGCGCGATCTCGATGTGCCTGTGTCCCTAGGACACAGAGCAACAAGCCTCGGCAGGAGGGCCCTGTGATTGGCCCTCCTGATCACATGACGGCTGTGACCAATCACAGCCGTCATGTAATGTCAATACAGCCGTTGTAACGGCTTCGATCTCTTCTCCTCCTGACAGATCCTGTCAGTGAGGAGAAGAGAAGAGGATCAATTCTGCAGCTGGGGTGATCAGTGAGTATTTCTAATTACTCACTGATCACAGGGGGGGTCTGTGCTGGTAATCAGATGATTGATTACCAGTGCAGCCCTGGGGGGAGGGAATGCCACTAGAGCCACCAGGGATGCCCACCCATGACCACCAGGGATGCCCACCATGGCCACCAGGGATGGCAAACAGGGCTCAGAGAGCCTGCCAGTGGTGCCCCCCTATCAGTGCTGCCCACCAATGCCATTTATCAGTGCTGCCCACCAGTGCCTGTTATTGCCATCTATCAGTGCCGCCCACCAGTGCCCATTATTGCCCACCAGTGCTGCCTATCAGTGCCCATCAGTGCCCCCCATCAGTGCCGATCAGTGCCGCCCATCAGTGCCCATCAGTGCCGCCTATCAGTGCCGCCTATCAGTGCCCATCAGTGCCCATCAGTGCTGCCTATCAGTGCCCATCAGCGCTGCCTATCAGTGCCCACCAATGCTGCATATCAGTGCTATCTATAAGTGCCACATATCAGTGCCCATCAGTGCTGCATATCAGTGCTACCTATCAGTGCCCATCAGTGCTGCATATCAGTGCCACCCCATCAGTGCCACCCCATCAGTGCCTCCTCATCAGTGCCTGTCAGTGCGGCGTCATCAGTGCTCATCAGTGCAGGAAAAAACGTATCTATTTACAAAATTTTATAACCTAAACAAAAAACTTTTTTTTTTTTTTTTCAAACTTTTCGGCCTTTTTTTATTTGTGCACCAAAAAAGAAAAAACCTGGCGGTGATCAAATACCACCAAAAGAAAGCTCTATTTATGGGGAAAAAATGACATAAATTTGGTTTAGGTACAGTGTTGCATGACCGCGCAATTGTCATTCAAAATGCAACAGCGCTAAAAGCTGAAAATTGGTCTGGGAAGGAAGGGGGTTTAAGTGCCCTGTATTGAGGTGGTTAACTATAGTATATATTTTATATGCGGCCCGAGAAAATTTCTCTACACTCAATGTGGCCCAGAGAAGCCAAAAGGTTGGACACCCATGGACTAAAGGATGGTAAAAATGTGCTAAATAGATAAACCAATAAACACATTAATAAATTATGACAGTAAATAAGCATATAGTGTATCTCTTTCATGAGAGTTACACTATATGCTTATTTACTGTGATGATTTATTAATGTGTTTATTGGTTTACCTATTTAGCACATTTTTACCATCCTTTAGGCGCTGCACTTTTTTTATATTATTGTTTTATTTGTCCTGCGATGACACTTCAGAATTCTAAAGAGTGTCTTAGGCATTCTTTATGAATTGCCCTGATGGTGCCCTATCATATTAACACACTCAAACATGTTTCGGTTACCAACCCCATATTTGCGTTTTCAGGGCCTCCCTGGAATACCACAATGGATCAGACACCAGATTGGGACTCAAGCCTCGCAGTCTCACAAATGAAGCTCAATGTCCTCACGAACACGACAACCAAGCCCTGGACCCGTGACGAGAGCAACGCTGATGTGTTTATCATAGTAGTGATCGGGTTCTTCGCCTTCATCATCCTCTCTTTCTTGGTGGTGCATCAGATCTACGAAGACCCCAAAGACAAAGACATCCTAAAATACTTAAACTATCGGTCAATCCAGAAAAACATACCTATTAAACAATTTAAGAAGAAGAATCCACTTCATTTTGTGAACAAGGTTACCAAGAACAAGAAATCAGCATTGGGACCGAAATTTGCACCGGATCAAGTCTCAGAAAAAGCTTCATGCATCACAACAGTTGTGTAGGGACTTTTTTTTAGGGTTTAGTTTTTCCTTATTATTTACATTTTTACTGTTTGCCAATTATAGGTTTTCTTGGTCAACCTGATCCCAAAGATCCTATTGATGCAACAGAAGCCAGTTGGCTCAACATAATGATAGGTTGCTTGTTTACCCCTTTGGGGGGGGGGGGGGGGTGAGAGCTTTATGGGGGTGAAGGGGCTAGTTTTCTTTCTGTTTACAATTGCCATCCTTGAAAAAGCTGTCACCCATAGGCTGAGAAAGTATTGAATATCTCTCCAGTGCCCCCCAAGCAAACCCCTGCTGAGTTCCAAGTTGTGTAGGTGGTGTTCACCCCATGAATTGGTAACTCCTGAATGACTACCATTCAATTAACAAAATGCCTCAGTTTTAAAAGTGGATGCATACCCTGACCAACATTTAGTTTGTTAAAACACTGTATATTATAAACAGTTACTATGTTTTATTGTAAATAAAATTCTTGCCTTCACCATTCTTTCATGCTTTACTTCGTCTCAGTGTTACTGATCTCCTGCAGCCATGGGCGTCCGCAGAACTTTTTTCAGGGGGGGGGGCATAATTTTAAGGTCACCTATGCTCCGCCCCTTTTCAACAATGTCTTGAAAGGGAGGGGCTTAGTTGTTATACTTATTTTGAGTATATTCCCTTAAAGCATGTTACACAGCACAGTGCTTTGCTGTGTAATTTGGCCCCTTCTCTCACCTAAAATACCTGGCTGATCCTGCCTGGCTATGTCCTGCCCTCTGTAAACTGACCACGGTATACCATGGCTGCTGAGCCCTGACACCGGGGTCAGTTTACGTGCCTCCATCATCTGTAGCCCTCCTGTCCTCCTCTGTCCTCGCTCCCCCCCCCTCCCTCCCTGCCTGTCTGCTCCTGTGTCAGCGCCCACCCCCCCTCCTCTCCTGCTGCTGTAGTTTCATTTAAAGTTTCATATCCTGTCTACAGTCTGTTTAATAATCCTGTGTGCCCCTCTGTCTGTTTTTTTATAAAAATAAGCCATTCTTTACAAGTATAGAGTGCCACTCGCCGCTCACGTGACCCGCCACCTCTATCCTCCTCTCCTCTTCCCCTCCTCCTCCCCTCCTCCTCCCCTCCCAACTGACATCAGTGAGGAATCCTTGGCCCCACCCGCTGCAGGCAGCTGTCAGCCGGAGAGAGGAGAGAGCCGACAAGTCACGTGAGCGGCGCTCGGCCCTCTGAAAACTGGTAAAGAACGGCTTATTTTTTTAAAACACAGACACACAGGCACACATGATTATTAAACAGAACAGACAGGATGGTATAAAGTGGCTTAACAACCAATTAAAAGGGGTAGTTTAGATTCCAAGGGGGTGCATTTGCCCCCCCCCTTGCCCCTACCTGCGGATGCCCATGCCTGCAGCCTATTTGCAGACACTTCCTGCATACATGGCATTTCCCAGAGTCTTTATGGTGGCAATAATGCGCCATGCCTTTGTATTGTGTTCTGAAACAGTCACTTAGAGTCTCCATCAAAAGCCTGAGTGAAAGGGTGACCAAGCAGGAGGAGAACTGGGAGACAGGAACAGAACCTTCTCAAACACCTTCATGGCAGGATCACCAGGCATTATTTAACCCCTTGGAGCTAGCACCTCCCAGCCCTTTAAGGGGTTTAGAATTTAGGGAGGCGGGATGGGGTTTATGGTAATGTGACCGCCAGTGGTGTATTTAGGTTTTGTGCTGCCCTAGGCCTGACTAAACTTGTGCACCCCCTAATTTAAATATGACCCACCACTTCCTGTAAAGGCCACACCCCTTCCTGTTTATGACCCACCCTGTCATCTGTAAACCACAGACCACAGCCACAGTCTATCAGTGCCCATCAGCATAGCTTCATCAGTTCCCATAAGTTTAGCCTCATCAGTGCAGCCTTATCAGTGCCGCCTCTTTACTCATATCAGTGTGGCCTCATCAGTGGTCACCAGTGTAGCCCCATCAGTGGCCACCAGTGCAGCCTTATCAGTGCCCATTAGTACAGCCTTATGTCACAGGATTAGTAAGATTACTCTTTTAAGATATTTGGACTTGTGTTTGCTGCCACTTATTGTAATCATACGATTATTTCGCTTATTTGTATAATAAATAGGAAGTCCATAGTCATTATAAAAATAATTAAATATTTTTCTGCTGCCCCCCTGCAAAGTGCCGCCCTAGGCCTGGGTCTTGTCGGCCTAGGCCAGGATACAGCACTGGTGACCGCTATGATTGGCTGTCACGGTGGTCACATGATCGGAAAGCTCTCTATCAAAAGCAACAACTGGGAGCATTCCGTTAGCTGTCGGTAACTGTGCCAGGTTTTTACACTATTGCATGCCCGCCAAGAGGCTCCATATTTGCATGAAGCCGGCGCCATTTCAAAATGATTGGAAAGGACTTTTAAAATTACATTTGCACGGTAGATCTTATATGATATTGTAATCATTTGGGTTTACAAATACCAATAATAAGAAAGTACCAGGACATAGGTTAGACATCATGCTGTCTTAAGTACAGCTGGGCAAAGTAATTTTTTATCTTTCAAAAAGTGTTTCCCAGTGATAAACAATGTATTCCAATTTCTAAATTGCTGCATTTGTAGATTTCAAAAGCCAATAATAGGGAATAGTAGTGTTAAAAAAAGCTGTGGGTTTAACCAATCATTTTTTTTGTACAGTTCTCCTTTAAGGGAGGGGCATGACAGGGGGTGTGTCCTATGCCCACATACTTTTGCTAATAGGTGCCCCACATTTCCATCTCAGAAAATAGGGAGCCACGTTAGAGGCACCATATGGTCTGCTTTGGATGCAGAGCTGCATTCAGGGTAGTACGTACAGGGGTCGCAATTGCAACCCAGCCCTATGTTCTAGGGGGCCCGTGTGGCTCCTCTGTACACCTGGATAGGAGAGACGGCGGCATATAGAACAACCAATTCCCTCCATTTTTCTCCTGCAGCCGTTAAATGCCCACTTCTCATCCTCTCCCTCCTGCAGGCATTCAGCAGCTGCAGGAGGGAAGTAGAGGGGGTTGTTTCTTCTACATGCCATCCCTCCTATTCAGGTCCTGCTGCCCACGGGTCCTTATGTTCTCTCCTGGACCCCCATTGCCCCCCTGCAGTGCTGCCCCCTCTCCGGCCAGCTGCTGCGGGGGATGTGTCAGGCTGGAGAGTGGGAGAAATGTAAATGTGTCATTTACCAGCCTCATCCTTTTCTGAATGGACAAAGCCAGTGATCAGTACCGATCATTGACTCTGTCCATTCATAACTAAGGTATAGTAAACTGTGTTTACTATGCTTCAGTTATTGGATAAGCAGGGCGCTCTGTACAGAGTTATTCCTGTTCAATCATTCTGTGCAGCTGAGGCTGCAGAGATGGAGCTTGAGGGCGGTGTCCTCATTCTCCTTTCTCTGTCTCAAAGGTGGAGGTCTGTTTAGACCCTTGATATTTCACGAAACCCCCCTATTGGGGCTCACAAAAATAGTAAAAATAATAATAATAATAAAAATTAATTGTAAAATAAAATAAAATTGTAAGAAAAAAAAAATTACAGTGGCAGAGCTGTCGCAAAGGTCACATTTGAGACCAGTCCCTGGCTTTCTGCCACCGTGGGGGGTCCCCAAGTTGGCAGGAAGGGGGCCTGCTGCAGAACATATGAAAGGGTCCCAGTGTGGGACCATAATAAAAAGGTCCCACGATGCGAGTAAAGGGTCCCTAAATCAGTGGGAAGGGCCCGAGCTGGGGTCAGTGGTTTCTTGCACCTGAGCCCTGAAGGTTATTGTTGCACCTCTGGCTACATTGCAACTATACAGACCACCATAAAAGAAAGGAGAAAGGAGATGCGGTTTCATGTTTCCTGAATTTTAGAGAGCTTTCTCACTCCACTCAACATCCACGGCTCTCCAATCTTGTGAACCAAAATCACAATTTTAAAGTTTGGTTTTCCTTTCTCTAACCTAGAGACACCAACCCAAGAATAACGGAAAATTGATATCAAATACTTACTGTAATTTTCCTTTCCTGATGGACTCCATGGCAGCATACGTTCGGGTAGGCTCCGCCTCCTCTCCTACCTCATAGGACCCCACTCCCATAAATCTTTGCTCCCTTTCAGCATCAGTGTTCTATAACTAGCCTACTCAGGAATTGGGAGTCCATCAGGAAAGGAAAATTACAGTAAGTATTTGATATCAATTTTCCGTTTTCCTGACAGACTCCATGGCAGCATACGTTCGGGAAATAACTCGCTATACACTCCCGGGTGGGAAGATGCTGAACAAAGAAAACTTTAATTGGCACTGTCAACTGACAAAACTTGAACGCCAAAGTTAACTGAAGATAAGGCAGCAGGTTCAACACAGTAATGTGTAAGGAAGGTATTCACAGATGACCAAGCGGCTGCTTTGCAGATCACATCAGGCGCGACGTGTTTAGAAACTGCCCAGGATGTAGCAATGCTTCTGGTAGAATGAGCTGTAATCGCCTCTGGGGGAGCCAAGCCTTTTGCTCTATATGCCCATTGTATAGCCTGGACAATCCAGGCAGCCACCGCTCTTGAAGATGCACGTGAACCTTTCTTATTCCCGTGGAGAAGAACAAACAGGAAATCCGATTGCCGGAAGGAGGATGTGGCCTCCAAGTATTGATTCAGAGTATCTCCCACATCTAAAGGATGGACTAAGGATTCTTCACTTGTTCTGAAGGTGGGCAGAACTATCTCAGAATTTTCGTGGAAGACAGATGTAACTTTAGGGTTTGACCCCAACATAGGGATTAGGACCACCCTGTCCTGAAAAAAGGTCAGAAAAGGCTCTTTGCAGCCCAAATTGTGTATCTCTGAGACCCTCTTGGCAGAGGTGATAGCCACCAGAAATACCGTCTTCAACGTAAGCTCCCTGATGGACATGGAAGCCACCTCTTTCGAAGCAAAGAAGTCCAGGACCAACGGAAGATCCCATTTCGGGAATCTAGGTTTTCTCTGAGGCCTGAGCCTGACTGCGCCCTTAAAAAACTGTTGGATCAGTTGATGTCTTGCCCACTGAATTCCGGTGAAGGCTGAGATGGCAGAAACTTGCACCCGGAGAGAAGGAACCGAGAGGGACAGATCTAGCCCAGATTGTAGGAAACTCAATACTTGCTGAATGGTAGGTGCCCCTGCTGGACCCAGACTCTGGGCTTGATGACTCAGAAACCTTGCCCAGATTCTCTCATACACTCTGTTGGTGCTAGCCCTCCTCGAGCTCATAAGAGTGGGAATCACCTCTTCTGGACATCCGAGGGCCTCCAGCCTCTCCCTCTCAAGAACCAGACCTTGAGGTGTAGACGCGCAGGGCACGGATGTAGAGTAGGCCCCTGCGATAGAAGGTCTGGCCTGAGAGGCAGAGGGATCGGATCCCTGAAGCTGAGAAGGGACAGCAGAGGAAACCAAGGCCTGTTGGGCCAGAAGGGAACTATCGCTATGACCTCTACTTCCTCCATCTTCAGTCTCCGAAGGAATTGGAGTACTATTGGCACCGGTGGAAAGGCATAGGCAACTTGGAAGTTCCAACTGTCCGTGAGGGCATCCACCCCGAAGGCTCGAGGATCCCTGAACCTCGTGTAATACCTCTGAAGTTTTTTGTTGTGTGGACTCGCAAAAAGATCCACCTCCGGTGAGACTCCTAGAGACAGAACCCAATTGAACACCTCCTGATGGAGGGACCATTCGTTGTTGTCCAACTGGAATCTGGACAGGAAGTCTGCTTGTGTATTCAATACCCCCGGGACAAAGACCGCTGAAAGGTTGGCCAGGTGTTGCTGGGCCCAAGACATAATTGGATCTGTCTCCTGGAGTAGAGACATGCTGCGGGTTCCACCTTGCCTCTTGACGTATGCCACTGCCGTGGTGTTGTCCATCCTGAGTAACACTGAGGCCCCTTGAGTCAGATGGTGAAAAGCCTGGAGGGCTTTGAAGGCGGCTCGTAGCTCTAGGATGTTGGACACCACTCCGTGACTGGCAAAATTCCACCTGCCTTGTGCCACTTCTGACTGGCAGTGAGCTCCCCAGCCTGTACTGCTGGCGTCGGAGGTTATCGTCACCCACGAAATTGGAGCAATAGAGTGGCAGTTGGTTAGATTTGCACGGCGTAGCCACCAAGGAAGACACCCCTTCATGAATGGTGTTAGATAAATAATCTGTGACAGGTTCTCTGTCGTCCATTGGTGGAGAAACCCTTTCTGAAAGGGTCTCAGCCTCCACAGAGCCCACTTCACCATGGGTGAGGTAGCCACTAGAGTCCCTACCACCTTTAGACACTGACGAGCAGTGAGCTGGGAGGCAGCGAGGGCGAGAGCCACCCTGCTCTGGACCACTGGAATCTTCTCCTCTGGTAGAGATATGGTGCAATTCACCGTATTGAACAGTGCTCCGAGAAAAACCAGGGACTGCGTGGGCACCAGATGGCTCTTCTCCAGATTGAGAATCCACCCGAACTCTTGAAGAGTACGAATCACCTGCTCCAGATGTAGCAGTAGCTGGGACCTGTCCTGGGACAGAAGAAGGAGATCGTCCAGGTAATGATGTAATCTGATACCTCTGGTTCTGATGAGAGCCACGATTGCCAATAGCGTCTTGGAGAAGGTGCGAGGCGAAGTCGAGAGCCCAAAGGGAAGACATGTAAATTGCATGTGGACATGATTGACAGCAAATCGGAGGAACTGATGGTACTCTTTTGCCACAGGAACGTGGAAGTACGCATCTTTTAGGTCTATTGATGCCAACCAATCTCCTGGGAGAACCGAGTGCTGTATTGTAATTAGGGACTCCATCTTGAACCTCTCTCGACGTATAGATCTGTTGAGATAAGTTAGATCTATTACCGGGCGCCAAGTGCCGTTCTTTTTCTGGACAAGAAAAAGAGGCGAATATAGTCCTTGACCCCTTTCCTCTTCGGGAACTAGTACGACAGCTCGTTGATCCAGTAGGGTATCTACATAACTGAGAAGAACCTTCTTCTTTTCTGCTGCAGGAGGAAGGGAAGTTGCTATGAACCTGGGTTTGGGAACGTTGTTGAACTTCCACGAGTGCCCTTGCGACACAACCTTCAGAACCCAGGGATCCTGGATTGAGGCCGCCCAGACGTCCCGAAATTGGAGCAACCTGGCCCCTACCGGAACAGACTGGACGGAACAAACCTCAAAAGGATTTGGTGGCCTCCCGGTCACCGGACGAAGAGCCCTTGGGGCCTTTCTGAAAGGAGGACTGTCTTGACTTCCAGCTTCTCCCATAGGATTTTCCTGGTTTGTAGCTGCGCGCTTCCCTAGAACGATTAGTGTTTTGCCTCCTTGGGAAAGAGCGCTTCTGATTGCTTGGGCGTTTATCCTGGGGAAGGAACCCAGATTTTCCACCCGTGGCCCGGGTTATGGCTGCATCTAGTTTATTCCCAAAGAGGGAAGAGCCCTCAAAGGGAATCCTACACCAAGCCTGTTTAGAGGCAGCATCGGCAACCCAGGGCCTAAGCCAAAGGGCACGTTTGGCCGTAACAGAGGCCAGCATAACCCGGGCCAAAAGCCGAATAGTATCCAAGGAAGCCTCCCCCAAGAAGCCCGCAGCCATCTTCAGCTCCTGTATAGGAGAACTTTGGAGCACTTCCTCCGAAACTCCACCGAGAGTATCTTCGAGAGCATTATCCCAAACCTCCATGGCCTTGGAAATTGTAGCCAAAGCCATTGCTGGCTTACAGGCCATGCCGGCCGATAGGTATGCTCGCTTAAGATCAGCGTCAATCCTCCGATCCAAAGGATCTCTAAATGATGCTGTATCCTCCATTGGGAGAGTGACGTGTTTCGCCAGACGCATCACTGCTGCATCCACACTAGGAGATGACTCCAGATATTTCACCTTTTCCTGTTTAAAAGGATAGAGCTTCGCTACTTTAGTGGTCATGGAATTTTTCCTTTCCACTTTGCTCCATTCTTCCGACATTATGTCTCCCAGTTCCTCTAGAAATGGGAAATTTAAACGCTCTTTGCATAACTGCTTGAAATACTTCTTATGCTTAGGAGAAGAGACAGCAGGATCCTCCCAGTCAAGGGCCTCTCTCACCGCTTTAACTAACGGAGACACGAGGGAAAATTCGAATCCAGTACCAGAGTCTTCCGAATCGGAATCGGACTCAGACGGGAGGATGGATGTATGGCTGGATGGGAGGACTCGAACGGATCCTGAACCGACAACTCTCTGTCAGGAGAGCGTGACGGACCTGCAGAAGTGCTTGGCTTATGCAATTCAGCAAGAGAGTCCTTTAAAACTCTGCGTACCACCTCCTCAATATGTTTGTCCGATTCTTCCCTTTCACCCGTAGCTTGGGTATAACAGGGTTTGCACAAAGAGGAACCATCTGGTATCAGGGTGCGGCAACCCCAGCATTTTTTCCCCTGCGGGCGTTCTGAGCTGCCATGGTGCGAGGAGGATTGGTGCTCACGTCCCCTGCTGTGGGAGGAGCTGCGCTTAGACTTAGATGTGGAGCGCTGGTGTTGCGTATTTGCATGACTATCTTCGCTGCGTGAGCGGGGCTGTTGATCAGACCTAAGAGAGCTGAGACAGACATATACAACAAGCCATAAGAAAGATGAAAGGAGAAACAGGGCATTAAACTGTTAAAACCAGCACGTACCTAGAAAGAGCAGGCTGGCCACTGGGGGGCGGCGACGAGTCCATTGCTCGAGTAAACTCAAGATGCACTAGTTAGGAATAGGAATCCTAATAGGAAGGAGGACACTACCATCAGTCCCATTACCCAGAAAAACAAGACCCCCAGGGGAAGAAATACTCTTACCTTAACCACAGGACTGGAGTCTCGGGGAGGCTACCGATATGCCGACCTTCCCACCAGCTCCGGTCTAACCCTAAGTTTAAATAGACCGCCGGGCCGTGACACGCCGTATTGCGCAACCGCGCGTGACGTCAGACCGCACCACTGCGCATGCGCGACGACTCTGAAACTAGGAGCGTACTGCGCATGCCCAGAAGCGCCGAACGACCCGGAAGTAGCGGCAAGGACCGTGGCGGCGGCCAAGAAACGCCATAAGTAAGTACTAAGCCACAGAACTAGCGAAACCTGAGCAATACTGACATAAAACACCCTAGACACGAGCATAGACAAGAAAAGGCATTGTAAACAAGAGACAAGCATAAAAATGAGGAAAAAGAAATGGTCCCATATAAGGGCTTACCACCCTCCGATAGCATAACCGAGTCCAGGAGACGCAACACCGGATTGTACCTTCAGGCAATAAAGGGCCACCCGCAGCAGCAGGGCTCTCTCGGCCAAACCACACAGCTCCAGCTGAGGGTCTCTTCCATTGCCCCCTCCATACCCCGCTAAGAGCCAGGGCTTATCGGAGACTCCAAAACTCAGTCTGCCATCGATATACAGGACCAGATAGTAGGAACATCAGACATATGTATGAGGAGGACGAAAAAAGAACACTGATGCTGAAAGGGAGCAAAGATTTATGGGAGTGGGGTCCTATGAGGTAGGAGAGGAGGCGGAGCCTACCCGAACGTATGCTGCCATGGAGTCTGTCAGGAAAGGTATATATAATTGGTAAAAAGGCGCTGGTGATCTTTTATAGTGCTAAATATAAATAATTACAGTGTAAAATTATTTTTATAAATTTCAATACAAACATAAACAGTGCATATATAACCAATATATATAGTTGGTAAAGTGCAAGAGCTATCCTTTAATTGTGCAAAAATTATTGCAAAAAAATTATTAAAGTGCTTGCTAATGCATCCACAAAATATAATATATATCATCAATCATATATAGTGCCCACTATTACAGTGCTCAAAAAGTGATTAAAGTGCTTAAATATTTAATAGTCCAAGACAATTCATGCAAAAAAATATTATATAAATGTAATTGCTTGGATCTGTAGTGCTCCAGGTGGTGGGGTGTGTCACTCTTTGCCTCTTACCAAGTTGAAGCAGGTCACAAGGACCCCCAACGCCTGTGATCCCTTTATTTAGATGGATCAAACCTCTAATCGACTCCTTTTTCAGAATATCCTGCTCCTGTGCGTTACTCGTACATATGGAAGTACAGTCGGCATATATAAAGACACATAAGATAGCCAAAAATAGTGTAATACTGTTTTTAATAGAAATACACAAAATAATAATAGTTGACTTCTTACATTTAGTTGTGCCCTCCTGGCACTGGGCAATTGGGCAATTGATATTAGTTGTGTGCGGGTATTAGGAAATCACCATCCGAGGATCTGCAGTACCCTCCTGTGTCTCCTTTCCCCTATTCACATGAGGCGGTCGGCGTGCGTCCCAGCCTATGCTCCAAATGCCTTCACTTCCTACTTCCGGGTTTAGCAGAGACCACAATGCATTTCGCTATGCTCACGTCATCAGGCGGTCCGATGACGCAAGCATAGCGAAATGCATTGTGGTCTCTGCTAAACCCGGAAGTAGCAAGTGAAGGCATTTGGAGCATAGGCTGGGACGCACGCCGACCGCCTCATGTGAATAGGGGAAAGGAGACACAGGAGGGTACTGCAGATCCTCGGATGGTGATTTCCTAATACCCGCACACAACTAATATCAATTGCCCAGTGCCAGGAGGGCACAACTAAATGTAAGAAGCCAACTATTATTATTTTGTGTATTTCTATTAAAAACAGTATTACACTATTTTTGGCTATCTTATGTGTCTTTATATATGCCGACTGTACTTCCATATGTACGAGTAACGCACAGGAGCAGGATATTCTGAAAAAGGAGTCGATTAGAGGTTTGATCCATCTAAATAAAGGGATCACAGGCGTTGGGGTCCTTGTGACCTGCTTCAACTTGGTAAGAGGCAAAGAGTGACACACCCCACCACCTGGAGCACTACAGATCCAAGCAATTACATTTATATAATATTTTTTTGCATGAATTGTCTTGGACTATTAAATATTTAAGCACTTTAATCACTTTTTGAGCACTGTAATAGTGGGCACTATATATGATTGATGATATAAATTATATTTTGTGGATGCATTAGCAAGCACTTTAATAATTTTTTTGCAATAATTTTTGCACAATTAAAGGATAGCTCTTGCACTTTACCAACTATATATATTGGTTATATATGCACTGTTTATGTTTGTATTGAAATTTATAAAAATAATTTTACACTGTAATTATTTATATTTAGCACTATAAAAGATCACCAGCGCCTTTTTACCAATTATATATACATATTTATTGTTTTTTAAACAATTAAAAGGGCAGCAGGTTTTAACATCTTTTTATTAGGGCTAGGCACCTTCGCTAAAACTTTTTACCAACCCAAGAATGACTTATAATAACAACTGGCTTGGTAAGGATGGAGCGTCTGAAAATAATTTTCTATCAAGTTAGCCAGTGAGTGAGTGAGAGAGAGAGTGAGAGAGTGAGAGAGTGAGAGAGTGAGAGAGTGAGAGAGTGAGAGAGTGAGAGAGTGAGAGAGAGAGAGAGAGAGAGAGAGAGAGAGAGAGAGAGAGAGAGAGAGAGAGAGAGAGAGAGAGAGAGAGAGAGAGAGAGAGAGAGAGAGAGAGAGAGAGAGAGAGAGATTGTAGGTAGTGAGAGGGGCTCAGATGGTATTGACCAGTGCTGATCAATGTCCTAAAGTGTTCACAGTGAAAACCTTGCCTGGTCTTCGGCTTTAGATATGAAAAGGATGCCTGTAACCAGCCCGTTTGACAGAAGTGCTTGTTATTGCAAACAGAGATTTTCAATTATTTTATATCTTATTCTTCTCTCTCCTTATTTAGAAGAGGAGAAGAATGTGTTAGCAGCACATACTCCTATTCTTTTCTCCTGAAAAATGTAAGCAAGTGAAGACCATCTGAAAACTTTTTAGGGTTTTCAATCACCAGCCAGCTACTGCCACCTTGTGGTCAGATTGAAGTATGATTTCTTAAGCATAAAACTAGTGTAGCACCCTCCTAGGTAGGTGCTAGTCAGTGAGTATAGTTTTTGGCTCTGTCTGCTTATCAGAGTAGCAGCAGGCAAATCTATATTGCTTTCTGTCTAGCAGAGGGCAGGATCTGTTAGTGAGGTCTGCTCAGTGTGCTCAGTATGCGATTCATTGAGTCTAGAGGAGTGTTTCACACTGGTCCAATAGGGAGGAATGTTGGACAGTGGGAGGAAACCTGACCAATGGATACACAGGCTTTGATACAGTCCTGGTGATTTGTAGAGACAGGCTGTCCCGGTGCATTCTGGGATACTTTATAAAAGCCAGGAGCACATGTGCTGCGGGGTCTTTGGCTGGAGAGCAGAGTCCCGGAGGGAGGGTGGCGGCTGCCTCCTCCTCTGTAGCAGTGGCATGTGGCATCTGGAGGTCATCCTGAGGGCTGGAGGAACGAAGCTAAACCCAGAGGCTCTGGAAAGCTGACTGAGGGGGAGACACTAGAGCCCCTCGAAAAACAGTATAGTGAGTACAGGGGATCGTGTCAAGGGGTCTGACCTGAGGGGGGCCACCCCGGAGTAAGATAGTCAGTGGACGGGTGTCAGTGGTCAAGAAAGAGGATACTAGGAGATTGTCCTGAAGATAACAGTTCAAGTCACCTGGAAAGAGATGTAATCTAAATCCACCTAAGTGGTGGGGTTTATCAACAGCCTGGCTGTATCTACAGATAGAAGTCCTTCCAAACCTTGTGAATAGTTAATTTGGAGTATCCCACTATTCCCTTCTAACCATGCCTATTTAAAATAAAACACCTACAAACCCCTGGACTGATCATTGACTGAGCCAAGAAGTAAAGTGTTAAATTGTGAATGCCAGTGTTGCTAACGGTAGCCCAGGAGGACCCGAAAGTGTAATATCCAGCAGTCTTCAAGGGGGCAGTGCTACACTAGAAAGAGAAAGAAACCTTCATAAAACTCATGCAGGCTGAAAACTGGAAATATATCCCCTTCAGTTCTACTTCAGCTTTACCAATCATCTCAAACATTTGGGGGAAAACATGCAACTGTGCACTACTGTAGTAAAAACTTAGCTTGGGTCCTGTGGTCTAAATCATTGGCACAATTAGGGGTGTAATGTAATGGGAGCTACTGTACTTTCTGGGCTGCATGTCTTCAAAACATACAGCTAACTTGGTTGTGGGAGAGTATGTTTACTCCTTAACTGATTCCTGTCCAGATATACAATGGTTTCCTATATCTATCGGGATGTTATGGACAAAGGATCCTTCGTAGGACATCAAAAAGAACCAGTAAATACATGAGCACACCCTGGGAGACTGCCAGACTGGCCTAACCAGCGCCCTCCTAGCAGTCCACACTATAGGTGCTCAAAGCCTTATGGCAATGGACCTGATTAGCAGCCTCATCCAGAACCATCTCTGTCTCAGAAGGACTCTTCCATCTTCAGGTTAGAAGAAAAAGGGGTCCACTCAAAACAAAAAAAAGCCTTTCAACATCCAGCACAGCTAGGGATTGGCAGGCAAGCCAGTGGGGCTATGGCTACAATAAGAAAGTGTTCAGCTGTCAAATCCAACCTGTAATGTGAGGGATGGGATTGGGCTGATATGCCTTTTAGGGGCCCCTTTTTCAAGCAACCAGTGCATAGACAATCAGCTGGCATTTATACATTGCTTGCCGGGGAAGAAGGCGACAAGGAGCAGGACCAATTGGAACTACTGCATGTGCACCTACATCAGTGTATAATAAATCGGAATCCCTAGCTGTACTAGATGCTCACACTGTTCACACTGCTGCAAATCTTGCTTGGCTGCAGTCATTTGTTATCCTTCTGATGCCTGAATTCTTGCCTCGGCTCCCGTGTGCTGTTAATCAAGATTTTAAAAAAGAAGTGTGTCTTTGTGGTTAAACTAATTCCTGAACCTTGTGCGCTATACAAAAGGCACTCCTGAACCTTGTGCGCTGTACAAAAGGCACTCCTGAATGCTGCGCTCTGTAAGAAAGGCACTCCTGAATGCTGCGCTCTGTAAGAAAGGCACTCCTGAATGCTGCGCTCTGTACGAAAGGCACTCCTGAATGCTGCGCTCTGTACAAAAGGCACTCCCGAATGCTGCGCTCTGTACGAAAGGCACTCCCGAATCCTGCGCTCTGTACGAAAGGCACTCCCGAATCCTGCGCTCTGTACGAAAGGCACTCCCGAATCCTGCGCTCTTTACGAAAGGCACTCCCGAATCCTGCGCTCTCTACGAAAGGCACTCCCGAATCCTGCGCTCTCTACGAAAGGCACTCCTGAATCCTGCGCTCTCTACGAAAGGCACTCCTGAATCCTGCGCTCTCTACGAAAGGCACTCCTGAATCCTGCGCTCTCTACGAAAGGCACTCCTGAATCCTGCGCTCTCTACGAAAGGCACTCCTTAATCCTGCGCTCTCTACGAAAGGCACTCCTGAATGCTGCGCTCTCTACGAAAGGCACTCCTGAATCCTGCGCTCTGTACGAAAGGCACTCCTGAATCCTGCTCTCTGTACGAAAGGCACTCCTGAATCCTGCGCTCTGTACGAAAGGCACTCCTGAATCCTGCTCTCTGTACGAAAGGCACTCCTGAATTCTGCACTCTGTACGAAAGGCACTCCTGAATTCTGCACTCTGTACGAAAGGCACTCCTGAATTCTGCACTCTGTACGAAAGGCACTCCTGAATCCTGCACTCTGTACGAAAGGCACTCCTGAATTCTGCACTTTGTACGAAAGGCACTCCTGAATTCTGCACTCTGTATGAAAGGCATTCCTGAATTCTGCACTCTGTACGAAAGGCACTCCTGAATGCTGCGCTCTGTACCAAAGGCACTCCTGAATGCTGCGCTCTGTACGAAAGGCACTCCTGAATGCTGCGCTCTGTACGAAAGGCATTCCTGAATGCTGCGCTCTGTACGAAAGGCACTCCTGAATGCTGCACTCTGTACGAAAGGCACTCCTCAATCCTGCACTCTGTACGAAAGGCACTCCTGAATTCTACACTCTGTACGAAAGGCACTCCTGATCCTGAATCCTGCGCTCTGTACAAAATGTACTCCTGAAGACTGCGCTCTGTACAAAATGTACTCCTGAATCCTGCGCTCTGTACGAAATGTACTCCTGAAGCCTTCCTCACTTAGGTAACGCACTCTTCCACAGTTTGTGTGCCGCGGCCGCAGTATGTGTAAGTCCGGCCTTCGGCCTTGGTGAATTGAGCCCTAAGCCTTTTTGCTTTGTCTTGAGCTTAGACTGTGCAAGGCCTCAGAGTGCAGTCCCAGCACACCTAGTGTGAATGAGCCCTTCGGTATGCTTTCATAGCTTATGCCCCATACACACGAATCAAAAATCGGATGACAGATCATCTGACTTTTTTCACTTGCTAGTCGCAAGTAGAAATTGAATAGGTTACTAAAGTTATGAAAATTCTCGCACGACAGAATAAAAATTGGGAAGTGATGTAGTGTATTGTTGTGTATTTGTATTGTATTTTTGGACGAAAACCTGTATTGATTAACCGCTTCCTGACCGCCTGCAGCAGGCAGCCCCTCCGGCACAAACCGACATAGGTCTACGTTGGTCACGCGCCTGCAGCCAGAGGGCGAGCACATGTCCCTGGCAGCGCGCTCCCGCCCCCACTCGGTAGCGGGAACTCCGATGCACGGGGCAGGCGGCTCTGATTGCCGCCTGCCACCCTCGATCGTTCCCCCCCCCCTGAGAGACTGTCAGCTGTTGTTCTTCTCTCTGGAATGATCACAGAGTGCCTAGGATCACAGGTCTCTATGATCATTTCAAAAGCCCATCCCCCATACCAGGGGTTCCCAAACTTTGGCCCTGCAGTTGTTCAGTAACTACAATTCCCATCATGCCTATTCATGTATGTGAATGTCAGAGTTTTCCAATGCCTCATGGGAAGTGTAGTTCTACAACAGCTGCAGGGCCGTAGTTTGGGAATCCCTGCCCCATACAGTTAGAATCACTCCCCCTAGGCTCACATTTAACCCCTTGATCACCCACAGTGTTAACCCCTTCCCTGCAAGTGTCATTATTACAGTAACAGTGCATATATTTAGCACTGATTACTGTAATAATGTCACTAGTGGTCCCCCCAAAATTGTCAGTTAGGGGTCCGATCTGTCCGCCCCAATGCCGCAGTCCAGCAAAAAAAAAAAAAAAATTGCAGATTGCCGCCATTACTAGTAAAAAAAAAAGAAACCACAATAAAAATGACATCAATCTTTCCCGTAGTTAGTAGATGCAATAACTTTTGTGCAAACCAATCAAAATACGCTGATTACGATTTTTATCAAAAATATCTAGCAGAAAACAAATTGCCCTAAAATGTTAAAAAATTTTAATTGGTAAATTTTTTTTTTGGGAATATTATATCGCAGAAAGTGAAAATTTTTTTTTTTTCAGAATTGTCGTTCTTTTTTTGTTTATAGCGCAAAAAATAAAAAAAATCGCAGAGGTGATCGAATACCAGCAAAAGAAAGCTCTATTTGTGGGGAAAAAAAGGACATCAATTTTATTTTTATACAGCGTAGCACGACCGCACAATTGTCCGGTAAAGTAATGCAGTGCCGAATCGCAAAAAATGGCCTGGTCATTTAGGGGGCAAATCCTTCCGGTCCAGAGGTGATTAACGAAAATCATACAAGGAAAATTTTCATGCTTGCACCATCAGATACTATCAGATGAACTGTCGAGATTGGCTATTGAAAACTGTTTGCTAACGATTAGATTATCATACGATCGCTTAGAAAGCGGTATTTTTCGTACAATTTTTGGATCGTGTATACAGGCCATTACACACAGTCTCTGCTTGGCTAGACTAAAGCCTAGTACACACAATCAGATTATCGAACGATCTGTCGTCTGTTTTTTGTGGCATGCTAGTCTGATGTGGAAAGTGAAGAGGTTATTTTCATACGAATTTTCCCGTACGACAGAATTCTACTTCAGAAGTGATGTCATGTGTTGGATTGCTTTGTATGTGTTCTTTCGTCTCTGAGCATGCCTAGTCTTGCTCTTAAGATTTTTTTCCGTCGAAAACTGCACTAATGAGACGAAAATCAGACATTGTGTTGACGGACGATAAAAATTATATAGCCTGCACACCAGGATTTTTTCGGCCGAAAAGTCGGAGTTGGCTGTCGAAAGCACCATACTAACAATCCGAAAATCGGTAGATCAGTTGTCGGACGAAATTTCCCTTCAGATTTTCTTATCGTGTGTACGGGCCTTAAGGCCCCTTTCACACATACGGTCCGTTCAGTTCATCAGTTCAGTCACGTCAAAATGTATCAGTTTTTCATCTGTTTTTTATCCGTTTTTGATCCATTTTTCATCCGTTTTTTTTTTTTTTTTTTTACATCCACTACCAATGCAAAAACGGATGAAAAACGGACAGCTTGTCAGTTTACATCCATTTTTTTGACGGATGAAAAATAGGGCATTCATCTGTTCCAAAAAGCGGACATTGACGGAAGCGGATGAAAACAGATGTTAACCACTTTACCACCGGAGGATTTTTCTGCTTTACGTCCAGGCCACTTTTTGCGATTTCGGCACTGTGCTACTTTAACTGACAATTGCGCGGTCATTCAACGCCGTACCCAAACGAAATTTACGTCCTTTTTTCCCCATAAACAGAGCTTTCTTTTGATGGTATTTGATCACCTCTGCGCTTTTCATTTTTTGCTATATTAAAAAAAAAGCGACAATTTTGAAAAAATAACAATATATTTCTACTTTGACAGTTAAAAAATATCCAATATATTCAATTTTTGTCATATATTTAGGCCAAAATGTATTTAGCTACATGTCTTTGCCAAAAAAATTCTCAATGAGCGTATTTTTAACCGCTTTAAGACCGGAAGATTTTAACCCATTCCTGACCAGGCCATAATTTGCGATTCGGCACTGCGTTACTTTAACGGACAATTGCGCAGTCGTGCGATGCTGTACCCAAATTAAATTGATGTCCTCTTTTCCCCACAAATAGAGCTTTCTTTTGGTGCATTTGATCACCTGTGCGATTTTTACTTTTTGCGCTATAAACAAAAAAAGAGCGACAATTGTGAAAAAATAACAATATTTTTCACATTTTTTTATATGAAATCCCCCCCCCCCCCAAAAAAAAAGGAAAAATCAAATTTTAACATTTTAGACCAATTTGTTTTCTGCTACATATTTATGGTAAAAAAAAAAATCGCAATAAGCGTATTTTGATTGGTTTCCGCAAAAGTTATCACAGCTACTAACTACGGGAAATTTATGTCATTTTTATAGTTTTTTTTTAAACTAGTAATGGCGGCGATCTGCGATTTTTTTTTGCGGGACTGCGACATTGCGGCGAACAGATCGGACCCTTGACTGACATTTTTGACACTTTTGGGGGTACCAGTGACATTACTACAGTAATCAGTGCTATAAATATGCACTGTTACTGTAAAGGGAAGGGGTTAACTTTTATTGGTGATCAAGGAGTTAATGTATGCCTGGTGCTTACTGACGTGTGTGGAGGGAGGGGACTGAGTGACACAGGGACAGATCGCAGGTTCAGCTATGCTGAATCCTGCAATCTGTCCCTGCCTGTCACTTAGGAGATCCGCCCGCTTTGTTTACACAAGCGGGCGGATCTCCACACTCGATCCCCGATGATCGGGGAAGAGCGGCAGTGATCACCGCCTCCCCTGGCCCGACTCCCGCTGTGACTGAATACAGCGGGAGCGAGCCTCCGGCGGCGCGCCCCGCCCACAAGGGGAGGAGTCCAGTGACGTAGGTCTACGTCGCTGGACGATAACTAGCCACTTTGCCGCAGTAGGCTCAACGTGAGCGGTCGGCAAGTGGTTAATGGATGATGATCCGTTGTCATCCGTTTTTACATAGAGATGCATTGAGGTCCGTTTTTCATCCATCAACGGATGGATGAAAAACGGACAAACGGACCGTATGTGTGAAAGGGGCCTAAAATTGCACAGTAGACTACAAACTGGAAATTGTACTTCTAGAGAGGCACAGCATAATTTGAAGATAATATAGAAAATTCCATCTTTATCATAACAGCAAATTGTACCAACCTTTCATAGTGTCCTCCGGTCTGTATACATATTTCTACAAACATTTGAACTTGATTATTGATAGACCTAAAAAAATGGCCTGTATCCATTTGGCTTGGGCTTTTCACTTTGCCTAAAAGCATCATGGGAGAGAGAAGAGATCCACCTTGTAGAGGTAGAGCTGGGCAATCTACTGCTCCAGTGCTGAGATGGACACACATGTATGGAGGACACAATTACCTCATCTGTGCAATAGTCTTCCACGTATATTCCAAATAATGTTTATTTTTATTGTTGTTTTGAGAGAATCGACTCTGCTGGGCATAGCTCCTGGCTCTGATCAGTCTCAGGTGGGTTTCACTATCATTTCTCTGGCTTCATCCATGAGCACCATATTATTCACATATAGGATACATTTCCAGCATTAGGCTTGTTGGCTGTGCAGGTTTAGATGGGTGTGATTGTTAATTGAAGGATCCTGTGCTGAAAGGAATATAGAGGTTGCAATTGCTGAATTTTTCTGAAAGTGCCAATTTCATGGCTGCCATTTTGATTTAAACTTGTAAATTTTCTGAATCACTCATCCATAAAAAGCATGCAGCTTGCAGGTTCCCTGTTTGTTCTGTGACAGTATTTCAAAAGTATTAGGCCTTGAGCACACTGGACATTTAGCCCTGGTGCATGGGACACTGGAGTTATGCTGTGGGTGGAGGGCACATGTATCCCATCTCTATTGGAGCCTGACAGCTGCTGTGGCTGGACGATGCACCTAACTTTATGAACAGTTAGGTCAGTAAAGCACCAAGGGATGCAAGAAGTCTGTGTCCCAGTTATTTGCTCTTAGCAGGGGTGGGCAGGAGGGCCAGTTGCCCTGGGCACAATGGTTCATTGAAGGGATTGGGGGGGGGCGGATGCAGTTTGGCATCCTTGCCCTGGGCACTGGATGACCTTTTCCCTGCACTGGTTCTTCGGTACGTACTGCTCTAAATGTTCAAAACGCTAGGTGCACCGTTGTGCTGAAGAAGCTGTCAGAATCTCCAAGAATTTGACAGGCTGCCAGCTTTGGGGATGGAATGGGCACCCATTCTCGGTGCCTGCAGCTATACGGTGGAGCCCCATGCACTGGGGCTAAACCCTCAATATGCATGGGCATAATGCTCCACTTACATCTAAGCATTCATGATCACGTGCAAAAAACCCGCTTTGCGCTTGTAGTACCATTATTGGTAATGTTACTCCAAATGCAGTTCAATGCTTGAAAAGGTGCAGGAGCTTCTTTGATGCATGTAGAGCAGCCCATTCAAATGAATGGGCTGCCCTATGTGTGTAGCACAAAAGCAGAGGAAAAAACACGTGTTCATGTGATATGGAGTACAGCCATTCACTTGTATGCCGGAGCAACTTTTTAACCACTCCAGCCCCGGAAGGTTTTATCCCCTAATGACCAGGCCATTTTTTGCGATCCGGCCCTGCGTTACTTTAACGGAAAATTGCGCGGTCGAGCAAAGCTGTACCCAAACACAATTGATGTCCTTTTTTTCCACACATAGAGCTTTCTTTTGGTGGTATTTGATCACCTCTGCGGTTTTTAGATTTTGCGCTATAAACAAAAAAAGAGCAACAATTTTGAAAAAAAGGCCATATTGTATAACATTCCCAATAAAAAAATGTTTAAAACATTTTTTATCAGTTTTGGCCAATTTGTATTCTGCTGCATATTTTTGGTAAAAAAAATCCCAAAAAGCGTATTTTAATTGGTTTGCGTAAAAATTATAGCGTTTACAAACTACGGGATAGATTTTTGGACTTTTTAATTTATTATTTTTTTTTATTAGTAATGGCGACGATCTGGGGGTGATCAAAGAGGTTAAATGTTTGCCTGTATGCTTACTGACTGGGGGGGGGGTCTGTGACAGGCACAGAGAGATCGGGGTTGTAGCTTAGCTGAAACTGCTGCTCTGTCCCTGCCTGTCTGACAGAAGATTTGCCTGCTTTGTTTACATAAGCCGGCGGGTCTTCTCTCTTTCTTGGACGATCGCGGGAGGTCAGCGGCAATCGCCGCCACTCCTCCCGAGGCCCGCCTCCCGCTGTGAAACCACATGCTTTCCAGTCACATAGTACTACATGACTGGACGCACCTGAGCCGCCCTGCCGCAGTAAAAAGGCGGTGGGCGGTCGGCAAGTGGTTAATGAAAGGGCATCAAAGATGCAGCATGCGGGTCTTTTTTTTTTTTTTACACACCACATCTAAAAGAACACAGGTGTGAATGGGGGCCTTAGAGTAATGCCTTCTATCATCTTATTAAAATGGGAAAATGCTGCGTTAGTTATACTGTGACCCAAGATCTTCTAGCAGACTGGACCTGTTAGTGTAATGCAAATTTTGTTCATTTAAGTGTTGTTTGTGTATTTTTTTTGTGCTGGTACATTGTTACTTAGGCTGCTATCACACTGCTCCATTGAAAGAAATGCTGTTTTTGGTGCGTTTTCTGGTTGCCTGACTCCCAGCATGCACCTGTGAAACATGGACGTTACTCAAAAAATGCAACTGCGGTGCGTTTTTGACACATTTTCCACTCTTTTCAATGGGGAGCTGCGTTTTTGGTGTGGTTTTAAAAAGCACACCAAAAATGTAGCAAGCAGGACTTTTAAGAGAAAAACGCAACTGACCGGTGTGAAGAGTTCCCTAGGGTTTAAGCCTGGGTTCACATATGTGCAGCCGCGGTTCCCAGCATGGGGTCCGGTGTGTTCCTGTTCACCAGTTCAGCTGCGAATCGGGTCCAAATTTTTGCCTGAATTCGCAACTCAACCGGACCCAAACACATGCAGGACCCTTTTGGAATGCGGACCACGGCTGTCCCAGGTCTATTGAGAGGGGAAACCCACATCCAATTCGCATATATGTGAACCCGGCTCTAAGGGACACATTTTCCATGCATTTTTCTTCCACTTTTTTAACTGATAAATTGATCAGTGTGAAGGGTCCAGCATACACTTTCATTTTATAGCAAAAGCATTGTGATAACAGTACTAACAAAAATTATTTTTGACAATCCAATATAAGATGACTTGAAAAATCTCCTTTCATGTTGTGAGTTCTGTGTGCCTCCTCGTCATCTCTTTCCACAACTTCCTGAATTCCCTGCATGCTTTTTAGTTTCTCTGCTGTTTAATTTCCATTTCTAAGGACTACAAATCCCATGGTACCTTGCAGCCTGCAAGCAGTGATTCCTGTACTAACTCCGCCTCCTGAAGTTCCTTCTCTCAGCACCTCTGTAGTTCAGAAGGCAGGTTCTGTAAAATGTGTGACACAGCAGTGCCTACTTTCAGGGCACAGTGGATATGTGTCACAGAATTCAAGGAAGGAAAGCTGGACCTGTCTACCACCCAGCCTCCACGGGTAGATCTTGCATGAGGAAGATAACAAATTCTTTCACCAGACAAGGACTCTGAAGCAGTGTCCTTCAACAGGTATACCTCCTCAGCAATTCTCCTAAGGCCCTGAGCCTAGCAACCCCCGAGGCCCAAACTGTAGTCTCTTGTCTCAGTGATTCTTCTCCTAGGGGCAGCGGGCCCAGGAGTACTGGAACCCTCCTTGTCGAGGAAAGCACAATCTGCTCAGGCCTCCTGTCTATTTATCATCTCCCCAGTCACCTTCTGGACACCCCTTTCCAGGGATTGGCCAGGGTATGATAAATATTCAGCTGATCATTTGAATCTCTGACCCTATGCTCTGAAAGCTTCTTCAAGAGGCAGGGGGAAGCAGTCAAACTCTCAGCTCAGGAACCCTGATTAGCCCAAAACAATCAACAACCGCTCTACTCACTTTAGTGGAGCCAAAAACTAAATTGACATAACAGTCTAACTGGGAATACCCAAGATGCAGAAATGCTGCAGACCTGTTAACCTCATTGCTGGGTGAGTGTTTGGAAACTGGGCAGAACCCAGCAGAAGTGACACTGAAACTGCATGGACCCATTCACACCAAAAACGCAGTGCCTTTGCACATGCATTTTAGAGCATTGTGTTGTGTTTGACAGCTCATTAATTTTAAATAGGCTGTTTATGCATGAAAAAAAATAGGTCTTGCAAAATTTTTTTAACACAGGGCAGATATAATGCAGGTGCATTGGAGAGCATTGTAGATTTGTGTTGCAGCACATTGCCATTCAAAGGTAATTGCACCCCAAAACGCATCTACAGTGCATTACCCTGCATTGTAATATTGGGTGTCATAACTTGTGTTGTGGTGTGCACCACCAACATACAGTATATCATGGCCTATAGCCAACATATATCGTGACACATACATTTTTTTTTTGGAGGCGAAGTCAGCTACCTCAGTCACTTTTGGAAGAGCTGTATGGACGTAGCACAATATTGTTGGGGAGTGGGGAGGCATGGTTTTGAGATAAGGACCCATTTAGCTCTTTGCAGTGTGGTAACATTCATTTTGTCATGCGTTGTTAATGCATTCTATTTATTTGAATGAAATATGCATCAATGGAAGGAGCACCAGACAAAATAAGAGTACAAATAAATTTTTTGGTTTACAAACACCAAAAGCCCTGTGAAAATCCACTTTTTTTTTTTTTTTAAACTGACTGTTATTGTTTTTTTCACAAGAAAGTATAGGACACTCATCGTGCATTGATGCATAGGTTCCAAGACACGTGTAACCAAAGAATGGCATGACATAAGTACACTCAAGTTTAAGTCACCCAGTACTGTGTCACATAAACAGGTGTTGGCTAATGAAACCACGGGTGTAGCCTGGCTGAAGGGTGAGCAAAGAGACTCGCATAAAGCTAGGTATTCAGCTCCAATCAGATACGACCCTGTACCCAGTGCTGTATCCTGGCCTAGGCCGACAAGGCCCAGGCCTAGGGCGGCACTTTGCAGGGGGGCAGCAAAAAAATATTTAATTATTTGTATAATGACTATGGACTTCCTATTTATTATACAAATAAGTGAAATAATCTTATAATTACAATAAGTGGCAGCAAACAGTCCAAATATCTTAAAAGAGTAATCTTACTAATCCCATGACATAAGGCTGTACTAATGGGCACTAATAAGGCTGCACTGGTGGCCACTGATGGGGCTACACTGGTGACCACTGATGAGGCCACACTGATATGAGTAAAGAGGCGGCACTGATAAGGCTGCACTGATGAGGCTAAACTTATGGAAACTGATGAAGCTATGCTGATGGGCACTGATAGACTGTGGTTATGGTCTGTGGTTTACAGATGACAGGGTGGGTCATAAACAGGAAGGGGTGTGGCCTTTACAGGAAGTGGTGGGTCATATTTAAATTAGGGGGTGCACAAGTTTAGTCAGGCCTAGGGCAGCACAAAACCTAAATACACCACTGCCTGTACCAGTTATGAAAAGAAAATAGAAGAAAACAAAAGAAAAAAAGAAAAGAGGTGCAGGGGGGATTGGTGAAGGGGATGAAGTGAAATGCCCACTTACCATTGCTCCAAGCCAAATCTGGAGTTAGTCACTGCTGTGTACCCCATGGCTGGTGCTGTCCCAATACTATAAGAAATTAATCAGGTGGGAGGAGTTTTTAGAAGGTCCCATGGTTCCCCAACTCTATTGTGGGTGTCTAAGGAGTTGTTCAGGGAAGCGGTTAGGTATTTCTCTTTACATGCTGGATCCTTGTGTGCAATTCCACCAAGGAGGGAGGCTCCCTTCTTTTGCATTTGAGTGCAACTAAGCACCTCTCTGCTCTCTGCTGTCAGCACCTGAGCTAGGAGTTTTTTTTTTTTAGAGGTTTTGAAAAATGACTGGGGGGGTTCCAAAAATAAGTTTTAGGATTAAAGGGGATCCAGGATCCAAAGAGGAAGTGGACAAGAGTGTGCACTGTCGGCCAATTAGGGACAGTCAGTGGGCGTGACAAACATGATATTGTGTACCCAGTTCCTTTTTACATCATCCCCCTATTTTATATGAACCTCAATCACTTTTTTGGCTAAACATTTATCTGTAAACCAAAAAATGATTTGGACTTTTATCATTTGGTCTGGCTTTTCATCCATTGGTGTTTTTTTTTTTTTTTGTCTGGTAACTCACCGAAGGGTAGCCCTGTTTCTTGTGAGCAACCTAACCTCTTGTGAGCTCTCCACTGTTTTTGTCCTCTTACTACTTTGTATGAACTCAAATCAAACCCCAGTGCCTCTTAGATGCCTTTTTCGTCATTGGATAATTCATTTGATTGGGCTGCCCAATGCACCAAACTCACAAAACAGGTCCATGTAGATTTTTTGGCATTGCACCGCAGGACATATTTCACTGCAATGCATGTTCCTCGGCAAGCTATGTTGAGGTGCCATTGCTATTCAAAGTTTGACCCAAACACTTTGGTTCTTTCTCTCCTAGGAAAATGTGAATCTTGATTACAGCCTAATGGAATGGTCCAATGAAACACAAAGCCAGGCCTCCTCTTGGATTATACCCCAATATCCTCACAACCTCCCTAACAGAACCACCCATGAATATGGAACGCAGCTGAGCGTTGGGGATAGTCTTTTCATCCTTGGGTTTATTGGGATCTTGGTCGTGCTGAAATCGCTTCTGACCAAAATTATGATGGTGGAGAACCAGCCAGATGACAATGAATATGTGATGTCCATGTGTGAATCACCCACCACTTACAAGATTACCATCCAAAGACGTGTGTCTACAGTCTACACCAAGAGAGATGCCACAGCCACACCACCGAACTCACCGTGCTTGGGTCAGACACTGAGCATGTCACTTATAGGTTCTCCAGGTTCTTGTAGTGGAAACCAGTGTTGTGGACTGTCCAAGCATGACAGAGAGCGTCTATACTATGGGGCTCAATGCCTCTTCTCCAGTCCGGACGGAAGCACAAAGTCCCTCATGTGATCATTCACGTTTGTCACAAAGTCACAGGATGAGCGCCAACATTTTTATTGCCACACATTGTTTTTTACTAGATCATAACCACAACAATCTTTAGTTCATGGAAGTTCACTAAATCAATAACTGATTGTAATTCAACACAAAAGTATATTCACAGTTAACCATGGCACAAATATTTCAGATATTTTAAAAAGGTAAAAAAAAAAAAAAAATGGGGAAATAGGCACAGTAAAAGTTTTATTTATTTATTTATTTATTTATTTTTGAACACTTTGTTGTGTGACAAATATAAAGTGTTTTTTGAAGAAAATAATCTCACAATTTATTACTTCACTTGAATTTTTTTTAAATTTAGGAGATTTAAGAAAAATTTCACTTTTGGCAATTTTGGCAAAAATGGATTATAGATAATTTGTTTTGGCTTTTAAAGGTGCAATGAACTTTTAAAGGCTCCTGGGGGTTGCAGAAGCTCATCTACCTTCAACTATCCTAGATTTATTTTATGCCAAAAATGGCCCTTTATCAGCCTCATTATTTAACTCTGAACTCTAGGTATGCTTTTTATTGCATATCTCTGATTGGCTGAGATGGAGATCATAACATACCACTGTATCCAATCAGATAACACCTTGTATTAGGAGGGAAAAAAATAAAACACATGGCATTCTATATATGGTGGCAGTGACTCCTTGTGGTCACTATGCAGTAGAGCAACCGCTCTGCACTGGAATCAGAAGGTCTGGCCAAAAAATGGATCAACAGGGACCATCCAACATTTTTATCCATATATATGCACTGTGGTTGAACAGAAGTCAATCTACAAATGAACTTCTGTACAACCACCCTATCAGGTTTTAGCCACTCTATCAGCTGTGCAGACAATAGACTGCAGCGCTGATCAGTATATTCTAATGGAAGGAACGTCTCCCTGGTGTTGCAATACAATAGATCAGCATGGAGGATTCCTCAATCATTAAATGTGTGGATGGGGGGATTTGGTCAGTTTTTTATTTTTTTTCATCAAACCTGCTGGTTGAAAAATAAAAATGACTCTTCTATAACCAGCCTTACATTGTTTCAAGCTGGACCAATGTACCTATGCAATGAAAAGTCAAACCTAGTCTTTCACATGGGTGGTAGCCTAGCTTTACCACACCAAGGGGTCTCTGTGGTGAGGATAGATCATAGCTTCATGCTGCCCTATTGTACCTGACATGCTGACGGGCAAGCCTACATGGCTATGTGTTTGAAATACTTTAACTTGTACTCCACTGTAATAACCATGCTGTATGTTTATGCTTCTTCACTGTTAATGTATCTGTACATGTTGTAATGTCTTGCTGACGTACAAAAAAAAAAAAAAAAAATCAAACCTAGAGTTCAGCTTTAATTTTTTTTTCCTGTAGAAGAAGAAAAAAAAAAAAAAAAAAGAATCTATTTAAGGTGACAGTACACAAAAGATGTTCAAATACACACAAAAATACAGATTTAACACAAAGATTGGTTGGTTGAAAAAAAAAAAACGGTAAATTGATCCCTGAATGTTACATGCTAAATTACTCTAAATACACCCCAAAACACGCATGCTTTTATTTTCAAGGACATTTTGCCTCAGCAGCTCTGTCAATGAAATCCACGTTCTGGGAAGTTTTGCTGGCACAAAATCTGACATTTTGAAATTACATCTTTTTGCCAAAACTGCTCCACTCCTCCCTATTCATCAATTTTCAGTCTGCGGCTGCTATAATTATTTAAGCCTGCATTCACAGCTGTGCATTTCCAGGGGCGTTCCTGGAATGCGCAAAAAACACATGAAACTGTGAGTCGAGCTTGTGGTGCCGTTATTTCTCAATAGCACCCCAAACGCGGCCACCAGACTTGTTTTTACTCGTGGCAAAATGCACCACGAATGCGCAAAGCTCTATGCCTAAAAGTGTGCAGGAGCTTCTTTGGTGTGTTTTGTTGGGGGTAGGGCAGCCCATTTTATGAAATAAAAAACATAAAAACACTTCTTCGGGGTAGGCTAAGTGTGAATGGGGCCTTACACCCAAAAAAGCTTCCAATGTAATTTCCTTGCCATTGGGGCATTCTGAATGTGGTGTATTCACTGACTGAGCCTTCTTTTTTCAATTACAGCACTAAGGGTCCATTCACACTATGGCTTTGCAGTAACGCATGTATTAATACAACACATGTTATATGTGTTGATGTTGCGTAGAGAGAAAAGCAGCCGCACTCCCACTTGAAGGTACGAAGTATAAAATCCGTTTATTGGAGTCCAAGAAATAAAATCAATCCAAAGTACAATCCATAATACAGTCAGAGACAGGGGATAAAAGCATAGTAGTTGACGCGTTTCACGGATTTACGTCTGCTTAGTCATAACCATGGTTATGACTAAGCGGACGTAAATCCATGAAACGTGTCAACTACAATGCTTTTATCCCCATGTCTCTGACTGTATTATGGATTGTACTTTGGATTGATTTTATTTCTTGGACTCCAATAAACGGATTTTATACTTCGTACCTTCAAGTGGGAGTGCGGCTGCTTTTCTCTCTACACAACATAGCTGTCTGGACTGCGGATCCTAGCTGCACCCTACTTTGATCGTTGGGATTGTCTTCTCACCTGAGCGGTTCTCCCTTTTCTTTGCTGATCTGTTATATGTGTTGATGCAATGTGGTGCCATTCGTTCTGAACTTTAATAATATTTATTAAAGCCATCTCAAAAACAGTTGAATATAGGTCCATTTAAAGAATAAGTGGACCAATAAAACTATGTACACTATATTGTCAAAAGTATTGGGACGCCTGCCTTTCAATGCACATGAACTTTAATGGCATCCCAGTCTTAGTCTGTAGGGTTCAATATTGAGTTGGCCCACCCTTTGCAGCTATAACAGCTTCAACTCTTCTGGGAAGGCTGTCCACAAGGTTTAGGAGTGTGTCTATGGGAATGTTTGACCATTCTTCCAGAAGCGCATTTGTGAGGTCAGGCACTGATGTTGGGACGAAAAGACCTGGCTCACAGTCTCTGCTCTAATTCATCCCAAAGGTGTTCTATCGGGTTGATGTCAGGACTCTGTGCAGGCCACTCAAGTTCCTTCACCCCAAACTTGTTCATCCACGTGTTTATGGACCTTGCTTTGTGCACTGGTGCGCAGTCATGTGTGAACAGGAAGGGGTCATCCCCAAACTGTTCCCACAAAGTTGGAAGCATGAAATTGTCCAAAATGTCTTGGTATGCTGACGCCTTAAGAGTTCCCTTTACTTGAACTAAAGGGCCAAGCTCAACCCCTGAAAAACAACCCCACATCATAATCCCCCCCTACACCAAATGATTTGAACCAGTGCACAAAGCAAGGTCCATAAAGACCTGGATGAGCGAGTCATGACCTCAACCCGATTTTTATTTTTATTTTATTTTTTACAAGTTTTTCATTAACACATTGCAGTATTTAAAGCATCCCACTGTACTCTCTTTAGTCAGTTGCCTGGTGACCTTGGAAGCCCTTTTGCTTACCTGTTTGTAATGCGGGCGGGGCATCCCCTGCAGGCTCCAAGCATTTATTTTATATACAGAAATTAAAAAAAATTCTGGTTTTGGATAGAGGAGGGAAGGGTTTGAACATCTGTCAAGTGTTTAGTTGTGTCCCTGATGGGGAGATGGTCTAAGCCACAGTAAGCTAAAGTGTTAGGGAAAATGGTGCCAACAGTTAGGCTAAGATGGGCTGTCTAGCAAATGCTTGTGCACACAGGCGTGCACATTTCTATGAGCATAGTGGATGGACTGCACATTCATCATTGCTCAAATGTATGAGCACACGCATGAGGAGATGTGCATGCACATTCACTGCTGCCAAGCGGCCTTTTTAAACCTGAACCTGAAATCTGCACTAGTTCTTTGCTGTGTGGTCTTCAGTCTTGTTCCTATGATCCAGCCTTGATGTGCATGCTTAATAGTGTTACTGACCCGGCCTCCTCTCTAACCTTGCTCTTGGATTACTCTTGCCTCCTCAAGTTTGCTGTCTGCCTCTACTATTGACCCCGGCCTGGACTACTGACCATGCTTCTACCTAGAGACTCTTTACCTCACTGCCTGATTGCTGCCAACTTCTGCCTGTTCCTTACTCAGATTCTGTTTACTTTCGGTGTCCTTCCATTTCACTGTTACTCAACCAGGCGTGGAACCTGACTCCACCACCAACTGGACTTGATGTTTCTACAGTTCATCACCAGCTGTACCTGTGCCCATCAGCACTCCCTGCTTAGCGTCCCTGCTCACAATGTCTACACCTTGGCATGTGTGCCTTTCCTTCGCCCCTGCAGTCCCTGTCTCAATATCCAGGGTTGCTCAGTTGGGAACTGTACAAGAGACCACCCTCATCATCTCAGGTTCTGAATACAGGTAAGGGACACTAAGCTTTGTACTGCAAGTTATCATTGTGACGGTGGCGGGTATCAGACCCCTTGCCTTCTCATCCATCTCGTGACCAAAGACCAAGCAATCTCACACCCTGCCGTCACTTGCGTAACAATGCCACTCTCAGCTGCGCCTGGCACAAAGATTTTCCAGCTTGCGGGACCACAATCTAGATGCCAGCAGACTGAGAGCGATTGTCACCGGGCTAATTAAACAATTAACCCTTTCTCTGCCACCACCTCTACGTTATATTGAGCCTAGAGGACGCTCTGGATTTTACAAATATCAATTATGACTTGAGAATAACCTTCTGTAACACACACTGTCACCTCAGACAAGAATGTTTCAGATAGGTTAGCCTAAACAGTAGCGCGCTTTCAGGAGACAGGTTCTTGGGTCAGTTTGCGTTTAAGAGCTTAGAGACAAAATTAACACTTTTCAAAATAAGGTTTAATTATAAGAAAGGTTAAAATTGGTGTGAATAAAAAAAATTTACAGAAAAATGGGTTACCAAGAACACAATACAGTAAACCCCCCTCCATTGCGGGGGTTACGTTCCGGACCCAGCCGCGAAAAGTGAAATTCCGCGAAATAGAAAAACCCTATTAAAATGCATTGTAGGCATGTTTTTTTACTGTC
The DNA here is from genome assembly GCF_965119305.1 of Pelophylax lessonae. Classification (NCBI taxonomy): domain Eukaryota; kingdom Metazoa; phylum Chordata; class Amphibia; order Anura; family Ranidae; genus Pelophylax; species Pelophylax lessonae. The sequence goes on from NC_138769.1 coordinate 102,102,837, forward strand.
ACTGTACGTGTAGAAGCATTTAAAAGGTCTTTAAACACACTTTTAAAACAATAGAAACTCATTTAAACACATAAAAGATACTAATAGACATAGCAAGAGCTATGGAAAACACAAAAATATTTCATTTTTAATGATTTATATAGTAAAATAACATTACAAAAAAAACCACGAATTACCGGGACCGCAAAAACTGAACCGCGATGTAGCGGGGGATTACTGTACAGCAATTTAGAAATATGAATATAATGAGTGAAAATACTTGCATTAAAACGGTCCTGGTATTACCTTATTTTCAGAAGATGAACAGGTATGATTGGTTCCCCTTGGGCGATGTTATGGCTTCGATGGTAGGATGAGAACTGACTGCTCTCTCAGTTCCTGTCTTTTTCTCTGACCCTCCAGGGGGTGTCACCAGAAGTACTTAGCCAATAGGCTCTGAGTCTATAAACTGCTAAGGGACCTCCCGGTTTGACAGATTAATAAAAGCACTCATATCTTGAGATTTGAAACGTTTACATGCGTGAAACCGATATTTTATGGTCTGGTTTTGAATGTCCTATCTTTAGACACTAAACATGGGTTATCTCGGAATAACCACTGACCTGTAAGGCATCTGATCGCTAGCTTGTCTCCCCTAGGCATGAGGGTGTTCATGTTTGATATTAATTCAATCTGTATTTTATGTGGAATCCAAATATCTACTTTCTAGAGACATATCTGGCTTGGGTATAAAGTTAGGAAGTTTTGTGGTTACCTGTGTCATTTTCGAATGACCTAGGAGCCATATGCGGTGTTCAGATTACCAATTAACTCTAGAGCCTGAGGAGACGGAATGTCTGCTTGTGTATATTAAAGGTGTGAAAAGTGTCAGTTACGCAGGAACCTGCATTCAGTGACACTAATTGAGGTGGGGTGGGGGCGATGAGTGCCTTTTGGTTCCACTGATTAGCGAAAGGTGGGGGCTACTTTCGCTCAAGGAGCCTGGGTCACTAAACTAAATGGATGCCGAGGACAAGATGGTGTCCTCACGCACGATACCATTACAATCATTGTTCTGGTATCCTCATGTTGCTTGGATCTGCAGTGAGTTCACTACCTTAAAGATGAACTCCAGTTAAGTAGAAATGCAAGTGTAGCCCTGGCTGGCAGCCCCTTTTGGCTTCTCCCCTGACCATCGTAGCCACGTCGCAGCTTGTTTCCCTGCCAGTGATTGACTGAGTCTCAGCCAATGAGGAAGGAGATTCACTGGAGAGCCAATGCTCTTGTGTGCTGGATCGAGAGGTAGCTCAGGTAAGTATTGGGGGGTCTGCTGCTGCACACAGGTTTTTTACCTTCATGCATAGAATGCATAAAGGTAAAAAAACTTGTGCCCTTAGAATTACTTTACCACTCATGCAAAACCTTTATCCCAAAAGGCCAAACTATTTGTTGTAACTGCTTATAAAATGTGAACTGGAGTTTGGCTTTGTTTAGTGTATTTAAATCTGCTGATATACTAAACACTACCTCCCCCCAGACTGACACTGCTGCTGTCTGCTGTGCCTCCTGTGCCCATTCCTCCACAGGAGGTGTGTTACTGAGCAGATCACCAGGTGAAAACAGAGGGAAAAATATCAAAGAAAAGAAAACTGATACAGCCACCACATCTAATAACTAATATGCTGCAATATAATACATTTTTGGTTTCAGGTTTCATACCATTTTAAACAAGGCTGCTTGTGCCTTTATGATTTTCCCACATCTTCTATTTTGCATTTTCTTACATCAGCCTCACTCCTTTTATTCTCTTTTTGGAGAAGTGTCATTTTGCTTCAAAGAATTTAATTAGTTCAAGGTTACCCACATGCATTATGTTTCATAGTGAGCTGGGCTTTTGTGTTTGCTTTGTTAGTAGCAGATAAGATACCATTTTCAGTTATAAAAAATAAAAAGGTAAAAGGAAACGACGTCCAAATGCAGATCAGCCATGTAAAACACATCAGATATGAACAAAGAAACTAGATAAAAAGTAAAGGTCATTGATTTATGCGTGTTTGCCTAAGTAATCCAGTCAATATACATTTAATTTCACAAGAACCTTCTAATGCAAAAGTAACGTTGACACAAAAAATGTGCACAACCATTTGTCCAGTAAATCTGCATGTAACCATTGGTTTACATTTATTTCATAAATTCCCTCTAGCGTTCTCTAGAATTGTTACATTGGGGATTATTTACTGAAACTGGAGAGTGCAAAATATGGTGCAGGTCTGCATAGAAACTAATCAGCTTATAGGTTTGCTGAAGTTAAATGCTGATTGACTACCATGCACAGCTGCACCAGATTATGAGTGCACCAGTTTTAGTAAATCTCCCTCACTGTATTTCTTGTTACAAGGACGTATGTATTTCCTGTGATCCCCAGCTCCATCTAGTGGCCATAATGTGGCATGTACTGCTGTCCATAATAAAAGAACGTTCATTCTGAAGAGAAAATTGGCTAAAGAACATTTGTTTTTGCCCAATTTGCAATACCAAGTATATGGTAGCAGGTTCAACAACCTGAACAAATAGAAATGCAAAGGTTTTAGAAATAGATCCCTTAAAGTGGAAGAAAATAATACCTATAACTATTCATAGAAATATTCCCCCCCCCCCTCCACTTACCTATACTGCCTAACCTGTATAAAAAAAGATTGTTTACTTATACACCTTATATACAGTATCTCACAAAAGTGAGTACACCTCTCCACATTTTTGTACATTTTTGTAAATATTTTATTATATCTTTTCATGTGACAACACTGAAGAAATGACACTTTGCTACAATGTAAAGCAGTGAGTGTACAGCTTGTATAACAGTGTAAATTTGCTGTCCCCTCAAAATAACTCAACACACAGCCATTAATGTCTAAACCGCTGCCAGTGACATACTAACGGGGGTGCGGGGGGCAGCCACTTACTGGGGGGGGGGGGGTCAGGCCGGTGTCCTGCCCGCATCTCACTGTGAAGGCAGCTGCAGTGGCAGCTCCTTCAGTCCACGCTGCTCGCGGGGGGGGGGGGGGGGGGGAGAGGAATCGATCTTTCCCTATTCTTCCTGCAGCTGCCGGATGCCTGATTCTCCTCCTCTCCCTCCTGCAGGCATTCAGCGGCTGCAGGAAGAATAGGGAAAGATCAATTGCTCCATATGCAGCTGCCCCACCCCCCTCCTATACAACTTCTTTTTCTGGCCCCCCTGTGCTCTCCAGCCCTCCCCCAGTGCTCTTAACCCCCCCTCGGTGCTCTTAACCCCGCCAGTGCTCTTAACCACTCCCCCCCAGTGCTTTTAACCCCCCCCCTCAGTGCTCTTAACCCCCCCCCCAAGTGCTCTTAACACCCCCCCAGATCTCTTAACCCCCCAGTGCTCTTAACCCCCTCAGTGCTCTTAATCCCCCCCTCTGTGCTCTTAACACCCCCCAGTGCTCTTTAGCCCCCCGTGCTCTTTAGCCCCCCCAATGCTCTTCAGCTCCCCACAGTGCTTTTTATCTCCCCCCCTTTGCTCTCTGGCTCCCCCAGTGCTCTCCACCCCCCTGTGCTCCCTGGCTCCCCCCTCAGTGATTTCCAGTTCCCGCCAGTGCTCTCCAGTTCCCTCCCCCCTCCCCCTGTGCTCTCCATCCCCCTGGTTTTCCCTGCCCACCCCCCCGTGCTTCCTGCCCCTCCCATGCTCTCCACCCCCTGCGCCTTTCAACCCCCCTGAAATGCTTTCCAAACCCCCCCCCCTTAATTCTCTCCAGCCCCCCCATGCCCCCCCTGCCCTTCAGCTCCTCCAGTGCTCTCTGCTTCCCCTGTGCTCTCCGGCCCCCCGAGTGCTCTTCTATCTTCTATCATGTCTGCAGTCTTTGACCTTCTCTTGTATCATGTCCGCAGTCTCTGACCTTCTCTTGTAACACGTCCGCAGTCTCTGACCAATGACCATCTCTTGTATCATGTCCTCAGTCTCAAACCATCTCTTGTATCATGGCCTTAGTCTCTGACCATCTCTTGTATCATGTCCGCAGTCTCGGATCATCTCTTGTATCATGTCCGCAGTCTCTGACCATCTCTTGTATCACGGCTGCAGTCTCTGACCATCTCTTGTATCACGTCTGCAGTGTCTGACCATCTACTGTATCATGTCTGCAGTCTCTGACCATCTCTTGTATCATGTTTGCAGTCTCTGACCATCTCTTGTATCATGAAGTATGTCTCTGAAATTACAGAGCTCTCGCCTAGGCGAGATAAGTGAGGGCTTGGGAAAACCAAAAAGGTGGGACTTTAACGGTACCAGTAGACATTAAATATTCACAGGAGGGTTAAAAATATTAGAACTTTATTCATTGGGGTATAAAAATCAACAAAAAACAGACATAATTGGTAGAATAAATCACATAGGTAGATACAACAATGTATACATGACCATATAAAGATGATATATAAATAGCTACTCGAAGTGGACACTCCAATTCTCGTCCACTAGAGCAGCGCCCAACATGTTTCGCCGGAGGCTTCTTCAGGGAAGTTAATAAATTAGATCAATGGTCGTGATACTACATAAGATATGAAAGAAAAAAAGTAAGTATTGCAAATATTTAATAAAATCACAATATTGGTTAAATAGACGGAATATCATGCGGGTCCAAGGAGGAAAACCACACCCGTTGAACAGATAGCCCAACACACCAGAAGGCAGCTCTAGGGTGACACGCACGAAAAGAAGTGGCAGGAGACACATGAGACAGCTGGGGGGGGGGGGGGGACGGGACGGGTGCGGGAGCGGATATTAGGTAATATCAGTCATAGATGTAACCACGTGGTAGAAGATAAGGTATATTATTGTGATGCATGCAACATGCATGGATATTACTGTAAATGGAGAACCATACCTTGGTAAATAGCTATTGGGCCTGATTCTTCACATAGAATGTATTCTAATACCAAGTTAGAGATCTTGAAAAGGTATCATGGGGGGATAAAACGGGAACACATCAAGGGGTTAGCCTTGGCTGACTGGGCAAGTAACCGCTCTGCAAGGAAAAGCCGAGGTTATTTACTCTTATAATGAGTGATACAGGGAAAAATGTATACTGTGCATCTCCTATAATGGAGACAAGAGCTATATACCTAGGCTGGTGCTTTCGCTCCAAATGGCTAGTACGGTGATGAGGGATATCACACACAGAAGCCAAAGTAGATTACATATTCGTGATTGTTGTTTAGAGATGGCTAATAGCGATGGATGAAAAGCGTACTGCAGGGATATAAAAAGTAAGAAAACAGACTATATGTTAAGTATTCCGGTCAGGTTGGAGCGGCTATTTAAACCAGCACCGTCAATTACGGTGTCAGTTCATGGGGAATCGACGTGGAGCACACACACAGGCAAGTACCGCTATCTACTCCCAATTTCACCTCCTTGTGTTTGATTCCTGGAACACTAATAGCATCTGACCTATAAGCCAGGCGGGAATACTTAACATATAGTCTGTTTTCTTACTTTTTATATCCCTGCAGTACGCTTTTCATCCATCGCTATTAGTCATCTCTAAACAACAATCATGAATATGTAATCTACTTTGGCTTCTGTGTGTGATATCCCTCATCACCGTACTAGCTATTTGGAGCGAAAGCACCAGCCTAGGTATATAGCTCTTGTCTCCATTAAAGGAGATGCACAGTATACATTGTTCCCTGTATCACTCATTATAAGAGTAAATGACCTCGGCTTTTCCTTGCAGAGCGGTTACTTGCCCAATCAGCCAAGGCTAACCCCTTGATGTAATAAACAAGCAAAAAATTTGGGGGAGCATACCCATGTGTTTCTAAAGCTGGTACAGCTATGAACCAAGAGACATGTATATTAAAAAAGAATAGCGCACACATGCAAAAGAAAATACCAAATTTGAAGACAATCCATAAATAAAAATGGGGATTTGGTCCCACCATATGGCCATATAGTGCTCAAGCCCACCACTGCATCAAAGTACCCCATTATCAGTGGGTCCTACACTATCCATGAAAACTGATAGAGTATCATGGATAGTGTAGGACGCACTGATAATGGGGTACTTTGACGCAGTGGTGGGCTTGAGCACTATATGGCCATATGGTGGGACCAAATCCCCATTTTTATTTATGGATTGTCTTCAAATTTGGTATTTTCTTTTGCATGTGTGCGCTATTCTTTTTTAATATACATGTCTCTTGGTTCATAGCTGCACCAGCTTTAGAAACACATGGGTATGCTCCCCCAAATTTTTTGCTTGTTTAATATGTATTCAGTCTGACCAGACTACCGAGGTTGAGCACCCCACCCCACCCCCCACACACACCTGTACTCTATCAGTGTCCACTATCAAGTAGATATAGGAGGAGTCCCCTGTAGTGCATTTGCACATCTTTCCCAGCAAGGAGTATTATCTCCAATGGATAGAAAGGCTGGATTTATCTCTTTTTCATGGATAGTGTAGGACGCACTGATAATGGGGTACTTTGACGCAGTGGTGGGCTTGAGCACTATATGGCCATATGGTGGGACCAAATCCCCATTTTTATTTATGGATTGTCTTCAAATTTGGTATCTTCATTTGCAAGTGTGCGCTATTCTTTTTTAATATAACCCCTTGATGTGTTCCCGTTTTATCCCCCCATGATACCTTTTCAAGATCTCTAAATTGGTATTAGAATACATTCTATGTGAAGAATCAGGCCCAATAGGTATTTACCAAGGTATGGTTCTCCATTTACAGTAATATCCATGCATTTTGCATGCATCACAATAATATACCTTATCTTCTACCACGTGGTTACATCTATGACTGATATTACCTAATATCTGCTCCCGCACCCCTCCCCCCCCCAGCTGTCTCATGCGTCTCCTGCCACTTCTTTTCGTGCGTGTCACCCTAGAGCTGCCTTCTGGTGTGTTGGGCTTTCTGTTCAACGGGTGTGGTTTTCCTCCTTTGACCCGCATGATATTCTGTCTATTTAACCAATATTGTGATTTTATTAAATATTTGCAATACTTACTTTTTTTCTTTCATATCTTATGTAGTATCACGACCATTGATCTAATTCATTAACGCCCCTGAAGAAGCCTCCGGCGAAACATGTTGGGCGCTGCTCTAGTGGACGAGAATTGGAGTGTTCACTTCGAGTAGCTATTTATATATCATCTTTATATGGTCATGTATACATTGTTGTATCTATCTATGTGATTTATTCTACCAATTATGTCTGTTTTTTATGACTGTTCATTTTGTTTTTTGTATTTTCTATATTATTCATCAAGCTAATGATAAGCGGATGATTTTTATACCCCAATGAATAAAGTTCTAACATTTTTAACCCTCCTGTGAATATTTAATGTCTACTGGTACCGTTAAAGTCCCACCTTTTTGGTTTTCCCAAGCCCTCACTTATCTCGCCTAGGCGATAGCTCTGTAATTTCAGAGACATACTTCATACAAGTAATCCAGGGATGTTGGTACCATTGTGCTAATCTTTTGAATGTATTTATCTTACCTTTCGACACACCTTAATCTTTTATCTCTTGTATCATGTCCTCAGTCTCTGACCATCTCCTGTATCATGTCTGTAGTCTCTGACCATCTCCTGTATCATATCTGTAGTCTCTGACCCTCTCCTGTATCATGTCCTCAGTCTCTGACCATCTCTTGTATCATGTCCTTAGTCTCTGACCATCTCTTGTATCATGTCCTCAGTCTCTGATCATCTCTTGTATCATGTCCTCAGTCTCTGACCATCTCTTGTATCATGTCCTCAGTCTCTGACCATCTTTTTTATCATGTCCGCAGTCTCTAGCCATCTCTTGTATCACGTCTGCCGTCTCTGACCATCTCTTGTATCACATCTGCAGTGTCTGACCATCTACTGTATCATGTCTGCAGTCTCTGACCTTCTCTTGTATCATGTCTGCAGTCTCTGACCATCTCTTGTATCATGTATGCAGCCTCTGACCATCTCTTGTATCATGTCCTCAGTCTCTAACCATCTCCTGTATCATGTCTGTAGTCTCTGACCATCTCTTGTATCATGTCCTCAGTCTCTGACCATCTCTTGTATCATGTCCTCAGTCTCTGACCAGCTCTTGTATCATGTCCTCAGTCTCTGACCATCTCTTGTATCATGTCCGCAGTCTCTGACCATCTCTTGTATCACATCTGCAGTCTCTGACCATCTCTTGTATCACGTCTGCAGTGTCTGACCATCTACTGTATCATGTCTGCAGTCTCTGACCATCTCTTGTATCATGTCTGCAGTCTCTGACCATCTCTTGTATCACATCTGCAGTGTCTGACCATCTACTGTATCATGTCTGCAGTCTCTGACCATCTCTTGTATCACGTCTGCAGTGTCTGACCATCTACTGTATCATGTCTGCAGTGTCTGACCATCTATTGTATCATGTCTGCAGTCTCTGACCATCTCTTGTATCACATCTGCAGTGTCTGACCATCTACTGTATCATGTCTGCAGTCTCTGACCATCTCTTGTATCATGTCCTCAGTCTCTGACGATCTCTTGTATCATGTCCTTAGTCTCTGACCATCTCTTGTATCATGTCCTCAGTCTCTGACCATCTCTTGTATCATGTCCTCAGTCTCTGACCATCTCTTGTATCATGTCCTCAGTCTTTGACCATCTTTTTTATCATGTCCGTAGTCTCTGACCATCTCTTGTATCACGTCTGCAGTCTCTGACCATCTCTTGTATCATGTCTGCAGTGTCTGACCATCTACTGTATCATCTCTGCAGTCTCTGAACATCTCTTGTATCATGTCTGCAGTCTCTGACCATCTCTTGTATCATGTCCTCAGTCTCTAACCATCTCCTGTATCATGTCTGTAGTCTCTGACCATCTCTTGTATCATGTCCTCAGTCTCTGACCATCTCTTGTATCATGTCTACAGTCTCTGACCATCTCTTGTATCATGTTCACAGTCTCTGACCATCTCTTGTATCATGTCCTCAGTCTCTGACCATCTCTTGTATCATGTCCTCAGTCTCTGACCATCTCTTGTATCATGTCCTCAGTCTCTGACCATATCTTGTATCATGTCCTCAGTCTCTGACCATCTCTTGTATCATGTCCTCAGTCTCTGACCATCTCTTGTATCATGTCCTCAGTCTCTGACCATCTCTTGTATCATGTCCTCAGTCTCTGACCATCTCTTGTATCATGTCCTCAGTCTCTGACCATCTCTTGTATCATGTCCTCAGTCTCTGACCATCTCCTGTATCAGGCCCGTAGTCTCTGACCATCTCTTGTATAATGTCTGCAGTCTCTGACTACTATCTCCTGTACCATGTCCGAAGTCTCTGACCATCTCCTTTAGCAAGTCTCCAATCTCTTACTCAAACTTAAACACATTGCTAATAATATTAGCTATCTGTTTATGCCAAAGGTAGGACTGTGCAGGGGAGGCAGAGAGTGCAAAAGGGGAACTGTGATTAGAGAGACGGGGGGGCAGACTGCAAGGGGCAGTGTGATGGGGGGGGGGGGGGCTGTGAAATGTGTGCAATAAATATTCTTGAAGACATTACACATTTTTGTGGGTGTTTTTACATTTTAAAGTTGGGGGGTGCCAGATATTGGATCCGCCCCGGGTGCCAAATGCTCTAGGTATGCCACTGACCACTGCCAACAAAAGTGAGTACATCCCTAAGTGAAAATATTAAAATTGGGCCCAAGTGTCAATATTTTGTGTGGCCACCATTATTTTCCAGCACTGCCTTAAACCTCTTGGGCATGGAGTTTCACGGGTTGCCACTGAAGTCCTCTTCCACTCCTCCATGACGACATCACAGAGCTTGTGAATGTTAGAGACCTTGCGCTCCTCCACCTTCCATTTGAGGATACCCCACAGATGCTCAGTAGGGTTTAGGTCTGGAGACATGCTTGGCCAGTCTATCACCCTTACCACCAGCTTTTTTAGCAAGGCAGTGGTCATCTTGGAGGTGTGTTTGGGGTCCTTATTATGTTGGAATACTGCCCTGCGACCCAGTCTCCGAAGGGGTCATGCTCTGCTTCAGTATGTCACCGTACTTATTGGCATTCATGGTTCCCTCAATGATCTGTAGCTCCTCAGTGCCAGCAGCAGTCATGCAGTCCCAGACCATGACACTCCCAACACCATGCTTGACTGTAGGCAAGACACACTTGTCTTTGTACTCCTCACCTGGTTGCCGCCACACACGCTTGACACCATCTAAACCAAATACGTTTATCTTACTTGGTTCCAGTACTCCATGTCCTTAGTCTGCTTGTCGTCAGTAACCTGTTTGCAGGCTTTCTTGTGCATCATCTTGAGAAGAGGCTTCCTTCTGAGACGACAGCCATGCAGACCAATTTGATGCAGTGTGCGGCGTACGGTCTGAACACTGACAGGCCGAACCCCCACAACTTAAACCTCTGCAGTAATGCTGGCAGCAATCATACATCTATTTCCCAAAGACAACCTCTGGATATGACGCTGAGCATGTGCATTCAATTTCCTTGGTTGACCATGGTGAGGTCTGTTCTGAGTGGAACCTGTCCTGGTAAACCGCTGTATGGTCTTGGCCACTGTGCTGAAGCTCAGTTTCAGGTTCTTGGCAGTTTTCTTATAGCCTAGTCCATCTTTATGTAGAGCAACAATGCTTTTTTTTCAAATCCTCACAGAGTTCTATGCCATGAGGTGCCATGTTGAACTTCTAGTGACCGGTATGAGAGAGTGAGAGCGATAACACCAAATTTAACACAGCTGTTCCTCATTCACTCCTGGGACCTTGTAACACTAACGAGTCACATAACACCGGGGAGGGAAAATGGCTAATTGGGTCCAACTTGGACATTTTCACTTAGGGGTGTACTCAGTTTTGTTGCCAGCGGTTTAGACATTAATGGCTGTGTGTTGAGTTATTTTGAGGGGACAGCAAATTTACACTGTTATACAAGCTGTACACTCGCTACTTTACATTGTAGCAAAGTGTCATTTCTTCAGTGTTGTCACATGAAAAGATGTAATAGAAAATGTACAAAAATGTGGAGGGGTGTACTCACTTTTGTGAGATACTGTATATAAAGTGTATAAGTAAACAATCTTTTTTATACAGGTTAGGCAGGATAGGTAAGTGTTGTCACTTGAAAAGATATAATAAAATATTTACAAAAATGTGAGGGGTGTACTCACTTTTGTGAGATACTGTAACTAAACAATACCTTATATAATACCTTATATAGGTAAACAAAATGTATATACCTATATGATGTTTACTTATATACCTATATTTTAGAGCTGCACGATTAATCATGAAAAAATCGCGATCTCGATTCAACCCCCCTCATGATCTTATTTTGGAATTTCCACGATTCATGTTAAACAAGTGCAGAGCCGTTCTCTGCTCAGAGCTGTAAAAAAAGAAAAAAATGCAGCTGGCAAAGTTTATCAAAACTTTGCTCAGCGCTGAGATAAAAACAAACATTTTTTTTTTTTTTTTTTTTAGATCAGTGGTCAGTAAATGAGGTCAGTTTAACCACTTAAAGACTAAGACCTTAGAGAAAAAATGGCGGTTGTTGCAATATTTTATGTCACACTGTATTTGCGCAGCGGTCTTTCAAAAGCAATATTTTTGGTAAAAATACACTTCAATTAATTATAAAAAAAACTTCACAGTAAAGTTAGCCCAATTTTTTGTATAATGTAAAAGCTAATGTTATGCCGAAAATCGTGACCTTTATTCTAAGCAAAAAAATTGTTATTCTCATTTTATCAAGAATCGTGCAGCTCTACTATATTCAGTCTGCACCAGTTCAGTCAAGTGAGCCCACAGCTCTGGCTTCCCCATGTCAGTGAGCGGCTACTGCAGGGGAGAGGAGGGAGCACCATCAAAGGCTGAGCCATGGGAGGCTATGGATGACTTATTGGCTCCCAGAATTTACAGTTGTTGTCAAGAGCTCAAGGCTGGTTCACACTGAAATGTGCACATTTCCTTTGTGGTCCTGTGTGGTCCAGTTTTGCAGCCCATGCATTTTAATAGGCTGCAAAAAGCACTAGATCCTGGAAATAGTAGTGCAAGCACTATTTTTTTTTTATAACATACTGCAATTCTTTCTAGGCTCCTGTGGAACAAAATAATAAATGCACTGCAAATTTTCTGCAGAAATATGTGCATTTATTACTTTTTTCCAAAAGGTGAACTTAGCCTTTAAACTACAGTGCCTTGCGAAAGTATTCGGCCCCCTTGAACTTTGCAACCTTTTGCCACATTTCAGGCTTCAAACATAAAGATATAAAACTGTCATTTTTTGTGAAGAATCAACAACAAGTGGGACACAATCATGAAGTGGAACAAAATGTATTGGATATTTCAAACTTTGTTAACAAACAAAAAACTGAAAAATTGGGCATGCAAACTTATTCAGCCCCTTTACTTTCAGTGCAGCAAACTCTCTGCAGAAGTTCAGTGAGGATCTCTGAATGATCCAATGTTGACTTAAATGGCTAATGATGATAAATAGAATCCACCTGTGTGTAATCAAGTCTCCATATAAATGCACCTGCACTGTGATAGTCTCAGAGATCCGTTTAAAGCGCAGAGAGCATCATGAAGAACAAGGAACACACCAGGCAGGTCCGAGATACTATTGTGGAGATGTTTAAAGCTGGATTTGGATACAAAAAGATTTCCCAAGCTTTAAACATCCCAATGAGCACTGTGCAAGCGATAATATTGAATTGGAAGGAGTATCAGACCACTGCAAATCTACGAAGACCTGGCCGTCCCTCTAAACTTTCAGCTCATACAAGGAGAAGACCGATCAGAGATGCAGCCAAGAGGCCCATGATCACTCTGGGTGAACTGCAGAGATCTACAGCTGAGGTGGGAGACTCTGTCCATAGGACAACAATCAGTCGTATACTGCACAAATCTGGCCTTTATGGAAGAGTGGCAAGAAGAAAGCCATTTCTTAAAGATATCCATAAAAAGTGTTGTTTAAAGTTTGCCACAAGCCACCTGGGAGACACACCAAACATGTGGAAGAAGGTGCTCTGGTCAGATGAAACCAAAATCAAACTTTTTGGCAACAATGCAAAACGTTATGTTTGGCGTAACCTGAACACATCATCCCCACTGTCAAACATGGTGGTGGCAGCATCATGGTTTGGGCTTGCTTTTCTTCAGCAGGGACAGGGAAGATGGTTAAAATTGATGGGAAGATGGATGGAGCCAAATACAGGACCATTCTGGAAGAAAACCTGATGGAGTCTGCAAAAGACCTGAGACTGGGACGGAGATTTGTCTTCCAACAAGACAATGATCCAAAACATAAAGCAAAATCTACAGTGGAATGGTTCACAAATAAACATATTCAGGTGTTAGAATGGCCAAGTCAAAGTCCAGACCTGAATCCAATCGAGAATCTGTGGAAAGAACTGAAAACTGCTGTTCACAAACGCTCTCCATCCAACCTCACTGAGCTCGAGCTGTTTTGCAAGGAGGAATAGGCAAAAATTTCAGTCTCTCGATGTGCAAAACTGATAGAGACATACCCCAAGCGACTTACAGCTGTAATCGCAGCAAAGGGTGGCGCTACAAAGTATTATCTTAAGGGGGCTGAATAATTTTGCACGCCCAATTTTTCAGTTTTTTTATTTGTTAAAAAAGTTTGAAATATCCAATACATTTCGTTCCACTTCATAATTGTGTCCCACTTGTTGTTGATTCTTCACAAAAAAATTACAGTTTTATATCTTTATGTTTGAAGCCTAAAATGTGGCAAAAGGTCGCAAAGTTCAAGGGGGGCGAATACTTTCGCAAGGCACTGTATATTTTAATCTATTATCCAGCCTTTGATTTATTAACCATAATTTTTATGACCATTTTATTCTTATTTATTTTTTTCTCAGTTATTTATGCAGAATTTTTTTTTAACTGTTTGTACGTACACTTTTTTTAAATTCCCCATTGTTTGTTTTTAGTGCCGAATCAAAAAAATGCTTTGTACCAGATACATAATGCTAGCGCCTTTATTAAAAGTAAATAATAGAATAAAATTTGTCATTTTGTTACATCTCACTTTGTTTCCTATATAGAAACATTGGTTACATAAATGTTAGCAAAAATCTGGCTCTGCTTTTTAATATTCTGATTTGGACTAGATTACACTGGTGTAACCACATTTATTTATGCTACCAAAATTTCTGTTTTCTGTAAATTGCCTTCAGTATTGCTCCTTTTCCTTGTAGCCGGCGGCTGCCATTTTGCTGAAGCCCAGAGCCCCTGAGCAGCCAGCATTAATTCCAGCAAATCGGCTTCTACGTTTTCAACACAGGGCAAATGAGGATGTGCAGAGTAGGGTGAGACCATGTATTACTGGGTTTTAACCACTTCCATACCAGGCCTATTTCGGACACTTTGTGTTTACAAGTTAAAACCAATATTTTTTCCTAGAAAACTACTTAGAACCCCCAAACATTATATATATTTTTTTTAGCAAAGACTCTTGAGAATAAAATGGCGGTCATTGCAATATTTTTTGTCACGCGGTATTTGCGCAGCGGTCTTTAAAACGCTATTTTTTTGCGAAAAATTACATTTCACTGCATTTAAAAAATACTAAACAGTAAAGTTAGCCCATTTTTTTTTGTATATTGTGAAAGATGATGTCATGCCGAGTAAATAGATACCCAACATGTTACGGTTTAAAATTGCGCCCCCCTGTGGGATGGCGACAAACTACGGTCAATAGAGATCTCAATAGGCGACACTTTAAATTTATTTAACGGTTACCAGTTTAGAGTTAGAGTGTAGCTCTTTTTTTTTAATTATTGCTCACGCTCTGGCGATCGCGGCGATACCTCACATGTGTGGTTTGAACAGCGATTTCATTCGCGGCTCGACTTCCGTATACGTTTTTTTTTGTGCGCGAGCTAACGGTGATCAGGGCGGCTAATTTTTTTTTTTTCCCATTTATTTTATTTATTTTTTTAACTTTATTACAGTTTTTAAAAAAAAAATTAAAATCTGATCACTTTTATTGCTGTCACAAGCAATGTAAACATCCCTTGTGACAGCAATATGCAGTGACAGGTACACTTTATGGAGGGATCGAGGGTCTAAAAGACCTTCGACCCCTCCACTACACTTCCCTGTATGCAAAACGCCGAAAACGGCGTTTTTGCATACAGCCGTTTTTCAAATTTGGCGCCGTTTTGCAGCACACTAACCCGGAAGTGACGTCATGGACGCCGCCTCCGGGTTACGTCATCGGAGACCCGATCGATGCCATTTCCGGCATTCATCGGGACTCCATCCAGCCAGCGGACGCGCCGGCTGGGTGCTCGGGGCTCCCGGTGGGACGGGAGCCCCGGTAAAAGCCGTGGAAGGCGGCGGGAGGGGGGGACGTCCCCTCCCGCCCCCCAGGGTAACGATCGAGCGGCTCCCGAGCGGCATCGATCGGTAACGACGGAAAGCCGACCGTCGGCTTCAAACAACGGTACCGGGATGATGCCTCTAGCTAGAGGCATCATCCCGGTATACCCCCGCAAAGTTTACGACGTCATATGACGTCGTCCTAGGGGGAAGTGGTTAAACAGTATAGGCACTTATCTATAATGTTTTACATAGCTATACCTGCAGAATGGGCCAGCCTAAAGTGATCTAGCAAGGACTTAATTTTATGACTAAAGTTCCACTTTAATGACATTAGTTATAATCCATGTAATGATTATAAATTAGTTGGACAGATATTTTTTTCCACTTTACGAAATTCCTAGTTTTCTCATTCCTGATAAGTATGGTCTTGCCATAAAATGTGAAGGGTAGGAGGAAAAAATATATAGCCATCAGTATGCAAAAACTAGTTTTCCACACATTTTGGTACAGGCAAGGCCAAATATTGTTGTAAATAGTTTCTTCAAAAGTATAATAAAACCCAATCCCTAAAATCTAAAATAAACTTTGACTTGTTGGTGTTATTTCAAAAATAATTTTCAATCTTTTTAAATCTATCCCTTTGTATTCCTGTTTTGTCATCCTGGTGGAGACTATAGGCAGATGTGCCAACACATATTGCACATGCATGCTCCACCATCTCCACTATAAGGAAGCCGGTCAAGGGGAATGATGTGCAGGCAGGCCTCAAGCAAAAGCATGTGAAAATGGCTACAGGAGATAAGCAGCAAATACAAAAAAACAGATGAAAATAAAATTGTATGAAAATAGCAACATGGACAATAGGAAACATGAACAATAGGAACATGGAATATGATTATTATCAAATAAAATGTCTTCCAGTTAGGGTTTAGATGTACTTTAACAAACTGTGGTTGACATCTAACCACATCTATTTGTTGCCAGGATTCTTTGGATTCTTCTTATTTGTCTAGCCATTGCCTATGGAGAGAGTGGAGCTGAGTAAGACCTGGCAGTAGGATTTTCCAGTGTCACTCCAACAGCCTTGTCGTTGAAGTCATTGGCAATGTATCTGCTGTAGGGATCAAGCTCATCTGTATTTTTCTGCCTCTTTGACCTGGTTGTGCTCACCAGGATGGCCACAATAATGAAGGAGAACATGCCTATCATCACCATCAGGTAGAGGATTACGAAGTTGAAGTTCTCTTCCTCCAATGTGTTTGTAATCTTTTTTGCTTTCATTGTCTGATTGTTGTGATAGCTGTTCATGTAATTTTCAAAGATTTTCTTGAAGGCATTTTCTATGGTCTGTGTGAAGTTCGCATTTACATACATGTCTGTTGACTCTGAGAAAGACACATATAAATGAGTGTTATACCATAGCCAACCAAGCATTGTTCACAGAAAAAGCAGTCAATACAGTTCCTATAAAAATAAATTGCCCCTTTTAAGTTTTTTTTATGTTTTTTTGTTATAGAACAGTAAATCACTCGTATCAATTTTGTTTTGTTTTGCTTTTTTGACATTGATCAACAGAAATATACTTTTCATGTCAAAGTAATGAAAAGACAAAAAATAGCTAGTGGGAGGAATAGTGCCCAGGGCCAGCGCTACCAGGGAGGTGACCTAGGCAGCCGCCTAGGGCGCAACTTAGCAGGGGGCGCCGGCGGAGCCTGACCCGAGGTAAGTGACTTACCGTAAGTCACTGAAGGGGTTTTCACCAGTGGCGGCCGGCCCATTCATTAGGAGGGCAGGCGCCGCCCCCCTATCCATGCGTCCCGGCCCCCTAATCTACATGCAGGGCGCCAGATGCATGGATTCCAATGAGGGTTTTTTTTTAAGAACTCAATTAGAGCCAGAGGCTCTAATAGGCTTCAATAAAGGGTGGGCTCAGGGTGCAGAGCACTGCGCCCCAAGCCCACCCAGTTGTGTGACAATAGCGAATTCATATTTGCTATTGCCACACTGATTTTCCTCCCAGCCAATCAGGAAGCGGGTCCTGAGACCTGTTTCCCAATTGGCCAAAGGAGAAGGCATCCTATTGGCGAAGGAGGAGGAGGGAGGAGACGGACGCTGAAAGGGAACATGGGGGAGACTGAGGGGGAAGCCGTTAACGTCCGGAGGAACAAGGTAAGTGAACTGGCGCCCGGGGGGGGGGGGGTATATGGTGTGGACTAGACTCTGGAGTGACCGGGGGGGTCCGTGGCCAGGTCTGTCTGCCACCCCCCCTGACCGATGGAGCACCCGCCACCACTGGTTTAAACCCCTTCAGCAACTTGGAATGGGGTGGGAGAGCATGTGGGGGGCGGAAATTTTTATTTTGCCTAGGGTGGCAAAAATCCTTGCACCAGCCCTGATAGTGCCCAATTGTTGGTGTCAGTGGGAGGAATAGTGCCCCATAGTTGGTATCAGTGGAAGGAATAGTGCCTTATTGTTGGTGTCAGTAGGAGGAATAGCATCCAAACATTTGTGAGAGGTATGGTGCCAGATTGTTGGTGTCAGAGGGAGGAATAGTGCCCCATTGTTCATATCAGTTGGAGGAATAGTGTCTTATTGTTAGTATCAGTGGCAGAAAAAGTACCCAATTGTTGGTATCATTGGGAGGAATAGTGCCTTATTGTTGGTGTCAGTGGGAGGAATAGCACCCCAACATTGGTGGGAGGAATGGTGCCCTAGTGCTAGTATCAGTGGGAGGAATACTGCCCTATTGTTGGTGTCATTGGGAGGAATAGTGTCTTAACAGTATCAGTGTGAGGAAAAGTGCCCTATTGTTGGTATCAGTGGGAGGAATAGTGCCCCATTGTTGGCATCAGTGGGAGGAATAGTGCCTTATTGTTGGTATCAGTGGGAGGAATAGTGCCTTATTGTTGGTATCAGTGGGAGGAATAGCGTCCTATTGTTGGTATCAGTGGGAGGAATAGCGTCCTATTGTTGGTATCAGTGGGAGGAATAGCGTCCTATTGTTGGTATCAGTGGGAGGAATAGTGTCCTATTGTTGGTATCAGTGGGAGGAATAGTGTCCTATTGTTGGTATCAGTGGGAGGAATAGTGTCCTATTGTTGGTATCAGTGGGAGGAATAGTGTCCTATTGTTGGTATCAGTGGGAGGAATAGTGTCCTATTGTTGGTATCAGTGGGAGGAATAGTGTCCTATTGTTGGTATCAGTGGGAGGAATAGTGTCCTATTGTTGGTATCAGTGGGAGGAATAGTGTCCTATTGTTGGTATCAGTGGGAGGAATAGTGTCCTATTGTTGGTATCAGTGGGAGGAATAGTGCCTTATTGTTGGTGTCAGTGGGAGAAATAGTGCCCTATTGTTAGTATTAGTGAGAGGAATAGCATCCCATCATTGGTGTCCTTGGGAAAAATATCTCCCCAACACTGGTGGGAGGAATGGTGCCCCATCATTGATGTCAGTTGTTTAATGGAATCGTGTTCAAAGGGCCACATCCGTCCCCAGGGCTACAGTTTGGACTGAATAAGAGATTTTGTTCTGTTCCAGTTTTGATACATTTCCCTTACTGACTTTCTAGAAGATAAATTACCTCCTGAAATTTAGATTTCAAGTAGACTACATAAGGTATTTCTCCAGGATATCCCTGTTTATTGGGTGCATTCATTCTGCCCGCTACTCTTACAAGCCTTCAAGGGCCTGCTGCAGAGAGGCACAAAAAGCACCAACAAGAAATTTTCATTTAACGACCAATCCATTTTCAACTTGATATTCTTTATCGGGATCTTGCAGTACTAAATTAACTATCTTGGCACCATCTATTTAATTTTTTTCTGAGATTCTTTTAGGTTTCTATGGATAGCACATTTTTTTTGTTAGAACATACAAAAAGCCCATATGCTTCTATAGTTGAGTAGGTGTGAACATAACGTGTTCCACACACCTCTTCTGGTCAATAAGGTTACTGTGGTATTTCCTGGTCAGGGGAGTTGCTAGACCCTGGTTCCCAGTGCTCATGCCGCAGGTCTTCTATTGAGGGCTTCAGGTCTCCTTTGAGGTATATTATATGCATTATACCATTTTTAAACACTGTATAATTTATTTACTTTTAAGTCCATTTATTATTTATTTTGTCATCATAATGTGACATCACAATTTATAAACCAATTTATTTTTGTTCAGTTATAAAGATTATATTAACCTTAGATTTGATATAAAAGTGGCCATCATGTATCCTACCAGCCCCACAACATTTTATTCTGTGTGCCCAGAGATGCCCCTAATCTATTAGGACCCTAGAATCACCCCTGATCCTGGTTTAGCATTATCGTATTCTGGTTCAGCTTCAGGCTCACTGGACCAAAGTGATGATACTTATTATTATTCACTAGTTAGGGAAGAGGCTGGAAGAAGAGAAGTGAACTGCTAAACCAGAAAAACAAATTGTTTAAAAATAAACTACAAACCCGATTCCAAAAAAGTTGGGACGCTGTACAAATTGTGAATAAAAACAGAATGCAATGATGTGGAAGTTTCAAATTTTAATATTTCATTCAGAATACAACATAGATGACATATCAAATATTTAAACTGAGAACATTTATAATTTTAAGGGAAAAATAAGTTGATTTTAAATTTCATGGCATCAACACATCTCAAAAAAGGTAGGACAAGGCCATGTTTACCACTGTTTGGCACCCCTCTTCTTTTTATAACAGTCTACAAACATCTGGGGACTGAGGAGACAAGTTGCCCAAGTTTAGGAATGGGAATGTTGTCCCATTCTTGTCTAATACAGGCTTCTAGTTGCTCATCTGTCTTAGGTCTTCTTTGTCACATCTTCCTCTTTATGATGCGTGAAATGTTTTCTATGGGTGAAAGATCTGGACTGCAGGCTGGCCATTTCAGTACGCGGATCCTTCTTCTACGCAGCCATGATGTTGTAATTTATGCAGTATGTGGTCTGGCATTGTCATGTTGGAAAATTCAAGGTCTTCCCTGAAAGAGACGACGTCTGGATGGGAGCATATGTTGGATATACCTTTCAGCATTGATGGTGCCTTTCCAGATGTGTAAGCTGCCCATGCCACACGCACTCATGCAACCCCATACCATCAGAGATGCAGGCTTCTAAACTGAGCGCTGATAGCAACTTGGGTTGTCCTTGTCCTCTTTAGTCGGATGACATGAAGTCCAAGTTTTCCAAAAATTACTTCACATTTTGATTCGTCTGACCACAGAACAGTTTTCCACTTTGCCACAGTCCACTTTAAATGAGCCTTGACCCAGAGAAAACACCTGCACTTCTGGATCATGTTTAGATATGGCTTCTTTTTTGGCCTATAGAGTTTTAGCCAGCAACGGCGAATGGCACGGTGGGTTGTGTTCACCAACAATGTTTTCTGGAAGTATTCCTGAGCCCATGTTGTGATTTCCATTACAGTAGCATTCCTGTATGTGATGCAGTGCTGTCTAAGGGCCCGAAGAACATGGGCATCCAGTATGGTTTTCCGGCCTTGACCCTTAAACACAGAGATTGCTCCAGATTCTCTGAATCTTTGGATGATATTATGCATTGTACTTGATGATAACTTCAAACTCTTTGCAATTTTACTCTGAGAAACTCCTTTCTGATATTGCTCCGCTATTTTTTGCCGCAGCATTGGGGCCCATCTTGACTTCTGAGACCTCTCCCCATCTTGACTTCTGAGAGACACTGTCACTCTGAGAGGCTCTTTTTATACCCAATTATGTTGCCCATTGACCTAATAGGTTGCAAATTGGTCCTCCAGATGTTCCTTATATGTACATTTAACTTTTCCGGCCTCTTATTGCTACCTGTCCCAACTTTTTTGGAATGTGTAGCTCTCATGGAATCCAAAATGAGCCAATATTTGGCATGACATTTCAAAAAGTCTCACTTTCAACATTTGATATGTTATCTATATTATATTGTGAATAAAATATAAGTTTATGAGATTTGTAAATTAGTCCATTCATTTTTTACTCACAATTTGTACAGTGTCCCAACTTTTTTGGAATTGGGTTTGTATATCGCTTTGTGGTGCCTACTCCGGAAATCATAAAAAGTTTTGAAATAGTTTATATTAAGGCTTGGATTCCATCTGGTGGTCAATATCAGTTGACCAAAGCCCCGTACACATGATCAGATTATCGAACGATCTGTCGTCCGTTTTTTGTTGCATGCTAGTCTCATGTCGAAAGTGAAGAGGTTACTTTTCATACGAAAATTCCCGTACGACAGAATTTCAACTTCAGAAGTGATGTTATGTGTTGAATTGGTAAGAGTAAAAAGTTTGGGGTGCTCCTGCGCTATGGACAGTAACACAAGTACCGAACTGATAGTGTCTTTAAAAATGTGTGTGGGGATCAGATGGTTATGCTGCCTCCAACTTACCGCAAGGGTAAAGAATATGGGGGGGTTGGGAGGTGTTGGTATGGGGCGCTACCACCTTGAACAACAAGTTACTTCGTTGTGTGTGATCCCACTTTAAAGTGCACAGTGCTTGCTTGTAAACAAATATTGTGCAGGTATAGAAAGTGCTGCATGCTTTACAAAGTAACTGTGCAAATTGGTGTAAACATAAAATTGGTACTGTATTGCCAGTTGGATTGTACCATCTATGTATCATACATAAAATAAAAACAAATGTGCAACTTAGTGCAAACGAAAAAGTTGGTACTGGATTACCGATTTGAATTGTACCATCTGTGTGTCATTTATCAGATACAAACGACCGTGTATTAGGTGACCAGTGCCAAAGTGCAAATGTGCAAAAGCAATATTTAAAACCTTCAATGTGACCACCATCCGTGATAAGTATAAATGAGATACAGTATAAAATCAATTTTCTCAAAAGGAGTGAATAGCGCTTGTTTGCGCGTGCTTAAAGTGCTAATGCCAGGTAGAGCACTTACCAAAGGGACTCTCCCTTGTTCCCCTGATGTAGCTGTTTCTCCCTCTCACTGATGCCTGCACGGTCTCTCACTGCTGTTTATTCCACATATACCGTTGCGTGTGCATCTAAGCGATTAGTGGGAGAGAAACCAAGAGAGCTTCCATTGCGTAGTATGTGTGTCACAGAGGGAAAAAATAGTAGCGACTCACTGTTTTAGAAGTTCACCGTCAGCTTGAAGATGGGTCTCTGGCGTTCGGTCTTGCGGTGCTTCCGCGTTCCACCAGCCAGAGCCACCTAACCGGAAGTGACGTATGACGCTGATTGCCGCTCCTACGCGTTTCGTCACTGCGACGTCATCTGGACCGCCCCCAGATGACGTCGTGGGATCACACACAACGAAGTAACTTGTTGTTCAAGGTGGTAGCGCCCCATACCAACACCTCCCAACCCCCCCTTATGTGTTGAATTGTTTTTTATGTGCTGTTTCGTTCCTGAGCATGCCTAGTCTTGCTCTTACGATTTTTTTCAGACAAAAACTGTACTAATTAAACAACGACGTTGTGTTGACGTACGATAAAAAATTTATATCCTGCACATCCAGTTTTTGTTGTCCGAAAATCCATAATCGGCTGTTGAAAGCACTATACTAACAGTCCGAAAATCGGCAGATCGTTCGTCGCATGAAATTTCCCTTCAGAATTTCGTATCGTGTGTACGGGCCTTATAGGATCTACTGATGATGCAAGTTCTCCAGATGAGCTCTTGCTCTACTGGATAATCAGAAAACTTATGTTCGGATGCTGTTTCTCTACCTCAGATTGGCATTTATTGCATTAATCCAGAAAAATTGGTCAATAAACTGCAGAATTTGGGACTGGGGAACCTCGTTATATATAGGGATGGGCCGAACACCCCCCTGTTCGGTTCGCACCAGTACATCTCGAACAGGGAAAAAGTTTTAGCGAACATGCAAACTCTATTAAAGTTTATGGGACACGAACATGAAAAATCAAAAGTCCTCATTTTAAAGGCTTATATGCAAGTTTTTGCCATAAAAAGTGCCCGGGGGGACATCTATCAATGTAAACATTTTTTTTTTTTTTTAAACCATCGTTTTAGAAGAAGATGCCTAAAGTGAAACAATAAAAATGAAAAATTCCTTTAAATATCATGCCTGGAGGGTACCCTTGATGTGCCTTTAAAGTGGTGTATCTGTATGATGTATGGAGCCTGCTGCAGCAATACTGACATTGCCAAAGGAAAAAATGTCAGTTAAACTCACTTGGGGCTGTAATGTATTGCTATCTCCTGGCAATATAGATTTTTTTTTTTAATAAAGGACTTGTCAAACTGTTTCCTGTGTTTCTCACTTTTTGACACTTTTTCTGGTGAATGGGTAGGGATACTACGTACCCGATACCCATTCACATGGGGGGGCGGGATCTTAGGTGCCTCCTTGTTAAAGGGGACTTCCATATTCCGATAAGCCCCCCCCCACGCGCAGACCCCCACAACCACAGTCCAGGATTGTCGGGAAGAGGCCCTTGTCCCCAAAACTCCAAAGCACCCTTCCCATGTTGAGGGAAAGTGGTCTGATATGGTTTAAAAGGGGGGGGGGTCGCTCGCTCTTCCCCCCCCTTTCCTGGCCTGCCAGGCTGCATGCTGGGATAAGGGACTGGTATGGATTTTGGGGGGACCCCATGCCATTTTGTTTTTTGTTTTTTTTGTTTTGTTTTAGCGTGGAGTTTCCCTCAAACCTATACCATACCCAAAGGGCTAAAGTGGGGTTGAAATCTAATAATGATGAAGCCGCAAATAGACAGAAGGTCCAAATGCTGAGGTGTGTTCAGTTAATGATTTGCATCCCAATACAAAGAAAACTAAAGAAATTGTAATTGATTTTAAAAAGAATAGGAGAATAGATCATGTTGGATTACGTATAAATGGTAAGGAGGTGAAAGGGAGTGTGAGTTTTTCCACATTTTTTTAGGTGTTCATACACTTTTTGCTTTTTTATCAATTACCAAAACGGAAAGTAAATCATCAGAATAGGAATCCAAAACAAACCAATATTTGGCGTGACCACCCTTTCCCTTCAAAACAGCATTAATTCTTCCAGGTACATTTGCACACAGTTTTTGAAGATATTTATTCATCATGCCATACCATCAGGGAGGCTTGTTCTTGGCCCCAAATTTATTCTGCAGCAGGACAACGACCCAAAACATACAGCCAACCTCATTGTAACACCAACACCATGACGGCTGCTGGAAGATGGCTGGCTCCAAAGGTTGCCCTGACCTTGCAAGGCTCCCAACACCTCTGACACTCTGGGTTTGGACATATTTTAAGGTGATAATGCAATTACACAAACAGCAGACTGTAGCAAAGTAAACCAGTATATTGTAAAAAACGGAATACATGTAAATCAAAAACATATGATAAAATATTCCAGTAGCGCAAAAGGAGGTGACAACCTCTCACCACCTAACAATCGGTAAACGTGACTGCTGATGTAAAAACAGTCTGAGTGCAATCAGTATAATCGTGACTGCTAATGTATAGACAGTTTAAATGCAATCAATATAAATTAATATAAATTCCACCAAAGCAGCAGGAATAATATCAATACTCCACAGTGATGATTCCTGGGAAAATTGTATGTGCAGATATACTGGATCACCACGACCGCCACCACCGTGCTCGAAGGGGGGAGAAGCAATGCAAACTCACCAGCTCCAATGGCTCAGTCACCCTCGTGACTGAGCAAACAAGCCAAATGTAAACCACATCCACTCAGGAGTCCAAGACAGGAACAATGGTATATGATCGGTCGGGCTCAGCAACATGTAGGGGAAAGAACAGTGCTCCACTAGTGTGATAACGTTTAACTCACTTTATTTCAGCACATAAAACAAATATTGCACTCACATGTATCCAGTTAGACATCGGCATAAAATAGGGAGGTGTGCACCCTTCGGGACTTGTGTCCAGACTCCACGCCGTGGACCGCGCGCCTTCCGGGTGTCCAAACTCCTCGTACACAAGATTGAGGTTACGCCGCCTGGTCACGCCCCAGCATTCCACATAGTACACAAATTTTCTCAGCCAACAAAAATCAACTTCAGAAGTGATGTCATGTGCTGGTTTACTTTCTGTGTGTTTTTTCTTCTCTGAGCATGCCCAGTCTTGCTCATCGGATTTTTTTCTGCCGAAATCTGTACTGACTGACGGAAAATCGGCCGTTGTGTTGACGGCCAACAAAAATTTTATAGCCTGCACACCAGATTTTATTCGGCCGAAAAGTCGGAGTCGGTTGTCGAAAGCATCATACTAACAAGCCAAAAATCGGCCGATCGGACGTTGGCCGAAAATTCCCGGCCAATAATCGATGCGTGTGTACGAGGCATTACACCCTTTCCATCCCAGTTTGCTTTTAGCTCTTCTGTCCTGTCCCCACACAGCCTAGAATATTCAAATTTTCTCTGCACCCCATCACTTTGCTCTTCTCTAGCACTTACCACCCCACCCTACTAATTGATTCACTATTTTCTTATCCCTAATAGTGGGTTCACATAGGCGAGCAGCAGGATGGCCGCAGCATGATTGTATGTGCAGTTTACCCACAATTGTAAGTGCACTTCCATTGAATTCTATCAGGCCGCATGTTTTCATGAAAGCAAATCACAGTCTTGCATGCTGCATCTTTGATGCACGTTCAGAAAATGCACAGTCCATGAGAATTCATTGGGAGCGCACCTAAATCTGCAGGTAAACTGCACATACAATCGCACTGCGGCCAAACCACCACACAAAAGTGTGAACCTGCTTGCATGTCAGGATTGTGCACAAAATTGTGGCTTTCCTGACAAACACAGAAGCATACTGTCCTTTAGTAGGTGCTCCGCAGTGCCATTGATGGGTTAAGGGCACCCCCACACATCTGCTAATGCACACATTTTTACACACACCCAAACCACATGATGCCACAGCACTGTGTAATGTGACAGGTTTTTAGAAAAGGGTCATGGACTTATTTTCCAAATTTCTCACCTGTAGGGCAGCCTATCAATCAAAACATTTTGGGATGCATAACATCAACGCTGCATCATGGGCTTACCCCACACAGCTGCCTTTGAAGCTTAAAGGGGTGGAGACAGTAAAACTGCAACTCAACCCCCTTATTTTATGACCCTCCCCCCACCAGCACGTGTAAGCAAGGCCATAGGGCTTATTCACACAGGTTAGAGGGAGGTAAAATAGGCAGTTGAGCTGCATTTTAAGTGCCCCAGCCACCCACCTGAACAAGGAAATACTGCCAGTCTGGGCTCTGCACATGGCAAAAGTGAAATGACATGTACTGCACACTATAGAGGCTCAGTAGGTCAGCATTTTTAGGGATAAAACAGATGGTAGCAGCTTATAGCCCCCTCACCACCTGTCAAACAACAGCAATGATAGCAGCATGTTTGAATGAGCCCTTAGAGACCTTTCACCTCCCTCAGAGCCCTCCTAGAGCCCTTTAGGTCTATGCACCCTTCAGAGTCCACCTACCCTCCCTCATCCCACTGACCTAGAGGCCAATCAGTTCTCCTCAGATTGACACAAACAACATACTGTAGCAGTATCATTTGCTCCCAGTCATACCGTTACCACAGGGACATTTTGTCCTTCTGGTGACCACTACCCTATATGTGTGCACCAATTTTAAACTCTTCGGGTCGCTGCAGTGTAACACTAAGTACTATTTCAGTGCATGTCGCAAACATTACAGACCTTGCACCACTATTCGTCCGATCCCAGGGGGGGGGGCGTCGCAGTTTGCCATCTTTGCCCTGGGCACTGGATGACCTTGTCCCAGCACTGGACTGTCACTGAGACACGGCACTGTCAGCCGAGCAGCGGGCTGATGCTGAGCCCAGCTCCGCGGCACGGCCAATCAATGCTGTACAGCCAGGCCTCAGGGGGTGGTACTGGTAACAAAGAGGGTGGAGCAGAGCAGAGGGACCCCCTTCTGCCTGATATCGTGATGTGACAATGAAGAAGCGGGGAACACTTACTTGACTGTGGACTTGACACCTCCCCCCCCCCCCTCTGAGCAGAAGGCTGATTGGCCGCGGAGCCGGACAAGTCAACAGTCAAATGTTCCCGCTTCTTTCACGTAAATATCAAGCAGAAGTGGGTCCTCTCTAGCTCGCTCGCTCCACCCCCTTCCCAGTGTTTCTATTCAAACCAGCCAATCCAAGTAATGTGTGAAGCTCAGGGGGGTGGAAAAAGGGGTCAGGTGACTCTGGAGAGGGCCCGCCTTGTGGTTTTATAAGAGTGCGGCGGGAACACTCTGCAGCCACACCGCACACCACACCCAAGGTAAGTGGAGGACTGGAGAGAGGAGTGACTTCTACTTAGGGATTTCTTTTGCAGATAGGCTGGGCTGGCACTGGCAGCAACAATTTTATTCAAAGAAATCAGGATTTCTTCTGCAAATAGGTTGGCACTGGCAGCAATAATATAATTCAAATCAGGATTTCTTTTGCAAATAGGCTGGCCTGGCACTGGTGGCAGGCATAGTACTAGTCTAGTTGCAGAAGAAATCCTGATTTGAATAAAATTGTTGCTGCCAGTGCCAGCTTATTTGCAGAAGAAATCCTGATTTGAATTGGTCATGTCATGTGTCTGATGAGATTGTTTTTTGTTAATTGTCTGATCTGATGCCACTGCCAGGCCTATTTGCAGAAGAAAACCTTATTTTTCCTAATTTTTTGATCATGTGTCTGATGAGATTGGTTTTGGTAATTGTCTGATCTGATGATGTCACCGCCAGGCTATTTGCAGAAGAAATCCTTATTTTTCCTCATTTTTTGATCATGTGTCATGATGACATTGGTTTTTTTAATTGTCTGACTCTGATGCCAGCCTATTTACAGAAGAAATCCTGATTTGAATAAAATATTTGCTGCCAGTGCCAGCCTGCCAGGCCAGGCTATTTGCAGAAGAAAACCTGATTTGAATAAAATTGTTGCTGCCAGTGCCAGCCTACCAGGGGCTGAGCTGAGGTGTGAAGGTGCAGGAATTGGGGCTGATCTGAGGTGTGAAGGTGCAGGAATTGGGGTGATCTGAGGTGTGATAGTGCAGGAATTGGGGTGATCTGAGGTGTGAAGGTGCAGGAATTGGGGTGATCTGAGGTGTGATAGTGCAGGAATTGGGGTGATCTGAGGTGTGAAGGTACAGGAATTGGGGTGATCTGAGGTGTGATAGTGCAGGAATTGAGGCTGATCTGAGGTGTGATAGTGCAGGAATTGGGGTGATCTGAGGTGTGAAGGTCCAGGAATTGGGGCTGATCTGATTTGTGAAGGTGCAAAGCTCACTTGATTTCTTATATATCGTATATTCTTTACAGCAGTTACTTTATCTGAAGTTGACAGTTGTTTTTATGTATCTGGCACAACCAATTTCTTTGAAAACATTTTTCGGCACACTGTGCCCAAAAAGGTTGTCTACCCCTTGATTAGAGTAACCCTCATCTTGTGCTGCTTCATACTATTTTTAGGACTCAACCATCAAAACAGGATTTAAAGTAAGACAAAAAAAACAGCATCATATGGCAGCTCTGATCTAAATTGGACCCAGGCTGTCAGATTAAACTAAAAAAGGTTCCGTAATCAAATCCACGCATCCTAGAACATTAAATCCTGTCATCAACCATCCAGAAGAATGCCACGCCCCTGTCACGCCCCCGTCATAACCCCCCCCCCCCATCCCCCGGGCTGCTCAGTCCAAAATGCCCGGGCCTATTTTTTGTCCCAGTCCGGGCCTGATACCAACAGTGACATGTTCCTATTGGGAGTATCTCACCAAAAATGACATTTCTGTTGCAGGGGATGCCAGAAATCTGACTTGTTTGGGAGGTGAGAACATCATAGTGTGGGGCTGTTTTTCAGCATACGGTACTAGCAAACCTCATATCGTTGACGGAAGGATGAATGGAAAAAAGTGCCAAGACATTCTTAACAAAAATCTGCTGCCATCTACCAGGATGATGAAGATGAAACGAGGTTGGACATTTTAGCAAGACAATGATCCCAAATACATAGCAAAGGAAACTCACAATTGGTTTCAAAGAAAGAATAATAAGCTGCTAGAATGGCCCAGCCAATCACCCGACTTGAATCTATTAGAAAATCTATGGAAAGAACTAAAGATCAGTTCATAGAAGAGGCCCAAGGAACCTTCAGGATTTGAAGACTATTTGTGTGGAAGAATGGGCCAAAATCACACCTGAGCAATGCATGTGATTATTTTCTCCATACAGGGGGCGTCTTGAAGCTGTCATTACCAACAAAGGATTTTGTACTAAGTATTAAATACATTTCAATTAGCGCGTTCAATACTTTTTCCCTGTGTCATTCCATTTTATCACATATAAATTCATTTCTGAACATATTTGTTTTGGTTTCTTTGTATGTACTGATTGCATGGGTTGTTACCGACATGTGGTGAAAGTTTTATGTCAATACCAGCTTTAGCAGGGCCGTCTTACCACATGGGCATGCTGGGCAGTTGCTCGGGGGCCCCACTTGCCCTGGGGGACCCATCTGCCCAGCGACCCAGCCCAAGCCAAGGATTAGTCCTGACGGTCGTGTCCCACCTGAAGGGTAACACCCAGGGCCGGCCGCCGAACTGCCTCCACCGTTTACTAACACAGGAGAGCAGAGCAGAAGGCACTGAGGCTGAACGGGAGAGAGAGAAACAGCAGCACTGAATAGACAGCAGGAGCTGCTGGAGTTAACTTTCTAAGTTAACGAGCAGGTGATTGATTGCTAGGTTCCCCTAGCAACCGATCAACTGCTGTTAACTTGGAAAGTTAACTCCGGAATCTCGCGCTGTCTATTCAGGGCTGTAGTTTCATTCTGCCCTAGTGCCTCCTGCTCCGCTCTCCTGTGTCTCCTGCTCTGTATGCAGCATGCCCAAATAAGGTAGGAAGGGGAGAGCTGGGAGGAGCTTTGTAATGTAAAGGGGTCCATGGGGTGTCTGTGTAATAAGAAATGATCTTTGCAGCACAATGGAGCAGCAGCGTTTGAACTGGCTTTCACTCATTTGTTTAGATGCATGCCCAAATAAGGTAGGAAGGGGAAGAGCTGGGAGGAGCTGTGTAATGTAAAGGGGTCCATAGGTAGGTGGGGGGCTGTGTAATGTAAAGGGGTCCATGGGGGGCTGTGTAATGTAAAGGGGTCCATGGGGGGCTGTGTAATGTAAAGGGGTCCATGGTGGGGCTGTGTAATGTAAAGGGGTCCATGGGGGACTGTCTAATGTGAAGGGGTCCATTTGGGGCTGTGTAATGTAAAGGGGTCCATGGGGGGGCTGTGTAATGTAAAGAGGTCCATGGGGGGCTGTGTAATGTAAAGGGGTCAATGGGGGGGCTGTGTAATATAAAGGGGTCCAGGGGGCTGTGTAATGTAAAGGGGTCCATGGGGGGACTGTGTAATGTAAAGGGGTCCATGGGGGGCTGTCTAATGTAAAGGTTTCATGGGGGTTTTGTAATGTGAAGGGGTCCATGGGAGGCTGTGTAATGTGAAGGGGTCCATGGGAGGCTGTGTAATGTGAAGGGGTCCATTGGGGGGCTATGTAATGTGAAGGGGTCCATGGGGGGGGCTGTGTAATATAAAGAGGTACATGGGGAGGCTGTGTAATGTAAAGGGGTCCATGGGGGGGCTGTGTAATGTGAAGGGGTCCATGGGGGGCTGTGTAATAAAAAAAAATGAGCTTTGCAGCACAATGGGGCAGCAGCGTTTGAACTGGCTTTCAGAAAATGCCATCCTGAATACCATTGACTTCAATCCAATTATAAAAGAATTCTCTACAAAGAAGCATCGCAAATTTAATAAATAATTCATAGTGCTTTCGTACTGCGCCATTTCAGTCTGTAATTTCTTGTTTTTCAAGCTCGTGTTATATTGTCCAAACGTTTTGTTCATGTTTAAAGACTGATTTTGTTGGAGGTACCAATAAATATCGCCTTATAGATCATTTGCATTTTTATTCTCGTGGGTGATTGTGTAGGCAGGGCCCCAGTGCCCTATAATGCTCTTAAGATGGCACTGACCTTTAGAAATATATTTACCTAGAAAAATAGTGACATATTCAATACTTATTTTACCCACTGTATATATACTGTAGGTATATATCAAAGAATAAATAAAGGATATAAAAAATAATTTATTGTACTTACTCTTAAGGACGGCACTGATATTATGCGTCTTGATCAGTTCATACTTCGGCCACCTCTAGGACATTGAACTCATGTGCTTTGCTATATAAACCTCATGCCTTTTATCTTATCGTAAGGACAAATATTAGTATAGAGTGTGGATTCCTATTATTTCACATTTCTCCTCTGGTTATTTGTTGTAATATTCACAAGTTATGTCCTTGGGGATATTTTTATGGCACAACACGGCTTTCTAGTTTGCTGTTTAAATGGTTTCATTTAGTCCTTTCTCTTGAATATTACAATAAACTCAACACCACTAATAGGAGAATGCAGTAACCTCATACAAAACATTTAGTTGATAGTAATAATAAAAACGAAACCCCAAAAACATCCTTTTTCTTCATTAACCACTTGCCTTCTGTGCACTTAAACACCCTTCCCATCCAGGCCAATTTTCAGCTTTCAGCGCTGTCACACTTTGAATGACAATTGCGCGGTCATGCTACACTGTACCCATTTGAAATTTTTATCATTTTTTTCACACAAATAGAGCTTTCTTTTGGTGGTATTTAATCATCTCTGGGTTTTTTATTTTTTACAAAAAAAAAAGAATAAAGACAAAAAATTTTGAAAAAAAAAAAAGTTTTTCTTATTTTCTGCGAGTAAATTTTGAAAATAAATTTTTCTCCTTCACTGATGTGCGCTGATGAGGCGGCACTGATGGGCACTGATAGGCTGCACTGATGGGCACTGATGAGGTGGCACTTATGGGCACTGATGAGGAGGTACTAATATGCCGCACTGATGAGCACTGATAGGCGGCACTGAGAGGCGGCACTGAGAGGCGGCACTGATGAGCACTGATAGGCGGCACTGCTGGGCACTGATAGGCGGCACTGCTGGGCACTGAGAGGCGGCACTGCTGGGCACTGCCTCGCACTGACAGGTGGCACTGCTGGGCACTGAGAGGCGGCACTGAGAGGCGGCACTGATGGGCACTGATAGGCGGCACTGATGGGCACTGGCGAATGGCACTGGACACCGACGGGTGGCACTGATGAGCGGCACTGATGGGCAGCACCATCAGTGCCCACACTCAGTGCCCATAGTGCTGCCAGTCAGTGCTCATCAGTGCCTAGATGAGCAGGCACTGATGGGCACTGACTAGCAGCACTATGGGCACTGATTGTGGGCATTGATGGGGGGCACTGATGGCGGGCACTGTGGGCACTGATGGGGGGACACTGTGTGTGTGTTTTTTACCTTGTGTATACAGGGCACTGGTGATCAGTGCCCTGATTACATGTCTCTGTGTCCCCGGCGGCTAACGGCTCCCCCTCCTTCCTCACACTGCAGGCTCCGTGTGAGGAAGGAGCGACGGCGATGAGAGATGATCTCATATGTTTACATATGAGATCATCGCTCATTGGACGGCCAGATCACGTGGTGAATGGCCGCTGTGATTGGCCATTCACCACGATCTGTGATCGGCCGTGTCCAAGGGACACGGCCGACACAGATTTTCCCCGCAGCGCGCTCGCGGGAGCGCGCTGGGGGCGTGTCACTGGGAGGCCGTTTAAAAACGGCCTCCCGAAAATTCGAGTCCGCGCTGCAGCCGTATATAGGCTGTAGCGCGGACGGGGGGTGGTTAATAAAGTGTCTTTGTCAGGCTTTAAAAAAAAAAAATCTTTAAGTACAACTAAAGGCAAAATATTATTTATTTATTTTTTTGGATAGAGTGGAGTGGTATTAGAACCCCTGACATGTTTTGATTGCTTTGTGCACTGGTGCGCAGTCATGTTGGAACAGGAAGGGGCCGTCCCCAAACTGTTCCTTCAAAGTTGGGAGTATGAAATTGTCCAAAATGTCTTGGTATGCTGACACCTTAAGAGTTCCCTTCACTGGAATTAAGGGGCCAAGCCCAACCCCTGGAAAAAAAACCCACACCATAATCCCCCCTCCACCAAATGATTTGGACGAGTGCACAAACAAGGTCCATAAAGACATAGATGAGCGAGTTTGGGGTGGAGGAACTTGACTGGCCTGCACAGAATCCTGACCTCAACCCAACAGAACACCTTTGGGATGAATTAGAGCGGAGACTGCGAGCCAGGTCTTCTCATCCAACATCAGTGCCTGACCTCACAAATGCACTTCTGGAAGAATGGTCAAACATTCCCATAGACACACTCCTAAACCTTGTGGACAGCCTTCCCAGAAGAGTTGAAGCTGTTATAGTTGCAAAGGGTGGGCCAACTCAATATTGAACCCTACGAACTAAGATTGGGATGCCATTAACCACTTAAGCCCCGGAAGATTTTACCCCCATTCCGACCAGGGGGTATTTTGCGATTCGGCACTGCGTGACTTTAACGGAGAATTGCGCGGTCGTGCGACGCTGTACCTAAACGAATTTGGCGTCCTTTTTTTCCCACAAACAGAGCTTTCTTTTGGCGGTATTTGATCACCTGTGCGATTTTTTGATCACGCGCTATAAACAAAAAAAGAGCGTCCATTTTGCAAAAATAGCAATATTTTTCCCTTTTTTTTATATGAAATTCCCCCCAAAAAAAATGTAAAAATCAAAATTTTTTAAAATTTTCGGCCAATTTGTTTTATGCTACCTATGTTTGGTAAAAAAAATCGCAAAAAGCGTATTTTGATTGGTTTGCGCAAAAGTTATTGCGTTTACTAACTAAGGGAAAGATTTTTGTCATTTTTGTTGTTTTTTTTTTTAACGCGTAATGGCGGCGATCTGCGATTTTTTTTGCGGTACTGCGACATTGCGGCGGACAGATCGGACCCTTGACTGACATTTTTTGACACTTTTGGGGTTACCAGTGACATTTCTACAGTAATCAGTGCTATACATATGCACTGTTACTGTAAAAATACACTGGTAGTGAAGGGGTTAACTTTATTTGAGAGGGAGGGGCTGTGTGTGTCCCTAGGGGCGTGATTCTAACTGTGATTGGCTGGGGCTTCAGCTGTATGCAGAGTGATCAACGGATCTACATAGTAGATCCATGTGATCAGCTCTCATACAGCGAGGAGAATGACAGGCAGCTTGTTTACACAAGCTGCCTGACTTTCTCCCTCTCCCCCGCCGATCGCAGAGTGGCCGGCGGACATCGGGTCCGCCGGTCACACGCGCGGGGGGGTCCGTGACCACTCGGGAGCGGGAGCGCGCCTCCGGGGGCGCGCGCTCGCTCCCTAGACCCTCACAAGCTAGTGACGTAGCCCTACGTCACTTTGCCTGTGAGGGGCTGACCGCCGACGTAGATAGTCGTGCGGCGGTCGGCAAGTGGTTAAAGTTCATGTAAAATCAGGCGTCCCAATACTTTTGACAATATTGTGTATATACTGTATATATATTGACACTATTTTTTTTTCTTTTTGGGCTTCTCCTTTAATATTAGATTCCAGGCCACTTCACCATTTTTCGCTGTCACTTTGCAAATGTGTATCTTTCATAACAACTGGCAGGGGGCAGCACAGCCTTATAGCTCCAGATCACTATAACTACATCGTTATAAACAACTAGCCCTTAACAAGGTAAAAAAAATGCTGTTCAGTGTTATTGGGTGCTACATGCACATACTTACACGTATATAATACATCAGATTCGAAAATCAAAGGGGACTTGTCAGAATAGAAATAGTGCATTTGTCATAATTATCAGGTTTTGTAAGCTGAACTCCAGGTAAATACTTAAATAGACAGATTAAATACATATAAGGAAGTTTCTTTAACGTCTGAAAAAAAAAAATGTATGTCTGTCCATCCAGTTTTGGGATTTACACTGCTGTGCTACATGGCAAAGCCCTGTCTAACAGAGCAGAAAGCCTGATTTATTTTTCTCTGTTGCAGTTCGTTAA
Source organism: Pelophylax lessonae (assembly GCF_965119305.1). NCBI lineage: Eukaryota > Metazoa > Chordata > Amphibia > Anura > Ranidae > Pelophylax > Pelophylax lessonae. The sequence continues at coordinate 102,138,208 of NC_138769.1, forward strand.
CACTTACAGTTTTTGTCTCTCCCCCAACCTGTAACTGTACAGTGAAAGAAGAAGCAGGATGCTGAGGAGCTAATTTCTTTGTCACCCTGCTATATCCTTCTTTCGGCATGCAGCTTGCACTGCAGCACACATGACTGGCTCTTTGTACTGCTTTCACCTTTCCCATACTGGTTTCAGGCTAATAACAGCCCCAGAGAATGTTTTGTATATATGTTTTAGCAAAAATATATGGTATTTATGCAATAGCATTTAGGGTTTTCTTTTAGTAAAACGAAAAATTTCCTATCAAATACTTGCCATCATTTTCCTTTCCTGATGGCCTCCATGGCAGCCTAGGTGTAGGTAATTTCCCACCCTCCAATGCAATAGGACTCCACTCCCATAAATTTTGGCTCCTGGCCAGAGATTGCCATGGAGGCCATCAGGAGAGGAAAATTACAGTAAGTATTTGATAGGAAAGTTCAGTTTTCCTGACGGCCTCCATGGCAGCCTACGTGTGGGAAATAACTAGCCAACATCACACGGGCGGGAATGCTGAAAAAAGAAGAATTTGATTTCCCCCATCCACTGACAGGACTTTTAAACCAAAATTTACAGAAGATAAGGAAGCAGATTCCACACAGTAATGCGACATGAAAGTATTAATAGAAGCCCAAGATGCCGCTATGCAGATAACGTCCAGAGCCACGTGTCGCGCCGCCGCCCAGGAAGTCGAGACACCACCAGTAGGCTGCGCTGTCATCGCCTCTGGAGGAGTCAAGCCCTTAGCCCTATAAGCCTGCTGGATGACCTGGACAATCGAAGAAGCGATAGATCTGGTTGAAGCGAGTTTTCCCCTGTTTTTACCAGAGAAAAGGATAAACAGATGGTCAGATCTCCTAAAGGAATTCGTTGCCCGGAGATACCCTTTTGGCGTTTCTCCGTTGTCCAGGGGATGGATCTCGGTAGCGCTTGTGGCCTTAAAGGTAGGTAGGATGATCTCCTGGTTCTCGTGGAAGACCAAGGTAACTTTAGGATTTGGGTCGAGCATGGGTATGAGTACCACCCAGTCCGGGAAAAAGGTCAAGAATGGCTCCTTGTAACTGAGGGCCCCAATCTCAGAAACTCTTTTGGTAATGGCCACAAGAAAGACAGACAGATTTGGTAGAGAAACTCTTAATAGATGCCAGGCTGAACCCATTCGCTTCTGGTTCCGAGAGTGAGTCGGGGACTAGGGGAAGGTCCCATTTGGGGAATCTTGGTTACCTCTTGCTGCCCCTCTGAAGAATTGCCGAACTAGAGGCCGACCGGCCCACCGAACTCCGGAGAAGGTCGATAGGGCCGAGACTTGGACCCTAAGGGATCCAATTGATAAAGCTAGATCAAGGCCAGACTAAAGAAAATCCAGGAACTTCAAGCACCCCTGGGTCCCTGTAAGACCTTCCTGTGCAAGATGAAAAGTCCACAAACTTGGTCCAAATTCTTCCATAGACCCTATTCGTACTAGACCTCCTAGAACTCATGAGGGTAGAGACGACTCCTGATGTGCAACTCAGGGCTTCCAGCCTCTCTCTCTCAAAAACCAAACCATCAGCCCCAGGCATGCTGGGCATGGGTGCAGCACTGCCCCCTGGGACAGAAGGTCTAACCTGAAGGGAAGGGGTACTGGGGCCCGGAAGCTGAGCTGTGTTAGTAGGGGGAACTATGGCCTGCTCGGGCAGTATGGCGCCACAACCGTTACCTCGACGGCCTTCGCATGGAGTCTCTGAGGGAATCTGAGGATGACTGGGATCGGAGGGAAGGTGTACGCCCTGCTGAAGCTCCACTGACCCATTAGGGCATCCACCCCGAAGGCCTGGCTGGGCCCGAGTGTAAAATTTCTTGAGTTTGAAAGTACATGGGGATGCAAACAGGTCGACATCGGAATCAACCCCCAGAGACAGAATCCAGCTGAAAGTCTCCATGTTAGCCAGATTCCTCTGGGCCCATGCCATGATTCGCTCCACCTCCTGAAGAAGTTGAAGACTGCGAGTCCCTCCCTGTCTCTTGACATATGAGACCGCTGTGGTGTTGTCCATTCTTAACAGTACTGACTCCCCCTTTACCAGACGGTGGAAGGCCTGAAGGGTGCAGAAGGCAGCTCGAAAATCCAGGACTGGGGTGCAGGAGTTGAGATCCCTGCTGCCTTTGGCGATCTCCGACCTACAAACGGCCCCTCAACCTGTACTGCTGGCATTGTTCGTGACTATGTCCCAGGTATCAGGGGCGATGGAGAGGCAATTGAGCAGAAGAGGCTGTCCCTCCTGTTCGAAGTTATATAAATGAGCTAATTGCTCCTGTCTGGGTCCCATTGCTAAAGAAACCCCTTCTGGAAAGGGCGCATCCTCCAAAGAAACCATTTGACCATGGGGGGCTGTAGAGACCATCGTGCCGATAATTGTGAGGCATTGAGAGGCTCTTAGGCATGAGGAAGACAGGGCTGAGCGCATCCTTTCCTGTATCACCGGGATCTTCTCCAGGGGCAGGGAGATAGTTTCGAACTGGGCTCCCAGATCTACTAGGCATTGTGCTGGTTCCAGGTGACTCTTCTCTAGATTCAGAAGCCATCCACATTTCAGTAGAGTGGATAAGACTTGAGTCCTGTAAAGCAGCAGCTGATCCCTGTCCTGTGACAGCAGGACGAGGTAGTCGAGATAATAATGAAGGCTTATGCCTCTTGTCTTGATAACGGCTATCACAGCCAGAAGGACCTTTGAAAATACTCGAGGTGAGGTTGAGAGACAGAAAGGGAGGCAGGTGAACTGAAGATGATCCGGCCCAACTGCGAACTGGAGAAATTTGTGGTACTCTTCTGCGATGAGTACATGGAAGTAGGCATCTTTTAAGTCTATGGAGATTAACCAGGCACCGGCTGGACTACTGGTTGAATTGTAGATAGAGTCTCCATTTTGAACCTTTCGTGCTTGATGTACTTGTTCAGATGCGTGAGATCTATCACTGGACGCCACGAGCAGTTCTTTTTTGAACCAGAAAAAGAGGTGAATACATGCCCTGGAATTCTTCATCCTTTGGTACAGGCACTGCAGCGACCTGAGCCACCAGCGATTCCACGTAGGATAGAAGGATCCTTTTCTTTTGTTCTGACTGATACAACAGAGTAGGGACGAACCTGAGATGGGGGGAACTTGTGAAGGACCATGCGTGGCCTACAGAGACCTTTTACATGGTCTAGAAGTCTGAGATTGAGGCAGCCCAGACATGCCGAAAGTGGAGCAAGCGTGCCTCCCACCTGACATGCCTGGAAAGGCCCAATCTCAAAAGGACTTGGAGGGCTCTCATCCACTGGACACTGAGTTCTAGGCAGTCTTCTGAAAAGACATCTGACCTCTCTTCCAATTTATTCTGAAGTTTCTATCTGGTCTATAGAAACGCCTGTCCCTCGACCGTTCTGTGCTTCGCCTCCTTTACTGAGGCCTCTTCTGGCCGAATATGCGTCTGTCTTGGGGTAAGAATCCTGACCTCTCCCCTGTTGCCCGGGCTATGGCACTATAAAGTTTATTACCAAAAAGCGAGGGGTCCTAAAAAGGGATCCTACACCAGGCCTGTTTAGAGGCCGAATCGGCCAACCAAGGACGCAACCTCAGCACTAGCTTGGCTGTTACAGTTGAGAGCATAGACCGGGCCAACAGGCGGGGATGCCCCTGAGTACGATATCAAAGTTATCTGTCCAAACCTCCACCACCTTGGATATGGCTGCCAAGGCCAGGGTGGATTTACAAGCCAATCCGGCCATTAGGGATGGCCTTGCGGTTCGCCCAGCGGTCAGTTCGCCCAGCGGTCGGTTCGCGGCGAACGTTGCTTGTTCGCAGCCTGACGATTTTGCGAACATATGGATTTGTTCACGGCGGCCATATTAGTTTAATTGGGGAGAACTTTGACCCATGACACAGCCATCAGGTGGAACAGAACAGCCAATTGAAATATTTCAACACATGGACATACCCCCTACCTTATAACTAGACCTGACCTGGCGACCATTTCACATTCTGCTTTTTGGCAGTGTAGGGAGAGGTTGGCTGTGTGCAGCAGGGACAGACTGTCAGTGACACAGATCGCTCTGTTAGGGACCACAAAAGTCCTTTTAAGGGCTGGTATTTGGTATAGGTGTACTGTCTCTTTTGTCAGTGTAGGGAGAGGTTTGCTGTGTGCACCAAGGACAGATCGTCAGTGACACAAATCACTCTGTTAAGGTCCACAAAAGTCCTTTTAAGGGCTGGTATTTGGTATAGCTCTACTGTCTCTTTTGTCAGTGTAGGGAGAGGTTTGCTGTGTGCACCAAGGACAGATCGTCAGTGACACAAATCACTCTGTTAAGGTCCACAAAAGTCCTTTTTAAGGGCTGGTATTTGGTATAGGTGTACTGTCTCTTTTGTCAGTGTAGGGAGAGGTTTGCTGTGTGCACCAAGGACAGATCGTCAGTGACACAAATCGCTCTGTTAAGGGCCACAAAAGTCCTTTTAAGGACTGGTATTTGGTATAGGTGTACTATTTTTTGGTGTGCAGTGCACTATATAGGGGTGTAATACACTTATAATATACTTTCTAATATAGAAAGCATATTATAGTGGATTTGTATTGTGCAGCATTGTGACTGGTGTGGTGAGCGTTTCTGCAGCAATACTACAAACAGTGACAAAAGCACTTTTAAAAAAGTATTATAACTGGTGTGATAGACCAGTGGCCCCCCAATACCACATACTGAAGTGGGGTGTTATCTGAGTATAATTTTATAATTGTATTTGTGTCGTGCAACAATATTGCCTCTTTTGCTGCGTTAACTCTGCTACACACAGTGCCAAACTCACTGGCCAATTTTTTGTACAACTGGTGTGATAGACCAGTGGCCCCCCAATACCACAGATTGAAGTGGGGTATTATTTAACAGTATAATTTTATAACAGTGTATTTTAGTCCTGCAAAAATGTGACCTCTTTTGCTGCGTTAACTGTTCTACACACAGTGACAACAGTTACTGGCCAATTATTTGTAGAACTAGTGTGATAAACCAGTGGCCCCCCAATACCACAGATTGAAGCGGGGTGTTATATACCTTCTTCCACATATACTGCGCTTCTCTAGAGACTTTTGTCACAGGGTAATTTAAAAAATTACAGGCAGAGGAAGAGGCAGGCCCTTACGCAGGGGTGGTAGAGGTAGGGCAGGAGCAGTAGGCCGGAGCCAAAGTGTGAAGTTTCAGGAGGTGCGTTCGATTACGTCAAAGGACGCACCAGACTTGGTTGAGTGGCTCCCTCAGCCTTCCTCTTCTGCACCCTCCACATCCTCTCTATCTGCACCCTCTTCACTCTCTGCTGTGTGCACCCCCAAAGACATCACCACCACCATATACCCTTCGTTTGAGTCACTGGATTTATTTTCCGATCCATCACAAGACATTTGCGATGCACAGCCATTGTTGGCATCAGATCAGGAAGAGGAGGTAGCAACAGCCGCCACTCAGCAGTCTGACGACAGTACCCAGATCAGCCCAAGGAGGTTGATCCCCGCTGTTGCTGCCTACTCCGAGATCTCGAATGTTAGTGGTGGGGAAGGTGACGTGGATGATGATGTGTCTATGGACGTCACATGGGTGGCCACACGAGAGGAAGAGGAGGGGAGTTCAGAGGGAGAGACAAACCAGCAGATAGGGAGGAGAAGCAGGCGAAACTTGCATTGCACAGGAGGGGCAAAGCAGACTGCAAATGCATCAGGAGCGAGCTATGAACCATGTACAGTCACATCTGGCGCTCCCAGGACGCCGGCACATGGCTCCGCAGTGTGGGCTTATTTTAATGTGCCCGCTGCTGACAACAGTGTTGCCATCTGCAGCCTTTGCAGTCAACGCATAAGTCGTGGGAAGCCCAACACTCACCTAGGGACGACCGCCTTAAGAAGGCACCTGAACTCTCATCACCGAGCCCATTGGGAGCAACGCAGTCAGAACCCACAAAGCCACACTCCAGGTACTCACCGTCCAACCTCTTATCATTCTCCTTCTCCACTCTCCTCACAATTGTCCTCCACTCCACCTTTTATCATGCCATCCTCACGTTGTTCTGGAAAAAGGCAGGCTTCCGTGGCCCAAATGTTGGAGCGTAAAAAAATGATGACACCGGATAACCCTCTTGCCCAATGTTTGACTGCTGGCTTGTCGGAACTGATAACCCGCCAACTACTGCCATATCAACTGGTGGACTCTGAGGCATTTCGGAAATTTGTGGCCATTGGAACACCACAATGGAAGGTCCCAGGCAGGAAATATTTCTCACAGAAGGGCATTCCAGAGCTGTATGGCCATGTTCAGCGGCAAGTGAATGTATTTCTGGCACACAGTGTCAGTGCCAAGATACATCTGACCACAGACACGTGGTCTAGCAAACACGGGCAGGGAAGGTATAAAACTTTTACTGCCCACTGGGTGAACCTTCTGACGGCCATCAAGGATGTAAATCGTGGCACCCATGTACAGTTCATTGCGAAAGTATTCGGCCCCCTTGAACTTTTCGACCTTTCGCCACATTTCAGGCTTCAAACATAAAGATATAAACTGTAATTTTTTGTGAAGAATCAACAACAAGTGGGACACAATCATGAAATGGAATGAAATTTATTGGATATTTCAAACTTTTTTAACAAATAAAAAACTGAAAAATTGGGCGTGCAAAATTATTCAGCCCCTTTACTTTCAGTGCAGCAAACTCTCTCCAGAAGTTCAGTGAGGATCTCTGAATGCTCCAATGTTGACCTAAATGACTAATGATGATAAATAGAATCCACCTGTGTGTAATCAAGTCTCCGTATAAATGCACCAGCACTGTTGAAGCATAACTTGGCTGGAAAGGGTCTTCCTGGGCATCCCCAACAGGGGAGCCTGACCGCCTGACCTAATGGTGGATTGGCTCTGTGTGCGGGTCATACCCCATTCTCTCAGGGATTGTTGCTCCACGCGCTTCCCTAGAGACTCCATCTGCTGGTTGTTCATCTCTCTTTCCCCAACTGCCTGGACACAGCATGGTTTGCACACCAATCTGCCCTCGGGGACCTGGGCCCCACATCCCCAGCAAACCCTTTGACCAGGCTGGCTGTCATGTTGGTGGGAGCAGTGTCTGGAGGAGGAATTAGAACTTCTCACCTGTTGTTGGATCCTTGCCGGAAAGCCATGGCATCTAGATGAAGAATGCCAATCCCCGCCTACCTAGGGCATGAGGGATGACCACAGGGAGGAGGGCGATTTATCCATTGCTGATTGGGGAGAGGGTAGTCCCGTGGAATTTCTGGGAGGAAGCAGAGTTTCAAGAAAGACAAAAAAAGCACACAAAAAGCATTCCACTACCCCATTAAGAACCCCCAAGCTCCTTAGACCTAGACAGCAGCTGGTACATGTGGAAAGACACCCAGGGCCTGGGGAAGCTGCCGCACACTGCCCGCAGGATTTCCCACTAGGTAGGGGCTTTACAGCTGTTTAAATCCCCCGCCTGTGATGTCTTGGCCGCCTCCTCCGGCACGCACTCGTCGGAAAGGGTCAAACGAACAGCACATTGCATGAGCGCAGGGACCCAGAGCAACTGCATATGCGTGAATTTAGGCCTCTGTTTTACCTGCGGCTTTGCACATGCGCAGAATCAGCGTTGCGGCATGACAGCCGGAAGAGCTATGGCGGCTTGGAACGCAGGAGCGATCCAACCGCCATGAGAGTCTGTTTAGCTAGAGCCAGGGAGAAAGAAGAAGATAAGGAGCAAACAGGACACATAATGACATAAACTGCTGCCATGGAGGCCAGTAGCAGGGACCATCTTCTGAGACCTGCCGCCAGCTGCAGCAACCGCGTCACTCTCAGGCAAACATATAGGCAGCCCACACATCCATGGGGCATCCTGCCTGACCGACACTCGTCCACCCATGGCTGGGCCCTGGGCTGGTTGACACCACACCATCCAAAGTGCCCGATCTGACCGACCCACAGCTGGAGCTCAACAAGTGGAACTATGATGTCACCATCTTCCGGGTAGGTGCATATAGGGTCAACAAGAGGAGGAAAAACAAGGAATGCAGTCTCTGGCCGGGAGCTAAAATTTATGGGAGTGGGTTCCTATAGCATTGGAGAGGAGGTGGAATTAACCCACACGTAGGCTGCCATAGAGGCTGTCAGGAAAGCTTTTATTCTGGAACATGGGAAATTTACATTACATGAATATTTTGAAAATTACCCTGTGCAGCCACCTGGTGGGGCAATTGAGTCTATTTTTCACTAGCAATGAGCAAAGGGAGTATTGACGTAACTGATTTTGCTGTGAAGTTACTGATTTTTCTATTAGCGTAAATTTACTAAATCGAAAACTGTGAATTTTCTTTTTTGAGTTTTTTAGGGGAAATTTGCTTGGAAAAAAAAAAAAAATATTCGTTATCCCATTTGCCAACCAGGTCAATTCTGACATTTGTCTCATATATGAAAACATGTGTGTTTCTTTGCTGGAAAATTACTTAAAACCCCGAAACTACAGTCAGGTCCATAAATATTGGGACATGGACACAATTCTAATCCTTTTGGCTCTATACACCTCCACAATGGATTTGAAATAAAATAAACAAGACTTTCAGCTTTAATTTGAGGGTATTTACATCCAAATCAGGTGAAAGGTGTAGGAATTACAACAGTTTGTATATGTGTCTCCCACTTTTTAAGGGACCAAAAGTAATGGGACAATTGGCTGCTCAGCTGTTCCATGGCCAGATGTGTTTTATTCCCTCATTATCCCATTTACAAGGAGAAGATAAAAGGTCCAGAGTTAATTTCAAGATTGCTATTTGCATTTGGAATCTGTTGCTGTCAACTTTCAATATGAGATCCAAAGAGCTGTCGCTATCAGTGAAGCAAGCCATCATTAGGCTGAAAAAACAAAACAAACCCATCAGAGAGATAGCAAAAACATTAGGTGTGGCCAAATCAACTGTTTGGAACATCCTTAAAAAGAAAGAACGCACCGGTAAGCTCAGCAACACCAAAAGACCCGGAAGACCATGGAAAACAACTGTGGTGGATGACCGAAGAATTCTTTCCCTGGTGAAGAAAACACCCTTCACAACAGTTGGCCAGATCAAGAACACTCTCCAGAAGGTAGGTGTATGTGTGTCAAAGTCAACAATCAAGAAAAGACTTCACCAGAGTGAATACAGAGGGTTCACCAAAAGATGTAAACCATTGGTGAGCCTCAAAAACAGGAAGGCCAAATTAGAGTTTGCCAAATAACATCTGAAAAAGCCTTCACAGTTCTGGAACAACATCTTATGGACAGATGAGACCAAGATCAACTTGTACCAGAGTGATGGGAAGAGAAGAGTATGGAGAAGGAAAGGAACTGCTCATGATCCAAAGCATACCACCTCATCAGTGAAGCATGGTGGTGGTAGTGTCATGGCGTGGGTATGTATGGCTGCCAATGGAAATGGTTCTCTTGTATTTATTGATGATGTGACTGCTGACAAAAGCAGCAGGATGAATTCTGAAGTGTTTCGGACAATATTATCTGCTCATATTCAGCCAAATGCTTCAGAACTCATTGGACGGCGCTTCACAGTGCAGATGGACAATGACCCAAAGCATACTGCGAAAGCAACCAAAGAGTTTTTTAAGGGAAAGAAGTGGAATGTTATGCAATGGTCAAGTCAATCACTTGACCTTAATCCGATTGAGTATGCATTTCACTTGCTGAAGACAAAACTGAAGAGAAAATGCCCCAAAAACAAGCAGGAACTGAAGACAGTTGCAGTAGAGGCCTGGCAGAGCATCACCAGGGATGAAACCCAGCATCTGGTGATGTCTATGCGTTCCAGACTTCAGGCTGTAATTGACTGCAAAGGATTTGCAACCAAGTATTAAAAAGTGAAAGTTTGATTTATGATTGTTAATCTGTCCCATTACTTTTGGTCCCTTAAAAAGTGGGAGGCACATATACAAACTGTTGTAATTCCTACACTGTTCACCTGATTTGGATGTAAATACCCTCAAATTAAAGCTGAAAGTCTGCAGTTAAAGCGCATCTTGTTTGTTTCATTTCAAATCCATTGTGGCGGTGTATAGAGCCAAAAGGATTAGAATTGTGTCCATGTCCCAATATATATGGACCTGACTGTATATATATATATATATTTTTTTTTTTTCTTTAGCAGAGACCCTAGAGAATAAAATGACGATCATTGCAATATGTGCGCAGCGATTTTCAAAAAACCACCTTGATGATTCAAAAAAACACAATATTTACCCCAATTTTTTTGTATAATTTGAAAGACGATGTTACACCGAGTAAATAGATACATGCCAAACTTTAAAATTGCACACGCTTGTGAAATGGCGACAAACTACGATACTTAAAAATGTTCAAAGGCGACATTTTAAACATTTTTATAGGTTACCAGTTTAGAGTAACAGAGGACGTCTTGAGCTAGAAATATTGCTCTCGCTCTAACCTTTGCGGCGATATCTCACATGTGTAGTTTGAACGCTGTTTACATATGTGAGCACAACCTACAACCTACGTATGCATTCCCTTCTTTACATTTTTTTATATTTTGATATTGTTTATATTATTTTTATTTTTACACTTTCCCTTTAATTTTAATTAATTTAATCACTTTGCTTTTTTCTTATTACAAGGGATATAAACATCCCTTGTAGTAGGAATAGGGTATGGCAGGTCCTGTTTATGGAGAGATCGGGGGTCTCTAAGTCCCCACATCTCTCCTCTATTCCGGGAATTCTGATATTAAAAAAATAAATAAATCAATCTCAGGCTTTCCAACAAAAAAAAAAAGTCAGTTTCATGACGTCGCTTCCAGCCTTCGAGGATCATAGAGATGGCCAGGGACCATCTGGTTCTCTTTGAGCTCTATGGTAAACTGCCACCAACAGTGGTTTCATTCTCCAGCTCTCCGATCACACAGGAGAGATCGGAAAAGCAGCGGAGGGTGGCAGGAGGGGACGACTGGCTAAACAGCCGCTATGATTGCAGGGAATCGCCTGCTGAAAAAAACAATATTTGTAGCTGCAGGCATCATTCAGATATCTCCACTCAAAGTCATTGATGTCATATGACGGTGTACGGTGGGCAAGTGGTAAAGGGTTTTTAGAGGTTGTGCAGGGGACTGTATTTAGCCTAAGTTCACACTTGTGTGGGTCAAGGACGCTCGCAAAAAATTGCACATGTTCCTGACCTGCAGGCAAATTGCGCTGCAAACATGCAAGGTGTCAATATTTCTTAAAAGCAACCCCATTATTGGCAAAAATGCCACAGCACCGAGAAATTCCATGTAGTGCTGTTTTACAAAAAGACTCCGGAAGTTTTTTTACCTGTGCTTCTGCCGGTAGAGCATCCCATGAATGGCCCACCATACATACCCACAGAACGAAGGTCTTGCAAGTGTAAACCTAGCCTTAGGGTAATTTAGTTTTGTATGTAGTTTGTATTTGTGTGTTTTTTTTTTTTTTTGTTTTTTCTTGCACATTTTTATCACTATTGTATACTGTCTCTTAAAATATATTTTTTTCTTTTTTACACTTTCTTTTTCCATGGAAAACAGTAAAATGAGCTAAAGCAGTGGTTCTAAGGATCCATTCACACCAGATGCAGTTGGATGCATTTTTTACTGCATAGACAGTCCAAAATCCAAGTATTCTATGGGCTTAGTTCACACCATTACAGTGCAATGCAGCACAGCAAAAAAAGTACAACATGCTGCCTTTTTCTGAACCACAAGCACAAAAAAAAAACACATGCAAACACACTGCAACACGCGGTGCACATAAAATCCCCCCCCCCCCCCAAGAAAAAAGAAGAGGTAACCTCATGGACAAATGCGAATGCTTCAATTGCATGTGAACGCCCGGAAAAAAAAACCTGCATCAAATGCATGGAATTTGAGGCACGTGTTGTGGCACGTGTATTCCCTTCTACAGCTAAAGCTTAGGGAGAGAGGTTCAGTAATGGTAAAAACATGGCTTAACCTTGTATTTTTACCAGCCTCCCAAACGAGTGTAAACTAGGCCTGGTTCACACTGGTGCGACATTTGCTCCCCACTTTGAGAGCTTAAGTTGCACGACATGAAAGAATCAATGAGCTCTCTTAACTGGTCCTATTTGTGTTGCTCCGACTTTGGAAAAGGTTCCTGCACTACTTTGATCCAACTTCTGGCCAAGTTCAGCCCATAGAAATGAATGGAAGTTGTATCCAAGTCAGATCAGCATCTTAACTGACCCGACTTGTGCTCAGGGGCAATGTTATCAATGCAAAATGTATAAAAAAAAAAAAACAGTGTGGGGTCGAGCAGTGTTAATAGATTATTCCCAGGAAGCTATGGACGGAGGGGAACGGGAATTCCAATTAAGTATAATTTATCTTTTAGCATAATAGAACAGGTAAAATGTTAGTATCTTAGTGCATCTAGGCCTCTGCTCGTCATCCTTGATACCTAGCAACAGCAGCTCAGGAGTTATTGGGAGATCCAGCTGAAGACAATGATTTATGAGTTCAACCACCTATCTCCAGAAACTGGCCACTCCTGGACATCCCCAGAACTTATGGAGGTAAGTACCTATTGCTTCCCCACAATATGTACACTCCGGCGACCTCAGGGGTAATATTCTATGCAGCCTCTGAGGCGTGTAATAAACCCTATGTAAAAACGTAATCTGTATTAACATGTCACATGAGGATATTAACAATCTAACACTGTCTTCAAGACCATTGTCCCAGTCCTCCTTGTCGAGGTCAGGCAAGTAAGTTTTCCAGGAGTCCCATAATTTGTCCATTTTGGGAGAGTCGGTAGAGAGCAAGTCCAGATAAAGGGCAGCTAAGGGTTTAGATAGGGATTCTTGAGCCAGAAGTTCCTCAACAGGATCCATTTTCAGGTTAGGGGTGTATGGGAAGTTGGGCTTGTGTGACATGGAGCAGTTGGAAATACTAAAAGAGCATCCATCCTGGTGGTTTAAATTTGGCCCTAAGGTCTGAGAAAGGGAGTAGAGTACCTGCCGAAAAAACATCCTTCAGGGTCCTAATTCCATGTTTAGCCCAAAGCTGGGGGTCAGGAAGGGAACGAAAATGTGGGAGATTAGGATAATCCCACAGTGGGTTAAAGGGGGACCATGTATTTGCCTTAAGGAAACTTCTCCTGGCCACAAACCAAACCCTGAGTGTAGTTCTTGTAGCTAGAGGCATGGCAGAATAGGCCCGACTTCCCCGATAGACCATATTCCCTAGCTCTTGGAGGGAACCCAGAGTGGCAGCCTCAAGTCATACTGCAGCATAAGCACAAGATTGTGTAAACTACCAACAGGTGATGATGACTAAAACTGCCACCCAGTAGTAGATTCAGGGATCTGGTAGTGCCAGGCCACCACACTGCTAAGGGAGAACTAAAGTTGATCTTGCCAGTCTGGGGGTGGCACCCCCCCCCCATATGAAGCCTCATGCATTGTTCTACTTCCTTGAAAAAACTAGTTGGGTATCCAGGTAGGGCAGTTACAGAAGACAAAGGAATTTGGGGAGGAAAAGCATTTTATGGAGGCTGATACGCCCCAGGAGGTTCAAGGGCAAGGGTGCCCATGACGCACACTTTACACGTAGTTGGGATAGCAGGGGGGCTAGGTTTAGATCAGAAAAACTGGTTGAGTTCCTCCAGACCTGGATACCCAAGTACCTGAATTGATCAACCCATAACAACTGGGATCCTACTACTGGCTGGGGGTCTAGAGGGAAAAGAGTGGACTTAGCCCAATTAATGCGAACCCCGGAGAACTGCCCAAATTTATCGAATATATCAAGGCTGCCCGAAGAGAGGAGTCCGCATCATGCAGATACAGGAGGGCGTCGGCGGCGCACAAGGAGATTTTTTCTACTAGGGGACCCTCCCTCATCCCTTCAACTGATTGGGAGAAAATGGCCAGCGGTTTCAGCGCCAGGGCAAAGAGGAAAGGGGACAGCCATGACATGTACCCCTCTGTAATGGAAAGAATCTTGATAGCCTGTCATTAGTGCAGATCCAAGCCCTGGGGGCACTGTACAACATCTCCAGCCACTGAAGAAATTTCGGTCCAAATCCAAATCTACGCATCACCTCACACAGGAACCCCCACTCTACCAAATCAAATGCCTTCTCTGCATCGAGGAGGGCAATGACTTTTCGCCCACTGTTAGCATGGGGGATTGATAAGTTCAGGAAGAGATGTAGAAGGTTAATGTCGGTGCCCTTCCCAGTCATGAACCCCATTTAAACTACATGAATTAACTGCTCAAGGACCCTAGATAAACGGTTTGCTAAGACCTTTGCCAAAATCTTGGCATCCACATTAATCAGGGATATTGGTCTATATGAGGAACACTCTTCAGGGTTCGTTTCAGGGAGCACCAACACCAACACAGCCTTTGACATAGAATCTGGGAGGGCACCCAACTCGAGGAACTGAGCAAAAAGAGAGGTAACTCTGGGAGCAAGCAGGTCCTAATGTTGTGAGTAGAATTCGGAAGGAAGTCCGTCCACCCCGTGAGTCTTTCCTGACTTAAAGAGGAAGTAAACCCTCCTCTGCAACTTTTACCTATAGGTAAGCCTATGATAAGGCTTACCTATAGGTACTGTAAATATCTCCTAAACATGTACCGTTTAGGAGATATTTACCTTAGATGCAGCCAGTGACATCACTGGCGCATGCGCTCTGAAGGAACGGCCGCTGGTGCCGTTCCTTCAGAGCCCCGTGCCGTGACCACCGGCTCCCGCGCGCCTGCGTGAGAGTGACGTAATCGCGGGTCCGGCCAATCAGATGGCCGGATGCCGCGATCCCAGAAGACGGGCTACTGAACATGTCACCTGTCATACAGGTAAGCGGACGGCACGGCGGGGGCTCGTTTTAAGGTATTTCATAATGAGCTAGTATGCGATGCATACTAGCTCATTATGTGTTTCTCTTTCAGGTTGGAAAAAAAATTAAAATTTTTAATGAGTTTACAACCTCTTTAAGTTGGGTCATAGCTAACTCAACCTCCTCCATTGTAATCTCCTGATCTAGGCTTGAACTAGTCTTCAAGTCCAGGGTAGGAAAGTCGACCCTATCTAGGTAGGTGTGTAAATCTAGGGTGGTATAAGTTGCAAGAGAGGAGTATAAGTGTCTATAACACTGAAGGAATCTGTCATTTATATCACTGGGTGATCTTAATAGTTCCCCCAGAGAGTTTCTAATACCACTAAAATGTGTAACAGCAAATTGTCCTTTAGCCAACCAAGCCAACAGCCTGCCGTTTTTGTTGCCAATCTCGAAGACTCTCTGTGCAGTATTTAATAATGACTTCTGAATCATCTCCATCTGGAGAAGGGATACCTCTCTAAGAGCGTGTTGCCAGGCCCCAAAAGTGTTAGGGTCCGGGTTGTCTACATATGCAGCTTCCTGTAGAGAAACTGTCTCCTCTAGCCTATTCAGAGGCTGAGCAGAGGCTTTACGCGATACAACAATATGTATTTGCCTGGGGACCAGGCTTTGAAGGCATCCCACGCCACAAGGGGAGTGGTAGACTCAGCATTAGTTTAACCAACAGTGGCAGACACCCTCTTGTATGGCCTTCTGAACATCAGGATCCTCTAACCAATATCTGGACAGTCTCCATAGCGGCTCCCCAGGGGGGCCAATCCTAAAGTCACCATCAGTGGGGCATGGTCTTAAATACTTTTGGAATGAATAGAAACCTCTCTGACACTCTGCGAAGTGTGGATCAGGCAGTATAGGCTAGGTCTATGCATGATAACAGTCTGGAGGACGCTGAGTGGGGAGTGAACTCTCTAAGGGTGGGGTGAAAATGTTGTCACAAGGTTGAATGTGTTCACCCACGGAACCAGACCAGGAGACCAACAAGAGACAGAATGGAGCCTATCCAGATCTGGGGAGGGAAGCCAGTTTTTTTTTTAACTACCTCAGTACCAACATGTTTTACCCCCTTCATTAGCAGACCATTTTTCAATATTTTGAGACAGACAGAACTTTCTTTTGAGAGTATTTAAAAACCTTTGGACTTTTCATTTTTTACTATATATAAAAAAAAAAAAAAGAACAAAAAGTCTGAAAGAGAACTGTTACCCTTACTTGCTGTTGTAAAACATAGCTAAAAAAAATGACATGACAGTAAAAACCCCCGAAGTGACTTCATTTTGGAAAGTAAACACCCCAAAGTGATCTAATTTATTGCCAGTTTTTGGAAATGAAGAAACATGCTGATATTATTTTTATTTAAAAACAAATCTTTTGGCTGAGGAAAATGTAATTTACAGATGCAAATTTGTGTGAGTTTGATTTAATATGAGGGTCATTCCACTGCCTTGTTTTCATGATAAAGATTTTTAGCTCCCTGAAAATATTCAATTGTTGAGTCAGATTCCACCATATTGCAGTTATTGAGATATTGTTCCCCTAGCTGGTCATATGATCTGGATCTGATTGCAATCACTAACACAGCAACTATAAAGAAAGAAAATATGGCTATGAAGACCATAATAAAGGTGATGGCTCCCACTAGGTCATCGTGGTTTATGGTCTGTTGGGCCTTCTCTTCTGTTTGGGTGGTGTTCTTGAAAGCATCAAATGCTGTTCTCAGCAGGAACTTGACAAAGGTGCCCATTGATAACGTGAGGTTTCCAAGTTCAGACATAGTAAGGAAGAGATTCTGCAAAATGAAATGGTTAGTTGAAGCTAATATCATCCTCACCATGCTGTCCTCTTGCAATATTAGTTTACAAAAAAACAAAAAAAAAAAACATGTCAACACCAGTCTTTCCCAAAATGCCAAGGTATTGGTGATGTGGTCTCAGTTAACTAAGCCTTAAAAAAATTAGCCAGCTATTGGCTCTGTTTGAACTCACCCCCCTCTGTTTGATTTCACCCCCCTTCCCCTTTAATTGAGATCAGATTACTAATACCTAGACCAGGGGTCTCCAAACTTTCTAAAAAAAAAAAGGACCAATTTACTGTCTTTTAGACTTTAGAAGGGTCAGACTGTGGCCATTGGAAGTAGAAAAGGTCTTGACATCAGTGGCAAAAAACAATGCCATATCATTTGTGTTAGTGAGAGGAATAGTACCCCATCATCGGTGTTGGTGGGAGGAATTGTGCCTTATCATTGGTGTTAGTGGGAGCAATTGCATCCCTTCGTTGGTGTCATTGGGAGGAATTGTGTTCCATTATTTGTGTCATTGAACTCCATTGCTAGTGTCATTGGGAAAAATTGTGCCCCATCATTGGGAGAAATTGTGTCCATTATTGGTGTCATTGGGAGATAGTGTGCCCATACATTGGTGTCATTGGGAGGAATTGTGTCCCATCATTGGTGTCATTTGGCCCCATAGCTGATGTCATTGGGAAAAATTGTGCCCCATTATTGGTGTCATTGGGAGATATTGTGCCCATTAATTGTTGTCAGTGTGGGGGGGGGGGGATTTGTGCCGCATTATTGGTATCAGTAGATGAAATAGTGTCACTTGAGCTATCTGTGATCCTAAACGCAAAAATTAAATAAATGTACAAAGCAGCGCTAATAAATGAAAATCAGTGTTGTGAAAACATAGATGAAATTAAACATAACTCAATAAACATAATAATATCAAACTTATGAAGTGAAAAAAATATGAGTGGAAAAGTTATCCCTAAATAAACTAAAATCCTTCAATGCCCATAGAAAAGGGCTAGATAAGAAAATAATATACACCACAAAAAGTTCAAAAGAAGGGGAGGACAAATTATCCACAAATAACTTCATCCACTAGTGTCCCCAAATCCATGAATTTGCAATGCTTCCACCACCAGGTGACACCAAGTGCTCAAGCTTCTTACCGCATTATGTGGACCATCATATAGTATGGTCAAATGCGCATGTTAAGTCTCTTTATGCGGGGAAACTCCAGAACGCCAGTAGTGTATCCAGTCATAGATGGTTGATATGATTCTCTTCACAGTAAAACTGATGTGTGCTGGGTATGAAATGATTACAAGGAATCATGGGACCTGAACCGAGCATGGGGGGTACAGAGTCGCACAAACCCGGATCCCGCAGCGAATAGAGTACGGAGGAGTAGACATGTAGTAGTGTATGATGAAAAAATGCGTTTCGTTTTGTTTAGATGTGTTAATCTAGTTATTTCGTTTAGTAGACATTTGGTGCATTCGTTCAATTCACATTGGGGATTAGCAGGGCTTTTTTTCAGCAGGAACGTGGGGGAACGCAGTTCCGGCACCTCCAGCACCTCCAGCACTGAATGTATGTAATAGAAAGGGGTGTGGGGTGTGCTGGAGGGTCTATTTATGATGCTGGCTGCTGGGAGATTTATTGTCACTGGTGGGGATCTGTTTTTGTGTGAGGGTCTATTGTTGCTGGTGGGTCTCATGTTGCTGGTAGGTCTATTGCTGCTGGAGGGTCTATTGATGCTGGCTGCTGGGAGATCTGTTGTTGCTGCTGGGGGTCTAATGTTGCTGGGGTGGATCTTTTGTTGCTGGGTGTGGTGTTTTGTTGTGTGCGGTCTATTGTTTCTGCGTGGGGGGTCTATTGATGAGTGGGGATCTATTGTTGCTGGGGTGGGTCTTTTGTTGTGGGGGATCTATTTTTGATAGGGGGGGTCTATTGTTGCTGGGGTAGTCTAATGTTGCTGGCTGCAGAGGATCTATTTTGCTTTTCTTGTTATTATTACCAAACTCCATACAAATTATTTAGCACCACAAATTGATACTTGGTTCTGTATTCTCTAAAAGGGGCAGTACTGGGAGGCGGGTAGGGGGTGAAACGAAGGGACGGTGCTTAGAGGGTGGTTGGGGGCGGAGACAAGGGGTGACTCAGAAGGGGGGAGTTCCTGCACCTATTAACTGAGAAAAAAAGCCCTGGGGATTAGTATTCGGAATTAGTTTTATGTCTTTTTCGAATTTTCTTCGAATTTACAGATTTTTTTTCAATTTGAAAGGTTTGAATCGATACATTTTAAATCAGTCGAATCGAAAACTTTAAAAACATTTTTTTGATTCGAATATGGAAAAGTGAACCAACGAAAGAAAAATCCTCATCAAATGATTACAATGACTCTTTAAATCATCTTTGGCTTAACAAAAAAACAGCATTATTTTGAAATGGTAATCTAATAACTCACACAGTCTTTGATTTCAGAAATATGTTTACAGTTTAAAATCGACTGGAATTTGATGTAAAATAAAATAAAAAATCTTTATTTGGAGCATTCAGTAAACCTCGTTTATACTTTAATTCGGGTATTCGGACGTATCCGAATCTCCAAATAATGAAAAATTTGTCTGAATATTTATACTGAATGAAACAAACCGCACATGTCTATGGAGGAGCCCTACTCTATTTGCTGCGGGATCCGAGATTGTGCTGTGCGTGGCTCGGTACCCTCCATATTTCGGCTCAGATCAAGAATATCTAATGATTCCTTGCAGTTATTCCATACCCAGCACACACCAACCAACTCTGACCGGATACACTACTGGCATCCTGGAGACCTAACATGCGCATTTGAACATACTATATGATGGTCCACATAATACGGTAAGGCTTGAGCACTTTATGTCATCTGGTGGTGGAAGCATTGCAAATTCATGGATGTGGGGACACTGGTGGATGAAGTGATTTGTGGATAATTTGTCCTCCCCTTCTTTTGAACTTTTTTGGTGCACATTCTTTTCCTATCTAGCCCGTTTCTATGAGCCTTGATGTATATTTAGTTTATTTAGTGATAACTTTTTCATTAACAATTTTTTTTACTTCATAACAGTTTATTATCATGATGTTTAATTAGTTATATTTAATTTTATCTATGTTTTCACAACACTGATTTTCATTTATTAGCGCTGCTTTGTACATTTATTAATTTTATTAATGTAAGGGGACAGATTGAATATAATGGGGGGAGGACTTTTTTTTGGGCTTCCTCATCTTCTTGCCGGCTCTTCTGTTGCTGAAACAAACATACAAACGAACCTCAGGTCTCTCTTTTCTCAATACAACCAATGATATTTCAGTATACCTGGGTCAAACCATGAATTCTAGCTGTTTGCCACCCATGGGGTAGTTAAAGGAGTTGTAAAGTCTCAAGGTTTTTCATGCATTCTATGCATTAAGCTGAAAAACCTTCTTCGTTGCAGCTGCTGCCCAGATCCCCCCCCCCCTCATTATTCTTACCTGAACGTTCCAGCGACGAGCATGAGCCCAGCATCTCCAGCTGCCATCTCAGGTCCTCATTGGATAGATTGATAGCAGCAGGAACAATTCGCTCCCGCTGCTGTCAATCAAGACCAGTGACACAAGAGCGGGGGGGGGGGGGATGGTTGAGTCAATGGTTGCAGCAGCAGGACTCAGGAGCAAACCCGCATGGGTGTCCCCATGGAAGGGGGCTCTCCATGGGGGCACCAGATGAAGAGGAGGAGCCAGAAGCGATGCCGGGGCATCCCTGAAGAGGAGGATCGGGGATGCTCTGTGCCAAACCCTTGCACAGAGCAGGTAAGTATAACATGTTTGTTATTTAAAAAAAAAAAAAAACATCTACAACCACTTTAATATTACTCTTTGACTTGTTAGAAGTGTCATGAAGCCTGAAAATGTAAAGCTGAACTCCAAGGCCGATTATAAAATAAAAAAGACACTAATTTGGGCAATTCTGTCCGTGATTCCAAATTGCTAAGTGTGAATCGGGCCTTAGTGCACAGGCACTGTTAAGGTGGCATACAAAGTTTCCACACCTGTATCTTTGCTGCCAAATTTCTAATTTTTGCTGCAGGATAAATAAGTCCTGCTTTTAATCTCAAAGTTTGCAGTCCAGGCATTGGAAAGGTGCCATACTACATTAAGTTTTCGCAGTCGCACTACAGCTGCCAAATTTCTATTATTAGCTGCAGGGAAACTCTTTCGTTGGGTCTTGATGTTTGTGGCCATAAATATTTGCCCAGCCACTGAACAATATTTTCTGCTATCGTCTCTCAGACACAGTGCTTCCGGAAAGTATTGACAATGTTTCACGTTTTCCACATTTTGTTATGTTACATCCTTATTTAAAATGGATTAAATTCATTATTTCCCATAAAATTCTACAAACAATACCCCATAATGACAATGTAAAAGAAGTTTGTTTGAAATCTTTGCAAATTTATTAAAAATAAAAAACGAAAAAAAAATTACATGTACATAAGTATGCACAGCCTTTGCCATGACACTCAAAATTGAGCTCAGGTGCATCCCGTTTACAGTGATCATCCTTGAGATGTTTCTAAAACTTGATTGGAGTCCACCTGTGGTAAATTCAGTTGATTGGACATGCTTTGGAAAGGTACACAACTGTCTCCATAAGGTCCCACAGTTAACAGTGCATGTCAGAGCACAAACTAAGCCATGGACCAAGGAATTATCTGTACACCTCAGAGACAAGATTGTATCAAGGCTCAGATCTGGGGAAGGGTACAGAAAAGTTTCTGCAGCACAGTGGCCCCCATCATCCGTAAATGGTAGAAGTGTGGAACCACCAGGGCTCTTCCTACAGCGGGCCAACCTGCCAAACTGAGCAATCAGGGGAAAAGGGCCTTAGTCAGGGAGGTGACCAAGAACCCAATGACAAAGCTCCAGAGTTTCCCTGTGGAGAGAGGAAAACCTTCCAGAAGAACAACCATTTCAGCAGCACTCCACCAATCAGATCTGTATGGTAGAGCTGCCAGATGGAAGTCACTCCTTAGTATAAGGCACATGACAGCCCGCCTGGAGCTTTTCAAAAGGCACCTGAAGGACTCTCAAGCCATGAGAAACAAAGTTCTCTGGTCTGATGAAACAAAGATTGAACTCTTTGGCCTGCATAGCAAGCATCCTGTCTGGAGGAAACCAGGCACTGCTCATCACCTGTCCAATACCAACCCTACAGTGAAGCATGTTGGTGGAAGCATCATGTTGTGGGGATGTTTTTTAGTGGCACGAACTGGGGGACTAGTCAGGATTGAGGGAAAAATGAATGCAGCAATGTACAGAGACATCCTTGGTGACCTCAGACTGGGGCAAAGGTTCATCTTCCAACACAACCCTAAGCACACAGCCAAGATAACAAAGAAGTGGCTATGGGACAACTCTGTGAATCTTCTTGACTGGCCCAGCCAGAGCCCAGACTTGAACCCGATTGAACATCTCTGGAGAGATCTGAAAATGGCTGTGCACTGGCGCTCCCTATCCAACCTGATAGAACTTGGGAGGTCCGGCAAAGAAGAATAGGAGAAACTGCTCACAATTAGGTATGCCAAGCTTGTAGCATTATACTGAAAAAGACTTGGGGCTATAACAAAGACAGTGAATTTTTATGTACATGGGATTTTTTTCGTTTTTTTATTTTTAATACATTTGCAAAGATTTCAAACAAACATCTTTCACATTGTTATTGTGGGGTATTGTTTGGAGAATTTTGAGGAAAATAATTTGTTTTATCCATTTTGGAATATGACTGTAGCATAACAAAATGGGGGAAAAGTGAAGCTCTGTGAATACTTTCCGGATGCCCTGTAATTATTTTCCTCAACAGTCTACAAACAATACCCATGTTACACACCTATTTCTGGGCAGTTTCTTCCATTCTGCTTTGCAGGAACGCTCAAGCTAAGTGATCGACCGATATAGTTTTTTCGTTGGCGATACCAATATTTTGGCGATCGCATATTGGTATCGGCCGATATTGGCCGATATTTTTGTACATTTAAAATTTTGCAAAATAAACACAAATTTCGACACAAATCTGTTACTGAACATGTAAAACTTTATTTATTAACAATTTTAACATTAAGGGCTCGTTCTTCACATCTTAACTGCATGAGAACTGATAGGAAAACTTCAATTGCAGGGACATTTAGTTTCACATCATTCTGATTGTGCATTCATGCATAATAAACTGCTGCAGTAGTGCACTCACTCACTGCAATAATTTTAAATCACTACTGCAGTGCAGTCAGTGCAAAAAAGCTAGACAACAGCTACACAGTGGATTGGACTGGAGTCAGTGCACTACCTCTGCAGTATGGCACTCACTGCAACTACTGCAGTGAGTGCAAAACTGCTAGAAAAAAAGCTAGGCAACACAACTGCTACACAGTGGATTGGATTGGAGTCAGTGGATTACCTCTGCAGTATGGCACTCACTGCAACTACTGCAGTCAGTGCAAAACTGCTAGAAAAAAAGCTAGGCAACACAACAGCTACACAGTGGATTGGACTGGAGTCAGTGGACTACCTGCAGTATGGCACTCACTGCAACTACTGCAGTCAGTGCTAAACTGCTAGAAAAAAGCTAGGCAACAGCTACACAGTGGACTAGAGTCAGTGGACTACCTCTGCAGTAGGGCACTCACTGCAACTACTACAGTCAGTGCAAAACTGCTAGAAAAAAAGCTAGACAACAGCAAGACAGTGGATTGGAGCTGGACTGGAGTCAGTGGACTACTGCTGCAGTAGTGCACTCACTGCAATTATTTACTGCAGTCAGTGATAAACTGCTAGAAAAAAGCTAGGCAACAGCTACACAATGGATTTGGATTGGAGTCAGTGGACTATCTCTGCAGTAGGACACTCACTGCAACTGCTGCAGTGCAGTCAGTGCAAAACTGCTAGAAAAAATACTAGGCAACAGCTGGATTTGAGTGGACACTACTCTTTTCAATACTCCCAGTTAAGTAGAACAATATTATACTGCAGAAAGCAGAACATTTCAGCATGTCCATTGTCACCTGTTAAATGGCTTTTGTTTTGTTCATATAATGCTGCCACTTCATAAACATGCTCAGGAGGAGAGGAGGACAGAGGAGCAGAGAGAGAGAGAGGTATCTTCTAGCATGGGAAGCAAGTCTTTTGTAGCGTGCCTCATTTTCTTTCCACCACTGAAGAGGATCACTTCTTCTGTCAAGTACTGGTTATTTCAAATCAAGATGAAGTTCATCATCCAAGCTCATTATTGCATATTCCGAAGAAATTGAATCCTCTGCATAAGGCCCCAATAAAAAACTGAAAACACTGATCAATTTGATCACGATGAAGAAGATTATCTTCTGTTCATTGACGTATTTTTGGACATTTTTCTGTTTTTGCAGCATGCTGCTCTTTCATATTATAAAAATAGTGATCTGGACTTGTCTTTTTGGCAGAAACCTCCTGCACCTCCTGTTGAATATCTTCTGTCAGACATTGTTTTGCCTTTGCCAATACATCATCAGAAGAGAAAGCATTGTTCTTGTATTGAGGATTCAAAAGACTTGCAAGCACAACATTTTTAATCTGTTCATGCTTCTCAAAACATATATCAATCAAAGCTATTTGGCTTGACAGACCATCATTTGAAAGTTGGAGGGTGTTGTGTGCCATGACACTGAGGTATGACATATCATCAAGCCTCATTCTTTTCCGCTGGTTTGCTCCACTATCTCGAAGTAGCACAAGCATCACTCCCCAGTCTTCAAGCATGCCTAGAAATATTTCTCTACTGTACTCAGTGTGGGATCCTTGCAACACTTTTGTATCCAACACCAATTGCCTTTTTTGTCCATCCACTGTCAACGAAGTGGCATGTAAGAATCATTAGTGACTCTGACTCTGTTTGTGCTCACCAGCAGTCAGCCATGAATGAGAGTGAGTTGCCAGCATTCTCTGGTTGCAGGATAGCCTTTACTTTGTCAACAACCTTTTGGTGAATCTTTCACCAAAAGCATTTCTGTTCGATAATACTTCTCACTCTTCACTCTTCTCACTCTTCAGTGACAATCATCTCTGTGATTACTCTGTCCAGCAGTTGGGATCTTCCATCTGAATCTATACAGTGACACCTGTTTTTTTTTTTAGAAACATATCTGTTATTGTTGCCTGGGAAAGTGGAGGAGGTATTTCAAAATCACATTGATATTCATTTTGTTTTTTCTGTGCTGCATGATATACTTCAATATGATGAACTATTAGATGGGCCCAATGATTTGACGTATTTCTGTTTTTTGCAGTTACTGATCCCATGCTTATGTTGTTTGTACATGTGTTGCACACGGCTGCTTTTCCTGGAAAAGGTTGAGACGAGAAATAGTCCCAGACCACACTTTTACTTTTTCTCTCCTCATCCATCTCCATTTCAATCTGAAAGACACAAAAAAGATTTAAAAAAATGGCTTGCTGAAGTTGCTGGCACCCTGTTGTGGGTTGGTGACTGACGCCTGACAGTGTGGGTTGCTTGCTGGCACCCTGTTGTGGGTTGGTGGCTGACACCTGGCAGTGTGGGTTACTTGCTGGCATCCTGTTGTGGGTTGGTGGCTGACGCCTGGCAGTGTGGGTGGCTTGCTTGCTGGCTGACACCTGGCAGTGTGGGTTGCTTGCTGGCACCCTGTTGTGGGTTGGTGGCTGATGCCTGGCAGTGTGGGTGGCTTGCTTGCTGGCACCGTGTTGTGGGGTGGCTGGCTCCTCTCACCCTGTTGTGGGTCAGTGACTGACGCCTGGCAGTGTGGGTGGCTTGCTGAGTTGCTGGCACCCTTTTGGGTCGGTGGCTGACGCCTGGCAGTTTGGGTGGCTGGCTGGCACCCTGTTGTGGGTCGGTGGCTGATGCCTGGCAGTGTAGGTGGCTTGCTTGCTGGCACCCTTTTGTGGCTTGGTGGCTGATGCCTGGCAGTGTGGGTGGCTTGCTTGCTGGCACCCTGTTGTGGGTGGCTGGCTGGCTTGCTGGAACACTGTGGTGGGTGGCTGGCATGGTACCACCCTGTTGTGGGTGGCTGGCTTGCAGGAACACTGTGGTGGGTGGCTGGCTTGGTGTCACCCTGTTTTGGGTGGCTGGCTTGCAGGAACACTGTGGTGGGTGGCTGGCTTGGCGTTACCCTGTTATGGGTGGCTTGCTTGCAGGAACACTGTGGTGGGTGGCTGGCTTGGTGTCACCCTGTTGTGGATGGCTGGCTTGCAGGAATGCTGTGGTGGGTGGCGGGCTTGGTGTCACCCTGTGGTGGGTGGCTGGCTTGGTGTCACCCTGTTGTGGGTGGCTGGCTTGGTGTCACCCTGTCGTGGGTGGCTGGCTTGCAGGAACACTGTGGTGGGTGGCTGGCTTGGTGTCACCCTGTTGTGGGTGGCTGGCTTGCAGGAACACTGTGGTGGGTGGCTGGCTTTGTGTAACCCTGTGGTGGGTGGCTGGCTTGCAGGAATACTGTGGTGGGTGGCTGGCTTGGTGTCACCCTGTTGTGGGTGACTTGCTTGCTGGAACACTGTGGTGGGTGGGCTGGCTTGGTGTCACCCTGTTGTGGGTGGCTGGCTTGCTGGAATACTGTGGTGGGTGGCTGGCTTGGTTTCACCCTGTTGTGGGTGGCTGGCTTGCTGAAACACTGCGGTGGGTGGCTGGCTTGCTGGAACACTGTGGCGGGTGGCTGGCTTGGGGTCACCCTATTGTGTGGGTGGCTGGCTTGGTGTCACTCACTCACCCTGGCCTGTTGTGGGCGGCTGGCTTGCTGGAACACTGTGTGGTCACTGGTAATGGTGGCGTGTGACTGGCTTGGTGTCATCTGGGTGGTTGGTTTTCTTGCTCTCTGGAACCCTGTTGGGGGGTGGGTGGCTGGATGCTGGCCGGCTGACACCCTGTTCTGTTGTGGGTCAGATGGCTGGCAGCTGGCACCCTGTGGTGGGTGGCTGAGGCCAGGGCCTGTGAGTGGATGGCTGGCACCGTGACCGGACTTCAGCTGGCTGCACACAAGGCTGTCCGAGGCAGTCCTAAGGCAGAGAACGTGTGCAGCGCGCAGTAAAATGACGTTATGTATGGGCCGTGCAGGCGTGGGAGGCGGTGTTAGAAGGCAGAACGTGTGCGCGCGCAACATATGCAATGACGTCACGAAAATATCGGCAATATCGGTAAATCCAAAGGCCGATTAGGATATATAAAGGAAAGTGCATATCGGCCCCAGATATATCGGTGTTGCCGATAATCGGTTGATCTCTACTGAATACAAATACAGCCCACACTTTTTAGATATTTATTTGTAAAAACTTTTGAAAAACATTTATCATTTCCCTTCCACTTCACAATTATGTGCCACTTTGTGTTGGTCTATCACATAAAATCACTATAAAATACATTTTCGTGTTTGGTTGTAACATGACAAAATGTGGAAGATTTCAAGGGGTATGAATAGTTTTTCAAGGCACTGTATCGGACCATCCACCAAACGTTTTAGACAAACCTTGTACAGTATATCTGACAATCCTTACTGCTGCCGGAGTGCATTCCCTGCATATGTGCTTTGGTCCAGCTCCCATAATTTTGTCCCATTCTGACTTTCTCAACACAAATACAGTATATCTGAAGGACTGGATGGGTATTTCACATCTTATGGAGTATTGGGTTATTTCTTGTTTCACGTTTAGTTCCTTTTTGGATGGTTGTTTATTGTGTTACATGTTTATGTACTGTTTACACTATTTTAAGTTGTGGGGATATTGATATTGTAAATTGATAGAGGGTCATTAGTTAAGGGAATTGTGCTACACACATTGATTATGGGTATAGTAAGTCTTTGTTACACTTATAGCAGCACCTCTGATTTTTTCAGTGTTTTGGACAGCGCAAAATCTCTCACTTACAGTTGTGATCAGCCTACAGATCAAAATAAGGTCTATTCATTGAAGTATGACCCATGTGGTATTTTCAATATCTTGCATTATTTTATAATTTGCACAAACAAACATTTTTAATCAAAAAGGCTTTTTTTTTTTTTGTTTTGCACAGGCCAGCTGTTTTTAGCACATGCATCTACTGTTATGGCACTTTTCCACTGCAAGTACCGGCTCGGCTCTACTCGGCCCTGCTTGGCCCTGTTTGCTTTTCCACTGCTGGTACCGCATGGTACGGTGTTGGAACGGTTCGGTACGGTACGGTATGGTTTGCTTTTCCACTAAAGTAGTACTAAAGTTAAGTGGGTGGGATAACAACAGGGTGGGTGGGATTCTCTGACCAATAAGTGGCTAGTAGTGACTGAATGCAAAGGATTGTGGGATATGGTACCGGTTATGGTACCTGTTGGAACCACAATCGAGTAGGTACTGTTTTTGGGAGCCGTACCGTTCGATTCCATGCAGTGGAAAAGCGCTGCCGTACCGTACCGTACCGAACCGTTCCTAAACTATACCATGCGGTACCAGTAGTGGAAAAGCACAAAAGCGAACCGAACCGTTCGGTTCCATGCAATGGAAAAGCGCCATTAGTTCACTCTACAATTATTTCCTGGAGCCTTGAAACCTTGACTGTGTGTAGATTCCCAGCTGCCAAGGCCCTGGTACCCTGCTAACATAGGAGTGCAGGGATTTTACTGAGCACCTTCAGGAGTTATCATAAAATATGTAACCAAGTGAAATCTCTAAAGAAAGAGCCCTATTTAACCATAATAATATAGTACACTACTTCTAACATCTGATAAAGTGAAAGGAACAGAAGTCCTCAATAATTATGTTAATAGAACAACTTACCCAGTCAGCAGCCCAGCGATGTCTGATCTCCCTCTGCCTTGCTGGGGAAGTGTAGGTGTCTCAATAGCACTTACATGCCTGAAAATAAAGGAATTTCTCAGATTTTATTTAATCCTCGCATCATATGGCTAATCTCACTCTTCAAGCTATTTGAATAAGTCACTGCGACAAGGTATCCAACATCTCACAGCTCTAGAGAGCTTTAAAGTGGCTGCATTAAATCAATTGAGCAATACCAAGAGGGTGAAATGTGCATTAAATGTATTGATTGCACAATGAATTCATGCAATGATGTTCATAAAATTGGAAAAACAACTTTATAGAAAGCAGATTTAAATTGAAGGATGTCCATGAATTTTAGAGACTTTTCAGACTCAGTTTTGATATGAGATTATTTTGTTTCTTTTGATCTTTACATCCTCACATCTTCCTACAGACGTGAATTTTTTAATTCAAAAAGAATGCATGGTCTTGTAAATAAGTCCTTTAAGTTGTGAGGAGAGGCCTCCATGGATCAGACTTGTTTTTTCCAGCACATCCCACAGATTCTCGATTGGATTGAGATCTGAAGGCCAGCACCTCAAACTTGTTGTTGTGTTCCTTGAACCATTCTTGAACCATTTTCGTATTTGTGCTAGGGAACATTGTCCCCCCAAAAGAGGCCAGTGCCATCACAGAATACTTTTTCCATGATGGGGTGTACTTGGTAAAAAAAAATTTTTATCAAGGTGGTACGTGTCAAGTAACATCCACATGAATGGCAGGGCCCAAGGTTTCCCAGCAGAACACTGCCCAAAGCATCACACTAGCTCTCTCGGCTTGCCTTCTTCCCATACTGCATCTTGGTGCCATCTCTTCCCCAGGTAAGTGACAAACATGAGCCTGGCCATTTACATGACGTAAAAGAAATTGTGATTCATTAGACTAGGCCACCTTCTTCCATTGCTCTGTGGTCTATTTCTTATGCTCACATGCCCATTGTAGGGGCTTTTGGCTGTAAACACAGGTCACCATGGGTACCCTGGGTGGTCTGTAACTGCACAGCCCCATACACAATTTTTTATTCTGCTTTCAACAAATCAACTTTAGGGACAACATGTTTACTTGCTGCCTCACATATCACACCAGCTTTTAGCGCCCATTGTAATAAGACAGTAAATGTTATTCACTTAACCTTTCAGTGATCATATAGTTATGGCTAACCAGCCTATATCTGGTCCATAGTGGTACAGTACAGTACGTGCATTATTTACATTGCGATAACACAGCCCATTCATTTGAACAGGCTGTTAAGTCACAACAGTGGAGCTGGGTAGTCCCCTATATCTAGTACCCCTGTCACTGCACCCCCCATTCCTACCATTGTGTCCCTTTTCTGTACTGTCTTTGTATAGATTTAACCACTTAAGCCCCGGAAGATTTTACCCCCATTCCGACCAGGGGGTATTTTGCGATTCGGCACTGCGTGACTTTAACGGACAATTGCGCGGTCGTGCGACGCTGTACCTAAACGAATTTGGCGTCCTTTTTTCCCACAAACAGAGCTTTCTTTTGGTGGTATTTGATCACCTGTGCGATTTTTTGATCACGCGCTATAAACAAAAAAAGAGCGTCAATTTTGCAAAAATAGCAATATTTTTCACATTTTTTTATATGAAATTCCCCAAAAAAAAATTTAAAAATCAAAATTTTTTTACTTTTTCGGCCAATTTGTTTTATGCTACATATGTTTGGTAAAAAAAATCGCAAAAAGCGTATTTTGATTAGTTTGCACAAAAGTTATCGCGTTTACTAACAAAGGGAAAGATTTCTGTCATTTTTGTTGTTTTTTTTTTTTAACGTGTAATGGCGGCGATCTGCGATTTTTTTTGCGGTACTGCGACATTGGGGCGGACAGATCGGACCCTTGACTGACATTTTTGACACACTTGGGGTTACCAGTGACATTTCTACAGTAATCAGTGCTATATATATGCACTGTTACTGTAAAAATACACTGGTAGTGAAGGGGTTAACTTTATTTGGGAGGGAGGGGCTGTGTGTATCCCTAGGGGCGTGCTTTCTACTGTGATTGGCTGGGGCTTGAGCTGTATGGACACTGATCAACGGATCTACATACTAGATCCGAGTGATCAGTATCCTAACAGCAAGGAGAATGACAGGTGGCTTGTTTACACAAGCTGCCTGACATTCTCCCTCTCCCCCGCCGATCGCCGAGTGACCGGCGGACATCGGGTCCGCCGGTCACACGCGCGGGGGGGTCCGTGACCACGCGGGAGCGGGAGCGCGCCTCCGGGGGCGCGCGCTCGCTCCCTAGACCCTCACAAGCTAGTGACGTAGCCCTACGTCACTTTGCCTGTGAGGGGCTGACTGCCGACGTAGATCGGCGTTAGGCAGTCGGCAAGTGGCTAACAGATAGTTCCCTGGCAGCTGAGAGTGATCAGTGCATGGAGATTGCAGTGACAAGTTACTGGTGACATAAGTGGGTGCAGACACTGAAGGTGGGGCGATCCTGAGGACCACAGACTGGTATTAACACACAGCACAAACCCATTTCTGCCAGGCGGTCTGATTATGTCAGAATTTTTGTGCTAAAAGCTGTACATTGTTTTGCATGGAAATATGTTGTTTTATATTTTAGGCCTGTAATTCTTAGGAATAACTCACTTAAATCTGTCCAAACAAGAGTCTAGTAGACATCCCGGGTATGATAAAGTTTGAAACACGAAATCATAAATTATAATATAATAATAATACATTTCACCAAATTCTTCATTGTTTTCGAAGTGGAGATATTTCATTATGATGGAGAATCTGTATTCTGACATGACCGTGCCAAAGAATGGAGTGGCAAGTAATGTATTGGTTGTCCAATACCACTTCTGCATGGGTTTTCCCCACCACTCCCTGAAGAATTATTAGGCCCAGAAATTTCCAAATGTCATCTTTGGTCAGTGGTTCCCACGTTCTGCATCTTGCAAACTCTTGGTGCGTAGCCAATTGTTGCTCTTTGTACCGGTTGGTCTCGGTAACTATTTTTTCAATAACCTCATTGGTCAGAAATAATTGTAGTTATGCCAAGGGGTTGTCATGGTCAACATCAACTTTCATACCAGGTTCTCCAGTAGATGGGAATCTTGGGGGTGCTGCCTGAACCGTACCGCAGTCAATAGAGCACCAAGTCCATACATCGCTGAGCTCAGTCGCATAATCGTCGCTGTCGTCACTTATAGTACCTGATGACGAATTTTCCCATTAATCGCTATCGCTCAGTTCTTCAAATATTTCCGATTCACCATCGCTGTTTTCCAGTTCATCCAAAAGCGTTTTTGAGCTAAAAGAATGCTTTTTGGACACCATGGACGTTATCAATTTTCCAGGCAGAAAGTAGCGCAAAAAGTACAGGCAGGGCACTGGAAAAGCCTCTAGGTGAAATTGCATGATACAAAATTGTAATCCTAACAGATTACACTGTATCATGTCATTTTTTTTTTCTTTGAATCTCCCGCCGGTTCCACCCTCCTGCGACGCGGTGCTTGCAGGGAAGGGAACCGGAAGAAGGTGCCAGCCGAACACACAGCGAGAGGACAGCGGGAGGAAGGCTAGGGAGGATGGCGGGGGATTGCAGGGGAAGGTGAGTATCATTCTGTCTTTTGGCTGGATAGAGGAATCCCTGTAGAGGTGCCATGTGGCCTCAGGGGGTCGTCCTCAGGGCCTGGAGAGTGGCAGAGAGGAACTGAACCTGGAGGTCCAATGGAGCTGACTGAGAGGGGAAACACTGGAGGACCTGGCTTGGCAATACAGTGAGTACAGAATCTCGTGGCAAGGGGCCTGACCTGAGGGGGGGCGCACCCCTGCTCCTAGAATAGTCAGTGGACGGGTGTCAGCTGAAAGAGGATGCTAGTGAGAGTGTCCTTGAGATAAGCAATGTTCACTAAGTCATTTGCTAGAAAGTGAAGAGCGAAGAGACTTAACTCTTTCTATACTCGTGGCTGTATGGATCAAGCAGCGCAGCTGTTTCCAATCAATCTATGAGGCCAAGAGATAGATGTCCTCAGCAGATGTATATAGTTCAAGCTGGAGTATCCTACTATTTCCTTCTCCCATCCAAGTTCCAAAATAAACACTAAAAACCAACACTCCTAGACTGTTTATTGTGTGACTGGCTAACAGGAGCAAGGAAGGCTCTGTGAATCATATCTCAAAGTAACCGTGTGCAGGTAACTAGGGGAACCCATTAAGTCATATTTTCAGCAGGCCCTACGGGGACAGTGCTACGTATAGTATCTCACAAAAGTGAGTACACCTTTCACCTTTTTGTAAATATTTTATTATATCTTTTCATGTGACAACACTGAAGAAATGACACTTGAGTGTACAGCTTGTATAACAGTGTAAATTTGCTATTCCCTCAAAATAACTCAACACACAGCCAATAATGTCTAAACCGCTGGCAACAAAAGTGAGTACACCCCTAAGTGAAAATGTCCAAATTGGGCCCAAAGTGTCAATTTTTTGTGTGGCCACCATTTTTTTCCAGCACTGCCTTAACCCTCTTGGGCATGGAGTTCACCAGAGCTTCACAGGTTGCCACTGGAGTCCTCTTCCACTCTTTCATGACGACATCATGGAGCTGGGGGATGTTAGAGACCTTGCTATCCTCCACCTTCCATTTGAGGATTCTCAATATGATTTAGGTCTGGAGATAAACTTGGCCAGTCCATCACTTTTCCCCTCAGCTTCTTTAGCAAGACGGTAGTCGTCTTGGAGGTGTGTTTGGGGTCGTTATCATGTTGGAATACTGCCCTGTGGCCCAGTCTCTGAAGGGAGGGGATCATGCTCTGCTTCAGTATGTCACAGTACATGTTGGCATTCATGGTTCCCTCAATGAACTGTAGCTCCCCAGTGCTGGCAGCACTCATACAGCCCCAGACCATGACACTCCCACCACCATGCTTGACTGTAGGCAAGACACACTTGTCTTTGTACTCCTCACCTGGTTGCCGCCACATATGCTTGACACCATCTGAACCAAATAAGTTTATTTTGGTCTCATCAGACTACAGGACATGGTTCCAGTAATCCATGTCCTTAGTCTGCTTGTCTTCAGCAAACTGTTTGTGGGCTTTCTTGTGCATCATCTTTAGAAGAGGCTTCCTTCTGACGTGTGGTCAACAAATGGTGATGATAGGTTCTGCTATCTGGATTCACCAATGCTTTCTTTTTTTTTTTTTCTAGCTTTCCTTTTTTCTCACTTATCTCCATCTAGTTTAGGCTTTCTTTCTCTTGCTCTCTTTTTTTTTTTTGCTCTTTTTTTCTCCCGCTCTCTCTGTCCCATGCTTTATTCTTGCTCTTTCTTGCTCACCTGCCCTCTCTAACTCACTCTTTTTTCTCTCATTCTCCATTTTTTCTCACTTTCTCTTGGTTGCTCACTCTTTCTCTTGCTCTTTCCCACTCTCTCTCTTTCATTTGCTCTTTCCCACTTGTTATTCCTTGCTCTTTTTCATTCTCTCCTTCTCTCCCTCTCTCTTTTTTCCTCTTTCACGCTGCCTTTTACTTTGAACCCCAAAAAATAAAACTCAGCGATAGCTCATGTGTTCCTGATTAACCTGAGCCATTTCAGTAATGAGCATATTGTGGTTGACCCTGTTCACCTGACGAGGATTTACAATTTTAAACCTTGGTATGCTTTCTGTTTAAATTTTATTATTCTTGGGGTGCACCTGGAAGAGTGTCACTAGAAGTTCACAATAGATTTAAGTTTAATTTTCCTCTGGGCGAGCGACACGTACTTTATCACTCTGCTACGGGGTCTCATTACTACATCCAAACACAAGTCTGCCTGATGGAGCCCGACCTGCCAGTATGGCACTTCATTCCCTGCCATCTGTTCAATTTCATCAACAGGCCCAACTGAGAAACACAGCTGATGATTAAAGCAGAAGATTTTTTTCTTAGCGTCCACAAAAACTTGAGTTTAATCTATGTAAGATGTAAATGTACTCTTTACAAAAACCTACCACTTTTGATTATTCACAAGCTTACTTTATTTGGTGCACTAGAGTCTGATTAGGGAAAGGACGCTCTGCAAATCCAGATTTTATCAGCTGGTGGCCATACAAGAGAAAATCTTTCCGAGTCCACAGACAAAAACACATTTTTTTAGTAGAGTGAAGAAGGGTTAAGTTGTCCTAACTTGGCAAATTTCAATCAATTTCAACCACTTTTAGGCTTAGTTTACACTTGTGTTTGGCAAAAAAGGGGGGGGTCGGTAAAATGTGCAGCTGAACCACATTTTTCCCCTTCCGCCAACCACTCCCCCTTGTGCTGAAAAGGCAGTGGAGGGGGGAAGTACATATGCTGCAGTTTCCCAAAGCAATCACATAGGGGGCTTGTTGATGGGATGCCCTTGGGATAGCAGTTAAGCAAAAAATAAGCTAAAAATTTAAATTTCATCAAAATAAACTACAACAATAATAAAAAAAAAAAATTAAAAGCACCCCCGTTCCCTCCACGCATATACAAAAATGTAAATGGCATAGCTTCCGCACATGTAAGTAAACAGCAATTGCAACACACATGTGAGAGCAATAATGCTAGGGCCTTCATTCACGATTAACTCAAAACTAGTAACCTGTAAAGGCTTTCATAGTGAAAACATAGATGCAAGGAGACTATTCCCCTCAAGAGTCTGGAGGAAAAAAGGGAAGATGGACTATATCGGTACCCTAGATAAATTACACATTGAGTAAAAATATATATTTTTATTAATACAAAAATAGAATAAAAACAGGATATTCTGATACAAGTTGAGACATATAGTTAGGTCCATATATATTTGGACGCAGTCAAAATTTTCATACTTTTGGCTCTGTATGCCACCAGAATAAAATTAAAATAAAACAATCCAAATTAATTTGAAGTGAGGACTTTCAGCTTTAATTCAAGGGGTTGAACATAAATATCAAGTACAAATGCTTTAGGAACTGCAACCATTTTTATACACAGTCCCCCCATTTTCACTGGCTCAAATGTAATTGGCCGAATGAATATAATCATAAATAAAATGTTGATTTTTAATATTTTGTTGAGAATCCTTTACCAGCAATTAAGGATGGGCTGTGTGTTTGAGTCGAACATTAGCTGTTTGTGTGTTTACTGAACACATGAACAAATTGATAATTTCCCCTTCGCTGTCCCATATTGCGGTCCTGAGGATCGTTCCCCCTTGCTGTGCCTTCTGTGGCCCTGTGGACTATTTTCCCATTGCTGCCCCATATTGCTGCTCTGAGGATCATTCTCCCTTGCTGTGCCTTCTGTTGCCCTGCAGACTATTTCCCCTTTTCTGTCCCATATTACCACTCTGAAGATCATTCTCCCTTGCTGTGCATTCTGGTCGCCCTGTGGACTATTTCCCCTTTTCTGTCCCATATTGCCACTCTGAAGATCATTCTTCCTTTCTGTGCCTTCTGGTCGCCCTGTGGACTATTTCTCCTTTTATGTCCCATATTGCCACTCTGAAGATCATTCTCCCTTGCTGTGCCTCCTGATCACCATGTGCACTATTTCCCCTTTTCTGTCCCATATTGCTGCACTGAGGATCATTCTCCCTTGCTGTGCCTTCTGGTCGCCCTGTGGACTCCTTTTATGTCCCATATTGCCACTCTGAGGATCATTCTTTCTTGCTGTCCCTTCTGGCCGCCCTGTGGACTATTTCCCCTTTTCTGTCCCATATTGCCACTCTGAAGATCATTCTTCCTTTCTGTGCCTTCTGGTCGCCCTGTGGACTATTTCTCCTTTTATGTCCCATATTGCTGCTCTGAGGATCATTCTTTCTTGCTGTGCCCTCTGAACTCTTTGCCTGTTGCTGTGCCCTATTGCCATTCTGTAGGCTCTTTATCAGTGCTGTGATTCATTGTTGCCCTGTGGACTATTTCTCTGTGTTGTGTCTTATTGCCATCCTTCCTGTACACTCGAGTTCCCCTATAAATGCCGCATGCCAGGTTCCTTGTATTTCTCCTCTGTGTGCTCTTGCCCTAGTTCCTCACAGATTTATTATATAAATTGGTGTTTTCATGGAGAAATTTGTTATATAAAGTGGGATGCTGGAAGCCAAGAAGTGTTTGGTCTTCAGGTATTTCATGTACACAAGAGAGGAATGGAGATCAGATGTGTTTTAAATGAGCCAAGAATATCAACTTCACATGTGTCCGCACCTGCAGAATTTATAGGGCTTGTTGGATAAATGGAGGTCACAGGTGAATGTAATAAAGAATCGACTTCTATAGAATAACAGAATTCTAAAACATGCTTCTGCAGCTCAAGACTGAGAGACCTAAAATCAGTACACTTAAGCCACTTGCCTACAGGGCACTTTCACCCCCTTCCTGGCAATTGCGCGGTCATGCAACGATGCACACAAGTGACATGTAGCAAGATTTCCAGGCCTGTGGCCTGATGTGGGTCTGCCATCAGTACCGGTAATCTCTCCAGCCCATGTGAGCTGTGGCGACTCCGGCATATTTGTTTGTGGTTTTTATTTGATTTAAAGGGGATGGGAGAAGGGATTGAGTGGGAGAGAGAGAGAAAACCAAGGGGGAAGGAAGGGGGTAAAAGTGCCCAGTAGGCAATTGGTTAAGCTATGTTCTGGGCATCCCATAGCTTCCAAGTTCATCCCCTAATAAATCAAAAATGAAACCAAGCAATCTGAACTGTTTTTTTACTACTAAGTGAATGTCAGAAAATTCCTATTGCCTGGCTGCGCATGCGAGGGAGAACCCAAAAATCCAAGGGGCCCTTTTCAGGGGTAGCACTACATGAAGTCGTCTGGTCAAAACAAAGATATAAACAAAAATGTATGATTGTATCTTTCAGCTATCTATCGAATTTCATTTCCCCGTATGAGGCATATTTATCGATTGTGTTGTCAAATCAATCCATTATTCCTATCCAGAGAGGTAAATCGGAAAATAAATCATTAAGGCCCCTTTCACACAGGTCAATTTGTTAATTTTTCATCCAGCCGTTGACGGACGAAAAACGGACATCAATGCATCTCTATGTAAAAACGGATAACAATGGATGATCATCTGTTAACATCCATTTTAATCCGCTTCCGTCAATGTCCGTTTTTTGGAACGAATGAATGCCCTATTTTTCATCCGTCAAAAAAACGGATCGGAGGAAAAACAGATGTAAACGGACAAACGGTCCGTTTTTCATCTGTTTTTGCATTGGTAGTGAATGTAAAAAAACCGGATGAAAAATGGATGAAAAACGGATGAAAAGAGACGAAAAATGGATGAAAAATGGATGAAAAACTGATACA
This sequence comes from Pelophylax lessonae, assembly GCF_965119305.1. Taxonomy (NCBI): domain Eukaryota; kingdom Metazoa; phylum Chordata; class Amphibia; order Anura; family Ranidae; genus Pelophylax; species Pelophylax lessonae. The sequence goes on from NC_138769.1 coordinate 102,176,084, forward strand.
TTTTGACGTGACTGAATTGATGAACTGAAAGGGGCCTTACATAGTTACATAATTAGTCAGGCTGAAAAAAGACACAAGTCAATCCAGTTTAACCAATAAAAAAACAAACAAAAATAAAAAAACAGTCATACAATCCCATATATATATATATATATATATATATATATATATATATATATATATATATATATATACATATACATGGGTAAAAATCCTTTACCCACAGTTGTTCCAGAGAAAGGCAAAAAACCCCAGCAAAGCATGATCCAATTTGCTCCAGCAGGGGAAAAAATCTTCCTGATCCCCCGAGAGGCAGTCGGATATTCCCTGGATCAACTTTGCCTATAAATGTTAGCATCCAGTTATATTATGTTTATTTAGGGAAGAATTCAGGTATTTTTTAAATAAATCTACTGAGCTGGCCAGAGCCACCTCTTGAGGGAGTCTATTCCACATTTTCACACCTCTTACTGGGAAGAAACCTTTCCGTATTTGGAGATGAAATCTATTTTCCTCTAGACGTAGAGAGTTCCCCCTTGTCCACTGTGATGACTATACACTGAATAACTCAACACCAAGTTCACTATATGGACCCCTTATGGAACTTGACTGGTCTGACCTCAACCCGACACTTTTGGGATGAATTAGAGTGGAGAATGCGAGTCAGGCCTTCTCATCCAACATCAGTGCCTGACCTCACAAATGCGCTTCTGGAAAAATGGTCAAACATTCCCATAGACACACTCCTAAACCTGGTGAACAGCCTTCCCAGAAGAGTTGAAGCTGTTATAGATGCAAAGGATGGACCAACTCAATATTGAACCCTACAGACTAAGACTGGGATGCCAATAAAGTTCATGTGCGTGTAAAGGGAGGTGTCCCAATACTTTTGGTAATACAGTGTATGTGAGATTTGGAAGTTGTGGACTTTACTTTGACGTGAATCTCTCATGTTATATATTATTATTGATCCAGTAAATGCGCATAATAAATCCTTTCAGATGTGAAATTAAGTGTTTGAATTATACAGTATTATTGCCATTCATTGTCTGTTCTTGCATTCTAGGGTCCCCCACAGGCCGGGAAGAGCTGATAACCTCTTTGGACTGTTTGTTCTGGGTTTTCTTGGTGGATGATAGCTGGTTAGTCTGACTGGAGTCATACACAGTTTCAGTTTTTTGTTTGTCCTTTTTCTATTTTATTGGCATTCATGGGTGGATACATGTTCCTGAGATGGCACTATAGATATTATTGACAGATTTAACTTACCGTATATACTCGAGTATAAGCCGACCCGAATATAAGCCGAGGCACCTAATTTTACCACAAAAAAAACTGGGAAAACGTATTGACTCGAATATAAGCCTAGGGTGGGAAATGCAGCAGCTACCTGACCCATCTGGACCCCCACGAGACCCAAAACAGGGGCTGCGGGCATGGTGCAGGGGCTGCGGACATGGTACAGAAGATGCAGGGTTGTGGGCATGGTACAGGAGATGGTTCAGGCATGGTACAGGAGATGGTTCAGGCACGGCACAGGAGATGGTACAGACATGGCACAGGAGATGGTACTGGTATGGCACAGATGGTACAGGCATGACACAGATATGGCACAGATGGTACAGGCATGGCACAGATGGTACAGACATGACACAGATGGTACAAGCATGGCACAGATGGTACAGGCATGGCACAGATGGTACAGGTATGGTACAGGAGATGCAATGCTGCAGGCATGGTACAGGAGAATCTGTACAGGAGAATCTCCTGTACCATGCCCGCAGCACTGCCTCTCCTGAGGAGATGCAGGGGCTACGGAGCGGAGGAGTCTCACTTACCTTTCCACCTAACATATTTAAAAATGCGCTGCCGGTGCCAACACATCACTGCGCATGCGCTGTCTGCCCGGGTATAACCGAACGTGTATGGGTTTTCCCGAGCGGCGGCGGCACATGCGCACTGACTGGGGAAAAGGTAAGTAAGACTGTGACTCGAGTATAAGCTGAGGGGGGCCTTTTCAGCATGAAAAAACATGCTGAAAACCCCGGCTTATACTCGAGTATATATTACTTACAATTCAAATATGTAAGTAAGATTGATTAATATACTCTATTTTATATACACTGCTAAAAAAAAATGAAAGGAACACTTTTTAATCAGAGTGTAGCATCAAGTCAATGAAACTCCTGGAATATTAATCTGGTCAGTTAGGTAGCAGAGGGGGTTATTAATCAGTTTAAAATGATCAACCTACAGAGGGCTGAATTCAAAGGCACGCCGAAAATCAAAGTGAAATAATGATGCAGCAGGGTAGTCCATTTTTCTCAAATTTCATTGCAGCAACTCAAAATGGTACTCAGTAGTTTGTATGGCCCCCCAATTGTTTGTATGCATGCCTGACAACATCGGGGCATGCTCCTTTTGAGACAACTGATAGTGTCCTGGGGTATTTCCCCCCAGATCTGGACCAGGGCATCACTGAGAACAGACTGAGCTGCAACCTGGTGGCGTCAAATGGACCAAAACATAACGTCCCAGAGGTGTTCTAATGGATTTAGGTCAGGAGAGCAAGGAGGCCCTTGAATGATATCAATTCCTTCATCCTCCAGGAACTGGCTGCATACTCTCACCACATGAGGCCGGGCATTGTCGTGCACCAGGAGGAACCCAGGACCCATTGCACCAGCGTAGAGTCTGACAATGGGTCCAAAGATTTTATCCCGATACCTCAGGGTGCCATTGTCTTGCCTGTAGAGGTCTGTGTGTCCCTCCATGGATATGCCTCCCCAGACCATCACTGACCCCCCACCAAACCGGTCATGCTGAACAATCTTACAAGAAGCATAACGTTCTCCGCGGCTTCTCCAGACCCTTTCACGTCTGTCATATGTGCTCATGGTGAACCTGCTCGCATCTGTGAAAAGCATAGGGCTCCAATGGCGGACCTGCCAATTCTGGTGTTCAATGGCAAATGTTAATCAAGCTCCACGGCTCCGAGCAGTGAGAACAGAGCCCACTAAAGGGCATTGGGCCCTCAGGCCACCCTTATGAAGTCTGTTTCTGATTGTTTGGTCAGATACATTCACACCAGTGGAGGTAATTTTGTAGGGCTCTGGCAGTGCTCATCCTGTTCCTCCTTGCACAAAGAAGCAGGTACCGGTCCTGCTGATGGGTTAAGGACCTTCTACGGCCCTGTCCAGCTCTCCTAGAGTAGCTGCCTGTCTCCTGGAATCTGCTCCATGCTCTTGAGATTGTGCTGGGACACACAGCAAACCTTCTGGCATTGGCATGTATTGATGTGCCACCCTGGAGTTGGACTGCCTATGCAACCTCTTTAGGGTCCAGGTATCACCTCATGCTACCAGTAGTGACACTGACCCTAGCCAAATGCAAAACTAGTAAAAAACAGTCAGAAAAGATGAGTAGGGAAAAAAATGTCAGTGGCCCTACCTGTAAAACCATTCCTGTTTCGTAGGTTGTCTCATTGTTGCCCATCTAGTGCACCTGTTAGTTTCATCAACACCAAAGCAGCTTAAACTGGTTACCAACCCCCTCTGCTACCTAACTGACCAGATCAATATCCTAGGAGTTTAATTGACTTGATGCTAAACTCTGATTAAAAAAGCGTTCCTTTAATTTTTTGGAGCAGTGTACATAGTTACACTGGACCAAGCTGGACCAATGTAACTATGTAAAAATATACCATACCTGAAATTCCTATTTAAAACCATTCATAAAATGTGTGCTGCAGTACCTGGGATTCTTCTTTAGGTTGTATTGAGTTATTCAAATATATATATAAACTTAGACACCAACTGTCAAGTCCAAATATCTTTGCGCTTTAGGAGGAGTCAGTCACTTGACTGCTATAATGTGGAAACACTGCTGCTACTTGAACAAATACTGGATAATATTTGGAAGTACAAGAATGGAAAAGAAGTAGCTACCCGGAAGGGACTGGGCTGGCGTGGAGTTAGCCCAGTACACTGGACGAGATAGGCTTCCTCTTTGACCGGAGATATGAAATTCAATGCCTACCCATATGCTTTTACATGTGAGTGCAACATTTTTATGTTTTAATAAAGCAAGTGTTTTGATGGTACTTCACTATTTGGAGCCCTTCTCTTTCTCCATAATACCATTACATTGAGGAAAGTGTGTGAAGGATACTTTTATGCGGCAGTGGTGAAGAGACTCTGGTCTTCCATGCGTGTATTCCCTACATCTGTGTGGTATCCCTGCTCAGTTTGCTCTGGTGTGAGAACACTTGAGCATCGTTTTCTGGTGAGTTGCCATTTCTGCTATCTATCTGTGTGACACCTGGTGGTGGATGGTGATCCATTTATATACTTCACGCACTCCTGGATTTATGGACTTTAAGGACATTGCTTTTCTTTATATGTTTTTGAGTGTTCATCAAGCAGTATCTTTGACAAGCATGCTTTTTACACTTTAAGTCATCTAATAGTGATTTTATGCGCTACTTCTTTTCCATTCTTGTATTGAGTTATTACTATTTTTGGGAGTTATCGTCTTTTACAATGTTAAGACCCATGTCACAGTAGTGATCCTCAAAATGTCCAGTGAAAGCCTCACCTGGCTCGATGAGCAAGTCTGCTTAATAAAATGCTGCAGAATGTAAGTCCCCAGCGGGGATTCAATGTCTGGCCCATCCAGCTGGTGAGGGAGTAACACATGCAGGCAGGTGGGTGTCTCACTGTCCCGCTGTGTCCTGCATAGCAATCCTGCCACTGGTGGGTTGATCACTAGTCTTTAGTAAGCTAAGGTCAAACAACAATGATTAAATTTATTTCTGCACCAAAATGGCTAATATTTCACTGAGTCATTATTTAGTTATTTTTAACAACACACGTACATCTTTCTTCTAATCTATTCCCATCTCATAAACAGGCAGTGCAATTCTGTATTACAAGTCATATGAAAGAGGAATCATCTTCAGCTCTTTGATGACTTCACATGAGCAATGCCATAAGGTCGGTCATATGTTCTCCTGCTATTATTAGCTGCATGAATTTATTAATAAACAGTAGTTAATGTGTGTTTTATATTCAAACAGCATCAATTTTCTTTGAGATTATGGGGCTAGTTCCTTGACATTTCATTTTGTGAAAAATGTACAATTTGGATTAAATATGTACTTAAAGGGCCACTCATCATAATTGTGTTACTGTAAGAATCCTCTGAAAGCTCAAATTGTCCCTGTCAGTACCTCTTCTTCACCACAAGATTTATTTCTTCCAGGGTGAATGATGCCCAACATCACTCAACATAATAGACTGTAGCACCCTTTAGTGTGCAACTAGTGTAGGTAAATTTATTTGGTATGACTCATGGTAGCTGTTTAAGTCTGTAATTAGGTTGAGTTACTGCAGGTCAGGCTGGATAGCTCTACAAGACAATGCTCTAGTATCTCCCCCGGATCTATAAGCTTGGAGAAGCTTCTGGAAGTTAGTGGGGGGAGAACCAGGAGGTCCTGATCTGCATAATTGAGGGAATCTGGCTGATCCCCAGGCATGGTTGGGTCAGTCCTTAAATATGGTGGAGCCTGGTCAGCAGGGGAGTTGGTGGAAGATGAAGTGATGAGGTTGCTGTTGTGTGGCCTGGGAGAGGACCCCGGGGCTGGGGGCTCTGCCTTCAGGCTGGGAGCTGAGGAAAAGAACCAGAGGAATTCTAAGAGAGCAATCTCCATTACCAGGCTGGCATGGGAGGATCTGATCAGTTGGAGGCCTGAACAGTCTTGACCAGTGCAGCCGGCAGCAAAGGACAGTGTGAGTACCTCAGCACGCCCAGGGGCATACAGGGGGAGAGACTGCCAGATGTAGCATACTTTCCAGAGACAGCATTGTGCTAAATCCCGATCCCTTGTCCTGGGGAGTTCTTCAGAGCAGCCAGGTGGGCTGGTAGTTAAGCAGCCAGGTGGGCTGGTGGTGTCTACAATTGTCAGAACGGAGTGAGGTTCTGCTGAAGAGATATGATATTCCTGCATACAGTTGGGACTTTGTGCTATATCACTAAAGGAGACTGAGAGCTCCTGGTATGTAAAGAACTTTGCCACTGATCCATAGAGACTCCATTTATTTCAGAGGGAGTACACTTCAGGATCTTTTCTCTCTACGTAGCGAAAGAAGTTTGTCCTCATCTGTCATTTTTTTAAATCAGATTGGGCATCCCGTAGTCCCTATACCCTATCCAAATTGTTTTCCCCAATAAAACAACAAAAACAAGCCCATGGACTGATTTCTTGTGTCTGGATGCAAGTCGGAAATGTGTGTTGCCTGGCTGTGCAGGAATAGGGGGAACCAGTAACCAATGGCTCCTGAGGGTGTAGCGCAACAAGACAGTGACTGCAGGGCCCTGTCCACTGAACATGGTATCCTGCAGTCACAGGGGTTGACTTACTAAAGAGAAATAGTTTGCTCACTTTGCAGGGGAATTTTTCCCAGAGCTAAGTGAATGCAGTAAAAATGTATTACTCAATCATATACAAGGGAAAAAATAAATTATTGGATGACGGAAGTCAGCGGAACTTCCCTTCTTTCACTAAGCTAAGGGTCAGCTACCCTATAAAGTTCAAATTCCATTGTGAAGTGAGCAGCCTATTCGTCTTTAGTATTTGCCCCCCAGTATATTGATAGCAGTTTTCATTTTGTTGCTGAAAATATTTTCGTCGCCGAAATTATCACTATTTTAGTCTACTAAAATACGACTAAAATTAAAAAAATTAAAATAACAATAAATATGACTAAAAATAAAATGGCATTTTAGTCAAAAGTCTATGACTAAAGCTAAATCGAAATTTAACGTCAAGATTAACGCTGGTTATATACCACAATGGCTAAATCTGTGTCTGTAATGCATGTTCAAACACTAATACCATAAATAATAAAAATAATAGATTTTTACTCCAGGAGTTAATAATGAGTTTGGAAATTCTGGAGAAATTACTAAATACTGCATTACAATTTAACCTCCCTGGCGGTATGATTATTTCGGATTTTAGGTGCTGAAAGCGGTACAATTATTTTACATGTAATTCTTAAGAATGAGCAGCCCAAACCAATTATTTACATATGATTTTTTTTTTAATGTGCGTTCTTCTTTATAACATCTCGGGTATGATAAAGTTTGAGACACAAAATCATAAATTATAATATAATAAATAACTATAAATAAGTTAAAGTATATATGTATGTATACATATACAGTGGGTACGGAAAGTATTCAGACCCCCTTAAATTTTTCACTCTTTGTTATATTGCAGCCATTTGCTAAAATCATTTAAGTTCATTCTTCTTCCTCATGAATGTACACATAGCACCCCATACTGACAGAAAAACACAGAATTGTTGACATTGTTGCAGATTTATTAAAAAAGAAAAACTGAAATATCACATGGTCCTAAGTATTCAGACCCTTTGCTGTGACACTCATATATTTAACTCAGGTGCTTTCCATTTCTTCTGATCATCCTTGAGATGGTTCTACACCTTCATTTGAGTCCAGCTGTGTTTGATTATACTGATTGGACTTGATTAGGAAAGCCACACACCTGTCTATATAAGACCTTCCAGATCACAATGCATGTCAGAGCAAATGAGAATCATGAGGTCAAAGGAACTGCCTGAAGAGCTCAGAGACAGAATTGTGCAAGGCACAGATCTGGCCAAGGTTACAAAAAGATTTCTGCTGCACTTAAGGTTCCTAAGAGCACAGTGGCCTCCATAATCCTCAAATGGAAGACGTTTGGGACGACCAGAACCCTTCCTAGAGCTGGCCGTCCGGCCAAACTGAGCTATCAGGGGAGAAGAGCCTTGGTGAGAGAGGTAAAGAAGAACCCAAAGATCACTGTGGCTGAGCTCCAGAGATGCAGTCAGGAGATGGGAGAAAGTTGTAGAAAGTCAACCATCACTGCAGCCCTCCACCAGTCGGGGCTTTATGGCAGAGTGGCCCGACGGAAGCCTCTCCTCAGTGTAAGACATATGAAAGCCCGCATGGAGTTTGGTGAGATGGTGAGAAATAAGATTCTCTGGTCTGATGAGACCAAAATAGAACTTTTTGGCCTTAATTCTAAGCGGTATGTGTGGAGAAAACCAGGCACTGCTCATCACCTGTCCAATACAGTCCAAACAGTGAAGCATGGTGGTGGCAGCATCATGCTGTGGGGTTGTTTTTCAGCTGCAGGGACAGGATGACTGCTTGCAATCGAGGGAAAGATGAATGCGGCCAAGTACAGGGATATCCTGGACAAAAACCTTCTCCAGAGTGCTCTGGACCTCAGACTGGGCCGAAGGTTTACCTTCCAACAAGACAATGACCCTAAGCACACAGCTAAAAATAATGAAGGAGTGGCTTCACAACAACTCTGTGACTGTTCTTGAATGGTCCAGCCAGAGCCCTGACTTAAACCCAATTGAGCATCTCTGGAGAGACCTAAAAATGGCTGTCCACCAACGTTTACCATCCAACCTGACAGAACTGGAGAGGATCTGCAAGGAGGAATGGCAGAGGATCCCCAAATCCAGGTGTGAAAGACTTGTTGCATCTTTCCCAAAAAGACTCCTGGCTGTATTAGATCAAAAGGGGGCTTCTACTAAATACTGAGCAAAGGGTCTGAATACTTAGGACCATGTGATATTTCAGTTTTTCTTTTTTAATAAATCTGCAACAATGTCAACAATTCTGTGTTTTTCCGTCAGTATGGGGTGCTATGTGTACATTCATGAGGAAGAAGAATGAACTTAAATGATTTTAGCAAATGGCTGCAATATAACAAAGAGTGAAAAATTTAAGGGGGTCTGAATACTTTCCGTACCCACTGTATATACTGTGTGTGTATATATGTATACATATATATATATATATATATATATATATATATATATATATATACATATATATGTATGTATATATATATATATATATATATATATATACATACACACATATATATATATATATATATATATATATATATATGTGTGTGTGTATATACATATATATATACAATATATATATATATATATATATATATATACATAAAAAGTACAGTAAAACTGCAGGAAAGGGCACGGGGGGGGGGGGGGTAAACTAATGTAAATTTCTTTTATTTTGCATTGTATCAGTGTGTTTGGTGTGTTTACTTTTGAATTTGCCACCGGTGAACGTCACGTCGCAGGAGACGGAAGCCGGGGGACACAGAGCATTGGGAGAAAGATCTGCCGCCGCACACCGCCGGGATACATCGCTAGATCCCGGTGACAAGGTAAGTAACCCCTCTACCAGGATCCAACGATCTTCCTAGCGGTACCCCGAGTGTGGCTCGGGGTTACCGCTTTTGGCACTGAAATTTAACCTCGAGCTACACTCGGGAATACCGCTAGGAAGGTTAAAGGGTAACACCACTTTAGTGGGGGGAAAAAAATCAGCAAATAAAGAAAAAACAATATAGCGTATACAATTGCGACACACATCATATTGTAATTGAATGTTATTAAAAATGACCTTTCCTTTTCAATCTGCAGCTGTTGTAATTTACTGAAAATGCAATGCAATATGGCTACCTGGAGGTGTTCTGTACACAGAATGTGTACTGACCACACCCCAGAAACATAGTTACATAGTTACATAGTAGGTGAGGTTGAATAAAGACAATAGTCCATCCAACCTGTGTAGGTGTGTGTGGCTGTAATCATCTCGCATACCCCTGAATGTTCTGATCCTTGAGATGTACGTCTAGAAGTCTTTTGAAAGCCACCATATTACCTGCAGAAACCACCTCTTGTGGTAGAGAATTCCACAATCTTGTAGCCCTAACAGTAAAGAACCCCCCACGTTGCCTGAGGTTAAAACGCTTCTCCTCTAATCGCATTGTATGCCCCCGAGTCCTCATGCAATCCCTGCGACTGAACAGCTTTTCTTCTAAGCCTAGTTCCCCATTGAGATATTTAAAAATTGCTATCATGTCCCCCCTCAGGCGTCTCTTCTCCAGGGAGAATAAATCAAGCGATTGCAGACGCTCCTCATAATCAAGGTCCTCCAATCCCCTAATTAGTTTAGTTGCCCTTCTCTGGACCCTCTCCAGCTCCAACACATCCCTTCTGAGGACTGGCGACCAGAACTGGACAGCATACTCCAGATGCGGTCGGACCAGAGTTTTATAAAGTGGAAGGATTATAGTCTTATCTCTGGAATACATCCCTTTCTTTATGCATGCTAATATTCTGCTGGCTTTGGCAGCTGCCGCTTGACATTGCATGCTGTTGCCTAGTCTATCATCCACCAATACTCCCAGATCCTTCTCCACTTTTGATTCTCCCAGGGGTTCCCCTCCTAACGTGTATTGTGCTTTTATGTTGCTAGTCCCCAAGTGCAAAACCTTACACTTCTCCACGTTAAACCTCATTTGCCAAGTCGTTGCCCACTCCGTTATTTTGTCCAGGTCATTCTGTAGGATATCTGCTTCACTCTGTGCTGTTATTGCCCTGCCTAATTTTGTGACATCTGCAAAAACTGATATTGAACTACAGATCCCGTCCTCAATGCTGTTTATGAATAAATTGAACAAGGTTGGTCCTAGGACTGAGCCTTGGGGGACCCTGCTTACTACCTCAGACCAGTCTGAGTATGCGCTGTTTATTACCACCCTTTGGACACGCCCTTTTAGCCAGTTCCGTATCCAAGAGCAAACCCTGCTGTCGATACCTGCAGACCTTATTTTATAAATTAAGCGCGTATGGGGAACTGTATCGAACGCCTTAGCGAAATCCAAGTACACCACATCCACTGGTCTGCCCCTATCTAGCTCACAGCTCACCTCCTCGTAGAATGTTAAGAGATTGGTTTGACAAGAACGCCCATTTGTAAACCCGTGCTGGTTACTACTAATGATGCTGTTGTCCTTAGCAAACTCTACGATATAGTCCCTTATCATCCCCTCCAGAAGTTTACATACTACTGATGTCAGACTGACAGGCCTATAATTTCCCGGGATATGCCTCTGACCCTTTTTGAATATCGGAATCACGTTAGCTTTCCTCCACTCCCCTGGTACATCTCCTGTCCTAATACTGTCCGCAAAGATCAGGAACAGTGGTCTGGATATAACCTTACTGAGTTCCTTGAGTACTCTCGGATGTACGCCATCCGGGCCTGGTGATTTGTTTGTGTTAAGTTTATCCAGCCTTTCCCTGATTTCACCCTCTGTTAGCCATAGTGGCAAGTCCTGTGTATTACTACTAAACATACAGTCATGGTCAGTGTACCCCTCCTTTTCCTGTGTAAAGACTGACGAGAAAAAAGCATTCAGCATGGTTGCTTTTTCAGTGTCTTCTGTAACCATCCTCCCATCATCGTTAATTATGTGTGCAATATGCTCTGCCCTAGTTTTTTTGCTGTTGATATACTTAAAGAATTTCTTTGGGTTTTTTTTACTATCCTCCGCTATTTGTCTCTCAAAGTCTATTTTAGCCATCTTGATTTCGTGTTTACACTTCTTATTTGCCTCCTTGTATTGGTCGAAAGCCAATACTGTGCCTTCTGATTTATATTTCCTGAAGGCCAATTTTTTTCCCCTAATAAGATTTTTAACGCTATGGTTTAGCCAGCCAGGTTTGGCTTTGTCTCTTCTAAATTTATTTCCCATAGGAATGCACTGCAAGATGCCTTTGCTTAATATATTCCTAAAGCATTCCCATTTTTCCTCTGTGGTCAGGGATCCCAGGGTTCGGTCCCAGTTTACCCTTTCCATCAACGAGTACAATTTTAGAAAGTCTGCCCTTCTGAAGTTAAGGGTTCTTATGTTCCCCACTTGCCTTGCTATATTGTTATTTACGCTAAATGTGATCATCCTGTGATCGCTAGAGCCCAGGTTGTCCTGGACCCCTACCTCCGAGATTAGGTCTGGGTCATTAGTGATCAATAGATCCAGGATTGCGTTTTCTCTAGTAAGAGAGTCCACCAACTGTGACATGTAATTATCCTGTAAGGTTTCCGTAAATAGCCGGGCCTTCTGTGAGTGTGTAGTCCCCTCTTCCCAGTCAATGTCGGGATAATTGAAGTCCCCCAATATGATGACTGATCCTAGCTTTGCCACTTTACCCAAAAGTGCTAAGAATTCCTGCTCTACCTCCTCCCCTTGTTTAGGTGGCCTATAGCAAACCCCCACAATTACTTTCCCCTTTTCTCCTTCCCTATGGAGTTCTACCCATACGGATTCTAACTCCATACTCATCCCTTCCGTAATGTCACTCCTCTCTATCACCTTTACATTATTCTTGACGTAGAGACATACCCCTCCCCCTCTTTTTCCTATCCTGTCCTTCCGGTACACTGAATACCCTTGGATATTTGCCAGCCAGTCATGTGAGGGGTCGAACCAAGTCTCTGTTATTCCCACAAGGTCTATGTCCTCCTCATGTACTAACATTTCCAACTCAACCATTTTATTAGCTAGGCTCCTGGCATTAGCATATACCCCTCTTAGTTTTACGGAAGATAAACGTGATTGGTGGTTATGTTGATTCCTGTTTGGTCTGCGGTTCTCCCGCACAGACCTACCGATTGACGTTGTGGACCTACTGTCGCTGCTGACCCTACAACTGCCTTCAGTCCTTTGCTCCCTCCTAACTGACTCTACTTCTGAGCCCTCCCCCCCCGTCACCTAGTTTAAAAGCTCCTCCAACTTGGTGGCCATCTTTCTCCCCAAAAGAGCTGTACCATCCCCATTAAGGTGCAGCCCATCCTTACTAAAGAGCCGGTAGCCGACTGAGAAGTCAGCCCAGTTCTCCAGGAACCCAAACCCCTCCTTCCTACACCAATTCCTCAGCCACTTGTTAAGTTCCCTAATCTCCTTCTGCCTCTCCTGTGTGGCTCGAGGTACAGGCAGTATTTCAGAGAAAACCACCTTGGAGGTCCTTTTCCTCAATCTATTACCTAAGTCCCTGAAATCGTTCTTAAGTATCCTCCACCTACCTTTAACTTTGTCATTAGTGCCCACATGCACCATGACCGCTGGGTCATCCCCAGCCCCGCACAATAATCTGTCTGCCAGATCTGCGATGTGCCGAACGCAGGCGCCCGGTAAACAACAAACTGTTCGGTTCACGAGATCTTTTTTACAGATTGCACTCTCTGTCCTCTTGATAATTGAGTCCCCAACTACCACAACCTTTCTAACCTTTCCTGAGTTACGGCCCCCCTTCTTCCTGGAGCCGTCCCTCCCCTGGCAGCTGGGGGAGGGCGCATGCTCCAGCTCTGCCACCCCTGAGTTGATATCCCCCTCAACTCGGCAAATATGTTAGGGTCTATTAACTCAGGACTGGCCTCCCTGCCACTCATCCCACTACCCTTCCAAACAGTCACCCAGCTGCGTGCCTCTGCTGCTTGCGTCTCCTCCATTCCTCCCTCCTCTATGCTGGCCCCTGCCAGCGCCTGATGGGTAATGTCCAAGCTCCTTTCCAGGTCGTAGATGCGACGCAGTCTTGCCACTGTGTTCTCTAGATTCACGATGTGGGCTTCCAGAGCAACAAGTTGCTCACATCTCGCACAGCAGTATTCGTCCTTGATTGGTTCATCAAGAAACTCATACATGCCGCAAGAAGTGCACTGAGTGGCATCCCCAATCCTGTCGGACATTATTATTGCCCACTACTCTATGGGGATGATGTTAACGACCTGCTCTTCCTTACCTACACTACTTCTAACTTCCCCGGTACTAACCTGGGGTACCCACCAGTCGCTAATATACTAACCAGTCACTAAGATACTCACCAGTCGCAAGATAGCAACAGACGCAAAGATACTCACCAGTCGCAAAGATAGCACAGACGCAAAGATACTCACCAGTCGCAAAGATAGCACAGACGCAAAGATACTCACCAGTCGCAAAGATAGCACAGACGCAAGATACTCACCAGTCACAAAGATAGCACAGACGCAAAGATACTCACCAGTCGCAAAGATAGCACAGACGCAAAGATACTCACCAGTCGCAAGATACTCACCAGTCGCAAGATACTCAGATACTCACCAGCCGCAAAGATCCCCAGTCGCAAGATACTCACCAGCCGCAAAGATCACCAGTCGCAAGATACTCACCAGCTGCAAAGATCACCAGTCGCAAGATACTCACCAATCGCAAGAATCTCTCCAGTCGCAAGATACTCACCAGTCGCTAAGATACTCACGGTTGGTCAGTCGCCGAGCACCGTCAGTCAGTCGCAGAGCAGCGTCAGTCGCAGAGCACCGTCAGTCAGTCGCAGAGCACCGTCAGTCAGTCGCAGAGCGGTCTGTCAGTCGCAGGGCGGTCTGTCAGTCACAGAGCGGTCTGTCAGTCGCTGACGGTCGCAAGCAAGGTCAGTCAAACACAGATCCCTATGTGGTCAGTCAGTCAGTCACAGATCCCAATGTGGTCAGTCAGTCAGTCACAGATCCCAATGTGGTCAGTCAGTCACAGGTCTGACAGCCAGTCAGTCACAGGTTTGTCATTCAGTCAGACACAGGTCTGTCAGTCAGTCAGTCACAGGTCTGTCAGTCAGTCAGTCACAGGTCCCAAAGCACCGTCACACAGCTGCAGGGATACTCACCAGTCGCCGCTGCTCCTCCTCCCCTGCTTCCGGGATCACTCACCTCCTCAATACTTTGCGGTGCCCGTCCTCCGCCGCAGCTGCCGCAGATTTCAGTCCCGGTCCCTCTCTGTCCCGGTCCCGCCGCTCTCTGTCCCAGTCCCGCAGCTCTCTGTCCCGGTCCCCTGCATCCGCACCCGTGCCGGCTTCTGGTGACCTAGTGCGGCTTCCCCGCACGTGTCACCCGCGGCTCTCCTCCACGCTCTCCTCGCTGCTCGCAGTTGCTCCTCCCCCTCTGCTTCCAGGTCGCAAACCAAAATGGGTGGTCGCAAACCAAAATCATTTCCAGCTTGTCTGATTGGCTCACCAATTTTCCCAGAAGTCTGCACTAAGATACAAGTCAGATTTTTTGGCATCCCCTGCAACAAAAATGTCATTTTTGGTGAGATACTCCCAATAAGAACACATCTAAAGGTATGCAGGCCCACCAGCTTTCCTCATTAGAGCCCTGCATCTGCCACAGCTGATAGATAATTATGAAACCACTCCTATTAGACCCACTCAGCACAGAGGAACAAATAGTGATTTCTTCAGAATAACAAAAGGTAGGAATCTGTAACAAAGTTTGTTAAATTCCCTGCAATGTACAGAAATCACCCAGAGGGGAATGTTTTTTTTTTTAAAGGGGAGTTACACTTTAACCACTTGCCGACCGCCGCACGACTATCTACGGCGGCGGTCAGCCCCTCACAGGCAAAGTGACATAGGTCTACGTCGCTCGCCTGTGAGGGTTTAGGGAGCGAGCGCGCGCCGCCGGAGGCGCGCTCCCGCTCCCGCGTGGTCACGGACCCCCCCGCGCGTGTGACCGGCGGACCCGATCGCCGCCGGCCACTCTGCGATCGGCGGGGGAGAGGGAGAAAGTCAGGCAGCTTGTGTAAACAAGCTGCCTGTCATTCTCCTCTCTGTATGAGAGATGATCACATGGATCTACTATGTAGATCCATTGATCACTCTGCATACAGTTGAAGCCACAGCCAATCACAGTTAGAAGCACGCCCCTAGGGACACACACAGCCCCTCCCTCTCAAATAAAGTTAACCCCTTCACTACCAGTGTATTTTTACAGTAACAGTGCATATATATAGCACTGATTACTGTAGAAATGTCACTGGTAACCCCAAAAGTGTCAAAAATGTCAGTCAAGGGTCCGATCTGTCCGCCGCAATGTCGCAGTACCGCAAAAAAAATCGCAGATCGCCGCCATTACGCGTTAAAAAAAAAAACAACAAAAATGACAAAAATCTTTCCCTTTGTTAGTAAACGCAATAACTTTTGCGCAAACCAATCAAAATACGCTTTTTGCGATTTTTTTTTACCAAACATAGGTAGCATAAAACAAATTGGCCGAAAATATTAAAAAAGTTTGATTTTTACATTTTTTTTGTGGGAATTTCATATAAAAAAAAGGGAAAAATATTGCTATTTTTGCAAAATTGACGCTGTTTTTTTGTTTATAGCGCGTGATCAAAAAATCGCACAGGTGATCAAATACCGCCAAAAGAAAGCTCTGTTTGTGGGAAAAAAAGGACGCCAAATTCGTTTAGGTACAGCGTCGCACGACTGCGCAATTGTCCGTTAAAGTCACGCAGTGCCGAATCGCAAAATACCCTCTGGTCGTTTAGCAGCCAAATCCTCCGGGGCTTAAGTGGTTAACTAAACCCATTCGATTTTAGTCGACTAAAATGTAGGAGATTTTAGTCTACTAAAATGTACCAGAGATTTAAGTAGACTAAAATCTGACTAAAATTAGATTACTAAAATACAACTAAAACCTATATGGAATTTTATAGAACGAAGGAGTGAAGGTATACCACAACCCACGGACTCTAATTGAGCCCCAAAGAGACCGTCTAGCGGGGGTGGTAAACCCAGGAGTGGGATTTTGAAGGTGGAGCTTGCTGGATGTATGATAGATAAATAATAAATCAAACAACAATGTAAAATATGAAAGTTTTATTACAATATCTTCATAAAAACAAATCACAATGCGTGATAGTAAATCAGTGCATAAAGATACAAGATATACAAGGAACCATAGTTGTGTAAGTGGGGCCACTTATGTCCGACATGTTTCGCCAGCAGGCTTCCTCTGGGACATTACAAGCTGGTGACCTCAACACAGGTTCTAAATGTAAACAGCGTAAAGTAAGTTAAACATAATAGTTGCAACATTATATAATTATTGATGTATTTGGATTGAGGCTCACCAAAATTTGTATCTGAAACATTGCACATGTATCCATATACCAGGGATCTCTGCCGTGTATCCAAAGGTGGGTTGTGAACCCTGGACAGAAAGTCCAGCCAGGTCTAACCTCACTAAATTGATTTCTTGGCGCAGGCGCGGTTAGGACCGCAAAATGGCGCCCGCACCGGAAGTGATCAGTTGGAGGTCACGAGGTACCTCATCACTTCCGGTGGGACCGCGCATATAAATGTCGAACACAGCGTGGTACAAACAGGTCACGACTACAGTGGCGCTGTTTTTGATACCACCTGATTACAGCGTACAAGGTAAGCCTCTTGCCATATGGATCTTTCGACCGCACGGCTCTTTTTGGGATTCTTTTTCTTTCACACGCTATTTTACAATTCTTATTCTCCACGAGGTATTTCCAACATCTAGACGTGGTTCTCCGGGTATTATATGCTCTGTGTTCATTTCCTGAGCGTTCCTCTATGCACCCATGCTTTAGGACACTTATTTCCTTAACTGCTCGTTGCACTTATCTTCTTAAGGCACTATTTCACACAATGTTATGTGATATCTATCTGCACTGGGTGCCGCTTTCGGCATGAACTGTTCTCATATACTTAATATTGGCACTTACTTTGCTTCTCTCCCCAAGTATACACTGGAATCAATGCAATTTCTGGTCATGGTTTCTTTTGCTCTCCTTGTCCTCTTGTCACTTTTCTTTTCATCACTTTTTCCATCACAATTCAGGGCTTGCTGTCGGGGACCCATTCTTTGGCACTTTTAGGCCTTTTTCCCAATTATTTGTCAGGTTGGGATTATTAGTGATGAGCCTCTTTTTACTATTATTGATCCTTTTAGATATGCTGTGAATCGACATAGCCCGGCCCGGTCCTTATCAATTTAGTGAGGTTAGACCTGGCTGGACTTTCTGTCCAGGGTTCACAACCCACCTTTGGATACACGGCGGAGATCCCTGGTATATGGATACATGTGCAATGTTTCAGATACAAATTTTGGTGAGCCTCAATCCAAATACATCAATAATTATATAATGTTGCAACTATTATGTTTAACTTACTTTACACTGTTTACATTTAGAACCTGTGTTGAGGTCACCAGCTTGTAATGTCCCAGAGGAAGCCTGCTGGCGAAACATGTCGGACATAAGTGGCCCCACTTACACAACTATGGTTCCTTGTATATCTTGTATCTTTATGCACTGATTTACTATCACGCATTGTGATTTGTTTTTATGAAGATATTGTAATAAAACTTTCATATTTTACATTGTTGTTTGATTTATTATTTATCCATCATACATCCAGCAAGCTCCACCTTCAAAATCCCACTCCTGGATTTACCACCCCCGCTAGACGGTCTCTTTGGGGCTCAATTAGAGTCCGTGGGTTGTGGTATACCTTCACTCCTTCGTTCTATGTTATATACAGGGATGTGGTGTATGCTTGCTGGGTTTATTGGCAATTCAGGCTTGGCGCTCCTTCTACCTATATGGAATTTTAGTCAAAAGACTATGACTAAAATGTAATCAAAATTCAATGTAAAAATTAACACTAATTGATAGAGCGCCAATGCTGCATTATCCGAGGCTGGCCACCACCCGAAGAAAGGACTAAGTGCACCATGTGACCTGCCAGAAGATATTAGATAAAAAAACATAAAATACTATTGGGGGCAGTCTTACTTATGAAAGATTTCAATTCTCCCTCTTATTTGTTTTGACTGAGCCTACCTTTTTAACTTGTGACACTCACCTGAAATCTGACAGTTGCTGGCCTGTAAGCTATACACTGACAGGTCTCAGGGTAAGAAGCAGCAGAACGACTGAGCTGTATGTGATGGACTTTTGACACATTGGCTGGGCAGAGAGTGGCAGGCAGCAGCAGGGGGCTGAGCTGTGTCAATAACAGGCAAGCAGCGAGCAAAACAATACTCACCAATATCACTTGTGGTCAAGGCTGGGACAAGGTGTGGGCAAGAGGGGAAGCAGCCCTGGGCACTGTGGTATCATGTAAGATGGGGTGGGGGGGGGGGGCATTATGAGGAGATTTTGGGGGAGGGAATTTTTGTTTGATGGGGGAACTTTTGGGGCATCAGGGGGTAAAAATTGTTCTAGGAGGAGAAATTTGGTGTGTGCAAGGAAAGGTGATTTGGGGATATTTCTGTTGGGAGGGGGATGGGGGAAGAGGATATGTGCTAGAAGGGGGGATTTGAGGTGTTTGTGCTAGAAGAGGTGAGGAGAGGTGTGGTAGAGGGGATTGGTGCTAGGATGCTATTTTTGGGGGGGGGGGAGGGGGGATTTGTGCTAGTAGGAATGATCGGGGCATATTTGTGCTAGTAGGGGAAATATAGGGGGGGGGGGGGATTTGTGCTAGGAGGGGAGATTAATGCTGGTAAGGGGGAATTGGAGTGTGAGGAGAGGATGTGTACTCAGAGGGGAAACTTAAAGGGGTAAAGGAATTGTCCTGGGAGGAGTGATTTTTTTTTTTTTTTTTTTTTTGTGGAGCTGATTTTTGCTGGGGGAGATTTGAAGAGAGAGAGAAAATTTGAGCTGGGATGGTGGATGGGAGGGGGCACATTTTTTTTCTGGGAGGGGGGATTTCAGCAGGGTGGAAGATTTGTCCTTGGAGAAATTTACGCTTAGGGTCTAAGAATGCTGACACATAGGGGTTTATTTACTAAAGCTGGAGAGTGCAAAATCAGGCTCACTTATGCATTGAAACCAAACAGCTTGTTCAATGAAGCTTTGGCAATAAAACCTGGAAGCTGATTGGTTTCTCTGCAGAAGTCAGCCTGATTTTGCACTCTCCAGCTTTAGTAAATAAACCCCATAATGTTTATATTTTATGGGTGTGTGTGTGTGTGGGGGGGGGGGGGTCAGTTTGGCATGCTCGCCCTGGGCTCTAGATGACCGTGTCCTCGCACTGCTTGTGGTCTCCCTATGCCATGGGTGTCAACCCAAATTTAATCGTGGGCCGCATCAGCATTATAATTGCCCTCAAAAGGGCCAGTTGTATCTGTAAAACTAGATGTTCAGAGCATTCCCTACCCTTACATAAGACATCAAGAGCCTCCCCACCATCAGAAGTTGAGTCCCCCACCCTCCGTTACATCACAGTGCACCCCCCTTACCTTGTGCCGCTGCTGGTAAGAAGCTGGAGGCATTGCTGGAAAGCAGAAAGTACAGGGTATGGAGGAGTACCAGAGGAGGGCTGAAGCTCTCCTGCAGCTGCAGGAGAGCTGTGAGGGCCACATAAAATAACCCGGAGGGCCAGATTCTGCCCGCGGGCCTGGTGTTTGACACATGTGCCCTACGCTATAGCTAAACGTTTTCTCCCTTTACTGACTTCACATGCCTGGTTCTGCACTTTGCCTTGGTGTGTAAGGGATCATGATGGTAGAGGAGCAGGGCTTTGCATCCCCATGTCAGAGGTGCCCCTTGATGACTGGTGATCTGATTACTGGTGGGAAGATTTAAGAAGCAGCAGGTCAGGTAAAGGAAGACCAGATCCATGGAGTAAATAACACAGTAGCAGGGAGATGCATGCAGTACAGTTTCTCAGGTACAGACTCCTCTCCAGCAAGCAGTAAAGTAGTGCCATCACCAAATCTCTCCCCAGTCCTGTTAGACTAGCAGTCACAGTCCCTCTCCTACAGCATACATGCAGGTGTGGGGCTGTAGGAAGAGGAGTGCCTAAGCACATGAAATTCACTGCTATTTTATAGGAGGAATTGAGGAAAAAGGTAAATCTTAGAAGGTATTGCACAGGCACATTTCTAGGTGTTTCCTATAACAGCATTATTTTCACTTTTTGAGTTCAGGTTCACTTTAAAGCGGTCTTAAACTCTAGAATATTTTTTACTGGGCCTTCTGCAGGTTTTCGCTATAATGTGTTGGTATGCACCGCATACCAGCACATTACAACAGGCTTGCCCTTAAAACAGATCCTTCCGGTGCTGAGCTGTCACTGCTCCTAGAACTCCCATCTTCGCCTGGTCTTCCTTCCAGGTTCGAGCTCTCTGGCCTTTTGAATAGCTGGGTCGCGGTGAAGTCGCTCCTACCACAATTTGCGGCGCCCCCTGCAATCACGGCAGACCTGCAGTGCCTTGAATGAAGAGCGTACTGCGGATGCGCCAGTGACTTCACTTGCTGGAGCCAACGTGAATATCTACTAAACAGCGCAAGTCTAGGCCATTTCCAGGGTACAGGTGGGATTAATAACAAGCTTGCTTACCTGTAAGGCAAAGTTTAAAATTAGAGTTCAATACCACTTTAAGAAGTAGATCAAACTGAATAAATATTTAAAATAGGAAAAAAGTTAATCAGTTGTACTGAGAAACCCGTTTGTAAGTAGAAGACTGAATTACATTGTGTCAACATGTTATTTGTTACCATTTTTAGATGTGAATGAATGTTTTATTATCTCTAAAGAAAGAATTCTTAAGCCCAGATTCCAATATTACATTTTGATCCCCCCAGCTATGCACAGAGAAAGGGAGATTAGTGTTCTGCTAAGACTTTGTGCTGAAAATGGAATGTGTTCAATGTGCAGTTTGTGAATTTTCTATTTCTGGGATGATAAACTGATTTTATCAATTGTTATCTAATGTCATTCATTGGGAAAAAAAAAAAAAAAACTTTTGTAATTTGGCCAAAAAAAAAAAAAAAAAATGTAAAGTTTCACTTGACTTAAACCTTGTGGATTTTGCCTTGTTCAGACATCTTCCTGCTTATTCACAAGTCTACACTATAACCCTCTCCCCTTCTGGATCCAGTTTTACATTTTTTGTTAAAGCTAGCCTACAATGGTTTCATTTTCTAGAGTTTATAAAAAGTTACTTAGTTAGTCAGGTTGAAAAAAGACACAAGTCCATCTGGCTCAACCAATGAAAAACAAAAAACAGTAAAGAAAACCCAACCATACAATCCCATACACGCAATCCTATTCCCGCAGTTGATCCAGAGAAAGGCGAAAAACCCCAGCAATGCATGATCCAATTAGTTACAGCAGGCCAGAACCACCTCTGGAGGGAGTCTATTCCTCATTTTCACAGCTCTTACGGTGAAGAAACCTTTCCATATTTGGTAGGGATGCACCGAAATAAAAATTTTGGGGCGAAATCGAAACCGAAAATGCAGGATGCCCTTGGCCGAAAACCGAAACCGAAAATGACTTTTTCCCCCAAAAAAATTTAAAATGGATAGAACAGGGGCATACACCAAAAACAGGCAGCGACGTACACCTGTCACCAACCAGTGGCAGTTAATTAACCCCTTTGTGCTGCATTAGTGCAACCAGTATCAGTGCAACCAGTGTTAATTAACACTGATACTGGTTGCACTAATGCAGCA
Source organism: Pelophylax lessonae (assembly GCF_965119305.1). Classification (NCBI taxonomy): domain Eukaryota; kingdom Metazoa; phylum Chordata; class Amphibia; order Anura; family Ranidae; genus Pelophylax; species Pelophylax lessonae. The sequence continues at coordinate 102,198,297 of NC_138769.1, forward strand.
CAAAGGGGTTAATTACCTGCCACTGGTCGGTCACTAATAGATGAACATACATAAACCTCATGCTGCATAATACAAATACTATTGGTATTTAAATTAACCTCTTGCCAACCCATCACAGTACATATACAGGTGTACGTCGCTGCCTGTTTTTGGGGGAAAAAGTCATTTTCGGTTTCGGTTTTCGGCCAAGGGCATCCAGCAGTGACCAGCAGTGACAATACAATTAACCCCCTCATGCTGCATAATACAAATACCATTGGTAAGCTGCCTCAGCTCTTCCCCCCCCCCCCCCACTGCCTCAGCGTCCCCCTCGGCAGTACACCCTCCCCCCCCTCTGGCTCAGCGTCCCTCCTCGGGTGTCCTTCATTCAAAAGTCCCGCCTCTGGCCGGCGGCCCGCCTCCCGGTGATGTCACTACTACTACGATCTGTGTTGAATGAAGTGACATACCGGGCGGGAGGGCGGGGCGAGCGGCCGCTATAGATAGAACTATGTGATCCTTCCCTGTCAGCTCAGCGGGACTGTGTGTGAATGAGAAGTGACCTGACACCGGGCGGGGGGGCGGGGGGAGCGGCCGCTAATAACTATAACTATGTGAGCTTCACTGCACTGTCAGCGGAGATACATGCCTGACAGTGAAGTGAAGCTCACATAGTTATAGTTATTAGCGGCCGCTCCCCCCGCCCGGTGTCAGGTCACTTCTCATTCACACACAGTCCCGCTGAGCTGACAGGGATGGATCACATAGTTCTATCTATAGCGGCCGCTCGCCCCTCCCCCCCTCCTGGTATGTCCATTCATGCACACATCTAGTAGTAGGGACGTCATTGAGAGGCGGGCGGCCGGCCAGAGGCGGGACTTTTAAAACCTGCCCTGCGCTGCGCCCTCCTCCTTCCTCGCGGCGGCCATTATTTTCGGCAATGTTAACCCATTATCAGCCGAAATGGGATAGGCTCATTTTCGGCCGATAATTTCGGTGGCCGAAATTTCGGTGCATCCCTAATATTTGGAGATGAAATCTTTTTTTTTCCTCTAGACGTAAAGAGTGCCCCCTTGTCCTCTGTGTTGACCTTAAAGTGAGTAACTCAACACCAAGTTCACTATATGGGCCCCTTATGTATTTATATATATATGTTAATCATATCCCTCCTTACTCTCCTCTTCTCAAGTGAGAATAAATTTAGTTCCTCTAATCCAGGAACTCCCAAACTACAGTCCTGCAGCTGTTGCAGAACTACACATCCCATGAGGCATTGTAAAACTCTGACATTCACACACATGACTAGGCATGATGGGAATTGTAATTCCTGAACAACTGGAGGCCCATAGTTTGGGAATCCCTGCTCTAATCTATCCTCATAGCTGAGCTCCTCAATGCCTCTTATCAGTTTGGTTGCCCTTCTCTGCACTTTCTCCAGTTCCCTGATATCCTGTTTGTGAACTGGGGCCCAAAACTGAACTGCATATTCCAGATGAGGTCTTACTAATGATTTGTACAGGGACAAAATGATATCTCTCTCTCTGGAGTCTATGCCCCTGGTAATACAAGAAAGGACTTTACTTGCTGTGGAAACCGCAGCTTGGCATTGCATGCTATTATTAAGCTTAGGATCTACCAGAACCCCCAGATCCTTCTCCGCTATGGATTCCCCCAGTTCTGCTCCACCTAGTAAAGTCTAAGTATACATGTAAATGGTTACCTATCCCATGGGATTTATCCTATTTAACTGTTAACTGGGAATGTACAATTTATATTTTTTACCCATCCATAACAATAAAGGGTAAACTCTTAAATTATTCTGTATCTCAAAAAAATATTTTGAGGCTAGGTTCAGACATTTCCCGTGTGATTTTTCCCCTCAATTTTCACTGTGAATTTCTTAAGCAGCTGTTCAGCGGTTCAGCTGCGATTTTAGATGGAGTTCAAATGCAAATTTTTCAAGCCAGGGGTCACTGTCGTCTTCAACATTAAGTGGTTGTTAAGGAGCAGGCCAAGAAGCCAGCCGCCACATCCTTAACAACAGACAGCTGAATGTAAAAAAAAAACATTGCCGGCAATAACAAATAGTGAAAAAAAAATGACGTGGGGTCCCCTCCAATCCATACCAGGCTCTTTCTTGTCTGGTAAGGATTTTAGGGGAACTACATGCCAAACCTTTTTTTAAAAATGGTGTGGGGTCCCCACTCAAACCATACCAGATCCTTAGGTCTGGTATAGGTTTTGAGGGGAACCCCCCACGCCAAAATTAAAAATTAAATGGCATGGGGTCCCCCCCCAAATCCATACCAGACCCTCTGGTATGGGCATGCAGCCTGGCATGCCAGAAAAGGGGGGAGGGGAGCAAGCATACCAGGCCACTTGCCCTCAACATGGGGGGGGGGGTCTTTGGAGCAGGGGGGCTGTGAACCGCACACAGTGCTAAAAAAGAAATCACAGGACTCATTTTAACTGCACTGCACATATGTGAACTGGCTCCATAGAAAGCAGGTTTAATTCCCATGTCATGCGAATCTGCTGCAGTTTAAAATTGATCCAATTTGCATATATGTCAACGGAGTCTAAAGGGGAACTAAACTCAAACAAACAACAGTTTCTTATATTGTCACTCCCCCCACCCCCATACACAAATGATAATTAAACGCTTTCTTTTCTTTTCTTTTTTTTTTTTTTATTAATTTTTATTAAGTTATTGCAAAGAAAATACAGGGTAAGGAAAACAATGCATATAAAACACCACAAAACCATTACACAGAATATCCTGCAAGGTAAAAGGATAACTGGATGGATCAAATAAAACTAGGGGGGGGGAGGGAAAAAGGGTGAAGGGGGGGCAATGAAGGTGAAGGAGAAGAGGCGCTCACATAGGTCTATGTAGTTAATAGGCAACTCGAGGGATCACGATAAACGAAGGAACGTTTGAAGGAGTCCAAAGTTTGGTTTGGAAGAACAGATTCAATGAAGGCAGACCAACGTTTACTGAAACGTTTATAGGACGGAGGATGATTAAAGTCCGTAAAAACACAAACAAAAAAATTAGGACTTTATATGAGATCAACTGGACCTGTAACATGTATTTATTGAATACACGCTGGACCATAATTGATGAATACATACAGAGAGATGACATACAACATTACATATTGAATATAGGTAAATACAATACAACAGGGATCAAACAAGGTCTCCAAGAGGTATGACAAATTCAATATGGCATCATGTCTCTGTAGACTCGCGGTCTCTAAAGATATCAAAATGTAAAACAACTGAGTTATTGTAGGCTCTACGCGTTTCATGGACCTCCGTCCATTCGTCAGGAGCTTATATATTTAATAATATCTGAAATTAAAAGTAAAAATTGTATTGAGATAACTTGTTTACAAGAGATTTAAGTCTAAAAAATCTGATAAAAGGTGTGTGGGTTATCACTACCTTAAGTATTGTAATCTGCCAAAACACATCCAGTGCTGGAACAAGAGAACCATAGCCGAACCGGAGAACACTCAACCGGGGCTGAGGCGCGGACACAACCACTCGCATCCAAAAAAGAGACAGCCAGCAAAAGGGAAGAGACCACATATAGAGTGGGGGTAAATAATAAGCGGCACCCCCCAAAAAAAAGGGGGGGGGAATGATGAAGGCAAACTGGGACCAATGAGATCTAGAAGTATAAAAGTAAATATGTAAAATAATTAAAATGATAAGATACTCAAAATAAGATTAAAGTCTGTATAGAGCTTTTCCTTATGGATCAGTTGAGTGAGATCCTGCATGAGTTGGGGAATGAAGGGGCAAGATGACGAAGTCCAGTGTCGTAGAATAAGTCCCTGAGCTGTGAGGAGGCAAAGAAGAATCCAGTCCTTGGGGTAGGACTGAGACAGTAGAGAGTAGGTCAGAAGCTGTTTGTCCCAATATCCGAAAATCAGTAAAAACGGGTCCTTTGGAAGGTGTAGCAGTGTGACACTATGGATGAAGGACACAACTTGATCCCAGAAGGCTGATATAAAGGAGCAAGACCAAAAACGGTGAGTGAGAGTGGATCTCAAGGTTTTGCAATGTGGACACAGTGCCAAGTCCGGGTATTAAATGCTTTCTAATGTTTACCTAGGGGTAGCTTGCGGTGCTGAAAGACCGCACTTCCCATTTTTCCCAAGGCCTGGCTCCGCTACCTCCTAGGAATGCTACATCACAGCTATCCCAAGAGGCAGTGGCTTACTAAGACACAACTTTGTGGCGCATGCATAGCAGATTTGCGTACATGCACATAAATGCCATTGGTCGCTATATTGCGCATCCACCAGAAGGCATTGATGGAAATGAACAGAAATCCACCATACATACACAGATGTGCAGCCAATTTCTTTTACCGCCCAAATGCGCATACGTGTTTTTTATATGGGGGTAAATCAGGGGCTTAGTCCTGCTTTAAATAGTTTCAATAGTGCAGTGTTCACTCCAATAAAAATGTTCTTAAGGCTCCGTTCACATGTAGGCGTTTTGGGGAGTTTTTCTGCTCTAGGATCAGCTCTCAAAACGCCCAACAAGACAAATCCTATTCATTTCAATGGCATTTTGACGCTGTGAGCAAAACGCCCAACGCTCAAGTACATGAGCTTCTTTTTGGGCAGATTACAGGCGTTTTCCATTGGTCTCTATTCAATCTAAAAACGCCTGCACAAAAATCGCGGTAAAAATCGTGGTAAAATCGCGGTAAAAAAACCGTACGAAAACGCTACGCTCAGGTGTGAATGTAGCCTAAGGAGATAAAGAATAAACTATCCCACACACACATAATGACTGCTCTATCATGCCATGCTTAGACAGCTGCATGCAGTGTTTCAGCTAGAGAGAGATAGTCTGATGGCAAACACCTTCTGCCGTAATAAAACCATTGTTTTCTGTGAATCCTGTGTCATGAGTGCAATCTTTATTAAATATTTGTAAAACAAAAGATTTTATATAAAAAAAATTACAAAACATCAATTTTTAAAGAATATACATTAAAAAAAGCAAAACATTAAAACAAAGCAAACCCGAAAAACAGGGGCATCCAAATGCAGGATCCCTTTACTCAGCCTCTTATCAATCTTACAAGGATTCCCCTCTACTTCCTGCCCTGGTGACAACGAAGACAGAAAATAAGGGTAAATCCCCAACAGCAACACAAACAGAAATAAAAACAATTTTTTTAATAGAGCTCAGGAAAGACTAGAGCCTTCACTATGACAGAAAGTACAGGAAAACAGATCTTCAGATAGCAATAAAGACCTGGCAGAGGATCCAACCCTTCCCTACTCTCTTCAACATTAAAAAAAGTTACGGAGATAAATGTGCAGTCAGATAGACTTTGTACTAACAACTTTCATTTTAGGCCTCATGCACCCTGGGCATACAAAAATGCTGCTTATACAGGCTTTTGGTTTTCCTTCAACCTGTACAAGCAACTCTATGTTAGCTTATGGGGTTGATTTACTAAAGGCAAATAGACTGTGCACTTTGCAAAGTGCAGTTACAGTAAATGAGCAGAAGCTCTGTTGACTCTGTTCCTCCCTTCTGAGTCACCCCTTGTCTCTGTCCTCCTACCCACCTCAGATCACTGTCCCTTGGTTCCACCCCTTACCCACCTCCCAGTACTACCCCTTTTTGAGAATACAGAACCAAGTACCATTTTGTGGTTCTAAGTAATTGTTATGGAATTTGTGTATGATAACAAGACAGACAGTAAAATATATCTGCCAGCAACAATAGATCCCGGCCAGCAACACTAGAACCTTTTTAGCAACATAGGACCCCCCCACAACAATAGCCCCCCCCACCAAAAGATCCCCCAGCCAACAATAGACCCCCCCCCCCACCAATAATGGGCCCCCTACAACAAAATACCAACCAAGCATTAATAGACCCCCAGCAGCAACAACAGATCTCCCAGAACCCAGCATCAATAGACCCTCCAGCAGTCAGCATCAGTAGACCTCTCCCTTAACAGTAGATTCCTCCCAGCAATATAGGACCCCCCACCCCGCAACAACAGACCCCAATGTAAAAATAGATCCTCTTCGGTGATAATAGATCCCCACAGCAGCCAGCATCAGTAGACCCTCCAACATGCCCTAGCACCCCTTGACATTGTATACATTTTCAGTACCAGAGAAGCGGTGTTCCCCCGCGTTCCCCCTGGAAAAAAAGCCCTGAGTCTATGTGAGGAAGCCTGTGCTGAGGGGTTTGCCTGTTACTCAACTCTGCCAGCACAGAGCACTACAACCTGAGACAAGGATCCACTGTTTTCACAGAGAAAAAAGACATTTTCTACCAAAAATATCACAAATTAACCATGCAGGGATGCAGGGTATATAAAGATATACAAAAGATGTGAGACTTTAATTGTGCTTTAACTTTGGTGGTAAAGTTATTATTCCAGCATTGAATGACCATACAGTATAGTTACTAGGGATGGATAGAATGGAGATTTCACTGCACTGGAATAATTGAGAAAGGTAAAATTAAGGTGCTGTTCAATGATGCATTGGGGTTGATTTACTAAAAGCAAATAGGCTGTTCACTTTGCAAAGTGCAGTTGCACTCATCAAGTGCAGTTGCCCCAGAGCTTATTAAATGAGGTAAAGCTTCACTTTTCAAGGAATACCCAATCACATGTAAGGAAAAAAGCATTTTTTTCTTGCACCTGATTGGATGATGGAAGTCAGCAGAGCCTCTGCTCATTTACTAAGCTCTGGAGCAACTGCACTTGCAGAGCATAACTGCACTTTGCAAAGTGCACCGTCTATTTGGCTTTATCAACCCCATTGTGTGTTGTGTGGTGCACTGTGTTGATTAAAATGTAAGGAAACCACCAGAGAAATAAAAAAAAAAATAACTGGCCCCACTGCAGGTTAACCACTTTAGGACCGGAGGATTTTCCCACTTTACGTCCAGGCCACTTTTTGCAACTTGGCACTGTGCAACTTTAACTGACAATTGCGCGGTCATGCAACGCCGTACCCAAACTAAATTTACGTCCTTTTTTTCCCACAAACAGAGCTTTCTTTTGGTGGTATTTGATCATCTTTTCATCTGCGCTTTTAATTTTTTGCGATATTAATTAAAAAAAAGAGACAATTTTGAAAAAATAACAATATTTTTCTACTTTGACAGTTAAAAAATATCCAATATATTCAATTTTTGTCATAATTTAGGCTAAAATGTATTTAGCTACATGTTTTTGACAAAAAAATTCTCAACGAGCGTATTTTTAACCGCTTCAAGACCGGAAGATTTTACCCCATTCCTGACCAGGCCATATTTTGCGATTCGGCACTGCGTTAATTTAACTGACAATTGCATGGTCCTGCAAAGCTGTACCCAAATTAAATTTATGTCCTTTTTTCCCCACAAATAGAGCTTTCTTTTTGTGGTATTTGATCACCTGTGCGATTTTTACTTTTTGCACTATAAACAAAAAAAGAGCGACAATTTTGAAAAAATAACAATATATTTTTATATGAAATTCCCCCCCAAAAAAATGTAAAAATCTAAATTTTTTAACATTTTAGGCCAATTTGTTTTCTGCTACATATGTTTGGTAAAAAAAAATTGCAATAAGCGTATTTTGATTGGTTTGCGCAAAAGTTATCGCAGCTACTAACTACGGAAAATTTATGTCATTTTTATTGTTTTTTTTTTTAACTAGTAATGGCGGCGATCTGCGATTTCTTTTGCTGGAGAGCGACATTGCGGCGGACAGATCGGACCCCTAACTGTCATTTTTTACATTTTTGGGGGTACCAGTGACATTACTACAGTAATCTACTGTAATAATGACACTGGCAGGGAAGAGGTTAACTTTATTGGTGATCAAGGGGTTAATGTATGCCTGGTGCTTACTGACGTGTGTGGGGGGAGGGGACTGTGTGACACAGGCACAGATCGCAGGTTCAGCTATGCTGAATCCTGTAATCTGTCCCTGCCTGTCACATAGGAGATTTGTGTAAACAAAGCGGGCGGAACTCTTCACGCGATCCCCGACGATCGGGGAAGAGCGGCGGTGATTACCGCCTATCCTCCCCTGGCCCGACTCCCGCTGTGTCTGAATACAGCGGGAGTGAGCCTCCGGCGGCGCGCGCGTGCCGCCCACAAGGGGAGGAGTCGATAACAAGCCACTTTGCCGCAGTACGCTCTGTGTGAGCGGTCGGCAAGTGGTTAAAGTAATAATGTACTAGTATGCACCGTATACTAGCACATTGTGACAGATTTATGTGTACATGGAGCCCTCCAGCCCAGCGCTGTCATGGCTCCCTGGCGCTTCTATCTTCACCCGCTCTTCCTTCCAGGTTTGAGGACTCCGGCTCTATGAATGGCCGGGACCGTGATGATGTCACTCCTGCGCATGCACGCTGGAGCTCTGGCTCCAGCACAAAGCTCTGAAGTTCCGCTACAGGTATGCCGTCCCTTCAGAGCAGATGTGTCTGTGAGGTCACCGACTGCATGCTGTAAGAATATCTCCTAAACAGTGCAAGTTTAGGAGATATTCACGGTACCTACAGGTATATAGGCTTACCTGTAGGTGCCAGTCATAAAGTGGACTTTACTTCCACTTTAAAGCAGATCTTCACCCCTTTTCTAATGTTCCTCTTTCCTGCCTTCTTCCCCCTCCCTATTACGCAATTGCAAAAAAAATGTTTTTAAAAAATAAATACCTTTATTTTAACCACTTGCCGACTGCCCGCGGGCTTTTTACTGTGGCAGGGCTGCATCCAGTCACGTAGTACTACCTGACTGGAGTGCATGTGGTTTGGGCAATGCTCGCGCACCGCCGGAGCCGCGCTCCCGCTGTGTTTAGATCGTCCAGGAAACGGAGAGAAGACCCGCCTGCTTATGTAAACAAAGCAGGCGGATCTTCTGTCAGACAGGCAGGGACAGATCAGCAGTTTCAGCTAAGCTGAAACTGAGATCTGTCTGTGCCTGTCACAGAACACCCCCCCCCCCCCCCCACACACACACACAGTAAGTAAGCACATAGGTATACACAGTGCTTTAACTGGGCCGGTACGCCCCGGTACTCAGTACCGCCACTTCTGCAGAACGCAGTAGAGAGTACAGCCACCTCTCCCTGCGCCCAGAACGTAATTTTAACGTACCGGTACGCAGGGCCGATCCATCATCCACTGACGAAAAGGGGGGGGGCTCTGCAGACACAACAAGATGCCGACCGCTGACAGAGCCTCTGCTGTGTCCCTCCCTGCTCCCTGTCACAAACACTGACCGTGACGTCATACGCCCGGCCTGCGCGGCAGTGCTCCATCCCCCACCCCCTCCAGCAGAGCGTGGTGTAGTGTGAGTCTGACTGAGACTCCTGACTGACTCCTACCTGCGTCTGCCGACTCCGCTCCGGAGAATAAAGCCTGGCTGCTGCTCCTTGAAGGACACCTCACAGTGCCCCAGGGCCCTAGCTGCCTGGCCTGCCACCACAGTACCTGCCACCTGCCTGGCCTGCCACCACAGAACCTGCCCCCTGCCACCACAGAACCTGCCACCTGCCTGGCCTGCCACCACAGAACCTGCCACCTGCCTGGCCTGCCACCACAGAACCTGCCACCTGCCTGGCCTGCCACCACAGAACCTGCCACCACAGAACCTGCCACCTGCCACCACAGAACCTGCCACCTGCCTGGCCTGCCACCACAGAACCTGCCACCTGCCTGGCCTGCCACCACAGAACCTGCCACCTGCCTGGCCTGCCACCACAGAACCTGCCACCTGCCTGGCCTGCCACCACAGAACCTGCCACAACAGAACCTGCCTGGCCCTCCACCACAGAACCTGCCACCTGCCTGGCCTGCCACCACAGAACCTGCCACCTGCCACCACAGAACCTGCCACCTGCCTGGCCTGCCACCACAGAACCTGCCACCTGCCTGGCCTGCCACCACAGAACCTGCCACCACAGAACCTGCCACCTGCCTGGCCTGCCACCACAGAACCTGCCACCTGCCTGGCCTGCCACCACAGAACCTGCCACCTGCCTGGCCTGCCACCACAGAACCTGCCACCTGCCTGGCCTGCCACCACAGAACCTGCCACAACAGAACCTGCCTGGCCTGCCACCACAGAACCTGCCACCTGCCTGGCCTGCCACCACAGAACCTGCCACCTGCCACCACAGAACCTGCCACCTGCCTGGCCTGCCACCACAGAACCTGCCACCTGCCTGGCCTGCCACCACAGAACCTGCCACCACAGAACCTGCCTGGCCTGCCACCTGCCACCACAGAACCTGCCACCTGCCTGGCCTGCCACCACAGCACCTGCCTGGCCTGCCGTGCCATCCTTCCTGCCACCAGCACAACACATCAGGTGAGTTACCATTACCATTACCACCAGGCCCAAAATATCCTGGCTTCGTGCCGGTTCACACTAGTGCAGCTGCGGAGATCACATGTAATTTGGATCGCACTGCTCCTTCATTGCATGCGATCGGATGTGCAGTGCGAATTCAGCCATACACTTTGTATGGCTGAAATTCGCACTGCACCCGCACAAAAGACGCGCAGGACCCTTTTTTACAGCCGCATCAGGATCGGATCGCACAGTGGTTCACACTTGTGCAATCCGATCCTGTGCGAACTGTCAGAACGCATTGCGATATGCGATCAAACTGGGGGTGTCAACATTTAATTGACACCCCCTGCATATCGCATATGGCAGTGTGAACTGCCAGGGGTGCGGGAACAGGCTGCGAATTCGCAGCCTTCCCGCATCGCACAAGTGTGACCCGGCACTAAATTTATAGGCTATAAAATAGTACTGGCACCTCTTTTGGGCCACTTAAAGCACTGGGTATACATTTAACCCCTTTGATCACTCCCAGTATTAACCCCTTCCCTGCCAGTGTCATTTATTCAGTAACAGTGCATATTTTTTAGCACTGAATACTGTATTAATGTCACTGGTCCCCAAAAAGTGTCAAAAATGTCCGCCGCAAAGTCACTAGTGCCCAAAAAGTGTCAAAAATGTCCGCCGCAATGTTGCAGTCTCGCAGTTTTAAAAATCGCAGATCGCCGCCATTACTAATAAAAAATAAATAAATAAAAAGTCCAAAAATCTATCCTGTAGTTTGTAAACACTATAACTTTTGCGCAAACCAATTAAAATACGCTTTTTGGATTTTCTTTTGCCAAAAATATGTAGCAGAATACAAATTGGCCTAAACTGATAAAACAATTTTATTTTTTTATTGGGAATGTTTTATAGCAGAAAGTAAAAAATATGGTGTTTTTTTTTTCAAAACTGTCGCTCTTTTTTTGTTTATAGCGCAAAATCTAAAAACCACAGAGGTGGTCAAATACCACCAAAAGAAAGCTCTATTTGTGGGAAAAAGAAGACATCAATTGTATTTGGGTACAGCACCGCATAACTGCGCAATTTTCCGTTAAAGTAACGTAGTGCTGAATCGCAAAAAATGGCCTGGTCATTAAGGGGGCAAATCCTTCCGGGCTGAAGTGGTTAAAGTCAATGTCCTTAAAACGGAAGTTTACCCATAACAACTTGATAAAAAATAAAAAGGAAGAAAACTTTCCACAATAATAATGATGCTACCAAAATGAATGTGTGATGTAAATTTCCTCCAGCATTGCTCCTGTTTCTTGTAGCCAGAGGCTGCTATTTTGCTAAAGCCCAGAGCCCCTAAGCAGCAGTAAATATTTAGGCTGTCAGCAGATTGGCCTCTACGAATTCGACACAGTGCCTAAAACTAGAGAGCAACTGAGCATGTGCAGAGCAGGGTGAGACAGTGAATTACTGGATTTTAAACAGTATAGACACTTATTCCCGTGAACTGCCTTCATATCTGAAAAGGAAGCTTGCAGGATCATGTGTATGCACAAAAAATGCCGCAGGGTCTCTCCGCCAGGTCTCATAGAACTAGTATTAATCCCTGCAGTGTGTCTGATCACAATTCAGGATGGCGCCAGCAGAGAAAAGCAGTGTAGGAAGAACTTTCCCTACAAGAAAAACAACACTGAACTCCATGGTCTGGAAAGCTTGGACTCCCTGGTATGGTGAGATTGTTTGCTTGTTTTTTGTTTTGGTTTTTACTAAGGACAAGTTTTGGATATACACTATATAAGGCTCCGTTCACATCTAGGCGTTTTGGGGCGTTTTTGGGGCGTTTTTCTGCTCTAGGATCAGCTCTCAAAACGCCCAACAAGACAAATCCTATTCATTTCAATGGCCCCTGTTCACATCTGAGCGTTTTGACGCTGTATACAAAACGCCCAACGCTCAAAAAAGTACATGAGCTTCTTTTTGGGCAGATTACAGGCGTTTTCCATTGATCTCTATTCAATCTAAAAACGCCTGCACAAAAATCGCGGTAAAAATCGCGGTAAAATCGCGGTAAAAAACGCCGCAAAAATCGCGGTAAAATCGCGGTAAAAAACGCGCGAAAAACGCTACGCTCAGGTGTGAATGTAGCCTTACTAAAAGTATTGGGACGGCCTTTGCATGCACATGAACTTTAATGACATCCCAGTCTTAGTCTGTAGGGTTCAATATTGCAGCCCACCCTTTGCAGCTATAACAGCTTCAACTCTTCTGGGAAGGCTGTCCACAAGGTTTAGGAGTGTGTCTATGGGAATGTTTGACCATTCTTCCAAAAGTGCATTTGTGAGGTCAGGCACTGATGTGGGATGAGAAGGCCTGGCTCGCAGTCTCTGCTCTAATTCATCTCAAAGATGTTCTATCGGGTTGAGGTAAGGACTCAAGTTCCTTCACCCCAATCTCGCTCATCCATGCCCTTATGGACCTTGCTTTGTGCACTCATCCATATTATTTGGTGGAGGGGGGATTATGGTGTGGGGTTGTGTAGCATCCTCCTTGGTAGGTGCTAGTGAGAGAGTATAGTTTTTGGCTCTGTCTGCCTATCAGAGGAGCAGCAGGCAAATCTATATTGCTTTCTGCCTACCAGAGAGCAGGATCTGTGAATTAGGTCTGCTCAGTGTGCTCAGTATGTGATTAATTGAGTCTAGAGAGTGTTTCACACTGGTCCAATAAGGAGGCATTTTGGACAGTGGGAGGAAACCTGACCAATGAATAAATAGGCTTTGATACAGTCCTGGTGATTGGTAGAGACCGGCTGTCTCGGTGCATTCTGGGATACTGTATAAAAGCCAGGAGGACATGTGCTGCTGGGTGTTTGGCTGGTGAGCAGAGTCCCGGAGGGAGGGTGGCGGTTGCCTCCTTCTCTGTAGTGGTGGCACATGGTCGCAGGGGGTCAGCCTGGGGAACAAGGGGAACGGAACTGAACCCAGAGGTCCAGGAGAGCTGACTAAAGGGGAAGAGACACTGGGGACCCTCGAAAAGCAGGGCCTCCCCTGGGCCCCCAGTTTAGGATAGTCAGAGGATGGGTGTCAGTGTGTCAAGTGAAAGGGGATATTAGGAGAGTATCCTGAAGATAATCTAGTCTATCAAGTCATCTGGATAGAGACCTAATCCAAATTCACCTAGTGGCAGGGTGAAACAGCAGCCTGGCTGCATCGTCCACAATAGGAGTCCTCCGCATTGTGAATAGTTAATTTGGAGTATCCCACTATTCCCTTCTCCCATCCCTAATTTAAATAAAACACCAAAAACAACTACATACCACTGGACTGATCATTGACTGCGCCAAGAAGTAAAGTGTTAATATGTGCATGCTGAAATTGCTAATGGTAACCCAGGGGGACCCAAAGGTGTGGAATCCAGCAGTTCTCAAGGGGGAAGTGCTACAGTTGTTTTTCAGGGGTTTGGCCTTGCCTCTTAGTTCCAGTAAAGGGAACTCTTTCATCAGCATACCAAGCCATTTTGGACAATTTCATGCTCCCAACTGGGAACAGTTTGGGGATGGCCCCTTCCTGTTCCAACATGACTGTGCACCAGTGCACAAAGCAAGGTCCATAAAGACATGGAAGAGCGAGATCGGGTGGAGGAACTTGACTGACCTGTACAGAGTTCTGACCTCAACGCAATAGCACACTTTTGGGATGAATTAGTGCGAAGAGTGCCTGACCTCACAAATGCACTTCTGGAAGAATGGTCAAACATTCCCATAAACCAGTGTTTCTCATCCTTTTTTTAGTCAAGGCACCCTTTAAAATCCCACACATGCTGTGCAGGAGCCCAACATCTTCCTTATCAACCAATGACAATATTGTTTGTTAGGACACCTAACCTGTGGCTTTGTGTAACTAATAGGCAGGCTCGATCCACCCACTGACTTTCCAGGCATTTTGCCAAGGCACCCCTGAAGACACCTGAAGGCACCCTGGTTGAAAAAGGCTGCCATAGGCACATTCCTAAACCTTGTGGACAGCCTTCCCAGAAGAGTTAAATCTGTTATAGGTGCAAAGGGTGGGCCAACTCAATATTGAACCCTACAGACTAAGACTGGGATGTCATTAAAGTTAATGTGCGTGTAAAGGCACGTGTCCCAATACTTTTGGTAATATAGTGTAATACACTTTATTTTTAAACTGTAAGGGTGGAGTTCCTCTTTAACAAGGGTAATTTTTCATCTGTTGTAGTGCATTGGAAACCAATTCACTGCAATGGAATGCTTAAGTGTGAATGAGCCCATACTTACCTGTGCAATGGTTTCATTTGGTGCGCACAGTATGCAGTAAGTGATGGTGTCACTGCTTCCAAAAATATGTACAGAGCAGGCTCAGAGGAGTCCTTATTTCAGATTTGATACAGACAAGGAGATAAAAAAAAAATGACTTTGAAGCAATGAAGATTTTGTAAGGAGAAATGCGAGTGGTTTTTGGAGAGTGGAAATGTACTGCCATGTCGCAGGCAGACTATTTCTAAAAGTCCTCAGGGGAAGGCTGACTAAGGAAGCTTGTTTTGAAACATATGTCACACTCATTTAGAATTCAGCTCAGAACTTTCATCGTTTGTCAGGGATGATACCACGGATCAGTAGAAAAAATCACTAATTCAATCATCTACAGTGCCTAAGCCTACAAATGTAAGGATGATGGGCAGCCAAGTAGTGGAATTTCATTAGAGTATACTTTAAACAGAGGATCAGCTTAAATTAGACAATGCTATTATCATGAGCTGCTAAAAAAAAAAAAAAAAAAAAAAAATATATATATATATATATATACACTGTATATATGAATATATAATTTTTTTTAAAGCAGCTCATAATGATAAGATTACATTACATGTGCTTCCTGCATCTCAGCAGGCATGACTCATCAATGTGTCATAACACTTAAAGGGAAACCCCAGTCAAAAATGATATTTTTCCTATTACTAGTATGTTTAATATCTATATCTTTTGATAATATTAATTTTCTGGCTAGCTGCTTGTGTAGCTTATGTAGCACTGCCCCCTAGAGAGCTGCTGAGAATCGCACCTTCTGGATTCCTCTGGGTTACCCTTAGCAGCTGATAGCAGACAAATAGCATTTAAAGTCCTTGGCTCAGTCAATGAACAGTCCAGGGGATGTTGGTTTTTATGTTTTATTTAGAACTGGGATGGGAGAAGGGATGAGTGGGATACTTTAACTAGAACTATGCACAATCCTGAGGACAAATAACTGTAGTGTGCGGCAAGGCCGCTGCTTCACTTTGCCACTGAAGTGAGGATGAAGAATCTGAACTCCTGTTTAAGTTACTCTTCAGGGTCTAACTTGGCACCCCCTTTCTCACTTGCTGTATGTGCTGACCTCCTGTCCACTGACACTCCACTGGAGTGGTCCCCTTCCTGGGCAGACCTCCGGCAAGCTTCCCGGTACTCACAGACACTGTTTTTCCCTGGGTTGCTTCTGCCTTCAACTCCTGTCACGTACCTGGTCCTGAAGCCGAAATGCTGAGAGGGCTCTCCTTACGGATGAGCACTCGTGTCCCTGAAGGTGGTAACAGGAAGCACGAAGCCCAAAGTAGCAGGGATTGCCAAATGTGCCCCAGATGAGGGTTGGTGGTAAGGAGATCTCTCTGCAGGTGAACACCAGAGGAGGTGAGCACTAGGACCCAGGAGAGCTGAGGATGTTGCAGACTGCATACGGCTGGAAGTAGTTTGTAATGGAAAGTGCAGCTGGCAGGATCAACAGGTAAAGTACTGGAGGAAGGTACTGCAGGCTGGGTACAGCAGGTGGGCACCAAGGCGGATCACAGCAGACAAGGCACAGCCGAAGGCGTAGTCGGGGACAGAAGCAGAGTTCAGTAAGCCAGTGGTCAGCAGATCAGATAGCAGAGTCGTGGTTAGGCAAGCTGGGGTCATACACAGGGCAGATGACAAGAGAAGATCCATGAACAATCCGAGGTCAGAGCTGGGAGCGAGACAAGAGGAATCCAAGAGCAAGCCGGGTTGACAACAGGTGATCAGAAGCAGCAGCATACACAGGAAACAGGAAGCAGGAAACAGGAAGCTGAAGACCAGTCAGCAATGTTCATTTGCCACAGATATCCTTTTAAAGGCCAAAGGGTGCTAGGATTGGACGTCCACTTTGTGCGCCAGCACGCACACGTCTTCGCCCTAGCAAACATGCGTTTGCAATACGTGTGTGCGAATTCATGCTGGCGCGGCCATGTTGAGAATTGGCTAATGTGCCAGGTCATGTAGCGATTATTATCCGGCTAGTTCCCTGACAACTTCCTTGTCAGCATCCACTGGACCTCCCGGATCAGCATCAGACCTTTGGCTCACTAGGCAGACTGCCTATGACTATCTTTCATACAGACAGGAGGAGAGACAGCCATCAGCCTCCCCCTGGGACCTGGCTTCCCACCCAAAGACACCCTGTCACATGTGCCCTTGGCTTTTATAACATATCCCAGGATGCACCGCTGTTTGTTCCAACCCACTGAGATAGTTACAAAGCGTAAAGTGTCACTGGCTGGATTTCCTCCACTGTCCAACAGACTCTCCTATTGGACACAGTGGGGACACTCCCTCAGACCAAGTGAATCACACATGGACACATGCAACAGGCCTAACTACTGATCAGGCTCCCCTGATAAGCAGAGGGAGCAAACTGTAGTTTACCTACTAGCACCTACCCAGGAGGGTGCTATACTTAGAAAGTCTTATTTAAACTAGACAAACAGCTTCTTCCTGTTCTTCACTGACAACGCTATCTCCCTTTATCGGAATTTGCTAAGCAGTCTTTCACTTCCTGAAAAGGTTGTCGGTCCTTCTTAGACAGGCATGCCTACACCTCTCCAGCCCCACCCCATCCCTCCTATCATTCACAGAACATGATCTCCTGTCTTCCTAGCCTCATTTAGGCAAGTAGCTTCTCCTGGGAGAGAGAGAGGAAGCGGGGGGGGGGGGGGTGTACAATCTTTGAAAGAAATAAGGTAAGGTTTTTATTTCTTCATTTTCTCATTTTCTCATGACTTAGGAGATGTACAATGCATCCTTACTGATGAGAGAACACTGGGCGGGAACCAATGATCAGCTCCTTCCATCCTGTATACACCCACTGGCTACACAGGAAAAGTGCCCCTCCCTGGAAGTGATGTCACTACTAGCTTTCAGTAACCCACCCACTTGCTGCTCTTGGACGTAGCAGGAAGAGGAATTGAAGTGATGTGACAGCACTGAAAACTGCAAAATAAAGATAGAAAAACTGGGTTTTTTTCATTTTGACACATAAGGCGGAACTAAGCTCATATTAATGATCGCAGGCGAGAATTTAAGGTATCAGGCTGTACTTCCGCTTTGAGGTACACTATAGTAATATCGCACGCAATATTATTACATATGATATTATATCAAAGGCCACGGTCTTTAACCACTTTACCACCGGAGGATTTTGCTGTCTTACGTTCAGGCCACTTTTTGCGATTCGGCACTGTGCGAATTTAACTGACAATTGCGCTGTCGTGCGACACCGTACCCAAACAAAATTTACATCCCATTTTTTTCACAAACAGAGCTTTCTTTTGGTGGTATTTGATCACCTGTGCGATTTTTACTTTTTGCGCTATAAACAAAAAAAGAGCGTACATTTTGAAAAATAACAATATTTTTCACATTTTTTTATATGAAATTCCCCCCAAAAAAATGTAAAAATCAAAATCTTTTTAAATTTTTGGCCAATTTGTTTTCTGCTACCTATGTTTGGTTAAAAAAAATCACAATAAGCGTATTTTGATTGGTTTGCGCAAAAGTTATTGCGTTTACTAACTAAGGGAAAGATTTCTGTAATTTTTGGTGTTTTTTTTTTTTAACGAGTTATGGCGGCGATCTGCGATTTTTTTTGCGGGACTGCAATATTGCGGCGGACAGATCGGACCCTTGACTGACATTTTTGACACTTTTGGGGGTACCAGTGACATTACTACAGTAATCAGTGCTATAAGTATGCACTGTTACTGTAAAAATGACACTGGCAGGGAAGGTATTAATTTTATTGGAGAGGGAGGGGTTAATGTACGCCTGGTGCTTACTAACGTGTGTGGGCGGGAGGTGACTGAGTGAGTCAGGGACAGATCGCATGTTCAGCTATGCTGAACCCTGCAATCTGTCACTGTCTGTCACTTAGGAGATCCGCCCGCTTTGTTTACACAAGCAGGCGGATCTCCAGACTCGATTCCCCGACGATCGGGGAAGAGCAGCGGCGATCGCCGCTGCTTCTCCCCTGGCCCGACTCCCGCTGTGACTGAATACAGCGGGAGCGAGCCTCCGGCGGCGCGTGAGCGGCGCCCACAAGGGGAGGAGTCCAGCGATGTACGTCTACGTCGCTGGATGGGAACAAGCCACTGTGCCGCAGTAGAGGCACAGTGAGCGGGGGTAAAGTGGTTAATGTCTTAAAGCAGAACTTCACCCAGGGGATATTGTTATAACCCGCTCTTCTTCGGCACCACCATCAATTTATTTATTTATTTTTGCATGTGTAGCCCTGCCCCCAAGGGAGTGGCTTAATGCATGGGTATCCTCTTCACTTCATTCACCCTGATCCTGTTCCGACCCAACTGACACTATTTGTTCTGTCATATTGAATAATTAAGACCACAAATGCTGCAGTGTAAGAACAAGTTTACTGCTTTTTAATTAGAAGTAAACAAAGTATACAAACAGAATCATAAATAATGCAAGGGTTGCCAATGAGGTAGATCCTAAGTTCCCAACCAAGGATTTGAGTATAGTTCAGCACTCAGGATCTGGAACACAAACCACACATATATATGTAAATAAATACATATATATATACTAGAGGATTGCATTCAGCAACAGTAAAAACACACTGAATATTTAAGTATACTTGGAGAGTGACCACAGATAAAGAATGACTACACTTAATGATTAATGTAGAATAAACAGTATAACAATACTAGATCTACTATCAGAGTGCACTCTGTGTACTAATGGGGGCCCCCTTTTACTGAACTGCAACAGTCTCCTGAAGAGTGAGGCCTCACTAGTCTTCACCGGTAAGGAATCCCCAAACAATCCAAGGAAAGTAATTGTAGTCCAATAAAGGTGATGATGATGATGATGATTATACCCAAAGTAGTCAATAATTGTAATCCACAGAAACAAATGTAAAACAGATGTTGATGTGTCTCAACAGACTAACAGCCTGGGACTGGACAGAGGGCTTAAGGCCTAATTCACCCACCTTGCACTATATATATGACTGCAGTTTCCAGTGGTATAACTATATTTCCATATGTATATTTTATATTTATATATACTCAATAGAGTATATTCTTCGCGCCCAGGAAGGCTAGGGGGTGGAGTGAAATGATTATAATCTAAGGGGAAGCAGCTGCTATAATATGTGTAGGATTAATTGAAATGGATAAACCCCAAGCTGATTGGGATTAAATAGCGCTTGCTAATAGAAACTAGGAACAGGGAATTGTAGGTTTAACCACTTCCCGCCTGCCCTATTACAAAATGATGGCGGGAATGTGGTTGTGTTATCCTGACCGGACGTCATATGACGGCGGCAGGATAACACAGCTCTGGGCGCCCCCCAGGGGCGCGCAGAGCGACGATCGGTGATGCGAGGTGTCAGTCTGACACTCTGCATCTCCGATCTCGGTAAAGAGCCTCTGACGGAGGCTCTTTACCATGTGATCAGCCGTGTCCAATCACGGCTGGTCACATAGTAAATAGGAACAGCCGTTGATCGGCTTTCCTTAGTTCGTGCCTGACAGGCACGAGCAAAGGAGCGCCAATCGGCAGCTCCCCTGACAGGGGGGGGGGTCGGCACTGGTAATCAGATCATTGATTACCAGTGCAGACCCTCGGGGGGGGGGGGATGCCACTAGATCCATCAGGGATGCCCACTATGACCCCAGGGATGCCCACTATGACCCCAGGGATGCCCACTATGGCCACCAGGGATGGCAATCAGGGCTCAGGGAGCCCCCCATTGCCCTCCCCATCAGTGATGCCCACCAGTGTCCTCCCTATCAGTGCTGCCCACAAGTGCCCATCATTGCCATCCTTTAGTGTCGCCCACCAGTGCCCATTATTGCCCACCAGTGCCGCCTATCAGTGCCCATTAGTGCCCATCAGTGCCGCCCGTCAGTGCCACCCATCAGTGCCCACCAGTGCCGCCTATCAGTGCCCATTAGTGCCTGTCAGTGCCACCTATCAGTGCCCATCAGTGCCACCTATCAGTGCCCATCAATGCCGCCTATCAGTGCCCAGCAGTGCCGCCTATCAGTGCCCACCAATGCTGCATATCTGTGCTACCTATCAGTGCCGCATATCAGTGCCTATCAGTGCCGCATATCAGTGCCGCCTATCAGTGCCACCCCATCAGTGCCACCCCATCAGTGCCACCCCATCAGTGCCTGTCAGTGCAGTCTCATCAGTGCTCATCAGTGCAGGAAAAAACTTATTTATTTACAAAATTGTATAACATAAACAAAAAAACTTTTTTTTTTTTTCAAACTTTTCGGTCTTTTTTTATTTGTTTAGCAAAAAGTAAAAATCGCACAGGTGATCAAATACCACCAAAAGAAAGCTCTATTTGTGGGGGGAAAATGACATAAATTTGGTGTAGGTACAGTGTTGCATGACCGCGCAATTGTCATTCAAATTGCAACAGCGCTAAAAGGGAAAAATTGGCCTGGGCAGGAAGGGAGGGAAGTGCCCTGTATTAAAGTGGTTAAGACAATAAATATTCAAAGGGCTAAAATGTCACCAATAAAAAATATATCATTAAGATCAATAAAATTCATAAATAGTACCAATAAAAATAATTATTAAGAAATAGTATACCCAATAAATATAATAAAAATTAAGTCAAATAGGTGTCATAAGGTGCATAATAGTGCAAAAATAAAGTCCAATAAAAAGTTCATAAGTGACTTGGTGAAAGTTGATTACACTGCAGTGCAAAGAAAAGTGCAGGTGCTCAGTGCTGGATCCTCCTATGGTCCAATAGCCGATCGAGTGACTTTAGGATAAGTAAGATGTAAGCTTACCAGATGTAGTGGGTCTGAGTTACCTTACGGCACAAAGACCAGTAAAGCTTGGTGGCCCTCCTGGCCTCAAATGCGGTACCTGCTGGGCTTATCCCTCACCGACCGAGATCCCTTCCTAGACAGGCGATGTCCTTAAGATCCGGTTAGGGAAAAATAAATGGCTCCAGATAGTGTAGTACCGTTTAAGAAGGTTTATTTCCAAAGTAGAGATTAGTGTTGAGCGAACACGGACTGTATTATTCGTGTTCGTACCGAATAATTGGATTTTTTGTACCCGAACACGGACACGGACACTTTACTGTATGTTCGGGTAAAAATCCGTGTTCGGTCGTTTTATTTCCGGGTTTTGCATGCTTTGGCGCTCTTTTCATGGCGGGCTTTCAACAGCCAATCAACAATCGTTTAACTGGTGTGCCTTAAGCCATCCCAGCCATGCCTGCAAATGTCTCAGTAGCTGTGATTGGCCGTCTGAAGCATGTGACCAAGTCTTTATAAGTTCGAGGCAGCCGCAGCGGCGTCATTATGCTGCTTAGATTCAGGGACAGAGAGCACACATCAACGTGCTGGCTGCTGATTAGGGAAAGATAGGCAGGAAAAAACCATTTGTGTCCGGATAGAATTGAGGGACAGGTCGGAGTGTTTAGGCAGGGCGAGTTGTAGGCATTTTAGGGATAGAGTCTGCTGAATTATATAGGGTCAGTGTCTTCTACAAACTACAATCGATATTGCTGTGTGGGGGGTGGGGTGAATCTGCACTCAATCCTGATCTACGATCTCTTCTCAATCCTGTTAGGGACAGAGTCTGCTGAATTTTAGGGAAACTGTGTTCTACAAACTACAATCGATATTGCTGTGTGGGGGGTGGGGTGAATCTGCACTCAATCCTGATCTACGATCTCTTCTCAATCCTGTTAGGGACAGAGTCTGCTGAATTTTAGGGAAACTGTGTTCTACAAACTACAATCGATATTGCTGTGTGGGGGGTGGGGTGAATCTGCACTCAATCCTGATCTACGATCTCTTCTCAATCCTGTTAGGGACAGAGTCTGCTGAATTTTAGGGAAACTGTGTTCTACAAACTACAATCGATATTGCTGTGTGGTGTGGGATTGGAGATAGGCAGGTGTCAGTGATCCACATCCATTTTTCTGTGTGTGAGCTGCAGTGAACACAATCTTTTTGGGCTGCAGTGAACACAATCTTTTTGGGCTGCAGTGAACACAATCTTTTTGGGCTGCAGTGAACACAATCTTTTTGGGCTGCAGTGAACACAATCTTTTTGGGGTGCAGTGAACAAAATCTTTTTGGGGTGCAGTGAACACAATCCTTTTTGGTGTGCAGTGAACACAATCTTTGTGGGGTGCAGTGAACAAAATCCTTTGTGGGGTGCAGTGAACACAATCTTTTTGGGGTGCAGTGAACAAAATCCTTTTTGGGGTGCAGTGAACAACATCCTTTTTGGGGTGCAGTGAACACAATCTTTTTGGGGTGCAGTGAACAAAATCCTTTGTGGGGTGCAGTGAACACAATCTTTTTGGGGTGCAGTGAACACAATCTTTTTGGGGTGGAGTGAACAACATCCTTTTTGGGGTGCAGTGAACAAAATCCTTTTTGGGGTGCAGTGAACAAAATCATTTTTGGGGTGCAGTGAACACAATCTTTTTGGGGTGCAGTGAACACAATCTTTGTGGGGTGCAGTGAACACAATCTTTTTGGGGTGGAGTGAACAACATCCTTTTTGGGGTGCAGTGAACAACATCCTTTTTGGGGTGCAGTGAACACAATCTTTTTGGGGTGCAGTGAACACAATCTTTGTGGGGTACAGTGAACAGAATCTTTGTGGGGTGCAGTGAACAAAATCTTTGGGGGGTACAGTGAACACAATCTTTGTGAGGTGCAGTGAACACAATCTTTGTGGGGTGCAGTGAACACAATCATTGTGGGGTGCAGTGAACTCAATCTTTGTGGGGTACAGTGAACACAATCTCATACTGAAGGTTTGAGGGTGCTGCCTGTTCCATACTCCCCCTACTCCTCATCTAGCCTTTTAGGGGTACAAACAATAGTAATTGGGGCCTAGTGTGGTTGTGTACGTGTGATATACATACACTTTTTTGGGATCATATTTTCTATTCCGCTATTTAATCAAAAACCTTTGGGGATCAGTTAAATTGGGGGATAGTCTGTGTTGGTACGTGTGAGAGAGATCCACCTTTCCAAGTTGTTGGGGTTCATCTCATACTTCTGAAGGTTTGAGGGTGCTGCCTGTTCCATACTCCCCCCTACTCCTAGCCTTTTAGGGGTACAAACAATAGTAATTGGGGCCTAGTGTGGTTGTGTACGTGTGATATACATACACTTTTTTGGGATCATATTTTCTATTCCGCTATTTAATCAAAAACCTCTGGGGATCAGTTAAATTGGGGGATAGTCTGTGTTGGTACGTGTGAGAGAGATCCACCTTTCCAAGTTGTTGGGGTTCATCTCATACTTCTGAAGGTTTGAGGGTGCTGCCTGTTCCATACTCCCCCTACTCCTAGCCTTTTAGGGGTACAAACAATAGTAATTGGGGCCTAGTGTGGTTGTGTACGTGTGATATACATACACTTTTTTGGGATCATATTTTCTATTCCGCTATTTAATCAAAAACCTCTGGGGATCAGTTAAATTGGGGGATAGTCTGTGTTGGTACGTGTGAGAGAGATCCACCTTTCCAAGTTGTTGGGGTTCATCTCATACTTCTGAAGGTTTGAGGGTGCTGCCTGTTCCATACTCCCCCTACTCCTAGCCTTTTAGGGGTACAAACAATAGTAATTGGGGCCTAGTGTGGTTGTGTACGTGTGATATACATACACTTTTTTGGGA
The DNA here is from genome assembly GCF_965119305.1 of Pelophylax lessonae. Lineage (NCBI taxonomy): Eukaryota > Metazoa > Chordata > Amphibia > Anura > Ranidae > Pelophylax > Pelophylax lessonae. The sequence goes on from NC_138769.1 coordinate 102,222,594, forward strand.
TCATATTTTCTATTCCGCTATTTAATCAAAAACCTCTGGGGATCAGTTAAATTGGGGGATAGTCTGTGTTGGTACGTGTGAGAGAGATCCACCTTTCCAAGTTGTTGGGGTTCATCTCATACTTCTGAAGGTTTGAGGGTGCTGCCTGTTCCATACTCCCCCTACTCCTAGCCTTTTAGGGGTACAAACAATAGTAATTGGGGCCTAGTGTGGTTGTGTACGTGTGATATACATACACTTTTTTGGGATCATATTTTCTATTCCGCTATTTAATCAAAAACCTTTGGGGATCAGTTAAATTGGGGGATAGTCTGTGTTGGTACGTGTGAGAGAGATCCACCTTTCCAAGTTGTTGGGGTTCATCTCATACTTCTGAAGGTTTGAGGGTGCTGCCTGTTCCATACTCCCCCTACTCCTAGCCTTTTAGGGGTACAAACAATAGTAATTGGGGCCTAGTGTGGTTGTGTACGTGTGATATACATACACTTTTTTGGGATCATATTTTCTATTCCGCTATTTAATCAAAAACCTCTGGGGATCAGTTAAATTGGGGGATAGTCTGTGTTGGTACGTGTGAGAGAGATCCACCTTTCCAAGTTGTTGGGGTTCATCTCATACTTCTGAAGGTTTGAGGGTGCTGCCTGTTCCATACTCCCCCTACTCCTAGCCTTTTAGGGGTACAAACAATAGTAATTGGGGCCTAGTGTGGTTGTGTACGTGTGATATACATACACTTTTTTGGGATCATATTTTCTATTCCGCTATTTAATCAAAAACCTCTGGGGATCAGTTAAATTGGGGGATAGTCTGTGTTGGTACGTGTGAGAGAGATCCACCTTTCCAAGTTGTTGGGGTTCATCTCATACTTCTGAAGGTTTGAGGGTGCTGCCTGTTCCATACTCCCCCTACTCCTAGCCTTTTAGGGGTACAAACAATAGTAATTGGGGCCTAGTGTGGTTGTGTACGTGTGATATACATACACTTTTTTGGGATCATATTTTCTATTCCGCTATTTAATCAAAAACCTTTGGGGATCAGTTAAATTGGGGGATAGTCTGTGTTGGTACGTGTGAGAGAGATCCACCTTTCCAAGTTGTTGGGGTTCATCTCATACTTCTGAAGGTTTGAGGGTGCTGCCTGTTCCATACTCCCCCTACTCCTAGCCTTTTAGGGGTACAAACAATAGTAATTGGGGCCTAGTGTGGTTGTGTACGTGTGATATACATACACTTTTTTGGGATCATATTTTCTATTCCGCTATTTAATCAAAAACCTCTGGGGATCAGTTAAATTGGGGGATAGTCTGTGTTGGTACGTGTGAGAGAGATCCACCTTTCCAAGTTGTTGGGGTTCATCTCATACTTCTGAAGGTTTGAGGGTGCTGCCTGTTCCATACTCCCCCCTACTCCTAGCCTTTTAGGGGTACAAACAATAGTAATTGGGGCCTAGTGTGGTTGTGTACGTGTGATATACATACACTTTTTTGGGATCATATTTTCTATTCCGCTATTTAATCAAAAACCTTTGGGGATCAGTTAAATTGGGGGATAGTCTGTGTTGGTACGTGTGAGAGAGATCCACCTTTCCAAGTTGTTGGGGTTCATCTCATACTTCTGAAGGTTTGAGGGTGCTGCCTGTTCCATACTCCCCCTACTCCTAGCCTTTTAGGGGTACAAACAATAGTAATTGGGGCCTAGTGTGGTTGTGTACGTGTGATATACATACACTTTTTTGGGATCATATTTTCTATTCCGCTATTTAATCAAAAACCTTTGGGGATCAGTTAAATTGGGGGATAGTCTGTGTTGGTACGTGTGAGAGAGATCCACCTTTCCAAGTTGTTGGGGTTCATCTCATACTTCTGAAGGTTTGAGGGTGCTGCCTGTTCCATACTCCCCCTACTCCTAGCCTTTTAGGGGTACAAACAATAGTAATTGGGGCCTAGTGTGGTTGTGTACGTGTGATATACATACACTTTTTTGGGATCATATTTTCTATTCCGCTATTTAATCAAAAACCTCTGGGGATCAGTTAAATTGGGGGATAGTCTGTGTTGGTACGTGTGAGAGAGATCCACCTTTCCAAGTTGTTGGGGTTCATCTCATACTTCTGAAGGTTTGAGGGTGCTGCCTGTTCCATACTCCCCCTACTCCTAGCCTTTTAGGGGTACAAACAATAGTAATTGGGGCCTAGTGTGGTTGTGTACGTGTGATATACATACACTTTTTTGGGATCATATTTTCTATTCCGCTATTTAATCAAAAACCTCTGGGGATCAGTTAAATTGGGGGATAGTCTGTGTTGGTACGTGTGAGAGAGATCCACCTTTCCAAGTTGTTGGGGTTCATCTCATACTTCTGAAGGTTTGAGGGTGCTGCCTGTTCCATACTCCCCCTACTCCTAGCCTTTTAGGGGTACAAACAATAGTAATTGGGGCCTAGTGTGGTTGTGTACGTGTGATATACATACACTTTTTTGGGATCATATTTTCTATTCCGCTATTTAATCAAAAACCTCTGGGGATCAGTTAAATTGGGGGATAGTCTGTGTTGGTACGTGTGAGAGAGATCCACCTTTCCAAGTTGTTGGGGTTCATCTCATACTTCTGAAGGTTTGAGGGTGCTGCCTGTTCCATACTCCCCCCTACTCCTAGCCTTTTAGGGGTACAAACAATAGTAATTGGGGCCTAGTGTGGTTGTGTACGTGTGATATACATACACTTTTTTGGGATCATATTTTCTATTCCGCTATTTAATCAAAAACCTCTGGGGATCAGTTAAATTGGGGGATAGTCTGTGTTGGTACGTGTGAGAGAGATCCACCTTTCCAAGTTGTTGGGGTTCATCTCATACTTCTGAAGGTTTGAGGGTGCTGCCTGTTCCATACTCCCCCTACTCCTAGCCTTTTAGGGGTACAAACAATAGTAATTGGGGCCTGGTGTGGTTGTGTACGTGTGATATACATACACTTTTTTGGGATCATATTTTCTATTCCGCTATTTAATCAAAAACCTTTGGGGATCAGTTAAATTGGGGGATAGTCTGTGTTGGTACGTGTGAGAGAGATCCACCTTTCCAAGTTGTTGGGGTTCATCTCATACTTCTGAAGGTTTGAGGGTGCTGCCTGTTCCATACTCCCCCTACTCCTAGCCTTTTAGGGGTACAAACAATAGTAATTGGGGCCTAGTGTGGTTGTGTACGTGTGATATACATACACTTTTTTGGGATCATATTTTCTATTCCGCTATTTAATCAAAAACCTTTGGGGATCAGTTAAATTGGGGGATAGTCTGTGTTGGTACGTGTGAGAGAGATCCACCTTTCCAAGTTGTTGGGGTTCATCTCATACTTCTGAAGGTTTGAGGGTGCTGCCTGTTCCATACTCCCCCTACTCCTAGCCTTTTAGGGGTACAAACAATAGTAATTGGGGCCTAGTGTGGTTGTGTACGTGTGATATACATACACTTTTTTGGGATCATATTTTCTATTCCGCTATTTAATCAAAAACCTCTGGGGATCAGTTAAATTGGGGGATAGTCTGTGTTGGTACGTGTGAGAGAGATCCACCTTTCCAAGTTGTTGGGGTTCATCTCATACTTCTGAAGGTTTGAGGGTGCTGCCTGTTCCATACTCCCCCCTACTCCTAGCCTTTTAGGGGTACAAACAATAGTAATTGGGGCCTAGTGTGGTTGTGTACGTGTGATATACATACACTTTTTTGGGATCATATTTTCTATTCCGCTATTTAATCAAAAACCTTTGGGGATCAGTTAAATTGGGGGATAGTCTGTGTTGGTACGTGTGAGAGAGATCCACCTTTCCAAGTTGTTGGGGTTCATCTCATACTTCTGAAGGTTTGAGGGTGCTGCCTGTTCCATACTCCCCCTACTCCTAGCCTTTTAGGGGTACAAACAATAGTAATTGGGGCCTAGTGTGGTTGTGTACGTGTGATATACATACACTTTTTTGGGATCATATTTTCTATTCCGCTATTTAATCAAAAACCTCTGGGGATCAGTTAAATTGGGGGATAGTCTGTGTTGGTACGTGTGAGAGAGATCCACCTTTCCAAGTTGTTGGGGTTCATCTCATACTTCTGAAGGTTTGAGGGTGCTGCCTGTTCCATACTCCCCCTACTCCTAGCCTTTTAGGGGTACAAACAATAGTAATTGGGGCCTAGTGTGGTTGTGTACGTGTGATATACATACACTTTTTTGGGATCATATTTTCTATTCCGCTATTTAATCAAAAACCTTTGGGGATCAGTTAAATTGGGGGATAGTCTGTGTTGGTACGTGTGAGAGAGATCCACCTTTCCAAGTTGTTGGGGTTCATCTCATACTTCTGAAGGTTTGAGGGTGCTGCCTGTTCCATACTCCCCCTACTCCTAGCCTTTTAGGGGTACAAACAATAGTAATTGGGGCCTAGTGTGGTTGTGTACGTGTGATATACATACACTTTTTTGGGATCATATTTTCTATTCCGCTATTTAATCAAAAACCTCTGGGGATCAGTTAAATTGGGGGATAGTCTGTGTTGGTACGTGTGAGAGAGATCCACCTTTCCAAGTTGTTGGGGTTCATCTCATACTTCTGAAGGTTTGAGGGTGCTGCCTGTTCCATACTCCCCCCTACTCCTAGCCTTTTAGGGGTACAAACAATAGTAATTGGGGCCTAGTGTGGTTGTGTACGTGTGATATACATACACTTTTTTGGGATCATATTTTCTATTCCGCTATTTAATCAAAAACCTTTGGGGATCAGTTAAATTGGGGGATAGTCTGTGTTGGTACGTGTGAGAGAGATCCACCTTTCCAAGTTGTTGGGGTTCATCTCATACTTCTGAAGGTTTGAGGGTGCTGCCTGTTCCATACTCCCCCTACTCCTAGCCTTTTAGGGGTACAAACAATAGTAATTGGGGCCTAGTGTGGTTGTGTACGTGTGATATACATACACTTTTTTGGGATCATATTTTCTATTCCGCTATTTAATCAAAAACCTTTGGGGATCAGTTAAATTGGGGGATAGTCTGTGTTGGTACGTGTGAGAGAGATCCACCTTTCCAAGTTGTTGGGGTTCATCTCATACTTCTGAAGGTTTGAGGGTGCTGCCTGTTCCATACTCCCCCTACTCCTAGCCTTTTAGGGGTACAAACAATAGTAATTGGGGCCTAGTGTGGTTGTGTACGTGTGATATACATACACTTTTTTGGGATCATATTTTCTATTCCGCTATTTAATCAAAAACCTCTGGGGATCAGTTAAATTGGGGGATAGTCTGTGTTGGTACGTGTGAGAGAGATCCACCTTTCCAAGTTGTTGGGGTTCATCTCATACTTCTGAAGGTTTGAGGGTGCTGCCTGTTCCATACTCCCCCTACTCCTAGCCTTTTAGGGGTACAAACAATAGTAATTGGGGCCTAGTGTGGTTGTGTACGTGTGATATACATACACTTTTTTGGGATCATATTTTCTATTCCGCTATTTAATCAAAAACCTCTGGGGATCAGTTAAATTGGGGGATAGTCTGTGTTGGTACGTGTGAGAGAGATCCACCTTTCCAAGTTGTTGGGGTTCATCTCATACTTCTGAAGGTTTGAGGGTGCTGCCTGTTCCATACTCCCCCTACTCCTAGCCTTTTAGGGGTACAAACAATAGTAATTGGGGCCTAGTGTGGTTGTGTACGTGTGATATACATACACTTTTTTGGGATCATATTTTCTATTCCGCTATTTAATCAAAAACCTCTGGGGATCAGTTAAATTGGGGGATAGTCTGTGTTGGTACGTGTGAGAGAGATCCACCTTTCCAAGTTGTTGGGGTTCATCTCATACTTCTGAAGGTTTGAGGGTGCTGCCTGTTCCATACTCCCCCCTACTCCTAGCCTTTTAGGGGTACAAACAATAGTAATTGGGGCCTAGTGTGGTTGTGTACGTGTGATATACATACACTTTTTTGGGATCATATTTTCTATTCCGCTATTTAATCAAAAACCTCTGGGGATCAGTTAAATTGGGGGATAGTCTGTGTTGGTACGTGTGAGAGAGATCCACCTTTCCAAGTTGTTGGGGTTCATCTCATACTTCTGAAGGTTTGAGGGTGCTGCCTGTTCCATACTCCCCCTACTCCTAGCCTTTTAGGGGTACAAACAATAGTAATTGGGGCCTGGTGTGGTTGTGTACGTGTGATATACATACACTTTTTTGGGATCATATTTTCTATTCCGCTATTTAATCAAAAACCTTTGGGGATCAGTTAAATTGGGGGATAGTCTGTGTTGGTACGTGTGAGAGAGATCCACCTTTCCAAGTTGTTGGGGTTCATCTCATACTTCTGAAGGTTTGAGGGTGCTGCCTGTTCCATACTCCCCCTACTCCTAGCCTTTTAGGGGTACAAACAATAGTAATTGGGGCCTAGTGTGGTTGTGTACGTGTGATATACATACACTTTTTTGGGATCATATTTTCTATTCCGCTATTTAATCAAAAACCTTTGGGGATCAGTTAAATTGGGGGATAGTCTGTGTTGGTACGTGTGAGAGAGATCCACCTTTCCAAGTTGTTGGGGTTCATCTCATACTTCTGAAGGTTTGAGGGTGCTGCCTGTTCCATACTCCCCCTACTCCTAGCCTTTTAGGGGTACAAACAATAGTAATTGGGGCCTAGTGTGGTTGTGTACGTGTGATATACATACACTTTTTTGGGATCATATTTTCTATTCCGCTATTTAATCAAAAACCTCTGGGGATCAGTTAAATTGGGGGATAGTCTGTGTTGGTACGTGTGAGAGAGATCCACCTTTCCAAGTTGTTGGGGTTCATCTCATACTTCTGAAGGTTTGAGGGTGCTGCCTGTTCCATACTCCCCCCTACTCCTAGCCTTTTAGGGGTACAAACAATAGTAATTGGGGCCTAGTGTGGTTGTGTACGTGTGATATACATACACTTTTTTGGGATCATATTTTCTATTCCGCTATTTAATCAAAAACCTTTGGGGATCAGTTAAATTGGGGGATAGTCTGTGTTGGTACGTGTGAGAGAGATCCACCTTTCCAAGTTGTTGGGGTTCATCTCATACTTCTGAAGGTTTGAGGGTGCTGCCTGTTCCATACCCCCCCTACTCCTCATCTAGCCTTTTAGGGGTACAAACAATAGTAATTGGGGCCTAGTGTGGTTGTGTACGTGCGAGATACATACACTTTTTTTGATCATATTTCCTATTCCGCTATTCAATAAAAACCTTTGAGGATCAATTGAATTGCGGGATAGTCTGTGTCGGTACGTGTGAGAGAGATCCACCTTTCCAAGTTGTTGGGGTTCATCTCATACTTCTGAAGGTTTGAGGGTGCTGCCTGTTCCATACCCCCCCTACTCCTCATCTAGCCTTTTAGGGGTACAAACAATAGTAATTGGGGCCTAGTGTGGTTGTGTACGTGCGAGATACATACACTTTTTTTGATCATATTTCCTATTCCGCTATTCAATAAAAACCTTTGGGGATCAATTAAATTGCGGGATAGTCTGTGTCGGTACGTGTGACATCCACCTTTCCAAGTTTTTGGGGTTCATCTCATACTTCTGAAGCTTTGAGGGTGCTGCCTGTTCCATACTCCTCCTCCTCCTCATCCATCCTTTTAGGTGTACAAACAATAGTAATTGGGGCCTAGTGTGCTTCTGTACGTGTGAGATACATACACATTTTTTGATCATATTTCCTATTCCGCTATTCAATAAAAACCTTTGGGGATCAATTAAATTGCGGAATAGTCTGTGTCGGTACGTGTGAGATCCACCTTTCCAAGTTTTTGGGGTTCATCTCATACTTCTGAAGCTTTGAGGGTGCTGCCTGTTCCATACTCCTCCTCCTCCTCATCCATCCTTTTAGGTGTACAAACAATAGTAATTGGGGCCTAGTGTGCTTCTGTACGTGTGAGATACATACACATTTTTTGATCATATTTCCTATTCCGCTATTCAATAAAAACCTTTGGGGATCAATTAAATTGCGGAATAGTCTGTGTCGGTACGTGTGAGATCCACCTTTCCAAGTTTTTGGGGTTCATCTCATACTTCTGAAGCTTTGAGGGTGCTGCCTGTTCCATACTCCTCCTCCTCCTCATCCATCCTTTTAGGTGTACAAACAATAGTAATTGGGGCCTAGTGTGTTTCTGTACGTGCGAGATACATACACTTTTTTTGATCATATTTCCTATTCCGCTATTCAATAAAAACCTTTGGGGATCAATTAAATTGCGGGATAGTCTGTGTCGGTACGTGTGAGATCCACCTTTCCAAGTTTTTGGGGTTCATCTCATACTTCTGAAGCTTTGAGGGTGCTGCCTGTTCCATACTCCTCCTCCTCCTCATCCATCCTTTTAGGTGTACAAACAATAGTAATTGGGGCCTAGTGTGCTTCTGTACGTGTGAGATACATACACATTTTTTGATCATATTTCCTATTCCGCTATTCAATAAAAACCTTTGGGGATCAATTAAATTGCGGGATAGTCTGTGTCGGTACGTGTGAGATCCACCTTTCCAAGTTTTTGGGGTTCATCTCATACTTCTGAAGCTTTGAGGGTGCTGCCTGTTCCATACTCCTCCTCCTCCTCATCCATCCTTTTAGGTGTACAAACAATAGTAATTGGGGCCTAGTGTGTTTCTGTACGTGTGAGATACATACACTTTTTTTGATCATATTTCCTATTCCGCTATTCAATAAAAACCTTTGGGGATCAATTGAATTGCGGGATAGTCTGTGTCGGTACGTGTGAGAGAGATCCACCTTTCCAAGTTGTTGGGGTTCATCTCATACTTCTGAAGGTTTGAGGGTGCTGCCTGTTCCATACCCCCCCTACTCCTCATCTAGCCTTTTAGGGGTACAAACAATAGTAATTGGGGCCTAGTGTGGTTGTGTACGTGCGAGATACATACACTTTTTTTGATCATATTTCCTATTCCGCTATTCAATAAAAACCTTTGAGGATCAATTGAATTGCGGGATAGTCTGTGTCGGTACGTGTGAGAGAGATCCACCTTTCCAAGTTGTTGGGGTTCATCTCATACTTCTGAAGGTTTGAGGGTGCTGCCTGTTCCATACTCCCCCTACTCCTCATCTAGCCTTTTAGGGGTACAAACAATAGTAATTGGGGCCTAGTGTGGTTGTGTACGTGTGATATACATACACTTTTTTTGGATCATATTTTCTATTCCGCTATTCAATAAAAACCTTTCTAGGGCAAGATCTTAAATTACAGAAATATGAGGAGACCGTCAAATAAGGGCCGTGGCCTGGGTCGTGGTGCTGCTGGTAGAGCTCCTGTTGCAAGGAGAGGACATGGTCGATCTGTGCCAGCTACACGCACAAGTGAAACACCTTCCTCAAGTGTGAGTAGGCGACAGAACCTGCATCAGTATTTGGTAGGGCATCAAACGCCCCTAGAAGTGATGAGGCCAGAACAAGTTGAGGCGATAGTAGATTGGTTTGCTGCTGACAGTGCCTCCAGTTCCTTCACATTGTCTCCCACCCAGTCTACTGCAGAAAGGTCAGAGTTGGCACCTGCAGCCAATGTCCAACCGTCTTTCACCTCACCCCCTTGCAAATCAGGCCAGCAGTCTGAGCCCCAAGCCATACAGCAGTCTCTTATTCTTTTTGAGGACTCTGTCAGCAGGGTTTCCCAGGGCCATCCACCTAGCCCTGCCCCAGAAGTGGAAGAGATTGAGTGCAGCGATGCCCAACCACTTATTCCTCAAGATGAGTACATGCAAGGATCATCGCAGCACGTCTCCGATGATGACGAAACGCAGGTGCCAACTGCTGCGGCGTTCAGCATTGTGGAGACCGACAAGGAGGGCAGGGGTGAAGACTGGGTGGAAGATGATGTGGAGGACGATGAGGTCCTCGACCCCACATGGAATGAACGTCATGCAGGTGAACTGAGTAGTTTGGAGGAAGAGGCGGTGGTCGCACAGAGCCACCAGCACAGCAGAAGAGGGAGCAGGGTGCAGAAGCGGAGCGGCCGTGCCCTAGACACTACGCCCGCTACTGCCCAACGCAGCAAGGGAACGAGCGCACCAAAGTCAGCTCAAAGGAGTTCTCTAGCGTGGAAGTTCTTTAGAAAATGTGCTGATGACAGGACACGAGTGGTTTGCACCCTGTGCAATCAGAGCTTGAAGCGAGGCATGAACCTTCTCAACCTGAGCACAACCTGCATGATCAGGCATCTAAGTGCAAAGCACGAGCTGCAGTGGAGTACACACCTTCAAAACCAAGAAACGTCTCTGGCTCATCCTGCTTCCTCTTCTGCTGCAGTCTCGGCCGCTCCAGCCACATCTGTAGTGATACCGGCACCTGCCACCCCGCAAACAGACGATCTGTCAGCAACACCACCACCTGGGTCACCAACAACCATCTCCACAATGTCCCGTGGAAGCGTTCAGCTTTCCATCTCCCAAACACTTGAGAGGAAGAGGAAGTACCCCCCTACCCACCCGCGATCCCTGGCCCTGAATGCCAGCATTTCAAAATTATTGGCCTTTGAAATGCTGTCATTCCGTCTGGTGGAGACGCACAGTTTTAAAAACCTTATGTCGGTGGCTGTCCCACAGTACGTCGTGCCCAGCCGCCACTACTTTTCCAGGCAAGCCATCCCTTCCCTGCACAACCAAGTGGGGGAAAAAATCAGGTGTGCACTGCGCAACGCCATCTGTGCCAAGGTCCACCTAACTACGGATACGTGGACCAGTAAGCACGGTCAGGGGCGTTATATCTCCCTAACGGCACACTGGGTAAATGCAGTGGCGGATGGGCCTGAGGCGGATAGCAATTTGGCGCATGTCCTTCCACCACCGAGGATTGCAGGGCGCTTCAGTTTGCCTCCTGTTCCTAACTCCTCCTACTCCGCTTCCTCATCCTCTACCGCCTCCTCATCCGGACAGCGTAACACCTTCACCACCAACTTCAGCACGGCCAGGGGTAAACGACAGCAGGCAGTTTTACAACTTGCCTGTTTGGGGGACAAACCACACACCGCGCAGGAGTTGTGGAGGAGCATGGAACAGCAGACAAATGAGTGGTTGCTGCCAGCGAGCCTCAAGCCCGGCCTGGTGGTGTGCGATAACGGGCGAAATCTCATAGCAGCTCTGGGCCTAGCCGGTTTGACGCACATCCCTTGCCTGGCGCATGTGCTGAATTTGGTGGTGCAGAGGTTCCTTAAAAACTACCCCGATATGTCAGAGCTGCTGCAGAAAGTGCGGGCCGTTTGTGCGCACTTTCGGCGTTCTCACCCTGCTGCTGCTCGCCTGGCAGCGCTGCAGCGTAACTTCGGCCTTCCCGCTCACCGCCTCATATGTGACGTGCCCACAAGGTGGAACTCCACCTTGCACATGCTGGAAAGACTGTGCGAGCAGCAGCAGGCCATAGTGGAGTTTCAGCTGCAGCACGCACGCGTGAGTCGCTCTGCGGAACAGCACCACTTCACCACCAATAACTGGGCCTCCATGCGAGACCTGTGTGCCTTGTTGCGCTGTTTTGAGTACTCCACCAACATGGCCAGTGGCAATGACGCCGTTCTCAGCTTAACTATCCCACTTCTATGCCTCCTTGAAAAAACAATTCGGGCGATGATGGAAGAGGATGTGGCACAGGATGAGGAGGAGGAGGAGGATGAAGAGGTAACATTTCCAAGGCTTTCAGGGCAGTCATTCGCAAGGGGCTCCGAGGGTGGGTTCCTGCACACGCAAACGCCAGGGACGCAATTGTCCAGCAGGGGCACAGTTCTGGAGGATGAGGAGGATGAGGAGGAGGAGGAGCTGGAGGAGGAGATGGAACCATGTTCACAGCAGGGTGGCACCCAGGCCAGCTCATGGCCATCACTGGTGCGTGGCTGGGGGGATACAGAGGACACGGACCATACACCTCCCACAGAGGACAGCCTTTCGTCGCCTCTGGGCAGCCTGGCACACATGAGCGATTACATGCTGCAGTGTCTCCACAACGACCGCCGAGTTGCCCACATTCTAACTTGTGCTGATTACTGGGTGGCCACGCTGCTGGATCCCCGTTACAAGGACAACGTACCGTCCTTAATTCACTCACTGGAGCGCGATCGCAAGATGCGCGAGTACAAGCGCACGCTGGTAGACGCCATGCTGCTGGCATTCCCATCTGACAGCGGGGCCACAGTGGAAGCACAAGGCAGAGGAGGAGGAGGAGGAGGTCGCCAACGCAACCAGGGCACCGCCAGCACCTCAGAAGGCAGGGTTAGCATGGCCGAAATGTGGAAAAGCTTTGTCAGCACGCCACAACAAACAGCAGCACCAGCAGCTCAGATGGAACGTCTTAGCAGGAGGCAGCATTTTACCAACATGGTGGAGCAGTATGTGTGCACACGCCTACATGTAGTGAATGACGGGTCTGCCCCCTTCAACTTCTGGGTCTCCAAATTGGGCACATGGCCTGAGCTTGCCCTTTACGCCTTGGAGGTGCTGGCGTGCCCTGCAGCCAGTGTATTATCTGAACGGGTATTTAGCACGGCTGGGGGCGTTATAACAGACAAGCGCAGCCGCCTGTCCAGAGACAATGTGGACAAGCTCACGTTCATTAAAATGAACCAGGCATGGATCCCACGGGACTTTTCCGTACCTTATGCAGAATAGCAATGGATACCGACCTTACCCACCCATTGTTCCATTTTTGCTCTTTCTCACTCTTTTGGGGTGTACCCTCATTTAAAATTTGTGAAAAGAAGCAGTGTTGGCTACCTCGTCCTCCTCCTCAGGGCCAGATTAATGTAGGGTCTATTGGAGCTGCAGCTCCAGGCCCCTACCTTTTATATAGGCCCCGGGTTGGCCATATTCACTGTTACCGCTCTTCTGTCACTTGTAAACACAGAAGTCTGGCTTCTATGCTCGCTTCCCCAGGCAGCACCCTCAGAACCTCCCCACACAGCGTGAAGGCCGGACAAGGAGGGACAGTTGGCGATGCATGGATGTGTTTATGGGCTTCAGAGACAGCATCCCATGTTGAATTAGGCATGCATGGCTGCACCCTTCCTCCTCTGGGTGCATGGCAAGGCACGGCCCTAAGGCCCTTCAAAATCCTCAGCACCAAGCCCATGATGCTGTTAATCCGGCCCTGGTCCTCCTCCACCGCCGCTTCCACCTACACCGCCCATAGGTGTGCGCAGCCTATTGCATTAAGGTGTGCACCCCAAAGTTGAAATACACATGCATGTGTTTGCCAGCAGGGAGAGTAATGTATCGGGGCCATGTACCTGTAGGCAAGGAGAAATAGAGCAGAGCAGGTCCCAGGGAGATCTTTCCCATCTCCTCACTGGCAATGCTATGTGCCCTAGGTGATTAGGGTGTGCCCAGGCACACCCAGCACACCCTGTGCGCACGCCTATGTCACCGCCACATCCACCACCACCTCAACCTCCCTCCTACTCCATATGGGCCTCGTCCTTCAGAGATGAAGAAGAACATTGTTTTATTTTTCTGTTTTTTTTTGTTGTTTTAAGTTATTTCCCTATCCACATTTGTTTGCAGAGCACTTGCCATGCTCTTAATTACGTTTTGCTGCCATTTGCAGCACTCTAGCCCTTTCCTTTGGTGTTTTAGAGCCATTTTAGTGCCTTAAAGTTCGGGTCCCCATTGACTTCAATGGGGTTCGGTGTCCGGGAAAAGTTCGGTAAAAGTCCGGGACACGGACCCGGACTTTTTTTTAAAGTTCGGCCGAACCCGTCGAACACGGACATCTAGGTGTCCGCTCAACCCTAGTAGAGATCAAAAATACACGTATAGTACAGTTAAAATAAAGCCGCGCCCGCTATTGTGAAGTCTGTAGCGTGGAGAGCGGTATCCCCCGTACTGCGTTCCAGCTGACTTCCGGGTAGGCGGCGTGCGTTCCACCTACCCGCAACAAAATTTCCCCCTCAGGAACAATAGACTCCCAGCAGCAACAACAGATTTCCCTACAGTCAGCATCAATAGTATGATCAGATAGTAGATCTCTCCCAGCAACAATAGATCCCCACCAGCAACAATAGACCTCCTCAGCAACAACAGACTCCCCTGCAAAAATATATCCCCTCCAGTTAAAATAGATCCCCCAGCAGCAAGCATCAATAGACCCTGCAGCACACCCAGTACCCTTTGCCATTTCATAAGTCAGTCCAGGAGGTGCCAGAACTGCGTTCCCCACGTTCCCGCTGAAAAAATGCCCTGCCCTACTATGTTCAAAATCCTTGGAACCAGGGCCTTAAATAGGCTCTGACTAACCCAAGATGGCCACTTAAGTCACATTGGGTGGAAGCATCCAATAAAATAGCTTCACCAGTGGCCCAGGAAACCATAGAGGAACCTTGTTTCTCCTGACTTCCTCTCCGACAACAGTGCCACTACAGGCGAGTGCTACCTGCCATGCAGAAAGAAGACTGTACCTGCCTACACCCTTACTAGGGTAAAAGGGACAGAACAAGACAGATGACCTAGGGCAGCAGGAAGTGTGAATCCTTTCTTGGGTAGGTGGAATACATTATTTTAGATCTGGGGCTGATGTTAATGGTTCTCTAAGTGCTTAAGGCTTCATATCCACCAGCTTAAGGCTTCATATACACCACATTAGTCACCCTGATGTGTTCAATGGTTGTGCCATGGACCGCAGTTATGGGTTCCTTCAGCTCCCGGTGCAGACTTTATGGCCCTGGACCCCCATCCACAACAATTTTATCCATATATACCCTACTTACAAACATTGACTTGGGATACATCTTCTCCTGACGAAGTGGAAATTGTCCACGAAACGCGTTGAGCCTATCCTTGATGCATTCCCCACAATCATCATTATACTTTTTGATTTGGAATCTATACAGGCCCATCAATGACCTTCCTTCTAATGTTTTTTCCTGTTTATTTTATGTATGATTCAACTATGAGATGTTTCTGGTTCCGATTGACCTTATTACCATACGTATTGTTATTATGATGGACATTATGATGATATCTGATTAAAGCCTACCTTTTTACAGATCAATGTACTATTTCTTATCCCAACCAACTCCACACACCTCACACAAAGTCCCGCTTTTTGTCCCCCCCGTCCCGTCATACCTTTTGTACCTTTGGGGATATCGGCTGTTCTAACAATATTTACAGTAAAACCTTGGATTGCGAGCATAATTCGTTCCGGAAGCATGCTTGTAATCCAAAGCACTCTTATATCAAAGCGAATTTCCCCATAAGAAATAATGGAAACTCAGATGATTCGTTCCACAACCATTTATTCATAAGTCCTTCAGTTTATAGCCCATATAAAAAGATTATAGCATTGCGATAGGTTGCATAAAATGTCCATCCACAAATAGCCGCTTCCATAAGGGGATTAGAAGCAAAATCTAGCAGGAGCTACAGAGTATCAAAGAGAAGAGAGGCGCCTCTAAGTGTAGCAATATGGTTCCATTTAATGAAGGTACAACATTTAGCAACTCACACGGTTGATGAATAAAACGGGCGCATCTAAGTTTGCAGGCATCCGGGGTAAAGCTGTCCACATAGACCATCTTCTGCACCGCCGGCTGCCAGTCTGTAATCCTGACCGGGAAGACCACCCTGCAGTAAAGCTATCTGAAAGCGAGGGGCAGCATGGAAGGGATGACGTAGATGGCGGTGAGGAGGACGGTCTATGTGGACAGATTTACCCCGGATGCCTGCATCCTTAGATGTGCCTGTTGCAATCATCAACCATGTGAGTTGCTAAATGTTGTACCTTCATTAAATTTAACCATATTGCTACACTTAGAGGCGCCTCTATTCTCTTTTATACTTAGCTGTGACTTGAGGCTGCTTGTATATCAAGACATCGCTTGTATATCAAGTCAAAATTTTTTGGAAAATTTTGCTTGTCTTGCAAAGCGCTCTTAAACCAAGTTACTCTCAAACCAAGGTTTTACTGTATATATATTATGTTATGGATTACAATATTATCCCCTTAACCGCTTGCCGACTGCTCACAGTATATTTACTGCGGCAGTCAGCCCCTCAAAGGCAGAGCAACGTAGGTCTACGTCGCTAGCCTGTGAGGCTCTGGGGAGCGAGCGCGCGCCCACGGAGGCTCCGTTCCAGCTCCCGCACGGTCAGGGACCCCCCCGCGCGTGTGACCGACGGACCCGATGTCCGCCGGTCACTCGGCGATCGTCGGGGGAGAGGGAGAATGTCAGGCGGCTAGTGTAAACAAGCCACCTGTCATTCTCCTCGGTGTAAAAACACTGATCACACGGTTCTACAATGTAGGACCGTTGATCAGTGTCCCTACAGCTCAAGCCACAGCCAATCACAGTAAGAATCATGCCCCTAGGGACACACACAGCCCCTCCCTCTCAAAGTTAACCCCTTCACTACCAGTGTATTTTTACAGTAACAGTGCATATGTATAGCACTGATTACTGTAGAAATGTCACTGGTAACCCCAAAAGTGTCAAAAATGTCAGTCAAGGGTCCGATCTGTCCGCCGCAATGTCGCAGTACCGCAAAAAAAAAATCGCAGATCGCCGCCATTACGCGTTAAAAAAAAAAACAACAAAAATGACAAAAATCTTTCCCTTTGTTAGTAAACGCGATAACTTTTGCGCAAACCAATAAAAATACGCTTTTTGCGATTTTTTTTACCAAACATATGTAGCATAAAACAAATTGGCCGAAAATGTTAAAAAATTTAGATTTTTACATTTTTTTTGGGGAATTTCATATAAAAAAATGGGAAAAATATTATTTTTGCAAAATTGACGCACTTTTTTTGTTTATAGCGCGTGATCAAAAAATCGCACAGGTGATCAAATACCACCAAAAGAAAGCTCTGTTTGTGGGGAAAAAAAGGACGTCAAATTCGTTTAGGTACAGCGTCGCACGACCGCGCAATTGTCCGTTAAAGTCACGCAGTGCCGAATCGCAAAATACCCCCTGGTCGTTTTGCAGCCAAATCCTCCGGGGCTTAAGTGGTTAATTATTTTATCCAAAAATGCCGATTCCTCTAATACCCCCTATTTACCCAGATTATTCCCCCTATCTTCCCCATATTTATTTATGAACAGGGCTCGGAGGCACACAGCCCAAGAATTGTCTGTTCCTCCCAAAGCCCGACCGTGTTTGTACATATGTACGTTTGCGTCTTTGTTGTCTTTTGTCCTTTATGTCATTCCATGATTTCATATCCACCAGGTTGAGATTCAAAAACACACCCAGTGCCCATGTGTCTCCACCTACTTTCCAAAACTTCACATCAACTAAGTGGGCTACAATATCAGGCACAACCTGAATCTTGCAAGCAACATGAACTCTGATGCACCTTAGTGCAAAGAGAAAGGGTACTTTGCTTTCCCAAGTGTGTATACCGAACTATTCATATACTAGTACATATTTGTGAGGCAGAGGCGTAACTAGAACCTTCAGGGCCTCGGTGCAAGAAACCATGAAGGGCCCCCTGGACCCCTGGCGCCCTTTACTCTCGTTGCGGGGCCCTTTATTACGGTCCTGCAGCGGGACCCTTTCACAAGTTCTGCAGTGGGCCTACTTCCTGCCATCTTGGGGCCTCCCCATGGTGGTGGAATGCCAGGGCCCGGTCACAAGTGCGACCTTTGCGATCCTGGAAGTTCACCCACTGGTGTCAGTAGTTTTTTTTTTTGGTATTTTAATTGTATTATTTTTATCATTTTATTTATTTTTTTTTACAATGTCACCGACTATGACTCTGTCCATTCAGAAAAGGAAGGAGCTTGTAAATGACATATTTACCGACCCCTTCCTGGTTCTCTATTGTGAAGGGAGCATTCTGAAGGGGGGGCAGCACAGAAGGGGGGGACCAGCGGAGCACACAGGGGCCCAGAGACAGCAGAACACAAGTGAACTGGATAGGAGAAGTGGTGGGGGGCAGCGTACAGAGGAACCAATCTCCTCCATTTTCCTCCTGCAGCTACAGAAGGAAAAAAGGAGGACAGTGATTTCTCTACATGCTGCCCCCGCCGCCCCTCCTATTCAGGTGTACAGGGGAGCCACATGGGCCCCCTTGAGCATGGGGCCCGGTTGCGATTGCAACCCCTGCAACCCCTGTAGTTACGCCCCTGTTGTGAGGGACACTCATAATATGCACTGCATAATATTCAGGCTTTTTTTTTTACATATATGGAAATAAATCATGACTCTAGGTAAAACTCATTTTTATTTCCCAGTCTGGTCATTATTTTCAGTTATCATTGGCTCACACTACTGAAAATAAAGAATGTTATGGCAAATAAGTACAAATATTGGTCAGTGACTTGAACCTATGGTCTGATATGTTTATATGGTCATGGACCTCCTCTGTAGACTCTAGTGCCCACACATTTTACAACAGGGGGTACATTTTTGACTTTGTGTTATAATAATCCTTCAGAAAGGTGGGAAGTGTTCCAATTTTGCTATAAAGTTTCAGCTCCAACACAAATGTTGTGTATCGTATTAAAGGCCAGCCTACGTGCCCAATGAAAAGAATCAAACCAACACAAATTGTTCTTTGTTTCCTTTACAGATAAAAATGTGTGATGAAAAACAATTCCTGAAAACTGTAGCTGTTACCACTGCTGGTCAAGGATGGAAAATTACAAGTGGCTTATAACTGAAGTCAACATGATTATTCTATCAGACGCTTCCAGCTGGGTTGAGATATGTGACTGGCATTCACATATGAATGGGAAATTCCAGTATAGAGAACATCTAGCTTCCCACAATAAAATAATAGCATTCCATAGCAGCCAACTATGGCTCCTTATTAAAACAGATTCATGATGTTCCATGGCTAATGTCAAAATCATAAATGTTTGTGTTCATCAAAACAGTTGCCCTATTGTTTTATGCCTTATATAAAGTCTTTTTTTTGTCGATGTTCATTGGGTGTTTTCTCATGGTCCATCTCCTCATATGTGTTTGTGAGTTAGCTGTTGTGTCTAATGATTCATTTCACACCGGTTTCCACCCATTGCTTTTGGCCTCTGTGTCAGATATCCCCATGAGAACACTGTTGGGTTGTTGCATTAGAAGCCAGCCAGGACACTCAATATAGTCTTTATATTTTAATTCTATTTATTGGAGAGCTGTTGTAGGATACCAAAGGCTGCTTCATGTGGCCAACTTTCCTCCGTGCCAAGCTGTGAACTGAGGAAAAAGTAAACTTAAATGCACCATTGTGGTCTTTTCATGTGAATTCTTTATGTAATAAATGAAGATTTCATGTTTAAAGGCCCGTACACACGTACCGATCGTCGGCATACAAACGTCGGTGGACGAAGGATCTGCCGATTGTACGCGTGTTAGTATGGTGCCTCCGACAGATGTCTGCGCACAATCCGCGGACAAAAGTCTTTCGTGCAAACATGAAAATATTTGTATGCCGACACCAGAACGGACGATTGTTCGCCTGTCAGTACACAATTCGGCCGACAGACCGCAGATTTGCAAGACTGGGCATGCTCAGAAAATAGAAAACACAGGGAAAGTTAACCATTACATGACATCACTTCTGCAGTCGGCGGACAAAATTCTTGTGCTGTCCTTGTGCTGTCTTTGCACTTTTCAGCAGACACCGACATCCCGGGGAGAAAAGAGGAACATTTGTAAGCCGACCATCGGTACGTGTGTACGGGGCTTAACTTGGTCTTTATGTTCTATGTTAAGTCACCAGCTCTCTAAGTGAGTCCTGAGAACCAAACGATCGGCAGTGTTTGATCGCTCGGTTCTTAACCGCTTCCCCACCAGGCCTATTTCGGACACTTTTTGTTTACAAGTTAAAACCAGTATTTTTTCCTAGAAAACTACTTAGAATCCCCAAACATTATATATATATATATTTTTTAGCAAAGACTCTGGAGAATAAAATGGTGGTCATTGCACTATTTTTTGTCACGCGGTATTTGCGCAGCGGTCTTTAAAACGCCATTTTTTTTGGAAAAATTTTGAAAAATCACATTTCACTGCATTTAAAAAATACTAAACAGTAAAGTTAGCCCATTTTTTTGTATATTTTGAAAGATGATGTCACGCTGAGTAAATAGATACCCAACATGTTACGGTTTAAAATTGCGCCCCCCGTGGGATGGCGACAAACTTCGGTCAATAGAGATCTCAATAGGCAACGCTTTAAATTTATTTAACGGTTACCTGTTTAGAGTTAGAGTGTAGCTCTTTTTTTTAAATTATTGCTCACACTCTGGCGATCGCGGCGATACCTCACATGTGTGGTTTGAACAGCGATTTCATTTGCGGCTCGACTTCCGTATAAGTTTTTTTTTGTGCGCGAGCTAACGGTGACGGGGGCGGCTACATTTTATTTTTTTTTCCCATTTATTTTATTTATTTTTTTAACTTTATTACAGTTTTAAAAAAAAAAAAATCTGATCACATTTATTGCTGTCACAAGCAATGTAAACTTCCCTTGTGACAGCAATATGCAGTGACAGGTATACTTTATGGAGGGATCGAGGGTCTAAAAGACCCTAGACCCCTCCACTACACTTCCCTGTATGCAAAACGCCGAAAACGGCGTTTTTGCATACAGCCGTTTTTCGAATTTGCCGCCTTTTGCAGCACACTAACCCGGAAGTGACGTCATGGACGCCGCCTCCAGGTTACGTCATCGGAGACCCGATCGAAGCCGTTTCCGGCATTGATCGGGACTCCATCCAGCCGGCGGACGTGCCGGCTGGGTGCTCGGGGCTCTCGGTGGGACGGGAGCCCCGGTAAAAGCTACGGAAGGCGGCGGGAGAGGGGGGACGTCCCCTCCCGCCCCCCGGGTAACGATTGAGCGGCTCACGAGCCGCATCGGTCAGTACCGACGGAAAGCCAACCGTCGGCTCTAAACCACGGTACCGGGATGATGCCTCTAGCTAGAGGCATCATCCCGGTATGCTCCCGCAAAGTTTACGGACGTCATATGACGTCCGCCCAGGGAGAAGTGGTTAACCTTAGAGGCAGCTGGGGACTGATGCTGCATCCACCTAGGTAAGTAGGATCCTGAAAAAAAAAAAACATACCGTATATACTCGAGTATAAGCCGAGTTTTTCAGCACATTTTTTTGTGCTGAAAACGTCCCCCTCGGCTTATACTCGAGTCAACAAAAAAAAAAGTTCCCGGCAGCTCCGATGTGTTTAAGATTTTAAAATAGCGCTGCCCGGCGTATACATGTCACCGCGCATGCGCCGCCACCGCTCGGGACAGGCCGGGAATAGCCGAACGTATACCAGCTTTCCCGAGCGGCGGCGGCGCGTGCGCAATGATGTGTCGGCACCGGGCGGCGCCATTTTTAAAATGAAGGCGCCTCTGGAACAGGTAAGTGAAACACAGCCGCACTAGTATGCCCGCAACCCTGCATCCTCTTGTACCATGCTTGCCACCCTGAATTCTCCTGTACAAGCCAGCCACACTGCATTCTCCTGTACCATGCTTACCACCCTGAATTCTCCTGTAACATGCCAGCCACACTGCATTCTCCTGTACCATGCCAGCCACACTGCATTCTCCTGTACCATGCCAGCCACACTGCATTCTCCTGTACCATGCCAGCCACCCTGCATTCTCCTGTACCATGCCAGCCACCCTGCATTCTCCTGTACCATGCCAGCCACCCCGCATTCTCCTGTACCATGCCTGCCACCCTGCATTCTCCTGTACCATGCCTGCCACCCTGCATTCTCCTGTACCATGCCAGCCACCCTGCATTCTCCTGTACCATGCCAGCCACCCTGCATTCTCCTATACCATGCCAGCCACCCTGCATTGTCCTGTACCATGCCTGCCACCCTGCATTCTCCTGTACCATGCCCACCACCTTGCATTCTCACCCTAGGCTTATACTCGAATCAATCATTTTTCCCATCTTTTTGTGGTAAAAGTAGGGGCCTTGGCTTATACTCGGGTCGGCTTATACTCGAGTATATACGGTACTTCTCTTTTGACTACTTGCCGACCACCAAAAAGCACATTTACTGCTACAGGACGGGTTTTGGGCTTGAGTGCGTGCTGCCGGCGGCTAACTCCCGCTGTGATTTTACTATTTTCCTGGGTGTACATAATATAAGTGGGTACTAATATTTATAGGTAAAGTTGATCCAGGGAATATTCGATTGCCTCTCGGGGGATCAGGAAGGAATTTGTTTCCCCTGCTGAAGCAAATTGGATCATGCTTTCCTGTTTTTTTTTTGCCTTCCTCTGGATCAACTGCGGGTACAGGATTGTGTATATGGGATTGTATGGTTGGGTTTTCATTACTGTTTTTTGTTTTTTATTGGTTGAGCCAGATGGACTTGTGTCTTTTTTCAACCTGACTAACTATGTAACTATTTTTCCTGGGAGCTGATCAGTGGGTCCCGTGGACCCGATGTCTGCCGGCACCCGCTGATCATTCGGTACACTGACAGAATGGCAGCCTGCCTATGTAAACAAAGCAAAATGTCATTCTATCAGTACATAAGACATGGATCCTGTGTTCCTGTAAAGCAGAAGTCGCCCCTGAAGTTAAACCCCTTCCCAGCCAGTGTCATTAGTACAGTGACAGTGCTTATTTTTAGCACTGATCTTTGTATTAGTGTCACTGGTTCCTTAAAAAAAGTGTCAAAGGTGTCAGTTAGGTGTCCGATTTTTCCACAGCAATATCGCAGTCCCGCTATAAGTTGCTCATCACCACTATTACTACTAAAAAATAAAAAAATAAATAAATAAAAATATCCCATACAGTGGCGTACCTAGAGCATTTGGCACCTGGGGCGGATCCTATATCTGGCACCCCCCCCACTTTAAAATGTAAAAACACCCGCAAAAATTTGTAATGTATCCAAGAATATTTATTGCACAAATTTCCCAGCCCCCCTATCACAGTGCCCTTTGCAGTCTGCCCCCCCCCCCCCGTCTCTCTAATCACAGTTCCCCCTTTTGCACTCTCTGCCTCCCCTGCACAGTCCTACCTTTGGCATAGACAGATAGCTAATATTATTAGCAATGTGTTTAAGTTTGAGTAAGAGATTGGAGACATGCTAAAGGAGATAGTCAGAGACTGAGGACATGATGCAAGAGATGGTAAGAGACTACGGACCTAAAACAAAAGAAATCAGATACTGAGGACATGATACAAGGGATGGTCAGAGACTGAGGACATGATACAAGAGATGGTCAGAGACTGAGGACATGATACAAGAGATGGTCAGAGACTGAGGACATGATACAAGAGATGGTCAGAGACTGAGGACATGATACAAGAGAAATCCGAGACTGAGGATATGATACAAGAGATGGTCAGAGACTACGGACGGGGATACTAGAGATGGTCAGAGACTGCAGACAACACACAGGAGATGGTCAGAGACTGAGGACATGATACAGGAGATGGTTGGTCAGAGACTGAGGACATGATACAAGAGATGGTCAGAGACTGAGGACATGATACAAGAGATGGTCAGAGACTGAGGACATGATACAAGAGATGGTCAGAGACTGAGGACATGATACAAGAGATGGTCAGAGACTGAGGACATGATACAAGAGATGGTCAGAGACTGAGGACATGATACAGGAGATGGTCAGAGACTGTGGACATGATACAAGAGATGGTCAGAGACTGAGGACATGATACAAGAGATGGTCAGAGACTGAGGACATGATACAAGAGATGGTCAGAGACTGAGGACATGATACAGGAGATGGTCAGAGACTGTGGACATGATCCAAGAGATGGTTGGTCAGAGACTGTGGACATGATCCAAGAGATGGTTGGTCAGAGACTGAGGACATGATCCAAGAGATGGTCAGAGACTAAGGACATGATCCAAGAGATGGTCAGAGACTGAGGACATGATACAAGAGATGGTCAGAGACTGAGGACATGATACAAGAGATGGTCAGAGACTGCAGACATGATACAAAAGAAGGTCAGAGACTTGATAGAAGATAGAAGAGCATTAGGGGGGCCAGAGAGCACAGGGCAAGCAGAGAGCACTGGAGGAGCTGAAGGGCGCGGAGGGGGACTGGAGAGAATTAAGAGGGGTTTGAAAAGCATTGTAGGGGGGTTGGAAGGCGCAGGGGTGGAGAGCACTGGGGGGGTGGCAGGGAAAACCAGGGGGATGGAGAGCATGGGGGGAACTGGAACTCACTGAGGGGGGAGGCAGGGAGCACAGGGGGGTGGAGAGCACTGGGGGAGCCAGAGAGCATAGGGGGGAGATGAAAAGCACTGCAGGGAGCTGAAGAGCACTGGGGGGCTAAGGAGAGCTGGGGGGGGGCAAGAGCACTGAGGGGTTAAGAGCAGGGGGAGTGTTAAGAGCAGGGGGGTGTTAAGAGCGGGGGGGTGTTTAAAGCACTGGGGGTGTTTAGAGCACTGGGGGTGTTTAGAGCGGGGGGGGGGGTGTTTAGAGCAGGGGGGTGTTTAGAGCAGGGGGGGTGTTTAGAGCAGGGGGGTGTTTAGAGCAGGGGGGGTGTTTAGAGCAAGGGGGGGGTGTTTAGTGCAGGGGGGGTGTTTAGAGCAGGGGGGGGGGTGTTTAGAGCAGGGGGGGTGTTTAGAGCAAGGGGGTGTTTAGAGCAGGGGGGTGTTTAGAACAGGGGGTGGGTTCTTTAGAGCAGGGGGGATGTTTAGAGCAGGGGGGGTGTTTAGAGCGGGGGGGTGTTTAGAGCAGGGGGGGTGTTTAGAGCAAGGGGGTGTTTAGAGCAGGGGGGGGTGTTTAGAGCAGGGGGGTGTTTAGAGCAGGGGGGTGTTTAGAGTAGGGGGGGTGTTTAGAGCAGGGGGGGTGTTTAGAGCAGGGGGGGTGTTTAGAGCAGTGGGGGGGTGTTTAGAGCAGGGGGGGTGTTTAGAGCAGGGGGGTGTTTAGAGTAGGGGGGGTGTTTAGAGCAGGGGGGGGTGTTTAGAGCAGGGGGGTGTTAAGAGCAAGGGGAGGGGGGGCTGGAGAGCACTAGGGGGCCAGCAAGTTGTATAGGAGAGGGGATGGGACAGCTGCATATAGATGATTTGATCTTTACATATTCCTCCTGCTGCCGCTAACTGACTGCAGGAGGGAGAGGAGAATCGGCCATTCAACGGCAGCAGGAGAAATACGGAAAGATGAATCCCTCTTTATCCAGCTGTCCCATCTCCTCTCCAGTCCAGACAGTCACACAGAAGGAGGCTGCTCAGTGCTCACCTTCTTCCCGCTGGCCGCCGCCCCCGCGAGCAGCGCGGACTAAAGGAGCTGCAGCTCCTTCACACTGACTGATATTCCGAGCAGCCTGACACCCCCCCAGTGCATGGCACCCGGGGCGGGCCGACCACCCCCCGCCCCCCCCCCCCCCCCCCCGTTAGTACGCCACTGATCCCATAGTTTGTAGATGCTATAACTTTTTGCGCAAACTATTCAATATATGCAAATTTTATTTTTTTTATTAAAATATGTAGCAGAATACATATTGGCCTAAATTGATGAAGAAATTAGTTTATAGCGCAAAAAAAAAAAAAAACAAAAAAAATGCAGAGGTAATCAAATACCACTAAAAGAAAGCTCTATTTTTGGTAAAAAAAAGGACATACATTTTATTTGGGTACATACAGCGTCGCACAACTGTGCAATTGTCAGTTAAAATAACGCAGTGCTGTATTGAAAAAATGGCCTGGTCAGGAATGGGGGTAAATTTTCTGAAGGTAAAGTGGTTAAAGAGAGGGAGATTGGCTGGTGTGTCCTATATTGGAGGGTACCTGGGCATTCATGGTGATCAGCCAGTTATTATATTGTTTATGGCTGTATGAAATAAATGTAGGATTTAAAAAAGGCAAGGTGCTGAATGTGTGTTTTTTTTTTGTCTTATTTTAGTGATTGGTGTAATTACTGTATATTGGATTTTTTCTTGTATAATAATGATTTAAGATGTTATTTGGATAATTATATTTCTGAAAGGCTTATAATTAAATTGACAGTTAATTGTAACTGAGTGGTTGATTGCACGATTGTTGGTTTTGTAAAGGGATTGTCTAAAAACGAATAAAAATTATTTAACAAAAAAAAAGTTGGATTTTAGCTCAACTTTCTTCTATACACCACAATTTTTTCACCCTAATAAAAAAGTTTGTATACAAAAAAAAAAAACTTTCTTCTATACCTATGCGCTATGCAGGTATTATTTCAGATGATGCTTTCTCTGGGCTTAAGCTAATAATTTGATTGTATAATTCTTAATATATGTACGTACATGCTTTTTTAGGAAGATTAATAATGAATCTGGAACAACACCTGTTAGGGATTGTACAATCTAATTATTAGCTTAAGCCCAGAGAAAGTGTCATCTGAATTAATAATTGCAGAAGTATAGAAGTAGGTTGAGCCAAAATCCAATTTTATTTACTTTTTGAGTTTTAAATAGGGTTGAGCGGACACCTAGATGTCCGTGTTCGACGGGTTCGGCCGAACTTTAAAAAAAAGTCCGGGTCCGTGTCCCGGACTTTTACCGAACTTTTCCCGGACACCGAACCCCATTGAAGTCAATGGGGACCCGAACTTTAAGGCACTAAAATGGCTCTAAAACACCAAAGGAAAGGGCTAGAGTGCTGCAAATGGCAGCAAAACGTAATTAAGAGCATGGCAAGTGCTCTGCAAACAAATGTGGATAGGGAAATAACTTAAAACAACAAAAAAAAACAGAAAAATAAAACAATGTTCTTCTTCATCTCTGAAGGACGAGGCCCATATGGAGTAGGAGGGAGGTTGAGGTGGTGGTGGATGTGGCGGTGACATAGGCGTGCGCACAGGGTGTGCTGGGTGTGCCTGGGCACACCCTAATCACCTAGGGCACATAGCATTGCCAGTGAGGAGATGGGAAAGATCTCCCTGGGACCTGCTCTGCTCTATTTCTCCTTGCCTACAGGTACATGGCCCCGATACATTACTCTCCCTGCTGGCAAACACTTGCATGTGTATTTCAACTTTGGGGTGCACACCTTAATGCAATAGGCTGCGCACACCTATGGGCGGTGTAGGTGGAAGCGGCGGTGGAGGAGGAGGAGGACGAGGTAGCCAACACTGCTTCTTTTCAAAAATTTTAAATGAGGGTACACCCCAAAAGAGTGAGAAAGAGCAAAAATGGAACAATGGGTGGGTAAGGTCGGTATCCATTGCTATTCTGCATAAGGTACGGAAAAGTCCCGTGGGATCCATGCCTGGTTCATTTTAATGAACGTGAGCTTGTCCACATTGTCTCTGGACAGGCGGCTGCGCTTGTCTGTTATAACGCCCCCAGCCGTGCTAAATACCCGTTCAGATAATACACTGGCTGCAGGGCACGCCAGCACCTCCAAGGCGTAAAGGGCAAGCTCAGGCCATGTGCCCAATTTGGAGACCCAGAAGTTGAAGGGGGCAGACCCGTCATTCACTACATGTAGGCGTGTGCACACATACTGCTCCACCATGTTGGTAAAATGCTGCCTCCTGCTAAGACGTTCCATCTGAGCTGCTGGTGCTGCTGTTTGTTGTGGCGTGCTGACAAAGCTTTTCCACATTTCGGCCATGCTAACCCTGCCTTCTGAGGTGCTGGCGGTGCCCTGGTTGCGTTGGCGACCTCCTCCTCCTCCTCCTCTGCCTTGTGCTTCCACTGTGGCCCCGCTGTCAGATGGGAATGCCAGCAGCATGGCGTCTACCAGCGTGCGCTTGTACTCGCGCATCTTGCGATCGCGCTCCAGTGAGTGAATTAAGGACGGTACGTTGTCCTTGTAACGGGGATCCAGCAGCGTGGCCACCCAGTAATCAGCACAAGTTAGAATGTGGGCAACTCGGCGGTCGTTGTGGAGACACTGCAGCATGTAATCGCTCATGTGTGCCAGGCTGCCCAGAGGCAACGAAAGGCTGTCCTCTGTGGGAGGTGTATCGTCCGTGTCCTCTGTATCCCCCCAGCCACGCACCAGTGATGGCCATGAGCTGGCCTGGGTGCCACCCTGCTGTGAACATGGTTCCATCTCCTCCTCCAGCTCCTCCTCCTCCTCATCCTCCTCATCCTCCAGAACTGTGCCCCTGCTGGACAATTGCGTCCCTGGCGTTTGCGTGTGCAGGAACCCACCCTCGGAGCCCCTTGCGAATGACTGCCCTGAAAGCCTTGGAAATGTTACCTCTTCATCCTCCTCCTCCTCCTCATCCTGTGCCACATCCTCTTCCATCATCGCCCGAATTGTTTTTTCAAGGAGGCATAGAAGTGGGATAGTTAAGCTGAGAACGGCGTCATTGCCACTGGCCATGTTGGTGGAGTACTCAAAACAGCGCAACAAGGCACACAGGTCTCGCATGGAGGCCCAGTTATTGGTGGTGAAGTGGTGCTGTTCCGCAGAGCGACTCACGCGTGCGTGCTGCAGCTGAAACTCCACTATGGCCTGCTGCTGCTCGCACAGTCTTTCCAGCATGTGCAAGGTGGAGTTCCACCTTGTGGGCACGTCACATATGAGGCGGTGAGCGGGAAGGCCGAAGTTACGCTGCAGCGCTGCCAGGCGAGCAGCAGCAGGGTGAGAACGCCGAAAGTGCGCACAAACGGCCCGCACTTTCTGCAGCAGCTCTGACATATCGGGGTAGTTTTTAAGGAACCTCTGCACCACCAAATTCAGCACATGCGCCAGGCAAGGGATGTGCGTCAAACCGGCTAGGCCCAGAGCTGCTATGAGATTTCGCCCGTTATCGCACACCACCAGGCCGGGCTTGAGGCTCGCTGGCAGCAACCACTCATTTGTCTGCTGTTCCATGCTCCTCCACAACTCCTGCGCGGTGTGTGGTTTGTCCCCCAAACAGGCAAGTTGTAAAACTGCCTGCTGTCGTTTACCCCTGGCCGTGCTGAAGTTGGTGGTGAAGGTGTTACGCTGTCCGGATGAGGAGGCGGTAGAGGATGAGGAAGCGGAGTAGGAGGAGTTAGGAACAGGAGGCAAACTGAAGCGCCCTGCAATCCTCGGTGGTGGAAGGACATGCGCCAAATTGCTATCCGCCTCAGGCCCATCCGCCACTGCATTTACCCAGTGTGCCGTTAGGGAGATATAACGCCCCTGACCGTGCTTACTGGTCCACGTATCCGTAGTTAGGTGGACCTTGGCACAGATGGCGTTGCGCAGTGCACACCTGATATTTTCCCCCACTTGGTTGTGCAGGGAAGGGATGGCTTGCCTGGAAAAGTAGTGGCGGCTGGGCACGACGTACTGTGGGACAGCCACCGACATAAGGTTTTTAAAACTGTGCGTCTCCACCAGACGGAATGACAGCATTTCAAAGGCCAATAATTTTGAAATGCTGGCATTCAGGGCCAGGGATCGCGGGTGGGTAGGGGGGTACTTCCTCTTCCTCTCAAGTGTTTGGGAGATGGAAAGCTGAACGCTTCCACGGGACATTGTGGAGATGGTTGTTGGTGACCCAGGTGGTGGTGTTGCTGACAGATCGTCTGTTTGCGGGGTGGCAGGTGCCGGTATCACTACAGATGTGGCTGGAGCGGCCGAGACTGCAGCAGAAGAGGAAGCAGGATGAGCCAGAGACGTTTCTTGGTTTTGAAGGTGTGTACTCCACTGCAGCTCGTGCTTTGCACTTAGATGCCTGATCATGCAGGTTGTGCTCAGGTTGAGAAGGTTTATGCCTCGCTTCAAGCTCTGATTGCACAGGGTGCAAACCACTCGTGTCCTGTCATCAGCACATTTTCTAAAGAACTTCCACGCTAGAGAACTCCTTTGAGCTGACTTTGGTGCGCTCGTTCCCTTGCTGCGTTGGGCAGTAGCGGGCGTAGTGTCTAGGGCACGGCCGCTCCGCTTCTGCACCCTGCTCCCTCTTCTGCTGTGCTGGTGGCTCTGTGCGACCACCGCCTCTTCCTCCAAACTACTCAGGTCACCTGCATGACGTTCATTCCATGTGGGGTCGAGGACCTCATCGTCCTCCACATCATCTTCCACCCAGTCTTCACCCCTGCCCTCCTTGTCGGTCTCCACAATGCTGAACGCCGCAGCAGTTGGCACCTGCGTTTCGTCATCATCGGAGACGTGCTGCGATGATCCTTGCATGTACTCATTTTGAGAAATAAGTGGTTGGGCATCGCTGCACTCAATCTCTTCCACTTCTGGGGCAGGGCTAGGTGGATGGCCCTGGGAAACCCTGCTGACAGAGTCCTCAAAAAGAATAAGAGACTGCTGTATGGCTTGGGGCTCAGACTGCTGGCCTGATTTGCAAGGGGGTGAGGTGAAAGACGGTTGGACATTGGCTGCAGGTGCCAACTCTGACCTTTCTGCAGTAGACTGGGTGGGAGACAATGTGAAGGAACTGGAGGCACTGTCAGCAGCAAACCAATCTACTATCGCCTCAACTTGTTCTGGCCTCATCACTTCTAGGGGCGTTTGATGCCCTACCAAATACTGATGCAGGTTCTGTCGCCTACTCACACTTGAGGAAGGTGTTTCACTTGTGCGTGTAGCTGGCACAGATCGACCACGTCCTCTCCTTGCAACAGGAGCTCTACCAGCAGCACCACGACCCAGGCCACGGCCCTTATTTGACGGTCTCCTCATATTTCTGTAATTTAAGATCTTGCCCTAGAAAGGTTTTTATTGAATAGCGGAATAGGAAATATGATCCAAAAAAGTGTATGTATCTCGCACGTACAAAACCACACTAGGCCCCAATTACTATTGTTTCTACCCCTAAAAGGATGGATGAGGAGTAGGAGGAGTATGGAACAGACAGCACCCTCAAATCTTCAGAAGTATGAGATGAACCCCAAAAACTTGGAAAGGTGGATCTCACACGTACCGACACAGACTATCCCGCAATTCAATTGATCCTCAAAGGTTTTTATTGAATAGCGGAATAGGAAATATGATCAAAAAAAGTGTATGTATCTCGCACGTACACAACCACACTAGGCCCCAATTACTATTGTTTGTACCCCTAAAAGGATGGATGAGGAGTAGGAGGAGGAGTATGGAACAGGCAGCACCCTCAAATCTTCAGAAGTATGAGATGAACCCCAAAAACTTGGAAAGGTGGATCTCACACGTACCGACACAGACTATCCCGCAATTCAATTGATCCTCAAAGGTTTTTATTGAATAGCGGAATAGGAAATATGATCAAAAAAAGTGTATGTATCTCGCACGTACACAACCACACTAGGCCCCAATTACTATTGTTTGTACCCCTAAAAGGATGGTTGAGCAGTAGGAGCAGGAGTATGGAACAGGCAGCACCCTCAAATCTTCAGAAGTATGAGATGAACCCCAACAACTTGGAAAGGTGGATCTCACACGTACCGACACAGACTATCTCGCAATTGAATTGATCCCCAAAGTTTTTAATTGAATAGCGGAATAGAAAATATGATCAAAAAGAAAGTGTATGTATCTCGCACGTACACCACCACACTAGGCCCCAACTACTATTGTTTGTACCCCTAAAAGGATGGTTGAGCAGTAGGAGGAGGAGTATGGAACAGGCAGCACCCTCAAATCTTCAGAAGTATGAGATGAACCCCAAAAACTTGGAAAGGTGGATCTCTCTCACACGTACCAACACAGACTATCCCCCAATTTAACTGATCCCCAAAGGTTTTTGATTAAATAGCGGAATAGAAAATATGATCCAAAAAAAGTGTATGTATATCACACGTACACAACCACACTAGGCCCCAATTACTATTGTTTGTACCCCTAAAAGGCTAGATGAGGAGTAGGGGGGGTATGGAACAGGCAGCACCCTCAAACCTTCAGAAGTATGAGATGAACCCCAACAACTTGGAAAGGTGGATCTCTCTCACACGTACCAACACAGACTATCCCCCAATTTAACTGATCCCCAAAGGTTTTTGATTAAATAGCGGAATAGAAAATATGATCCAAAAAAAGTGTATGTATATCACACGTACACAACCACACTAGGCCCCAATTACTATTGTTTGTACCCCTAAAAGGCTAGATGAGGAGTAGGGGGGGTATGGAACAGGCAGCACCCTCAAACCTTCAGAAGTATGAGATGAACCCCAACAACTTGGAAAGGTGGATCTCTCTCACACGTACCAACACAGACTATCCCCCAATTTAACTGATCCCCAAAGGTTTTTGATTAAATAGCGGAATAGAAAATATGATCCAAAAAAAGTGTATGTATATCACACGTACACAACCACACTGGGCCCCAATTACTATTGTTTGTACCCCTAAAAGGCTAGATGAGGAGTAGGGGGAGTATGGAACAGGCAGCACCCTCAAACCTTCAGAAGTATGAGATGAACCCCAACAACTTGGAAAGGTGGATCTCTCTCACACGTACCAACACAGACTATCCCCCAATTTAACTGATCCCCAAAGGTTTTTGATTAAATAGCGGAATAGAAAATATGATCCAAAAAAAGTGTATGTATATCACACGTACACAACCACACTGGGCCCCAATTACTATTGTTTGTACCCCTAAAAGGCTAGATGAGGAGTAGGGGGAGTATGGAACAGGCAGCCCCCTCAAACCTTCAGAAGTATGAGATGAACCCCAACAACTTGGAAAGGTGGATCTCTCTCACACGTACCAACACAGACTATCCCCCAATTTAACTGATCCCCAAAGGTTTTTGATTAAATAGCGGAATAGAAAATATGATCCAAAAAAAGTGTATGTATATCACACGTACACAACCACACTAGGCCCCAATTACTATTGTTTGTACCCCTAAAAGGCTAGATGAGGAGTAGGGGGGGTATGGAACAGGCAGCACCCTCAAATCTTCAGAAGTATGAGATGAACCCCAACAACTTGGAAAGGTGGATCTCTCTCACACGTACCAACACAGACTATCCCCCAATTTAACTGATCCCCAAAGGTTTTTGATTAAATAGCGGAATAGAAAATATGATCCAAAAAAAGTGTATGTATATCACACGTACACAACCACACTAGGCCCCAATTACTATTGTTTGTACCCCTAAAAGGCTAGATGAGGAGTAGGGGGGGTATGGAACAGGCAGCACCCTCAAATCTTCAGAAGTATGAGATGAACCCCAACAACTTGGAAAGGTGGATCTCTCTCACACGTACCAACACAGACTATCCCCCAATTTAACTGATCCCCAAAGGTTTTTGATTAAATAGCGGAATAGAAAATATGATCCAAAAAAAGTGTATGTATATCACACGTACACAACCACACTAGGCCCCAATTACTATTGTTTGTACCCCTAAAAGGCTAGATGAGGAGTAGGGGGGGTATGGAACAGGCAGCACCCTCAAATCTTCAGAAGTATGAGATGAACCCCAACAACTTGGAAAGGTGGATCTCTCTCACACGTACCAACACAGACTATCCCCCAATTTAACTGATCCCCAAAGGTTTTTGATTAAATAGCGGAATAGAAAATATGATCCAAAAAAAGTGTATGTATATCACACGTACACAACCACACTGGGCCCCAATTACTATTGTTTGTACCCCTAAAAGGCTAGATGAGGAGTAGGGGGAGTATGGAACAGGCAGCACCCTCAAACCTTCAGAAGTATGAGATGAACCCCAACAACTTGGAAAGGTGGATCTCTCTCACACGTACCAACACAGACTATCCCCCAATTTAACTGATCCCCAAAGGTTTTTGATTAAATAGCGGAATAGAAAATATGATCCAAAAAAAGTGTATGTATATCACACGTACACAACCACACTGGGCCCCAATTACTATTGTTTGTACCCCTAAAAGGCTAGATGAGGAGTAGGGGGAGTATGGAACAGGCAGCACCCTCAAACCTTCAGAAGTATGAGATGAACCCCAACAACTTGGAAAGGTGGATCTCTCTCACACGTACCAACACAGACTATCCCCCAATTTAACTGATCCCCAAAGGTTTTTGATTAAATAGCGGAATAGAAAATATGATCCAAAAAAAGTGTATGTATATCACACGTACACAACCACACTAGGCCCCAATTACTATTGTTTGTACCCCTAAAAGGCTAGGAGTAGGGGGAGTATGGAACAGGCAGCACCCTCAAACCTTCAGAAGTATGAGATGAACCCCAACAACTTGGAAAGGTGGATCTCTCTCACACGTACCAACACAGACTATCCCCCAATTTAACTGATCCCCAAAGGTTTTTGATTAAATAGCGGAATAGAAAATATGATCCAAAAAAAGTGTATGTATATCACACGTACACAACCACACTAGGCCCCAATTACTATTGTTTGTACCCCTAAAAGGCTAGATGAGGAGTAGGGGGAGTATGGAACAGGCAGCACCCTCAAATCTTCAGAAGTATGAGATTGTGTTCACTGTACCCCACAAAGATTGAGTTCACTGCACCCCACAATGATTGTGTTCACTGCACCCCACAAAGATTGTGTTCACTGCACCTCACAAAGATTGTGTTCACTGTACCCCCCAAAGATTGTGTTCACTGCACCCCACAAAGATTCTGTTCACTGTACCCCACAAAGATTGTGTTCACTGCACCCTAAAAGGATGTTGTTCACTGCACCCCACAAAGATTGTGTTCACTGCACCCTAAAAGGATGTTGTTCACTGCACCCCAAAAAGATTGTGTTCACTGTACCCCCCCAAAGATTGTGTTCACTGCACCCCACAAAGATTGTGTTCACTGCACCCCAAAAAGATTGTGTTCACTGTACCCCCCAAAGATTGTGTTCACTGCACCCCACAAAGATTCTGTTCACTGTACCCCACAAAGATTGTGTTCACTGCACCCCAAAAAGATTGTGTTCACTGTACCCCCCCCAAAGATTGTGTTCACTGCACCCCACAAAGATTCTGTTCACTGCACCCCACAAAGGATTTTGTTCACTGCACCCCAAAAAGATTGTGTTCACTGCACCCCAAAAAGGATTTTGATCACTGCACCCCAAAAAGGATGTTGTTCACTGCACCCCAAAAATGATTTTGTTCACTCCACCCCAAAAAGATTGTGTTCACTGCACCCCACAAAGATTGTGTTCACTGCACCCCAAAAAGATTGTGTTCACTGTACCCCCCAAAGATTGTGTTCACTGCACCCCACAAAGATTCTGTTCACTGTACCCCACAAAGATTGTGTTCACTGCACCCCAAAAAGATTGTGTTCACTGCACCCCAAAAAGGATGTTGTTCACTGCACCCCAAAAAGGATGTTGTTCACTCCACCCCAAAAAGATTGTGTTCACTGCACCCCACAAAGATTGTGTTCACTGCACCCCAAAAATGATTTTGTTCACTGCACCCCAAAAAGGATTTTGTTCACTGCACCCCAAAAAGGATGTTGTTCACTCCACCCCAAAAAGATTGTGTTCACTGCACCCCAAAAAGATTGTGTTCACTGCACCCCACAAAGGATTTTGTTCACTGCACCCCAAAAAGATTGTGTTCACTGCACCCCAAAAAGGATGTTGTTCACTGCACCCCAAAAAGGATTTTGTTCACTGCACCCCAAAAAGATTGTGTTCACTGCACCCCACAAAGGATTTTGTTCACTGCACCCCACAAAGATTGTGTTCACTGCACACCAAAAAGGATTGTGTTCACTGCACCCCAAAAAGATTTTGTTCACTGCACCCCAAAAAGATTGTGTTCACTGCAGCCCAAAAAGATTGTGTTCACTGCAGCCCAAAAAGATTGTGTTCACTGCAGCCCAAAAAGATTGTGTTCACTGCAGCTCACACACAGAAAAATGGATGTGGATCACTGACACCTGCCTATCTCCAATCCCACACCACACAGCAATATCGATTGTAGTTTGTAGAACACAGTTTCCCTAAAATTCAGCAGACTCTGTCCCTAACAGGATTGAGAAGAGATCGTAGATCAGGATTGAGTGCAGATTCACCCCACCCCCCACACAGCAATATCGATTGTAGTTTGTAGAAGACACTGACCCTATAATTCAGCAGACTCTATCCCTAAAATGCCTACAACTCGCCCTGCCTAAACACTCCGACCTGTCCCTCAATTCTATCCGGACACAAATGGTTTTTTCCTGCCTATCTTTCCCTAATCAGCAGCCAGCACATTGATGTGTGCTCTGTCCCTTAGCTAAGCAGCAGAATGATGCTGCTGCGGCGGCTGCCTCGAACTTATAAAGACTTGGTCACATGCTTCAGACGGCCAATCACAGCTACTAAGACATTTGCAGGCATGGCTGGGATGGCTTAAGGCACACCAGTTAAACGATTGTTGATTGGCTGTTGAAAGCCCGCCATGAAAAGAGCGCCAAAGCATGCAAAACCCGGAAATAAAACGACCGAACACGGATTTTTACCCGAACATACAGTAAAGTGTCCGTGTCCGTGTTCGGGTAAAAAAAATCCAATTATTCGGTACGAACACGAATAATACAGTCCGTGTTCGCTCAACACTAGTTTTAAAGCATTTCAGTAACTGTTCCTGTGCTTTAACCTGCAATGTTTTATTTTTTAAGTTGGTGATTGGGTTTTGGGTGGACCAGCCCCCTTTCTCCCCAATAAAACTGACAACAGAATTGCAATCTTAAAGCGGTATTAAACCCAAAAGCAAACATTTATTATATTGCAGCTTACCAATTCTTAGATGTGATGGTTGCATTAGTCTTCTTTTTTGAGGATTTATTTCCTTTCTTTTTCACCTGGTGATCCTGCGAGTAAGTCTGTTGTTTTTCAAAAGAACAAGCTGCTCCAGTGTTAGTTAATGATCAATGTCAATGAGCATAGGCGTGCGCGGGGGGTGTCTGGGCACACCCTAATCACTCAGTACAGTGACGATTTTCCATACTGCCTGGGCTTCTCCTTGTGTCGCCCCCCGCCCCCCCTACAGTGCTCCTGGCTTTCTTCCTCCCCTCTCCCTCCAGCTGCTGCGGGGATGTTTCTGAATCAGAGGTAGGGGCCTTGTCATTTACCTGCCCCTTCCTTTTCTTAATGAACATAGTAAACACACTCACTGTGTTTATTCATAGATGAAGCATAGTAAAGTGTTTTACTTACTAAGTAAGTAAGTGATTACTATGCCTCCATTTGTGAATGAACAGGAAGCCACTCAGTACAGAGCACTTCCCCATTCATTCACTGTCCAGTGCAGATGAGGCTGCAGAGAAAGGCTTTTGTGTTTGAGCTTTGGGGTGCACACCCTAATGTAATAGGCTATGTCAACGAGACAAACCGTTTAGCACTGACAGTGCTTACAATGATCAGCTGTTTTCTATTCATGTAAAACATTTATCCTAAAAGTAAAAAAACAGGTTACTGCAACTGATTAATAATTGTGAGCTGGGTTTGATTCAATTTGTTTGTGTATCTAAATCTGCTAGTCCATCTAACACTCCCCTCCCCTCTAGACTGAAAATGCTGTTGTCTGCTGTGTCCCCTGTGCTCCTTCATCCAGAATGGGGGCACGCTAATACAGGAGGTGTATTACTGGACAGATCACCAGATGAAAATAGAGGGAAAAGTGCCGTGTGATCTCCCGGCTGCTGCGGGAGACTTGGGATGTCTGCAGTCAGTGACGGATCCGCTTCTTCCTGTATAGTTCCGGATCTGTCACAGGTGGAGTGATATGAAATGTACTCCACCTGTGACAGGAGCCATACAGGAAGCAACGGCTCTGCTCTCTAATGCAGCCGCTGCATCCTCCAGCGGTGCCCGCATGACCAGCATTACCCGTCAGCAGTGCCAGCAGTACCCACCAGCATTACCAGCCAGCAGTAACCACCAGCAGTAACCACCAGCAGTAACCACCAGCATTACCCACCAGCATTACCCACCAACACTACCCGCCAGCAGTACTCACCAGCATTACCCACCAGAAGTAACTGACTGCCAGCACTACCTGCCAGCAGTAACCGCCAGCACTACCCACCAGCAGTAACTGCCAGCATTACCCGCCAGCAGTAACCACCAGCATTACCCACCAGAAGTAACCGCCAGCATTACCCACCAGCAGTAACCACCAGCAGTAACCCCCACATTACCCACCAGCAATAACCACCAGCATTACCCGCCAGCAGTACTCACAAGCATTACCCACCAGAAGTAACTGACTGCCAGCACTACCTGCCAGCAGTAACCGCCAGCACTACCCACCAGCAGTAACTGCCAGCATTACCCGCCAGCAGTAACCACCAGCATTACCCACCAGAAGTAACCGCCAGCATTACCCACCAGCAGTAACCACCAGCAGTAACCCCCAGCATTACCCACCAGCAGTAACCACCAGCATTACCCGCCAGCAGTACTCACAAGCATTACCCACCAGAAGTAACTGACTGCCAGCACTACCTGCCAGCAGTAACCGCCAGCACTACCCACCAGCAGTAACTGCCAGCATTACCCGCCAGCAGTAACCACCAGCATTACCCACCAGAAGTAACCGCCAGCATTACCCACCAGCAGTAACCACCAGCAGTAACCCCCAGCATTACCCACCAGCAGTAACCACCAGCATTACCCACCAGCAGTAACCTCCAGCATTACCTGCCAGCAGTAACCGCCAGCACAAATGCACAAATGTATGTGCATTAGCGTGTTTAAATTGTTGCAATATGTTTTTTTAATAACTAGTTGTGTTTTGTCATAATTTACACTGTTATACAAGCTGTACACTCACTACTTTACATTGTAGCAAAGTGTCATTTCTTCAGTTTTGTCACATGAAAAGATATAATAAAATATTTACAAAAATGTGAGGGGTGTACTCATTTTGTGAGATACTGTATATTACACTATGACCAAATAGAAATTAGCTTATTTTATAGGCATTATTTTAGAGCCCACCAAGGAAATGGGCAATATAATACTAAACCGCCAGAAATAGTGTGATATATTTTCTCCAGGCTAAAGGGATTTAAGGAAAATCACATTACCTAATTTGAGCAGATTAGGCCACATGTTATTATTTCTAGGGCACAAGGGGCTGGACTATGCAATAGATCTACCAGTGGGTTGGCTATTTATTTGAGATACCATGCCTATTTATTTTTCAAATTTATTCACTTTAAGGCTACATTCACACCTGAGCGTAGCGGTTTTTACCGCGATTTTACCGCAATTTTTTAACCGCGATTTTTACCGCGATTTACAGGCGTTTTTACAGGCGTTTTTTGTGCAGGCGTTTTTAGATTGAATAGAAACCAATGGAAAACGCCTGTAATCTGCCCAAAAAGAAGCTCATGTACTTTTTTGAGCGTTGGGCGTTTTGCTCACAGCGTCAAAACGCTCAGATGTGAACAGGGGCCATTGAAATGAATAGGATTTGTCTTGATGGGCGTTTTGAGAGCTGATCCTAGAGCAGAAAAATAAACGCCCCAAAACACCTACATGTGAACGGAGCCTAAAACAGCTTTAAGATATTTATTGCATCAAGTGAAGGATAGGAATATAAACATTGTTCATAATACAATAACGTGTTTATAATTTGAAGCCTTTTGTGCTTGAGTTCTCAGTCCCGTGTTTTGCTCACCTCTATAAAAACAGTTGAAACAGACTGTTGTACATTTTGATTAAACTTGGAATCCTGGAGAAATTCTAGAACTCTCAAAGGAAATCCTTTGTGATAATTTACATATAAATACAATTTTTAGTTCCAAATAAAACAAGGTAATAAATGAGACGGAGAGAAGCCAGCTCGCAAATAAGCACTTTGGCTCTGCATCTGGAAACAGATACCCAAAGGCTTGAATCGTTGCCAAATACTTTCCGAATTTATACAAAATAAAGTTACCAACGAACTGATATAGTAATGAAAATGTACATGATACAAATTAATTTTCAGCCTAAGATGCAAATTATGTTATCTCTTTTTTAACCACTTCTGGACCGGAAGATTTTCCCCCTTAATGACCAGGCCATATTTGCGATTCGGCACTGCGTTACTTTAACGGACAATTGCGCGGTCGTGCGAGGCTGTGCCTAAATAAAATTGATGTTCTTTTTTTCCCACGAATAGAGCTTTCTTTCAGTGGTATTTGATCACCTCTGCGATTTTTATTTTTTGTGCTATAAACAAAAGGAGAGCGACAATTCTGAAAAAAAAAAAACAATCTTTTTCACATTCTTCTATATAACAGTCCCCAAAAAAATGTAAAAATCTAAATGTTTTAACATTTTAGGCCAATTTGTTTTCTGCTAGATATTTATGGTAAAAAAAATTGCAATAAGCATATTTTGATTGGTTTGCACAAAAGTTATTGCATCTACTAACTACGGGAAAGATTTGTCATTTTTATTGTTTGGTTTTTTTTTTTTTACTAGTAATGGCAGCGATCTGTGATTTTTTGCGGGACTGCAACAATGCAGCGGACAGATCGGACCCTTGACTGACATTTTTGACACTTTTGGGGGGACCAGTGACATTAATACAGTAATCAGTGCTAAAAATATGCACTGTTACTGTAATAATGACACAGGCAGGGAAGGGGTTAACAGTGTGGGTGATCAAGGGTTTAAATGTGTACCTAGGGGCGTGTTTCTAACTGTGGGGGGGCGTGGCTTGTGGAATGACCATAGAGATCTGTGATCCTATATAGAAGGATCACAGGGGCTTTTTGATCATTCCAGGGAGAAGAACGGTCAGCTGTGTTTATGACAGCCGACCGTTCTTCTCTCTCAGCGGGGAACGATTGTGGGTGTCAGGCGCCAATCTAAGCCCCCTGCCCGCTGCATCGGCTTACCCGCTGACATGCGGGGCGGAAGTGTGCCGCCGAGGGCGCAAACTCGCCCCTAGCTGCTTTCAAGCGACCGACGTATACCTACATCGGTTTGCCTGGGAGAGCCACACTGCCGCAGTAAGTAGGCGGTCGGCAACCGGTTATTGTACATTAATTTGCTTATGGTATACTTTACCATCTTCTTTCACAATCTTATGGGATTTTACTTTTCACCATTATGCAACATAGTCAGTGTTGTATTTCTCTGTATAAGTATTAATTATAAACTTTGTGGTACCTAATTTTTTGCTCTGTAACCCTGCTGCGAATTTAAAGGGGAGGAGACACTAGTGCTGACGTAAGGCCACTGTTCCGATACCGGGTCGGTAGTGGCACCCATTGTCTTATGTTTTTATGATTCATTTTATTTTGGCTTTTAACATAGAAATCCAATAAACACTACACTAAGTGTCCATTCACACTGGTACGACTTGTCAGGCGACTTGGTCAGCCTGACAAGTCACGCACCGTCGCGTCCCATAGTGTAGTACAGGGCCAGTTCTAATAGGAGCGACACAAGTCGAAAAAGGGTCCTGTACTACTTCGGGGCGACCTGGAGCGACTTGCATAGACATTCATTTTATGAAGTCCGTGCACGCGACTTCACAGGTCGCACCCTAAGTCGTAGTGTGAACCGAGCCTAAGAAGACTTCATCTGGCTCCCGGTGAGCTTTATTTACCACAGCTACATCTGGATGGTGCGATTTACTGAACAGACTTCCCCACAACAGATGGTGGATCTACACTGAGTGTGTGTTTGCTGCTGTAACGACAGCCAGCCTTTCCGGTGAGTGTCCATTTCACAGGGGTGTGGTGGATGATTCCGGAGCCCTGTACTGGATGATCACTTCTTCACTTTTCAAGTCACCACCAATTTTTTGTGCACATCTGTGCTTTCACCAGTACCTTTATATTGCTGATTCTATCATGGGACGGTGCATTTAAATCTATACTTTTAATTTTATTTTTCATTATATTGGTTTTTATTGTTTATTTTCATTCAAGATTGGACTTAAATATATTTTTTTCACTTTAGCACTTTTTTGGACTTTATTTCAACATGCTGTTCATTTATAACACAGTATTCACACTTCATTGCTGTTTATTTAGTTTTGGCGCTAAACATTTTTCCTTAAGAATTGAAAGCACTGTCACAGTGTGTCACAGCGTTTGACACATTTCCCCACACGGCTAATGTGTAAGGTTAAGTCCACAGGCCTGGAAAAATCAATTTGTTAACGAATAGAAAACTGTCTAAAAGACCTTATTAAGAGAGTGTTGGTTAATGATTCATACTCTAAAATGGTCTAAGGTTATCAGAGGTGTACCCCAAGGTTCAGAGTTGGGACCCTTACTTTTTAATATATTTACAGTATCTCACAAAAGTGATACATCCCTCACATTTTTGTAAAAATGTTATTATATCTTTTCATGTGACAACACTGAAGAAATTACACTTTGCTACAATGTAAAGTAGTGCGTGTACAGCTTGTATAACAGTGTAAATTTGCTTTCCCCTCAAAATAACTCAACACACAGCCATTAATGTCTAAACCGCTGGCAACAAAAGTGAGTACACCCTTAAGTAAATATGTCCAAATCGGGCCCAATTAGCCATTTTCCCTCCCCGGTGTCATGTGACTCGTTAGTGTTACAAGGTCTCTGGTGTGAATGGGGAGCAGGTGTGTTAAATTTGGTGTTATCGCTCTCACTCTCTCATACTGGACACTGGAAGTTCAACATGGCACCTCATGGCAAAGAATTCTCTGAGGATCTGAACAAAAAAATTATTGCTCTAAATAAAGATGACCTAGGCTAAATGTGGTGTTATGGCTCTCACTCATATAGCGGTTTAACAGGACAGGTTCCACTCAGAACAGACCTCGCCATGGTCAACTAAAGAAGTTGAGTGCACGTGCTCAGCATCATATCCAGAGGTTGTCTTTTTGGGAAATAGATGTATGAGTGATGCCAGCATTGCTGCAGAGGTTGAAGGGGTGGGGGGGTCAGCCTGTCAGTGCTCAGACCATACACCGCACACTGCATCAAATTGGTCTGAATGGCTGTCGTCCCTGAAGGAAGCCTCTTCTAAAGATGATGCACAAGAAAGCCCACAGTTTGCTGTAGACAAGCTGACTAAGGACATGGATTACTGGAACCTAGTCCTGTGGTGAGAACAAGATAAACTTATTTGGTTCAGATTGTGTTAAGCATGTGTGGCGGCAACCAGGTGAGGAGTACAAAGACAAGTGTGTCTTGCCTACAGTCAAGCATGGTGGTGGGAGTGTCATGGTCTGGGGCTGCATGAGTGCTGCCGGCAGTGGGGAGCTACAGTTCATTGAGGGAACCATGAATGCCAACATGTCCTATGACATACTGAAGCAGAGCATGATCCCCTCCCTTTGGAGACTGGGCTGCAGGGCAGTATTCCAACATGATAACGACCCCAAACACACCTCCAAGACGATCACTGCCTTGCTAAAGAAGCTGAGGGTAAAGAAGATGGACTGGCCAAGCATGACCTAAACCCAATTGAGCATCTGTGGGGCATCCTCAAATGGAAGGCGGAGTAGCGCAAATTCACTAACATCCACCAGCTCTGTTATGTCGTCATGGAGGAGTGGAAGAGGACTCCAGTGGCAACCTGTGAAGCTCTGATGAACTCCATGCCCAAGAGGGTTAAGGCAGTCCTGGAAAATAATGGTGGCCACACAAAATATTGACACTTTGGGCCCAATTTGGACATATTCACTTAGGGGTGTACTCACTTTTGTTGCCAGTGGTTTAGACATTAATGGCTGTGTGTTGAGTTATTTTGAGGGGACAGAAAATTTACACTGTTATAGCTGTGCACTCACTACTTTACATTGTAGCAAAGTGTCATCAGTGTTGTCACATGAAAAGTTATAA
This sequence comes from Pelophylax lessonae, assembly GCF_965119305.1. Lineage (NCBI taxonomy): Eukaryota > Metazoa > Chordata > Amphibia > Anura > Ranidae > Pelophylax > Pelophylax lessonae. The sequence continues at coordinate 102,266,167 of NC_138769.1, forward strand.
TAAAACATTTACAAAAATGTGAGCGGTGTACTCACTTTTGTGAGATACTGTATAAATGATATAGGGTCTGGGATTAAAAGTACCATTTCAGACTTTGCAGATGACACCAAGCTTTGCAGTGGAATAACTTTCTTACAGGATGTCTCCAATTTACAAGCCGGCCTCAGTGCACTGTTTCATTGGGCAACTATGTGGCAAATGAGGATTAATGTTGATAAATATAAAGTTATGCACTTGGGGGCTTAAAATGTGATCATACATACTAGAGGGAGTACAATTGGGGGAATCAATGGTGGAGAAGGATCTGGGTGTTCTGTTAGGTCAGAAGCTTAATAATGGCATGTGATGCCAAGCTGTAGTTTCCAAAGTGAACAAAATCCTTACTTGCATAAAGAGAGGCATGGACTTTAGAGAGAGAGATATAATTTTTCCCCTGTACAAATCATTAGTAAGATCTCATCTGGAATATGCAGTTCAGTTTTGGGCACTAGTTCACAAAAAGGATATCGGGGAACTGGAGAAAGTGCACAGAAGGGCAACCAAACTGATAAGAGGCATGGAGGAGCTCAGCTATGAGGAAAGATTAGAGGCACTGAATTTATTCTCTCTTGAGAAAAGGAGATTAAAGGGAGATATGATCAGCATGTATAAATACATAAGTGGTCCATTATGAGCTTGGTGTTGAGTTTTTCACTTTAAGTTCACCACAGAGGACAAGGGGGCACTCTTTACGCTGTGAGGAAAGATTTATTCTCCAAATATGGAAAGGCTTCTTCATAATAAGAGCTGTAAAAATGTGGAATAGACTCCCTCAAGAGCTGGTTCTGGTCAGCTCAGTAGATTGCTTTTAAAAAGGCCTGGATTCCTTCCTAAATGTACACCTGGATACTAAAATCCAGGGAACATCCAATTGCCTCTTGGTGGATGAGGAAGGATTTTTTTCCCTGCTGTTATACTAACCTGCTCTGTGCAGTTGGTTTTCCACAGAGCAGCCCGTATCCTCCTCTTCTCGGGTCCCTCGTTGCTGCTCCTGGCCCCTCTCTCCTATTGAGTGCCCCCACAGCAAGCAGCTGGCTATGGGGCCAACCTGAGCCGAGCTGCAGATTTATATGTCCATTCAGACACGGAGCTTCCATTCGGCCCACCCCCCCCCCCCCTCTCTCCTGATTGGCTCACTTTTTGGGGACCAGTAACACCAATACAGTGATCAGAGCTAAATATTATGCACTGTTACTGTATAAATGACACTGGCAGGGAAGGGGTTAATAGGGGTTAAATGTAAGCCTAAATGTGCTTGCTAACTGTGGTGGGGGGAGGGCTCTGTGACAGACACACAGAGATCGGTGTTTCAGCTTAGCGCGCACCGCCGGGAACCGCGTGCACATAATCACATACTGTACATGTACGTGATTATGCGCAGCTGAGCTGCCCTGCCGCAGTAAATCTGCGTGGGGCGGTCGGCAAATGGTTAAAGTGGTTGTAAAGTCCCATGGTTTTTCACCATAATGCATTCTATGCATCAAGGTGAAAATCCTTCTGTGCTTCAGCTGCCCCCCCCCGACCCCCTCTTTTTCTTACCTGAACCTGATCGTTCCAGTGATGAGCACTAGCCCAGCAGCTCCAGCCACTGTCTCAGATCCTCATTGGATATATTGGCTCCCGCTACTGTCAATCAAATCCAATGACACAGGAACAGGGGGCGGGCTGAGTCCTGCTGTCTGTGTCAATGGACGCACGGGTGCCCCCATGGAAAACCGCTCTCTCTCTGGGGGCACCCAATAAAGAAGAGGAGCCAGGAGCACTGCCAGGGCACCACATAAAAGGAGGATCGGGACTGCTTTGTGCAAAACCCTTGCACAGAGCAGGTAAGTTTAACATGTTTGTTATTTGAAAAAAAAAAAAAAAAGGAACCTTTTACAATCCATTTAACAAAGTGCTCTTCTGTAATTTACCAGTCTCTTGCTTTCTCTCTAAATCCCATACTATAGTTCTGTCCAGCTGGGAATGCCTCCAGATGGCTCTCTCACTCCTAGGTGTATTTGTAGTCATGTCAAAGAACACTTAGCCTGGCCTAAATGTCCCGTTGCATCCCACTTACAGTCCACCAGACCATAAAAAGAGTCAGGGTGACTGCAGCTGCTTCTTCTGCTTGTTGAACTACCTCCTCCGAGGCTTTAGCCCTATTAAGGGTCCTCGGCAGTAGCTGACTACGTCTGCATGGCTGTGAGGTATTTAGCTCCAATTCTTTAACCTTCTCTGGCTCCTTCCATCCTGGAATTTATATTGGCACTAACATCACCCACTACATCACTACGGGAAGGTTTTCTCTAAAGAAACCTAACACTCACTTACATAATTCCCAATTACCACACTATTTAGGACAGAGCCATCTAGTGGCAGGCTGGCTAACTGCACCTGATAATTAGTGAACAGTAAAGGAGAGGCTCCCTGTTGACAGATCGCTGGTGCCCTGAAGTCATTAGGGGAACAATGAGTAGCACAAGGGAAAAGATAATGCCTGAATGAACTGATAGCGTAAAGGAGGTAACCAGTGATAACTTCATATTGTTCTGTTCTCACTGAGGAGCTATGTATTGTACTTGATGGACTTTTCATGGTTTTATTTTATTTATTATTTCAGGTACTTATATAACGCTGTCAATTTACGCTGCACTTTACATATAAATTGTACATTCACATCAGTCCCTGCCCTCAAGGAGCTCACAATCTAATGTCCCTAACTCACATACATACACAGTAGGGCCAATTTTTTTTTTTTTATACAGTGCCTTGCGAAAGTATTCGGCCCCCTTTAAGAAATGGCTTTCTTCTTGCCACTCTTCCATAAAGGCCAGATTTGTGCAGTATACGACTGATTGTTGTCCTATGGACAGAGTCTCCCACCTCAGCTGTAGATCTCTGCAGTTCATCCAGAGTGATCATGGGCCTCTTGGCTGCATCTCTGATCAGTCTTCTCCTTGTATGAGCTGAAAGTTTAGAGGGACGGCCAGGTCTTCAAAGATTTGCAGTGGTCTGATACTCCTTCTATTTCAATATTATCACTTGCACAGTGCTCCTTGGGATGTTTAAAGCGTGGGAAATCTTTTTTGTATCCAAATCCGGCTTTAAACTTCTCCACAACAGTATCTCGGACCTGCCTGGTCTGTTCCTTGTTCTTCATGATGCTCTCTGCGCTTTAAACGGACCTCTGAGACTATCACAGTGCAGGTGCATTTATACGGAGACTTGATTGCACACAGGTGGATTCTATTTATCATCATTAGTCATTTAGGTAAACATTGGATCATTCAGAGATCCTCACTGAACTTCTGGAGAGAGTTTGCTGCACTGAAAGTAAAGGGGCTGAATAATTTTGCACGCCAAATTTGTCTGTTTTTTATTTGTTAACAAAGTTTGAAATATCCAATAAATTTCGTTCCACTTCATGATTGTGTCCCACTTGTTGTTGATTCTTCACAAATAATTACAGTTTTATATCTTTATGTTTGAAACCTGAAATGTGGCAAAAGGTCGCAAAGTTCAAGGGGGCCGAACACTTTCACAAGGCACTGTACAGGATCCAATTAACCTACCAGCATGTCTTTGGAGTGTGGGAGGAAACCGGAGTACCCGGAGGAAACCCACGCAGGCACAGGGAGAACATGCAAACTCCAGGCAGGTAGTGTCGTGGTTGGGATTCAAACCAGCGACCCTCTTGTTCCTAGCTGAAAGTGCTAACCACTACACCACTGTGCCGCCCATGGTTGAAGTTTAACCACTTCAATACAGAGAACTTTCGCCCCCTTCTTGCCCAGGCCAATTTTCAGCTTTCAGCGCTGTTGCACTTTGACTGACAATTGTTGAAAATTTTGAAAAAGTTTTTCTTCAATATTGTTATAAAATTTTGTAAATAAGTTTTCTCCTTCACCGATGTGCACTGGCGGACAGGACTGGTGGGCACTGATTAGGCAGCACTATTGAGGTGGCACTGATATGCAGCACTAATGGGCACTAATAGGCCACACTGATGGGCACTGGTAGGTGGCTTTGATGGGCACTGATAGGCGGCACTGATGGGCACTGATGGATGACACTGATGGGTAATGATGGTCACTGATAGATGGCACTGATAGGCAGCATTGATGGGTACTGATTGGCATCCCAGGTGGGCACAGATCGGCATCCCAGGTGAGCGCTTGTGGGCATCCTGGAGGGCACCGCTAATGGGTCTGCACTTATAATCGATGCGCTGATTTTAAGCGCACACCCCCCCCTGTCAGGAGAGCCACTGATTGGCTCACCTCTACCTACATCATAGGCTCTTTACCGAGATCGTAGATGTGGTGTGTCAGAGCCATTACCATGCTGCGAGCCCCCGGGGGCGTGTCGAGCTGCTTATCATGCTGGGCTTCATATGGAAAGGTAATTTTTAATAACATTAAATTACAATATGGCTTGTGCTGCAATTGTATATGTTATTTATTTTTTTTTTTTGTATAACTCTAGCATCTTAAACTCAATAAAAAGCAGTCTGCAGTTTCATAAACTTGGCAAATATGCTCATGGAACAGATGTGTTTTGTCAGTAATCTGTAATGCCAGCTCAGTGAATGTTATGGAAACATTTCCATCCTCCGAGGCTTACTTTGGTAATTTTATTATAGTAAAATGCCCTGTTTTAAAGTGAAACTTAATTTTTCCCCCCAGAATATACAAAAATACCCTTAAATGCTTTTAATAACCCCCCCCCCCCCCCCCGCGGCTATACCATGTGCATTTTCATTTATTATATACAAATAATGCTACCTGTGTCATTCTATGGAGATTTCCCTTCACTTCAGTAAGCAACAGGAAGTGAGAAGAAATCTCTCCAAAGTGAGGGGAGTCCCTATCTTAAACAGACATTTGTCCACACTATTACCCTCACTTGCTCTCTTAACAATTTTTACATTATGAATTTCCCGTCACATTGTGTCCCAGACAAACAAATAGAGAGAGTGGCCTCCACAGGGCCACTGATAAGACAGTACAGCCAGCCCTGCTGTAGTGGGCTTGGGCCCCAGCAGTTCAAAAGGGGGGCCCAGGCACCTGCCGAGCTGGATGGCCGGCTGTACTGTCTTATTGCAGACACTGATCCTCTTCTGCCTCCCCCTAGCAGTGCTGCCAGCTTCTCCTCCGATCCCTCCCTCCGGCTGCACTGCTAAGGGATTGGTTCTAGCACATATGCTCCTTCCATCTGCTGTCCACTTTGTGCCCCTTTCCCCTGCAGCCCTGCGGGCTTCCCTCCCCTCCCGTTGGCAGCTGTTCCAGGCACACAGGGGGGTATTTCAGGATAAAAAGCTGGGGAATATGTCCTTTACTGGCCCCTTCCTTTCCTGAATGAACACAGTGAGTGATCGGTACCAATCACTCCTGTGTCCATTCATCACTGAAGTATAGTACATTGTGTTTACTATGCTTCAGCTTGTGAATGAGCAGGGAGCCTCAAAGCACTTCCTATTCATTCATCTGTGCAGCTGAGGCTGCAGAGAAAAGGACTGATAAATCTACGTCCTCAACCACTTTGGGGGGGGGCTGTCAGGTAGGCTGTATGTGGCTCCGTGATTTCTATCAGCAGCCCTGTATCTTTAGCAGGGACAGAGACCGCACTAAAACTTGGTCTTAATCTGCCGCCACTCTAATGAGAACAAAAGAAAAAGCTTTTGACTTGGTAAGGATAACTTTTGCATGCAAAACTGTAGCTGAGTGAGTAGCTGTTATTTACATGCAATTGTTTTTTTACCGTATCTTTACAAAGGCAACATGTCTTTCCGCATAACAGCCATGTTGACCCATTTATGTAGCCACTAAGTTACAAACCTGTCTAAATGTCTTAGCAATTATTTTCACATTTGCCGCTCATTTTAATGACTGTGGATGAGCAATTGCTTCATTGTATTAGGTAATATCTTCCACTTGTAAACAATAAAAGCATGCTAAAGTGACACAGGAGGGTATGGAAAATCAAGTCGCATCATTATAGCAGGGAATTTTCCCGTGTAGGTCAGAAAGATCAAAAAGGCTAAAACCTGCTTCACCGATGTGACGTCTCAGCCCCGCGTAGATAATATTCTGTTTTCCTTACCTAGGTGCTTGCTCAAGTCAGTGAAGGAAAATATTCTCTAGACTGGCTTCTAGTATTAAAAACTGTTTGGTTTATTTCTTCAACACTATCTCACCTTTGTGCAGTGGCATCAGGAGGGGGGGGGGGAATCCCTTAGGCTATAGGGGAGGCTGTGTTGATAGGCAGTGGCAGGGCTGCACTGATGGGCATGGGTGAGCTGATGGGCACTGTTTGATCAGGCTGCATTGATGGGCACAGGGAAGGCTGAGCTGGGGGGTACTGATCAGGCTGCATTGATGGGCACAGGTAAGGCTGAGCTGATGGGCACTGATCAGGTTGCATTGATAGGCACTGATCAGGCTGCATTGATGGGCACTGATCAGGCTGCATTGATGGTTTGATAGGCACTGATGAGGCAGTATTGATGGGCACTGCTGAGGCTGCATTGATGGGCACTGATGGGCACTGGTGAGGCTAAGCTGATGGACACTGATGAGGATGCTTGGATGGGCATTGGTGAGGCTGCATTGATGGGCATTGATCAGACTGCATTAATGGGCACTGGTGAGGCTGCATTGATGGGCAATGGTGAGGCTGCATTGATCGGCATTGGTGAGGCTGAGCTGATAAACACTGATGAGGCTGCATTGATGGGCACTGATGAAGCTGCACTGATGGGCACTCAATAGGCTGAGCTGATGAGCACTGATGAGACTGAGCTAATGGGTACTAGTGAGGTGCACTGATGCACACTGATGAGGCTGCACTGATGGGCAATAATGAGGCTGAGCTAATGGTCTTGATGGGCACTGGTGAGCCTGCATTATTGGCATTGGTGAGGCTGAGCTGATGGGGACTGATGACACTGCATTGATGGGCACTGGTGAGGCTAAGCTGGTGGGCACTGATGAGGCTGCCTTGATGGGCACAGGTGAGGCTGAGCTGATGGACACTGTCCGATCAGGCTGCATTGATGGACACAGGTAAGTAAGGCTGAGCTGATGGACAGTGAACAGGTTGCATTGATGGGCACTGAAGAGGTTGTATTGATGGGCACTGGTGAGGTTGCATTGTTGGGCATTGGTGAGGCTGAGCTAACGGGCACTGATGAGGCTGCATTAATGGGCATTGATGAGGCTGCATTGATGGGCACTGGTGAGGCTGCATTGATGGGCACTGGTAAAGCTGGATTGATGGGCATTGGTGCGACTGAGCTGATGGGCAAAGGTGAGGCTGCGCTGATGGACATTGACGAGGCTGCATTGATTGCCACTAATGAGGCTGCATTGATTGCCACTAATGAGGCTGCACTGATGGGCACTAATGAGGCTGAGCTGATGGGCACTGGCAAGGCTGCATTTATGGGCGCTGATCAGACTGCATTGATGATTTGATGAGCACTGATGAGGGCTGCATTGATAGGCACTGGTGAGCCTGCATTGATGGACACTGGTGAGGCTGAATTTAGGGGCACAGGTGAGGCTACATTGATGGGCACTGGTAAGGCTGCATTATTGGGCATTGGTGAGGCTAAGCTGATGGGCACTGGTGAGGCTGGATTGATGGGCACAGGTAAGGCTGAGCTGATGGGCACTGATCAGGTTGCATTGATGGGCACTGATCAGGCTGCATTGATGGGCACTTATAAAGGCACCAGCAGTGACCATTGTGTTCTGCCAGCAGGGAAGGCTCCCCACTGGCAGAACACTAACTGTGTTAATGGGGGTATCTAGCAAATTTCTTTCCTTACACACCTTGTAGAAGGAAAGAACATTATATAATTGTATGTGGCTTGTTTTGGAGTATCCCCACCAGCAGAACACAATAGCACTGCAGGAAGGATTCCCCTATCAGCTCTGACTGTGTTGATGGGGGAATCAAGCAATTTTCTTTCCTTCCACCCATGGAAAGAAAATTGCATAATCTATAGGATGAAAACAGACAGAGACTTGGAAGTGTTCTGTGTACTGCAGGTATTGGAATGGTCAGTGTGTCCGCTCCGGTGTCTGGGAGTAAGCAATGCTCTGCTGCCACGGGCTGTATGTCTAGCCTCCACTCGCTTCCTCTCCAGCTATGAGGTTTAAGCCTCAGGTTTAAGCCTCATGTACTAGGCCGACAGCCACCAACAGTTCTGGGAACCAGTTCCGTAGCGTGGGGGGTGCAGGGGGGGCCGGCCGCAGCGGGCGCAACATCTGGGGGGGCGCATCCTGCAGTGTCACTCTGTCTGACATTATATATATTACTAACACGTTGTCAACACTGTTTGCGGCTGCCGCCATCTTTAACCTGGGAGATAGTCGGCGGGCGCCCTATGGCTGGAAATTGCGGGTCGAGGCGGGGCGGAGCTTGACTGTGCCTCCCCTGCCCATTGGCGTAGCGTTGCAAGCCAAGCCCCGCCTGTCGGCGGCGTATTCTGCACAGCTCAGTCAGCTCAGCGAATCAGCAGCCTTCTTTTCACTTTGCCGCCCGGCGCTGTCACAGGAATCATTCATCTCTATCTTTCCAGTTGTGGCACTCAGCCAGCACAGTGTGAAGAGGACTGAAGAGAGAGTTGTGAGAGGTGAGGTGAGACCATGAGAGATGTTTTTCTGGACTGACAGACACACAAGGCATCTAGGGAGGGAGGAGGAGGGGGGGGGGGGAGCAGCCTGGACTGGAGAGCACTGACTGCAGTAAAGTGAAAGTGGAACTGTAGGGGAGGTCAGGGTAGGTGTCAGTGGGGGGGGGTTAGTGAAGGGGGGGGTCAGTGTAGGTGTGAATGTGGTGGGGTCAGTAAAGGGGTCAGTGAAGGGGTCAATGTAGGGGGGGTCAGTGTAAGGGTTCAGTGAAGGGGAGTCACTGTAGGCGGGATCAGTGTAGGTGTCAGTGTAGGTGTCAATGTGGGGGGGTCAGTGTAGGTGTCAGTGAAGGGGGGTCAATGTAGGGGGGTCAGTGTAAGGGTTCAGTGAATGGGGGGGTCAATGTAAGGGGGGTCAGTGTAAGGGTTCAGTGAATGGGGGGGTCAATGTAGGGGGGGTCAGTTTAGGGGTCAGTGTGGGGGGGTCAGTGTAGGAGGGGGGTCAGTCTAGGGGGCAGAGAAGAAGGGTCAGTGAAGGGGGGGACAGTGTATGTGTCAGTGTAGGTGTCAGTGAAGGGGTCAGTGTAGGGGGGGTTCAGTCTAGGGGGGTCAGTGAAGGAGGGGCAGGGATGGAGGGGCAGGGAAGAAGGGTCAGTGTAGGTATCAGTGAAGGGGTCAATGTGGGGGGGGGGTCAGTGTAGGGGTGTAAGTGTAGGGGTCAGTGAAGGTGTCAGGTAGGTCAGTGTAGGAATCAGGAATGTCAGTGTAGGGGTCAGTGTAGTGGTCAGGTAGGTCTGTGTAGGTGTCAGTATAGTAATCAGGTAGGTTAGTGCAGGAAACAGGTAAGTCTCTGTAGTGGTCAGATAGGTCTCTGTAGGTGTCAGTATAGTTATCAGGTAGGTTAGTGCAGGAAACAGGTAGGTCAGTGTAGGGGTCAGTTTAATTGTCAGGTAGGTTTGTGTAGTGATCAGGTTGGTTAGTGCAGGAATAAGGTAGGTCAGTGTAGGTGTCTGTGTAGTGGTCAGGTAGGTCTGTGTAGGTGTCAGTATAGTAATCAGGTAGGTTAGTGTAGGAATAAGGTAGATCTCTGTAGTGGTCAGCTAGGTCAGTGTAGGTGTCAGTGTAGTGGTCTGTGTAGATTTGTGTAGGGGGCGCAAATTACTTACCTTGCCCCGGGCGCTGACAACCCACGCTACGCCACTGCTGGGAACACACAACAGGCTGATCCGCACTCACTGGGTCCCTGAAGCAAGAGCTTGCTGTCTTGCTTCAGGGACCCAGTGAGTGCAGATCAGCCTGTTGTGTGTTCCCAGAACTGTCGGTGGCTGAGGCCTAGTACATGAGGCTTAAACCTCATAGCTGGAGAGGAAGCGAGTGGAGGCCAGACATACAGCCCGTGGCAGCAGAGCATTGCTCACTCCCAGACACTGGAGCGTGGGAGAGAACATCGCCTGTGTTGCAGGATCCTCACATATGGACATCAGAGAACGGAAGGGTGCCTGTGTGAAATCCAAACTTGGTACCCGCATGACCAGCATTACCCGCCAGCATTACCAGCCAGCAGTAACTGCCAGCAGTCTGCAAAATAAGTAGAAAAGGTTGAAGGGAGGCTGGCCAGCAGAAGTGTACCTACCAAGGGGTATTACCTTTGGAGACCTGGTGATCAGAAGTGGAATGTGACTTCACCATCAGAGCAAGAGTCTCTTGGAGGTCATTTCAGTCCGCAGCAGGAGGAGGTGTATGAGGCTATTGGATCATATCTGTTGCGAGATATATCAGCACTTTGGGCATTGTGTGACCCTGTTGGGTCTAAGGAGCTGGTAAGAGTATTCAGTGACTCTGTTTGGTGGTGGATCTTCATCTTTGCACCCCTTTGGATACATTTGGACTCTTCATTGCACATGGGACATATGCTGTCAGTTGAATTTGTTTTATTGTGATTAGCACGACACCATTTTCTACATTGCTACTTGAAGATAATGTTTTCAAGTCTTTCTGTGTCAGCTGCTTTTCATGTATGTTTTTTAAACCTTTAATTTAGGTTTTAGGCTTACGACTATAGCGCAGCAATTCTATCTAAATAATACTTTTTAGCCATGCAATCTGGTGAGGGCAAACACATTTGCAACCTGCATTTGGGTGTTGTTACTGTAACTATGCACTGGCACCCGCTGCAGATTGCAGGGGCAGTGCAATTAAAATGGTACAGAATGCACATTTCCTGCAGGGCATTCTAGTGTAAACGGGCACTTATTTTGAGCTATAGCTGTTGAGCTGCACCTGTCTGGAGATACGTAAAACAATATAATATCTTTTAAAATGTCACTTTTTTAACAGGTAAAAAATGTTACTTTTTAGTCTAAAAAAAGGGGAAAAAAACACAAAAACATTATACATTCCCTTTAGAGCCGGTCCACACTAGCGCGACTTGTCATGCGACTTGTCAGCCTGACAAGTCGCGCTCCCTCGCGGTCCATTGACCGCTACAGGACCCGTTCTAATAGGAGCGACACAAGTCGCTCTGACTTAGAAAAAGGGTCCTGTACTACTTCGGGGCGACCTCGGAGCGACTTGCATAGACTTCCATTATGTGAAGTCTCTGCAAGTCGCTCCGAAGTCGTGGTGCATGGTAATGCACAAGTCGCCCCCGAATTAGTAAGGAGTCGTGTCGCCTTAGTGTAAACCGACTCTTAAAAAGAAGTACAAAACAAAAAATACATAATTCATAAACAATATGTGCAAAGCAGCAGGGGGTGGAATTTTGTCCTCTTGCAAAAGCCAAGATCATCGGTGCCAGAACATCAGTCCAGGGGTCTCTATTGCTCTGCAGCATCAACAGACCACAGGATTTTGCTATTAATGAAGAATCTGAATGTCTGTCTCTATTTTGGCAGACAAAAGCTTCTGACTAAGCTGAATGTATGTTTTTTCCTTGAGAACTGTGCTTGAAATTGCATTATAAGTCCAGTCTGTAGCTTAGGGTAACTGGTGCTGTTAGTGTATGTATGCATGTGCATGTTTTTGCATTGCCCTATACCAGGGTAGGTGGCAGCAGGGGGCTTTGTGCTGTGAAGCTCTCTGCATTACAGCACCAGGCACTGCCTGTCCATCAAACTAATCTCCTGTCCAACAGGAATGATTTTGTCTTGGCCCAATGGAAAAGAAAGAAAGCAGCACAGGAGTGCGTGTACTGGTAAGCAACCAATAAGAACCAATGCCGTGCTGACACCATTTAAGGGAGGTTATTTTTACACCCTCTGACACTAATTAGGAAGGAGGGTTCAATTACCCATGGACACCAATGAATGAAGAGGAAGTATTTTACCCACTAACACCAATTAAGGTTTTTTTTATTGTAGCCATTAACACCAGTGAGAGAAAAGAAGAGGTTATTGTACCGAGTGACACCGATGAAGTCCTTATTGCTGCCATTGTAAGATTACTACAATTTAAAAATATAACCCTACCGACCACACCCACTTTTAAACCACACCCACAAAATCATACCTCCATTTGTAGCCACACCCTCAAAACCTCACCCCCATTTTTTTTTTTTTTTTATTGGAAAACAACTTTATTGAAAAAAAAGTACATGGTAAAATATCAAAAGCTTGCATGAGAAAAATAGCACCCACATATTGCGAAAATAGATGGTATTTCTTATAGTCTAGTACATCAACATATACTTTAACTTATAACAGTATCGTACAATAGAGTTTGCGTACATGTAAGTGAAATGTGCAGATATTAGTTGTATATATGTAGGTAAATACCAGTTATATAGGGTATGTTGATTTAGGCAGAGACTTCACCATCGTATTGCGACCTATCCCATATCTTGTTGTACTTGAGTGGATATCCTCTTTGTGTGTAAATCAATTTTTTATAAGGGAGGGTATCATTTATCTCTTTTTTCCAATATTGGACACCTCACCCGCATTATATTATTATTAATATTATTATAATATATTATAATACACTATTTTTTAACACACGGGGGTCAGAAAAAGGGCAACAAATGGTTTGCAGAGGTCAGGCGTAAGTAACACACAGAGTGTACGGGTTAGGCAGGGCCTTGGTGGGTCCATTGGACCTAGTCAGAACTTGGAGAGGGGAGGCAAACTGACTCCCAAGATTTTTTTCCCAGCAGTTTTGTGTGTCATCAGTTTGTGGCACGTTACCAGTGGCATTTCCCCATCTTGTACTGCCGCCTTTAGTGCAAACTGATGAGTATGAGGAGGCGGAATGTCTCCTCCGGGGAATGTCCCTCACGTGATCGTGGTGTGCGTAATGATGTCAGATACAGCGCACTCCATAATGCAGAGAATACAGAGGTCAGGAGTAAGTAACACAGAGAGTACAGGGGTCAGGAGTAAGTAACAGATGGAGTACAGAGTTCAGGAGTAAGTGACGCATAGATTGCAGAGGTTAGGGGTAAATAACACACAGATTACAGTGAGGATAGGAGTACGTAAAGTGCAGACTGCAGGGGTCAGCAGCATGTAACCCACAGAGTGCTGAGGCCAGGAGTAAGTAATGCAGTGATTGCACAGGTCAGAATTAAGTAACAGAGAATGCAGGGGCCATGAGTAAGTAACTTAGAGAATGCAGAGGTTAGGAGTAAGTAACACACAGATTGCATGGGTCTAGAGCAGGGTTGGGGAACCTTTTATCTGCCAAGGGCCATTTGGATTTTTGTAACATCATTCGGGGGCTGTACAAAATGATCAACTTAAAAATTAGCCTGTTATATTTGACCACAGCATGCCCCCTTTCAATGAAGACTGACCACAGCGTGCCCCCATTTCAATGCAGACTGACCACAGCGTGCCCCCATTTCAATGCAGACTGACCACAGCGTGCCCCCTTTCAATGCAGACTGACCACAGCGTGCCCCCTTTCAATGCAGACTGACCACAGCGTGCCCCCTTTCAATGAAGAGAGACCACAGCTTCCCACCTTTCAATGCAGACTGACCACAGCGTGCCCCCTTTCAATGCAGACTGACCTCAGCGTGCCCCCTTTCAATGCAGACTGACCAAAGCGTGCCCCCTTTCAAAGCAGACTGACCACAGCGTGCCCCCTTAAATGCAGACTGACCACAGCGTGCCCCCTTTCAATGCAGACTGACCACAGCATGCCCCCTTTCAATGCAGACTGACCAAAGCGTGCCCCCTTAAATGAAGACTGACCACAGCGTGCCCCCTTAAATGCAGACTGACCACAGCATGCCCCCTTTCAATGCAGACTGACCACAGCGTGCCCCCTTTCAATGCAGAGAGCCAGTGCACTTACCTGCAGCAGGGGCGTCTCCTAGAGTCCTCCCGCCTCCTCCTCGACCAATGACATGAGTTTGTCTTTTGGCCAATCAGAAAGCGGGTCTCGGACCCGCTTCCTGATTGGCCAGGAGGAGGTCACACAAATGGGTGGGCTCTGCGCCCTGGGTCCACCCTTTTCTGAAGCTTTTCTGTGACTCACACTGTCAGGATGGAGCCATTGGCTCCTTCTGACAGCTCCGCTGGCATACACAGGCTCAGCAGGGGGGCAGACGGGGGCGGACGCAACGATTGTGCGAGCCGCAGGTTTCCCACCCCTGGTCTAGAATAAGTAACACACAGATTGCAGGGGTCAGGAGTAAGTAACGAACAGATTGCAGAGGGCAAGAGAAAGTAATGCAGAAAATACAGAGGTTGGAATAAGTAACACAGAGAGTACAGGGGACAGGAGTAAGTAACAGGGGGTGTACAGAGGTCAGGAGTAAGTTACAAATAGATTGCAGAAGTCAGGGGTAAATAACACACAGAATACAGTGGCCCTAAGTAAACGCAAAGAGTGCAGGGGTCAGGAGTAAGTTTTACATGGGGAACTGAGGCTAGGAGTGTGTAAAGTACAGACTGCAGGGGTCAGCAGCATTTAACCCACAGAGTGCAGAGGTCAGGAGTAAGTAATGTAGTGATTGCACAGGTCAGAATTAGGTAACAGATAATGCAGGAGCCATGAGTAAGTAACTTAGAGAATGCAGAGGTCAGGAGTAAGTAACACACAGATTGCAGAGATCAAGAGTAGGTAATGCAGAAAATACAGAGGTTAGAAGTAAGGAACACAGAGAGAACAGGGGTCAGGAGTAAGTAACAGGTGGAGTACAGAGGTCAGGAGTAAGAAGTGACGCATAGATTGCAGAGGTTAGGGGTAAATAACACATATATTATATGTTACCATTATTATATATCACAGGGGCCAGGAGTAAGTAACAGGGGGTTTACAGAGGTCAGGAGTAAGTGACACATAGATTGCAGAAGTCAGGGGTAAATAACACACATATATTACAGTGGTCCTAAGTAAACACAAAGAGTGCAGGGGTCCGGAGTAAGTTTTGTCATGAAGAACTGAGGCTAGGAGTGCGTAAAGTACAGACTGCAGGGGTCAGCAGCATGTAACCCACACAGTGCAGAGGACAGGAGTAGGTAAAGCAGTGATTGCTCAGGTAAGAAGTAAGTAACATAGAGAATGCAGGGGTCAGGAGTAAGTAACATGCAGAGTGCAGAGTTTAGGAGTAAGTAATGCATAGAATGAAGTGGTCAGGAGTAAGTAAAAAGGGGGGGGGGGCTAAACCAATGTGAGATGAAATATAAAAATCATGTGTAAAACAGCAGTTGCCCCCCTAAAGTGAATAAATCACCTCAAAAACATCATATACATATAAATGGTGCTACTTAAAAGTGAACAATATACGAGCAAAAAAGGATTATGGGACTTTAAATGAGGCATGTCACGAATGTAAACAATAATAACAATGATACTCATAGTAATAATGATAACAATAAATCAGATACATGTCATTTTAAGTTTATTAATGTTAGCATACAAGGTTTGTATTTAATCAGCAACAAATACTGTATGTCATTGCTGTGTGCCTATTACATTGTATGACCACTAGATGGCAGTGTTACATTTGTGAGTTCATGTTTTGTCTATGCCTCAAAAGAGTAATAAAGAAGAGTTCCTGCTCCGAACAAAAAGCAGCGTTCAGTGAAACAACAGACTGTCTGCCTGTACTTTGTTTAGCCCCAAAAGGTTATATCTAACAGGTTATGGGCCCAGGACATGTTACAGAAGCCCAGGATATAATACAGATTACCCCTGGATATAGCCAGATACAGTGAGCTAAAGCAAGTGAGTACAGGAGACAGCAACAGAAAGACAAACAGCAGAAATGGCTGCTGCCATCCCCTCAGCAAAGTTCTCCATTGCAAATCTGACAAATCAGAACTACCAATCGTGGAAATTCAAGATGAAAATGCTGCTTATAAGAGAAGGTACGTGGAAATGTATAAATGAATCAAGACCTGCACAGCCCACAGAGGAGTGGTTAGACAGAGATCAGAAAGCACAGAGCACAATCTCCCTGTGCATAGATGATGATCAAATCATACATATATGTAACTGTCAGACTGCTAAAGACATGTGGGAAGAGTTACAGAAAGCACATGAAAGAGTTAATCTCAGCAATAAACTGTATTTAATCAGAAAGCTCTATCAAACTAAGCTACAGAAAGACCAGGACATGCAGGACTATATAAGACAGACCTTAGAGATGGTGGAGAGACTGAGAGGGATTGGAGAAGAGATAAAAGATTTCCATGTTGCAGCGCTGTTATTAAGTGGACTTCCTGAAAGTTATGAGACACTTGTCACAGCACTAGATGCACGTCCAGATGATGATCTGACACTGGAATATGTTAAAGGCAAGCTTGTGGATGAATACAAGCGCAAAACTGAAAGCATGAGTAATGTGAGTGTGTGTTCAGAGACAGCTTTAAAGACAAAATTCAAAAATAAACACAGTAACATGCAGCTAGAAAAGCGGGAATGCTTTGTGTGCAAGAAACCAGGACACCTAAAAGCAGATTGTAGAATCTGGAAAGCTAGAATGCAAAAACAAAGTGCATTGCAACTGTAATGTTCTGGTACCTATGGTACCCTTATTTCCATTTCTCTCCTAACATTGCGTCCCATCTTGCTATCCAAATGGAATGCATACACCTTTAAGGGCAATGACATCATCGCCGAGCGCCGCTATGAGCGGCTATTTCAATCGCCGGTTTGCTCTCACTCATTGCTCGATCAAACCGCATGTTCACCTTACCTTGTCTTGTGCTGCCGGAGCTTCTAGCTATACCCTTTGCCTGAACTGAACCGGAACCTCGCTGCCGATCCCGTATCTCGCTACCGGATCACTCCTTACTACTGGACCTTGCTACTACTAACTATCTAGTGATAAGTACCCCGCAGGGGATTCCTTCCTAACCTATACTTTCACTATCATCTAATGCATATTACAAAGACTATTACTATCTAATCTATTCCTATCATCTGCATAGATTGTTAGCTCTTGGGACTACCATCATCTATCATTGCACTAGGTTACTTTATCTTGTATACATTCTGCTGTCCCCTACCATCTGTACTATACATGATTGCTAGAACCTATCTGCATACTACCATCACCTACCACTCTCCTGAATACTATTACTGAGTGCTCACCATACTATCGCCTGTCTCTCACCTCTATACTATCATATATTCTATCACTCCAGGAACATCATATTGAGTGTATGTATATTGCATAACAGGCTGTGCACGGTGATGAAGTCCTGAGAGTTGGATATGTTGTTCAACAGAATCTCTACACGACTACTGAGTGTAACAATTCTGCAGCTGCAAATCCATTCATTAACAAAAAACGCATGAAAGTTACAGATTGATCGAGCCTTAAAAAAAAAAAATATGGATTCAGCAGATTTGTCCACTCAAGTAATGCAACTAAAACAACAAGTAGATGCATTGATACTTGCTCTTACAGAGGTAAAAAACGAAAATCAGGCTTTAAGACAGCAGGTTGGCCGTCTTGCGCAGCTCTCTGCTGCCCAGCCCCGTGAACCTAAGGTAAACCCTCCTCTAGTGTTTACTGGTGATCGGAGTAAATTTTGTGAATTTAAAAACGCATGTCGATTGCTTTTCTTGTTGAAACCTCATACCTATCCCACCGACCAAATCAAAGTCTGTACCGTTATTTCCTATTTGACGGGTGACCCCCCGGGCCTGGGCAGACTCTCTCTTTGAGAAAGATGACCCACTCCTTAACTCCTATCCTTTATTCCTAGCGCAACTCACTAGTTTATATGAAGACCCCAATAAGCAGAGTACTGCTGATACCCAATTGAGGGCTTTAAAACAAGGAAGGAGACCTGTTGAGGACTTCGTGGCAGATTTCAAAAGATGGTCCCTTGATTCAGGGTGGAATGACACATCCTTGCGAACGCAGTTCAGACTCGGCCTATCAGAAGCCGTTAAAGACGAGCTCGCCCGAGCGGATTTACCTGACACCTTGGATGGCCTGATACAGACCAGTGTCAATATTGACAGACGACTACGAGAAAGAAAGGCTGAGAAGATGGGATTACCATTGTCCAGACCTTCTCAGATGTCGCCTGTTGACCCTACTCCTATGGAAGTAGGAATGATACGTCCACCTTTGACCTTTTCCGAACGTGCCAGGAGGAAATCCGAACATCTCTGCATGTACTGCGCATCCCCGGATCATTTGATAAGCGGCTGTCCCCTTGTCCACAAAAAAGAGGGTGAGTGTTCAAATGTCTTGCTAGGGGGACTAACAACTTCCTTTTCTAATCCTTATCTTTTTATTCATTTGACATTACAGTGGGACCAAACTAGGATCACCACCAAGGCTATGATTGACACAGGATCTTGTGGAAACTACATTGATACTTGTTTTGTTACCTTAAATAAAATACCTATTATTTCAAAACTTAAACCTGTCTCTGTTAGTTTCATTAATGGTATTCCGTTATCCTCTGGTCCCATCACCAATCAGACACAGGCACTCCTCGTCACTGCTGACAAATCCCATGTGGAGACCACCACTTTTGATGTACTGACCTCACCACATTTTCCCATTATTTTGCGACTCCCCTGGTTACACATACATCAACCTATCATCGATTGGAAAACAAGAACTTTAACCTTCTCTTCTCACTACTGTGAAACCACGTGTAACCTCTCATCATATGGAAGGATCCTGTCTGTGGTGTCGGATGAGATTATACCACCATGTTATGACGATTTGGCGGAGGTCTTCCTTGAGAAAAATGCTCAAATATTGCCTCCCCATAGGGACTATGATTGTTGTATCGATCTACTCCCTAATAGCAAATTACCTTTCGGTCACGTTTATCCTCTTTCACAGGATGAACTCTCTCATCTCAAGGAATACTTGGATGAAAATTTGGCGAAAGGATTCATCAGACCTTCTACTTCCTCCACTGCTGCAGGACTCTTCTTTGTCCGCAATAAGGATTCAAATCTCAGACCTATTATTGATTTCAGACAATTAAATACCATTACAATAAAGGATCGTTATCCTTTACCGCTTATTCCTGAACTTATAGAACAGGTGCGCGGAGCTTCATACTTTTCGAAATTGGACCTAAAAGGGGCATACAATTTAATTTGAATCCGTGACGGGGATGAATGGAAGACAGCATTCAGAACCAGATACGGACTGTTCGAGTACCTCGTGATGCCATTTGGGTTGTGTAATGCTCCCGCAGCTTTCCAACGATTTATAAATGATATATTCAGAGACTTGCTTGACGTTTGTGTTGTAGTATATTTGGACGATATACTTATTTATTCTCATTCCTTACCTGAGCACATAAAACACGTAAGACTCGTGTTGTCAAGACTACTTGCACATAACTTATATGTTAAATCAAAAAAATGTTTATTTCATAAAGAGGAGGTACTATTCCTAGGATACATTATATCCAAAAATGGAATCAAAATGGACAGGAGCAAAATATCCTGTATTCTAGATTGGCCTGTGCCAACAACTCGCAAAGCATTACAAAGATTCCTCGGATTCTCTAACTACTATAGAAAGTTCATTAAGAACTTCTCTGCCATTGTGAGACCTCTCACACAACTCACAAGTACAAAAAAAACATTCAAATGGTCAGAAGAAGCAAATGGAGCTTTCTGCTTGTTGAAATCAAGCTTTATTTCTGCTCCCATACTACGCCATCCAAACCCATCCCTTCAATACATCTTGGAAGTAGATGAGTCAAATATGGCAGTAGGAGCAGTTCTCTCACAACGACCAACAAATACTTCACCACTTCACCCAGTTGCTTTCTTCTCAAAGTCATTAAGCAGCCCCGAGGTGAATTACCCAGTGGGTGAAAAAGAGTTACTAGCCATAAAACTGGCATTAGAGAATTGGCGACATCTACTTGAGGGTACTCGATTGCCAATCCTTATATATACTGATCACAAAAACCTTCAATACCTTCAGACTAATAGAACTCTTTCCCACCGGCAGGTACGATGGTCGTTATTCTTTTTGAGATTTAATTTTCTAGTGACCTACACGCCTGCAGACTAAAATAAAAAAGCGGATGCGCTTTCACAATTAACCGAGGATGGCTACGCCGAGGTTCCCTCAGTTCCTATAATACCCTATGAATGTATTATCGGTGTTGTCCGTTCCCTGAAGGAAGAGATTTTGCACAGCATAGGACTGGATTCACCTCCACCACAACTAAATGCTGATGCAGAAGGCTTCCTCTACTACAACGACAAATTATACATACCCCCTACTATGCAAACCAAGATCTTGGAATTGTCGCATGATGTACCTATGGCAGGACATATGGGTATGACTAAAACATTCAATCTACTTACTAGGCAGTTTTGGTGGCCTGACATGAAGACGACCGTACAAAAGTTCGTTTCATCTTGTGACATCTGTGCAAGGTCCAAAATTGACACTACAAAACCATCGGGTCTACTTTGTAGTTTACCAATACCCCAGGTTCCGTGGGAAGTGGTATCCTTAGACTTTATAGTGGAACTACCACCTTCCAAAGGATTCAACACCATTTTAGTGTCAGTGGACCATCTGACCAAGATGGCACATTTCACTCCTGTCCGAAGACTACCTTCATCCAAACAAACAGCGGAATTACTTGTGAAACATGTCTTTAAGTTACATGGTATTCCAAAAACACTTCTGTCTGACCGTGGTTCACAGTTCATCTCGAAGTTTTGGCAAGCTCTATGTCAGATACTACGAATAGAGCGAAAACTTACCTCTCCTTACCACCCTCAGACCAACGGACAGACAGAGAGAGTTAACCAGTGCATTGAGCAATATCTACGTTGCTATACTTCATATCTACAGGACGATTGGGTGGACCTCCTCCCGCTGGCGGAATTCGCCTATAACAACGCGACCCACAGCACTACTAAACAAAGTCCATTCTACTTAAACTATGGGTTTCATCCCACACTTCTTCCACCACGTATCTTGCCATCAAGTAATCCAGTGGCTTCTGATTATCTTACCCAAATAAAGGATTCCCTGGGTTTGCTCAACACCACCATCTCACATGCTCATAGCCAACAAAAGAGGTAATACGACCTTCGTAGGAAACCCTCTCCCCAATATGCCATTGGGGATCTTGTCTGGCTTTCTACAAAAAATCTGAGATTAAAGATCCCTAGTAAAAAACTTGGACCGTTATTCCTGGGACCTTTCCCAATAGAGAAGCTTATTGGAAAAGCTGCAGTACAACTCACATTACCAACAGACCTCAAGATACATCCCATCTTCCATGTGTCGCTACTAAAGCCCCATGTTCCTAACCAAGGAATAAGGCCTACCATCTCACCTCCTCTCCTGTACAAGTTGAAGGCGGAGAAGAATTTGAGATAAAGGAGATTCTGGATTCTCGTATCAATAGAAGAAGACTCCAATATCTAGTACGATGGAAGAACTATGGGCCCCAAGATGACACCTGGCTGGATATATCCGATATACATGCCCCTAGACTGATTCGCCATTTCCACTCAAAATACCCGGAAAAACCAGTTCTAGAGGCCTTCCGGAGCCGGCCTTAAGGGGGGGTACTGTAATGTTCTGGTACCTATGGTACCCTTATTTCCATTTCTCTCCTAACATTGCGTCCCATCTTGCTATCCAAATGGAACGCATACACCTTTAAGGGCAATGACATCATCGCCGAGCGCCGCTATGAGCGGCTATTTCAATCGCCGGTTTGCTCTCACTCATTGCTCGATCAAACCGCATGTTCACCTTACCTTGTCTTGTGCTGCCGGAGCTTCTAGCTATACCCTTTGCCTGAACTGAACCGGAACCTCGCTGCCGATCCCGTATCTCGCTACCGGATCACTCCTTACTACTGGACCTTGCTACTACTAACTATCTAGTGATAAGTACCCCGCAGGGGATTCCTTCCTAACCTATACTTTCACTATCATCTACTGCATATTACAAAGACTATTACTATCTAATCTATTCCTATCATCTGCATAGATTGTTAGCTCTTGGGACTACCGTCATCTATCATTGCACTAGGTTACTCTATCTTGTATACATTCTGCTGTCCCCTACCATCTGTACTATACATGATTGCTAGAACCTATCTGCATACTACCATCACCTACCACTCTCCTGAATACTATTACTGAGTGCTCACCATACTATCGCCTGTCTCTCACCTCTATACTATCATATATTCTATCACTCCAGGAACATCATATTGAGTGTATGTATATTGCATAACAGGCTGTGCACGTTAAAGAAGTCCTGAGAGTTGGAAAAGTTGTTCAACAGAATCTCTACACGACTACTAAGTGTAACAATTCTGCAGCTGCAAATCCATTCATTAACAAAAAACGCATGAGCGTTACAGCAACAAGCTAAGAATGTCATAGAAACAAAGGAGTATGCATTCGGATCCAAAAATGGTGTCACCTCTGTGCAAGCATGGTGTGTGGACTCAGGTGCTACAAGTCACATGACAAATGACCGAAGTTTCTTCACTCAGCTTGATGAAAGCAAAACAGAAGGGATAACTACAGCTAATGGACAATTTATGAAATCAGTGGGAATAGGAGATGGCTTTCTATACTGTCCTATCTCTCCAGATATCACTAAAAAGATCCATATGAGGAATGTTCTGTATGTGCCAGATCTTGAAAGCAACCTTTTGTCAGTAAAGAAACTCACTAACCAAGGCAATGTAGTCACATTTCAGGGTGACAGTTGTATCATAGCAAAAGGGGATTGCTTGCTTGCAAAGGCTAAAATCATAGATGAACTGTATCAGCTGAACTGCAGTGAAATGGTTAAAATAGCCAAAGAGGATAAACATTCAAACTGCATCCACACTTGGCACAGACAATTGGGGCACAGAAATTCTGATACAATAAAGGAAATAGTTGAGAATAACTATGCAAGTGGTATTAAGATTAATCCATGTGATCACAAAATGATTTTTACCAGCTGTATTAAAGGAAAAATGGCAAGGACACCTTTTCCCAAGCAGACCAACAGCAAATCCCAAAAACCTCTGGACTTAATACATTCAGATCTTTGTGGTCCAATGAAAACTATGACTCCAGGAAAGAAAAAATACTTCCTGACCTTCATTGATGATTACTCCAGATATACCACAGTATTTCTACTTCACAATAAAGATGAAGTGCCAGAGAAATTAGAAGAGTATCTCGCTCAAGTAAATAATACTTTTGGCGGAATGCCCAGAGTACTACGAACAGATAATGGCTCAGGATATACAAGTGGAAAACACAAGCCATTCTCAGGAAGCATGGAATTATGTTCCAGACAACAGTTCCATATAACCCAGAGCAAAATGGAGTTGCAGAGAGAATGAACCACACACTGTGTGAAAGTGGGAGGAGCATGCTATTTGATGCTGATATGCCAACTACATACTGGGGAGAAGCTATCACAACTGCATGTTATCTTCAAAATCATTTGCCGGGAAAAGCAACAACAAAAACTCCATATGAACTGTGGAACGAAAGGAAACCAGATTTAAGACACATCAGAATTTTTGGAAGTAAAGCCTATGTACACATTCCAAAAGAAAAACGCACAAAATGGGATGCATGTGCAAAAGAAGGTGTGCTTGTGGGGTTCAGTGAATCTCAAAAAGGATACAGGATTTTACATCAAGACACAAAAAAAGTAACAGTCAGCAGAAGTGTGATTATTGATGAAAGTTCTGTGTGCTCAAAGTTTGAACAACAGACTCAAACTTTTCAAACTGAGAAAGAATCAACATCAGTCACTCAAGAAAATAAGTAAAGTGATACAGAAATAGAAATAACTGCAGAAGAATCAAAACCTGAAACTGAACCAGAAATACCTTCAGTCAGAAAATCAACCAGAATCAATAAAGGTGTTCCAGCTGAACGTTTATCTTACATAGCTCGCAGAGCTGTTCAAACTGAACCAGGTTCATGGAAAGAGATGCAGAAACTGCCAATGCATGAGAAACAAGTATGGTATAAAGCCGCTGATGAAGAAATGACATCACTCAAAGATCTCCAGACATGGACACTTTCAGAGCTACCTCAAGGTAAACATGCCATAGGATGTAAATGGGTTTTTAAAACCAAATGTAACTCTGAAGGGAAAGTCTGTCGGTACAAGGCAAGGCTGGTTGCTAAAGGTTACTCACAGAAGTTCGGTGAGGACTATGATGCTACTTTTGCTCCAGTTGCTAAACAAAGTACATTCAGAATACTAATGACAGTGGCTGCCATGTGTACAATGATTGTGAAACATCACGATATTAAGACAGCTTTTCTTCATGGTGATATTGAAGAAGAAATTTACATGTCACAGCCAGAAGGATATTTGAAAAAGGGACAAGAGCATCTTGTCTGCAAGTTGAATAAATCTCTTTATGGCCTTAAACAATCAGCTCGAGCATGGAACCTGAAGATTAATCAAGTTCTACTAAATGAAGGATTTACAAGAAGCAAAGCTGATCCGTGCCTATATGCTAAACAAGTAGACACTGAGTGGATGTATCTGCTAATTTATGTAGATGACCTGATCATTGCTCACAAAAAGTTAACAGGAGTACTCAACAAGCACTTTGAAACTAAAGACCTAGGTGAAGTGACATATTATCTTGGAATTGACATCCAGCATGAGAAAGATGGAAGTTTCCTGTTGAATCAGAGTGCAAAAATTGAATCTATTCTTCAGCAATTCAACATGACAGAGGCGAAAGGAGCAAGCACACCTATGGATACAGTCTATCCAAAGTTAGAAGGAGAAGATGATCTTCTCACATCCAATGAACAATACAGACAAGCAGTGGGGGCACTTCTCTACATTGCAACCACTACACGTCCAGACATTGCAGCCAGCATGTCTCTTCTTTGCAGGCGAGTTGATAAACCACGTCAAAGAGACTGGAATGCGATCAAAAGAGTTATGAGATATCTGAAACAGACAAAAGACTTAAATTTGAAACTATCAGCAAGTGGTGGTTTAAACCTCGTGGAATATGTGGACTCCGATTGGGCAGGTGATCACAGCACACGCAAATCCACAAGTGGTTACTTATTAAAATTGGGAGACAGTCCTATATCATGGTCCAGCAAGAAACAGATGTCAGTGGCATTGTCCTCTACAGAAGCTGAATACATAGCTGCAGCTTATGCCAGTCAAGAAGTTGTGTGGTTACAGCAATTACTCAAGGATCTTGGAGAAGCAACATCAGAACCTACCGTCTTATTTGAGGACAATCAGGCTTGCATTAAGCTTGCAACAAGTGAGAAAATTAATGGAAGAACCAAGCACATCGATGTCAGACATCATTACATTCATGACTTAGTTGATCAGAAAGTGATTGTACTTGTGTATTGTGAGTCGGAAAAAATGATTGCTGATGCTTTGACAAAGCCACTAGCTAGAACCAGATTTGTGGATCTTAAATCAGAAATGGGATTGACATAGATAGTAGTTGTTGAGTGGGGGTGTTAGCATACAAGGTTTGTATTTAATCAGCAACAAATACTGTATGTCATTGCTGTGTGCCTATTACATTGTATGACCACTAGATGGCAGTGTTACATTTGTGAGTTCATGTTTTGTCTATGCCTCAAAAGAGTAATAAAGAAGAGTTCCTGCTCCGAACAAAAAGCAGCGTTCAGTGAAACAACAGACTGTCTGCCTGTACTTTGTTTAGCCCCAAAAGGTTATATCTAACAATTAAAACAGTAATGGTTGAACAAATCATGATCATGAGGGCAGTTTCCAATTGTAAAAAAAAAAAAAAGCTGACATGTAAAAAGTACATAGAAGATGGAATAAATACATGTAATAAGGTGCAAGTACGTAAAGAATTCATGAATAATACAATTCTAAATTAACAAAATATCCTGACATCCTATGACCCAATATGTTTTGTGGATCCCAGTCCACTTTCTCAGGAGTTTGATGCAAGATCATATCTGAAGAAATATATACAGTGTGTGTATGTATATATATATATATATATATATATATATATAATGTATAACAAAAAAATAATAATAGATAACTTCCCATCAAGGAAGAAAAAAGGGAGATAAATGGGGCAAACAATTTAAATATTTACAAGTCAGCTTACGAAAAAAAAAACAGTGTCTAATTAGGGAATGGGGTAACCGACAAACGTCTGACCCGGGGCTGAAGCAGGAACACCTGAAGAGGTCATGGAAACAGCCAAAAGGCAAGCCAGGTCACCAATAGTGCAATCCATGAAATGTGGAGGAGAATGGGGGCAAATCAAGCCCAATGGGATCTAGAAAGATGTGTATATATAAATATGTGTAAGTGTCTATAATATAGTATAACGTAAAATATGTGAGTGGCAGTGAGAATGGGGGTGAGGTGAGGAAATGGTACAAGGGAACATATCGGTGTGTTTCTTAAATATGAACAACAAATCGAAGTATATAGAAAATAGTAGCAATATGCAAAAAAATTAGTCCATAAATAGTGATATGTATACAATAGTGCTTCAGGTGTTTTACAATCACCATGCCTCAAATAGGTAATGTGCTTTCAAAAATTCACTTATATTCTGCTCCACCACTGTGAGGGTAAACATTCTCACTAGGGATGCACCGAAATGAAATTCTTGGCCGAAGCCGAATAATAATGAAATGTTTGGCCGAATACCGAACGCGGTGTTTCGCATTTTTTCCATTTATTTTGCCAATTTTTTGTCCTCTCTCTTGTCCTCTCGTGTCTCTCTCTCTCTCTTGTCCTCTCACTCTCTCTCTCTTGTCCTCTCATGTCTCTCTCTCTCTTGTCCTCTCATCTCTCTCTCTCTCTTGTCCTCTCATGTCTCTCTCTCTATCTCTCTTGTCCTCTCATGTCTCTCTCCCTAAATGTTACTGTAGGGAATGGGATTCAGTGCACACTGTAGCCTTGTACCATAGGGTTAATGTTAGTGACACTGTAGGGATTGGGAAGGATGCTGGGAATGGAAATCAGGAAGCATGCAGGCAGCCTTGTAAATTTTAATTGCAGATACAGGGCACTGGGCAGGTCAGGGTTAATGTGGTAACATCAATTACTCAGTGACAGTCAGTCAGTGTCAGTGTGGACTCGATCAGATTATACAGTGACAGACATAGTGGTGGTAGTAGGAGGCTGGAGGTGGACTAGTAGGAGCCTGGAAAGGAGCACAGCCGCATACATACATTACTCACTCATGCACTGCAGCCCGCCCCACACATTCAGTGAGTCTTACTCTCCTCCCTAGTTTTTTCAATGGCACATTCAGGAAGCCAATCACGCCGTGAGTAGCGGCACAGCGGAACCAATCAGGTGTGCAGGCACGCGTGATTGGTTCGCTGTGCAGCTAATCACGGTGTGATTGGCTTCCTGAATGTGCCATTGAAAAAACTAGGGAGGAGAGTAAGACTCACTGAATGTGTGGGGCGGGCTGCAGTGCACGAGTGAGTAATGTATGTATGCTCACCGCTGAAGTGTCCCGGCTTCCCCTGCCTAACACGGAAGTCTTAGAGTCCTCCTGTCCTCCTCCGAGTCCCTTCCCCCTGTAAATATTGTGACCTCGGCGATATGAATATCGCCTACGGCCACAGAATGATAATCGATATCATATCGACTATCGTTCAGCCCTATTGTTCGGCACAAAATTATTCGGCCTTTTGACTTATTCGGCCGAACACCGAAAGTGCTATTTTTTCTATTTTCGGCCGAAATAATGTTCGGCCGCCGAATATTCGGTGCATCCCTAATTCTCACTCACCAACTCCAAATGGCCATAAAAGGCCTCAATCATTTTTTACATATACTCCATTCCAGAGATGTCTCCTTTCATCACTCTCCCACAGCTACTGGACTAATGGATCTCCCATGTACAAATGATCCCTCAACTCAATATGCAATGAGTAAATGGCAAAGAGATATGTTGTGTAATATAGTGTAGTATTTTTGATTAATAGTTAAGAAAAAAAATCCAAAATATTGCTCTTACATTTAGGGGTGCTTTAGGTAAGCACCAATACAGACAGCCTTTCTGTATTAAAGAATCGGTGAGTATACCTTGCTGGGTTGGGGGTGGGCTATCGGGAAGTATTGTCTCTTTGCTTTGAATTCTTAACAGTGCATATATACAAATGTGGTCAAGATCCCGGCTCTATTGTCCAGCAGTACTGTGAAAATCTCAGTACAAATTCTTTGGCAGAAAAAACAGACCCTATATACAGTATGCATTTCAGTCTGTGTATATAGCTGTTTGTCTGATGTTCAGCTTTAATCCTTGAAGGCGAGGGTAGGCCACCCTAGAGGAATGAAAATCTATTATAAAAACTGTGAAGCATCTAAAGACCTACCATGTCTAAAGTGATGTCCAATATCAAACTATTTTCAGAAATGGTAATAGTATGCAGAGTAGAATGAAAGCTAAGCCTTTAAAAAGGTTTTACGCTTTTATGCGACTTGTTTACATGTTGACAGCTATGGCAATCATCTCTGAAGCTACCACTGTGCAGAGAACTGATCATTTTCTTTGGAGAGAAGCCGCCCAGCCTGCCTAGGAAATGTACTATTGCTTCATTCAGGCCGTGCCATGAAAAAAATTACTGACATTCCAAGGCTGGGCTGCTTCATGCTATCAAAACTGAGAAGCTCTGAGCAGTGAGAACACCTGATAGGTGAGTCCTCTGCAAAGCAGCAATGGGGGGCAGGTAAATAGATGTTCTACTTTCTACCGGAAAGTAGGAAACCCCTTTAAGATATAATTACACTTAAAAAGTTACTATAATAGTCCTACTCTAAAATTTAACTAGCCCTCCCTAATGGCTTCTAATGAGAAAGTATCATTGTGGTGAGCTGAAGACCTAAACCAAGCACCAGAAAAGACACTACCTGCCTGGAGTATAGCAAGAATTGGTGGGTAGTAGAAGTGGCATATGTAGTATATTTGGTGCCTGGGGTAGATTATTTTCCAACAATGCCTCCTCCCACACAAACACTATGCTCCTTTAAATCAAAATGAATATTATTATTATTATTACTAGACATTAAGCCCGTTAAATGAACGGGCGCTACAACATATGTGGTCAAACATTTGTAAAAACATACTTGCTCTCGCTTATCTCTTTTTTTTTTTTTTCTAACAACACGAGAGCCGCATGACGTAGCCAGCTCTGCGCATAGCGTCCCTGTTGCCCTAGCAACATCAGGGACAGGCGCAGAGCTGACCGCGCACCCGCCACGTGCGAGCGCGCACCCGCCGCGTGCCCACGCACACCCACCGCTTCAACATTTTTGGCCGGCCGCCCGAAGTCTCTGCGCTCCAAGTCCCAACGGCTGTCCGTGGGGCACATGCGCAGTAGCGCAATCCCAAGGACACAGGGACTGGACGCAGAGACACGTGTACTTTATTATATTAGATTATAATCAGGGCCAGACTGGCCTAGCGGAATACCGGGAAATTTCCCGGTGGGCCGCCGACCCTGGGGCCGCTTTAAGCTAGGGCCGCCCGCAGCCGCAGCGCCGCTTTAAGCATTGGGGCCGGGCCGGCCGCTTTGATGATGGCCGCGGCGCTGCAGCCCCGCCCCCGGCCCCCGCTCCCGATGCGCTCCAGACAGAGAGGGACTCTGACGCTGTGAGCGGCTACGTCAGCCGTTGTGAGCGACATGACGTCACATCCGGCGGGGGCGGCTGCGCGCGGTGTTTCAAGTCTACAAGTCTGAGTGACTGTGCTCTGGAGTGGCTGCCTGCAAGACTGTCACGTTTCAGACTCTGCATGACATGGCACATGGGGTCATCATCAGGACTCGGAGGGAGGTATGTGAGCACCATACCGCTGGAGGGGGGCACACAACTTACACTGCAACTGTACTGGGGAGTGAAGGTGGGGGGCTTACAGAGGGGTATATCCTGTGAGAGGGAGCTTACCGAGGGGGTCTATACTGGGAGGAGGGCTTACTGAGGGGTCTGTGCTGTGAGGGGGCTTACTGAGGGGTCTGTGCTGGAAGGGGGCTTACTGAGGGGTCTGTACTGTGAGGAGGGCTTACTGAGGGGTCTGTACTGTGAGGAGGGCTTACTGAGGGGTCTGTACTGTGAGGGGGCTTACTGAGGGGTCTGTGCTGGAAGGGGGCTTACTGAGGGGTCTATGCTGGAAGAGGGCTTACTGAGGGGTCTATGCTGGAAGGGGGCTTACTGAGGGGTCTGTGCTGGAAGGGGGCTTACTGAGGGGTCTGTACTGGGAGGGTTGCTTACTGAGGGGTCTGTACTGGGAGGGGGCTTACTGAGGGGGTCTGTACTGGGAGGGGGCTTACTGAGAGGTCTGTACTGTGAGGGGGGCTTAATGAGGGTCTGTCCTGTGAGGGGGGCTTCCTGAGGGGTCTGTGCTGTGAGGGGGGCTTACTGAGGGGTCTGTACTGTGAGGGGGGCTTACTGAGGGGTCTGTAATGTGAAGAGGACTTACTGAGGGGTCTGTACTGTGAGGGGGGCTTACTGAGGGGTCTGTACTGGGAGGGGGGCTTACTGAGGGGTCTGTACTGGGAGGGGGGCTTACTGAGGGGTCTGTACTGTGAGGGGGGCTTACTGAGGGATCTGTACTGTGAGGGGGGGCTTACTGAGGGGTCTGTGCTGGAAGGGGGCTTACTGAGGGGTCTGTACTGGGAGGGGGGCTTACTGAGGGGTCTGTGCTGGAAGGGGGCTTACTAAGGGGTCTGTACTGTGAGGGGGGCTTACTGAGGGGTCTGTACTGTGAGGGGGGCTTACTGAGGGGTCTGTACTGTGAGGAGGGCTTACTGAGGGGTCTGTACTGTGAGGGGGGCTTACTGAGGGGTCTGTACTGTGAGGGGGGCATACTGAGGCGTCTGTACTATGAGGGGGGCTTACTGAGGGGTCTGTACTGTGAGGGGGGCTTACTGAGGGGTCTGTCCTGTGAGGGGGGCTTAATGAGGGGTCTGTCCTGTGAGGGGGCTTAATG
Source organism: Pelophylax lessonae (assembly GCF_965119305.1). NCBI lineage: Eukaryota > Metazoa > Chordata > Amphibia > Anura > Ranidae > Pelophylax > Pelophylax lessonae. The sequence continues at coordinate 102,297,217 of NC_138769.1, forward strand.
AGGGGTCTGTCCTGTGAGGGGGGCTTACTGAGGGGTCTGTGCTGGGAGGGGGCTTACTGACTTACTGAGGGGTCTGTCCTGGGAGGGGGGCTTACTGAGGGGTCTGTACTGTGAGGGGGGCTTACTGAGGGGTCTGTGCTGGGAGGGGGCTTACTGACTTACTGAGGGGTCTGTCCTGGGAGGGGGGCTTACTGAGGGGTCTGTACTGTGAGGGGGGCTTACTGAGGGGTCTGTACTGTGAGGGGGGCTTAATGAGGGGTCTTTCCTGTGAGGGGGGGCTTAATGAGGGGTCTGTTCTGTGAGGGGGGCTTAATGAGGGGTCTGTCCTGTGAGGGGGCTTAATGAGGGGTCTGTCCTGTGAGGGGGGCTTACTGAGGGGTCTGTGCTGGGAGGGGGCTTACTGAGGGGTCTGTCCTGGGAGGGGGGCTTACTGAGGGGTCTGTCCTGGGAGGGGGGCATACTGATGGGTCTGTACTGGGTGGGGGGGCTTACTGAGGGGTGGCGCTGGTGTAATGACGCAATGCTATGGGGCTGGTATGTAATTTTTTCCAGGGCTGGTTTTCCTACCCAGTCCGGCCCTGATTATAATACAGGATTTTTATAGCTCCAACAGTTTGCACAGTGCTTTACAACATGAGGGCAGACAGTACACTGACAAAACACTGACAATACACTGGGCACCACATTGGCTAAGTGGTTAGCACTCCCACCTAAAAGCACTAGGGGCGTAGGTTTGAAACCCAACCACGACACTACCTGCCTGAAGTTTGCATGATCTTCCTGTGTCTGCATGGGTTTCCTCCTGTGACAAACCCAACTAGGACAGGGGCTTTTGGAGGGGAGAGCAGGGTGGCCTCTTGCCTACTAACTATGGGCCCTAGCTTTTAAGGGAACACTACTCTTTGGGAAGTGTGTGCCTGGAGGACCCAAGGAGTGGTCTTGCTTTGAAATTGGGATTGTCTCCCCGAAACACACAGATTCTGGGAATCCACATCCAGATAGATATTTAGGGCCTTAACCACTTCCCGACCACCCGCCGCCTTTTTCCTGCGCAGGGTGGCTCTCGTGCGCAAACCCGACGTAGACTTACGTCGGTCACGCGCGGGGAGCTAAGGGGCGCGCTCCCGCCCCCACTCGGCAGCGGGGAAGCCGATGCATGGGTCAGGCTGCTCCAAACACAGCTGACCGTTCTTCTCCCTGAAATGATCATAGAGCCCATGTGATCCTTCTATATAGAATCACATGTCTCTATGGTCATTTCAGAAGCCACGCCCCCCCCCCCACAGTTAGAATCACTCCCCTAGGCTCACATTTAACCCCTTGATCACCCACAGGGTTAACCCCTTCCCTGCCAATGGCATTATTACAGTAACAGTGCATATTTTTAGCACTGATTACTGTAGTAATGTCACTGGTCCCCCAAAAGTGTAAAAAATGTCAGTTAGGGGTCTGATCTGTCCACCGCAATGTCGCAGATGGGGACACCTGATATAAGGGAATACTCTGATGGTGGCAAGTGGCAACTGATTTATGGGGGTAGTCTGATGGGGCACCCAATGTAATGAATTACTCTGGTAGGGGCACCTGAAGTAATGAGGAACACTATTGGGGACATTTACATTTATAGAGTATTAGCAGCGTGTTTGGAGAAAACAGTAAGAAAAGCGCCAGAGAGTGCAGCTTGCGCCAAAAAAAGGAAAGAAGACACGTACAATCTTTCATGGCACAGACCTATGATTCGGACCTCGGAAAAGTTTCTTAGTTATTGGACCGCCTTGAATTTTAATTCACTACTCCTGGCGTACAGGTTAATTAAATCCCTGTCAGCTATTAGGTACTAGAGGTGGATCAGAATAGTTTATGTTGACTGTTCCTTAGTTATGTTAATTAAATTCCTGTATACAGTTTTCTTTGCATACGATAATGTGATCAGGCTCACCTGATCTGGTGTACTATATAGTCTGTGTGCGTTTTCAATAAAGAGAGTTCCAGTTTGCATGCACAAGTTATTGTCGGCTAGTTTTGTATGCTCAGCTATACTGTAATATCTGGTTCCTATGTCCAGACTGAAGGAAGCAATATCTTGATGGAACCACCCAAGCTGGGTGCTGGACGGTCCCCGTCACACCTTCCACACTCCAAAGACATGCCGGTAGGTTAACCGCTTGCCGACCGCCGCACGACTATTTACTGCGGCGGTCAGCCCCTCACAGGCAAAGTGATGTAGGACTACGTCGCTAGCCTGTGAGGCTCTAAGGAGCGAGCGCGCGCCCCCGGAGGCGCGCTCCCGCTCGGTCATGGACCCCCCCCCGCACGTGTGGCCGCAATCGTCCGTTACACCGGGAGAAAGGCAGGCGGCTAATGTAAACAAAGCCTCCTATCATTCTTCCCTGTGTAAGAATGGAGATCATACGGTTCTGCTATGTAGGACCGTTGATCTCTGTTCTTACACCAGTAGCCACATCCAATCACGGTTAGAAGCACGCCCCTAGGGACACACTTAACCCCTCCCTCTCAAAAAAAGTTAGCCCCTTCACTGCCAGTGTCATTTTTACAGTAACAGTGCATATGTATAGCACTGATTACTGTAGTAATGTCACTGGTAACCCCAAAATTGTCAAAAATGTCAGTCAAGGGTCCGATCTGTCCGCCGCAATGTTGCAGTCCCGCAAAAAAAAAATCGCAGAACGCCGCCATTACTCGTTAAAAAAAAAAACAACAAAAATGATAATTGGATATGGAAAGGTTGGGAGACAAGGATTTCGGGCACTAAATTTTCATAAAATTGCTTTTTATTAAACAAACATTTTAAAAACATCTAATGATACAAGCAGATGAGAAGAAATCTACATTGAACATGAGACCAGAAAACGGTCGACAGTATCAGATATAATCTTGCATGAGGTGCTAGACCTTCATATAGTATAGGAACAGTTGTGTACAGAACAAGTTGTATTATGCATACATCCAATGTAATATACTTCAAAGCAGACAGAAGCTGCCGGCGGACACCTCGATGCTCAGGGTGCCAGTCAGCAGAGTCGGCCGAAGTTTACAGTAAATATATAGTATACATTACTCATGACAGTTTGCTCAACATGTTTCGCCTTCTCGGTGAAAGCTTCGTCTGGAGCTTAGTAATTGTTTTGTCTGTGTAAAAACATAAGTAATTTTAAGGAAACAGAATATATTGTTTACTACATATTCCATAAATGAGAATAATGCATTTTATATGTGATATACAATGTCAATGTAAAAGAAAAAGCATTTCACACACATGATATTACTGTTCTAGCCATCAGGGGGGAGGGGGCTTGGTGGGTAGGCAAGAGGAAAGCCATTGGGACACATGTGGGGACACACACCGTATGAAATAGATAACACTATTTTTTAAGCATCAGTATATATACATGGTAAAGAAAAACATATCTGTATAGGATATGAACATACCTGTACAGTGTATATTCTGAACTTTTTTGGTACTGTAACGAGGAGGACTAAAAGACGGTCACTGAGCTCATAAATGGGGGAGCCGATGTTCACAAGGAGTGTAAATACAAACGCTCCTGTGTGTTTGTATCTAGGTTGGATATAGAAAGTGCACTAATTATAATATATCAAATCATTATCGGTAGAAAATAGCCACACCCGGTGCATGTTGGTACACAGATAGGTGAGGATAGAGTTGTTTGTATATAAAAAAGGAAGAAACCCATTGAAGAAAGATGCATGGACATATACCAATCACAGGGAGGGAGCTTCTACTTTATGTCATCATATACCGCAATAGTTAGAGGTTTTTATGAGAAGAGTTCCAAAAGAGTAATTGCCTAGGTATAGGTCGCTTGTATGGTCCCAAATCTCCATACAGGCAATCACATAGGATACATTGATTCCCTCATATGAGGTGTAACATTATTCAGCCTTGAATGTATAGTGGATTAGAAGAATTGCTTCTAATACCGCATTACTTTCAATGAGCCCAGCGGTGGTAGTCAATGCATGTTTCAAGATAGTTGGAAAATCACCAATAGTTACATACGAGTGTATTGGGGGCTCACTAATAATTAAACATGCTCTCCGATCCTGCAGAATACTTTGTTAAGATAAAGGTAAATTAAACCTGCCTTGTAAGTGGCAGACACTGTTGAATTGAGAAAGAATTAAAGACAAAGTTGTAAGTAAAATGGTGTGCATAATCCAAAAGATAGCGAAGATATAAGTTTGTCGGCTTACCCTGTTGAGCCAAATTCCGTCATAGATGTCCTCCCCGGATGGGGAACCGCCGCCATACTCGGACGCTTGTATGGCGCCCTTTTATGGCGTGGGTCCCGGGCGGTTCGTCAGAACGACGTCGCCACCCCGGCCACACCCCCCGGAAATGACGATGCGGCGCAGACGGAAGTGATTCCGCTACGGCCACTCGTAACGCTCCGAGAGGTTAGGTCAGACTCTCAGAGCTGGCAGGCTCCAGAAAGTCTGATCTGGTGCCACAGGAAACGATGCTCCTGGGAGCGGAAGTCCACTGTGGCTTACCAGGCCGCACATATATCACCGGATTGGCTGATAACTCTAGCGTCCCACAGCGCCCCCAGAGGTTACTAGCATGGCACACTTAAATACAAAGCATCTGCAAACACATATTAACAAGAATACATTAATCTGAGTAGTAATTACAGAGAAAAAAGAAATATATACATCAATATTTAACAGAGAGTGATGAAAACAAGAAAAACCAAGAATATAATAATATATTATATTCTAAAAGAAGAAAAAAGAGAAAAAAGGATATACATAATATGCTAATAAGGGAAAAAAGAAAAAAAAAAAAAAAAAAAGGAATGGTGTATCTAGCACCTAGGCAATTTGGTGCTTAAAGAATGGAAGGATTAGAGCTGTTAGGCCCAAAAATTGAAGACACTACCCTCAATAGCTTTTAAACATATGAAGAGCTGAGTTTGGAAATTATGATTCTCATACATATCAAAGAGGTATAGGATCAGCACATGGACATTCATTGGGTTTCATATGATGCGATAGTAATTCTTCTACTGATTAGTGAAAGATAATTGGGGGTAAAAAGACACAAAAGGGGGGGGGGGGGCCAGGGCTAGAAAAAGAAAAAGAAACAGGGGGTGGAAAGATGGTCACGCCAGGCAAGCCGACACCCATCCCACCCTCCACAGATGACAAATAGTAACGACGGCGGAAAAGAGTTTTATCTTAAATCATTAAGAAATGCATAATTTACAAAAATGACTTATAAGATTGGGTTTCATTCAAACCCGGTCTAACGGTGGCATTGAGACGTTCAATCCAGATGGTTTCCCTCTGGAGAATTCTTTTGTCCCAGTTGCCACCTCGTGGGTCCTGGGGAATCACATCCAGGACATAAAAGCGTGCTTTTTTTGGGTTGAATCTGTGGTAGAGGTCTAGGTGCCTGCTCACGGGCGTGACCATCTTTCCTCCCTCTGATATATATATATGGTCATTTATCCTCTGACGGAGTTCTCTAATTGTTTTCCCAACATAGAACATGCCACATGTACAGTGCATGAGATACACCAACCCACGAGTGTCACAGTTGGCACGAAAGGTAGGGGAAAAATCTTCCCCATTGGGTAGAACAAAATGGGAACCCTCCTTAACCCATGGACACATGGCACAACCACGGCATCTATACGTACCCCTATTAGTTGTTTTGGAATTTTTTATGGGTTGGTAATGGCTAGCTGTTAATTGATCTCGTAATGATCTAGTACGTTTAAATACAATTTGTGGGTATGGTCCCACATATTTGCTCGTGATTGGATCATGACTGAGTAAGTGCCAGTGTCGTTCAAGGATGGTTCGGAGTACATTCTGGTGGCTTGAAAACTTCGTTATGAGTTTCACCGTGGGTAGTGTATCTCGATCTTTAACTCTAAAAATCAGACTATTCCGATCTTGTGAGAAGGCTCTATTGTATGCTGTACGTAAAAGGCGTTTACTATAGCCACGGGCTTTTAAGCGTTCACGTAGTGAGTTGGCTTGAGTTTTAAAATCTCTATCGGTTGTGCAATTACGCCGAAGGCGTGCGTATTGGGCATAGGGAATACTGCGTATTAGTGCCGCTGGATGGGCACTTGACGCATGCAATATTACGTTACCCGATGTTGGTTTACGGTAAAGGTTCGTGGTCAGTTGGCCATTTTCATGCTTCAATACCGTTAGATCAAGGAAATTAACTTTTGAAACGTCTACAGTACATGTGAATTTTAAATTGAAATTATTAATGTTTAACGCCTGAACAAAATCATCAAATAGCTGTCTAGAGCCTGTCCAAACTACAAACACATCGTCTATGTAGCGATACCAAACCGCCACATGTGTAAAAAACTTTGATAGAGTCTCATCTGATGTAATGTGTCGTTCCCACCCCCCCAGGTACAAGTTGGCGTAGGCCGGGGCACAACAAGTGCCCATGGCCACGCCTTGCACCTGGAGGTAGTGGGACCCATTAAAAGTAAACCAGTTGTGCTGCAGGATGAACAGGAGTAATTTCAAAAGGAATTCACAGAAAGGCCATGTATGGTGGTTCTGTTCATAGAGGAAGGTGCGTACTATCCCGACGCCCTGCTCGTGAGGGATGCTCGAGTATAGAGCCTCTACATCCAAAGTCACGAGCAGGGCGTCGGGAGGAACGACCATATCCTCAATCATTTTTAAAAATTCAAGTGTATCCTTGACATAGGATGGTAAACGAACAACATGGGGTAATAAGAAAAAGTCTATCAGACGACTAGCATTTTCCGTTAAGCTTCCAATGCCTGATATAATAGGCCTTCCTGGAGGCGTGGTCAAGTTTTTATGAGTTTTAGGGAGGGAATAAAATGTAGCTTGTCTAGGGAACTTATTGTTCAGATAGTCGTAACAATCCTTATCAATTAACGCTGATTGATAGGCACATCCAATTATGTCCAGGTATTGAGCCTGATATCTCTTCGTAGCTAGCAGGGAAATCTTTTTGTACCAGTTCTTGTTTGTAAGAATATCTGTACACATTTTTTCATACCCTACCCGGGTCATTAGTACAAGGTTACCACCCTTGTCCGAGGGCTTGATAACAAGGTCCGTGTGGTTTTTCAATCTATTTATTGTTTGTATTTGTTGCTTGGATAAGTTATTTTGTGTAGATGGAAGTTCACAGTTTTTTATTTCTCCTATAACCGATGTTAGGAAGGCCCAAATATTTGAATTTATGGTTAAATCTGGAAAACTCTTTGATTTAGGTTTAAAGAGAATTTGTCTCTCGTTATGAGAGGTACTAGGTGGAGGTTGGCTGGAGGATTGGGATTCCGAGGGATCCCCTTCCTCCAGTAGCAGGATTAGGTCTCGTAAAGCACGGAATTCTTGCATTGTGTAGTTTTTTATTTTTTCAGAGATTTCTTTATCTTGTGCAGTTCGTTTACGTTCAGGATCATAGATATGTTTGTATGTTAGGTTCCTAGCAAACATATAAATGTCTTTTATTGTGTCATATTTGTCCAACGAAGCTGATGGACAGAAGGTAAGGCCCAATTCTAACACTTCCACCTCTAACTATTGCGGTATATGATGACATAAAGTAGAAGCTCCCTCCCTGTGATTGGTATATGTCCATGCATCTTTCTTCAATGGGTTTCTTCCTTTTTTATATACAAACAACTCTATCCTCACCTATCTGTGTACCAACATGCACCGGGTGTGGCTATTTTCTACCGATAATGATTTGATATATTATAATTAGTGCACTTTCTATATCCAACCTAGATACAAACACACAGGAGCGTTTGTATTTACACTCCTTGTGAACATCGGCTCCCCCATTTATGAGCTCAGTGACCGTCTTTTAGTCCTCCTCGTTACAGTACCAAAAAAGTTCAGAATATACACTGTACAGGTATGTTCATATCCTATACAGATATGTTTTTCTTTACCATGTATATATACTGATGCTTAAAAAATAGTGTTATCTATTTCATACGGTGTGTGTCCCCACATGTGTCCCAATGGCTTTCCTCTTGCCTACCCACCAAGCCCCCTCCCCCCTGATGGCTAGAACAGTAATATCATGTGTGTGAAATGCTTTTTCTTTTACATTGACATTGTATATCACATATAAAATGCATTATTCTCATTTATGGAATATGTAGTAAACAATATATTCTGTTTCCTTAAAATTACTTATGTTTTTACACAGACAAAACAATTACTAAGCTCCAGACGAAGCTTTCACCGAGAAGGCGAAACATGTTGAGCAAACTGTCATGAGTAATGTATACTATATATTTACTGTAAACTTCGGCCGACTCTGCTGACTGGCACCCTGAGCATCGAGGTGTCCGCCGGCAGCTTCTGTCTGCTTTGAAGTATATTACATTGGATGTATGCATAATACAACTTGTTCTGTACACAACTGTTCCTATACTATATGAAGGTCTAGCACCTCATGCAAGATTATATCTGATACTGTCGACCGTTTTCTGGTCTCATGTTCAATGTAGATTTCTTCTCATCTGCTTGTATCATTAGATGTTTTTAAAATGTTTGTTTAATAAAAAGCAATTTTATGAAAATTTAGTGCCCGAAATCCTTGTCTCCCAACCTTTCCATATCCAATAATTCAAATGTAGGATAGGGCCCTCTTCAGATGATATATATAATGACCCAGACTGCTGCTGTCTGGTGAGTCATGTGTTTTTGGAAATTTCGATATTAAGGTGGAAGCACCAGCCATTTGGGATAATGGCAAGCAGCAATATTATTATAATGGATTAATTAACTAATATCAATTTGATATATGTTTATATAAGTACATTATTATGATATGGAAGGATTGAAGACACCCCTCGCAACAACACTTTTCAATTAATTATCCCCTTTTGGGTCATTGGCCCTCTTTCATTGAAAGTTGTTTGTTGGATTCTTGGTTGGTTTTTTTTTTCCCCTTTTTGTTATGTTTTTCCCTGTCCCTTTTTCTTCCCCCTCTTTTTTGATGTGTTTGGTAATACCAAATATATAGATATACGGACTATAAGCAATCGATGTGCAAACTGGATAAGAGATAATACCTAGGACATCATGGAGTTTGTGGGTAATGCCTGGACGGGCCTCATGAGTGAGATTGAGTCCTCATGCAATATCCCAGCCAAAGATGATATTAGCCTAAATCAATATATAGGCACAGTCAAAAAATTAATCAAAAGAAAGTCAAACCTATACTGGCACATTGAATTCTTTATAAAATATATTCAAGCGAATGTATGCCCTATGGGCTTACGCATCCATCTTTTCCCGTCATTTGACAATGTATCAAATGAATTTAAGACACTTTGGGAACGCATCCTAACAAAATGCAGTACAGATCTATGTCAGCTTTTGGTGTCCCAGTATAGACTTGACTTGGCCACTTTAGATGCAGAACTTTCCTCCTTATACACTAAACATGAAGGCTTAAAAAAACACACACAGTATGAATCTAGGTGGAAAGAGGTAAAGGACTATGGAATCAAATTAAATAAAGAGATTATATGTAAAAAACAAACTAAATTTCTTAAAGACAAAATGGCATTTACGGAAGGATATGCGTATCGATGGCCAGGACCTAATGGTCCTAGACGATCTCGCTATCCACGTGGCCCTCGTGGCCATCCATCCAATTCAGGACAAAAAGAAACCGATTGGGAATCGGATTCATCTTCAATTTCCATGCAATCTGACCGATCTAAGGTATCGGCAAGATCTAATCAGGATACAAGACCCAAAACTGACCCAACCACACGAAAGCGTGGTCCACAAGAGAATGGTACGTACACACCACGCTCTAAAAAACGACCGGATGAAGGGTCCAAGTTCCAGCCCCCCATATCTGGATCTGGTCCTGTTGGACCCACATCTAAACTAAATAATATCACAACACATGAGGCCCTGGACACCCAAGATCCATATCTTGGTGGTTTGGCCCTTCAAGCTATACAGATGCTAGAGCCATCCACTACTAACCTCATCACTCCTTCACCTGTTGGACCACCCAACCCTCACACTTCATCCCTAGGAGCAAGTTCGCTTGCCCCGCTGACTAATACACTATCAATCACCACACCTTATGTAGGTACACAAAGACAAACGACCTTGGATTCTCACTTTTCAGCATCACAGGCACAAACTTCAAATTTTCAATTGAACACGACACTCAATCTACCCACTTAAAATTTTCTATTATTAACCTCACTCCCTATCAACTATCCTCACAAGAGGTGGAAGTGTTAGAATTGGGCCTTACCTTCTGTCCATCAGCTTCGTTGGACAAATATGACACAATAAAAGACATTTATATGTTTGCTAGGAACCTAACATACAAACATATCTATGATCCTGAACGTAAACGAACTGCACAAGATAAAGAAATCTCTGAAAAAATAAAAAACTACACAATGCAAGAATTCCGTGCTTTACGAGACCTAATCCTGCTACTGGAGGAAGGGGATCCCTCGGAATCCCAATCCTCCAGCCAACCTCCACCTAGTACCTCTCATAACGAGAGACAAATTCTCTTTAAACCTAAATCAAAGAGTTTTCCAGATTTAACCATAAATTCAAATATTTGGGCCTTCCTAACATCGGTTATAGGAGAAATAAAAAACTGTGAACTTCCATCTACACAAAATAACTTATCCAAGCAACAAATACAAACAATAAATAGATTGAAAAACCACACGGACCTTGTTATCAAGCCCTCGGACAAGGGTGGTAACCTTGTACTAATGACCCGGGTAGGGTATGAAAAAATGTGTACAGATATTCTTACAAACAAGAACTGGTACAAAAAGATTTCCCTGCTAGCTACGAAGAGATATCAGGCTCAATACCTGGACATAATTGGATGTGCCTATCAATCAGCGTTAATTGATAAGGATTGTTACGACTATCTGAACAATAAGTTCCCTAGACAAGCTACATTTTATTCCCTCCCTAAAACTCATAAAAACTTGACCACGCCTCCAGGAAGGCCTATTATATCAGGCATTGGAAGCTTAACGGAAAATGCTAGTCGTCTGATAGACTTTTTCTTATTACCCCATGTTGTTCGTTTACCATCCTATGTCAAGGATACACTTGAATTTTTAAAAATGATTGAGGATATGGTCGTTCCTCCCGACGCCCTGCTCGTGACTTTGGATGTAGAGGCTCTATACTCGAGCATCCCTCACGAGCAGGGCGTCGGGATAGTACGCACCTTCCTCTATGAACAGAACCACCATACATGGCCTTTCTGTGAATTCCTTTTGAAATTACTCCTGTTCATCCTGCAGCACAACTGGTTTACTTTTAATGGGTCCCACTACCTCCAGGTGCAAGGCGTGGCCATGGGCACTTGTTGTGCCCCGGCCTACGCCAACTTGTACCTGGGGGGGTGGGAACGACACATTACATCAGATGAGACTCTATCAAAGTTTTTTACACATGTGGCGGTTTGGTATCGCTACATAGACGATGTGTTTGTAGTTTGGACAGGCTCTAGACAGCTATTTGATGATTTTGTTCAGGCGTTAAACATTAATAATTTCAATTTAAAATTCACATGTACTGTAGACGTTTCAAAAGTTAATTTCCTTGATCTAACGGTATTGAAGCATGAAAATGGCCAACTGACCACGAACCTTTACCGCAAACCAACATCGGGTAACGTAATATTGCATGCGTCAAGTGCCCATCCAGCGGCACTAATACGCAGTATTCCCTATGCCCAATACGCACGCCTTCGGCGTAATTGCACAACCGATAGAGATTTTAAAACTCAAGCCAACTCACTACGTGAACGCTTAAAAGCCCGTGGCTATAGTAAACGCCTTTTACGTACAGCATACAATAGAGCCTTCTCACAAGATCGGAATAGTCTGATTTTTAGAGTTAAAGATCGAGATACACTACCCACGGTGAAACTCATAACGAAGTTTTCAAGCCACCAGAATGTACTCCGAACCATCCTTGAACGACACTGGCACTTACTCAGTCATGATCCAATCACGAGCAAATATGTGGGACCATACCCACAAATTGTATTTAAACGTACTAGATCATTACGAGATCAATTAACAGCTAGCCATTACCAACCCATAAAAAATTCCAAAACAACTAATAGGGGTACGTATAGATGCCGTGGTTGTGCCATGTGTCCATGGGTTAAGGAGGGTTCCCATTTTGTTCTACCCAATGGGGAAGATTTTTCCCCTACCTTTCGTGCCAACTGTGACACTCGTGGGTTGGTGTATCTCATGCACTGTACATGTGGCATGTTCTATGTTGGGAAAACAATTAGAGAACTCCGTCAGAGGATAAATGACCATATATATATATCAGAGGGAGGAAAGATGGTCACGCCCGTGAGCAGGCACCTAGACCTCTACCACAGATTCAACCCAAAAAAAGCACGCTTTTATGTCCTGGATGTGATTCCCCAGGACCCACGAGGTGGCAACTGGGACAAAAGAATTCTCCAGAGGGAAACCATCTGGATTGAACGTCTCAATGCCACCGTTAGACCGGGTTTGAATGAAACCCAATCTTATAAGTCATTTTTGTAAATTATGCATTTCTTAATGATTTAAGATAAAACTCTTTTCCGCCGTCGTTACTATTTGTCATCTGTGGAGGGTGGGATGGGTGTCGGCTTGCCTGGCGTGACCATCTTTCCACCCCCTGTTTCTTTTTCTTTTTCTAGCCCTGGCCCCCCCCCCCCCCTTTTGTGTCTTTTTACCCCCAATTATCTTTCACTAATCAGTAGAAGAATTACTATCGCATCATATGAAACCCAATGAATGTCCATGTGCTGATCCTATACCTCTTTGATATGTATGAGAATCATAATTTCCAAACTCAGCTCTTCATATGTTTAAAAGCTATTGAGGGTAGTGTCTTCAATTTTTGGGCCTAACAGCTCTAATCCTTCCATTCTTTAAGCACCAAATTGCCTAGGTGCTAGATACACCATTCCTTTTTTTTTTTTTTTTTTCCTTTTTCCCTTATTAGCATATTATGTATATCCTTTTTTCTCTTTTTTCTTCTTTTAGAATATAATATATTATTATATTCTTGGTTTTTCTTGTTTTCATCACTCTCTGTTAAATATTGATGTATATATTTCTTTTTTCTCTGTAATTACTACTCAGATTAATGTATTCTTGTTAATATGTGTTTGCAGATGCTTTGTATTTAAGTGTGCCATGCTAGTAACCTCTGGGGGCGCTGTGGGACGCTAGAGTTATCAGCCAATCCGGTGATATATGTGCGGCCTGGTAAGCCACAGTGGACTTCCGCTCCCAGGAGCATCGTTTCCTGTGGCACCAGATCAGACTTTCTGGAGCCTGCCAGCTCTGAGAGTCTGACCTAACCTCTCGGAGCGTTACGAGTGGCCGTAGCGGAATCACTTCCGTCTGCGCCGCATCGTCATTTCCGGGGGGTGTGGCCGGGGTGGCGACGTCGTTCTGACGAACCGCCCGGGACCCACGCCATAAAAGGGCGCCATACAAGCGTCCGAGTATGGCGGCGGTTCCCCATCCGGGGAGGACATCTATGACGGAATTTGGCTCAACAGGGTAAGCCGACAAACTTATATCTTCGCTATCTTTTGGATTATGCACACCATTTTACTTACAACTTTGTCTTTAATTCTTTCTCAATTCAACAGTGTCTGCCACTTACAAGGCAGGTTTAATTTACCTTTATCTTAACAAAGTATTCTGCAGGATCGGTGAGCATGTTTAATTATTAGTGAGCCCCCAATACACTCGTATGTAACTATTGGTGATTTTCCAACTATCTTGAAACATGCATTGACTACCACCGCTGGGCTCATTGAAAGTAATGCGGTATTAGAAGCAATTCTTCTAATCCACTATACATTCAAGGCTGAATAATGTTACACCTCATATGAGGGAATCAATGTATCCTATGTGATTGCCTGTATGGAGATTTGGGACCATACAAGCGACCTATACCTAGGCAATTACTCTTTTGGAACTCTTCTCATAAAAACCTCTAACTATTGCGGTATATGATGACATAAAGTAGAAGCTCCCTCCCTGTGATTGGTATATGTCCATGCATCTTTCTTCAATGGGTTTCTTCCTTTTTTATATACAAACAACTCTATCCTCACCTATCTGTGTACCAACATGCACCGGGTGTGGCTATTTTCTACCGATAATGATTTGATATATTATAATTAGTGCACTTTCTATATCCAACCTAGATACAAACACACAGGAGCGTTTGTATTTACACTCCTTGTGAACATCGGCTCCCCCATTTATGAGCTCAGTGACCGTCTTTTAGTCCTCCTCGTTACAGTACCAAAAAAGTTCAGAATATACACTGTACAGGTATGTTCATATCCTATACAGATATGTTTTTCTTTACCATGTATATATACTGATGCTTAAAAAATAGTGTTATCTATTTCATACGGTGTGTGTCCCCACATGTGTCCCAATGGCTTTCCTCTTGCCTACCCACCAAGCCCCCTCCCCCCTGATGGCTAGAACAGTAATATCATGTGTGTGAAATGCTTTTTCTTTTACATTGACATTGTATATCACATATAAAATGCATTATTCTCATTTATGGAATATGTAGTAAACAATATATTCTGTTTCCTTAAAATTACTTATGTTTTTACACAGACAAAACAATTACTAAGCTCCAGACGAAGCTTTCACCGAGAAGGCGAAACATGTTGAGCAAACTGTCATGAGTAATGTATACTATATATTTACTGTAAACTTCGGCCGACTCTGCTGACTGGCACCCTGAGCATCGAGGTGTCCGCCGGCAGCTTCTGTCTGCTTTGAAGTATATTACATTGGATGTATGCATAATACAACTTGTTCTGTACACAACTGTTCCTATACTATATGAAGGTCTAGCACCTCATGCAAGATTATATCTGATACTGTCGACCGTTTTCTGGTCTCATGTTCAATGTAGATTTCTTCTCATCTGCTTGTATCATTAGATGTTTTTAAAATGTTTGTTTAATAAAAAGCAATTTTATGAAAATTTAGTGCCCGAAATCCTTGTCTCCCAACCTTTCCATATCCAATAATTCAAATGTAGGATAGGGCCCTCTTCAGATGATATATATAATGACCCAGACTGCTGCTGTCTGGTGAGTCATGTGTTTTTGGAAACAAAAATGATAAAAATCTTTCCCTTAGTTAGTAAACGCAATAACTTTTGCGCAAACCATTTAAAATACACTTTTTGCGATTTTTTTTACCAAACATATGTAGCATAAAACAAATTGGCCTAAAATGTTAAAAAAAAATTAGATTTTTACATTTTTTGGGGGGGGAATTTCATATAAAAAAATGTGAAAAATATTGTTATTTTTGCAAAATTGACGCTATTTTCTTGTTTATAGCGCATGATCAAAAAATCGCACAGGTGATCAAATACCACCAAAAGAAAGCTCTGTTTGTGGGAAAAAAAGGACGTCAAATTCGTTTAGGTACAGCGTCGCACGACCACGCAATTGTCCGTTAAAGTCACGTCGTGCCGATTCGCAAAATAGACCCTGGTCAGGAAGAGGGTAAAATCTTCCGGGGCTTAAGTGGTTAATTGGCACTGTTACACAGGAGGAATCAGAGGGACCTGCTTGTTAGAGCTCATAATGTAAAAGTTAGATACATATTAACTACTTGTCGACCAGCTGCCGTAGTTATACAGCGGCAGGTCGGGCACTGTTACGTGAAACGACGTGCATGTACGTCGCTTCGTGTAGCAGTTAGTGTGGGTGTGCACACATGCCGATTGGCTAGAGGGGGAGCCAATCAGCAGGTCCGGCGGCCGCGATGTCCTCCAGGCCGCTGCGACCACTCCCCATGGAGACAGAAGTGCGGTCTGCCGATGTAAACATGGCGACCGCTGTTCTGTCTGTGATGAACACAGGGATCTTGTGTTCCTCTTATTTAGGAACACAAGTCTCTGTGGTTATCCAGTGAGCCCATCCCCCACACAGTTAGAAAGCACCCCCTAGGCAAACGTTTAACCCTTTGATCGCCCACAGGGTTAACCCCTTCCCAGCCAGTGTCATTAGTACAGTAATCGTGCATATTTTTAGCACTGATTACTGTAGTAATGTCACTGGTCCCCCCAAAAGTGTCAAAAACGTCAGTTAGGTGTCCAATCTGTCTGCCACAATGTCGCAGTCCTGCTAAAAATCGCTGATCACTGCCATTACTAGTAAAATCAATAAAAAATAAAAATTACATAAATCTTTCCCCTAGTTTGTAGACGTGCTAACTTTTGCGAAAACCAATCAATATACACTTGTTGGGATTTTTTTTTACCAAAAATATGTAGCAGAATACATATTGGACTAAAATTATGACAAATTTTATTTTTTTATTTTTTTATTGGGCATGTTTTATAGCAGAAAGTAAAAATATTGTTTTTTCTTTTTTTCAGAATTGTCGCTCTTTTGTTTTTTGTTTATAGCGCAAAAAATAAAAATCAAAGAGGTGATCAAATACCACCAAAAGAAAGCTCTATTTGTGGGAAAAAAAGGACATCAATTTTATTTGGGTACAGTGTTGTATGACTGCGCAATTGTCAGGTAAATTAACACAGTGCCGTATCGCAAAAAATACACTGGTCATTAAGGGGGTAAAAACTTCTAGTCCTTAAGTGGTTAATAAATGGCAGAATATTATTGCTGAAAAACAGGGGCAACTAGGACAACATGTGGGTAATAAATGAGCAATTATGACAATATGCAGACAGAAGGTTGGCTGTTGTGACATCATATTGCCAAAAAAATAATTCTCCTTCCTTTTCATCGAGAAATCTCCCCCCTTAACCATTCCCTCCCCACAGCCAGCAAAAAATCTCCCTCCCTCTGCCAGCATCCCTGACTCACTCCCCCCAGCAAACCTCCTTACACAATCTGGATTCAGGCTCAGAGACCAGTAGCTATAGTTGTAGTAAGGCACCCACCAACCAGCTGGAAAAGTACAAAAGCAGGTCACTGACACACGCTCTCCTGAGGTGCGGGGTCTAAGTACAACTGGTCTTCACCAGAGCTCCTGATGGTGGAGATGGATTTTACTGCGTGTTAGTACTAAGTTGCGGTCCTCAGGATTGCCCCACCAGGAGATGAGCAGGTCGGGGTCCAGTAGCAGATATAGCAGGTAGTGATAAGCAGAAGCGTAGTCAGTAAACAAGCCAAAGGTTGGTAATGAGTGGTTGCAGCTTAGGATGAACCAGAAGCGTAGTTGAGGAACAAGCCAAAGGTCGGTAACTAGTGATAGAGAAGAAATTAACAGGCAGGAGAGACAAGAGTGAGATATTGCCAGGAGGGAGCACAATAATCTGACAAACAGGAAGTGCAAGGGCATGGCTTAAATCGGAAGTTCATGGGCGGAGCAAGGAGTTTAAAGTTCAAGACAAACAAGGTTTAAGGCAGGATTATTCAAGGAATTGTCCAGGGAGTTGTCCAGCATTCCAGATGGTTCAGCAAGACATTGCCAGACACAGTGGACTTCACAGATTCAGAGACGGGCCCTGCCACCTCCTTCTCCAGCAACAATCTTTCCCTCTCTGTGCCCCCCCTACAAAAATCTCCCTTCCCCCAGCAAAAACCCTTCCCTCACTTCCTTTGTCTTTTTTTCAAGTTTACAAGACCCAATGCAGAATGACGCCAGGCAGAGTGAGGGGAAGTATTCCAAGGCTTAGGCTATTATTCTTCAGCTCAGTTTGTACCTTTCTATCTGAGGTCTGATGGGGCTGTCTGGCCCATTACTGCTATACAGGCAAGCTGCTTTGAAGAGACTCATGCATAACATTTATGTGAGGGGAAAGTGGGGGATGTGATTCTTGAGCACTCCCAGCCTGGCAGCTCCTGGGGGGGAATGGCAGGTACACCACTGGGGTAGAAGGCATGAACCAGGTACCAGAAAATTTCAGTAACAAAAGCTCAATCCCTATGTGGGATTTGGTGGGGAGAAGATGTAAACCAGATTTTCAGACAAAGGTCTTTATTTGCAGGGTAATCTGCGTGTTTTGGTTTGGTGGTCAGATTACATCAGCACAATAAAAAACAAGAGTCAGTATGCCTGAGAAATCAGTGTATATAATTTGGTGGGCAAGAGACCAATCAGATACCAAGCAAGTGTCATCAACAGCACGGCAGTCAGTCTCAGCAATTGGTGGGCAGAATTTATAAAGCAGATACCAGACAAGGGTTGCTAACAGCATGACAGTCAGTGTGGACAATTTGCATCTTTGGTATTAGGTAGAGGAGTAGTGCCCTGTCATTGGTGTCATTGGAAGTAATAGTGCCCCAGTGTTGGTATCAGTGAGAGAAATAGTGCCCCATCATTGGTGTCAGTGGGAGGAACAGTGACCCATCATTGTTGCATTGGTGTCATTTGGAGGAATAGTGCCCCATCGTTGGTGTCGGTGTGAGGCATAGTACCCCATCATTGGTGTCAGTGGGAGGAATAGTGCCCCATCATTGGTGTCAGTGAAGGGAATAGGGTTGGTGTCAGTGGAACCACTAGTGCCCCATCATTGATATCAGTGGGAGAAATAGTGCTCCATTGTTGGTACTGTATCAGTGGGTGGAATAGTGCCCCATCACTGGGGTCAGTGGGAGGAATAGTGCCACATTGTTTGTGCCAGTAGCAAGAATTATGCCCCATTGTTGGTTTTAGTGGGAGAAAAAGTACACTAAGGGCTAGTTAAAAGCAAGCAAAGGGCTGCATTTGGCCTCCGGGCCACAGTTTGGAGACCACTGGTTTAGAACAACAGACCAGTCTGTGACATACACCACGTACAGGCAATGGTTGCTAACAACAGGAAAATCAGTGTGGACAATTTGGTAGCCAAGAGACTTAAACCAAGTACCAGCAAAAGTTGGTGACAGAAGGGAAGTCATTATAGACAATTTAGTGGGCAGAAGATGTAAACCAGGTATTAGGCAAAGGTCCATAAATGCAGGACAGACTGACTCTGTGACATACATCAGATGCCAGACAAGTGTTGTTAACAGTAGGACAATCAGTGCAGGCAATTTGGTAGCCAGGATACTTTAACCAAGTACCATGCAAGGGTTGATGACAGCAGGGTATGCATTGTAGACAATTTTGTAGGCAGAAGATGTAAAGCAGATACCAGGAAAAGGTCCAGAACAGCAGGTTAGTCTGATGTGTGAACACTTTGTTGAGCTGGAGACATAAACCAGATGCCAGACAAGGGTTGCTAACAGCAAGGCAGTCAGTGTGGCTAAGATGGCGGGCAGGAGATATAAACCAGACACCAGAGAAAGGCCTTGAGCAACAGACAAACAGGAAAGCCCTTGTGGGCAGTTTGGTAGCCAAGAGACTTACACCAAGTACCAGCAAGAGTTGGTGACAGAAGAGAGGTCATTGCAGACAATTTAGTGGTCAGAAGATGTAAAGCAGATATTAGGCAAAGGTCCAGAACAGCAGGACAGTCTGTGACATACACCAGATGCCAGGCATCGGGTTTTAACAGCAGGACAATCAGTGTGGACAATTTGGTAGCCAAGATACTTTAATTAAGCACCAGGCAAGGGTTGAGGACACAAGAAAAGGAAATGAATGCTCCTGCGCTTGAGAGTTGTAAAAGGTTTGATCGTCTATAGGAGCGCCTCCACTTGTTAGGCCGCTGTGATGGCTGTGCTGCCACTCCAAAACAGGTCGGGAAATCCAAATGGACTCTAAAATGAAAAGATACAGAGGGCGCACCGGCCTAGCGGATTACCTTTGCAATAATTTTATTAAAAAGAACATATATACATCATACTCACAAACTAGATGACTTTTCAGGCGTAATGAATATATATATATATATATATATATATATATATATATACAGGTCCTTCTCAAAAAATTAGCATATTGTGATAAAGTTCATTATTTTCTGTAATGTACTGATAAACATTAGACTTTCATATATTTTAGATTCATTACACACAACTGAAGTAGTGCAAGCCTTTTATTGTTTTAATATTAATGATTTTGGCATACAGCTCATGAAAAACCAAAATTCCTATCTCAAAAAATTAGCATATCATGAAAAGGTTCTCTAAACGAGCTATTAACCTAATCATCTGAATCAACTAATTAACTCTAAACACCTGCAAAAGATTCCTGAGGCTTTTAAAAACTCATTACTCAAAACCGCAATCATGGGTAAGACTGCCGACCTGACTGCTGTCCAGAAGGCCATCATTGACACCCTCAAGCATGAGGGTAAGACACACAAAGAAATTTCTGAACGATTAGGCTGTTCCCAGAGTGCTGTATCAAGGCACCTCAGTGGGAAGTCTGTGGGAAGGAAAAAGTGTGGCAGAAAACGCTGCACAACGAGAAGAGGTGACCGGACCCTGAGGAAGATTGTGGAGAAGGACCGATTCCAGACCTTGGGGGACCTGCGGAAGCAGTGGACTGAGTCTGGAGTAGAAACATCTAGAGCCACTGTGTACAGGCGTGTGCAGGAAATGGGCTACAGGTGCCACATTCCCCAGGTCAAGCCACTTTTGAACCAGAAACAGCGGCAGAAGCGCCTGACCTGGGCTACAGAGAAGCAGCACTGGACTGTTGCGCAGTGGTCCAAAGTACTTTTTTCGGATGAAAGCAAATTTTGTATGTCATTCGGAAATCAAGGTGCCAGAGTCTGGAGGAAGACTGGGGAGAGGGAAATGCCAAAATGCCTGAAGTCCAGTGTCAAGTACCCACAGTCAGTGATGGTCTGGGGTGCCATGTCAGCTGCTGGTGTTGGTCCACTGTGTTTTATCAAGGGCAGGGTCAATGCAGCTAGCTATCAGGAGATTTTGGAGCACTTCATGCTTCCATCTGCTGAAAAGCTTTATGGAGATGAAGATTTCATTTTTCAGCACGACCTGGCACCTGCTCACAGTGCCAAAACCACTGGTAAATGGTTTACTGACCATGGTATTACTGTGCTCAATTGGCCTGCCAACTCTCCTGACCTGAACCCCATAGAGAATCTGTGGGATGTTGTGAAGAGAAAGTTGAGAGACGCAAGACCCAACACTCTGGATGAGCTCAAGGCCGATATCGAAGCATCCTGGGCCTCCATAACACCTCAGCAGTGCCACAGGCTGATTGCCTCCATGCCACGCCGCATTGAAGCAGTCATTTCTGCAAAAGGATTCCCGACCAAGTATTGAGTGCATAACTGAACATAATTATTTGAAGATTGACTTTTTTTGTATTAAAAACACTTTTTTTTTATTGGTCGGATGAAATATGCTAATTTTTTGAGATAGGAATTTTGGTTTTTCATGAGCTGTATGCCAAAATCATCAATATTAAAACAATAAAAGGCTTGCACTACTTCAGTTTTGTGTAATGAATCTAAAATATATGAAAGTCTAATGTTTATCAGTACATATATCAGAAAATAATGAACTTTATCACAATATGCAAATTTTTTTGAGAAGGACCTGTGTATATATATATATATATATATATATATATATATATATATATATATATATATATATATACACATACATATATATATATATACACACAAATCCACCGATAGTCCATAAAGCATAGTCCACTCTCTGAAACAGTTGTGGGATGTAGATCTCCAAATGACGCCTACGCATTTCGAGGGGTGACCCTTCTTCCTCAGAGGATCTCTGTAGATCTCCAAATGTCGCGTCAGCGTCATTTGAAGATCTACATCCCACAACCATTTCAGAGAGTGGTCTATGCTTTATGGGCTATCGGTGGATTTGTGTATATATATATATATATATATATATTTTTTTTTTTTCTATTATGTCTGAAAAGTCATCTCGTTTGTGAGTATAATGTATATATGTTCTTTTTAATAAAATTATTGCAAAGGTAATGTGCTAGGCTGGTGCGCCCTCTGTATCTTTTCATTTAAGGGTTGATGACAGCAGGGTGTGTGTTGTAGACAATTTAGAGGGCAGTGTTAGGATAATGCTTTATTTAAATGTTATATAGTCATACTTAATTGAATGTTGGAGTTTTACTTTAACTTTTAAATTTTACTGAAAATATCTCCCTTTGCAACTTAGACATTTTTGCTGTTGAGGGTGTGAATTTCCTCCCATTATCTGAGTTGTGAGAACATTTTTATTTGCAGGATATTTTGCTATTCTAAAAAGTTGTTTCTTGAGTTTGCTTTCCTGGTGAATATACATCTGTTTCCTTTACGTAAAGGCATATTTTTTTTTTTTTTTTTAACAGAAACGCTTTTATTGATTTTCAACAGCATTTACAGTACAACGTACAACAGAACACTACAAAATGTCGGGTACAATACAAGGAACAGTGTATAATACATCAAGGCAGGCACAGTAGCAATGTAACAACAGTAGATAAACAGAGTCAAACAGTTAGGCACATCAGACTCCAGCAGGTGGATGGCGGTACAAGGCACAATCACCAGACAGGTAAGTCCCCCAAAGGCATATTTTAAAAAATCTCTTGCTGATGAACGATTATGGTAAAGGACTTTTTCCTGTTATGCAAGATTCTATTTTATTATATGTAGAATATGACGTGTATAGACTGGAAGTATATCCTGTTTTGTATACTGTATATAAGAGCCAAAGACTGAAATTAAAATTGAGTAACCCATTCACTATGCTCTTGGGTGTGAGTGAGTTACTTCCAGGACCCTGAAGTCTGGAGGTGTGGAATGGAAAGACATGCCGGCAAAGGTTAGTAGAGACTACATAGACAGATAATATAGAAAGGGATAAATCACTTGGGTAGATAGATACAGTTGCAGTTCTGGGATAATCTTTTAGTTATAATAAAGTAATATATAAAGGAATATGGATATCTACCATTAACGAGTTATATATCAGGTGTAGTATTCTTTTAGGCAGAAGTTGTAAACCAGATACCAGGCAAAGGTCCAGAACAGCAGGACAGTCTAATTTGGTGATCAGAAGACAGAAACCAGATGTAGGTGGGGTGCAGCATGGTGCACAGTCAATAATTCCCACAGGCAGGTGCAATAAACTTGTATTGAAGAAATTCAGCAACAGTTCACAAAAAACTCAGGGGAAAACCACCCCGCCCGGGCACACTTACAATTTAGTAGCGTGACAGGGGTAGGTTCCAGCCGCAATGACAGCATCTTTTCAGAGGGGATGGAATGTGGCCTGGTCGTCTGGTCCCCAATCAGGAGAATGTCCAAAAGAGACGAGGCTCTATTCTTTCCCTCCTCATAAAGAACTTTTCCCTAGCGTTAACACTGTCCCTCAAAGACAGGGTACCTGTCCCTACTCTGTCCACTTGCCAAAAGTGCACCAAAATCCAGGAGCCAGGGCCTAAATGGGTAACTCCACTTTCCTAGGGGAAAAAAATTGCAAATAAAGAAAAAATAATATAGCGTATTCAGTTGCGACACCAGTCATATTGTAATCGAATGTTATTAAAAAATATATTTCCTTTTCAATCTGTAATTTTCTAAAAATGTAATATGGCTACCTGGAGGTGTTCTGTACCACAGAATGTATACAGAATGCCCCCCATAAACATAATTTTCTGCTTGTGTGATTGGCTCACTGATTTTCCCAGAATTCTGCCCTAAGTCAGATTTCTAGCCTCCCCTGCAACAAAAATTAAATTTTTGGTGAGATACTCCCAATAGGAACACGTCTAAAGGGATGCAGGCCCAGCAGCTTCCCTCATTAGAGCTCTGCAGCTGCTGCAGCTGATTGATAAATATGAAACCACTCCCATTAGACTCACTCAGCACAGGGACACAGAGGAACAAACTGTGATTTCTGAAAAATAACAAAAGGTAGGAATCTGCAACAACGTGTGTTAAAATCCTTGCACAGAGATCACCCAGAGAGGAATGTTTTTTCTCAACAAAAGTGGAGTTACGCTTTAAAAGACTCTGCCTGACCAAAAGTGGCCACTTGAGTCACGTGGGGGAAGCAGCAGCCAATGTGACAGCTTCCTCAGTGACTCAGGAGCCTAGAGGAACCTGTTCCTGCTGACTTCCCCTCCAGCAACAGGGCCACTGCGGAGGAGCGCCACCGGCCACGGAGAAGGTAGACTGCACCTACCTACACAGATACCAGACAAATTGTCAGTAACAGTAGGGGCAGTAAGTGTGTACGATATGGTGGGTAGGTAAAATAAAGCAAGCACAGGCCCCAGGCAAGGATTGGTATAGCAGGAAAATGCATGTGTTCTGGTCTGTGGGCCTGCGACCTAATCCAAATAACACACAAGAGTCACAGCAGGGGAACTGATTTGTAAAATTCAACAGATGAAGTGTGAATCAGGTATCAGGCAAAAGTCAGAACTAGCAGAGTAGTCATGATGAAACAAAGATCTGCATCAGTAGGCAGGTGGTATGTCAAACTCAGAAGCAGAAGGCCCAAACCAATTCACAGGCAAAGGTCAGAATCAGAACATCATCAAAAAATGAAATCAGTAGGCCATAGATTGAAAAAAGAAATGAGGTGAAAGTTGGGACCAGCGAGGCAGACAGAAATTGTGCAAACTATTCTATACAGTGGGTTTTATGGCAGAAGAAAAAGAGAAGAGTTCAGTCTAAGGATTTTAAAAGGCAACATCTGATGACCATCCTGAGCATTTGATCTATCTAGGTTCCAGTAAACAAGCGGCTATTGTACAGTAGTGACTCCACAAGGTGGCAATTACATCACCTAAAGTGACACTAAACAATATCCTAATTCTCCAAAAATAATCCATACACATCCACTACCTAATGACCGTGCAATCTATTTTTCATGAAATTGTTTCTTACTGTGTGTTTCTGCCTCCTTGTACTGTTCTCTGGGAGTTCCCAAACTTCTCCCCCCCCCCCCCCCACTTTGTTTGGATCAAGCAGTGCACACTAGTTGCAGTCACTGCTCTATCCACACTATAAAATTTAATTGTCCATCTCAGGAGCGAGCAAGAGAGGGTTTTTCTGCCCCATCATTAGTAGTAATGGGAGGAATAGTGTCCCATCATTGGTATTAATGGGAGGAATAGTGTCTCATTATTGGTATATATGGGAGGAATAGTGTCTCATTATTGGTATATATGGGAGGAATAGTGTCCCATCATTGGTAATAATGGGAGGAATAGTGCCCCATCATTGGTATTAAAGGAAGGAATAGTGCCTAGTCATTGGTATTAATGGGAGGAATAGTGTCTCATTATTGGTAATAATGGGAGGAGTAGGGTCCCATCATTGGTATTAAAGGAAGGAATAGTGCCCAGTCATTGGTATTAATGGGAGGAATAGTGTTTTATCAATGGTGTTAATGAGATGAATAGTATCCCATCATTGATAATAATGGGAGGAATAGTGTCCCATCATTGGTATTAGGAGGAATAGTGCCTTATCATTGGTATTAATGGGGGGAATAGTGTCTCATCATTGGTATCAATGGGAGGAATAGGGCCCCATCATTGGTATTAATGGAAGGAAAAGTCCCCTCATCGCTAGTATTAATGGGAGGAATACTGCCCCATCATTCTTAGTAATGGGAGAAATAGTGTCCCATCATTCTTAGTAATGGGAGGAATAGTGTCCCAGCATTGGTATTAATGGGAGGAATAGTGCCCCATCATTGGTATTAATGGGAGGAATAGTGTCTCAACATTGGTATATATGGGAGGAATATTGTCCGGTCATTGGCAATAATGGGAGGAATAGTGCCCCATCAATCGTATTAAAGGAAGGAATAGTGCCCCATCATTGGCAATAATGGGAGGAATAGTGCCCCATCAATCGTATTAAAGGAAGGAATAGTGCTCCATCATTGGTATTAATAGTAGGAATAGTGTCTCATCATTGGTGTTAATGGAAGGAATAGTGCCCCGTCATTGGTATTAATGGAAGGAATAGTTTCTCATCATTGGTATTAATGAGAGGAATAATGTCTCATTATTGGCATTAATGGGAGGAATATTGTTTCATCATTGGTATTAATGGGAGGAATCATTTTTGATTTCAGTGGAAGAGTAGAAGGAATGATCCCTGATCATTGCCGTCAGTGGGAGGAATAGTGCCCCATCGTTGGTAATAATAGTAGGAATAGTGTCTCATCATTGGTATTAATGGGAGGAATAGTGTCTCATCATTGGTATTAATGGAAAGAATAGTGCCTCTTCATTGGTATTAATGGGAGGAATAGTTTCTCATCATTGGTATTAATGGGAGGAATGATGTTTCATCATTGGTATTAATGGGAGAAATGATGTTTCATCATTGGTATTAATGGGAGGAATCATTGTTGATTTCAGTGGAAGAGTAGAAGGAATGATCCCTGATCATTGCCGTCAGTGGAAGGAATAGTGCCCCATCATTGGTGTCAGTGGTGTAGCCGAGTTCTGCCGATCACAGTGGCTCCTGCAGGGGTGTAAGCGCTACAGTACATGAACAATGCCCCACTGTTGGTGTCAGTGGAAGGATTAGTGCCTCATTGTTTGTGTCAGTGGGATGAATAGTGCCTCATATCGGATTGAAGAATAGTCCCCCAAGAGCCACAGTTTGGAGAACACTGCTATAGAGTAACACATGGGTGACAGCTCTGAGTTCATTGACATCACATCTAAGTTGGTGGTGCCCAGCCCCAGTCTTAGGGCTTTCGGATGCCTTCACAATTTAGGCTTTTTTCTTGTTATGAATAACATACATACAATATGTGGAATGCACATATAATCCTATGGGTAGATAGATTGTTGTTGAAAGGAATGATCTGGTGACAGGGTCTCTTGAAGTAAAGACAGCTGCACTGTAGTGACATTTGCTTCCAGCTACAAGGACTTTGCATAGTGTAGACTAATAGGTAAAATGTATTTGAATATTTCTGAAATGTCAACACGCCTACACATGAGGTTCTTCTATTGTTTTACTGCTTGGCTTTTGTACATGTCATTTCCTTAGGTCTGTACTTGGATGTCAGTTAATTTTGCAGCAGAAACAATGTACCATGTTATAGCTCCTGTCTGCATTGAACAGTCAGTTCAGCTAAAACCAGTCTTTGCTTTTTGTCTCGTAGTCACCTAATGCTTCCCTATTCCTCTCCAGACTTTCTGAGATTTCTTTTCTTAAAGTGGTAGTAAACCTTGGATTTTTTATTATTTTTTACTTACAGGTAAGGTTATAATAAGGCGTACCTGTAGGTAAAAATAAATATCTCCCAAACTTGAGCTGTTTAGGAGATATTCTAGCGAGCAGCAGCCGGTGACATCACCTGCACATGCACTCTGAAGGAACCGCATACCCGTGCCGTTTCTTCAAAGCTGTGTGCCACGGCTGACTTCATCATGTCTCGGCCAATCAACCACCAGGAGTCCCCGAAGGAATACTAGGTGAAGATGTAAGTCTCTGCAGCGGTGAGTGGTTGTAAACCCTGTGACAGGAAGTCAGGTAAATCTGTGAGTGGTGTCACAGATGGGAGATACACTTCTGCTTGGTTTAGACAATTCGCCAATTACTATAGGGTGTCAGCTGCAAAGGCAGCAGGAAGGTGTAAAGAAGTTGAAAACCATTCAGCTATTCAGAATGAGGAAATTAAGGCCTCTATAATTTGTCCAAAGGAAGTCTATTGATTGCTGCCTCCTGATGCTGTGTGAGCTGGGGAGAAGGAATGCCCCCTGAAGCTGTGTGAGCATGGGGAAGACCTCCTGGAGCGATGTGTGCTGAGGAGGGTAAAAAGTGTGAAGACTTCTCAAGGTGAGAAAATGAACTATTTCTATGTGAAGAGTGTGAAGAGAAAAACCAATGGATGTTTTCTATGTGAAAGGAAAGTCCAATGAACATGTGCTGTGTGAAGAGAAAAGGGACATTCTCTATGTGAAGAGATAATAAATGGACTATGGATAGTCTGCTGTATGATCAGCCAAGTCTACCCAACAGTAGGTTGGGGACAGACTTCCATAGGTAGGTTCCTGTGTGTGAGAAGGTACCCGCCCACAGTGGCAAGGATTTATTTTGTGTTTTATTTTATTTTGGATGTTTTTGACGCTTGCAGTCTGGTGAAGAAAATTGCATGAATAAACCAAACTGTTGTTTACAACCACTTCTCGGCTATCTCCCTGTGTAAGGAATCCCCCCAAGGGGTCATCCACGCCCGCCACCGAGCTAATCCCTCACATATGGTGAAGGATGCGGGCAGAAGCAGAGATCCCTGCAAAGAAGTGCATATGTTCTATGAACTTTGTCTAGTGCATGAGATTGCACAATCTATGTGTGCAGGAGAGAAGATCCTGAAAGAGAGAAAAACTACTTTTTTTAAAGAGACAGTGGTCTCAAAATTTTTGATGAACTTTGTCTGGTGCATGAGACTGCACAAACTGTGTGTGCAGGAAAGGAGATCCTGCAAGAGAGAGAAAAGCTACTGGCTTTAAAGAGACAGTGGTCTCAAAATTTTTTGCTGGACTGTGAAAAATTTATTGTGGAGTTATTGAAGATGGGGCGGTCAAAACGCCTGAAAGATGCAAAGATAGCTGAAATGAGAGACCGAATTCTATGGATGGAGGGGATGTTACCGCATGAACGAGCCCCATCCATGCCTGAACAGAATCTGCTAAAGAGAAAGGTTGTTGTCCCTAGAAACACTGAGGCAAGTGCAGCTCAACAGCAGGCAAATCAGGATTTTCAGCAGAGCTTTGCAGCTCAACAAAAGG
Source organism: Pelophylax lessonae (assembly GCF_965119305.1). Taxonomy (NCBI): domain Eukaryota; kingdom Metazoa; phylum Chordata; class Amphibia; order Anura; family Ranidae; genus Pelophylax; species Pelophylax lessonae. The sequence continues at coordinate 102,325,944 of NC_138769.1, forward strand.
CTCACCAAGAGAGCATGGCAGGCTGGAAACAGAGACTCCAGCAGCAAATGGAGGTCATCGGTTTGGAGGAAACCGAGTATGTGTGCAGGGCTAAGCTGGATGCCTTGCAACGGAAAATGGAAGAAAAGGAACGAGCCCTGGAGTTGCTTAGGATGGAGCATAGAAACTTGCAGGCTCAGGTGTTACAGTGGGAAGAATCCACTGCTCTTCTTTTTTCCGAGTTACAAAAACGTAGAGAGACTATAATGGAGAAAGATACCATCCTCATGGAAAAGGAAATTGAAGTTCAGACTTTGCAGAAGCAAAGTATGGGTGATATGTTGGAGTTGCGTAATCAGCTGAAAAAAAGTCTTCAGTCTTTGGAAGCTACAAAAATAGACCTGCAGGAGGCGCAGGAACAGAATGTCGCACTGAAAACGACATTGTCTCTCAGCTACAAGGAGAAAAATGAGAGAGAGACTAAATTACTGAGTACTGTGTATGAGCTCACCACTTTGAGCAATGTGGTAGATGAATTACGTACGGACTGTGAAAGTTGGAAAGATGAAGCCCAACCTGTCCAGCAGCAGCTAAAGGGGAAAGAAGCCTGTGTGGCAGAATTACATTCTCATTCCCAGAAACTAGCCAATGAGGTGAAGGCTCTTATGCAGGGAAAAGGAGATTGTGAACATAAGAGGGAAAAAGTAGAGGCACAGCTTCTGGAATCGCAAGTCAAGGTGTAAGAAGGTGACCGATTGTGTGCTAAGCTGTCAGAGAAGGCAAACCAACTGCAGGTTGAGTTGGACAATGTCACAAATCAGCTTTCTCAAGCAGACAGCAAATCTAGAGAAATTGCCAAAGATTTCTCTATCTTGGAATCGCAGCTGCAAGACACTCAGGAACTCTTACAGGAAGAGAGGTGTCAAAGGCTGAGTTTTAGCACAAAACTCAAACAAATGGAAGATGAGAAAAATGGCGTCCTGGAACAATTAAAAGAGGAGGAGGAAGCAAAGAAAAACCTATCAGAGCAAGTCGCAACATTGCAAGCTCAGATAGCGGATATGAAAAAACGCATGGAAGAAAGCGTTGATTCATTAGAAATTGTTGAAAATGTGAAAAAGAAGTTTGATCAGATGCTTAGTGAGGAGAAGACTGTGTCTGCAAAATATGCAGAAGAACGCGACCGTGCAGAAGCGGAGGCGCTTGATAAAGAGAGCAAAGCCCTGTTCTTGGCTCGCTCCTTGGAGGAAGCTCTAGAGTGTAAGGCTGAACTAGAAAGAGTTAACAAACAGCTGTGTACAGAGATGGAAGATTTGGTCCGCTTCAAGGATGATGTTGGGAAAAGCGTTCAGGAGCTAGAAAAGTCTAAGCGAGCCTTAGAACAGCAAGTAGAAGAGATGAAGATTCAGTTGGAAGAAATTGAAGAGGAATTACAGGCAACAGAGGATCTGTCCCAAAGAGGGGATAGTGTGCCTGATGCAGTTTATAAAAGGATCAGTGTTTTGGGGTCTGTCCTGAGTGAGCATCAATAATTTGATGACATGTTGTTTGAAGCACCCCTCTGGAATAAACAGTTCCTTCAAAAACATCAAGCACTGGAAAATGTATCATTAGAACTTCAGCAAACAAAGGAGCTGTGTAAGAAATGTGATGATTTCTCAGTTCAGGCTGAAAACCTAGTGGAGAAAACTAAAGCAAGTGATATAAAGCTTGAAGAAAAAAGCAAACACAACTTAGTGGAGAAAACTAAGGCTGTTGGTGAAAACGTGAAGCAAATAAATAAGAGCCTTTCAGGGAATATTTCCAAAATGGAACTGGTGAAAGACAGGTGGCAGAAGTTTGGTCATGATCTTGAGATGCATTCCATGTGGAGTTCAGATAAAGAAAAGGAACTAGGTGAATTGCAGATATGCAATTCAACCAAATCAAGGAAATACTAAAGGAGCTACAAGGGAAAAGTAGTGCAATAGCAGAAAGTGCATTGAAGGAACCTGTAATAGACTGTGTTGTTGCCTTTGACCCATATGATGGTGGAAGGAAAGTTGATAAAGTACAGGCATTTCTTGGAACAAAGCCAAGTGAAGCAGAGGTTCTCAAAGTTTTGTGGAAATCATTTATTGATTGCAGAGAGAGGTGGCTCAAGAATGTTGAAGACTTTAAGACTAGCACAATTGAGTTGCCTATGGATCACGGTCCTCCTTGGTGGATAGGACAGACGGTTATGCAGGACAAACTTGAGAAGGAGCGAAATGATGCCAAAAATGCAGTTGAAGAATGTGTATATGAGATGAGGGACAAGTTGTCTGACATTTATGAGAAATCTGTCAATGAAGATGACAGAAACAGTTTCATCCTGAAGCTTGAAGATACAGAGAATTGGCTATATGAAGATGGAGAGGATCAGCCAAAACAAGTGTATATAGACAAGCTAACGGACTTAAAGAAAGAACCACCCCTACAAGCATTTCAACAAAGGTTAGCAGTTGTTAATGAACCGGGGAGGGAAATAAATTCATATCAGCATGAAAGACAGTGGCTGAATGAAAAAGCAAAGCAGATTGCTCAGAAGGATGTATCTCTGGCAGCTGAAGCAGACAAAGAATCGAATGGACTGAACATTACTTGGGAAGATACTAGGAGGCTTATCAGTGAGAGTCAAGAGCAGTGCCTGACACATGCGTGCCTGGAAAACTGTGTCCCAACCCTAGGGTTAAAACAAGAGGGGGGGGGGTATGTGACAGGAAGTCAGGTAAATCTGTGAGTGGTGTCACAGATGGGAGATACACTTCTGCTTGGTTTAGACAATTCACCAATTACTATAGGGTGTCGGCTGCAAAGGCAGCAGGAAGGTGTAAAGAAGTTGAAAACCATTCAGCTATTCAGAATGAGGAAATTAAGGCCTCTATAATTTGTCCAAAGGAAGTCTATTGATTGCTGCCTCCTGATGCTGTGTGAGCTGGGGAGAGGAGGACAGTCAGATGTGTGCCTCCCGACGCTGTGTGAGCATGGGAGAAGGAATGCCCCCTGAAGCTGTGTGAGCATGGGGAAGACCTCCTGGAGCGATGTGTGCTGAGGAGGGTAAAAAGTGTGAAGACTTCTCAAGGTGAGAAAATGAACTATTTCTATGTGAAGAGTGTGAAGAGAAAAACCAATGGATGTTTTCTATGTGAAAGGAAAGTCCAATGAACATGTGCTGTGTGAAGAGAAAAGGGACATTCTCTATGTGAAGAGATAATAAATGGACTATGGATAGTCTGCTGTATGATCAGCCAAGTCTGCCCAACAGTAGGTTGGGGACAGACTTCCGTAGGTAGGTTCCTGTGTGTGAGACGGTAGCCGCCCACAGTGGCAAGGATTTATTTTGTGTTTTATTTTATTTTATTTTGGATGTTTTTGACGCTTGCAGTCTGGTGAAGAAAATTGCATGAATAAACCAAACTGTTGTTTGCAACCACTTCTCGGCTATCTCCCTGTGTAAGGAATCCCCCCAAGGGGTCATCCACGCCCGCCACCGAGCTAATCCCTCACAACCCTTATATATACCCAGTGAAGTGACTGGCCTCAGGTAACACACAGAGATAAAACAAATCCTCCTACATATGCTGTACCTGTTTATCTGCAGCCTTCTCTTCTCTACAGCTGTTCAATGTCCAGAATTTATAGTTTGCCTGAGCTGTCAGAAAAAAAAGGGGGTGGGGAGCTGAAATTACACTTGGTAGAGCTCAGTGAGGAGAACTCTGAGAGCTGATTGGAGAGAAGGGACAACCCCCCCCCCCCCCCAGTTTCACACAGCACACAAGAGCATAGCTAGGGCTGTCAATCACAGGCTGTGTGCTGGAGCTCCCTCCTCTGTCACCTTTTTTCTCTTGGTGTCAGGAAAACTTGTCAGAAGTGATTCATGCTGAGGAAGGAAGCAGCAGACAGAAATGACACTTAGTGCTCTAGACTGAGACAAGTACACACTATAGAGGGATATGCTTTGTTTATATTTCATGTCTGAGGTTTACAGACACTTTAAAGTGGACCTGGCATCCAATATATACTGTATACTGTATGTTTATATTTTGTGCATGCGTGATAAGTAATGTGTAATTGTATCACCTACAGGAATGTAGTTCTCTTTCACAATACTCACCCCTATCAGTGCCTCCAGCTGCTTTTCTCCCGAAAAGAATGGCGCTATCTTTGTTAATTTATCGACCTGGATTAGCCTCTACATCCTGAGCTGAGATTCTGCTTCAGAGGTAGCACAATCCTGGGTAAATCCTGTCGCCTTTGCAGTTCTTGTTTGTGTTCACAAATGTCTGACACAGATCAACCCCTGCTGCAACCTCTCACCTTGAAACTGGCTACAAGTTTACAATCAACAGTCTGAGTGATCACTTGAGAAAGGAGACTAAGGAAATGCTTTCTCCTTTCTGCACTAAACAGAGAACATCCCATGGGACCACATTAAAGTTTGGGGGAAATAAATAGATTGCCATTGCTCATCTCCTGGAAAAAGCTTGCCTCTAGCTTCTTTACTATGAGGCAATGACTGAGAACAAGCCTGACGCAAGTAAAGTCACATCAAAACCAGACATCCTGATCTGCATGATCCTTCCAAGTCAGTAACACAGAAAGTATTGGGGTCATTGGACTGGGCTAGCATAAAAGCCGGGCAACTAGCATCTTAGGAGAAGATGAAGCAATGGGAGCCCCGGTACAGCTTCCGTACTTGCCAACTGTCCCTTTTTTCCAGGGACAGTCCCTGGAAATAGGAGCCTGTTCCAGGTAATTTATATTGTCCCTGGAAGCGCCTGTTAATCAGACTGCCCATAAATGTTACGCAGAAGTAGTGCAGCTGAATGGGAGAATTATTCCAACTCTGCTACTGTGGCCCTAAATTTTAAATTCCCTTTTTAATCTCTTGTAATTCTCTCTATATTGAGTAGACTCTATAATCTGATAAATAGGTGAGATTAATTATGCAGAGTGGGCGGAGCTTCAGGGAAGTGGGTGTGGTAATTGATAGCTGTGGGGCAAAGTGTCCCTGGAATTTTTTTTTAAATGTTGGCAACTATGAGCTTCCCTCATTCTTCACACCTGATATAGAGTCCCATTATCCCTGTTGGGTTTTTTAAATGTTTTATAATATTGAGAGAGTTAACAGGAGTACTGAGAACAGCCCAGAATTCCAAACCTGCCCACCTTGTACTGTGCACACTATACTGTTCCCTGCTCCACCCTGTACAGTGGGGGTAAAGCACTTCACAGCAATGTTATCTGTACACTGTGCTGTACATTGTATACAGAACATTGCTTATTACATATTCCACATCCATCTACTCTGCACATGGCAACCCATACTGTACATTACTGTGATCAGTACTGTACACTGTGGTACATGCCACGTCACTCTATACAGTGTGATCAGTAATGTACACTGTGGTACAAGCCACGCCACTCTATACAGTGTGATCAGTACTGTACACTGTGGTACATGCCACGCCACTCTATACAGTGTGATCAGTACTGTACACTGTGGTACATGCCACGCCACTCTATACAGTGTGATCAGTACTGTACACTGTGGTACATGCCACGCCACTCTAAACAGTGTGATCAGTACTGTACACCGTGGTACATACCACGCCACTCTATACATTGTGATCAGTACATTACACTGTGGTACATGCCATGCCACTCTATACAGTGTGATCAGAACTGTACACTGTGCTACATGCCACACCACTCTATACAGTGTGATCAGAACTGTACACTGTGGTACATGCCACACCACTCTATACAGTGTGATCAGTACAGTACACTGTGGTACATGCCACGCCACTCTATACAGTGTGATCATTACAGATAACTGTGCTACATGCCACGCCACTCTATACAGTGTGATCAGTACTGTACACTGTGGTACATGCCACGCCACTCTATACAGTGTGATCAGTACTGTACACTGTGGTACATGCCACGCCACTCTATACAGTGTGATCAGTACTGTACACTGTGGTACATGCCACGCCACTCTAAACAGTGTGATCAGTACTGTACACCGTGGTACATACCACGCCACTCTATACATTGTGATCAGTACATTACACTGTGGTACATGCCATGCCACTCTATACAGTGTGATCAGAACTGTACACTGTGCTACATGCCACACCACTCTATACAGTGTGATCAGAACTGTACACTGTGGTACATGCCACACCACTCTATACAGTGTGATCAGTACAGTACACTGTGGTACATGCCACGCCACTCTATACAGTGTGATCAGTACAGATAACTGTGCTACATGCCACGCCACTCTATACACTGTGATCAGTACTGTACACTGTGGTACATGCCACGCCACTCTATACATTGTGATCAGTACATTACACTGTGGTACATGCCATGCCACTCTATACAGTGTGATCAGTACTGTACACTGCGGCACATGCCACGCCACTCTATACAGTGTGATCAGTACTGTACACTGTGGTACATGCCACGTCACTCTATACAGTGTGATCAGTAATGTACACTGTGGTACAAGCCACGCCACTCTATACAGTGTGATCAGTACTGTACACTGTGGTACATGCCACGCCACTCTATACAGTGTGATCAGTACTGTACACTGTGGTACGTGCCACGCCACTCTAAACAGTGTGATCAGTACTGTACACTGTGGTACGTGCCACGCCACTCTAAACAGTGTGATCAGTACTGTACACTGTGCTACGTGCCACGCCACACTATAAAGTGTGATCAGTACAGTACACTGTGCTACATGCCACGCCACTCTATACAGTGTGATCAGTACTGTACACTGTGCTACGTGCCACGCCACTCTATACAGTGTGATCAGTACAGTACACTGTGGTATGTGCCACACCACTCTATACAGTGTGATCAGTACTGTACACTGTGGTACATGCCATGCCACTCTATACAGTGTGATCAGTACAGTACACTGTGGTACATGCCATGCCACTCTATACAGTGTGATCAGTACTGTACACTGTGGAACATGCCACGCCACTCTATACAGTGTGATCAGTACTGTACACTGTGGTACATGCCACGCCACTCTAAACAGTGTGATCAGTACAGTACACTGTGGTACATGCCACGCCACTCTATACAGTGTGATCAGTACAGTACACTGTGGTACGTGCCACGCCACTCTATACAGTGTGATCAGTACTGTACACTGCGGCACATGCCATGCCACTCTATACAGTGTGATCAGTACTGTACACTGTGGTACATGCCACGCCACTCTGTACAGTGTGATCAGTACTGTACACTGTGGTACATGCCACGCCACTCTATACAGTGTGATCAGTACTGTACACTGTTCTACATGCCACGCCACTCTATACAGTGTGATCAGTACTGTACATTGTGCTACATGCCACGCCACTATATACAGTGTGATCAGTACTGTACACTGTGGTACATGCCACGCCACTCTATACAGTGGGATCAGTACAGTACACGGTGGTACATGCCACGCCACTCTATACAGTGTCATCAGTACTGTACACTGTGCTACATGCCACGCCACTCTATACAGTGTGATCAGTACTGTACATTGTGCTACATGCCACGCCACTCTATACAGTGTGATCAGTACTGTACATTGTGCTACATGCCACGCTACTCTATACAGTGTGATCAGTACTGTACATTGTACTACATGCCACGCCACTCTATACAGTGTGATCAGTACTGTACATTGTACTACATGCCACGCCACTCTATACAGTGTGATCAGTACTGTACACTGTGCTACATGCCACGTCACTCTATACAGTGTGATCAGTACAGTACACTGTGCTACATGCCACGCTACTCTATACAGTGTGATCAGTACTGTACACTGTGCTACATGCCACGCCACTCTATATAATGTGATCAGTACTGTACATTGTGCTACATGCCACGCTACTCTATACATTGTGATCAGTACAGTACACGGTGGTACATGCCACGCCACTCTATACAGTGTGATCAGTACTGTACATTGTGCTACATGCCACGCCACTCTATACACAGACTGCTTACTCTGTACACTGTGCTGTTCACAGTGTATGACACACGTCTCCATTCTATATGTAGCACCCACTAGTGTGCTGCTAGTTTGAGAGTAGGCAAACTTTATCCTGACTCATAAATAAATGTGTTGTAAAGTCAGAGGGTTTTTTATCTTAATACATTCTATATAAAAAGTCTTCTGTGTGCAGCAGCCCCCCTCAGGCCCCCTAATACTTACCTGAGCCCCCTCTTTATCCAGCAATGTCCATGTGTGCCTCAGCCAAGCGGGACTCATTCTCCTGATTGGCTGAGACACAGCAGCCGCGCCATTGGCTCCCGCTGCTGTCAAATCAAACTCAGTTAGCCAATCAGGAGAGACAAGTTACGAGGCCAAACGGCAACTCCGTGTCTGAATAGATACACGGAGCTGAAGCTCGGTCCGGGTGCCCCATAGCAAGCTGCTTGCTGTGGGGGCACTCAACAGGAGGGAGGGGCCAGGAGAGCCGAAGAGGGACCTGAGAAGAGAAGATTCCAGGCTGCTCTGTGGAAAACCACTTCACAGAGAAGGTAAGTATAACATGTTTGTTATTTTAATAGAAAAAAAAAACGAGACTTTATAATCACTTTAATCTTGTGGGTCTGTAATTGGGTCAGGGTTATTAGAGTTCACGGCTGGATGACTCATACAGATAGCTCTCTGGTGCCTCCCCCTGGTTCTAGAATATTGGAGAATGTTCCAGGAAACTAGAGGGCGGAAACTAGGAGGGAGGGGGCTGTTCTGCATATTTAGGGGCCCTTTGGCAATGCCAAGGAGGTGGGCTTGGTGGGGTACTAAGTGAGCCCTAAATAGACATGACTCATGCAGGGAGAGGAGTCAGGTAGAAAATGGAGATGCAATGCTATGGAGGCTGTCGGAACCCCCCATGTCTGGGCAGCGGGGGGAGGATGTTCTGCCTCAGGCCCGGCTCAGGTGCTGGCTTGGAAGGATCCTACCACAGGAAAAGTTGGAAGGAGGCTTTCCTGAGAGGCAGCGGGAGCAAGGAGGACAGTGTGAGTACTACAGCATGGTGCAGGGACTAAGAAGGGGAGAGACTGCCACATGTAGCAGGTCTCTCTTGAAGACAGTGGTGTGCTTTAGTCTTCATTAAAACTTGCCCTGGGAGATCTCCAGAGAGTTAATCGGGTAGACTGGTGAAGAGTGGCAGTCAGGTGAAGAAGCAGCCGGGGTGGGCTAGCATTTCCTGGAGAAGTAGAGCTGGAACCAGTGTCTACAGGGGAGTTGGAGGTACTCTAGGATGCAGTTTACCACAAATGTGCTACCTATTAAAGAACTGAGAGTTCCTAGCCTGTAAAGGGCTGTTGCTAATCTAACAGAGACTGTTGGTTTCTAATAATAAATCAAGCAGAGCTGTATATAGGAAGAAAGTTGTCCCTGGTTTTGTGTTACTGCCAAGTTGGGCATCCCATAATTCCTATCCCCATCCTAGTTATTATCCCCTAATAAAACAACAAAACAAAGCTCGAAGACTGTTTTCTCTGTCTGGGTGCAAGTTGAAGATGCTATATGCCTGTCTCTGCAGCAGTGGGGAATTCTGTCACTTGCAGCCCCTACGGGGGTAGTGCTATATATACATTGTGCATTACATATTTCATGCCACTCCACTCTATATAATGTCATCCAGTGGCAGAACTACCAGGGTGGCAAAGGTCACACTTGCAACGTGGCCCTGGCGTTACATCACCGCAGTGGGGGGGGGGGGGGGGGGGTCTTACAGTGCAGCACCATGAGGACCTGTGACATGCTTGCTATTATCTTGCAACTTTTGTGATTTAACATTGCAGTCTATGGGACTCAGAACCTTTTTTTGTTGTTGCTGTGACTCGAGTCACATTTATTAAAACCGCAACCATTAAAATGAATGTGTTTTGACTTGTCATGCAACTTTATGTGTCACAGTGTGAACCGGGGCTTATAAAAGGCCACAGATTGGAATTAGGAGCCTCTGGATCAGTGGGAAGGGCCCCAGTCCCAGAGGAAAGGGTCCTGGGTCCAAGAGGAAGGGCTCTGGGACCAGAGAAAAGGGCCCCAGGACCAATGGAAAGAGTCCCGGGGATGATGGAAAAGGAGGGCCCTTCATGGTTTCTTGCACCAAGGCCCTGAAGGTTCTAGTTACGCCTCTGATGTGACCCATTCTGTACGTTGTGCTAAATACTCCCCATTGTTTACTCTGTACAACAGGGGAGTCAAACTAAATTTCATTGTGGGCCACGTCAGCCTTATAGTTGCCCTCAAAGGACTAGTTGTATCTGTAAGACTAGATGTCCAGAGCACCCCCCCCCCCCTTACTTTAGATGTCAAGAGCCCCCCCCCCACCATCAGAGGTCAGGAGTCCCCCCTCCCTCCCTTACATTTCAGTGAAAACCCTTACCATGTGCTGCTGCTAGGGCGGACAGAGTTGTATAAAGTACTAGAGACCCAGACTTGAGTAAAAGTACAAGTGCTCTATCAAAAAAGTGACTTGAGTAGAAGTTGAAGAGCTCTTTAAGCACCACACTTAAGTAGAAGTACTAAAGTATTCAACATTTTTTGTACCTAAGTATTGCAAGTAGTTTATTTTAAAATTTACTACTCAAGTACTAAAAGTAAAAGTACAAGTATTGTGTAATTTAGTTAATAAAGAAAGTAGTCAAAAGGCCAGGGCCCCCCTCCCATTTTAGATCCCCCTTAGAGCAGGCCAGGGTCCCCCTCCCATTATAGATCCCCTTAGAGCAGGCCAGGGTCCCCCTCCCATTACAGATTCCCCTTAGAGTAGGCCAGGGTCCCCCTCCCATTATAGATCCCCCTTAGAGCAGGCCAGGGCCCCCCTTCCCATTATAGATCCCCCTTAGTGCAGGCCAGGGTCCCCCTCCCATTATAGATTCTCCTTAGAGCAGGCCAGGGTCCCCCTCCCATTATAGAGCCCCCTTAAAGCAGGCCAGGGTCCCCTTCCCATTATAATTCCCCTTAGAGCAGGCCAGTGTCCCCCTCCCATTATAGATTCCCCTTAGAGCAGGCCAGGGTCTCCCTCCCATTATAGAGCCCCCTTAGAGCAGGCCAGCGTCCCCCTCCCATTATAGACCCCCCTTAGAGTAGGGCAGGCCAGTGCAGGTCCCACCCCCATTGAATAGATCCGATCCCCTTAGTGAGTGACTTGACTTCAAGACAGTTCTTACTTCTCCTACCTTAGGCTGTCTTGAGTCCTCCAGCCTCTCTCTTCACAGTCCCCAGTCCAGTCCCCCCTGCTGAAAGAAGTATATATTCCTACCTCCATCCAGTTCTCCCGCGCTGGGCGGGCGCGCTGCACATTGCCCAGAGACTAGTAGTCTAGACTCTATTAACTCACAGTCCCTCCCTCAGCCAGGGCCCAGAGAGATCACTTCGCAGGCAGGTGTCTCTCCTCTCGCGCCACCACCACTTCACTTGAGAGCCGAGCGGGAGTCGGGACTCGAGCCGAGCCGAGGGAGGGCAGAGGCGGTGAGGCTCTGCCCCTGAGCCATTGCATCGGGTCGGGGATTGGTCGTGACTTGTGAATCTCAGAGACAGTGAGACTCGAGTAAAAAAAGTCAGCGGGGGTGCGGGTTTGGAATTGAATGATTCGTAACATTTTTATAATTGTAACGAGTAACGATGCAGCATAAAAAAATATTGGAGTAGAAGTATTAAACTCATCGAAAATATGTACTGAAGTAAAAGTGGAAGTAGGAGAAAAAAATTATACTCTAGTAAAGTACAGATACCACCTTTTAGTACTTAAGTACAGTAGTGAAGTAGTTCTACTTCGTTACTATACATCTCTGGGGGCGGAGCTGGGAAGCAGAAAGTGCAGGGTCTGCAGGAGGACCAGAGGGGGACTGGTGTCAGCTGCCAGAGTCCTCTCTACAAATGACTAATGAAAAAGGGGGGTTGAGGGGAGTCTCTCTGCAGCTGCATGGAGAAGCGCAGGTTCTGTAGTAGGAGTTCTGACCTCCTCTCTAATGCTGACTGCTGAGAGACGGCGGTTGTAGAGGCGAGAGGGGTGCCGCAGCTGCAGGAGAGGTGGGAGGGCCATATGAAATGGCATATAGGGCCGGATTTGGGCAGCAGGCTTTGTATGTGGCATATGCGCTGTGCAATATGATGTACATTATACGTACATAGCATGCTGCTCTATTCTATATATTGTGCATTACATATATCTAAATATATTATATACTCTGTATGCTGTGATTGATATGTACATTGTGCTACATACTCTATGCTGCTCCACTCTGTTCAATGTGATGTATGTTGTACACTCTACACTGCTTACTCTGCACACTATTTAACATATAAACAGTGCAGCGCAAATAAAACAGTACAAATAAACAGTAAATGCCAAATATCAAAATTCTAAAAGCAGTCCAGAGGCCAAGTAGAGAATGTCCTTGGAAGGAAAGGATCCCTTGGGTGAGAAATTTCAGGAACACTGATCCCCTGCGTGAATGAGCCCACCACCAGCACACAGATTGCTCGCTCACTTCAATTGATTGACCCCTGAACTAACAGGAAGGTCAAAAACACAGATTCCCACTACCTGGGGATGAGGGATGGAAGATACAGTGAGGTCCTGGCCACTCCAATGGTTACACATATAGCCAAGTACATATAAAGAGATAAAAAAATCTAGGTGCTCTCTGTAAGGTATCAAGACACACACTTTTTTTGAGTAAAAACTTACAAGATCCTCCTTTTGTTTCTAGCACAAAATTAGAATTTACATGTTGAGTGCCAAACACCTGATCAGTACATTCCGCTCATCTCAGATAGCAGCAGATGACATGGCTCCTCCTCCCATACGCGTTACGTCCTATGGGACTTTGTCAGCGGGGACATGTCACTTCACTCTGTACGCTGTGATCCAAATGTACATTGTTCTACATACTCTTTGCTGCTCCAATCTGTTCAATGTGATGTATGTTGTACACTCTACACTGCTTACTCTGTACACTGCATTGCATTTCATAAACTATGTCATTCCTCACTGTACATTGTGATCTATACTGTATACTGTACACTATGGTACACACCATGCTGCTGCACTCTTTACCATTCAATGGTAAGGGGGGGGAGGGCACAACCCTTTGGGCCCACCTATGTGGGACCTTGGCTGCTCTCCCCCCTTTTTTTCCTTCATAAAGCTGCTGTAATGGATGTTGCAGGTACAGTATATTAGTTTGCAGTATTGAAAGCATGGCTCCTTTAAGAATTCCCTGAGTTTTCCCAAGTGGGCTATGAAAGCCAATGGAAACACCTGGGATTATTATGGGATGCTGGCCCAGGGTCAATATAAGGCGGCTGGATCTGGTTCTGGTCCTCTTTGGAACTTCTAGCAAAAGGAGCTCCCACTCATCGTGGTATTTTATGTGATTTTTCTGCCATCCTGAATCCAAGGGGGCATTGCTATTCTCTATATATGCTCAAATTCTAATAACGGAGCAAAGAAGTTAGTTAATCTGTCTGTTCTTATTGTTTTTTAAATTAAAATTTCCCTACAATGATTTCTGTTGTAATTGGTAAATCAATAAAGTACTGCATCCATTTCATGCAATTTCCTGTGTACGGTGTTTTCTTTATTATTAGTTATGATGGTGTTTTTTGGGTGGTGGGGGTTTAGTGGCAGACACCAGTCCATCCAGTTCAACCCATGATGTGTGTGTGTGTGTTTGCTGTTAACTAGAGTTGAGCGGACACCTGGATGTCCGTGTTCGGCGGGTTCGGCCGAACTTTAAAAAAAAGTCCGGGTCCGTGTCCCGGACTTTTGCCGAACTTTTCCCGGACACCGAACCCCATTGAAGTCAATGGGGACCCGAACTTTCAGGCACTAAAATGGCTCTAAAACACCAATGGAAAGGGCTAAACTGCTGCAAATGGCAGCAAAACGTAGTTAAGAGCATGGCAAGTGCTCTGCAAACAAATGTGGATAGGGAAATAACTTAAAACAACAAAAAAAAAAAACAGAAAAATAAATCAATGTTCTTCATCTCTGAAGGACGAGGCCCATATGGAGTAGGAGGGAGGTTGAGGTGGTGGTGGATGTGGCGGTGTCATAGGCGTGTGCACAGGGTGTGCCGGGTGTACCTGGGCACACCCTAATCACCTAGGGCACATAGCATTATCGCTCTGTTTGCCAGTGAGGAGATGGGAAAGATCTCCCTCGGACCTGCTCTGCTCTATTTCTCTTTGCCAGCAGGGAGAGTAATGTATCGGGGCCATGTACATGTAGGCAAACACATGCATGTGTATTTAATATAATATAATGCAATAGGCTGCGCACACCTATGGGCGGTGTAGGTGGAAGCGGCGGTGGAGGAGGACCAGGGCCGGATTAAGAGCATCATGGGCTTGGTGCTGAGGATTTTGAAGGGCCTTAAGGGCCGTGCCTTGGCATGCACCCAGAGGAGGAAGGGTGCAGCCATGCATGCCTAATTCCACATGGGATGCTGTCTCTGAAGCCCATAAACACATCCATGCATCGGCAACTGTCCCTCCTTGTCCGGCCTTCGTGCTGTGTGGGGAGGTTCTGAGGGAGCTGCCTGGGGAAGCGAGCATAGAAGCCAGACTTCTGTGTTTACAAGCGACAGAAGAGCGGTAACAGTGAATATGGCCAACCCGGGGCCTATATAAAGGTAGGGGCCTGGAGCTGCAGCTCCAATAGCCCCTACATTAATCTGGCCCTGAGGAGGACGAGGTAGCCAACACTGCTTCTTTTCACAAATTTTAAATGAGGGTACACCCCAAAAGAATGAAAAAGAGCAAAAATGGAACAATGGCTGGGTAAGGTCGGTATCCATCGCTATTCTGCACAAGGTACGGAAAAGTCCCGTGGGATCCATGCCTGGTTCATTTTAATGAACGTGAGCTTGTCCACATTGTCTCTGGACAGGCGGCTGCGCTTGTCTGTGATAACGCCCCCAGCCGTGCTAAATACCCGTTCAGATAATACACTGGCTGCAGGGCACGCCAGCACCTCCAAGGCGTAAAGGGCAAGCTCAGGCCATGTGCCCAACTTGGAGACCCAGAAGTTGAAGGGGGCAGACCCCTCATTCAGTACGTCTAGGCGTGTGCACACATACTGCTCCACCATGTTGGTGAAATGCTGCCTCCTGCTAAGACGTTCCATATGAGCTGCTGGTGCTGCTGTTTGTTGTGGCGTGCTGACAAAGCTTTTCCACATTTCGGCCATGATAACCCTGCCTTCTGAGGTGCTGGCGGTGCCCTGGTTGCGTTGGCGACCTCTTCCTCCTCCTCCTCTGCCTTGTGCTTCCACTGTGGCCCCGCTGTCAGGTGGGAATGCCAGCAGCATCGCGTCTACCAGCGTGCGCTTGTACTCGCGCATCTTGCGATCGCGCTCCAGTGAGTGAATTAAGGATGGTACGTTGTCCTTGTAACGGGGATCCAGCAGCGTGGCCACCCAGTAATCAGCACAAGTTAGAATGTGGGCAACTCGGCGGTCGTTGTGGATTCACTGCAGCATGTAATCGCTCATGTGTGCCAGGCTGCCCAGAGGCAACGAAAGGCTGTCCTCTGTGGGAGGTGTATCGTCCGTGTCCTCTATATCCCCCCAGCCACGCACCAGTGATGGCCATGAGCTGGCCTGGGTGCCACCCTGCTGTGAACATGGTTCCATCTCCTCCTCCAGCTCCTCCTCCTCATCCTCCTCATCCTCCAGAACTGTGCCCCTGCTGGACAATTGTGTCCCTGGCGTTTGTGTGTGCCCACCCCCGGAGCCCCTTGCGAATGACTGCCCTGAAAGCCTTGGAAATGTTACCTCTTCATCCTCCTCCTCCTCCTCCTCATCCTGTGCCACATCCTCTTCCATCATCGCCCGAATTGTTTTTTCAAGGAGGCATAGAAGTGGGATAGTTAAGCTGAGAACGGCGTCATCGGCACTGGCCATGTTGGTGGAGTACTCAAAACAGCGCAACAAGGCACACAGGTCTCGCATGGAGGCCCAGTTATTGGTGGTGAAGCGGTGCTGTTCCGCAGAGCGACTCACGCGTGCGTGCTGCAGCTGAAACTCCACTATGGCCTGCTGCTGCTCGCACAGTCTTTGCAGCATGTGCAAGGTGGAGTTCCACCTTGTGGGCACGTCACATATGAGGCGGTGAGCGGGAAGGCCTAAGTTACGCTGCAGCGCTGACAGGCGAGCAGCAGCAGGGTGAGAACGCCGAAAGTGCGCACAGACAGCCCGCACTTTCTGCAGCAGCTCTGACATATCGGGGTAGTTTTTAAGGAACCTCTGCACCACCAAATTCAGCACATGTGCCAGGCAAGGGATGTGCATCAAACCGACTAGGCCCAGAGCTGCTATGAGATTTCGCCCGTTATCGCACACCACCAGGCCGGGCTTGAGGCTCGCTGGCAGCAACCACTCATTTGTCTGCTGTTCCATGCTCCTCCACAACTCCTGCGCGGTGTGTGGTTTGTCCCCCAAACAGGCAAGTTTTAAAACTGCCTGCTGTCGTTTACCCCTGGCCGTGCTGAAGTTGGTGGTGAAGGTGTTACGCTGTCCGGATGAGGAGGCGGTAGAGGATGAGGAAGCGGAGTAGGAGGAGTTAGGAACAGGAGGCAAACTGAAGCGCCCTGCAATCCTCGGTGGTGGAAGGACATGCGCCAAATTGCTATCCGCCTCAGGCCCATCCGCCACTGCATTTTTTACCCAGTGTGCCGTTAGGGAGATATAACGCCCCTGACCGTGCTTACTGGTCCACGTATCGGTAGTTAGGTGGACCTTGCCAGAGATGGCGTTGCGCAGTGCACACCTGATTTTTTTCCCCCACTTGGTTGTGCAGGGAAGGGATGGCTTGCCTGGAAAAGTAGTGGAGGCTGGGCACGACGTACTGTGGGACAGCCACCGACATAAGGTTTTTAAAACTGTGCGTCTCCACCAGACGGAATGAAAGCATTTCAAAGGCCAAGAATTTTGAAATGCTGGCATTCAGGGCCAGGGATCGCGGGTGGGTAGGGGGGTACTTCCTCTTCCTCTCAAGTGTTTGGGAGATGGAAAGCTGAACGCTTCCACGGGACATTGTGGAGATGGTTGGTGACCCAGGTGGTGGTGTTGCTGACAGATCCTCTGTTTGCGGGGTGGCAGGTGCCGGTATCACTACAGATGTGGCTGGAGCGGCCGAGACTGCAGCAGAAGAGGAAGCAGGATGAGCCAGAGACGTTTCTTGGTTTTGAAGGTGTCTACTCCACTGCAGCTCGTGCTTTGCACTTAGATGCCTGATCATGCAGGTTGTGCTCAGGTTGAGAAGGTTTATGCCTCGCTTCAGGCTCTGATTGCACAGGGTGCAAACCACTCGTGTCCTGTCATCAGCACATTTTCTAAAGAACTTCCACGCTAGAGAACTCCTTTGAGCTGACTTTGGTGCGCTCGTTCCCTTGCTGCGTTGGGCAGTAGCGGGCGTAGTGTCTAGGGCACGGCCGCTCCGCTTCTGCACCCTGCTCCCTCTTCTGCTGTGCTGGTGGCTCTGTGCGACCACCGCCTCTTCCTCCAAACCACTCAGGTCACCTGCATGACGTTCATTCCATGTGGGGTCGAGGACCTCATCGTCCTCCACATCATCTTCCACCCAGTCTTCACCCCTGCCCTCCTTGTCGGTCTCCACAATTCTGAACGCCGCAGCAGTTGGCACCTGCGTTTCGTCATCATCGGAGACGTGCTGCGATGGTCCTTGCATGTACTCATCTTGAGAAATAAGTGGTTGGGCATCGCTGCACTCAATCTCTTCCACTTCTGGGGCAGGGCTAGGTGGATGGCCCTGGGAAACCCTGCTGACCGAGTCCTCAAAAAGAAGAAGAGACTGCTGTATGGATTGGGGCTCAGACTGCTTGCCTGATTTCCAAGGGGGTGAGGTGAAAGACGGTTGGACATTGGCTGCAGGTGCCAACTCTGACCTTTCTGCAGTAGACTGGGTGGGAGACAATGTGAAGGAACTGGAGGCACTGTCAGCAACCCAATCTACTATTGCCTGTACTTCTTCAGGCCTCATCACGTCTAGAGGCGCAATATGCCCTACCAAATACTGCTGCAGGTTCTGTCGCCTACTCACACTTGTGGAAGGTGTTTCACTTGTCCGTGTAGCTGGCACAGATCGACCACGTCCTCTCCTTGCAACAGGAGCTCTACCAGCAGCACCACGACCCAGGCCACGGCCACTATTTGACGGTCTCCTCATATTTCTGTAATTTATGATCTTGCCCTAGAAAGGTGTTTATTGAATAGCGGAACAAAACAACAACAGTATCGCACGGGTGTATCTGAAAGTCAAATATGCAAACTATGCCGCAATATAATGTTTTTTACCCCAAAAGGGTGTATATTGAATAGCGGAATAGGAAAAAGGATAAAAAAACGGTGTATCTCACACGTACAAACACAGACTATGCCCCGATTAAAAATTTTTGTACCCTAAAGGGAGGATGAGGAAGAGGAGTAGGAGGAGTTGGGAACAGGAGGCAAACTGAAGCGCTCTGCAATCCTTGGCGGTGGAAGGAGATGCGCCAAACAAATTTAAAAGGTGTATCTCACACGTACCGATACAGACTATGCCGTAATTTAATTTTCTTACACTCCAAAAGGGTTTATATTGAATAGCGGAATAGGAAAAATGTTATAATACGGTGTATCTCACACATACAAACACAGACTAAGCCCCGATTACAATTTTTTGTACCCTAAAGGCAGGATGAGGAAGAGGAGTAGGAGGAGTTGGGAACAGGAGGCAACCTGAAGCGCCCTGCAATCCTCGGCGGTAGAAGGAGATGCGCCAAACAAATTTAAAAAGGTGCATCTCACATGTACCGATACAGACTATCCCGCAATTTAATTTTTTACACTTAAACAGGGTGTATATTGAATAGCGGAATAGGACAAATTTTACAAAACGGTGTATCTCACACGTACAAACACAAACTAGGCCCCGATTACAAATTTTTGTACCCTAAAGGCAGGATGAGGAAGAGGAGTAGGAGGAGTTGGGAACAGGAGCCAAACTGAAGCACCCTGCAATCCTCGGCGGTAGAAGGAGATGCGCCAAACAAATTTAAAAAGGTGTATCTCACATGTACCGGTACAGACAATGACGCAATTTAATTTTTTACAATCAAACAGGGTGTATATTGAATAGCGGAATAGGAGAAATTTTACAAAACGGTGTATCTCACACGTACAAACACAATCTAGGCCCCGATTACAATTTTTTGTACCCTAAAGGCAGGATGAGGAGTAGGAGGAGTTCGAAACAGGCAGGAGGCAGACTGAAGCACCCTCAAATCCTCGGCAGTATGAGATGCGCCCCAAAAATTGGAAAGGTGTATCTCATACGTACCAACACAGACTATCCCGCAATTTAATTGATCCCCAAAGGTTTTTATTGAATAGCGGAATAGGAAATATGATCAAAAAAAGTGTATGTATCTCACACGTACAAAACCACACTAGGCCCCAATTACTATTGTTTGTACCCCTAAAAGGCTGGATGAGGAGTAGGAGGAGTATGGAACAGGCAGCACCCTCAAATCTTCAGAAGTATGAGATGAACCCCAAAAACTTGGAAAGGTGGATCTCACACGTACCAACACAGACTATCCCGCAATTTAATTGATCCCCAAAGGTTTTTATTGAATAGCAGAATAGCAAATATGATCAAAAAAAGTGTATGTATCTCACACGTACAGAAGCACAATAGGCCCCAATTACTATTGTTTGTACCCCTAAAAGGCTGGATGAGGAGTAGGAGGAGTATGGAACAGGCAGCACCCTCAAATCTTCAGAAGTAGGAGATGAACCCCAAAAACTTGGAAAGGTGGATCTCACACGTACCAACACAGACTATCCCGCAATTTAATTGATCCCCAAAGGTTTTTATTGAATAGCGGAATAGGAAATATGATCAAAAAAAGTGTATGTATCTCACACGTATAAAACCACACTAGGCCCCAATTACTATTGTTTGTACCCCTAAAGGCAGGATGAGGAGTAGGAGGAGTTTGGAAAAGGCAGCACCCTTAAATCTTCAGAAGTATGAGATGAACCCCAAAAACTTGGAAAGGTGGATCTCACACGTACCAACACAGACTATCCCGCAATTTAACTGATCCCCAAAGGTTTTTATTGCATAGCGGAATAGAAAATATGATCAAAAAAAGTGTATGTATCTCACACGTACAGAAGCACACTAGGCCCCAATTACTATTGTTTGTACCCCTAAAAGGCTGGATGAGGAGTAGGAGGAGTATGGAACAGGCAGCACCCTCAAATCTTCAGAAGTATGAGATGAACCCCAAAAACTTGGAAAGGTGGATCTCACACGTACCAACACAGACTATCCCGCAATTTAATTGATCCCTACAGGTTTTTATTGAATAGCGGAATAGGAAATATGATCAAAAAAAGTGTATGTATCTCACACGTACAGAAGCACACTAGGCCCCAATTACTATTGTTTGTACCCCTAAAGGCAGGATGAGGAGTAGGAGGAGTTTGGAACAGGCAGCACCCTCAAATCTTCAGAAGTATGGGATGAACCTCAAAAACTTGGAAAGGTGGATCTCACACGTACCAACACAGACTATCCCGCAATTTAATTGATCCCCAAAGGTTTTTATTGAATAGCGGAATAGGAAATATGATCAAAAAAAGTGTATGTATCTCACACGTACAAAACCACACTAGGCCCCAATTACTAATGTTTGTACCCCTAAAAGGCTGGATGAGGAGTAGGAGGAGTGTGGAACAGGCAGCACCCTCAAATCTTCAGAAGTATGAGATGAACCCCAAAAACTTGGAAAGGTGGATCTCACACGTACCAACACAGACTATCCCGCAATTTAATTGATCCCCAAAGGTTTTTATTGAATAGCGGAATAGGAAATATGATCAAAAAAAGTGTATGTATCTCACACGTACAAAACCACACTAGGCCCCAATTACTATTGTTTGTACCCCTAAAAGGCTGGATGAGGAGTAGGAGGAGTATGGAACAGGCAGCACCCTCAAATCTTCAGAAGTATGAGATGAACCCCAAAAACTTGGAAAGGTGGATCTCACACGTACCAGCACAGACTATCCCGCAATTGAATTGATCCCCAAATTTTTTTATTGAATAGGGGAATAGGAAATATGATCAAAAAAAGTGTATGTATCTCACACGTACAGAAGAACACTAGGCCCCAATTACTATTGTTTGTACCCCTAAAGGCAGGATGAGGAGTAGGAGGAGTATGGAACAGGCAGCACCCTCAAATCTTCAGAAGTATGAGATGAACCCCAAAAACTTGGAAAGGTGGATCTCACACGTACCAACACAGACTATCCCGCAATTTAATTGATCCCCAAAGGTTTTTATTGAATAGCGGAATAGGAAATATGATCAAAAAAAGTGTATGTCTCTCACACGTACAAAACCACACTAGGCCCCAATTACTATTGTTTGTACCCCTTAAAGGCTGGATGAGGAGTAGGAGGAGTATGGAACAGGCAGTACCCTCAAATCTTCAGAAGTATGAGATGAACCCCAAAAACTTGGAAAGGTGGATCTCACACGTACCAACACAGACTATCCCGCAATTTAATTGATCCCCAAAGGTTTTTATTGAATAGTGGAATAGGAAATATGATCAAAAAAAGTGTATGTATCTCACACGTACAGAAGCACACTAGGCCCCAATTACTATTGTTTGTACCCCTAAAAGCAGGATGAAGAGTAGGAGGAGTTTGGAACAGGCAGCACCCTCAAATCTTCAGAAGTATGAGATGAACCCCAAAAACTTGGAAAGGTGGATCTCACACATACCAACACAGACTATCCCGCAATTTAATTGATCCCCAAAGGTTTTTATTGAATAGCGGAATAGGAAATATGATCAAAAAAAGTGTATGTATCTCACACGTACAGAAGCACACTAGGCCCCAATTACTATTGTTTGTACCCCTAAAGGCAGGATGAGGAGTAGGAGTTTGGAACAGGCAGCACCCTCAAATCTTCAGAAGTATGAGATGAACCCCAAAAACTTGGAAAGGTGGATCTCACACGTACCAACACAGACTATCCCGCAATTTAACTGATCCCCAAAGGTTTTTATTGAATAGCGGAATAGAAAATATGATCAAAAAAAATGTATGTATCTCACACGTACAGAAGCACACTAGGCCCCAATTACTATTGTTTGTACCCCTAAAAGGCTGGATGAGGAGTAGGAGGAGTTTGGAACAGGCAGCACCCTCAAATCTTCAGAAGTATGAGATGAACCCCAAAATCCCCAAATATCATTCAGCTCTGCTGCAGGCCACAATTTAATTTTTTTTTTAACCCAAGGCTGTATATTGAATAGTGGAATAGAAAAAAAGTGTATGATTTTTGAAACCACTCAATAATAGCACATGTGAACTGAACACAGCAGTGTATGATCAGTCAGCACAGCACAGCTGAAGGAAAAACGCTGCACACAGTGACTGATAGAAAAATACTTTTCTCCCTCCTCCTCAGTGGGCAAAAAAGATTGTGTTCACTGCACCCCAAAAAGATTGTGTTCACTGCACCCCAAAAAGTTTGTGTTCACTGCACCCCACACACAGCAAAATGGATGTGGACCACTGACACCTGCCTATCTCCTATCCCACCCCACACAGCAATATCGATTGTAGTTTGTAGAACACACTGACCCTAAAAATCAGCAGACTCTCTCCCTAAAAGGATTGATAAGATCGTAGATCGGGTGACTGCAAACCCCACCCCACACAGCAATATCGATTGTAGTTTGTAGAACACACTGACCCTAAAAATCAGCAGACTCTCTCCCTAAAAGGATTGATAAGATCGTAGATCGGTCACTGCAAACCCCACCCCACACAGCAATATCGATTGTAGTTTGTAGAACACACTGACCCTAAAAATCAGCAGACTCTCTCCCTAAAAGGATTGATAAGATCGTAGATCGGGTGACTGCAAACCCCACCGCACACAGCAATATCGATTGTAGTTTGTAGAACACACTGACCCTAAAAATCAGCAGACTCTCTCCCTAAAAGGATTGATAAGATCGTAGATCGGTCACTGCAAACCCCTCCCACACAGCAAAATCGATCGTAGAAAACTGACCCTAAAAATCAGCAGACTCTCTCCCTAAAATGCCTACAACTCGCCCTGCCTAACACACTCCGACCTGTCCCTCAATTCTATGCGGACACAAATGAGTTTTGCCTGCCTGTCTGTCCCTAATCAGCAGCCAGCACGTATGTGTGCTCTGTCCCTGAACTAGTACACAGCAGAATGAAGCCGCAGCGGCGCTGCCTCGAACTTATAAAGACTTGGTCACATGCTTCAGACGGCCAATCACAGCTACTAATACATTTGTAGGCATGGCTGGGATGGCTTAGGCACACCAGTTAAACGCTTGTTGATTGGCTGTTGAAAGCCCGCCATGAAAAGCGCGCCAATGCATGCAAAACCCGGAAATAAAATGACCGAACACGGATTTTTACCCGAACATACAGTAAAGTTTTCAGGTCCGTGTTCGGGTAACAAAAATCCAATTATTCGGTACGAACACGAATAATACAGTCCGTGTTCGCTCAACCCTACTGTTAACCGTACATTGTATACCCCTGTATGTTGTGGTCTCTAAGGTGCCCATCTAATAGTTTTTGGAAACTATCGATGCTCCCTGCTGATACGACTGTTTGCGGAAGAGAATTCCACATCCTTACTGCTCTTACAGTGAAGAACCCCTTACGTACTTTAAGGTTAAACCGCCTTTCCTCTAGTTTTAGTGAGTGGCCCCATGTCTTACTGTATTACCTTTCTCTGAATAGTTTGTTCCTTATGCTAGGGTCGCCAGTACAGTATTTGTACATTGATATCATACCCCCCCTCAATCGTCTCTTCTCCAGAGAGAATAAGTTAAGTGCTTGTAGTCTTTCCTCATAGCTGATGTCCTCCATTCCCCTAATTATTTCTGTTGCCCTTCTCTGGACTCTTTCCAATTCCAGCACATCCTTCCTGAGGACCGGTGCCCAGAACTGGACAGCATACTCCAAATGTGGCCGGACCAGAGTCTTGTAGAGAGGGAGAATAATCTCTTTATTTCTGGAGTGAATCCCCTTTTTTATACATCCCAGTATTCTGTTGGCTTTGCTTTCAGCGGTTTGGCATTGCATGCCACTGCCAAGCCTGTTGTCTACCAGTACCCCCAGATCCTTTTCCATCCTAGACTCACCCAGAGGTTCCCCCCCTAGTGAGTAGCTTGCTTCCTGGTTTCTGGCACCCAAGTGCATTACTTTACATTTTTCAACATTAAACCTCATCTGCCATGTAGTTGCCCACCCCATTATTTTGTTCAGGTCCACTTGTAAGGTTTCCACATCCTGCATAGAAGATATTGGCATGCTTAGTTTAGTATAATCCGCAAATACTGAGATTGTACTAGATATCCCCTCCTCTAGATCATTTATGAATAAATTAAACAGGATTGGCCCCCGGACAGAACCCTGGGGGACCCCACTTTCCACACACGCCCAATCCGAGTACTCCCCATTAATCACCACCCTTTGCACTCTCCCCTGGAGCCAGTTCTCTATCCAGGTACTCACCCTATGGTCCATACCTACCTTCCTTAGTTTGAACAGTAAGCGTTTGTGGGGAATGGTGTCGAAGGCCTTTGCAAAGTCCAGCTACACCACATCCACAGGCTTACCTTACATGGGTGGCCCATGTGATTTATGTTGTATACTCCACACTACTCTGTACACTGTGCTGTACATTATCAACCCAGCACTGAGCCCCCAATACCCTTTAATATACAGTGCATGTTTTACTGTATATACTCTGCTGTACAGTATACATAGCACTAATGCTAAGCTGAGTGTAACACATATGAATAGGAAAATATTTTTTATTCCTGTGCATATATTGTAATAAGTAGGGTAGTCTCACATCAGCCATGATTATACCTGAGAAGGATGGGCACTTTAAATATAGAACCTGTGGTTTCCTAAAATATCTGCAGGTAAAAACCAAAATTGCACAGAGTACGGGAATCAGGTCAGAGTAGTGCCAATATATAGGAAGACTGTAGTAGTCATGTAATTTGTAAAGCTGGGGATAGGGTCTCTATTCATTGTGGGCGCCTTCAGTGTAGGGTTTTCTTTTTTGGTCACAAAGAAACCAATAGGATTTTCAGTGACATCTTTCTAATAGAAGATGTAGATTGATCATTACCATTTACAGAGCAAGCCTCTCCTTCTGGATCCCCATAATCAGAAGACTCTTTATATACCAACAGCTTCTCACTCGCATCTTCATATATGCACTAGCTGAATGGATAAATTAAAGCTGGCCATATATATAAATCAGTTTTTTTGGATTAGCCAGTGGGCTTATCAAAACAACTGCACAGATTCCCCCATTCACACAAGGAAGTGGACAGAGGAATTCTCCCTGCTGTGCTATTGTATTCTGACAGTGGGGACTCTTCTACTGTCAGAATACACCAATCAGTGATGCATCTGATTGGCTACAGTGCTAATCGAACCAAAAATTTCTAACAAGCCTGTTTGTGAGAAGTCAATCTTTAGATCCCATGAATGGGATGGATCCAGGAACCGGCCAAATTTCAATCCATCTATGGTCAGCTTTATATGAACTGGCTGGATGGATAAATAAAGCCGATAGCATGACTGAGGGAACTGCAGAATGCCGAGGCTCCGGGTATCTATAAAACATTAAACACTTGACCCATCCCTCCTTCCAAAATTACCAGACGACACATTTTATTTGGAGTCGAATGGCCATAGCAGCCTTTTTATTACAAACCATTAAATACAACATTCACAAGAAAACAAGTGTAATGTATATAATAGGGATGCACCGATCCGATATTCGGATCGGATATCAGCGCTGATATGGCCATTTTAGATTGATCGGGGGACCGGTAACATTGACCGATCCACTGCCCGATCCGGTTTTTGCTTGGTAACGGCTCAGCCATCCCTTACTAGGTGCAGTAGTAGTATGGAATGGGAGCCGCTACTTCCTGTATAGGTCTGGCTCACAGGTGGAGTGATATCATATGCACTCCGCCTGTAAATGGAGGAGCCGTACACATGAAGCAGTGGCTTTGCTCTGTACTGCAGCCGCTTGCTTTGTGTGTAGCTTTGGATTGGTTCCGGTATCAGTATCAGCGATTTCACAACGCCAGATATCGGTATCGGGTCCAAAAAAGTCGGATCGGTGCATCCCTAGTATATAATACAGTCAATGCATACCAAATAAACCAACCTCAGTTTATGCCCGGTTTAAGGTCTTTGAAGGCCTATATACTCACGATTAACTGATTGTATTTGCCATCCAATCAAAGTCCCCCGGCCACAGCTACACCAGCTCAGGGACAAAAAACTGCTTACGTACTACCAGATACAACCTAATTAATACCCCAATGTTACCACCGTAATGTTAGGAAGGGACACCTATACCTCAGGTCCCCATTTTAGGCAAAAAACCTTGCTACCTCCTTGTTTACCTTTATCCTGGCTTTGTTGATCTTTTTAACAGAGTGAGCCATATGCCACTCAGACCTGGCAGCTATATCGGACCGCACAAATATGGTATCCGAAAAAAAATGACTGAAGTTGTAAAAAGAAAAAAATCTAACTTAATATCCCGTATTAGCTCGTGCATGGAGCGCAAGCCAAGGTCATTGCCCCCAACATCCAAGAGGACCACATCAGGAGGCCTGTCCACTCTAGAATAACGATGCATGTCAGGCAAGATCCTAGACCACAGGATTCCTGAAATGCCCAGTCAGTGAATTCTGACTTCACTCCCGGACAAGCCAAACTGCCTACCCTCTGTCCTAACCTCCATCCACCTGGCACCCCAAAAAACATACGAGTGACCCAGGATCCACACCAAGCATGCCTCGGAATCAGCAAGAGAAAATAAAATGGGAGGGGAAAATATAACACCCCCAAGAATCATAACCATATCAACAAACAACAACAAGAGGATAGGAAACACATTAAATAATGAAGACAGGTTGTACCCTATATGACGGCACAACTTAGCCCGACCCAACAGATAGCAAACCTTAGAAGTTACAATAAATGAGGGTGCACATATGTCCAAAATCTAATTTCTCACCGCCCAATGTGCTGAACGACCTGGTCATTAAGTCCCCATCGGACCGCTTCCATTGCCACCTCAAACCAAAAGTAATGAGAAGAATAGTTGACTGCACTCAAACCAGTGGATGACAGGCATTTCCTGAACACCGCCCTAAACTGGAATCGTGACATTGCTATCCCATCCGCATGCATAAAGGAAATTCCCGGAAGATTTGGCCGAAGCCCACAGTCCAGACAGGGCAAACTGGAAAAGAGGGAATCACACACACAACTTAATCCAAGCACCCCTCCTACTGATCTGTGTTAGATTTTCTTAACAGAATACCCAATGTAGTGTCCCATAACCCTACATCCTGTACACTTAAACCACCCTCACCATGTTTGTTCCACCAATTCCCCCACCCGAGAAACCCTAAAAAAGACCAGGACAAAGACTGCCCGGAACAAAGCAACCTCATAGGTGGAAGAACAAACTATCCAAGTGACCCACTACAGCACAAAGAACTTTAAATAAAATCGGGCGTTGAGCGTCCGCCACAGAGCGACCCTTCCCATATACCCACATAGCCTGCCTGGCCATAAAAACCTTAGTAACATCTCTGTGACCCGACAACTTATACATGAAAACCAAACCAGCCAACTTCTGAGACAGCAGAGACAGACGCACTTCATTCAAAATTCCTGCCAATAAAATAAAGCAACATGTGTACATCATCGTCCTCACGAGAACACCCCCTAACTTCACTTACCAGATCACTCCATTCCTGCCACATTCTGCAGTATGAAGACCAAGCTGACACACATACCCAATGACGAATTGAGAACTTGGAAGCGGCAATGCAATGCTCCACAGATGCTTGGGGCACGGAATTTCATGCTACTCTGCTTCCAGTGCTAACTGACAGAATCTGACCCACTGGAAACGAGACAAAGCATCAGTCACTGAGTGATCAACTCCTGGAACGTACACAATTCCATGGACAGTACATTAGGAAACAGTTCCAGAACAGCTAAATTACGCACTAAACCAACCTCCCTCAATTCCACTTGCCAACTCTCTGCACTTCAACGACCCTGACAGAACAGTTCTAGATCAAAATTGGAAATCACCTGCTCCTGCCGAAGAGAGCGACCATTGTAAGAAACCAGAAATTAATGCCAGACTCACATATCCTCACGCTGATCCTGCCCCAGCCGAATATAAGGATGTGGCGCCACACATACCCTTTGCATTTTTGCAGCATTTGCCAGACATACCTCATTAACCCCGGCGACTCCTTTGTCAGCCGCTTTGTCGTCTGAAGCCCTGCCGACTGTAGCTACCACAAATGCCACCAGCCATTGACAAGAGGAATCCGATGGTCCCGCACCCACACCAAGAGGGCGAGCTGAGACCTCAGATGGAACCCTGACTGCCTGACCACTGACACTGGAGGTGGCAGCTTGTGCTGTGGACCATGCAGCTACCGGAGAGGACCTCCCTAAGAACTGCTACCAGGGTGTATACAACACCCTCCGCGCCAGGGGCCCTCACCAAAGAAGGGACTGAGGACCCAGCACTGCCCCCCAAAACCCCAGCCCCCCCCATTGCCCCAATCCCTGCTGAGCTGTCAACTAAGCCCCCGGAGCCCCCTTGAACAGAGAATGAGAACAAGAAAGAGCATGAAACAGAAGGCTCACTTGGCTGCCTCTGTCCCTCAGAACATCCAGCCGCAGACCCCCGTGCAGTGTGCGGGAGTTCACCATCTTCAGAGCCGCTGAGCACCCCTTCAGACCAGCTCTGTTCATCAAGCCGCGGTGTTGCTCTCCCCTCAGCAGGCTCCATGGTGCAGTTACCGGCTCCAGAGCCCGGCAGGTGCCCGCTGATGATGTCAGCAGCCGCCGCCACACCATAACCCTGGGCACTCCCTCTCCTCCCACGCTAGGCTCTGTGAGGGATGGTGGAAGTCGACGCCTTCAATCCGCGGTGCCCGCTTTGCGAAGTCAGGACACATGGGAAAGCTGCTGCCTGCATCTTCTGTCACTGGGGGGCGCCTGGCCACTTCCAGAATTCGGCCGGCACCCACCCCTCACCCACTCCCACACCGGGCCACACTAAACACAGGCAGGGAGCCTGTATAGCCAGCGGCACCATCAACACTGTGGTGAAAGGGCAGGGGAGTGGGTGGCAGATTAAAAAACTCCCACCCTGGGTTCACCATAGACGGGATTCCTCCCGACTCACACCACCCGGGGAAGCAGGTGAGCACTCGGAGGGTCCCTTGAGGGGCTCCCAGAATGGCACCGAGCCTGAGATGTCACCACAGGACTAAAGCGCTCAGAAGGCCTAGACCTTCTAGCATGTGGGGAATAGAAGAGGGCAAAGGAGAGACCTGCCTGGGCTCCTGCAATAAGTGTGATAGTTTGTCTTGTAGCCACCCAGGGCCTCTGGCCACAGCTGCAGCTCTAAGCTGGGACAGTGTCACATACCTGAAAGGAGACTGAATTGACGAGGTCGGCCTCTCTTATATTTCCCGCCCAGGCCCCAGTGAGGATGAGACAGAGGGGGCCGAGGGACAGGAGAGACACGAGTGCCTGTGGGTGTTGATTGCAGAACCTGCAGCAGGGAATTCGACTCCGAGGAGGCTGTGGAACCAGAGAAGCAGGAACAGCAGTTATGTTTGGAGGACTGGTCCAGACTAAAGGGGCACTCCACTTATGCTGATGGTTCCTGGATAGACAACTTGTCAGGATTCTGAAGCCTGGAACATACAGCAGTGTATGGGACTGGTGCAGCAGACAGCCAGGCAAGCACTCGAATAGTACCGAGACCCAGGATCAGAGGCAGGAACATAGTCTCAGGAATACCCGGGGTCATCAACAGGTGGGCAGCGAGGTGCCAAGTCATGTGCAGAGCCAAAGTCAGGAATGGACCCGGGTTAAAGGTTAACAGAAAGGCAGATGCGGAATCCAAGGTCAGGTCAAGAACACGCCAGGCCAGCAACGGGGAAGGCATGCAGGAACAATCAGTACACAGGGCACAGCTGAAGATGAGTCAGCAAAGGAAATGGGAATGAGCTCCCTTTAAATAGCCTGTCTGGCACCAAGAGTAATTGGGCCCGTGCTTGTGCACGTGCGCATTCACATTTGCGAATTCTCACGCGCATGCGTGCGCCTGTTGGCCATTCTTCTGGAAATACCCTGCGCATGCGCACATCTATGTGCCAGGCTCCGACTGAGCTCTGACATGATCACCCCTCCTTTCTACCCACTACAGGACACACCCTCTGCCTTGAACTCTTCAATCTGGTAAGCAGAATGCATCATTCTAAATCACCCCACTAATACTCTTCTTCAGGCCCTAGCCATGCTGGCCCTCCTCCTAGTTTCACTCAGCTCCAGGACATATCATTTCACATTAGTACTGCTACAAAAAGAAGAGCAGAGTTTTCTTTTTTTTGTTTTCTCTCTCGTCAATCAGATGTCTTTGAAAGACACTTGTGTAAACACTGTCATTAACCTACCATTCATCCACTCGGTGCAAAAAAAAGCATATCTAAACTCAAAAATAAAAATGTAATAAAGTAATACCTTGGTTTGTGAGCATAATTCGTTCCAGCAACATGTTTGTAATCCAAAGCACTCGTATATCAAAGCAAATTTCCCCATTAGAAATAATGGAAACTCAGTAGATTTGTTCCACAACCATTTATTGGTATAAATAAAGATATGCTGCTATAATATTTATAGTACAGTACTGTATAAGCATGCCATCCCCTCTGCTAAATAACCTTATGTTTCCCTGTGCCTGTGCTGTATCTAAAAGATGCTGATTTCTACCTATATACATTATTACTGTATCAAAGCATCTCCCGGTGCTCACGTGACTCCTCGGCTCCCTGCTCCTCTCTTCCCCAGAGAGATGAGGAGTCACGTGAGCGCCCGGAGACACTCTGAGATAAGGTATAATCTGCATTATTTTATACAGCACAGGCACAGGGACACATAATGTTATGTAACACAGGGGAAGGCATGCTTATACTGTACTCTACCTCTTTAGCATTAATAAACCACTTTAACATTGTGAGTGTAATACTGCTCGTATATCAAGACAGCGCTTGTATATCAAGGCAAACTTAAAAAATGAAAAAGGAAAAAAGTGGAAACTGTTTTCCCCAAAACACAGCCTCCAACCATTGAGGGGAAGGAGTGCTACAAATGATTTGGACTTTCTTGGTACCTCAGATACAAGTGTCATATACAACAGGCAAGTACAACATTTATTTGATACACAACATGGTTAAAAATCATGAAGAAAAACAAATATAATTTCAAAAACATTCATTTTCAAAAAAATGTAACTCAAGGCTGAGTTTGACCAATATCCGGTCAGTACTTACTGCGCTTAAAACAGAATGTGATGAAAACATTCTGGATTTATATTCCTCAACATGTTTCGCGGTTGTAGTAATCCTTAATGACCAGGCCATTTTTTGTGATTTGGCACTGTGTTATTTTAACGGACAATTGCGCGGTTGTGCGACACTGTACCTAAATAAAATTGATGTCCTTTTTTCCCACAAATAGAGCTTTCTTTTGGTGGTATTTGATCACCTCTGTGATTTTTGTTTTTTGCGCTATAAACAAAAAAAGAACGACAATTTAAAAAAAAAAGAAAAAAAAAAAAAAAAACAATATTTTGAACATTCTGCTATAAAACATTCCCCAAAAAAATTTTAAAAATCTAAATGTTTTAACATTTTTGGCCAATTTGTTTTCTGCTACATATTTTTGGTAAAAAAATAAATAAATCACAATAAGCGTATTTTAATTGGTTTGCGGAAAAGTTATCGCGTCTACTAACTACAGGAAAGATTTGTCATTTTTATTGTTTTTTTTTTTACTAGCAATGGCGGCGATCTGCGATTTTTAGCGGGACTGCGACATTGCAGCAGACAGATCGGACCCCTAACTGACATTTTTTACACTTTTGAGGGGACCAGCGACAATACTATAGTAATCAGTGCTAAAAATATGCACTGTTACTATAATAATGACATTGGCAGGGAAGGGGTTAACACAGTGGGTGATCAAGGGGTTAAATGTGAGCCTAGGGGTGTGTTTCTAACTGTGGGAGGTTAAGCTTTTGAAATGATCACAGAGGCCTGTGATCCTATAAGTCACTGTACGGGTGGTGCAGAGAAAAATTTCCTCTAATATCCTGGGCAATTGGCCAAGGATGTATGGAAGTCACTTCTAAACATAAAAATATATGTCCTAAAACAATAAACATAAAAAGAGTAAATACCAATGTAGCACTACTCCCATGGGAGCTGCTAGTTATGGATTCCCCTGGGTTACCCATAGCAACAACTTGATAATATAGCATATTCAAAGTGCTTGGCTCAGTCATAAAACAGTCCAGGGGTTTTGGTTTTTGTGGTTTTATTTGAGAACTTGGATAGGAGAAGGGATGAGTGGGATACTCCAACTGAATAAACTATGCACAATTGCTGGGACTGCTGAATATAACTGAATGTGGAAGGCCACTGCTTCACCTTGACAATGCAGTGAAGAAGTTTTAGATGAGCTGTACTGTATTGCAGATCACTCTTCAGGGCCCTACTTGGTACCCCCTTTGTCCCTATTCTTCAGGGTTCTCTACACGGCACCCCCTTTGCTATGACACTATGTGTGAGCTGACCCTTTGATCCTCTGACCTCACTGGAGTGGTCCCCCTTCCTGGGCTGACCCTTTGTCAAGTCCCCTGGTACTCACGGACTCTGTTTTTCCCGGAAGACTCTGCTAGCAGCTCCACCGTCAGCTTCACTGGATCCTCTGCAGCTCAGCCCCACACCTGGTTCACTAGGCCGACCGCCTAAGACCACCTTCCTTATACAGCAGGAGGAGAGACAGACATTTGCCTCCTTCTGGGACTCTGCTTCCCGCCAAAGACGCCCTGTCACATGTCCCCCCCAGCTTTTATGAGCAATCCCAGGATGCACTGCAAGAGTGCCCGCCCACTGAGACTCCCACAAAAGCCAATGTGTCACTGGTTGGGTTTCCTCCACTGTCCAACAAGCTCACTTGTTGGATACAGTGGGGACACTCCCTCAGACCTAGTGAATCACACCTGGAAAACATGTAACAGGCAACCTAATAGATCAGGCTCCCCTGATAAGCAGAAGGAGCAAATAGATGCTTTTACCTAGCACCTACCTAGGAGGGTGCTACACCTATATTCTAAGCAGGTTTCTCAGGCCATCTGTGAAGAATTGCCAAATAGAAGCTGGTGCAGGTATGAAGAGGGAAAGAGGTTGTATTCAAACTCACCCTCAATTTGTGGCAACAATGTATTCCCCCTGGCTAAAGTGTCTATGACATCCACAGGCTAATACAGCCTGCTTATATAGTCACCTACCCGGTGTCCAAATCATTTGTACTTCTCCTTCCCCTCAATGGTTTGAGAGTTTATTTTGGGGAAAACTTTTTTCCTTTTTCGTTAGTGATTTAGAATATGGATGCTGGTACTTACTAGCCCATTATTTACTATATAGGCTGGCCCTTAGATTAGAACGTTTAAAAGAAAAAAATGTTCCTTATCTTTCAAAACGCTCGTAAACCAGGTTACTTGCAAACCAAGGTATTGCTATATATTGCAGTTAATCAGTCTTTAGATGTGATAGCTGCATTCATGTTTTTTTTTCACCAGGCAATTCTGAAAATAGCACTGTGACGGTGGCGGGTATCAGACCCCTGGCCTTCTCATCCAACTCGTGACCAAAGACCAAGCAATCTCACACCCTGCCGTCACTTGTGTAACAATGCCACTCTCAGCTGCACCCAGCACACAGATTGTCCAGCTTGGGGACCACAATCTAGATGCCAGCAGACTGAGAGCGATTGTCACCGGGCTAATTAAACAATTAACCCTTTCTCTGCCACCACCTCTACGTTATAATGAGCCCAGAGGACGCTCGTAATTTTAGAAATACCAATTATGACTTTAGAATAACCATCTGTAACACACACTGTCACCTCAGACAAGAATGTTCAGATGGGTTATCCTAAACAGTAGCGCTCTTTCAGGAGGCAGGTTTTTTTTGGGTCAGTTTGCGTTTAAGAGCTTAGATACAAAGTTAACACTTTTCAAAATAAGGTTTAATTATAAGACAGGTGAAGATTGGTGCAAATAAAAGTATTTACAGAAAAATGGGTTACAAAGAAATAGAGACACAATACAGCAATTTAGAAATATGAAGATAAAGAGTGAATATACTTGCATTTAAAAAGTCCTGGTATTATCAGAGTTCCAGAAACTGAACATGCGATCGGTCCTTCTCTTAAACAATGTTATTGCTTGGATGGTAGAATAAAGACTCAGAGCTCCATCAGCTCTCTCTTTTTCTCTGAGTTCAAAAGGGACGGTAACGGACACCCCTGACCAATTACAACAGAGTGGCAAAAAGGGCTGTCCAGTGGTTTATGACTATTTCAAATGTACTTTTGTGGACAGAGTCATACCACTCTTAATAAGGGTTGAGCGGACACCTAGATGTCCGTGTTCGACGGGTTCGGCCGAACTTTAAAAAAAAGTCCGGGTCCGTGTCCCGGACTTTTACCGAACTTTTCCCGGACACCGAACCCCATTGAAGTCAATGGGGACCCGAACTTTAAGGCACTAAAATGGCTCTAAAACACCAATGGAAAGGGCTAGAGTGCTGCAAATGGCAGCAAAACGTAGTTAAGAGCATGGCAAGTGCTCTGCAAACAAATGTGGATAGGGAAATAACTTAAAACAACAAAAAAAAAACAGAAAAATAAAACAATGTTCTTCATCTCTGAAGGACGAGGCCCATATGGAGTAGGAGGGAGGTTGAGGTGGTGGTGGATGTGGCGGTGTCATAGGCGTGCGCACAGGGTGTGCCTGGTGTACCTGGGCACACCCTAATCACCTAGGGCACATAGCATTATCGCTCTGTTTGCCAGTGAGGAGATGGGAAAGATCTCCCTCGCACCTGCTCTGCTCTATTTCTCTTTGCCAGCAGGGAGAGTAATGTATCGGGGCCATGTACATGTAGGCAAACACATGCATGTGTATTTCAACTTTGGGGTGCACACCCTAATGCAATAGGATGCGCACACCTATGGGCGGTGTAGGTGGAAGCGGCGGTGGAGGAGGACCAGGGCCGGATTAAGAGCATCATGGTCTTGGTGCTGAGGATTTTGAAGGGCCTTAAGGGCCGTGCCTTGGCATGCACCCAGAGGAGGAAGGGTGCAGCCATGCATGCCTAATTCAACATGGGATGCTGTCTCTGAAGCCCATAAACACATCCATGCATCGGCAACTGTCCCTCCTTGTCCGGCCTTCGCGCTGTGTGGGGAGGTTCTGAGGGTGCTGCCTGGGGAAGCGAGCATAGAAACCAGACTTCTGTGTTTACAAGTGACAGAAGAGCGGTCACAGTGAATATGGCCAACCCGGGGCCTATATAAAAGGTAGGGGCCTGCATGGAGCTGCAGCTCCAATAGCCCCTACGTTAATCTGGCCCTGAGGAGGAGGACGAGGTAGCCAACACTGCTTCTTTTCACAAATTTTAAATGAGGGTACACCCCAAAAGAGTGAGAAAGAGCAAAAATGGAACAATGGCTGGGTAAGGTCGGTATCCATTGCTATTCTGCACAAGGTACGGAAAAGTCCCGTGGGATCCATGCCTGGTTCATTTTAATGAACGTGAGCTTGTCCACATTGTCTCTGGACAGGCGGCTGCGCTTGTCTGTTATAACACCCCCAGCCGTGCTAAATACCCGTTCAGATAATACACTGGCTGCAGGGCACGCCAGCACCTCCAAGGCGTAAAGGGCAAGCTCAGGCCATGTGCCCAATTTGGAGACCCAGAAGTTGAAGGGGGCAGACCCCTCATTCACTACATGTAGGCGTGTGCACACATACTGCTCCACCATGTTGGTAAAATGCTGCCTCCTGCTAAGACGTTCCATATGAGCTGCTGGTGCTGCTGTTTGTTGTGGCGTGCTGACAAAGCTTTTCCACATTTCGGCCATGCTAACCCTGCCTTCTGAGGTGCTGGCGGTGCCCTGGTTGAGTTGGCGACCTCCTCCTCCTCCTCCTCTGCCTTGTGCTTCCACTGTGGCCCCGCTGTCAGATGGGAATGCCAGCAGCATCGCGTCTACCAGCGTGCGCTTGTACTCGCGCATCTTGCGATCGCGCTCCAGTGAGTGAATTAAGGACGGTACGTTGTCCTTGTAACGGGGATCCAGCAGCGTGGCCACCCAGTAATCAGCACAAGTTAGAATGTGGGCAACTCGGCGGTCGTTGTGGAGACACTGCAGCATGTAATCGCTCATGTGTGCCAGGCTGCCCAGAGGCGACGAAAGGCTGTCCTCTGTGGGAGGTGTATCGTCCGTGTCCTCTGTATCCCCCCAGCCACGCACCAGTGATGGCCATGAGCTGGCCTGGGTGCCACCCTGCTGTGAACATGGTTCCATCTCCTCCTCCAGCTCCTCCTCATCCTCCTCATCCTCCAGAACTGTGCCCCTGCTGGACAATTGTGTCCCTGGCGTTTGTGTGTGCAGGAACCCACCCTCGGAGCCCCTTGCGAATGACTGCCCTGAAAGCCTTTGAAATGTTACCTCTTCATCCTCCTCCTCCTCCTCCTCATCCTGTGCCACATCCTCTTCCATCATCGCCCGAATTGTTTTTTCAAGGAGGCATAGAAGTGGGATAGTTAAGCTGAGAACGGCGTCATTGCCACTGGCCATGTTGGTGGAGTACTCAAAACAGCGCAACAAGGCACAATATATGCAAATGTCAAATATGCAAACTA
This sequence comes from Pelophylax lessonae, assembly GCF_965119305.1. Taxonomy (NCBI): domain Eukaryota; kingdom Metazoa; phylum Chordata; class Amphibia; order Anura; family Ranidae; genus Pelophylax; species Pelophylax lessonae. The sequence goes on from NC_138769.1 coordinate 102,362,956, forward strand.
TGCCGCAATTTAATGTTTTTTACACCAAAAGGGTGTGTATTGAATAGCGGAATAGGATAAAAAACTGCGTATCTCACACGTACAAACACAGACTAGGCCCGATTAAATTTTTTCCTACCCTAAAGGGAGGATGAGGAAGAGGAGTATGGAACAGGCAGCACCCTCAAATCTTCAGAAGTATGAGATGAACCCCAAAAACTTGGAAAGGTGGATCTCACACGTACCGACACAGACTATCCCGCAATTTAATTGATCCCCAAAGGTTTTTATTGAATAGCGGAATAGGAAATATGATCAAAAAAAAGTGTATGTTTTTCACACGTACAGAAGCACACTAGGCCCCAATTACTATTGTTTGTACACCTAAAAGGATGGATGAGGAAGAGGAGGAGGAGGAGTATAGAACAGGCAGCACCCTCAAAGCTTCAGAAGTATGAGATGAACCCCAAAAACTTGGAAAGGTGGATCTCACACGTACCGACACAGACTATTCCGCAATTTAATTGAGCCCCAAAGGTTTTTATTGAATAGCGGAATAGGAAATATGATCAAAAAAAAGTGTATGTTTTTCACACGTACAGAAGCACACTAGGCCCCAATTACTATTGTTTGTACACCTAAAAGGATGGATGAGGAGGAGGAGGAGGAGTATAGAACAGGCAGCACCCTTAAAGCTTCAGAAGTATGAGATTGTGTTCACTGTACCCCACAAAGATTGTGTTCACTGTACCCCACAAAGATTGTGTTCACTGTACCCCACAAAGGTTTTGTTCACTGCATCCCACAAAGATTGTGTTCACTGTACCCCACAAAGGTTTTGTTCACTGCACCCCACAAAGATTGTGTTCACTGTACCCCACAAAGATTGTGTTCACTGCACCCCAAAAGGATTGTCTTCTCTGCACCCCACAAAGATTGTGTTCACTGTACCCCACAAAGGTTTTGTTCACTGCACCCCACAAAGATTGTGTTCACTGCACCCCACAAAGATTGTGTTCACTGTACCCCACAAAGGTTTTGTTCACTGCACCCCACAAAGATTGTGTTCACTGTACCCCACAAAGATTGTGTTCACTGCACTCCAAAAGGATTGTCTTCACTGCACCCCACAAAGATTGTGTTCACTGTACCCCACAAAGGTTTTGTTCACTGCACCCCACAAAGATTGTGTTCACTGTACCCCACAAAGGTTTTGTTCACTGCACCCCACAAAGATTGTGTTCACTGTACCCCCCAAAGATTTTGTTCACTGCACCCCACAAGGATTGTCTTCACTGCACCCCACAAAGATTGTCTTCACTGCACCCCACAAAGATTGTGTTCACTGTACCCCACAAAGATTTTGTTCACTGCACCCCACAAAGATTGTGTTCACTGTACCCCACAAAGATTTTGTTCACTGCACTCCAAAAGGATTGTCTTCACTGCACCCCACAAAGATTGTGTTCACTGTACCCCACAAAGGTTTTGTTCACTGCACCCCACAAAGATTGTGTTCACTGTACCCCCCAAAGATTTTGTTCACTGCACCCCACAAGGATTGTCTTCACTGCACCCCACAAGGATTGTCTTCACTGCACCCCACAAAGATTGTGTTCACTGTACCCCCACAAAGGTTTTGTTCACTGCACCCCACAAAGATTGTGTTCACTGTACCCCCCAAAGATTTTGTTCACTGCACTCCAAAAGGATTGTGTTCACTGCACCCCAAAAAGATTGTGTTCACTGCAGCCCACACACAGAAAAATGGATGTGGATCACTGACACCTGCCTATCTCCTATCCCACACCACACAGCAATATCGATTGTAGTTTGTAGAACACACTTTCCCTAAAATTCAGCAGACTCTGTCCCTAACAGGATTGAGAAGAGATCGTAGATCAGGAGAACTAAGTGCAGACCCCACCCCACACAGCAATATCGATTGTAGTTTGTAGAACACACTGACCCTATAATTCAGCAGACTCTATCCCTAAAATGCCTACAACTCGCCCTGCCTAAACACTCCGACCTGTCCCTCAATTCTATCCGGACACAAATGTTTTTTTCCTGCCTATCTTTCCCTAATCAGCAGCCAGCACGTTGATGTGTGCTCTGTCCCTGATCTAAGCAGCATAATGACGCCGCTGCGGCTGCCTCGAACTTATAAAGACTTGGTCACATGCTTCAGACGGCCAATCACAGCTACTGAGACATTTGCAGGCATGGCTGGGATGGCTTAAGGCACACCAGTTAAACGATTGTTGATTGGCTGTTGAAAGCCCGCCATGAAAAGAGCGCCAAAGCATGCAAAACCCGGAAATAAAACGACCGAACACGGATTTTTACCCGAATATACAGTAAAGTGTCCGTGTTCGTGTTCGGGTAACAAAAATCCAATTATTCGGTACGAACACGAATAATACAGTCCGTGTTCGCTCAACACTACTCTTAATATCTCGACATATGTAAGGGTTACATTCTTGAAACTGATATTTTATGGTATGGTATTTAATCTACATTTCAAAGACACTAAACACGGGTTATCTCGGAATAACCTCTGACCTGTAAGGCATCTGATTGCTAGCTTGTCTCCCCTAGCAACGACAGTGATCAAGTTTGATCCTAATTCGATCGGGAATTTTATCTGGCATCCAAATATCTACTTTTTGTCAATGTTTCAGGTTCGGGTAAACAGTTATGACTTGGATATGGATTTGTGAGATATAAGTGTTACTTTTAATTAACAACTGGGCTGGGGGAATTTACCAGACAGCTTCCCTGGTCATCTGCTCAGATTACGACATAGCTTCTGACCAGGAAGAGACAGAGTGGCTAGCATGTCCGTCTGCTTGTTTATGATAAAGGTGTTAGAAGTGTCAGCTGCGCAGGAACCCAGCATTCCTACACTAATTGAGGTGGGGTGGGGGTGAAGGAGTGCCTTTTGGTTCCACTGTCCAGCTCTGAAACACAAAATGGTGGCTTTCGTATCGCAGTGCAGGAGATTCAGGGTAAGATCCCATTACAAGCACATTTAGGCATCACTTAGATGTGTGCATGGGGGTGGGGGGTGGCAAAAATAGATGGTTGAGCGGCATATTTGCTGCCCACCAATCACCCGGCCTTAAAGTAGGTCTTTAGTCATTTTGTTCATCTTTACCTCTATTAAATCCTCTGCCCCTGTTGTTTTAACTTTGGATAGTAAAATGTTTTTTTTTCTGCCAGTTAATACCTTATACAGCCCACTTCTTCTTTCTTGGCTGGTAATGACATCATGCACAGCTCTCTCTCTCTCTCTCTCTCTCTCTCTAACTCTCATGAGAGTTTGCCTGCAAGGGAGGAGGGGTGAGTAGTAAAGCCAATGAGAGTTGCAGAGCTGGAGGGGGCTAAATGAGGGCAGAGATAACAGGAGACTGCAGAGATCCATGTTTATTCATACAGAGAGGTGTGTGTGTGTATGTATATATATGTGTGTGTGTATGTGGGTGTCTGTGTAGATCCAGGAAATGAACATGCAGCAGCTTCAGCTGCCCACAGGTAAAATGGCTGCAGCCAGACCTAGTGGAAGGAGATTTCTGCAGCATATTTGGCAGGTACAGAATCACAGTATATATATATATAAAATAATATGCAAAGTGGTTGGATGGAAGCTTCAGAATGGCAAACATGTTTTTATTACAAATGATGTGAGCAGACTGTAGTTCCTCTTTAAGCTGCAATAGGCAGGGGTGTTTTCCAGCCATGGTCGCAATGCTTCACTTTGCACCAGCGGCAAAATTTACCCAACATGTAGCCACCAGCGGGTGGTAAACCCACTGAAAGCTACAAACTCAAGCAAATAGGAAAGCTCCGCAAACACTCGCAATAGCATGTAGGCAGGCTCTGGGCAGCTATCTACAAAGGGGATTTACCATGTTAGTAAACTAGCTAGTCTGCTTAGGTTTGGGAAGGATTAAAAGGGCATTTAGAGTCGGTTCACACTATGGTGACACGACTTCGGGGCGACTTGAACAAGTCGCCGTGCACCGCGACTTCGGCGCGACTTGCACGCACTTCACATAATGGAAGTCAATGCAAGTCGCTCCGACTTCGGACAAAAGTAGTGCAGGAACCTTTTTCTAAGTCGGAGCGACTTGAGTCGCTCCTATTAGAATGGTTCCCATAGCACAGAATGGAGCACGACTTGTCAGGTGACCAAGTCACCTGACAAGTCGGAGTAGTGTGAATGGGCACTAAGGTTCAGCTTTAAAAAAATAAAAAAATAAATAACAAACATGTTATATTTACCTGCTCTGTGCAATGGTTTTGAACAGAACAGCCCTTATCCTCTTCTTCTTGGGTTCCCTTCCGGAAAGCCTGGCTCCTCCCCTTGACCAGTGCCCCCAATAGCAAGCCACTTGCGTCCAACTAGATACATACGGAGACATGGCTTGGCCCCGCCCCCTCTCTTTCCTCACTGGCACACTGGCTGTGATTAACAGCATTTGTAGCCAATGTCTCCCACTGCTGTCTCAGCCAATAAGGAGTCCCCGGTTAGCTGAGGCTCTCGTGCACATCGCAACATGGATTGAGAGGGGGCTCAGGTAAGTATTAGAGAGGGCTGTGGGGGGGGGGAGTAGCACACAGAAGTTAAAAAAAAACCTTTAAGCTTTACAACCACTTTAATGTTAGTTCTGTAGTTCCCGCTCTATCTGGTCTCTGCCTCTCTCCCTGTGCTGCATGAGAAAAAGACAGAGACAAGACATACAAGATGTCATCTCCAGCTGCTTTACAGAGACGGCTCTGCTCCAGCTACCGCCAAATGGGAACAGAAGCAAGAGGCTCACAGAAGATGTAATCCTTTACAGCCAACAGCCAGCCAGGAGCTTCCTGGGGCTCCCCTACCACAGCATAGGGCATGTACCATGTAATGGACTCTCACCTTTGCCAAAGTTGCCAACATTTCAAAAACATTTTTAGGAACACCTTTTTTTTTCTGTCCATAAAGCCATTGTAGGCGGAGCATGTAATTTAATTAGGGGCAGGGCATTAATTGAAAATGGGCGTATCATTAGTTACAACTATTTTTTCTGATATAAATCTGAGTTTGGCAATTATTTAAATTTATGATAGGTTGCTTTCATTTTCAAGTCACTTTAAGTCATGTCACTAAGAATCATGGCAGATATCAGTGTTATGACATAGAGGTCAATTCATTAGGAGATAAATAACGGCTAATAAAATGCAGTAAAATAACACTTGCGGTAAATCAGTTGTAAAAGTGCAATTCATTAATTGTGAATTAAATAACAAATGCAGTATTTGTTCAATTGAGCGGTAGTTACCGCATTTTTTTCATGCAGTAACTTACCGCATTGAGCTAGTTGCTAAGGAGCGGGATGGCCACCGAGTGCTTAACAACAGATGACTTATCAGCAGTCGGCGGGTTTCCCGCTGACAGGGGAATGTTAAAAAAACATGCCGACAATTAAAAAGTATGAAAAAATAAAAAACAGCGTGGGGTCCCACTCCATGCATATCAGGCCCCATGCACATCTGTAGCATGTTGCAGAAAAAATTATATTTCTAAAGAAAAAAAATGAATGAATGAATGACATTTAAATTGCTGGCAATACAATACAGTTACCAGCAATAGAAAAATGTAAAAAAAATAATAAAAACACAATTCCTTTATTAAAAGATAAGAAATATAAAACCAATGTCCTCTAATTTAAATCCATTGTCAATTCTGTCGCCCCTAGCACAGTGGGACCCAGCATGCACTGGTCACAAGGGGGGCGGTGCCACCAGGTGATGTCACCGGTTGGCCCCACTCTTACCTATATAACAACTGTCAAATGGCAAGCCAGGCATTCGGCGGTTTGCCTTACTGGATGGTGGAGCAATTTTTTTTCTTTTTCGGTCCGCCGGCACGGCAGGCAGCGTGATTAACAATGGATTTACATCAGGGGGCATTGTTTTTTATTTTTTTATTAAAGGAATTGTTAAAAACCTGTCCCTGTGTTTTTGTTATTTTTTGACACTTTTTTTGGTGAATAGGTAGGGGTACCCCATACTCATTCACATAGGGTGGCCAGGATCTGGGGGCCCCTTGTTTAAGGGGGCTTTCAGATTCTGATAAGCCCCCTCCCTCAGACCCCACAACCACCAGCTAGGACTGTAGGGATGAGGCCCTTGTCCCCATCAACATAGGGACAAGGTGCTTTGAGGGGGCCAAAGCTCCCCTGCCCCAAAGCACCCACCCCCCATGTTGAGGGCATGTGCCCTGGCATAGTTCAGGAGGGGGCGCTTGCTCGCCTCTCCCTTTCCTGACCTGCCGGGCTGCATGCTTGGATAAGGGTCTGGTATGGATTTTGGGGGGGACCCCAAGCCATTTTCTTTTTAAATTTTGGTGTGGTATGCATTGGGGGGCCCCAAACTGGGTTTTTTTAAAATAATTTTTAATTGTCTGCATTTTTTACATTCAGCTGTCAGTGGGGAAATCATCCATTGTTAAGGACTTGGCGGCCAGCTTCCCGGCCCACTCTTTAGCAATCAGCTATTGGGGGGGGGAACCCCAGACTGTTTCTGACAAATACCACATGTGACACCATCAGCAAAACTCTGGTGATAAATGTCTCATGTTTTTTTACTCTTTGTTTGTGAATTGGATTTAAGAGCTTACCACATGTTTTTTTGATGATATTTACCAGTACATTTTTCATTTTGTGTTATTTTTTTTATACAGTAAATTAGACTTAATGTATCGCATGTGATAATTTATGCAAATGAGTCACGTGACTGCGTTATCGCATGTGGTAAACCTTAATGAATTGACCCCATAATGTTCAAAGACTGGCAGATAGCTCCCTATCTATCATTCCATAGGACATTATAAGTCTATAAACCCCTTAGAAAGTATGAGCACAAATGTATGTAACCACTTGGCCCACCTGTAACATACTGAGGGCCCGCTGTAGGCAAAGTGACTTACCTGTACGTTGCTGCCTACTTCTGGGTTTAGGGCATGCACATACACTCCCCCCTGTGTGGGCGTACAAAGAAGGAGCCTGTTAGCAAGTCCCAGCCAATGTTTCATGGGTGGGACCTGCTGATCGGCTGTGTGCATTAACAGCCTAGAGCTATGTGTTGGTAAACAACAAAGAGCTCTGTACAGAGGGAGCGATCGGTCAGTTTCTCATTCCTTAAAAGCAGGGATGAGAAACCGAGAGATCTTTAGTAAAAGGCAGCAAACCTTACACACATTAAACATAGTTAGGCACATATTTAACCCCTTCATCACCCTAGAAATTAACTCCTTCCCAGCAAGTATCAGTAGTATTTTGACAGCGTATAGTATTATCACTGATCATTGTTTTATTGTCACTGGTGATGTCAGTCAGTCAGTTCTCCCCAGTGTCAGCTAGGTTCAGATTGCCCGCCGCTGATCGCTACAATTACAAGTACCAAAAATATGTTGCAGAATACATTTTATGTAAATTTATAAAGAAATTACAGTCGATTTTTAATTTTTTTATTGGATATGTTTTATAGCAGAAAGTAAAAAATTTAGCACCCTCTAGTATCGTACTAGTGTAAGTGCAGAGAGATTTATATTCTGACTCATGCTTAAACCTGTGAGTTTGTAATTGGGTCATGGGTTTACTTTAGGTCAGGGCTGCATGACTCATACAGTCAGCTCTCTGGTGCCTCCACCCTGGTTTTGGAATGTTGGAGAATGTTCTGGAAGCTGGAGGGCAGAGGCTAGGAGGGTTATTCTGCATATTTAGAGGCGCTTAGCAAATCCCTAGGAAATGGGCCTGGCAGGAGACTAAGTGAGCCCTTAGATATGTATCAGAATAGAGGTACTGACCGAGGCCGAGATGCCGAGAGAGGTTCGCTGTTGCGACTAAGCGCACTCCGCCCCTCTGGAGGTGATACAGAGGGTGGATGGCACAAAGAGGCACAAGCTACCAGCAGGCAGGGTAGAGCTTGCGTGGAGGTCCTGTAGAACTGGAGCAGAGACTGATCAGGATCCAGCAGAAGAAGTCCGGAGCAGGCTGAGGGTCAAACACAGGTAAGCAGACAATCCAGGTCACAGGCTAAGGGTCAAGGCACTGGAGATAGGAGACAGGACTAGGTCACAAACAGAAGGTCCAGGCACAGGAGACTGACGGTAAATCCGGGTCGCAGGCAGAGGGTCAAACACAAGTAAGCAAAAGCAAAGTCCGTAAAACAAGCCAAGGTCGGGTCCAGGAGAAGAGCAGAGTAGGTCAGGGTCAATCCGGGACACAGCAGGTAAATGATCACACAGGAACTCAGGTACAGGAAGCTGAAAGACAAACCAGCAATTCCTCTGAGCACTTGCTCAGCTTTTATAGGCAGCCAGGAAGTCATGTGGTGCATGTCATGTAACGACCAGTCTACAGCTAAAGGTTTCTCTGACAATATGATTGAGTCATGCTGGCAGGAGATTTGGGTGGAAGATGGAGATGCAGTGCTGAGGAGGCTGTTGGTGGTCCTTAAGGCAAACCCACTAGTTTGGGAGGGGGGTGCCCTGCCTCGGGCCTGGGAGGATCCTGACAAGAGAAGCTTAAAATAATTCATCCCTGAGAGGCAGCGGGAGCAGGGAAGACAGTGTGAGTACTACAGCACTGTGCAGGGACTTACAAGGGGAGAGACTGCCACATGTAGTAGGACTCTCTGCAGGATAGTGTTGTGCTTAAATCTACCCTACCTTGCCCTGAGAGATCTCCAGAGAGTCTGTCTGTCAGACTGGTGAAGAGAGTCAGTCAGGTAAACAGGTAGACCGAGGCCATCTTAACGCAGGGCAAAAGGGGCAGCTGCCCAGGGCCCAGTCATTATTGGGGGGACCAAAGCAGCTGCCCCTTGAGCCCCTTGTCATGTAGAGTCATGGTCCGGTGGTGGCAGCAGGGTGCAGGGCAGTGGAGCTCAATCCACCAATCTGGTGCCAACGGCGACATCTTTGGGGTGCGGGCAGGATGATATGCCCGAACTCCACATATCATCTTCACAGAGAGAGCGGGTGGCCCTGAGGTTGCATGGAAGGTGAGCACAAGGCTGGCTAGAAGCACGAGCCCAGGAGGGAGAAGACATCCACTGCCACCCTGACCCGAGCAGCAGCATCCCCGGCGGCTCCTAGAGCCTGCACTCCTTCTACAACCTCCTCTCCTGTCTACTCCCAGCTGTGACATCCAACAGAAAGACGGCTGACGAGGATCCAGACGACAAGGACAGGCTGAAAGTAGGTACATACATCACACACACACCTACCCACACACAGGGACTGGGACAGGGGAGCACAGGAGGGACTGCAGATAGGGACAGGGCTAGGGGGTCTCTCTATCAGCCCCCCTCTCTCTCCCACCCCCTTTCTCTCCCCTCTCTCTCTCTCCCTTTCTATCCCATCCCCCTTTCTCTCCCCCCCCTCTCTCTCACCCCCTTTCTCTCCTACACCCCCTCTCTCTCCCCCCTCTCTCTCCCCCCCATCTGTCCCACCCCCCCTCTCTTCCACCCCTCTCTTGCATGCAGGCAGGGGGAACCAAGTAGACACTGAATGACGTGACAGCAGGTCAGAGATACTAATCCCACCCCTCCCCACCTCTGCCACTGATCCCATCAACCCCTAAGCACTGCCATTTAACTCCCCTACCGCTGCCACTGGTCCAATACCACCCCCCCCCACCACTGCTACTGATCCCACCCCCCCCCACCACTGCTACTGATCACACCCCCCCAGCCCAAGCAACCAATTGGTGAGGGGTAATGATGTGCAGTAACCTCTAGCAACCAATTAACAAGCAGAAATGATGCTTTGTAACCTCAAACAACTAATCAGTGATCAGTAATGATGTGCTGTAACCCCTGGAAAACAATCGCTGCCTAATATGCTGCATAAACTGATTTTAAGTCCAGCTGCTATTTATTGTATGTTTCAGAGCAGGTGAAGAGCAAAATTGCATGCGAGCAGGGAGCAGGGGGCAGGGGGGAGGGGGCCTGAGGGTCCCAAGAAAATGTTAGCCCAGGGTCCAATCAATATTAAAGGCAGCCCTGGGGTAGACTGGTGAAGAGGCAGCCATGTGGGCTTGCATTCAATACAGTGGTAGAGCTAGGACCAGTGTCTACAGGGGAGTTGGAGGTCCTCCAGCATGCAGTTCACAACACATTGTACTACTTTCCCAAAGGGACAGAGAGTTCCTAACCTGTAAGGGACTGTTGCTGATCTGACAGAGACTGTAAGCTACTAAAGAGGAATCAATTGGAGTTGTACAGAGTAAAGGAGAAAAATCAGTTGGAGCTGTATTTGTATGGAGGAAGTTGTCTGTCTTTGTCACTATCAAGTTGGGCATCCCATAATTCCCATCCCCGTCCAAATTATTACCACTAATAAAACACAAAACAAAGCTCAAGGACCGTTCACTGTGTTTGGATGAAAGCTGAAGCTATGGTGTGCCTGGCAGTGCAGCAGTAGAGAACCCTCTCATTTGCAACCCCTACAAGGGTAGTGCTACACAAATATTGCTTTTGTTTTTTTTTCCAAAATGTATGATCTTTTTTTATTTATATAATATAAAAAACCAGTGGTGATTAAATACCACCAAAAGAAATCTCTATTTGTGTGTAAAAAATGATATACATTTTTAATAAGTACAGCTTTGCATGACCACGTAATTGCCAGTTAAAGTAGTGCAGCTCCAAATAGCAAAAATGGCTTGGTCATGAAGCGGGTAAAATCTTCCCGAGCCCAAGTGATTAAAATATCACCAAACTCCTAAAAAGCCATAAAAAGCATATTGTCCCCAAATTTGTCAAAGATTAGCTAATCTATTGAACACATTAAATCAATAAAAATATATTGAACATTTATTTGCCTCAATGACCTTGTAAGGTTTTCTCAAGCCTGTTTATGATATAAAAAATATTACGAACATGTAAAACATGTACAGTAAACTGCTGTTAAGATTTCAGAAGGAGCAATGAATGATAGATTTACTGCTGAAAATACTGTCCAAAATTTGGACCATGTATGGGCAGACTGAATGTACCCAAGTTAAAGTGATTGTAAAGTCTCCTTTGTTTAAATTAAAAATAACAAACATGTTATACTTAGCTGCTCTGTTGCAGTGGATTTGCACAGAGAAGCCCGTATCCCCCTCTTCTCAGGTCCCTCTTCGGTGTTCCTGGCCTCTCCCTTCTGTTCAGTGCCCCCACAGCAAGCAGCTTGCTTATGGGGGCACCCAAGCCGAGTTACAGCTCCCTGTGTCCATTTAGACACAGCCTCATTCTATTCTCATTGGCTGACTGACTTTGATTGACAGTACCAGGAGCCAATGGTGCCACGCTGCTGTCTCAGCCAATGAGGAGGGGAGTTCCGGACAGCTGAGACATTCCTACAACATCGCTGGAGCTAGAGGGACCTCAGGTAAGTATAATGGGATGCTGGGGAGGCTGCTGCATACAGAATGTGTTTTATCTTAATGCATAGAATGAATTAGGATAGAAAAACCTTTTGCCCTTACAACCCCTTTAATTGATCGATCGAACAACTTGGATACAACCAGCCTGCCGGATTTTACATGTGATTATCACTATCGCTGTTCTAGCTGCTAGCAATAATCAATGTCTTGGCGGACGGAATTCCCCTGTCAACACTGTCTGTGGTTGCAGGAAAGAAATTTGCTCTGTCTTTGGTAGGCCTTAGTGACATTGATGGAGACTGTGACACATCTCCCCCCAGAACACTTATCCATGTTCATCACAGAAGGACCTGCAGGCTAACAATGAGCATTTCTTATCTGTTCCCTTTTGATCTGTTAAAGCTGAATTCCACTTATGGATTTTATTTCGTAGATACATCGTCCAGCTTGGCATAATGTAAGTTTCCATATGCCATTCCTGTGGGACTGCTGTGGAAGCAGAGAATCAATGTAGCAGTTGGCAGTTGGCAGTGCAGCCGCTTTGCATAGAACCCGGAAAACAGCAGCCATCACTGTAGTAGTGGCAACTACTACTGTGATTTGCCGCTTCCACAGCTGCCCCACAGATAAGGCATGAGACTTATGGAGAAAGTGCAGAAAATGACAACCAAACTGATAAGAAGCATGGAGGAGCTCAGCTATGAGGAGAGATTAGAGGAACTGAATTTATTCCCCTGAGCAGAGGCTATTAAGGGGGGATATGATCAACACGTATAAATACATAAGGGGTCCATAAAGTGAACTTGGTGTTGAGATATTTACTAAGGTCATCACAGAGGACAAGGGGGCACTCTTTACATCTGGAGGACAATACATTTCCTCTGTAAATACAGAAAGGCTTCTTCACAGTAAGAGCTGTGAAAATGTGGAATAGAGACCCTCAAGAGGTGGTTCCGACCAGTATTCTTTCCTAAATGTACATAATATAACTGGCTAATAACTTTTATAGGTAAAGTTGATCCAGGGAATATCTGATTGTGTCTTGGGGGATCAGGAAGGAATTTTTCCCCTCTTGGAGCAAATTGGATCATGCTTTGCTGGGGGTTTTGCCTTCCTCTGGATCAAATGTGGGTATAGGATTGTATAATTTTTTTTAAAGATTTTTTTTATTTAATTTTTTCCCCTTTTAATGGTTGAACTAGATCAGGCATGTCCAACCTGCGGCCCGGGGGCCACATGTGGCCCGGAACTGCAGGCAATGCGGCCCACTACCCCCTGACAGTTTATTTATTTTTGCTGGGGAGGAAGGAAGTCGGGTCGGGGGCATGGCCACAGCAGCTTACAACTAACGGTAGGCAGAGGCTGCCTCAGAGGGGAAGGAGGGGGGGGGGGAGAGAGAGCATGTGCAGTGTTTCTGACTCCTACCACCATCACCACTTCAAATCACTGAAGTGGTCATGGTGGTTAGAGTGTTCCTTTATTATCTCTCAGAAGAAATAAACCTCTGTATACTGATTCCATTTCCTTTCATCATCCTCTAGTTGTGTTAAATTAGTGCGGGGGGCGCGGTGGCGTGGGAAGGGTGCGGCGGTGTTTTATTACTTATTTACCTTAACTATAGTATATATTTTATATGCGGCCCGAGAAAATTTCTCTACACTCAGTGTGGCCCAGAGAAGCCAAAAGGTTGGACACCCATGAACTAGATGTACTCTGTAACTATGCAATACAATTCATACCTGGAGTTCAGCTTTAAATTATGGATGGGCAAATGGTTCGGCCCGAGCATGAGTTCGGGCCGAAAATTTTCCCATTATTTAAAAAAATAGTTCACATCCCATTCAATATTCATCCCCAATGATGAAAAGGACTTGAGGTCATATATCCAGCGAGATGGACATTGGACTGCCACCAGATGAACATTGGACTGTCACCAGATGGAAAAGAAACCCACCATGATATAAAGCCCCTTCCAGCTTATCCAACTCTTTGGGTCAGGGCAGAGTCCATGTTAAATTAATCTTTTCTGTGAATATGGCCGCTTTGTTGCAGAGAACACACAAAAGATGAATTTTGTCAAAAGTAGAATTTATTTCCTATATTTCTGTCGCATAGTGTATCCAAGAACATGAAATAGACAGGGCTAAATAGGTTTTGCTTTAAATACATCCTGCTATATTGGGCATTTTACAAAAAGTGTCTGTGTGTGGTATGAGGAGACCCTAGTTTAAAGGCAAAATAATTTGTGACCAGGCTATGGTCCATTCAAATATTTACACATTCTTATGAAGTAATAAATGCACATGCTGATCTCTGTAGTAGTGAGCCACATTCAACTGGACTTATTCTGTAATAATGAAGACACTTCAACGTTTATCCAAACCACTTCAAAGCTCTAATGACTGTCAAGGGCATACCCCAGTATTTATATCTGCACAGGTAGCGTAGTCGCCCTAATCCAATCACCAAGCAATCAGTCAAGGCATGTTTGATCCCCTGGAGATTTTGTGAGTTTGCCAACTTACAAAGAAATGAAGGGTCTATAATTTTTATCATAGCTGTATTTTAAATGATAGAGACAGAATATCACCCAAAAATTCAGAAAAAAACACGATACAAATGTAATAAATTAAGTTGCAGTTCAGTGACTAAAATAAATATTTACTTAGTATTTGGTGGAGAAACCCTTGATGGCAAGCACAGAAGTAAGACATTTCTTGTAGTTGGTTACCAGGTTTGCACACATCTCAGGAGGGATTTTAGTCCACTCTTCTTTACAGATCTTCTCTAAATCCTTAAAGTCCATTCAGCTCCCTTCAAAAAATTTTCTATAGGATTAAGGACTGGAGACTGGCTATGCCACTACATGACCTTAATGGGTTTCTTCTTGAGCCACTCCTTTGTTGCCTTGGTTGTATGTTTTGGGTCATTGTCACGCTGGAAGACCCATCCACAACCCATCTTCAGTGTTGTGGCTGAGGGAAGAAGTGTGTCATCCAAGATTTTACAATACATGGGCCCCATGATGCATCAACGTCGGCCTGTACATTTAACAGAGAAACAGCCCCAAAGCAAAATGCTTTCACCTCCGTGCTTGACTGTAGGGATGGTGTTCTTAGGGTTATAGTCAGCATTTTTCTTCCTCCAAACACGGCGAGTTGAGTTAATGCCAAGGAGCTCAACTTTGGTCTCATCTGACCACAGCACTTTCTCCCAATCCTATGAATCATTTAGCTGTTCATTGGAAAACTTCAGACGGGTCTGCACATGTGCCTTCTTGAGGAGGGGGACCTTGTGGGTGCTGCAGGATTTCAGTTCAATTGTGTTACCAATGGTTTGTTTGGTGACTGTGGTTCCAACTGCCTTGAGATCATTCACAAGCTCCTCCCGTGTAGTTCTGGGCTGATCCCTCACTTTTCTCATGATCATCCTTACCCATGATTTTGAGGCAAAATCATGCATGGAGCTCCAAACCAAGGGCAAGTGGTTGTGGCAGGTGGTGTGAGGGCACAGAGTGGCACGAGGGCTGGTGTAGCAGGCAGTGCCAGCTGTTGGTTGTAGGATGTGGATGACAGTGGATCACCAGATAGGGACTAGAGACTGGAAGACAGTGACACTTGATCAGCAGACAGGAGCGTAGCAAGGACACAAGCCAAAAGGTCATCAACAGCCAGGCAGTTAGGTACAGGAACATCAGAAAGAAGTCAGGGTCAAGCAGAGTCAGGATACAAGCCAGGATCAGTACACAGCCAGGCAATGAAGTACAGGAATGCAGACAGGTGTAGTCAACTTTTTCCACTGTAAGTGGCGCTCATCTGCAGTGGCATTGCAGTTGGAGGGGAAGTCAAGAGGAGCATGATGAAACATGAGGAAACATGAGGAACCTCTATGGTTTCCGGGCTCACTGGGGGAGCTATCCAATTTGATGCTGCCACCCCATGTGGCTTTGGCAGCCATCTTGAGTCAGGCAGAGCTTTTTAAAGACCCTGGCTCCCAGGCTTGGCACACAGTTTGCGTGTGGGTAGTGCATAGACAGGTCACCTGTCAGACAGGGACTGTGATTAGTGGCAAGAAGGGTTTCCAGATGTGTAGGAAAAGGACAGGGACACGCCATCCTTCCTGGACACCCCCACATTTGGGTATGGACCGGGCAGACCACATTCCACCTCTCAAGACAGATGCTGTTAGCATGACAAGCCCTGCTTCGCTACTCATTGCTGTTGTATACCGTGAGTGGTTCCAGTCGGGCAATTTCCTGTCGGTGTGTTGCTGAACTTTTGTATTAATACAAGTTATGTTCTCCGCAATTGGACTGTGAGTGTTTACTGCCGCCACACCACATTTTGCACCTCCTCACAGGAATGTAAGGCATGAGTTGGAGTCAGAGTACAAGCTGAGGTCACAACAGGTAGGCAGGAATTTAGAGACTGGCCAGAGGCAAGCTGGGTTGTGCACAGGAAGGCAGATATAGAATGCCAGGGAGCAGGTATAGCAGAAATTAGCTGAGGACCACTCAGCAATCTGTCCATGTCACAATCCTATTCAAATAGACTCAGTTACTTTTTGGGAGAAGTAACTATAACTAATTACTTTTTTTTAAGTTACATGCCCAACACTGCCGTAGAGTAGAGTGGGCTGTGTCCGTGTCTGCTCTATATATGCAGAGTGGACACAGACCTGTCTACCGCCCGCTCTGCTCATTGTGGCCTGCGACTGGTTACCAAGCCACTTAACTGGCCCTCAATCTTCAAAAGGTTGGGGCAACCCTGCTCTAGGCAGATGTAAAAGTCATCCAGCTCTGTATTCATGAATACATTATTAATAACTATTAATAACTTCACGCAAATAAACGTATCTGTGTCATTTTGTTAAAGTGGTCGTACCGGGGTAATGCCTGCAGCTAGAGGCATCACTCCAGTACCTTTTTTCTAAAGCTAGCGGTCAGCTTTTATGTGATAACAACCGATGCGGCTAAATAACCGCTCGGCCGTTACCACAAGCAGCGGGAGGACTCCCCCCCCCCCTTTCCGACGCTTCGCCCAGATCTCCTGTCCCACCGGGAGCCCCGTGCGACCAGCTGGCACTTCCTACGGCTGGTCGGAGACCCGAACAAAGCCAGAATCGGCTTCTATTGGGTCTCTGATGTAACAATGTCCCTTCTGGTTTTCCTCGGCAGCCAGTTTTGCTGATTTTAGCATTTTGAATACTTTAAAGTACAGAGGAGAGGTTTGGGGTCTTTTGCACTCCAGATCCCTTCATAAAGAGTACCTGTCACTGCCTAATACTGTCACAAGGGATGTTTAGATTCCTTGTGACAGCATTTTAAAGTGATCAGAATTTTTTTTTTTAAAGGAACAGTGTAAAAATAATATAAAATCCTGTAAAGGCCACACCCTTCCTGTTTATGACCCACCCTGACATCTGTACACCGCAGACCACAACCACAGTCTATCGGTGCCCATCAGCATAGCCTTATCAGTTCCCATAAGTTCAGCCTCATCAGTGGCCATCAGCACAGCCTCATCAGTGACCACCAGTGTAGCCTATCAGTGCCCATTAGTGCAACCTATCATACCGGCAGGTAGCAGTGTGACTGCTTTATGGGTGTGCCAGACTGATTTGCCTCCTGGATCCTGCCCTCTGGCTCAATTCGACCAATAATACTGGCACTAAACTAAAAGTTTGCAACCCTTTTCATGTGGGAGCCGGGAGGAGGCTGTTTTTTTCATGCAGTGTGCAGCTTTTTTGCTGCCCCCCTGCAAAGTGCTGCCCTAGGCCTGGACCTTGTCGGCCTAGGCCAAGATACAGCACTGGCTCAGACTGCAATTCTTGTTTCAGTTTATGTGCCTCCCAGCGGCAGTAGTCCCAGAATAACTGGAACCATCCTAGCAGAGGAAGAACACTCTAACCAAGCCTCCTAAACATTTATCACCTGCCCAGCCACCTTCTGGATGCCCCCTTTTAGGGATTGTCTGAGACATGATAAATATGAATCACTGGATATCTGACTCTCCATGCCCTATATCCTGGAAGCTTTTCCAGCAGATAGGAAAAAAATCAAATACTCAGCTAGGAAGCTGTGACTAGAAAGAAACAATAAATCACTGTTCCCCTGACTAGAGTGAGGCCAAAAACTAAATTTAGACTAACAACCTAACTAGAGGAGGATGCTAAATCTGGATCGTAGGAAAGAGCAGAGTGACAGAGAGGTGAGATCATTTCTGCGCTGCTTCTCCTTTCACTGTCCAGTCACAAGCTGGGGTGGGTCTATGACAGCCTTAACTCAGAGGAGGTGGGTTGAATGTGTCTGGCTACAAGCCAATTAGGAGGACATCTTGTGGCAGAAAAGTATTGCTCTGGAATGAATGTGAGTATTTCAGTAATGGATTTAATTGTATCTTTTTTTTCTTGTTTTAGCTCTGCTACTACACTTGAAGACTTCCATTTCACATAGTGTACCTTATTCCTTATACACTATATTACCAAAAGTATTGGGACACCTGCTTTTATATGCACATGAAATTTAATGGCATCCCAGTCTTGGTCCGTAGGGTTCAATATTGAGTTGGTTCACCCATTGCAGCTATAACAGCTTCAACTCTTCTGGGAAGGCTGTCCACAAGGTTTAGGAGTGTGTCTATGGGAATGTTTGACCATTCTTCCAGAAGCACATTTGCGAGGTCAGGCACTAATTCTGGATGAGAAGACCTGGCTCGCAGTCTCTGCTCTAATTCATCCCAAAGGTGTTCTATAGACCTTGTTTTGTGCACTGGTGCGCAGTCATGTTGGAAGGAAGGAAGGGGCCATCCCCAAAATGTTCCCACAAAGTTGGAAGCTGGAAATTGTCCAAAATGTCTTGGTATGCTGACGCCTTAAGAGTTCCCATCACTGGAACTAAGGGACCAAGCCAACCCCTAAAAAACAACCCCACACCATAATCCCCCCTCCACCATATGATTTGGACAAGTGCACAAAGCAAGGTCCATAAAGACATGGATGAGCAGGTGGAGGAACTTGACTGGCCTGCACAGAGTCCTGACCTCAACCTGAACATCTTTCGGATGAATTAGAGCGGAGACTGCAAGCCAGGCCTTCTTGTCCAACATCAGTGCCTGACCTCACAAATGCGCTTAAGGGAAATTGGTCAAACATTCCCATAGACACACTCCTAAACTTTGTGGACAGCCTTCCCAGAAAAGTTGAAGCTCTTAAAGCTGTGGGCCAACTCTACGGACTAAGACTGGGATACCAATAAAGTTCATGTGCGTGTAAAGGCAGGTGACCCAATACTTTTAGTAATATAGTGTATATACAACAATATCTTGTTTTTCATTTACACCAGAGTTGTTCCTTAAGCCTTTAAAGTGACCCAGTAACACATCTGTATTGTACACCTCTGGTAATAGCCCAGTTTAATCCCCATGAATACTCAATAGAACCTTTGTAAGTGAAAGCAGCAGTCGGAGCAGAAGGGAAACACATGGCTTTGCTTTTATTTAAAACACACTCAAACATTGCAATAATATAAAGATAATGAACATGTTTATCTCATTTTAGAGTTATGCCTTGTCTTACATGTATAGTAGATTCATTGTGATTTATAAGGATTAAAGCCAGTGCAAACAACTGAATTTATTACTAATACCCCAGAGACGCATAGTTTAAACAGAGCTTCAAGCAGAAAGGTTTAGTGAGGCTTTTCTGCCGTAACGGAATATTTTAGCGACTTACAATGTATTGTATAATCTGGTTAAGAAACCACCCTGTATATCCTGTTAAAGATATACTCCGGAAAACAGATGAAATACATATAAAGGAACTGTTTTACCTGTATTGTTGTCCATTCAGTCCTTAGATTTAGACAGCTCTGCCACATAGCGCAGCCCTGTCTGATTTTTTCTCTGCTGCAGTGTCAGGTCTTGCCCAGCTTGGGACTGGACAGTGAAAAGAGAAGCAGCAAACTGATGAGCTAATCTCTCTGTTGCGCTTTGAATGACAATTTTGCAGTCATACAACATGGTACCCATATGAAATTGTTATTTTTTTCACACAAATAGAGCTTTCTTTTGGTGGTATTTACTCACTGCTGAAAATTTTGAAAAAAAAAAAAAGTGTTTTTCTTTGTTTGTGTTGTAACACTTTGCAAATAAATAATCTTTCTTCATAGCCAAAATGTATTCTGCTACATTTCTTTGGTAAAAATAACCCCCGTTCACACTAAGGCGACCTGTGAGGCGACCTGGTCGCCTCACAGGTTTGCCGTAGGTCGCCTCCCATAGGGAAGCTGCGGACCCGTTCTAATAGGAGCGACACAAGTCGCTCCGACTTAGAAAAAGGGTCCGGAGCTTCTTTGGGGCGACCAGGAGGCGACCGCCATAGACTTCAATGTTATGAAGTCCGTGGCGGCCGCTCCGAGGTCGCGGCGCGCTGCTTGCACCGCGACCTCGGAGGTCACGGTGCGAAGTAGCGTCGCCCCCTATGTGAACGGGGCCTCAATCAGTGTATATTATTTAGTCTGTAGGAAAGTTACAAAGTCCACAAACTATGGTATATAGAGTATACAGTATATCTGAAATTGAACAATCCTGACGTACTGACAGTCTCATTTCTTGAGGCCCAAGAATGCGGCAACAGTATAAATACCCCAAATGACCCCTTTTTGGAAAGCAGACAGCCCAAGGTATTTAAAAAGAGGCATGGCAATTTTTTTAAGATGTAATTTTTTTGTCACACATTTTGGAAAGTAAAGGCATTAAAAAAAAAAGTTTTTTTATTTATTTTATTTTATTTTTTATATATACTGTTAGGGCTCTTTCACACGGCCGCTCCGTGTGAGAGCTCCGCTGCGGGACTTTTTTTTTTTCACGGAGCGGATGACATTTGTGTCATCCGCTCCGTATGTCCGCATATCATCCCATCCGTTTGCGGATGATATGCGGACATAATGTAAGTATATGGCATTGCGGATGTCAGCGGATGACACCGTTGACATCCGATTTTCCTTCCTTTCCTTTTTTTACACGGATGAAAAAATAGGGTTCTGCTCCGTTCCAAAAAACGGAACAGAACTGAAAGGAAGAAAATCAGATGTCAGCGGATGGTATTCCGCTGACATCCGCAGTGCCATTCACTTACATTATGTCCGCAAATCATCCGCAAAAAAATAGGATGATTTGCGGACAAGCGGAGCGGCCGTATGAAAGGGCCCTTACTAGTGCAGTACAGCATCATCATATAATTGGTGTGGCAGTGAGCAGGGACACTGACTGGTGACAATATGTTAGAAAACAAAACAAAAAAACCTTTTAATCTTTTTTTTTTTTTTTTATAATACATTTTTTTCTTTGTTTTTACAATTTATTTTAACACACTGTGATCAGAGCAATATAATGTTAGCATACTAACACTGTACTACTCTGGGGAAGTATTTATTTATTTTTTTTACACATTATGATTTTTAATAAAAATTGATTCATTCAGTGTTTACTATTGTAATTAGTTGTGATTGGCCACAGCTAAACACATGGTACAGATGTGCTTTGATTGGCCCTGTCTGTACCATCCCAGCTGCAGGTCCAGTCGCCATGCCAATATTCAGTAGGGAGCCAGAAACCAAGATGTCTACATGAAGGAACAGGCACCCTGGGAAACATCAGCTGCAAAGACAATAGCACTGGATATCTGTGTCTCTCAAAGAGATTCTCTATGAGAGTTCCGGGCCTCATGATGGCCTCCTTTGAGACTGTTCCCTTCATCAAGTTTCACTGAAGGCCTCTCCGTCACAACATTTCCCTAATGTCAAGCTTTGCAACAGTTGCTAGGGGGGATAAGACAACTCATCACAATATCTTACAATCTAAAGGATAATGCATCTCCAGCACTAATACTTGCTCACTCCACCAGGTCCGTAGGCGTTTCCTGAGCATTCCAACATCAAACCTCTGTTGCACGTGTCTCCTTAAAGAGCAATGATATAGCAATGTTTATTTGCAAGGCTAAAAGAACAAATGATTCCTCAGTGTAGCACAGTGTGAAACAGGCAATGCAGGATAGCTGGTTCTGATTATCAACGATCCACTAACTGATCAAGATGTACAGTGTCTGTGTTCAGTGTTTAAGAGAAACTGTAGCAACTGGTAAATGGACTCTGAGCAGGTGCTCTCTCACCCATCCTGATGTCCTTCTTATGAGTCATGGAAGAACAGGCAGTGGCAACTCTCCACGCTGTGGGACACTGATATGGCTGCGCTCTGCTGTCTCAGTGAGTCCCGCCATCTCCACTCGATCAGTAATACTGCAGAGATGTTCGCGATGCAGCGATGGTCATCCATCTCACCTGGGCTGAGTCTGCAGACAGCTGGGTGGTGTGCAGTAGGCTGCATTCCACTCCCTGTGCTGCAGACTGATGCACATATGATGGACCCCAGGAAGCAAGAGAGCATAGGCCTGTTAAGCAGATCCCTTTATAGTCTCTCCCACAATTCTCTCCTGGAGCCTATGGCTTGCAGGGAAGTACAGTTATTAAAACAGTTCAGCAGTGCAGTAATATCCTTGTAAAAGACTACCGTTCCCAAGATGCCTTTCTTCCAGTCTCAAGAGTATGATGCATGAAACCTGAGACCAACATTATAGAGACAGTCTGAGAGAGCAGAAAGTAAGTATGCAGTGTCAGATAATGGTAGTCGGCTCCCGCCTACATCCTCCCCCCACTTGAAAGTCTTTGGTCCCTTAAGACGGAATATAAGTTCATTCAAAAGAACTACTGAATGATATCTCAAAAATAATTACAAATGATAATTCTGCTAATCAGAACCTACAGTGGCTAATAGCTGATTAATAAAGGGATTTTCTAGTAATAAACTATACAAGTTATCAGAAAAAGTTGAATCATTTTCACAACAGGCCAATAATAGGTTAGCGACCCACCCAGTAGTGTCGGAGGGTGGAACAGGGTCATCCTCCACCAAACGTTTGGCAGAGGAGGCTGGCACTTGATTAGAACGTTGAGCTGTAGAAATAAGTTCATCAGAACTCTCTCCAAGGGTATCGTATGTTAATCTCTTGGGTGGGTGGGTTTCTCGTCTAAGCTTTTCTATAGATTCAGGCTCACGTCCCATGCCCCAGAAGCTACAACCAGGTTCTGGTTCTTCCATACTATTGAGAGAAATTTCTTCTTCTGCATTATAGGTGGAGGGAATTGGATTTTCTCCAACATTTAGCGGTTGTCAGCTGGTTCTAACTTGACTTCTCCAGTCCCTCTCTCAGGAGATGGTGCAGATCTCGCCGTCTCAACAGGCTGATGTTTTATCCTTCCAGATGGAGACACTGCATGTATATCTTCCATTGAAAGCCAAAAAACTCTGGTGGTGTCTTCTAGTGGGGGAACCCACAACCAGTCAAGAGTCAGTTCTTCTTCGTCACTCTCCACTCCCTCATCCTCCTGGAATGTATGCTTGGGTGTCCGTCAGGTTCTAGGCCCCAAATTAGGAGAGCGAGGTGTATCAGAACAAGGGGGTGGAGACCCCTGAAGAGATGGCCTTCGATATGGGCAGAAGATGGTTTTGATGCCAGGTTTTAAGCGGGCTGGTCTTTTCCTCTGGGTGAATCTGATACACAGGAAGTCCAGGTAATTGTTTGCAGATGATGTAAGGTTGAGAGCACCATCGATCTGCTAGCTTGTGTTTGCCTGACACTCCCAGATTTTGTAATAATACTCAATCCCCTGGTAGCAAGTCCTGCACTCTCATTTTAAGATCAAAATGTATTTTATTCCATTGCTCCCTTGCAGTGGATGCCTCCAAAGCTTTCTCATACGCAATTTCAAATTCCTACTGAGTCTGTCGACATAGCCTTGATAGGAAGCCTGAGAGGTGTGATCTGGGGATGTCCCAAAAGCTAAATCCAAAGGCAGATGGCCATCTCTCCAGAACATCAACTGGTAGGGGTAGTACCCAGTAGAGTCATTCACTGTGCTATTGTAAGCATGGACTACAGCATCAATATGGTCACCCCAATATTGTTTCTTCTCTAATGGTAAAGTCTCCAGCATGTCCAACAAGATGCGATTGAACCGTTCAGGTTGTGGGGTGATTCTAGACTTTTGAATACTTAACAGTTCGAAAAAGCCATTTTACTAATTTAGTCTAGAAATCCCGGCCTTGATCTGAGTAAAGAAGCTGGGGCAGCCCGTAATGAACAAAGAATTTCTCCACCAGAGTCTTGGCAACTCTACTGGCTTGTTGGTCCCTGGTCGGGAAAGCTTGAGCATACCGGGTGAAATGATCTGTCAGAACCAGGACATTACTGCACCCACTCAGGTCAGGTTCTAAACTCAAGAAATCAATGCTCACCGGTTCCATTGGCCCTTGATTTCCTAGATGGTCGATTGGGGCAGCTCTGCTGAACAAAGTCTTTCTCTGAATGCACCGAATGCAAGAACAGCAATATCTTTCAACTTCTGTCCTCATGGATGGCCAATAGAAACTATCCCTAACTAGCTTACAGGTTCTATCTGGTCCCAGATGTTCGTGATCATCATGGAGAGCCGTCAACCCTGTTTATCAATGCTTTTCCAGATGAAACAATTGTTGAACACCTTCTGGTTCTTCAAATGGACACTTCCGATACACAATCCCATCTTCTAATTGCAGTCAGTCCCATTCCTTGTAAACTACTTTTGCGCCATCAACTGGATTTTTCAACAGTGTCTGAGAGTCTCTAGCCATCAATGATTCCTTGACAAGGTCACATAGGGGATCCTCCTGTTGGTCCCTTCTCAGGTCTTCCTTTGTCAGATAAGGCAACTCTAGATTACGCAATTGAGGTAGTAGCGAGGTACTCCAGCTTGGATGACTCCCACGGCTTCAGCTCTCATAGCTCCCTTATGATGATGCTCTACCCCTTGACATACTGCCAGAACTCCTTCAGGGGTCAGCTGTAACCAAATCCGGGCACTATCATCTGAAACATATGGTCTTCGGGATAAAGCATTTGCATCCCGATTTCTACTTCCTGGCCGATACTTCAGGCTGAATTGAAACTCAGACAGTGCTGCCAACCACCGATATCCAGTGGCATCCAATCTAGCAGTAGACAACAGATATGTCAAGGGATTGTTATCTGTTTTTACCACAGACAAAGCTCCATACAAGTAGTCTCGTAGCTTGTCTACTACTGCCCACTTGAGGGCCAGAAACTCCAACTTGTGTACCAGGTAGTTCTTCTCAGAGGGGGTAAGACTTTGACTCACATAGGCTACTGGACGAAGCTTCCCTGCCGTCTCCTGATACAACACTCCTCCAAGTCCATCTCGGCTAGCATCCACATGCAATTCATAAGGCTTAGAAGGGTCAGCATAAGCCAAAACCGGAGCTTCTGTAAGGCTCTCCTTCAGACGTCTAAAAGCCTGTTCACACTTTGGTGTCCATTGATCCTGAACAGACTCACGCGGTCTTCCAGGCCCCAATGGCCGTTGTTCCCTCAAACTCAACTTCTGCGGCTCTTCGTTTTCTTCCGTTTGTAACAACTCGTTCAGGGGTCTTTCAATCTGTGCAAAGTTCTTCACAAACTTTCTATAGTTGGAGCAGAATCCTAGAAAGGACCTCATATCTGTCCTTGGCTGAGGCCAGATGGTAACAGCCTCCAGCTCCTGCGGGTCAGTGGCTACTCCATTTGCCCGAGACCACATGCCCCAAGTAGGTAACTGATGTCTGGTAGAACTTACAATGACAGCTTCAGTCCCTCTGCATAAAGCCTCTGGAAAACTTTTTCGAGTCGTGATTCATATTCTTCTAGTGTCTTGCCGAACACAATAATATCATCCAGATACACAAGTACCTCTATCAGATTCATATCTCCCACTGTGTTCTCCATCAATTTTTTTTTTTTTTACAATTTATTTATTTTTGTACTTGTTTTTTTTTTACTTTTATTATTATTTTTTTTTTTACATGTTTTTAACTACCCTGTTGAGGGTTGGGGCTCTGGGGAAGTATCAAGGGTTCTAAACATATCCCAGATGTCTCATGATGTCTCACTTTTGAGGCAGAGAAAAGGGACTGAGGTCACAGATTTCTCAGTCCCTTTCTCTGTTGTCCTTGCTGCATTCAGGGCCGGTGCTTCCACTAGGCAAACTAGGCAGCCGCATAGGGCGCATTGCCACCTAGGGGCGCAGCCACGAGTCAGCATTCTCTCTTCATCATGAATGATCCTTGTGAGCTGAGGGGAGGTGCGGCAGTGGGGGAGGAAGAAGGGACAGAGGAAGATGCCAGGTGTCTGGGGCAATGGCGGAACTACCAGGCCCTGGATTTCCACCATTGTTGGGGGGGCCCAAAGAGGCAGGAAGGGAACCCACCGGAGTGCTACCTGCATAATGATCCTCTTCATCTGGAGCTGAGCGGCCTAAACCCTGGGCAGGACGTGACTCTCTACACTGAGCTGGTGGGCAGCTGTTCATTTCCCTGGGTCAGTATTAAGCAGGGAGCGGAGGAGAGCTGAACCAGAGCCGGAGCTCGGCACTGGAGGGCGGCACCTTTACTGGAGCAGAAGTGACAAGGTACTTGAATGGTCTGAGGAGGTAGGTGATGAAGGATGTGCGGAGCTCTCTGACTGCTGCTTCTCCGTCCACCAGGAGCCAGTTGGAGCTGTGGTGAGCACTGTGGTCCAGAAGAGGAGCGTCCGGGTAGAAGGAATTAAGCAGGATCACAGTGAAGGAGGGCAGAGTGTGGGCCACTTTCTTCATACTGCCCAGTGAGTGTCCCCAGAACAGGGGGATAAGGGTCCCTGGGTGTGACATGGAGGATCCCTGGTGTAAAAGAGAATTGGGGTCACCAGGTGTGCCATGGGGAATAGGAGACATAAAGGTATGACATGGGAGATAGGGGTCATGAGGTTAACAGGGGTTTGGGGGTCACCAGGTGTGCAATGAGGAATTGTGACCACTTGGTATGCCATGGGGCATTTAGGTCCCCAGGTGTGACATGGAGGAACATCATGGTCCCCAGGTGTGACATGGAGGAACATCAGGGTCCCCAGGTGTGACATGGAAAAACATCAGGGGCCCCTGGTGTGACATAGAGGAACATTGGGGTCACTGGGTATGACAGCACGACATGGAGGAACACAGGGGTCCCTGGGTGTGACATGGAGGAACATCGGGTCAGTGGGTATGACAGCACAACATGGAGGAATATTGGGGTCCCAGGATGTGACATGGGAAAACATTAGGGTCCCTGGGTGTGACATAGAGGAATATGGGGGTCACTGGGTATGAAAGCATTACATGGAGGAACCATCAGATCAGGGTCACTGAATATGACATAGAGGAGTTTTTAAATCCTTCCCTTTTTATTTTGTTTTGTTTTTTTTTTGGGGGGGGGCGCGTGTAGCTGGTCTTGCCTAGGGCGTAAAATAGTCTAGCACCGGCCCTGGCTGCATTGCAGATGAATGAATAGGAAGTGCTCTGAGGCTTCCTGTTCATTCGCAAAGTGAAGCATAATAAACATAGTTTCAACAGTTATGAATGAACACCAGGAGAGATCGGTACTGATCGCTCACTGTGTTCATTCAGAAAAGGAAGTATGACATACTGTATGACATATTTACTGGCCCCCTGCTCTCCATACTAAAATACATACTCCTGCAGTGGCTGCACTGCTAGGGGAGCAACAGGAGGATCAGTCCCAGTGAAACGCAGTACAGATTTTCCTCGGCAAGTGCCCAGGCCCCTCTTTTGAACTGATAGGGACTGGTACAGGAGGACCTGCTGTATACACCCTTATCAGCGGCTCTGCTTTTAGTAGTAAACTTCACCATCCTAATGGGACTAAATAAGAGAAGTTCATTGTTAGGGTTTACTTAGGTCCAATTGTTTCTATGGAAAAAAGTACCCCTAAAGCTGGCCATTTTTAATAAATGTCAAATTTGAATAATGTTTGGTAGCAATAAACTGTTGAAAGTGTTTAAAAAGTGACTGCTCCTCTATGGTTGTTTTTACCATGCAGGCTCAGCAGCCCCGGTGGTAGGATAATAATTGCGCTCTCCATCCACAGCTCTGATTACATTGTGCTCTAATAGTCAGCCGTTCCTTGTCGGTTATTTAGCGGCTTTAATCAGTGCTGCCCTTGTGCGCCCTGTACCTGCCTTATTACAGCTTGTTTGTAATTCAGGCTGTGAGCTCCCTATTGATTTATCCAATTATTTTCTTATATGGTCTTATTTTCAGACCATCCCTATAATTGCTTGTACCTTTTATTTTCTCATAATCAAGGTCTCAAAGCAAGAGGCAAAAGATCAAACTGCAGTGCCAACCCCCCACCGCATATAATTTGGGCATGTCAAAACTCTGTGCTCCTGCCCGTGCACAGGCAGATCCTGCAGATCAGGAAGGATCTTCACCTGCACCTGAAACACGTAAGTTGTCTCAGCTGGAATGCTTTGGACTGGATTTACACATTTTTCCCCACTGATTTCTCCATTGAAAGTAATTAAAGTGCATGAAAATGCATGCCAGCGTGCATTGGTGCACATGTATTTTCAATGTACACTATATTACCAAAAGTATTGGGACACCTGCCTTTAAACGCACATGAACTTTATTGGCATCCCAGTCTTTGTCCGTAGGGTTCAATATTTAGTTGGCCCACCCTTTGCAGCTATAACAGCTTCAGCTCTTCTGGGAAGGCTGTCCACAAGGTTTAGGAGTGTGTCTATGGGGATGCAGTGGCTGTATGAACACAGCCACAGGTCCTAATTTGACTTGTGTGGGTGAATGGCCCTAAATGCATAATGTTTATGTTTGGGTCGTACACCTGCACCCACACATCTGTCAAATTTCAACCTGCTACAGCTTCTGCATCCCAAAAAGCATGGCATAGATTGCCTGCTATAAGCTCCAGGCAGCTCCAGCCACATAAACTGACCACCGATTTAGGCCCCTTTCACACATACGGTCCGATCAGATCCACCTGTCAGTTTTTCAGGCGGACCTGATCGGATGCCCCATGCATCCCTATGGGGCAGCGGATGTCAGCAGGGGACATCTCCGCTGACACCCGCTGCCATCCGATCCGATCCTGTCCGTCAAATCCGGAGGGATGGAAACCCTATTTTCCATCCATCTGGCGGATCGAATCGGATGGGATCGGATGAGAACGGACAGGCGGTCCGTTCTCATCCGATTCCCCATAGAGGACTGCGGAGATCTGACAGCTCTGTCTCTGCACAGAGAGCAGAGATGGAGCTGTCATCCAGCTGCTCAGCGGGGATCGGCGGATCAATCCCATCGCTGAGCGGAACGGTGTCTGTCGGCAGAACGGACAGGTGTGAAAGGACCCTTACACTTACAGGCCACAGCACCTTTGTGAATAACCCCAAGACCTCATTTACACACAGATCTTCATTTATTAAAGTGATTGTAAATGATCACCTTGTAAAACAACCCAGTCAGTGTAAAATAGAAATGAATGGCAAAACATTTTTGCATAGATCTAAAAAAACATTATAAATAACTTTTTCCCCTTTTTATAAGTGATCACATTCCCTCTGTTCTCAGCTGCATAGGAGCTGGGGGAGGAGAAGCAGCAGAACACTGAGCTTCCCAGTGAATGGCTGTGCAGGGGGGCGTGTCAGGACAAGTCTGATCATCAGAGGAGAGCAGGCTGAGTTTCCAGCACAGCTACCGAACTGCTCTCCTGCTTAGCATGGCCAGTTCTTATTAGGAGAGCAGAGGGACTGGCAGGAACACCAGGGATTTCACACAAAGAAAGCAATACAAAGAGAACAGGATACTTTCTCATACAAGTACATGGTACAGCAGGGACATATCAGGAATATGAAGTGTTGGGGTAACAAACCCTTTAATTCTATGCAGTTTTATCTTTTAGATTTAGCTGGAATTTATGTTGTATTTGTGACTGCTAATAAAAATGTTTGTGTATTTTTAGTGAAAATTTCATATTTTTGCGGTGGGGAGCCAGTCAGGTAGGCTGTACGGTGCTACATGATTTCTAACAGCAGCCCTGATTGAAAACAGATATTGAAAAATATCTGTTTGATAAGTTAAAAAAATACCTGTTGATCCTTCCAGAAGTTTTGTGAGCCGATAACTTCATGTGCTCTCTGCCTCTGCTGAATGTCGTCTCTGAGAACTACAGAACCTCATCCTTTTATGTCATAGACCGGGGTTTCTCAACCAGTGTTCCATGAAACCCTAGGGTTACTCCAGAGGTTGCTAAGGGTTCCTTGAGTAATGAGCAGTTTCTGCCTCTCAGATAAGTTTTCGCACTGACACCATTGATCTTTTTAGCTATATGTAAAGGGGTAATCCTTCCCAATGACCATAAGTATAAGGAGCATTCTTCCCACTGACCATCCCACTATTGTACCAAGAGTTGTAGATGTAGCCATAGGCGTGCACACAGGGTTTGCCAGGTGGTGCCTGAGCACACCCTAATTACCCCTTGTGGTGAAGATTCCTCCTGTTTAGACCCCTGATATTTAACCAACGCTCCCTAAACTAGGCTAACAAAAAAAAAATTGTAAAAAAGAATAAAAAATAACAATAAAACTACAGACACCGATCTCTAACCTACTGACACCATCAGTATATACACATGTCTATGTGTTTGAGCTTTGGGATGCACACCCTAATGCAATAGGCTGCACATACCTATGGATGTAGCATTGTCCCTGTAGGGCTTGCTGTGTGATGACTTGTTGGGCCTCCTCTGATTACCTGCAGACAGTCACTTAGGGACAGTTCACACATTCATCCTTACTCCCAATGGCTCGCTACTCAATAAACAGTCCAGAGGTTTTGGTTTTTGGTATTTATTGTGGAGCTTGGATGGGAGAAGGGAATAGTGGGATACTCCATCTTGAACTATTTACAGTTGATAAGGACAACTCTCACTTGGCCTCACCAGGTTACTTGTGGAAGCAGTCACACTGCTTTAACCATACTGCCACTTGTATGGAAGGGGTTAAACCTTCTTGCTCCAGCAACAGACTTGGTAAACTACATTATCTTCAGGACACTCTCTAGCATCCCCTTTACTGACACCCGTACACTGACTCTTCTAGCTGGAGGGATGGCCCTCTTAGGACAGGCTCCATGACACAGATCTGTATTCACTGTATGCAGAATCAGATCCTTTCCAGTGTCTCCCTTCTAGTCAGCTCTGCAGGACCTCCGGGTTCAGGTCTTCTCTAACTCTCAGGCCCTCAGGTCGACCACCTGAGGCCGCATGGCAACTTCTACGGAGGAGAGGCAGCTGCCCCCTCCCTTCGGGACCCCGCTTTTCAGCTGAATGACCCCGAGCACATGTGCCCTTGGCATTAATACAGTATCCCAGCATGCACCGAGGCACTTTCCTCTACCAATCACCAGGGCTGTACTAAATGCCTATGCACTCATTTGTCAGGTTTCCTCCCACTGTCCAATATGTCTCCTTATTATACCAGTGTGAAACACTCCAGACAAACTGGGCTGCACCTGGGCACCATGAGCTGACCTCACTAGCAGATCCTGCTCTCTGGTAGGCAGAGTGCAATAATAATTTACCTGGCAATCTCTCTAGTAAGCAGAAAAGATCCAAAACTATACTCTCTCTCTAGCACCTACCTAGGAGGATGATACATAAATATAGTCATTTTTAGCAGGGTTCCCTGGTACTGGAAAGGTATTTCTAGGGGTTAAAAAGGTTGAGAAAGGTTGTTATAGACAATAGGAGAAAGGCAGGGTCCCATAGTCCTATCTAATTTCTATTGTTCTGATACAGAAGATTGAGTAAGGCTAGTCAAATACATTTTAAGAGAAATTACTTGATTAACCCATCCATGCTAAACTGCATTGATGGAGTACTCTCCCCTGCTGCCCATTGTATTCTGAGAGCCAGAACCCGCAGCAGTCCTAATACCCAAACAGTGACTGCATCTGATAGTATGCAATCACAGTTCGGACAGAAATCTCTGACCTGCTGGTGGGGGGCGCCCACACTTTAGTATGATGTAAGCATCCCCAGCAGACTTGGAGGAGAAGCAGTTTAACCCTAAAGAGGAACTACAGTCTCATAATTTGTAATAAAAACATCTTTGCCATGCTGAAGCTTCCCTCCAACCACTTTGCATATTATTTGATATATACTGTGATTCTGTACTTGGCAAATATTCTGCACAAATCTCCCTCCACTAGGGAGGGTGAAGCCCAGAACCCTGGTCCTGTCTCTACTAAAAGACCCAGACACACCTGCACAATCAGTGTCCTGGCTGTTCCCTAGACCTGGTCTCAGGATTGGAGACTTCATCCAACCCAGATCGCTATGAAACCTCCAGGTTTCAGGTTCCCAACTGGATTTTATCAACCAGAGAGTAATTTGAACACACAGTCTCCTCCAATTCAAACAATCCTCCCGGAGCCTCTCAACCTGCCAATTTGAGAATCCTGGGCTGCCAACACTAGGACAGGGATCCATATTGTCAAAATACACACATATATATATAATATATATATATATATATATATATATATATATATATATATATATATATATATCAGACAGACACACTCACACCACTGCTTGCCTGCACATTTCTCCTCTCTTGAAGAATACACATGAATCTCTGCAGTCTCCTGTTATCGCCGCCCTCATCCAGCCACCTCTAGCTCTGCACCTCTCCTTGGCTTTCCTATGACTCATCCCTCCCTCCCTTGCTGACAATTCTCTTGAGAGTGAGAGAAAAAACAGCTGTGCATGATGTCATTAGCCTAGGCTAATTACCAGACAAGAAAGAGGAAGTGGGCTGTATAAGGTATTTACTGGCAGAAAAAAAATGACTGGCTGAAGAGCCACTTTATGCTGCGTAGGGGGTATTTCACTGTCAGTGCAATAAGGATATGGAACTCTCTTCCACAATTGACTGTGTCAGCGGTGAGCATTGTTTTTTTTTAAAAGACTCTTGGACGTGCAAGGGATATGCAAAATGTATATCAACACTGACACACATACACCTACACAGGTTGAACCGGATGGACTATTGTCTTTATTTACCTTTCCCACTATGATTCAATGAGATTTGCGATCAAGTTTAGAGGCACATTGCAGATCAATTTAAAAAAAAAATAAGGAAAAGAAAAACATTGAAAGTAAGCACTTTTAATACTTGATTTTTCTGTACTTTTATCTGCAATTTTGTAAGTTGGTCACAGGGTCTCTTGATTGCACAAGCACTGCAAAAGCAAACATTGCAGCACTACCCCGTGCCATATGATTGCGACATGGAGTCAATTTCAGTTGCCTACAAGATCTGTGTCCTGTAAGAAGACTTTAAAACAAAGATAATTTTCATAATGGGTTTCTGCTCCTTTAAGTTCCTTTAAGCTGACCCTACAGCCCCTGTCTTGCAATGCTACCACTTATGTCCTGCCGCATACCTCTTTCCCTCTGCATTCTATTACCAGAGCTTATATGAATTAATGAGAAGCTCAGAGATAGCCAGCTATAAATGTCTCCATTGTATTGCACACTGCCTCCAATGCTCTGATAGTCTCAGAGACAGTGGAAATTTCCACACTGCTGATAAGGAATGGAGGGGGCGTACGCATAAAGCCTATGTGCTGCTACCTCCCTTTCCTATTCAGCCGACATGCACACTGTTATAACGTGCATCACCAGCAGGCAGCCTGTGGTCCGCTAGCTGTAGAGGAACTACAAGACCTATCATGTCCAACAGAAACAGAATAAATGCTAGTTAGCTGTTCAGGAATATATAATGAATATCAATGAAGGAGCTTCGTCATACAGCTGGGCAAAGTGGGCAACTCTCTTTCAGCTTACAGTTATGGATTACATTTGGCTGGGTATTTGGACAGAATAGTGTACCAACCTTCACCATGCTAAAATGGTTCATCCCTGGTTCTTCCAGGATTCACGCTCTAGCAGTGCACCTTGGCTAAAATTTCGACTTCTTCTGGGAAAATTTCTGGCCTTTTGATCTTTTTTCCTTTGAATAACATTGGCAGCACCTTTCTTTTTTTTACCAACCATGTCAGTATTATATCAGCCAGAACCTTGGCAGTCCTATCAGGAAGCTAACACAGGCCTCCTTGTCCTTCTTATAGGTCATACTCTTGCTCCAGAAAGGCCACCTTGTGCTTCCTCCGACCAGGGTTTATCAGGTTTATTTAACAGGTTTCTTTACCATCTAAGTCCTGTTGGGGAGATTTCCCTTCACTTTCTATCCTGTAGACACATGAGGAAGTTGGAAGAAATATCCCCAAGGTGATGGAATGTCCCTAGGACATTGAAAGATGTCACTTCTATTCTTGTGTTGGCGATAACTCATAATGTTGGACATATCCTTTCAAAGGGTGGACCCGAGGCGCAGAGCACTGCGCCCTATCCCATCCATTTGTGTGACAATAGCCAATAAAAATTTGCTATTTTCACACGGATCCTCCTCCTGGTTAATCAGGAAGAGGGTCCGAGACCCGCTTCCTGATTGGCCAAAAGGCGAACCCATGCCATTGGCCAAGGAGGAGGCGGGAGGACTCGAGGAGACGCGGGGGACTGAGGAGAAGCCATCACTGCAGGTAAGTGCACTGGTCTCTCTTCATTGAAAGGGGGCATGGCACGCTGGTCTCTCTGCATTGAAGGGGGCACGCTGGTCACTCTGCATTGAAAGGGGGCACGGCACGCTGGCCACTCTGAATTGAAAGGGGACATGCTGGTCACTCTGCATTGAAAGGGGACACGGCACGCTGGTCACTCTGCATTGAAAGGGGGCACGCTGGTCACTCTGCATTGAAGGGGGCACACTATACCTTGATTACTGAAGGCCCCTTTCACACTTTTGTGACCTCAAAGTCACGCAATTTTTTTACAGCGTTTTTTGCCACAAAGCAATGCCTATTACATTTTTCTGTTTGCCCACCCCCAGCCGCCACTGGTAAGTATACAGATTGTTCTTACACAACTTAGTCAGAATAGGTGTTAAGAGGTAAGAGAGAGCATTTCTGAGAGTTATTAGGTTTTGCCTAGAGTTCTTCTTTAAGTATAAGGTGG
Source organism: Pelophylax lessonae (assembly GCF_965119305.1). Classification (NCBI taxonomy): domain Eukaryota; kingdom Metazoa; phylum Chordata; class Amphibia; order Anura; family Ranidae; genus Pelophylax; species Pelophylax lessonae. The sequence goes on from NC_138769.1 coordinate 102,397,412, forward strand.
CTTAAGCAATTCCTGGGCTCCTTGCAGTTTGGAAATCTTTATTGATCTCACATTATATATGTGTATCAGAATGTATTGTAACATTTGCTGCATCATGCAGCTCTACCTGCTGACACTAATATCTCATATGGGGTCTATAAATACTGTATTCCCACACTGCTTAGAGCCCAACCATTGCTGAAGTCACATTATGCTTAGGCCCTGATGAAGGGGGAGTATGTGAACCCCAAAAATGTGTCAACTCTTTTATATTATTGATCATTATATTTCTGGACTCTATTACCATGGGTGTGGTGCCCCTGTTGAATTTTACATATCTGGAACAATAAAAATAAATCATAGAGGTTCTAACCCCCTACTATTCTATCCAAAAGAAAGAAATGAATTGATGAATGTATATGAAGATGCCCTGCCTGTCATGCTTAAAACATCTCCTATTATTTCTTTCATGGTAAAGCAAGGCCCGGAGTAAGGGAAGAAAAACCTAGCGGAGGGCCGACATGACAGGGTTAAAAGGGGGTTTGGAGTAATAATTTAAGGAGGGTTTAATGGAAATAGTAAAGGGGATACTTACAGGATTGGTGGAGCGTAGGGAACAGGTGAGGCTTTAGGGGTCAAACAGTAGCAGGGTCCTGGAGAGGTCTTCAATCTTGAGAGAGACAACGTCGGAACAACTTCTGCTCCTGAGGCGCCGGGATCCCTCTCCTCTGGGGCCTTGGATGGTTCACTATGTTTTCGGACATGGGGGCTGGGAGGCCTGCTTTTCAACTGCGGGTTGCTGCCACTGGTCGGGGACGGGCTTGGCTGCGGACCCAGGTCTGCCTGCTGCTGGGGGAAGGCGGGCTGCGGGCTTCTTCTATGGCCCCTGGTACGGCTACACGTGCTGCCTGTTTGACTCTCTGAGGTCGACGCAGCGCTGGGAGCCACATTTGGGCCTTCCGGGTCCCTCACCTTGACTCGGTGCTGCTGCGGTGCAGGATCGGCTGGGAAGGGTTCGCATGGCGGGAACGGCGGCAGCCATCCGGGTGGCCCAGCGTGGGAGTGTGGTGGCGGCGGGAATGGGCCTGTTGACAGTGTGTCCCTGCCTGGCATCCGGAGTGCTGCAGTGCGGCTCCTTGGGCTGCATCACACTAGCTGGAGTCGGCTCCCAGGCTAGTCGCCGGGCACGCTGCGGAGGACTGAGCGGGAGGGCAGCCGGTGATGAGGTCGGGAAGGGGCGGGTCGTGAGCCCTGCGCTGGCTTCGAATCGCTCGGTGCCTCCTCCGGTCCTCCTCACTGCGGATGGCGGACTGGATCATCCCAGCAACGGGGGATCGGCGCTATCAGCTTGGACGCAGGACCTGCGGCTGGTGGGGCTTAGTGTCCTGGGCAGCCTTGTAAGTATGTTTTTCTCTTATATTTTACTGGGGATTTAGTTCCGGTTGCTGGGGGAGTAGGTGGGGGATGTTAGGTACTGTGGGGTGTGGGGGGCTTGTTGTCTTCTTCGGTGGGCCGTGGTAACTAGCCTATTGGGGATGCCCTCTTAGCAGGTCTGCGGGTCTGGCGTTTAGCGCTTGTATGGGTTTGGGCGACGCCTTGTCTTCCGTGGGGTTCATATTATGGGATGGGGCTGCGGGGGATTTACTGTCGGCTCCGGTTTCCCACTCTCATTTGCAGCGCTATGCGTTGTGGCGGTGCCTGGCGCCGTGTTATTTGGGGGGATGCCTGGGGCAAAAATTGGACCCATACGGCAGAGTGGGTTATAGGGCTGCGGATGTGCCCCATTTGGCAGATTCGCGGGATATGCAGTGTTCGGGTGCTTTGTGGGGCCCTGTCTCAAGCGGGCAGTGGACATTGGGATGTGCAGGTGAGTACTTGGTATTTTTCCCGTTGCGTCTGCCGGATGAGTGCAACCAGATTAAGGGTGAGTATATCCAGCTCAAGGAAGATAACATGGGAGGGTAGATATTTGGTGTTCCGCGTTGTTGCCATCTTTGTTTGGGGATATTGGGGTGATAACGCGGGACGCTGTTCCACATGGTTTATCGCTATTTTGGCGTTCGTGGAGCGGCTCACCGGGTTTATGGGATGTTGCCGGGGGTTGCAATATGGCTTGGGGGCCTTGGGCCGCTGGGGTAAGGTCTGCGGCAGGTGGCAGGGATGCTTCTTTTGCGAGGTGGCTATACAGCTCCCTGTGCGGCCCATTCGGTGGGCGGGGATTGAGCTTGGGGTTCGGTTAGATCGGTGGCCTTCTTTTGTTCCTTTCCTGCAGGCTCTGTTTGTCCTGCGGTTATGCCCAATGGTCCCTTTGTTTTGGCCAAGCTGTCCACAGGACAGTCGCTTGGGCCACAGGGCTGGTCCTTCTCGGACCCCTCGCTGGGACGGTTTCTAGGTTCCCCTTTTGGGTGCCGTCCTCAGTTTGTGTACCTTGATGAGTAAGACATACAAAAAAAAAAAAAGGATCACATAACTAAATGAACCCAACGTGGTTGACTCATCCTGTATCTTGCCAGTGGGCTGTGTCAGTTTCAGCTCAGGCCCCCGGGCAGTGTTCCGTGCGATACGGGATGTGTAGGACCCATTCTATCATTGCCTGTTTATCCGGGGAGTTTCAGCTTTCGTGGGCCTGATGGCTGGCGGCTTAGTAGCCTGGCCTTGCTGCAGTGGTGGTTTGCTCTCTTGCACTGGCCTACGATTTTCAATTCCTGTTAGGGATGGTTGTGCCACCGTACCAGGGATTCTTTTGGTTTACCTTGGTGGGCTGCGTGCAGGTCCGGCGGATTTTCTAAGTACGCTGTCTTACTGATTTGTGGGCGACGGGGAGTATTGGGCGTACCTTTGCTTTGACGGGACGGAGGATCTCTCCTTCGGTCCTAGTTTTGTGGTGGAGTTCTCCCACCGGTTCGGCGGGTGACCGAGGTTTCATTCTTTGAGTTTTCGTTTGCCTGTTTCCGCTTTCTAGGCATTTTGCTCACCACTGGGGTTGCGGGCGGCTGCTCTGTGGAGTATGCCCGGTTTGCCTTTCTAGGCTCTGCGGGGGGCAATTAACGGTGCAGTGCCCTTGCTTACAGCAGTTTCCATTTCTGTTGGCCACACCTGGGTTGGCTGGTCTCCTCCTTCATGCAGCATTCCTACAATGGTTGGGTCGGCATGTTTGGGGGAGGCTACCAGTATTTTCGTCTTGTGTGGTTCGTGGTGAGCAGCGTGTTGGGGTGGGCTACTACAGGGGCTTTGGTTAACCCCTTTCCCCGGGCCTCCAGGTGGGGTGTAGGGGGCGGGGTTCCTACCAGTTCCCTTGCTGGTTTTCACCATTGTGCTGGCTGTGGCCGGTTTGGTGCATATTTTGGTTATCTGTAGGCCTGTTTCAATTGGGTTACTGGGGTCGCTGTGGTTGCGATTGCTAGAGTTTCGACAGCTCTCTATGGTTTCGCTCGTTGTGACATATTGTGCTGTCTTGCTTGCATATTGAAACGTTTTTACGCCACACCCGCGCCTGGTTGTACTAGCTCTCGGGTGCAGGTCAACGTGGGCGCAGTTTTTGGGGTGACATTGGGCTGTTCTGGGTCCTTGGTTGGGACTTGCGGGGGCATCTTGCTTTGTAATATCGGAGGCGCTGGAGCTGATTCGCCAATCGGTTGGCAACATCCCTGGTCGGTTTTCCCAGGTGGAGTGAGGGTGTTCATTTGGTTTCATGGTGTGGGGTGGTGTGGTTCATGCGGATCAGGTCCTTCTCTTATTTGCTAGTTTCTGGTAGTCATGGGGCTGCTCGGGTCTGTGGCAGCTTGTTGTTTTTGTTGGTCTTTGCTGGCGGGGGAGGTGAACAGTTTGGGATAAGGGTATGGTTGGGACTCATCGTTGGTATGTGTCCCTATTGTGCATTCCATTTACTGTCAGTTTAAAGGGAATTTAAAATGGTGGCACTGCGGGGAGTGGGTTGTCTCCGAACTGGTGCCGCGGCTGGAGGCCTATCAGGGCACAGGTCCCGCAGTGTAGGGTTTGGAATTTATTTGGGGGGTGCCTCAAAGACCAACAGGCTTAACGACTGGTTTGTTTCTGTTTCAAGGAATGTTTTTTTTTTTCTCCTTATGTTAGTTTTAAGTTTAAAGGGTTAATAAACGGGCATGTTGCATTGTGTACCAGTGGTTAGTGCCACTTGTCGTGGCAGGCCAGTTCGCTGCACCGGGTGGCTCGCCCTGGTGCTTTTGGCCTTGGGTCTACTGGGTTTTACAAGGGGGACGCGGGTTGCGGGCGTGTTTGGTACGGTTTTGGGTTTTGATGCCCGCCTACGTTGGGGGTTACCTCTTTGTTATGTGCATTTTAGTGGGACCCCCCCCCCCCTTTTTTGCTTTTGTTGAATTGTGGCCTGTGGCCTGGTCGTAGTGTTTGGTTTTTTCTGACCATGGGGTGTCGTGCCGTGGCTGCTGTGCTCAATAGCTTTATGTGGGGCATCACGGCTGCAGCTTGATTTTTCTTCTGTTCATAGACGGCGGTCCTTGGATCACTGGTCGGGGAGCTGCCCCTAGCTAGGTTACTTTTGGATAGGCGGCAGTCCTTGGATCCCTGGTTGTGGAGCTGCCCCTGACTGTGTTACTTTTGGACGGGGAGAGTTTCTTTCGTTTCGGTATACCTTGTTCCTTGGTTGCTCGGTTGTGTGCAACCGACTAGTCGGGTATGGTTTCTTTTGGTTGGTTTGTTTATGGGCCAGCCTGACCCCCCTTTTCGGTTTCTCTGTTTCATGGGGCATTCCTTTGTTTTGGGGGGCCTGGTAGTGTCTGTGCGGCGGGGGTTATAAATAGCTGGGTTATCTGCATTGGCAGGTGCGGATTGATGGCGGTGTGCACCTTAAGACAGGTGGTAGGTTTCATACCGGTGCTGCTTTGGCAGTTGGAGTCCTTGACGGGGGTCCAGAATATAGTGGCGACCGAACTCGTGGTGGGGCCTCATCTCGGGCATGGAGTCCTATGGTTGGTCTGGTTCAGTCCCGACCTACCGGGTTGCACAAGGTGGTGGGGGCCTGCGGTCGGTTAGAATCGTCCTGGGGGCGGTGTTTCGTGTCTGGGGGCCAGGATCTACTTTATTGGTACCGCATTCCCCGAAGTTGTGGCAGGTGATATCAATTAGAATCTGCAACCATTCTTTTGCCGGGCTTGGTTTGGCTGTTTTCGGTATCAGCAGGTTCAGGTTTTGTTTCATAACAGGCCGTACCGGCCGTTTATCCTTTTAAGGGGTAATGTTTGCCATACGGGAGTGCCTGGAGGGTCATGTGGCCATGTAGTGGGGGAGCTTTCACCAGTTCCTGTGCCTCACCGGAGCTACTTACAGGTCACCGGTACCTGAGGGGGACTATGTTGGGGGTCTTTTCTCCATGTCGGAGCTGGTGGGGGTCTTCCACTGGATTTGCTACTTCTTTGTTTCTCCTTCCCTGTTTCTCCTTCCCTGCTCCCTTTCTTTCATGGTCAGAGACGGTAGCACATACCCAATGGGTATGGCTCTCTTAGTGATAGTTACACAGGGTTCGGGTGAATCTCTTCGGAGTCGGTTATCGTGGTGAGTGTGGGTGGCCTGGGGGTCGAACCCGGGAGTTGGAGTGGGACACCTGACAGTAATCATGTGCTGATGGTGTTCACATTGTGTATTGATGGGTGGGGGATAACGATCAGAGGGCTCTGTGGGTGTGGTGGAGCGCTCAAACACGAGGTGTCATGTTTGTGCGCCGGTGGCGGGGTACAAGGTCCTTGTATGTGCTTTATTTGATAAATGGAAATTGGTAGGGACCTGTCTTGGGTACGGCTCCCTGTGGTTTTGTCTGGGTTGTATCTGCTAATAGTGGTGTTGTCTCCGAGTCGGTGTTTGCGGCTGGAGGCCTAAGTTTGGTCAAGCAGGTACGTGAAGTAGTGGTGCCTACAAGGACCTTGGGGCTCAAAATTTCAGAATGTACTTACTGTTGCTGGTATGAGTTATGTATGGTATTTATGCAATTTGGTTTAATAAAAGGCTGCTTTGGCCATTAAACTCCAACTATGGTGTCTAGTGTTTTTACTTGGGTAAAGAAATAAGGGGGAGTTTTGGTCAAGCAGTATGGAGACAAAATCATCTTTTATACCCTAGTCAAGCAAGGCCCGGAGTAAGGGAAGAAAAACCTAGCGGAGGGCCGACATGACAGGGTTAAAAGGGGGTTTGGAGTAATAATTTAAGGAGGGTTTAATGGAAATAGTAAAGGGGATACTTACAGGATTGGTGGAGCGTAGGGAACAGGTGGGGGTTTAGGGGTCAAACAGTAGAAGGGTTCTGGAGAGGTCTTCAATCTTGAGAGAGACAACGTCGGAACAACTTCCCACCCTCCCTCCCCTTTTGTTTGGTGGTTACGTTCTTGGGTACTTTTGGGCTGTTTTCCTGGGTGGTATGTCAAGGCAGCTGGCGGGGTACAAGGTCCTTGTATGTGCTTTATTTGATAAATGAAAATTGGTAGGGACCCGTCTTGGGTACGGCTCCCTGTGGTTTTGTCTGGGTTGTATCTGCTAATAGTGGTGTTGTCTCCGAGTCGGTGTTTGCAGCTGGAGGCCTAAGTTTGGTCAAGCAGGTACGTGAAGTAGTGGTGCCTACAAGGACCTTGGGGCTCAAAATTTCAGAATGTACTTACTGTTGCTGGTATGAGTTATGTATGGTATTTATGCAATTTGGTTTAATAAAAGGCTGCTTTGGCCATTAAACTCCAACTATGGTGTCTAGTGTTTTTACTTGGGTAAAGAAATAAGGGGGAGTTTTGGTCAAGCAGTATGGAGACAAAATCATCTTTTATACCCTAGTCAAGCAAGGCCCAGAGTAAGGGAAGAAAAACCTAGCGGAGGGCCGACATGACAGGGTTAAAAGGGGGTTTGGAGTAATAATTTAAGGAGGGTTTAATGGAAATAGTAAAGGGGATACTTACAGGATTGGTGGAGCGTAGGGAACAGGTGGGGGTTTAGGGGTCAAACAGTAGGAGGGTCCTGGAGAGGTCTTCAATCTTGAGAGAGACAACGTCGGAACAACTTCCCACCCTCCCTCCCCTTTTGTTTGGTGGTTACGTTCTTGGGTACTTTTGGGCTGTTTTCCTGGGTGGTATGTCAAGGCAGCTGGCGGGGTACAAGGTCCTTGTATGTGCTTTATTGGATAAATGAAAATTGGTAGGGACCCGTCTTGGGTACGGCTCCCTGTGGTTTTGTCTGGGTTGTATCTGCTAATAGTGGTGTTGTCTCCGAGTCGGTGTTTGCAGCTGGAGGCCTAAGTTTGGTCAAGCAGGTACATGAAGTAGTGGTGCCTACAAGGACCTTGGGGCTCAAAATTTCAGAATGTACTTACTGTTGCTGGTATGAGTTATGTATGGTATTTATGCAATTTGGTTTAATAAAAGGCTGCTTTGGCCATTAAACTCCAACTATGGTGTCTAGTGTTTTTACTTGGGTAAAGAAATAAGGGGGAGTTTTGGTCAAGCAGTATGGAGACAAAATCATCTTTTATACCCTAGTCAAGCAAGGCCCGGAGTAAGGGAAGAAAAACCTAGCGGAGGGCCGACATGACAGGGTTAAAAGGGGGTTTGGAGTAATAATTTAAGGAGGGTTTAATGGAAATAGTAAAGGGGATACTTACAGGATTGGTGGAGCGTAGGGAACAGGTGGGGGTTTAGGGGTTAAACAGTAGGAGGGTCCTGGAGAGGTCTTCAATCTTGAGAGAGACAACGTCGGAACAACTTCCCACCCTCCCTCCCCTTTTGTTTGGTGGTTACGTTCTTGGGTACTTTTGGGCTGTTTTCCTGGGTGGTATGTCAAGGCAGCTGGCGGGGTACAAGGTCCTTGTATGTGCTTTATTTGATAAATGAAAATTGGTAGGGACCCGTCTTGGGTACGGCTCCCTGTGGTTTTGTCTGGGTTGTATCTGCTAATAGTGGTGTTGTCTCCGAGTCGGTGTTTGCAGCTGGAGGCCTAAGTTTGGTCAAGCAGGTACGTGAAGTAGTGGTGCCTACAAGGACCTTGGGGCTCAAAATTTCAGAATGTACTTACTGTTGCTGGTATGAGTTATGTATGGTATTTATTCAATTTGGTTTAATAAAAGGCTGCTTTGGCCATTAAACTCCAACTATGGTGTCTAGTGTTTTTACTTGGGTAAAGAAATAAGGGGGAGTTTTGGTCAAGCAGTATGGAGACAAAATCATCTTTTATACCCTAGTCAAGGTGTCTGCCGCTCACAGGAAAAGAAGTCTATCTTGAACTCTGATGTCATCATAAATTTATATAGAATCGGGGGGGGGGGGGGGGGTACCCACGCGCTATCACACTCCAAGAGTATTTATATGAGAACAGCCGCAAACACCAAGATTGACAAATCCCCAATGTCAAATAAAGCAGATAAATAGAAAAAAGACAGATTTGCAGGATTTCTAATACAATCAGGTGAAGAGTTTCTAGTGCAGTTACAGTAGGAACGTATAATATATGTGGTGGATAGTGAGGCAATTTATATATAAAAGTGCTTTTAGTGCTGGAACTACTAATAGTAGAAAGGTGACTAGAAAATATATATATATGCTGTAAAGTGACAGAAGTGCACCAGTACAATAAAGAGAGGAGTTATATTTTAAAACCTTATAAATGTAAGTGAAACGTTGGGACACAGTGAATGTGATAAAAAATATTTGTATCTTAAATCCTGTGAATAAAATACCTAAATAAAGAGACTTAGATTGAAGACATACATAAAGATTGATGAATAACCAAGAGATACGTGTTCTGATAATGCTTCAATAATAGTAGCGATTCATTTTTAAAAATTCTAACAGATATTCACTTGAAACAGATAATGTTGGGACTGGTAGATGGATCACATATATTGCTAAGAGGGCAGCTAAAAGATGTATAATAACTAGTCAGTACAGTCCTCTTAGTATTAGGCAAAATAAAAAAAAAAATGTAAAAATTGACTCTAAAAGTCCATAGAAAGCAGTTCTGAAAGGGTTAAATTAATGAAGAACCCTCCGTATATCTCTTTCGAGAAACGGATAAAACTCTCACTCCAATAATGGTGAAGACTAGGTGAGGGGTGGGAGAGGGGGCATAAGGATCCTGGATAAGTGTAGCCCCACTACCTGCTTACCTTACTGCTGTAAGGTAACAGCATAAACTCCAGCACCACGATAGATCAGTACTCCATGGTCCTCACGCTTGTTCCACGCTGTTCCAAGGAATGTCCTCTGTGGTTGACATAAGACTATCCTGGTGGCGAGTGTGTGCTCCAGAGTGGAGGATTTCTGGATAGATATAGGGGAGGAAGAGGGACTCCAATAGTGTAATATTGTTTAATATAAAGAATTTATTAAATAAAAAATGCTAAAACTCACATTTAATGAAGCCACACAGCGGCATACAACACATAACACAGTCGGCCGGTCCTCCGGCAACTATTCCGATTCAATCAGCTTCCCTACGCGTGTCGTCACCATCCCGTGACTTCATCATAAAGTTGACCTGTCACTATCTGTAAAAAGAAAAATGTTATAAAATAAATGAAGCAGTAAGGATTTTATTGTAAGTTGCTATTAACAGTTTTGAACATTTTCATTGTTTCCCAAAAAAGTAATTTTTTTGTTATTTAAAGCAGATTTTCACTGCATCTGAGCACCACAAATCAAAAACACTATTTAATTCATTTTTAATATTCAAAGCAAGTTCCCCCATCCATCCATGTTTCCATGCTTTATTTTGTTGAGAAATCACCCCCTAGCATTTCTAGCCATGGCCATCTTGAATATGGGCAAATGATTCACTTCCTGAAATCCATCTGCCCTTAGCTCAAGAATGCATGCAGGAGAGTTTGCTTAGATGAGAAATTGCCTCCTCCCCTCCTGAAGACACCTGGGATGTATGACATCATTTGCCTGGCCAAGAAACCAGGAAATAACTGAAGAAATGTAAAAAATTAAGTTTAACCCCTATATGCCTAATCCTTTTCTGACACTTGTTGCTTACAAGTTAAAATCATAATATTTGTTGTTAGAAAATGACTTAGAACCCCCAAGCATTATATATATATATATATATATATATATATATATATATATATATATATATTGTTTTTTTTTTTAGCAGAAACATTAGAGAATACAATGGCGATCATTGCAATATTTTATGTCACACTGTATTTGCGCAGGGGTCTTTCAAATGTTAAAGATGATGTTACGCCGAGTAAATAGATACCGAACATGTCATGTTTTAAAATTGTGCACACTTGTGGAATGGCAAAAAAATCTAGGGTTCTTAGAAATCTCAATAGGCGATGGTTTAAAAAATTTTACCGGTTGCCTGTATAGATTTACAGAGGAGGTCTAGTGCTAGAATTGTGGAGATACCTTACATGTGTGGTTTGAACACTGTTTACATATGTGGGTATGACTTACGTATGCATTCACTTCTGTGCACGAGCGTTTTAAAAAAAAAAAAATTCTTATTCATTTTATTGTAGTTTTTTTATTTTTAGACCCCGTTCACACTGGGGCGACCTGTCAGACGACCTGGTCGCCTGACAGGTCGCCGTAGGTCGCCTGCCATAGAGAAGCTGTGGACCCATTCTAATAGGAGCGACACAAGTCGCTCCGACTTAGAAAAAAGGTCCGGAGCTTCTTTGGGGCGACCTGGAGTGACCTGCATTGACTTCAATGATATGAAGTCTGTGCCAGCTGCTCCGAGGTCGCGGTGCGAGTTGCGCACCGCGACCTGTGAGGTCGCCCCGGCAAGTAGCGTCGCCCCAGTGTGAACGGGGTCTCACACTGTACCTTTGAGAAAAAAAATGTTATCACTTTTATTGCTGTCACAAAGAATGTCAACATCCCTTGTGACAGTAATAGGCAGTGACAGGTACTCTTTATGCAGGGATCTGGGGTCTAAAAGACCCCAAATCCCCCTTTGCACTTAAAAGCATTCAAAGCGCCAAGTTTGGCTATTTTGAATACTGTAATTTTTTTTAAATCTCCTTTAAGGCTCCAGTAACCAGAAGTGATGTTATGACTGCTGGGTTTCTACATCGGAGACCCCATCAAAGCTTTTTTAAGGACTCCGGCCAGCCGGCAGACAAGCCGGCTGGTTGCTCAGGTCTCCCGGTGGGACAGGAGACCCGAGCGGACTGGCGGAAGGCGGCGGAAGGCGTCGATGCTGATTAGCCGCATCCGTTGTTATCACAAGAAAGCTGGCAGTCCGCTCTAAAAAACAGTACTGGGATGATGCTTGCAGCTGCAGGCATCACCCTGGTACAACCCCTTGAAGCCAAAGGACGCTCACTTTTTTTTCAATGATTTCATTAACTTTCTTTTTTTTTTTTTTACATTTTGTTCTTTCTGGGTGGCAGCCCACACATGACGTCACATCTCTTCCTTTATAGTCACAATACAGAACAGTTCCTGCTACAAACCCTCCTACAAAGCCCACTATAGCATGAGCAGAAGCCCAGGAGCTTATGGATTTAGATCCTTGGTATGTAGGCCACTATGTTCCTGACCTTAGGGCATTGGGAGGCCACATTTGGCAGATCATAGACTTAAAGTATAACTGAAGGCAACCCTTTTTTTTTTTTAGTGTTGGATGAGGGATTAGAACTTCAGTCAGTTTTTATTGCTGTCTGTGCCCCTGATAGGGAGATTCACTCTCTATCTCTCCTGTTTACCATAATCATTCAAAGTGAAAGTAAAAGAAAATCCCATCTTTTGGGTTGTCCAGAGAAACTGAATAGTGCGGAAATCTTCCAATGGGGTCACTAGTTTTTGGTGACCTGGGGGTCCCCAAGGAATTTCCTTAATTTGCAGGGGTTTCCTCTCACGTCCTGTTTGGCGATGGGACAGGAAGTAAAGGTAAATCTTTGCAATGGGACACAGATGGCAAAATAAAATCTGACAGGGGTTATAACCTTCCCTTACTTTATCCAAAATGAAAACACAATTTACATATAATTCTACTTTAATAATCTGAAGCTTCTAGAGCAGCCATTTTTAACCTGGGGTTCCGCCAGAGGTTGCTAGGGATACCTTGAGCTGTGGATGATTGACCTACCAGTTAATGGTGCCTGGAACTTCCAGGGCCAACACTACTTGGTCAAGTTAGCGGCATGATACCAATGCCCTTTACATTTGTCTATAAGGGTGGCATTCTCCCCACTGGCCACCAATGTAAGGGACATTTTCCCACTAATCAGCCAATGAATTGGTTTCAGCAAGGGTTTCATGAGATCTAAAAAATTTTCAAGGGTTCCTTTTGGGTAAAAAGGTTGAGGAGTTCACATTCTAGTTACGATTTAAGTAAGTATAGACCAGAGAGAAAAATACATTATGGTGCCCCTGTACAAAGCATTAGTCAGCCTTCATCTGGAATATGCAGATTCGTTTTGGGATCCAGTTCCCAAAAAGGATATTGGAGAACTATAGAGTGCAAGGAAGGGCAACTAAATTAATAAAAGATATGGAGGACCTCAACTATGAAGAACGATTAACTGAACTGAATTTGTTCCACCCTGAGAAGAGGGGATTAAGAGGACATATGATCACCTTGTATAAATACATGAAGGGTACATATAGGAAACTTGGCACAAAGCTGTCAGTTTTAAGGTCACTGCAAAAGACAAGAGTCACGTTTTGCACGTGGAGGAACGGAAGTTTAAAGCCCAACTCTGGTACACTTGAACATTCCTCCTTGCAGTGGGGCTGTGCCCACGCTGCAATGCCTAACTGCTTGTTTAAGCTTGGGGGGCATATAAAAGATTTACTTACTTGATCCGTTGGTCCTCTGCACTGCTTGACTGGTTCCCACAGTGTCTTCTTCCCCATGTTTCCGCAGTCTAAAGGTACTGAAATCATTAGGACCGGCGCAGGGTCCAAACACATGGGGGGTGCTATCTGCAAGGGGAGCAGAGGATGGGGTACGTAAAATACTTTTACTCCCCTAGAATACACAAGCAGCTAACCCATGAAGTGCAGGCCTGGCCCCACTGCAAGGAGGCTTATTCACAGCTATATAAAATAGACTTCCGTAGGCGCTGGCTAACTCAATCTTTTTTTTAATTACAGATATTTATCTAGCACCAACATTATTCAGCGCTTTGTATATTCTATTCTATATTCACATCGGTCCCTGCACTCAAGGAGCTTACAATCTTGGGTACAATCTCACATTCATACATACACATACTAGGGCCAGTATAGACAGGAACCAATTACCTTACCAGCCCAGCATGTCTTTGGAGCGTGGGAGAAAACTAGAGTACCCCATGGAAGCACAGGAAGATCATGCAAACTCCATGCAGTAGATTGATTTAAAAAATATATCCAAAACAAAACATTTTACCAAGGGATTTTAAATGAGGCATAACATTTAAAAAAAATGTAAATTTATTACACAATAGATGAAAATCCTATGCATAGATAGGAGAATTAGTTGATATTGTTACCACCAGCATACACTCACCGGCCACTTTTTTAGGTACACATGTTTAATTGCTTGGTAACACAAACTACTAATCAGCCAAACACATGGCAGCAACTCAATGCATTTAAGTATCTATATGTAGTGAAGACGACTTGCTGAAGTTCAAACCGACCATCAGAATGGGGAAGAAAGGGGATTTAAGTGGCTTTGAATGTGGCATGGTTGTTGGTGCCAGATGAGCTGGTCTGAGTATTTCAAAAACTGCTGATCTACTGGGATTTTCACACACAATCATCTCTAGGGTTTACAGAAAATGGTCCGAAAAAGAGAAAATATCCAGTGACCGGCAGTTGTGTGGACAAAAATGCCTTGTTAATGTCAGAGGAGAATGGGCAGACTGTTTTGAGATGATAGAAAGGCAACAGTAACCCAAATAACCACTTGTTACAACCAAGGTATACAGGATACCATCTCTGAATGCACAACACATTAAACCTTAAAGCAGATGGGCTACAGCAGCAGAAGACCACACCGGGTGTCACTCCTGTCAGCTAAGAACAGGAAACTGAGCTGGGGGTGTGGCTTGCACGCGAACTGAATGGCCGCTTAAGCCGTAAGCTCTCAGGACCCAGCCGGGATATTCACAAATACCGAGGACATACAGCACGCACCGCCACCATCTATCGCTCCCTCCGATTGCCCTCATACCAGGGAGATGGCATCTAGGAAAAGAAAGGATGAGCGAGGCCCCACCAAACTAACGGCCTTCTTCTCCAGGCCGCCCGCGCTCTCAGGCAGAAGCCAAAATGGCGCCACCTCGGGACCAGACCGCAATGCTCCGGAGGCTTTCACAGACTTACCTGATGCAGAACCCTCTCCAGCGCCGGACGGTCCTCCACTGCACTCTCCTCTGGGCTCGACCCCGATCTCTCCAGTCCCTGGGAGCCCTGCTAACGCACGGATGAGGATGGATGATACCGATCGGCCAGAAACCGCAGTGAGTAACAGTATGTACTCCATGCACTCCATATCCTCTATGCAGACATCCATAGTGGCATTCCCCACCACAGGGCAGCCGATACTTGACACCACCCTGAAGAACATGCTAATGACATTTCAATCCTCTCTTATGTCTAACTTATCCTCTATCATGGACAAATTTGCTTATGAGATGAAACACATGGGGCACAGGGTACATTACATGGAGCAGAAAATGGAGGAATGTACTGATACTGTTAATGAGCTAGTGGATGCATACACAGAACAAAAGGAAGATACATTCTGGATAAAAAATAAGCTGGTGGATTTAGAGGATCGATCCGGCCGCAACAATGTCAAAATCAGGGGCATTTCTGAAGATGTCCCCCCCGCAGACCTACATCAATACGCTTCCACACTATTTTCCTCCCTAGTACCCGCACTATCTCCTATCGAACTCACAATTGATAGAATTCATAGGCTACCCAAGCCTAAATTTCTGGAAGCATCAGTACCAAGGGATGTATTGCTGAGAGTGCACTTTTTCCCAGCGAAGGAAAAAATCTTGCAAGCTTCCAGAGCACTGGGTACCCTTCCAGCTCCATACACACAAATCCAACTCTTCGCTGACCTCTCTCAACACACGCTACAACAGCGCAGACAGCTCAAAACGCTTACTAAAGCCTTGGCAAATCACAAAATAACCTATAAGTGGCGCCACCCTGCAACCTTGATGGTTACCTACAATGGAATCCCCCATTCTATCTCCACAATTGAAGGAGGCATGAAACTACTGCAAGCATGGGGTATTATTCCAGACCCCCCGAGGGGACCCCCCGATGTGCCGAGGCGAACCCCGCCACCTCCCCAGGGCTCCCATCGCAGCCGCTCCAGGCATCGTCCTTCTATGTAGTAAGGTGCTGTACCTCCATCTTCAGCAACACACGGCCCGGCTGGCCTACTACAATTTTCTACCCCAGTTTTCAAGCTTTATTTCTCCACCGGCAGTGGAGTTACCCCCCACTTTGTCAGCAAGCCTGACATAGGAATACCCTTGCTGATTGAACCATATATCCAGTTGCTTCTGCTCAGTTCGGATATTACGCTTATTAACTGTTCACGTTTCTGATTATCGTTTTTGTTTACCGATCATCACGATCTAACTTTTTTTAACTTAGTTCCTATTGGTGACACCATGAGTGACCGACTCTACCCACTCCGTGATCTCCAGGAAGTGACTCTTCGCCCGAGTCGCGGGGCTTCTACTATACTCCTACCAGTCTCACGGAGACTCTCTACCGAAGGTCGAGCAAGTCTACACAGACACAACAACTTTCAGGTACTTTACTTCATTTGGGGATCACCCTCCCTGCACACAACCCCTTTCAGGATCACCTGCCCGTACTTACCAGAAACACACCTCCCCCTTTTGTGATGGCGTTCACCGTCCTCTCCCTCAATGCCAGGGGTCTTAACCACCCCGCCAAGCGCTCCTCCCTATGGTCCACTGCTACCTCCTTACATGGTGATATAGTATGTGTCCAGGAAACTCAATTTGCCCTTGAAGCCACGCCGACATGCACTCACAAGAACTACCCATATATGTACTTTGCTTCTGGGAAAAAAAAAGAGGAAGGGGGTCCTTATAGCTATTGGCAACACTCTGGACTACCTCTGCCATGGAGTAGTGTCCGACCCCAAGGGCAGATATCTTATTCTGCAATGCACAATAATGGGTCGGAAATTCACCATTGTGAACTTGTATGCCCCTAACCATCACCAATTGTCCTTTATAAAGTCTGTGGCGGCCAAAGCAAAGAATCTAGACTTTGGAAATCTCCTCATGTGTGGTGATTTCAACCTCGCACCGGACAGTGTCCTTGATTCGAAAGCTACCACTAAAAGGCATAACTCATCGTTGTCCAAATTTATCTGGTCTCAGGAATAGTATGATGTGGGGCGGTGCTGTCAAGCGTCGGAGAGGGATTACTCGTTTCTCTCCCAGCGTCACGGCACCTACTCCCGTATCGATCTGTGTATCTCCAACAGAAGTGTCTTGGAATGTGTATCTGATGTACAGCTCCACACTGCCACCTGGTCTGACCACTACCCGTTGACGATAAAAATCTCCCTAGGTCCGCACACCCAGGCTCCATATGTCTGGAGACTACCTAATCACCTGCTGAACAATCCAGCTTATGTCTCGGAAATTCAAAGCCATATTCAAGATTATGTTACCAATAATGTGGGAGACGGTTCGGGCCCGGAGGCAGTGTGGAACGCCCATAAAGCAGTGCTAAGAGGCGTACTAATCCAAATCGGCTCTAGGGAAAGGAAAAGGAGGTCGCAGAAGCTGACCGATATTACTAAGCGGCTGACTACCCTAGACTCTCAAAATCAACAACACCCTTCTAAGTCCCTTACTGAACAAATATTCATTCTCCGACAGAAGCTGAGAGCCATGCTGCTCGAAAAATACAGTACCACTCTCAAGCGGTGGAAAGTAAACTCATACTCTACGGGACAAAAGGCGTCTAAAGCCATGGCCCTTCGCATCAAAGGTCAGAGGACCAAATCTAGAATACCACACATTGTCCATCAGAGTATCTAAAACTAAACTACTGAAGCCCACCCTAATAGCGGAATGCCTTTCGCACTTATTATGCATCTCTGTATAATATCAAAGCTGACCCACATAGTCCCCAACCGTGTTCAACTGAAATAGAGTCATTCCTTAACCAGATCGACTTACCCTCCATTCCACCAACTATGCTAGAAACTCTTAACCAACCATTTTCTGAGTCAGAGCTACTCCAAGCTGTATCCACTCTCCCTAACCTGAAATCCCCCGGCCCGGACGGCTTTACAGCCGAATATTATAAAACATTTTCTGGCTTACTAGCGCCTCTCATGGTCAAGATGTTTAACTCAGCTGCCGCATCCTCTTCCTTCCCACAAGAGACGCTCAGTGCTATGATTGTCACTTTACCTAAACCGGGGAAAGAACCCAACCAGCCCCAAAATTTTAGACCAATAGAGTTAAATTGTATGCTAAAATTATTGCACTACGCTTACTTGATGTCCTACCAACAATCATACATAAAGACCAATCGGGGTTCACGAAAGGCCGACAGGCCTCCGATGCGACTAGAAGAGTCATTGATGCCATACACTGTGCCCGCAATACAGAAACGCCTTCTCTGCTCCTCTCATTGGATGCAGAGAAGGCGTTCGACAAAGTCCATTGGGGTTTTCTATCAGCGGTACTGCACAAATTTGGTATCCATGGCTTCCTCTACGAAGCCATTATGGCTTTGTACTCGAATCCATCAGCGAGGGTGCGCACCCCTGATGCCATTTCTACCACATTTGAGATATCGAATGGTATTCGACAGGGGTGCCCCCTCTCCCCCCTCATATTCAACATGATTATGGAACCCCTTGCAGAACATAGTAGATCAAATCCTCGTATATCAGGAATTGAAGTAGCAGGCACGTCACAAAAGATTAGCCTCTTTGCGGACGACGTCATCCTTATGGTTACTAACCCTACCGGTTCCCTTCCCGAAATTTAAAAAATACTCAATTGGTTTGGAGCAGTATCCCTGTATAAAGTTAACGAAACAAAAACTCAGATCTTAAATATTGGCATCGACGCTACAACTAATGCATTACTGCAAACTCAGTTTCCCTACACATGGACAGACACTCGTACTTAGGTATTAAACTCACGGCGAATACGAAAAAGCTTTTTTTTACACAATTACATTCCGGCATGTACTCGGCTCCAAAATGATCTCAAACGCCCCTAACTCTCGGGTTTTTCATGGTTGGGGAGGCTGACAGCGTTCAAGATGATGTACCTACCTCAGCTGCTATATATCTTTCAAACTGTTCCAATCCCGGCCCCCAAGAAGTTTTTTCACTCTCTCCAATCTATTATATCACAATACATATGGCAGGGTAAGAAGCCTAGATGTGCTCACGTGAAACTTATCAAATCACGCTCCCAAGGGGGGGCGGGCTATGTGGACATATATGACTATTACCTTGCCCCTATCCTCACACAGCTACGAACATGGTTTACCCCCGATAGCCCCTCTATATGGAGGAAAATAGAGGCGTCTTATTGCACGCTATCGGACCTTCCGTCCTGGCTGATGGTGACATCTCTGGGAGCGAAAATTCCTTCTCACTTTCCCCCGACCATGGCAGCTACGGTCACCGCTTGGAAAGTGTTGTTGACTCAAAAACCAAACAGTCCCCTTGTGCAGGACCTCAAGATACCCCTGACTGCCTTGCACTATCTAATACCCGATACCAATTTCCACTCCTGGACCAAACGAGGCATCGCCACTTTGACCGACCTTTACCATAAATCCAAATTGATCCCATTCCCTACCCTACAACTTAAGTTTCATTTACCCAATGCCGATTTCTTCCTACACCTTAGAACTCGTCATTTCCTGACCTCTATACCCACCTGGCCACTGACTGTCCCAACTGCGGCATGGACTTACCTTGTTTCTAAATCACTTCCCAACACCAAAGGCATTACTGCATTCTATAATCTAATTCAACAGAAAACCGTATTCTCCAAGTCACTCCCCCATGTACAATGGGAGAAGGACTTGGGTGTAGAATACACCGACGAACAGTGGACACGGGCAATTCGCTCGATCTACTCGACGACATGCAATTCCAACCTGTGGGAACTGACTATCGTTACGTTGGTACCTCACTCCTGACAGAATAAGCAAATTTGATGAGCGGTGTGATGGGGGGTGCTGGAGAGGATGTGGCAGAGTAGGTTCTCTCTTCCACATCTTCTGGCAGTGCCCAAAACTCCAGAATTTCTGGCAAGAGGTGTTTTCTTTATTATCTGACTTAACTAATACCCCAATTGCACTTGACCCTGGAATGGCATAGCTATTCCTAAACCTTGACCGGATACCCCATCCTGTGAGACACACAGTTAACCACTGTTTGCTAGCAGCCAGATTACTTATAGCTAGATCTTGGAAGCAGGAATCCCCTCCCCCAGCCCAAGGAGTGATTGAACTGGTGGCCACCCACCATTCCTATGAACGAGCCCTGTCCCTGAAACACCAGTCCGCCACCCGTATGTCTAAACTATGGCTACCTTGGATCTTATGGATAAATAGGACGTGAAGGGGGATTTGATCTCCTTAAGCGGTTTGGGGAATGCCCTGCTGGGGCCCGGCGCTCCGGAGATGGCCACAGTGTGGTTCCCATTTGGGGTGGCCGTGTCTGGGGTGATGGGCAGTTGGTGGGGGGCTACCCCATTTAAGCCTAAACTCTCCCTGGTACCCAAGTGATAATGATGGAGACATATAGTGGTGGCAGTGACATCTTTCCCAACCAATTCGGTCCTCATGATGCGTATGTGGCTATAATTATCCACAAGTTAAATGATAGGAACTAATTGAGTACCTAGTGAAAATATCTGAATAACGTTATTACACTGCTGTTTGAAATGTTCTGGAAATGTTGATAGGAAGGCACACTGCAGTTATTCTTGAATGTTATTGGGAATTGTACTTCCCGAATGTTTGTATTTCTTATGTTGAAAATTCAATAAAAAAGATTGTTTAAAAAAGAAAAAGAACATGAAACTGAGGCAACAATTCACACATGCTCACTAAAATGAGTCAATAGAAGATTGGAAAAATGTTGCCTGGTCTGAGGAGTCTCAATTTCAGCTGTGACATTCAGATGGTAGGGTCAGGATTTGGTGTAAACAACATGAAAGCATGGATCCATTCTGCCTTGTATCAATGGTTCAGGCTGGTGGTGGCGTAATGGTGTGGGGGATATTTTCTTGGCACACTTTGGGGTCCTTAGTGTCCATCTCTTTATGACTACAGTGTACCCATCTTCTGATGGCTCCTTCCAGCAGGATAATGCACCATGTCACAAAGCTCAAAGTATTTCAAACTGGTTTCTTAAACATGACAATGAGGTCACTGTACTCCAATGGCCTCTACAGTCACCAGATCTCATCCAATAGAGCACCTTTGGCATGTGGTGGAATGGGAGATTTGCATCATGGATGTGCACCTGACAAATTTGCAGCAACTGCGTGATGCTATCATGTCTCTATGGAGCAACATCTCTGAGGAACATTTCCAACCCCTTGTTGAATGGATGCCACAAAGAATGAAGGCAGTTCAGAAGGCAAAAGGGGTCCAACCTGGTACTAGCAAGGTGTACCTAATACAGTGGTCTGTGAGTGTTATACCAGCATACAATCTGCATAATATTCATATAAAATTGTTTCATATACATGTTCCACACTGTCAGATTTTTAAAACATAACAATAGGTGCATCCTATACCTCGGCGCGTTTCGTGAATGTTGCTTCACTTGTTCAGGAGTGAACGCCCCCAATGTAAAATCTGTAAACCTAAAAACTATTTCACAGAGTATATTCAAGCACTCCCTAAACAATCTGGGCATGTTGATGTCCTAATAGAACAATACTTACAATTCAGCTTGATAAATAATCTAAAATAATTCCTCCAAATGGTGACCGCCGCAGGGTGTCTGACCCGGGAGTTGTGGAAGGAAACCATGGCACCCAGATAGGAAGACCAGCACATAATGATGCATAGATAGAATCAGAAGACCCAAATTCCCACCAGAAACAAATATTCAGACCTATGAAAAAAAAAAGCGTGTAGTGAAACAGAATTGCATGTGTGCACAGATCCACCAAGTGGAAAGCACAAAAAAAATCAGAAGGGGCTACCTCAATATATTCTATTCATGAAAGTAATATGTACATCCATGTAAATAAATTAACAGGGTAACTCAACTATGGAAGTATTGCAACTGCAAAGAAGAGAAAGCAAGAAATATGAAGAAGCAAGTTAAACCCGGCACCAGTGGACCATAGATAAGAAATGCGTGCAGTATACAAATTAGAACACCATAAGGCACCAATGATGTTTGCTACCACGAATAATTAGGCATAAGTATTGAGGGTCAAAAAGTAAAAGTACCACCAGAACTCAATATTCACCAAGTGCTAGCTTGCGTGGGTTGTGGATCTTCAACCTGCAAAGAAGAGAAAGCAAGAAAGAAGATGAATAATGAGAAAGCAAGTGAAACCCGGCACCAATGAACGTGACCATAGATAAGAAATGTGTGCATGTGTGCAATATAGGAATTGGAACACCATTAAGCACCACTGATGTTTGCTACCACAAATAATTAAGCATAAGTATCGAGGGTCTAAAAGTAAAAGTACCACTAGAACTCAATAAGTGCTAGTATGCGTGGGTTGTGGATCTCCAACCTCAGTCCCAAATGGAGGAGAACCTCCCTCTATCTGCACCCCTCAATTTATCCTAAAAGGGGAGCCAAGCCCCTCCCAGCACTATTTGAAGTCACAGCTATAGAGGGACCAACGTCCCGCCATCCTAGCCCCAAAATATAAGAGCAAGATGGTGCCATTCGTGAAACGTGTTGAGTTATAGACAGAGTGGAAAATGTACAGTGCTGTGAAAAGAATTTGCCCCCTTCCTGATTTTTATTTTTTTTTTGCATATTTGTCACACTTAAATGATTTAGATCATCAAACAAATTTTAATGATACACAAAGATAACCTGAGTAAATATAAAATGCCGTTTTTAAATGATGATTTTATTTATTAAGGGAAAAAAATCTGTACAAACCTGCCTGGCCTTATGTGAAAAAGTAATGGCCCTCTAAACCTAATAACTGGTTGTGCCACCCTCGGCGGCAACAATTGCAATCAAGCGTTTGCAATAACTGGCAATGAGTCTTTCACATCGCTGTGGAGAAATTTTGGCCTATTCTTCTTGTAGTAATTCAGCGACATTGAAGGGTCTTCTAGCATGAACAGCCTTTTTAAGGTCATGCCACAGCATCTCAATTGGATTTAGGTCCGGACTTTCACTAGGCCACTCCAAAACCTTAATTTTAATTTTTTTGAGCCATTTAGAGGTGGACTTGCTGGTGTTTTGGATCATTGTTCTGCTGCATAACCCAAGTGCGCTTGAGCTTGAGGTCAGGAACTGATGGCTGTACATTCTCCTTCAGGACTTTGTGGTAGAGCACAGAATTCATGGTTTCATGGCAAGTTGTCCAGTTCCTGAAGCTGCAAAGCAGCCCCAGACCATCCCACTACAACCACCACCATGTTTGACTGTTGGTATGAGGTTCTTTTTATTACATGCTGTGCTAGTTTTACGCCAGATGTAACAGGATGCACACCTTCCAAAAAGTTAAACTTTTGTCTCATCAGTCCACAAAATATGTGCCCGAAAGTCTTGGGGATAAATCGAGATTTCTTCTGGCAAATGTGAGACGAGTCTTTGTGTTCTATTTGGTCAGCAGTGGCTTTCGCCTTAAAACTCTCCTACTGATGCCATTTTTTGCGCAGTCTCTTTCTTATGGTTGAATCATGAACACTGACCTTAACTGAGGCAAGTGATGCCTGCAGTTCTTCGATGTTTTTCTGGGTTCTTTTATGACCTCCTGGATGAGTCGTTGTTGTGCTTTTGGAGTAATTATGGGAAGGTTCACCACTGTTCCAAGTTTTCTCCATTTGTGGATAATGGCTCTCTCCGTGGTTCGCTGGAGTTCCAAAGCCTTAGAGATGGCTTTAAAACCCTTTCCAGACTAATACATGTGAATTACTTTGTTTCTCATCAGTTCTTGAATTTCTGATGTGTTGCTTTTTTAGATCTTTAGGCGTGCTTCACTTTGTCAAACAGCTTTTAGTCAAGTGATTTATTTTAGGGATAGACCGATTATCGACAAGGCCGATATATCGAGGTCCAATATGTGAAATATAACTCAGCTTTCCAAAAAATGTGGTTTACCACAGTTCATTCATGATTTAGCAGGGGAGGGGGGCAATTACTTTTTCACATAGGGCCAGGCATGGGCGTCTTCAAGGGGGGGGGGGCACAAGTGCCCCTCCTGGAATCTCAACTTCCCCTTTAAAGCAGTTGTTAGGCCACTTTATACCATCTCTTCTGGTATGTTTAATAATCCTGTGTGTCCTTGCCCCTGTGTCTGTGTTTTAAAATAATAAGCCGTTCTTTACCAGTTTTCAAAGCGCTAATCGCGGCTCACGTGACCCGCCGGCTCTCTCCTCTCCCCGTCTGACAGCTGCCTGCAGCCGACAGGGCCGAGGATTTCTCTGCTGATGTCAGTCGGGAAGGGAGGAGGAGGGGAGGAGGAGAGGCTGAGAGGAGGAGAGCCCCGGGCTCTGGCGCTATCATTCCAGGAGAGGGAGAGCCTGGGGCAAGGAAATTAAGAAGATTTGTGGCCCCGTGCGCAGAGGCATGGCACGTGAGGTCACAGCATGTACTGACATTTCATGCATGCGTGTGCCACCTGAACTGACCCAAAACAGGGGGGGTGAGCCTTGCTTCCCTCTCTATAGCAGAGCAAAAGGGCCAGCCCAGGTGCAGCCCAGCCTGCCAAAAGCCTAATGCCCACAATTGAAGCAGCCAGGCAGTAGGCTAGCCACCTAGTCACCCAGCCACCACAGGTGTCAGCCAGCCACAGGTGCCAACCAGCCACCTACAGGTGCCAGTTAGCCACCACAGGTGCCTGCCACCCACCCACAGGTGCCACCCAGACACCACAGGTGCCAGTCAGCTACCCACCCCAGCTTGATCCTTCTATTAAGTTTTTGCATCAGGTTTTTCAAACCTTTGCATGCCTATGCTTTATGTAATAATGACTGAGCCCTTCCCCTAAATGACATTGTGGTAAAATGATGCCCCGCCAGCCTGAAAAAAGTTCTGTGGATGCCCAGGGGGCCAGGCAGTATTGGACAGCTCCCCCCCCCGCCCCGATCCCGAACATGGCTGAGCCCATTCCTAGTAAGTATGTGAGAAATTGGGTCAAGGTTACTGCAGGTCAGGCTGGATGGCTCCGCAGAGGCAGGTCTCTGGTACCTCCCCCTGGATCTGGAAGTTGGGAGAAACTTCTAGAGGTTAGTGAGCGGAGGCCAGGAGGACTGATCTGCGTGATTGACGGCCAATCCCCAGGCAGAATGTCCTGCCAGGGTAGCTGAGTCAGCCCTTAAATATAGTGGAGCCATCCTAGCAAGGGAGTCGGGTGGAAGATGGAGTGCTGAGGAGACTGTTGGTGGCCTGGGAGGAGACCCCTATGTCTGGGGGGCTTTGCCTCCAGGCTGGCTTGGGAAGATCCTATCAATGTCTTGGTTTGAGGAGGAATTTTGCCTAAAGAGCAGCAGGGAGCAAAGAGGATAGTGTGAGTACAACAGCATATTTAGGGATTCAAAAGGCGAGAGATAGCCACATGTAGTAAGTTTTCAGGAGGACAGCGCTGTGCTAAACCCTTTCTACCCCTTGCTCTAGGAGATCTTTGAAGCAGCCAGAAGGTCTGGTAGTTCCTGCAGGCAGTAGAGCTGGGAGCAGTGTCTACGGTGGAGTTGGAGATACTCCTGAATGCAGCTTATAACACACTGTTCTATTTTCTAAAAGGGACTGAGAGCTCCTAATCCTCAAGGGGCTTTTGCTTTTGATCACCAACGACTGTCAGTGTCAAGGAAGGTGGACAGTTCAGGATCTTGTACATTGGGAGAAGGTTGTCCCCATTTATTGTTTCAGTCAAGCTGGGCATCCCATAATTCCTTTTCCCCATCCAAGTTATCACCCATAATAAAATAATAAAACCTAAATCAGAGACTGTTTCTTCTGTCTGGATGGAAGTGAAAAATGCTTGTTTGCTGGCTGTGCAGGAGTGGGGTAACCAGTTACCAGCAGTGCTACATATGATTTAAAAAAAGACTAAAAGTGTTTCTAAATGCACAGACTATAACTGACTATTAATAGTCACAAGTAATAATACCATAGAATGTTTACCCAGTATCTATCCGATTGCCTCAGGAAGGTTATCTGAATTCTTTTTGTGATTGGACAGTATTTTACTGTAGAAATCTGTTTTGAAATGCAGGTAGCAAAAAACAGATTTTTGGGGGGTGGGGGTGGGGGGGTGGGGGGATTTATAGATTCACCTAGGGCACATAAGTGAGAGGCCACCCCCTACCTCCAGTCTCCAGTGTAGGTTGCCCTGGCTGCACTGTCATTGTAACGTCGTTGGTTGCCAGGAACACTGGTGTCCTCACAGCCAATCACATGCTAATATGATGTGGACTCTGATGTAAGAAGGGGCTGTAATGTAAGGGGGTACTCTGATGAAGAAACTGATGTAAGGGGGGTTCTAATGAAGACTCTTACATAAGGGGGGCTCTGATAAAGTACCAAATGTAAGGACTCAGATGTAGATGGGAACCCTAATGTAAGAAGGGACTCTGAGGTAAGGGGAACTATGATAGGGATCCTGATGTAAGGGGGACCCCGATGAGGACTCTGATGTAGGGAAGCTATAATGAAGACCCTAATGTAAGAGGGGCTCTGATGGGGACCCTGGTGTAAGGAGGACTCAGATTCAGGTGGGAATCCTGATGTAAGGGTGGACTCTGATGTAGGGGGAACTCTGATATGGAACCTGATGTAAAGGGGGACTCTGATGAGGACCCTGATGTAATAGGGGCTCTGATGGGGACCCTGATGTAAGGAGGACTTAGATACAGATGGGAACCCTAATGTAAGGTTAGACTCTGATGTAAGGGGAACTCTGATAGGGATCCTGATATAAAGGGGGACTCTTATGGAGACCCTGATATAAGTCGGGCTCTAATGAAGACCCTGATGTAAAAGGGGCTCAAATGGGGACCATGATGAAAGGAGGACTCAGATGCAAATGGAAACCCTGATGTAAGGGGGTACTCTGATGAAAGGGGAACTCTGATAGAGATCCTGATGTAAATGGGGACTCTGAAGAGAACCCTGATGTAAGGGAGGCTCTTAAGACAACCCTAAAATAAGAGGGGCTCTGATGGGGACCCCGATGTAAGGAGGACTCAGATGCAGATGGGAACCCTGATGTAAGGGGGGACTCGGATGTAAGGGGAACTCTGATAGAGACCTTGATGTAAAGGGGGACTCTGATGTCTGGTGTAAGAGGGGCTCTAGTGAAGACCCTAAAATAAGAGGGGCTCTGATGGGAACCCCAATGTAAGGAGGACTCAGATGCAGATGGGAACCCTGATGTAAGGGGGGCTCTGATGTAAGGGGAACTCTGATAGAGACACTGATGTAAAGGGGGACTCTGATGTCTGGTGTAAGGGGGGCTCTAATGAAGACCCTAAAATAAGAGGGGCTCTGATGGGGACCCTGATGGAAGGAGGACTCAGATGCAAATGGGAACCCTGATGTAAGGGGGGACTCTGATGTAAGGGAAACTCTGATAGAGACACTGATGTAAAGGGGGACTCTGATGTCTGGTGTAAGGGGGGCTCTAGTGAAGACTCTAAAATAAGAGGGGCTCTGATGGGGACCCTGATAGAAGGAGGACGCAGATGGGAACCCTGATGTAAGGGGGGACTCTGATGTAAGGGGAAATTCTCATATGAACCCTGATGTAATAGGGGTTTCCAATGTAAGGGGTTTCTTCTGAGCTTGAGTTTATTTGACATTTCTTTGCTTTCTTCTTTCTCTATTGTTCTGAACCGTATCATGCTGATTACAAAAAAAAGCTCCAAGTATTTATTCAAATATAGAATGTGGCCCTCGTACTGAAAAGTCTGAGCACACAAAGAGACGATGAAGTGAAATGATTTGCTATGACGATATTCATTAGGAATTCTTGGTGTCTACAATCACCATTTAGCTGACGAAGATGGAAATGTCCAATGTTTGTGCGTTATGGAGGAGAGAGCCATCTATATATCCCGTGTGTGTGTGTGTGTGTGTGTGTGTGTGTGTGTGTGTGTGTGTGTGTGTGTGTGTGTGTATGTGTGTGTGTGTGTGTGTATGTGTGTGTGTGTGTGCAGCAGACAGGGACGGAGGCTGACCCGGGGCACGATGCTGTAAAATTCCATTTCACTTGAAGATTATGCAGAAATTCACATGGACGTGCCCCTCCATAAACAGAGGGTATTTATAGAAAAACACACATCTATTTCATCCCATGAAAGAGACGGAAAAAAAACAAGCTTCTGTATTGCCCACCATAACCAGTAAGATTCCAGCTGTCCTTTTCCTGAGCTCAGACTGGACAATGGTAGATGGCTGTACGGTGGAAAAGGACAATTTTAAAGCCTAACTAAACCCAAAACCTACATTTAATATATTATTGCTTACCAATCCTTAGGTGTGGTGGCTGCATTTGTTTTCTTTTTTAACCATTTCCCGCGGGCATATGACATCGGCGACTTGAAGTGGTGATATCTGAATGATGAGTGCAGGCATCATCCAGATATCATTCTTTTTAGCAAGCAACTCCCTGCACAGCAAAAACAATCATAGCAGCTGTTTTGTCGCTTGATTGCTTTTACAGGCGGCAGGAGGGTACGCCCCTTCCCCCTCCCACCGCCCTCGGGTGCTTCTCTGACCTCATCTGTGTGATCAGCGAGCCGGAGAACGAACACGCTGGCAGCAGAAATGTACCATAGAGCTGACCAAGGACCAAATGGTTCCCGGATATCTCTATGACCCTCGGAGGCCGGAAGCGAAGTCATGACGTCACTTCCGGCGCCGGCAGATAAACAACCTGCCGGTTCTCGGCCTTTTGGCTAAGATCAAGTGTAGTATCTGTTCTTATCATTATTATCTGGGGACCATATATTAAATGGATTTTTAGAACAGGGAGATGGAAGAAGAGCTTGCTCTGTCCACTCCACGCATCAACCTGGTATTGCAGTACCTCCAGGACCGGTGCACCAAAAAAAAAAAAAGAAAAAAAAAACAAATTCCTGCCGGTTTTTTTTATTGGAAAGCCTGAGATCGATTTTATTTTCCAGCATAGAGAAGAGATCTGGGGACTTTTATACCCCAGATCTCTCCATTAAGAGGACCTGTCATGCCTTATTCCTATTACAAGCGATGTTTACATTTCTCGTAATAGGAATAAAAGTGATCAAATAATAATACATTAAAGAGAAAGTGTAAAAATAAAAAAAATGTAAAGAAAATAAACCATTAAAAAAGGAAAAAAAATGAAAGTGCCCCATCCCCTTGTGCTTGCACGCAGAAGCGAATGCATACGTAGGTCACGCCAGCATATGTACACGTTATTCAAACAACACATGTGAGGTATCACTGCGAACGTTAGAGTGAGAGCAATATTTCTAGCACTATACCTCCTCTAAAACCTTAAACTGGTTACCTGTAAAATTTTTCAAAGGGTAGCCTATGGAGATTTTTAAGTACCGACGTTTGGCGCCATTCCACAAGTGTGCGCAATTTTAGAGCATGGCGTGTTGGGTTTCTATTTACTCAGCGTAACATCATATTTCACAATGCACAAAAAAATTGGGGTAAATATTGTGCTTTGTTTTTGTTTTTTAATACATGAAATTGTTTTTTTTTTTTTCACAAAAATCGCCTTTAAAAAATTGTTGCGCAAATACCGCGTGACATAAAAAGTTGCAATGACCGCTATTTTATTCTCTAGGGTCTTTGCTAAAAAAAATACATATAATGTATGAGGGTCCTGAGTATTTTTCTAGCAAAAAAATGATGATTTTGCATGTAGGAGAGAAGTGTCAGAATTGGCTTGGGAGGCAAGTGATTAAGGTTTTTTTTGTGTGCCATGTTAGCAAGGGGCACAGCAGCCTACTCAGTTGGGGGATACAGAATGGATGGCTGCATCTGCGGGAAAACACAGTGAAAAGGTCCCTGCATCTTTTAAAAATCACACTTTTAAAAAATGACGCACTGAAATCGCATGGTGCTTTTGCAGTATGCAGTTTCATGGACCTAAAAATATGTGTTTTCCGAGGCGCGGGGGGGGGGGGGGGATGCATTAAAGAATAAATGGCACCCTGCACAGCTGCAAAAGAGCATTGCATTTGGCTGCATGTGCAGGAACATATGCGATTTACAAGCTGTCTTGCAACCAGCCACAGCAGTGTGAATCTAGGCTTAGAGTGGCACCCTTACTCTTCCACTCCATCTATGGAGGAGCAATGTACCCACCCTTAGACGGAGGCATTGTCACCCTTCGGAGAGAATAGTGTTAGATGGACTAGTAGATTTGGATGAACTTTAAAAAGTGACTAACAAACTCCGGCTAACACTTTTTAAGCCATTAATGGGCCCTCTGAAACTTGTTTCCTTTTCAAGATAGTTGGGACACTGCCCATACCTCTTTGACATACACCCTCAATAGAATAAGCAACACCAGGTTAGATGAACACTGTCTGTATTAACCACTTGACCTCCAGGAGTCGTCCCCCCTACACGACCAGGCCACATTTTGCGATACAGCACTGCGTTATTTTAACTGACAACAATTGTGCGGTTGTGCAACGCTTTACCCAAATAAAATGTATCTCCTTTTTTTCTCACAAATTTCTTTTTTCTTTCTTTTGGTGGTAATTGATCATCTCTGCGTAACAAAAAACGACTGACAATTTTGAAAAAATATATATTTTTTACTTTCTGCTATAAAACATATTCACTTTGTTGGATATGATATACGGTAGCACTGCTCAATGGTATGCTGAAGGAGCATGGCAATGTCTAAATAACTGGAGGGCAAATGGTGTTAGGCTAAAGTCACGCTTCCTGTAGTGTTGTGTGGTGTAGTGTGTTTAGTGGGTTGGCAACCCTCTCCCCCTCTCCTGTGCTTCAGCTGTGGGTGCCGACAGCAGAGGAGCCCCCTCATTGAATGATGGCTTGAACTCCAGCGAACCCGCTCTGTATGGCTGGAGATCAGTGCTGTATTCTGGCCTAGGCCAACAAGGCCCTGGCCTAGGGCGGCACTTTGCAGGGGGGCAGCAAATATCCTAAAAGAGTAATCTTACTAATCCTGTGACATAAGGCTGTACTAATGGGCACTGATAAGGCTGCACTGGTGGCCACTGATGGGGCTGCACTGGTGACCACTGATATGCTGCATTGATGGGCAGTAAAGAGGTGGCACTGATAAGGCAGCACTGATGAGGCTGAAATTATGGGAACTGATGAAGCTATGCTGATGGGCACTGATAGATTGTGGTTATGGTCTGTGGTTTACAGATGACCGGGTGGGTCATAAACAGAAAGGGGTGTGGCCTTTACCGGAAGGGGTGGGTCATATTTATATTAGGGGGTGCACAAGTTTAGTCAGGCCTAGGGCAGCACAAAACCTAAATACACCACTGCTGGAGATACAGGAGACCAGTGAACCCGCTCTGTATGACTGGCATTGGCAGCCTGTCCATTGAGGGCATAGGGGCGCCACCACCCCCCCCCCCCCCCATCCATGCATCTGGCCCCCTAATCTACATGCAGGGCACTGGACGCATGGATTCCAATGGGGTTTTTTTTTTTTTTTTAAGCACCTGATTAGAGCCAGATGCTTCAAAAAAGGGTGGGCTCGGGGCGCAGAGCACTGCGCCCTGGGCCCACCCAGTTGTGTTGTGACAATAGCAAATGAATATTCGCTATTGCCACACTGATTCTCCTCCCAGCCAATCAGGAAGCGGGTCCGGAGACCTGTTTCCCTATTGGCGAAAAGGAGAAGGCATGCTATTGGCCAAGAAGGGTGGAGGAGACAGCCTCCGAGAAGGGACATGAAGGAGCCTGAGGGGAAATCCGCCGCCTGTCATTCCGGAGGAACAAGGTAAGTAAACTGGCAGGCAGGCGGGCAGGGGGGAGAGATGTGGTGGTGCAAGCTGGAGTGATATGGGGGGGCAGGTCCATCTGCTGCCCCCCGACTGATAGAGCACCAGCCGCCACTGATGACTGGAGATACAGAAGGAGACCGGCGAACTCACTCTGTATGGCTGGCATGGGCGTCTGCAAGGGGGGGCAGGTGCCCCCCACGGAATCTCAGCTTCCCCTTTAAAGTGTTTGTTAAGCCAATTTATACCATCCTGTCTGATCTGTTTAATAATCCTGTGTGCCCATGCCCCTGTGTCTGTGTTGAAAAAAAAAGCAGTTCTCTGAGCGCCGATGGCCGCTCACGTGACCCGCCAGCTCTCTCCTCTCCCCGTCTGACAGCTGCCTGCAGTGAGTGGGCCGAGGATTCCCGGCTGACATCAGTCGGGAGGGGAGGAGGAGGGGATGAGAGAGGCGGCGGGTCATGTGAGTGGCGATCGGCGCTCTGAAAACTGGCTTATTTTTATAAAACACAGACACAGGGGCACACAGGATTATTAAACAGACTGTAGACAGGATATTAAACTTAAATGAAACTACAGCAGCGGGAGGGGAGGATGCGGGTGATGACACACGAGCAGACAGGCATGGAGGGAGGGGAGAGAGGAGGACAGGAGGACTGCAGATGACGGAGGTACGTAAACTGACCACATGTCAGTGTCAGGGCTCAGTAGCCATGGTATATGATGGTCAGTTTACAGAGGGGAGGACATAACCAGGCAGGATCAGCCAGGTATTTTAGGTGATAGAAGGGGCCAAATTACACTGCAAAGCAGTGTGCTGTATAACATGCTACTGCATCTTCCAAACGATTAAAGTATATAGATGATTGTGGAAGCGCTGCTTATATTGTATTTCACAAAAGTGAGTACACCCCTCACATTTGTGTAAATATTTTATTATAACTTTTCATGTGACAACACTGAAGAAAGGACACTTTGCTACAATGTAAAGTAGTGAGTGTACAGCTTGTATAACAGTGTAAATTTGCTGTCCCCTCAAAATACCGTAACACACAGCCATTAATGTCTAAACCGCTGGCAACAAAAGTGAGTACACCCCTAAGTGAAAATGTCCAATTTGGGCCCATTTGGCTATTTTCCCTCCCGGTGTCATGTGACTCGTTAGTGTTACAAGGTCTCAGGTGTGAATGAGGTGTGTTAAATTGGGTGTTATCGCTCTCAGTCTCTCATGCTGGTCAACTGGAAGTTTAACATGGTACCTCATGGCAAAGAACTCTCTGAGGCTCTGAAAAAAAGAATTGTTGCTCTACATAAAGATGGCCTAGGCTATAAGAAGATTGCCAAGATTGCTCTGAAACTGAGCTGCAGCACGGTGGCCAAGACCATACAGCAGTTTGACAGAACAGATTCCACTCATAACAGGCCTCGCCATGGTTGACCTAAGAAGTTGAGTGTATGTGCTCAGCGTCGTATCCAGAGGTTGTCTTTGGGAAGTAGACATATGAGTCCTGCCAGCATTGCTGCAGAGGTTGACGGGGTGGGGGGTCAGCCTGTCAGTGCTCAGACCATACGCCGCACACTGCATCAAATTGGTCTGCATGGCTTCGTCCTAGAAGGAAGCCTCTTCTAAAGATGATGCACAAGAAAGTAGCAAACAGTTTGCTGAAGATAAGCAGACTAAGGACATGGATTACTGGAACCATGTCCTGTGGTCTGATGAGACCAAGATAAACTTATTTGGCTCAGATGGTGTCAAGGGTGTGTGGCAGCAACCAGGTGAGGAGTACAAAGACAAGTGTGTCTTGCCTACAGTCAAGCATGGTGGTGGGAGTGTCATGGTCTGGGGCTGCATGAGTGCTGCCGGCACTGGGGAGCTACAGTTCATTGAGGGGACCATGAATGCCAACATGTACTGTGACATACTGAAGCAGAGCATGATCCCCTCCCTTCGAAGACTGGGCCACAGGGCATAACAACCCCAAACACACCTCCAAGACAACCACTGCCTTGCTAAAGAAGCTGAGGGTAAAGGTGATGGACTGGCCAAGCATGTCTCCAGACCTAAACCCTATTGAGCATCTGTGGGGCATCCTCAAACGGAAGGTAGAGGAGCGCAAGGTCTCTAACATCCACCAGCTCCGTGATGATATCATGGAGGAGGGGAAGAGAACTCCAGTGGCAACCTGTGAAGCTCTGGTGAACTCCATGCCCAAGAGGGTTAAGGCAGTGCTGGAAAATAATGGTGGCCACACAAAATATTGACACTTTGGGTCCAATTTTGACATTTTCACTTAGGGGTGTACTCACTTTTGTTGTCAGCGGTTTAGACATTAATGGCTGTGTGTTGAGTTATTTTTAGGGGACAGAAAATGTACACTGTTATACAAGCTGTACACTCACTACTTTACATTGTAGCAAAGTTGTCACATGAAAAGATGTAGGAAAATATTTACAAAAATGTGAGGGGTGTACTTACTTTTGTCAGATACTGTATATAAAATATGTGCAAATACAAGTGAAAAAAATATATAAACAAAATAAATAAGTCTAAAGTATCTCTTCCCAAATGTTAACTAATGAATCTTCTATTCCCACAAATATTCTTCTAAAAATCAGTTCCTATCTCCCTACAGATTACATTATATACAATAAATATCAAAAATTCATATAAAGTGCAAAATAGGTGAAACTTCTCGTTTAAATATTCCTAAATACAATCGCTGTGAATAAAAAAACCTAAAATAAAGTAAATCCCAAATGTCCATATAGTAAAGGGCGTCTTCTCCTTTAAATAGAAATATATGCAACCACCATAGTTACCTAAAAAGCCAGCAATCCATTTGTTCAGAGTGCGTCTTCTCCTTTAAATGATAGTGAATGTAATCCCCGCTGTGCTTCCCATCAAACCACTTAGTGCTCTGTCACCTAGTAAAGGGCACGCAGCGCATAGATATGAACGGTCCTCCACTT
Organism: Pelophylax lessonae; assembly: GCF_965119305.1. NCBI lineage: Eukaryota > Metazoa > Chordata > Amphibia > Anura > Ranidae > Pelophylax > Pelophylax lessonae. The sequence goes on from NC_138769.1 coordinate 102,431,481, forward strand.
GTTCTCATCTCCCAAAGTGTAGATAGACTTTAACCACTTAAGCCCCGGAAGATTTTACCCCCTTCCTTACCAGGCCCTATTTTGCGATTCGGCACTGCGTGAATTTAACGGACAATTGCGCAGTCGTACGACGCCGTACCCAAATGAAATCGACGTCCTTTTTTTCACACAAACAGAGCTTTCTTTTGGTGGTATTTGATCACCTGTGCAATTTTTACTTTTTTGCGCTATAAACAAAAAAAGAGCAACAATTTTGAAAAAATAACAATATTTTTCAATTTTTTTATATGAAATTCCCACAAAAAAAAATGTAAAAATCAAAATTTTTTAACATTTTTGGCCAATTTGTTTTCTGCTACCTATGTTTGGTAAAAAAAAATTGCAATAAGCGTATATTGATTGGTTTGCGCAAAAGTTATTGCGTTTACTAACTAAGGGAAAGATTTTTGTAATTTTTGGTGTTTTTTTTTTAACTAGTAATGGCGGCAAACTGCGTTTTTTTTTTTTGCGGGACTGCGACATTGCGGCAGACAGATCGGACCCTTGACTGACATTTTTGACACTTTTGGGGGTATCAGTGACATTACTACAGTAATCAGTGCTATACATATGCACTGTTACTGTAAAAATGACACTGGCAGGGAAGGGGTTAACTTTATTGGAGAGGTAGGGGTTAAATGTGTCCCTAGGGGCGTGTTTCTAACTGTAAAGGGGCGTGGCTTTTCGTGTAACCACAGAGATATACGATCCTACATAGCAGGACGTATGATCTCTGCAGTTACACAAGTTACACAGCAGTTACACAAGGGAGAATGACAGGCGGCTTTGTTTAGCCGCCTGCCTTTCTCCCTCTGCACCGGACGATCGCGAGTGACCATTGGGTCCGCCAGTTACACGCGCGGACTTGTTAGGGAACGAGCGGGGGCGGGAGCGCGCCTCCGGCGGCGTGCGCTCACCCCCTAGAGGCTCACAGGCAATCGACATAGCCCTACGTCACTTTGCCAGTACGGGGCTGACCACCGCAGTAAATAGTCGTGTGGCGGTCGGCAAGCGGTTAAACGTTCCGCTTGGTATTCTCTGTGCAACTCACCTAGGACACCCAAAGTTAGAGGTGATAAAATTTTCCAAAGCAAATACACTTTTGCACCTGGTACTGACTAGTATTCCATTGTTTCCCTTCTCCCTCGTTTTCTCTCCATCAGCCAGCTAATGTGACCCCATTTCTGAGGGACAGAGGCACAGGAGGCTCAAACAAGGATGCTGTGGAGGCGATAGACATCCTCTTTATCAACTGATGACACAATTGGTTGTTATGATGCCAGTGTCTAGAAAGTCATAATGGTACATAATGAAAACCCGTGGCTTTGTGTGACTACAATGCAGATTTGATCCACACACTGGCTTGTATACAACTTTTTATAAATGTTTTGTCATTTTGCCAAGGCACCCCTGAAGAAACCTCCAGACACCCCAGGAAGCCTGGGCCTCCTGGTTGAAAAAGGCTGGTTTAGAGCATCCCATTCACATTTTGATGTTGTTTTTGGAAAAATGATGCCGCACCAAAATATTTTGGTACTTTGTTACTATATATTATGGCAAGCAATTTCCGATGCACATTAGCAATGTTTGTTGGGATTCCATTAAGAATGAATGGCACCGCGGCGCGCCTGCAAAAGGGATGTGCATTTCTTGTGCACTGCGGGAACATGTTTGACTTTACGTGCGTTCCCGTATTGTACAAATGTGAAACTAGCATAACAGAGGACCATATTACATTTTATCCCCCCGCCCTGTCTAGGTCTGGCTCCCACAGTATAATATTTGCAGTGGCACACACTGAGACCTTGGGAAAACCGATACCTCCCTATGTGAGCTCTCGCCCCCTCTCTCCTCCTTTGTTCTGCCAAGTCTCCTCTTACTGATAACACGGAACACCTTCTGTAACTTGGCAGTGGTGCAATGTCTGTGGATTAGAGGAATCTCAGTTTGCTGCGGGGGTGCTGAGTGAGGAAGACATGTCAGTGTTAGAAATAATAACCCGGTTGTCTTAATAATTTAAAGTAAATCTAATGCCAAAACTATTCCACCTCCACCAAAGAGACAGAACTTTTACTTTCTCCATCCACTCATCCCTCACACTTACCCCTTCTTATTTAGATTGTAAGCTCTCACGGGCAGGGCCTCCTGACGCTCTTGTATTGAATTGTATTGTAACTGTACTGCGATAATTGTTGGCTCTACAATCCTGTATAATAAGAATAATAAGAAGAAAAGAGGCGCAACTAGAACCTTCAGGACCCCGGTGGAAGAAATCATGAAGGGCCCCCGTGGTCCTTCCCACTGATCCCTGGGCTCTTTACTTCCCTCGTGGGACCCTTTATTACGGTCCCGCATCGGGCCACCTTTCTGCTATCTTGAGGTCCCCCCCCATGGTGGCAGTATACCAGAGCACAATCGCAAGTGCGACTTTTGTGACCCTGGTAGTTCTGCCACTGGTATAAGCAGTTTTTTTTAATTGTTGTTGAGTTTTTTTTATATGTTTTACCATTTTATTTATTTTTTATTTATTTTTTTACAATTGTAATTTTTATTATTCTTTACATATTTTAAGAACCCTGTTGAGGGGCTATGGTGAAATATGAGGGGTCTAAACAGAACCCTGATGTCTCACATTTGAGACAGAGAAAAGGGTTTGAGGACAGATTCATCAGTCCCTTTCTCTGCAGCCTCAGCTGCACAGAATGAATGAACAGAAATAGCTCTGTACAGAGCGTCCTGTTCATTCATACAGTTTTCTATGCCACAGCTATAAATGAATTAAAAAAAAGAAAAAGAAAAAGCAGAGGCGTAACTAGAACCTTCAGGGCCCCGGTGCAAGAAACCATGAAGGGCCCCCTGCATCCCTGGCCAAGGTCCTTCCTTTCAAGCCTGGGGCTCTTCCCACTGATCCTGGGGCCCTTTACTCTCATTGTCCCCACGGGGGAGGGGAGCACACAGGGGCCCAGAGACAGCAGAACACAAGTGAACTGGATAGGAGGAGTGGCAGGGGCAGCATACAGAGGAACCAATCTCCTCCATTTTCCTCCTGCAGCTACAGGAGGAAAAAGGAGGACAGTGATTTCTCTACTTGCTGCCTCCACCTCTCCTCCTATCCAGGTGTACAGGGGAGCCGCACAGGCCCCCTCGGAGCATGGGGCCCGGTTGCAATTGCAACCCCTGCAGTTACGCCCCTGAGAAAAAGAGATTGGTACCAATCACTGACTTTACTCATTAGGACAAGAAAGGGGACCGCAAATGACCTAAATTAAATTTACCGTCTCCTTCCCCGCTCTCCTTCCTGACAGATCCCCAGCAACAGCCAGCAGGAGGTGGGAGGGGGAAACCTGACATTGCGGCAGGGGGACAGGGAAGCACAAAAGGACAGCATGACAGGGATAGGGAGGTGGTGGAAGCAGCATGTGGAGGAGGAGATGCCCTTTATTTCCCTCCTGCAGCCACTGAATATCTGCGGGAGGGAGAGGAGGAGGAGCAGGCATTTAGCAGCTACATGGAGGGTCTGATTCCTCTACATACCGCCTCCCTCCAATCCAGGCGTATAAATAGGCCGGGTTGAAATGGCGACCCCTGTATGTACACCCCTTGAAACAATGTCCAAAGTGGAATTACATAAAAGTGTGACACTAAAAGTACATATCCCGTCTCCAGGCCTGATTTACCAAGCTAAGATTTCACAATCTTTGGATTATAAATGACATGTGGTATTTGAATTTTGGAATTGTTTCAGCGAATGATTTTTGCAACCCTTGGATTACCAATTATATACAATTGAGTATACAATGTGGATCCAGTATATCTTGGATTTATTTGTCTGTAGGTGACCAACCTAATCTGGACACAATAATTTGACTGCATGCATTTATAATGAATCAGTGTCCCATTTTGTGCCTGATGTGAGATTTGAAATACGCGTAGCACCCTCCTAGCGTAGAGCAGGCTGCTGGGTAAATTTAGTTTGGCTCCCCTGTACTCAGTGGAGCAAGGGTTCATTATTTTGGGTTGCTCAGTGTTTCACAGGCTCATGCTCTGCTCTTTTTCCATCTTCTGGAAGATTGTAGAAGTATAGTGCAAGGATGAACAGAGCACACAGCCTAAATATTTATGGCACTCCAGCCAATCCCTGGGGAGGTGTAACCAGAAGGTGGAGGTAGAGCCCATAAATAGTCTGATGCCTAAACAGAAGGGGCAGTGTTCCTGGGTCCAGTCCTGCTGGAGGAGACCCCTGTGCAGGAACTCTGCCCCTTGGGCAGAAGTGCTAAAAAAGCCTTTTTGAAAACACAGAGATCCCAGCTAGGCTTACCTGAGTGCCCTATTTGCAGATTCATTGCTCAGGGATCAAGCTGGGTCAAGGGGAAGCTCACTAGAGAGAGCCAGAAGGAAGTTGGTGGGAAGGAGTCCAACTGTCTTGTGGTGGTGTAAAGTCTACATTTGCCTCACTAGGAAGAGCCTGGTGGATAAGGGCAGGAGGCAACCTGTGATCCTGTGGAGAGTAAATGATCCCCAATGCTGAAGAGAAGTAACAGAGTGTAGCTTTTAAACTCCTGAGGGAGTAAAAGTGGCAATCAGCATTAGGAATTCTGTGGGACATTTAGTGTGTGAAGTGCACCCAGATGTTAATGAGTCCTCAAATTGTTAATTTGCAGTTCATTAGGGATATCCCATGCTTCCGATCCCTATCCAAGTCCATGCTCCAATAAAAACACCAAAACAAACGCCTAGTCTGTTTCCTGAGCCAGTGGAAGAATAAAAAATAATGCTGTGTGCCTGGCTGTGTGTGACTGAAAAGGGGGGGGGGGGTAATACCAAATTTACCAGCGGCTCCTCAGGGGGTGTGCTACATAAGCTATAAGACTTCTTTCACATGGGTGGCTGGGGGAGGGGGCTGTAAAAAAATTTTACTGCCCTTGGCCGCCCACATAGAGGCAAAATAACAGTCAGAGGAGGCTGTTCACATGCAGTGGCCACAACATATTAAGTGGACAGGCGGCACCGCCTGCCAAACACTTGCATTAGTCCCGTTATAAACTGCTGCAAAAAAGAACAGGTGTTTTAAAAAGCGATTCACAGTAGAACGCTTTTAGGCCCCATGCACATGGGGCGTTTTTAACGCCGCTGTAAGTAGCATCAGGCGTTTTCTTTTTGCAGCCTAAAAACCCACCTCCATGTTATTCTATGGCCTCATGCACACACACAGACGTTTTTGAGCTGTAAGTGGCCTAGGCGTTTTTAAGCTGCAACAAGAACCCGCGACCTGCGTGTTCTGAGGACCAGCGTTACAGCTGTAAAAACGTCTGACGCTGCTAAAGGCTGAATAACGTTGCTATAACGTTGCTTAACGTGCGTTAAGCCACGTTATACGTTTTTTTTTCTTCCATTCAAAATCAATGGTTCCCTATGGGAGCCTATTGATTTGAATGGAAGTTGCACTGCAAGTCGGATCAGGATGATCCCACTTGCAGGGCGACTTGCGCTGTGAGAATCTTGAGGGAGAACTCCATGCCAAAATGGTAAAAAACGGCGTGGGGGTCGCCCCCAGGTTCCAAACCAGACCCTTATCCGAGCATGCAGCCCGGCAGGCCAGGAAAGGGGAGGGGACGAGAGAGCGGCCCCACCCCCCCCCACCCCCCCCTGGACCACACCAGGCCACATGCCCTCAACATGGGGAGGTGTTGGTGCTTTGGGGCAGGGGGGGCTCTGCACCCCCCACCTCAAAGCACCTTGCCCCCATGTTGATGAGGACAAGGGCCTCATCCCCACAACCTTGGCCGGTGGTTGTGGGGGTCTGGCGTGGAGTTCCCCCTCAAGATTCTCACAGCGCAAGTCGCGCCGCAAGTCGGATCATCCTGATCCGACTTGCGGTGCGACTTCCATTTAAATCAATAGGCTCCCATAGGGAACCATTGATTTTGAATGGAGGCAGAAAAAAACGCTGCTAAAAGTGACGTGGCAAAACGTGCAATAACGCAAATGGAAAAAGCTACTGAAAGCACGTTTTTACAGCTGCTTTTTCCGGCATCAGAACTAACTTTGACGCACGTTTTTTCTAACCCCCCCGTGTGCATGGGGCCTTAGTGTCCCGCTAAGCAGACACTGTCAGGCGTTCAGAAGGCAATCCTGTCGCTTCCTAAACACCAGTTTTATTCTTTTTTGCAGAAGTTTATAACGGGACTAATGCAAGTGTATGGAAGGCGGTGCCGTCTGTCCACTTAAAATCATGATGTAGATTATGATATATGAATTATACTTGTTTTGTACTGAATTTTAAACTCTCTTTTGATATGAATAAAGGTAATAATTTTTATCTATTTATCAAATTTCTTTTACACTGAGTGAGGTAGTCAAGCACCGGGAAAGCCCCGTTTCCTCTGTACAATATATGTCTATTTTCTGGGGTCAAACACTGAAAAGGGGGGAGAGAAAAAGGGGCTATACTCCCCGTAGAAAAAGTCCCAGGGAAGGGGAAAGGGAAAATTGAAATAACCCCCCCCCCCACTTTCCTCTCCCATCTTACCTATCTCTCTTTCCTTTCCTCCCCTCCCCCACCTCCTTTTCTTCCCTTCTCCCTTCTATCTCCCTTTCCTTTCTCCCTCCCCTTTCCTTCTCACTCCCTTCATATCTTTTCCCCTCTTTTTCTTCCCCCATTCACTTCTCTATTTATGTCCTTTTTTTTTTTCCTTCCTTTTTTTCCCTTTTTCCCTTTATTTTTCTCCTTGTTCTTTCCTGATTCTAGTGTTCTAGCATTGGGGATATATGACTGCTCCATCTCCTAACAGCCATTACCATTTATTATCAATCAGTGTCCCCCATGTCCGCCGGTGAGAGTTTTGATGGCTGACCACCTATGGGAGTTGGTGATTGGTGTCATCTCCAGGTGAGCCCAAACCCTTCCCCACTAAGTGTTTTATAATTGGTTTTCCTTATTATTGTATTGTTGTGATCTGTATTATTGTTCTGTTCTTATGTGGACAGTATTCATTCATGTGTTATTATCCCAAGAGTTTGTGTATATTAACCACCTCCTGAAGAAGCGGATAATTCCGTGAAACATGTTGAGGAATGTACGCTTGAACATTAAACTCTAAACTTTGCTCTAATCAATCAGCATTTATCAAATTCAAGGTGTTATGCATCAATGTCGGACATGCTGTCCGTTTTACTGTAAATATTGTTTTTCAATAAAATTTTGTATAAAGATTTTGTAATTGAAGTATCTTTTGCATTATGGTACCCGTAAAATCCTAATTTTCCTCCCTCCTCAATTTTCCCTTTTCCCTGTTCCCTTTCTCCTTCCCTGGGACTGTTTCTACCCCCCTTTTCAGTGTTTGACTATATGACCTGGATGTTGGTACCTATTACCCTCTTGTATACCTCAGGCTCAATATTACTATTTCCTGGGGTGTTGGTGCTTGATATGAGTGTTTAGGACGACTTTATACCAAATACAGAGACCCAGTGACGATGTCACAGGGTCTAAAATAAGGTATGAAAGGGTTTTTTTCTTTAACCACTTGCCGACCGCCTCCTGTATATTTACTGCAGCACACAGCCACTTACAGGCAAAGTGACGTAGTACTATGTCGCTTGCCAAAGAGCCTGTAGGGGGCGAGCGCGCGCCACCGGCAGCACACTCCTGCCCCCGCTTGTTCCCTGCCTAGCCAGCACATGTGACCGGCGGCTCTGATGTCCGCCGGCCACTCGCGATCTCCCACAGGAGAGGGAGAAAGACAGACGGCTGATGTAAACACAGCCGTCTGTCATTCTCCCTGAAGTAGGCACAAAGGCTATGCGATCCTGCTATATAAGATCGCATGTCTCTGTGGTTACTTCACTAGCCACGCCCCCTAACAGTTAGAATCACACCCCCTAGGGACACACTTAACCCCTTGATCACCAATAAAGTTAACCCCTTCCCTGCCAGTGTAATTTTTACAGTAACAGTGCATATTTATAGCACTGATTACTGTAGTAATGTCACTGTGTCAAAAGTGTAAAGTGTCAAAAATGTCAGTCAGGGGTCCGATCTGTCTGCCGCAATGTCGCAGTCCCGCAAAAAAAAACGTAGATCGGCGCCATTACTAGTTAAAAAAAAAAACAATAAAAATTACATAAATCTTTCCCGTAGTTAGTAAACGCAATAACTTTTTTTTGCAAAATACGCTTATTGCGATTTTTTTTTTTACCAAAAATATGTAGCAGAAAACAAATTGGCCTAAAATGTTAAAAAAATTAGATTTTTACATTTTTTTTTTGAGAATTTCATATAAAAAAATGTGAAAAATATTATGTTTTCAAAATTGTCGCTCTTTTTTTGTTTATAGCGCAAAAATAAAAATCGCACAGGTGATCAAATACCACCAAAAGAAAGCTCTGTTTGTGGGAAAAAAAGGACGTCAATTTAATTTGGGTACAGTGTCGCACGACCGCGCAATTGTCCATTAAAGTCACGCAGTGCCGAATCGCAAAATAGGGCCTGGTCATTGAGCAGCCAAATATTATGGCGTTGATGAGTTGAGGGGTGGTAAACCAAGAAAGGCAAAATGTGAACAGATTAAACTTTAGCTTTAAATATTCAAAAGCTGTAAGCAAAAAACAACCATGGCAGAAATTATATTAGCATACACAGCCATCAGCAATAGCTTTGCTTGTAGCAGAGTAAAATGTAATGTGTAACCAGAGCTCCGTCTTTGAGGTGCCAGCTCTTCCTTTGGAGTCTTCTCAGGTCATTCATTTCTGCTCCAGTGGCTCTTTAAAGCGTAGCTCAAGTTTTGTGTGATAACAAAATCTAATTCACTGTTGACATTTGATTAAAAAAAAAAAAAAGGAATGCGCCCTAGGAATAATGAATACCTGAATCTTTGCTCGTCTAATTTTGATTGTGATGATTGCAACACAAAAGTGTTATTATTACTTATTACTTACTTCTGAAGATTTTCTAATGTTCTAAAAAAAATTTACATAAAAAAAAATTGACACATGTGGACGACCCTTAGCTTGCCTTTAATCAATCCTTGCAGCATTTTTCCTGCCATGACACTAACGATGGGGCACAATTCCTCCCAGTGACACCAAAGGTGGGGCACTATTTCTCCTAATCACACCAGTGATGGGGCACTATTCCTTCCCCTGTCACCAGTGATGGGGCACTATTCCTTCCCCTGGTACCATTGACGGGGCATTATTCCTTCCCCTGTCACCAGTGATGGGGCACTATTTCTCCCACTGACACCAGTGATGGGGCACTATTCCTCCCACTGACACCAGTGATGGGGCACTATTCCTCCCACTGACACCAGTGATGGGGCACTATTCCTCCCACTACACCAGTAATGGGGCACTATTCCTTCCAACGATGGGGGCTAATCTTCCCAATCACACCAACGAAGGGTACTTTGTTTCCCAATGACAAAAAGTGGGGCACTATTTCTCTCAATGACACCAACAATGGGGCACTATTCCTCCCTCTGACACCAGTGATGGGGCACTATTCCTCCCAATTACACCAACGATGGGGTACTATTCCTCCCACTGATACCAATGATGAGGCACTCAGAGGAGTGTCTCATCACAGGCGGAGTTAGTGACGTATGGTCTGAGGCTCGTCTGCTGTGTGGAACAGCTGATTGTTTGGCTGGCGGCCAAGCTGAGATACCAAGAGAGCCCTGCCGAGAGATAGGAATAGCTGCTTACTATTATGTCCTATTGTACTTACCTGTACATACCTATTGTGCTTACTATTATGTTTATCGTCCTGTTTTATTGAATAAAATACCTTATTGCTGATTTTATCGTGGTATGTCCCTTTGCTTCTTTATATATGCTGGGGAGATTGAAATAAGAAGCACCTTGTCAATTTATGCCTTGAGTCTAGCCTATATGAGCTGCTTAACCACTTAAGCCCCGGAAGATTTTACCCCCTTCCTGACCAGGGGGTATTTTGCGATTCGGCACTGCGTGACTTCAACGGACAATCGTTTAGATACAGCGTCGCACGACATTGCGCGGTCGTGCGACGCTGTATCTAAACGAATTTGGCGTCCTTTTTTTCCCACAAACAGAGCTTTCTTTTGGTGGTATTTGATCACCTGTGCGATTTTTTGATCATGCACTATAAACAAAAAAAGAGCGTCAATTTTGCAAAAATAACAAAATTTTCCACATTTTTTTTATATGAAATTCCCCCCCAAAAAAATGTAAAAATCTACATTTTTTAACATTTTCGGCCAATTTGTTTTATGCTACCTATGTTTGGTAAAAAAAATCGCAAAAAGCGTATTTTGATTGGTTTGCGCAAAAGTTATCGCGTTTACTAACAAAGGGAAAGATTTTTGTCATTTTTGTAGTTTTTTTTTAACGCGTAATGGCGGCGATCTGCGATTTTTTTTGCGGTACTGCGACATTGCGGCGGACAGATCGGACCCTTGACTGACATTTTTGACACTTTTGGGGTTACCAGTGACATTTCTACAGTAATCAGTGCTATACATATGCACTGTTACTGTAAAAATACACTGGTACTGAAGGGGTTAACTTTATTTGAGAGGGAGGGGCTGTGTGTGTCCCTAGGGGCGTGCTTTCTACTGTGATTGGCTGTGGCTTCAGATGTATGAAGAGTGATCAACGGTTCTACATAGTAGAACCGTATGATCATCCTTCATACACCGGGGAGAATGACAGGCAGCTTGTTTACACAAGCCGCCTGACTTTCTCCCTCTCCCCTGACGATCACAGAGTGACCGGCAGACATAGGGTCCACCGGTCACAAGCGCGGGGGGGTGCGTGACCGCGCGGGAGCGGGAGCGCGCCTCCGGGGGGCGCGCGCTCGCTCCCTAGACCCTCACAAGCTAGTGACGTAGACCTACGTCACTTTGCCTGTGAGGGGCTGACTGCCGACGTAGATCTGCGTTAGGCAGTCGGCAAGTGGTTAACTTAGGAGCGATCCGGGCAAGAATTAATGACTCTCTTATATGAAGCACAGTTTATGCGTGCTGGAAGTAAGCGCATATGAATGCCAGAAAATATTTTTTGGTGGAAGAGTTTTTGTGAGATTTTTTTATCACCACCCTGCACGAATTTGAGCACTTTCCCTGTGTGCACACTATTTTTTTACACTATTGGATTTATTCACTCTTAATTGATTGTACTTTATTAACCTCCCTGGCGGTATGATTCTTTCGGATTTTAGGTGCTGAAAGCGGTACCATTATTTTGCATGTAATTCTTAAGAATGAGCAGCCCAAACCAAACTATTTACATATGATTTTTTTATACTGTGCGTTCTTCTTTATAACATCTCGGGTATGATAAAGTTTGAAACACAAAATCATAAATTATAATATAAAAAATAACTATAAATAAGTTAAAGTATATATACAGTATATATATATATATATATATATATATATATATATATATATGTATATACTGTATATATATATATACACATATATTTATATTTTTATATATATATATATATATATATATATATATATACACACACACACACACATATATATATATACATACACACACACACATATATACAGTAAAACCTTGGTTTGAGAGTAACTTGGTTTGAGAGCGCTTTGCAAGACAAGCAAAATTTTCAAATAAATTTTGACTTGGTTTACAAGCGATGTCTTGATATACAAGTAGCCTCAAGTCACAGCTGAGTATAAAAGAGAAGAGAGGCGCCTCTAAGTGTAGCAATATGGTTACATTTAATGAAGGTACAACATTTAGCAACTCACATAGTTGATGATTGGAACAGGCACATCTAAGGATGCAGGCATCAGGGGTAAAGCTGTCCACATAGGACCATCCTCCGCATCGCCATCTACGTCATCCCTTCCATGTTGCCCCTCGCTTTCAGATCGCTTTACTGCAGGGTGGTCTTCCCGGTCAGGATTACAGACTGGCAGCCGGCGGTGCAGAAGATAGTCTTTGTGGACAGCTTTACCCCGGATGCCTGCATACTTAGATGTGCCTGTTTTATTCATCAACCTTGTGAGTTGCTAAATATTGCACCTTCATTAAATGGAACCATATTGCTACACTTAGAGGTGCCACTCTTCTCTTTGATACTCTGTAGCTCCTGCTGGATTTTGCTTCTAATCCCGTTGTGGAAGCAGCTATTTGTGGATGGACATTTTATGGTTATATAACCTATCGCAATGCTATAATCTTTTTATATGGACTATAAATTAAAGGATTTATGAATGAATGGTTGTGGAACGAATCATCTGAGTTTCCATTATTTCTTATGGGGAAATTCGCTTTGATATAAGAGTGCTTTGGATTACAAGCATGCTTCCGGAACGAATTATGCTCGCAATCCAAGGTTTAACTGTATATATATATATTTCCTGACAGACTCCATGGCAGCATACGTATCGGGTTTGGCCCCGCCTCCAAACCTACCCATAGGACCTCACTCCCATAAATCTTTGCTCCTGTTCAGCACACGTGTTCTTTTTTTGTCCTCCAAAGGATTACCTGATATCCTACCTGAAGCTGGATTCCGGGTGATGGATGGCTCTACCAGTCGGGTATGGAGCTCTCCAATAAGCCCCAGCTGCTGCGGGGTATGGAGTAGGGGCGAAGATGTATGCAGCCTTGGCCAAAAAGCCCAGCTGCTGCGGGTGGCCGGTACCCTAAGAATGAGATAAGTCCGGTGTGTGCATCCATCCCTGGTGATCTGCGGTCCGTGAGTACAAAGTCCTCCATGGCAGCTATTTTGTTTATATATTGCTTGCTTGTGCCTTTATGTCTTACCTGGTTTTTCTCCTGCCTTCCCTGGTGGCTAGTGGTCCGGGGCCGGTCAGCGATTCACTTCCTGACCGGCCTCCGGTGCGCGCTACTGCGCATGTGCGGCGCCTCGGGATCGAGGCTTGGTTCTCGCGCATGCGCAGTGTAAGCACGGCGCATGCGCAGTAAGCTGGCGTCGGTGGCGATCGCTGATGACGTCACCAGGCGCCATATTTAAACCCCAGAGCTGTCAGCAGTGTTGTGTTTGTACACACTGCTGATATTGGGTGTTACACATACGAAAATCGTTCGTTTTTGTGGTCATTTTGCTGTGCGCTGCCGCTCTGCCTGCTAACCTTGGTTCCTGGTGAGTACTGGCCCCAGTTTGGGAGCAACCCCCCCCCCCCCCCCCGCGCTTTGCTGGTTTTTCTGACATGCTGTCCGGCTCATTCTTGTAGGTCAGCATCAGAATGGAAGCTACTTTGCCCTCCGGTGGTCAGCCCGCCCCTAACAGGTATTTGGGGCTTCTTGGTGGGGTTGTGGGTTATAGGGGGTGGGGGTAGGAACTCAAGTGTTCCTAGCTTCCTGTCTGTGTTTTTCTGTTTTTTCTCTTGTTCACAGCCCTCCTCGATCAGAGACTAGGCACTCTTCTCAAAGAAGTGAAAGGCGCTCAAGCTCTCGCCACCGGCACTCTACTGGAAAGTCCCGTTCGGGCTCACATCATCGTAAAGCGTCCACTTCAGCCAGCCACGCACAGAGACCTGACAAAGCAGGTTGCAGAGGCTGTGGCGCTAGTGTCCCGGAGAGGAAGCTTTTCTGTGACAGATGTTTCTCCCAGGCTGCGGGAGAAAGGGATACTTCTGATCAACGCATTGAGGCTTTGGTCAAGAGAGTGGTAAAGGACTCTTTGGCAGAGTTGGGTGTCAGTCGTTCTCAAGACACTGCAACGGCTTCCCCAAGCCCTTCCCCTGTAGCACTACAGGTACAGGAAGATTTCGAGTCGACCCACACAAGCCATCAGTCGATTCTCTTGTCGGGTAGCGACTCTGAAGATGAAGATCCCTGCTTGGGTTTTGAATATTCCTTGGTGCCTTCCCTGGTTAAAGCGGTCAGAGAGACCTTAAATTGGGAAGAGTCAGCTGTTCCCCCTCCCAAGCAGAAGAAGTACTTTAAACAGCTCAATAAGGAGCGTGTTAATTTTCCCTTCCTGGGAGAGTTGGGTGAAATCATCTTAGAGGAGTGGAAAAAGGTGGAACGAAAGAATTCCTTAGTATCCAAGATGGCTAAACTTTACCCCTTCAAAGAGGATGACGTGAAACATCTTGAGTCTCCTCCCCTAGTTGACGCAGCAGTCATGAGACTGGTCAAGCACGTGACCCTTCCATTAGAGGATACGGTCTCATTTAAAGACCCGTTGGACCGAAGGATGGACTCTGATTTGAAGAGAATCTACCTTACAGCAGGTATGGCCTGTAAACCAGTCCTGGCTTTGGCTGCTCTATCCAAAGCCATGGAGTCTTGGGCTGATGTGGTAGACGAATCGGTCAGATCGGTTTCGGAGGAGGTGGCCAGAAGCGCTCCAATCCAGGAGCTTAGGCTGGGCGCGTCGTTCCTTGGGGAGGCTTCCATAGACTTGATCCGTCTATTGGCAAGAGTTATGCTGTCCTCGGTCACAGCTAAGAGAGCTCTTTGGCTCCGCCCTTGGGTTGCGGATCCGGCATCAAAGCAAGTTTGGTGCCGTATTCCCTTTGAGGGGTCCTCCCTTTTTGGGAATAAACTTGACGAGGCCATAACCCGGGCTACAGGCGGTAAGTCTGGGTTTCTTCCCCAGGATCGGCGCCAGTTCAACGTCAAGAAAGGACAGCCTACCAGAAAATTTGTGCCTGACCGGGCCAGGGAAGCTCGTTCTTATAGACCTGGTCGGGAGTTCAACCGGAACTGGAGATCAAGACAGTCTTCCAGGAAGACGACAAAGAACGTCTCCTCGGGGGACCGTGAGCCCACTAAGTCCTTTTGAAGGTGGGCCCGCTCAGACATGTCGGGTGGGTGCGCGTCTACGCTCCTTCCGACATGTCTGGGCGGCTTCGATTCAGGACCCCTGGGCCGTCAGGACGGTGTCTTCAGGCCACAAGTGGGTCTTCAAGGAGAGGCCAGGCTCAAGGTTCCTGCCTACTGCCATACCATGCCTAGAAGAAAGGCGTCAGATTTTGTTTTCTTACGTCGAAGCTCTCATTGCTCAAGGGGCTGTCATCTCCGTTCCAGAGTCCGAGCGAGGCCAAGGAATATATTCTCCGCTCTTTCTGGTCCAAAAGAAGAACGGATCATGGAGACCAGTAATAGATTTGACCTTCTTGAACAAATTCATAAAAAAAGAAAGGTTCAAAATGGAGACCCTGTTGTCCATACAGCAGTCAGTCCAGCCGGCAGATTGGATGGTGTCCATCGACTTGAAAGACGCCTACTTTCATGTCCCTGTGGACGAAGATTTTCAAAGGTTTCTCCGGTTCGAAGTGGGAGGATTACATCTTCAGTTTATCTGTCTCCCATTCGGGCTCTCAACATCTCCACGGACCTTTTTCAAAAATCTTATTGGCCGTGGTAGCCCTACTGAGATTGAAAGGTATCTGTCTTCACCACTATTTGGACGATCTACTCCTGTTGTCCCAAGACAGAGATCAACTATTAGTTCATCTGGAGCAGGTCGTGTCCACTCTCCAGAAGTTTGGTTGGTTACTCAACAAGGAGAAGAGTCACCTGATTCCAACTCAGTCCCTGATCTACTTGGGCGCTCTGTTCGACACAGAGAAGGCGACTATCTCTCTTCCAGAGGAAAAGATAGGGACTCTTCGAGACAGGATTCGCTTTGCCCTCTCATCCTCTCATCTTCAGGCACGTCAATGCCTGAAGGTGATCGGGACTATGGTCGCAGTAGTCCCCATGGTGAAGTGGGCCCTGTGGAGGATGAGACCCTTTCAGAAGGGATTCCTTCAGCAATGGGATACGTGGCATCTGGATCAACGCATCTTCTTAACCCCTTCAATGAGAGCGAGTCTCCCCTGGTGGTTATGCAGAGACCACCTGCTGAACTGCCACTCTCTGAAGCCAGCTCCGTGGGTAGTGGTTACCTCGGACGCCAGCAACATAGGCTGGGGTGCCCACTGTCTGTCGGAGGTGGCACAGGGCAGGTGGGAGTTTTCCACTCGAGGAATAGTATCCAACATACTAGAACTCCGAGCAGCATTCCAAGCTCTTCGAGCATTTGCTCACCTGACAAAAGACCAACCTGTCATGCTGCGCCTGGACAACACCTCAGCAGTGGCATACATCAGGAAACAAGGGGGAACACGCAGCTGGTCCCTATTGAGGGAAGTGGAGCCGATTATGTCCTGGGCACAGAAGAATCTCTCGAATCTTTCAGCGGTTTATGTTCCAGGAGTCCAGAATGTCAAAGCAGACTTCTTGTCCAGAGTGGATCTGGACAACAACGAGTGGTCCCTTCACACGGAAACGTTCAACTGGATCCTAACATTGGGGTTTTCTCCAGAGGTAGACCTCTTCGCCTCCCCCTGCAATCACAAACTGCCGAAGTACTACTCAAGATTCAGAGATCCACAAGCATCAGGGATAGATGCACTCTCGGATCAGTGGAGATTCCACAGGGCATACGCCTTCCCACCAATTCGGATTGTGTTGCAGTTCCTTCGGAGACTCAGGTCGGAGCCAGTGGAGGTAGTGGCGGTGATTCCCTTCTGGCCGAACAGGCCATGGTTTCCCCTTCTGACACTACTCAGTGTCCGAGACCCAATTCCGCTACCCTTCAGACCGGATCTGTTGTCCCAGGGGTCTGTGCTCCATCCGTGCCCAGACCGTTTACATCTCAGGGTCTGGATGTTGAGAGGAGGAGGTTACAGGCTTTAGGCTGTCCAGAATCGGCAATCTCGACATTACTTAGTGC
This sequence comes from Pelophylax lessonae, assembly GCF_965119305.1. Lineage (NCBI taxonomy): Eukaryota > Metazoa > Chordata > Amphibia > Anura > Ranidae > Pelophylax > Pelophylax lessonae. The sequence goes on from NC_138769.1 coordinate 102,448,237, forward strand.
TAGAAGAAGCTCAACGAACAGGGTGTATCAGAGAATCTGGGAAAAATTTTCTGCACAACTGAATACAAGGCCTGATCCTCAATCTTCAATTAAGATCCAGGATGTATTGAGCTTTCTCCAATCAGGACTGGATTTGCCTCTATCAGTGAGTTCGCTCAGAGTCCAGGTCTCGGCTATTTCCGCTTTTACAGGGATCTCCTGGGCCACTCATGCCCTAATTCGTCAGTTCTTCCAAGGGGCAGTGAGAATCAGACCTCAGAGAAAACCCAGGTTTCCCAAGTGGGATCTGCCACTAGTTCTGGATTTCCTGGCGGGTCAGATTCAAGACATGTCTGATTCCTTGACCATAAGAGAGCTTACACTGATAACAGTGTTTCTAGTAGCTATAACCTCAGCAAAGAGAGTGTCGGAAATTGGGTCCTTTGGGACACAAGAGCCTTTCTTAACCTTTTTTCCTGACAGAGTGGTGCTCATCCCCATGCTGGATGCGAGACCAAAAAGGACTTCTGTCTTCCATGAAAACATAGAAACAGTATTACCAACCTTTAGACAGGAAGAGGAAGAATCTTCGGTTCATCCGCTGGATGTTGGAGTGTGTATTAAGAAATATTTAGATGCCACTTCCTCTTTCAGAAAATCAGAACATCTCTTTGTTACCTTCTATGGAAAAAACAAAGGTTCAAGAGCCTCGACGAGATCCATTTCCTCTTGGATCATCCAGACCATCCAGTGGGCTTATAGGGCTAAGGGCTTGACCCCTCCAGCAGTAGTTACAGCTCATTCGACGCGGAGCATCTCTACCTCCTGGGCAGTATCCAGACATGTGGCTCCTGAAGTCATTTGCAGAGCAGCGTCGTGGTCCTCTATTAACACTTTCTTATCCCATTACTGTGTTGAGCCAGCGGCTCTTTCTTCTGTGAATTTCGGTTTGCAAGTCCTGTCTGTTTGACAAAATGCATTAAACTTTTCTGTTCAGCACCTGCCCACCCTGTGTGTACGGCGAGTTATTTCCCGATACGTATGCTGCCATGGAGTCTGTCAGGAAAACGGAAAATTTATATCAAATACTTACCGTAATTTTCCTTTCCTGATGGACTCCATGGCAGCAGGAGTTCCCTCCCGGATTTCTGTGGAGGATAGTTACAGAACACGTGTGCTGAACAGGAGCAAAGATTTATGGGAGTGAGGTCCTATGGGTAGGTTTGGAGGCGGGGCCAAACCCGATACGTATGCTGCCATGGAGTCCATCAGGAAAGGAAAATTACGGTAAGTATTTGATATAAATTTTCCGTTATATATATATAAATAGCACAGTAAAATTGCAGGCAAGGGCACTGGGGGCCAACCAATGTCAATTTATTTTATTTAGTAATGTAATCCAATAGGATTACAATATATCAGTGTGTTTGTGTGTTTTACTTTTTGAATTTGCCGCCGGTTCCACCCCCCTGCGATGCGACACTCGCAGGAGACGGAAACCAGGGCTCACAGCATCAGGTGGAAGATCCAGCCGCTGTATGCTGCCGGAATACATTGCGGGATCCCGGGGACAAGGTAAGTAACCTCTTCCAGGATCCAGCGATGCTCCCTGGCGGTACCCTGAATGTGGCTCGGGATTACCGCTGATGGCACTGAAATTCAACCCCGAGCCACACTCGGGAATACCGCCAGGGAGGTTAACCACTTAAGAGCTGGGCCTTTTTCTGACACTTGTTGTTTACAAGTTAAAATCATTGTTTTTTTTTGCAAGAAAATTACTTAGAACCCCCAAACATTATATATATATATATTTTTTTTAGCAGAGACCCTAGAGAATAAAATGGAGATGGTTGCAATATTTTTTATCACACCGTATTTGCACAGCGGTCTTCCAAACGCTTCTGCGCACGAGCTAATGGGGAGATGGCGCTTTAATTTTTTTTTTTCATATTTATTTCATCTATTATTTTTTATTTTTACACAGTTTTTTTTTTGATCATTTTTATTCCTATTACAAGGAATGTAAACATCCCTTGTAATAGAAATAAGCATGACAGGACCTCTTTATTGTGAGATCTGGGGTCAAAAAAACCTCACATCTCAAATCTACACTAAAAAGAAAAATAAATAAATAAATAAAAAGAGTCATTTTTTTTTTTCATGATGAAAAAAAATGGGCTCTTTAAATGCTTTTGTAGGAGACAACGTTTTACGTCGCTCTGGTCCTCCAAGACCATAGAGTCGAGTGGGGGCCATCTTGCCCTCACTCAACTTCCTGCCTGAGAGGATAGCGGACCAGATCTTTTCCCCGCTACTGACGGGTCCAGTAATTGGGGAAAAGGACCGGGAAGTGGTGGGGGCACCTCTCCTGCCGTGCATAAAGGTGATCCCGCAGCGAATCTGCCGCTGGGACCACCCTTATGTGAAAGAGGACCGGCAGTTTAAGAAAATACCGGGGTTATGGCAACCATAACCCCGGTATGTAACATCAAAGTACCAACGTATATTGTCTTAACCAGAAATGGTTAAGACAATATTGCACTATTATTGTGTTTCTTTTTTCTTCTATATATCTGGAATAATGGATATGGGATTTATCGAGTAACAGTGGATGAAGATTGTTTAATATTTATCAAATTTTTGGGGTGGCACATTTATTTATTTATTTTTTATACACTATTTTCTGACTATTTTTTTTTTTATGGAATCTTACCATTCATGGACTTCTATATGAACTGATATTTTATTCTGGATTGAATTGATTGTTTTTTTTCCCCTCATTTGCACAAGAGTTTTTTCCCCTCATTTGCACAAGTTGAGATAGGATTTTATCACTGATTGAATTGAAGAAAGAATTAATTTAGAGATCAATTGTTTGCATATATATTCATATTCACCATTTGCACATTATTGCCTAAATTTGCATAGCATATCTACATATATATTTATTTTTATACCATTTATACTTTGATTAGCGCACCATTTTTTATTTATACTATTCCTCCCACTAACATCAACAATGGGGCACTTTTCCTCCCACTGACATTAACAATGGGGCACTATTCCTCCCACTGACATTAACAATGGGGCACTATTAATCCAAATGACACCAACGATGGGATACTATTCTTACCAATGACACCAGAGGTGGGGCACTATTCTTCCCAATATCACCAAAGGTGGGTCACTATTTCTTCCAATCACACCAAAGGTGGGTCCCTATTTCTTCCAATCAAACCAATGATGGGATACTGTTCCTCCCACTGAAACCAGCGATGGGGCGCTATTCCTCCCAGTGATACCAATGAAGGGGCTCTATTTCTCCCAATGACACCAATAAAGGGACTCTATTTTTCCCACTGAAACCAATGAAGGGGCACTATTCCTCCCACTGACACCAATGATGGGACACTATTCCTCCCACTGACACTAACAATGGGGCACTATTAATCCCAATGACACCAACGATGGGATACTATTCTTCGCAATGACACCAGAGGTGGGGCACTATTCTTCCCAACATCACCAAAGGTGGGTCATTATTTCTTCCAATCACACCAATGATGGGATACTGTTCCTCCCACTGAAACCAGCAATGGGGCGCTATTCCTCCCAGTGATACCAATGAAGGGGCTCTATTTCTCCCAATGACACCAACGAAGGGGCACTATTCCTCCCACTGACACAGATGAAGGGGCTCTATTTCTCCCACTGAAACCAATGAAGGGGCTCTATTTCTCCAACTAATACCAATGATGGGGCACTATTCCTCCCACTGACACCAATGAAGGGGCGCCATTTCTCCCACTAATACCAATGATGGGATGCTGTTCATTCCACTGACACAGGGATGACACGGGGACACAGGTGTGGCAATACTGACCACAGTCTATCTAGTTTTTTTTGCCACTGACCACCAACTCTGGTGTACTTTTTAATTCCCACTCACCACCGAACAAGGGGGGTATCTGAAGTACAGAAACCTGGCTCTTTGTTTGGAAAGTTTGAGAACTCCTGACAATTTCCTTTTCAGTCTGAACTTATAAACTGTCAAGCTAGTTTGGGTTCACCACGCTGGGAGACTGAGCTTGTAGGCAAGCTTTCCCAGAATCCTCATCCTCATGCTCCTGTATTTTTCTCTTGCATTATGACAACATTGCACAGAGCCTGTTGTAAAATTGCATGTAACCTGCATGAACTATGTCATTCCTGGAATCACCTGAGCTGTAAAAAGAGTCAAATATTTCCTGCATAGTAAGGGTTTGTACACTAAGTTTTAGTTTCTCTGCATTGTAGCAAGGTTTTCAGGCCTGTAGCCTGATGTGGGTCTGCCATTGTTACCAGTTACCTTTCCAGCCCATGTGAGCTGCGGCCCTGGGTGTGAGAACTGAGACATTGACAACTCCGGCATCTTTGTTTGGTAGTTTTATTGTAGTTTTTAGGGGATGGGAGAAGGGAATGAGTGGGATACTCCTTTGGCTCGACTATGTACAATTCTGGGACTTTTGTAATAGAAATGGCCGTTAGCGCTGTATTGACGCCAGCCGACGCTAGCCAATGCTTACTGATGCTTTGAACATACTGTGTCTCTGAAAGCTGGGCTGGAACTCCGACTTAATTCTAGCAGATCCAGGACTGTGGGACATTGAACATCTGACACTGCTTGCACTGCAAAGTCACTGACTACTCTCTCCAAACTTGCCCTGGCTTGAGGTAGCTTGCTGTGTATTCCTGTATGGCTGCAACTCTCAACTGATGCACTCACACTGTGCATTAACTCTTCAGGGCCCAAACTGCAGACGCCCCCTTTACCACTTCAGGGTCCTCAACCTAGGTACCCCCTCTATCACTTCAGGGTCCTCTGACTAGGTACCCCCTTTACAGGTAGCTGACACTTTGGATCCTAGAACCTTCTCCTGAGTGGTCCCCACTGACTCTAGGCAGATCCCCAGGGGCAATCCTCAGTACTCATGACCTGTGTAGGCTTTCCTGGGACTGGACCCCTCTAGCTCTCCGCTGGTTTTTGGCACACCGGATCATAGTTACATAGTAATTGAGGTTGAATACAATAGTCCATCAACCTCAGCACTCTCTGGATTCTCAGGCAGCACCCGAGACATCCGCTTCCTCTGACAGGAGGAGAGACAGCCGTACTCCCGCCAAAGACCATGAGTCATGCCCTCCCTCAAACTTATACCCACTCCCAGAATCCTTTGCGGCAGAATCTGCCTTTTGGAGTAGTTACAAGCCTGAATGTATCCCTAGTTGGGTTTCCTCCACTGCCCTATGAGAAGCCTCTCACAGAGCCAGTGGGGAGACTCCCCCTTCAGCAGACACACCTGGAAACCATGACACCCTGCCAAAAGAAATCATGACCCTGCGGTTAGGCAGACAAGGCCCACTATACATTTACCTAGCACCTACCTGTAGGGTGCTACCGCATTTTTTATACATCTGACCTCACTGTCACTCATCCTCTACAAGCCAAGTACAGTATTTGAAATTAGGAGGGGAGAGCTAACTTTTTATAGGTAAAGTCGATATCTGCATATAACGTCTGCAGCTTATATCTTCCTGGATATATTGAATGTTTAGGCCTGCTAAATATTCAATAGATTTTCAATGAAGGCAACCTCTGCTTATGCAAATTTTTTATTTAGTCAAATTTGAATACCATTATTTCTGACAGGTTTTATTTAATTATAGAAAAGACCATGGTAAAGTCCACATGTGTTGGATGAAATGCATCAGTGGTTGGCCGACTGTCTATGCACACGCTGCCTGTGAATCGGCAGGAGTCCGGCTCTATGACGTAAACTTCCCATCAGATCTGTGCAGATTGACAATTATTTTGCTGCATAAGGAGTATCAAAGTATTAATTCTGGGCATGGCTATATTCTACAATCATGGGTGTCCAACCTTTTGGCTTCTCTGGGCCACATTGAGTGCAGAGAAATTTTCTTGGGCCGCATATAAAATATATACTATAGTTAAGATATGTAATAAAATGCTGCTGCGCCCTTCCCACACCGTCGCGCCCCCCGCACTAATTTAACACAACTAGAGGATGATCAAATGAAATGGAATCAGTATACAGAGGTTTACTTCTTCTGAGAGATAATAAAGGAACACTCTAACCACCATGACCATGTCAGTGATTTGAAGTGGTCATGATGGTAGGAGTCAGAAACACTGCACATGCTCCCCTCCCCCCCTCCCCTCCGAGGCAGCCTCTCCCTACCGTTAGTTGGAAGCTGCTGTGGCCGTGCCCCCGACCCGACTTCCTTCCTCCCCAGCAAAATAAAATTGTCAGGGGGCAGTGGGCCGCATTGCCTGCGGCTCTGGGCCGCAGGTTGGACATGCCTGTTCTACATAGTTACATTGATTCAGCTTGGACAATTGTAACTATGTATACAGTATTTTATACCTGGCTGATCCCCTGGGAGCTGGAAATCACTTAATGTGATCATTGAACTGAACTCACTGAAACTGAACTCCAGTGATCTCCACTTGCTTCTAGGTCCTGAGCTGCTGCACTCCTGCTTACCGAAAACTGGTCAACCACTTGGCACAGGCATCATTCAGAGAATACTTTACATCTTCTGAATGAAGGCAAAGCATTCTCTGATTGGAAGAGGTGGAGAGGAGGCCAACCTCCTGTGTGCACAATGCATCAAGCTGCCCACTTACCACGGGACCCAGAAGCAAATGGAGTACTATTGTAGTGGTGTCATCCTCAGTGATTTTCAGCTTCCAGGGGGATTAGCCAGGTGTGGACCAATGTAACTATGTATACTACTGTATAGTCATGCCTGTAATTATTGTAAGTCCTGAAGTAGGACCCAAATTTTAACTGCATCGGATTGGCATTCTGTGGTCTGGAAATATCATACACCCTACCTGGTGGGTAAAGTATCTTCTTCTCGTATGGTTTGCTAGAACATGTTCATCCACAGGTGGGCGGCCATTACCTTGCATGGTTATCAGGGCCTATGCAATCTTCAAGAGCTGTAAACTTTGCCTCATGACTTAACATACTATATCAGCAGAGATGTATAGTAACTAAGTAGAACTACTTCACTACTGTACTTAAGTACCGAAAGGCGGTATCTGTACTTTCCTAGAGTCGAATTTTTTTCTCCTACTTCCACTTTTACTTCACTACATTTTTTCAATGATTTCAATACTTCTACTCCAATATTTTTTTTTTGTGCTGCATAGTTACTCGTTACAATTATAAAAATGACCACTGCCAGAACAGTAGATGGCAGGTTTCATGAAGCTCAAAACATGTGTATTATCAGCGCATACGAAAATAAATGCTACTGTATGTATAAATAAAAGCTGCATTTGAAATAATAAAAAACAATATGATGTTCAAAGTTTTGACTTCTTTCTTTAATAACTACATAACACAGTACTTGTACTTTTACTTTCAGTACTTGAGTAGCAAAATTTAAAAAAAAAAAACTACTTGCAATACTTAAGTACAAAAAATGTTGAATACTTTAGTACTTCTACTCAAGTCACTCTTTGATCGAGCACTTGTACTTTTACTCAAGTATGGGTTTCGAGTACTTTATACAACTCTGTATCAGTTTGGGATTTGCTACAAGAACTCTTTACTGACAGTGAAGTTTTTAAAGCCTGCAATAAATACCAGTGGAAGCAGTTTCCATTTGTGTGTAGATCAATGTTTTTCAAGCTTGTTTGCAGTTGTCTAACATTTTCCACAATCTTGTGGCACATCAGTCTAATATATAAAAAAAAAGTTCAGTAGTTTGTAACACAGAGTTGCCTTAAGCCCCGTACACACGTACCGATCGTCGGCCGACGGAACGTCCTACAAATGTTCGCGGCTGGTGTGTTTGTTGTTTGTCTGTTGAAAAGTGCTCCAAACTTGCCCAGGACATTTGTCTTCCGACAGAAAATGACGTCACTACGTTCCACGCACGTTCGCCGCTACAAAAGAGGAAGTGAGTGTTTGGCCGTGACCCTTCTGGGCATCTCGCGCTGATTTCGGTAGCATTTGTTTGGTTGACGACATTTCGCTATTTTCCGAGACATCGTTCGAGAATTTATTATGGCGACCGTGAATTCGTCCGTTGCTGTCGTTAGTGTTGGAGTTTTGGCTCTGAGACGACGTACGAGCAATAGGAAGAAGAAGCGGACCTCCTGGACGAAAAATTGGTTGCTTAACCGTGATCAATTTTCTCATATGTCCTTGCTGAGGGAGCTCCAGGAAAATAATCCTGATGACTTCAGGAATTATTTGAGGATGACGGATCCCATCTTTTACCGTCTTCTTGCCCTGGTGTCCCCCTATATTCTGAAGCAGGATACTTGTATGCGGCTTGCAATTACTCCTGAGCAAAGGTTAATTGCGACGTTGAGGTATCTTGCAACAGGGAGAAGCCTGCAGGATCTGAAGTTCACCACAGGCATCTCCCCCCAAGCTCTTGGAGTCATCATCCCTGAGACCTGCTCTGCCATCATCAAGGTCTTGCAGAAGGACTATATCAAGGTATGTTTGATTGTTTACATTACATTACATGTATTACTAGTTTCACCTGAATTATGATGTTTTTGGATGTACAGCAATTGACACAGGCCATTATTTGTAAACTACCCTCTGTCCGCATGCACATAGTAGTAAAGATGTAGATTATCTTTAACCATTTGTAAAATTACCCACTAACCACCCCACCATTCTCTCCTATGTGTCCCTAAACGCATTGCCTGTTAACAGTATTTTGAATTTGGGTCATTTTATTGCTTTCCCTCAAACAATTATTCCTTGGCCAATGTTTTAGTACCTAGTTAATGATTTATCTAAAATACATCAGTCCATCCATTCCCACCTATGATTCTGTATGTTTATGTAATGATGTTAAAACCTTCACTGACCACAAGCCCTAATTGATGTATAAATGCCCAGTTTTACTTACCCATCCCCCACCCACATGCTAAATCTCAAAGTCAGCATATACCAAAGCTCAAGTTCAGAGGTCTTCAAACTATGGCCCACCAGTTGTTCACGAACTTCAATTTCCATCATGCCTAGTTATGTCTGTGAATGTCAGAGAATTACAAGGCCTCATGGGATGTGTAGTTCTGCAACAGCTGGAGGGCCGTAGTTTGTAAATCTCAGCTCTAGCTGGTGAGTATAATGGGCCATACACACTAGAAGATTGTCAGAACAATTTATCCTTCCGATTTACCAAAACCAAATAATATGAGGTCCAACAAACACTTTCAAATCCTATGCAATCTGGTAGGCCCTTGCACTACATAGAAAAGTTAAATCTGCACGAAAAAGTCTTCAGAGAATCTTCTAGTGTGTATGGCCCTTTACAATATAAGAACAATAGGAGGTTGAAAAGAAATGTATGTAGATGTTACATCCCCATATCCAAACCTTTGCCTTCCTGTTGTATATTTTTTTAGCAAGTTGCATAAGCATTTAACAGACAACTGTGTGTGTAATTAATAATGTGATGTGCTCAAGCACTAATTTTATTTTTTTTTTTATTTTTTATTTTTTCCCCACAGTTTCCTTCAAACGCAGAGCAATGGCTGGAGATTTCTGATCAATTTCTGGAGAAGTGGAATTTTCCCAATTGTGGGGGTGCTATTGATGGGAAGCACGTCCGCATTGTCCCCCCTCCGAATTCCGGCACATTTTATTATAATTATAAAGGTTTTTTTAGTATAGTCATGCTAGCCATAGTTAATGCAAACTATGAGTTTATTTTTTTGGATATTGGCAAAAATGGCCGCAATTCGGATGGGGGAGTTATTGATCAGACGGAGTTCGCTCGTCGTCTAAAGAACGGCACTCTGAACCTGCCATCCAGGGAGCAAACTGTTGAGGGTATGAGCTTTGTGTTTATCGCAGATGAGGCTTTTGCGCTTGGGGAGCATCTCATGAAGCCCTACCCTCAGAGGAACCTCACCCCAGACCAAAGGATTTACAACTACCGGTTGTCCAGAGCTCGCAGAGTTGTGGAGAATGCCTTCGGGATAATGGCCAACCGGTTCCGGATATTCCTGACGTCCATAAACCTGGCACTGTACAAAGTGGATAATGTGGTCTTGTGTTGCTGCATTTTGCACAACTTCCTACGCAGGAATGCACAAAATTATGTATTGCAGCAACTGGATACTGACCCTGCTATGCCAGGTACAAGTGGAGAGGCCCAACCTTCTAACCAAGTGGAGTCCATGACGTCAATGGAAGTTGGACGGTCAGCATTGGCATCACACAGGGCCCGTCAGATCCGCCAGGAATATCTGGACTATTTCGTGGGGAGAGGAGCTGTGTCCTGGCAGCAATCACTGTCACACACCCATTAATCTTGTTAAAGATTGGACACACAAGATAAATGTCAGAGATATATTATTTTTCAACACATTAAACAAAAATTGCAATGATTCTGTATTGTGGATTATAATCATTTGGGCACATATGCCAAACACAATTATTTGGGTTAATCATGTGTTATATATGTGTGACTTTGGAAGGGTTAATACATTCATCAGTGTGTTTCTTGACTGTAGTCTCTCACCAGCTGATCCAAAGTGATGATGGCCATGTGTTATTTTTTAGCCAGTGGTGTAAATACAAGGGCCTTCTGCACCCCACAAAATGTACACAAACCCTGTCACATTGAGAACTAGGTCACACCCAAGGTTCATCTAATGTCACCTTACATTGGTGTTCATTGTCCAGAAGTTGCCCATACTATATATTTCATATAATACATTAGGGTATTAACAAAGTACCTACACCTGTTATGTTGTGTTCATTTATGACATCCTTCTCACTGCCCACCAATGTTAGGATATGTCAGTGTTATGTGAAACTTGATCATTGTTCATCTCAAAGTGTTATATATATAGGTAATGGAAAGTGAACTAGAGCAACGAACAAGCAATACACTATAGATTACACTGATCTCCCTACACTGATTGCTACTGGCAATATCAATGCCATATTGAATCCTAGGACTGCTAGTACCTTGAGTGTTGAGTCACACTTATGCGATGCGGGAAGTCTGCGACTTTGCAGCCTTCCAGCATTGCATAAGGGTGACCCGCCACTTACTTTTTCCACAGGATTGTATTCCACAAGTGTTAAGCACTGTGCGATCCAATCCAGATACATCAGAAATAAAGGGTCATGTGCGACTTGTATGCGTGTTCAGTGCGAATGTAGCCATACAAAGTGTATGTCTCAATTCACACTGCACATCTGATGGCATGTAATATCGTAGCGCACTGCTCCTTTATTACATGCGATCAGATGTTCATGCGAAAATCAGCTATACAGTTTGTATGGCTCAATTCGCACTGCACTCGCACAAAAGTCGCACATGATGCATTTATTCAGCCGCATCAGGATAGGATCGCACAATCGTTCAAACTTGTGTGATCCGATCCTGTGTGAAATGTCAGATCGCACTGTGATATGCGTTAAAACTGGGGGTATCTTTAACATTTCATTGACACCTCCAGCAACTCGCATATGGCAGTGACCAAAATGCTTTCATTAACATGTAAATATGGGAATAGGACAGCCATCATACATTTAGTGCTTCTTTACACAGCTTTAGACCTCGACCCCCCAACTAAAGTCTAATAAAGAATTGAACACACATTGTTGAATGTAAAAACGTTTTAGTATCAAACATTCACAGGGTTAGGGTTAGGGTTAGGGTTAGGGTTAGGGTTAGGGTTAGGGTGTTGTAAAGTGCTTTTCCCAAACTTGGGTACACTCTTTAACATCTGAGTGTAATTAAAATGCCCTAAAACATTCTAAAAAAATTGTAACATCAGGAACATCCCAATACAAACATTAAAAACCTAGTAAAATTGTGGCTTAAAATTTGCCAATCATGTCCACAAAATTGCGCATTTTGATTTGTAATGCCGTTGCAGTCTCCTTTATTTGTTCCAGGTCTGCGCAGCATTGGAGAGCCTCACGGGTCAATTTGGCTAATGTGCAACTATGTAAAACATGGTCTGTAAAAATAAAAAAAAAAATGAGTCAATGTGAATCACCTACATGAGGTCATAATAATAGAGAAACATTTGGTGTCCAGGTAATCTTAAATTCCTCTCGAGTTAATACCTACCCTGTTCTTATGCTCTTTTGCCCTAGGCTCTTCTTCTTCCTCCTGTCCTCCTCCGATGCTGTTGCTGATGATTCTGCCGGTCTCCTGAGCTTACTATATATTCATTAGGGGTGTGAACGCATGATGACGTCATTGTGAGGGCATGGTTGTAATGTATATATATTAAGATGCAGAGACCAGAGACGGGCAGAATGCACGGCAACAGCATTGGAGGAGGACAGGAGGAAGAAGAAGAGCCTAGGGCAAAAGAGCAGACAACATAAGAGCAGAAGATTGGACAGCAGAAGAGTGGAGAGGAGAAGATCCAAAGAGCAGAGTGGAGAAGACCGGATGAAGATATTTAAGAACATTTCATAAACGTCTCCTGTCGTTATTCACATACACTTCCATTTATGTGGTTAATGTGTAGGGGTACTATGTACCCCATACCCATTCACATAGTGATTGGGGTCTGGGATCTGGGGGCCACCCTTTGTTAAAGGTTGCTTCCAAAGTCCTAGGAACCCCCTGGCCGCATGACCCCCCAAAACCACCAGACAGGGTTGTGGGGATGAGGCTCTTGTCCTCCTCTACATGGGAGTAAGGTGCTTTTGGGTGTGCGGTGCAGAGGCCCCCTGGCCCAAAGCAACAAAACCCCCCCATGTTGAGGGCATGTGTCCTGCTGTGGTCCAGGGGGTGTTTGGTCCGCTTGCTCGTTCTCTTTCCTGGCCTGACAAGCTGCATGCTTGTATAAGGGTCTGGTAGGGGTTTTGGGGGTAACCCACGCTGTCTTTTTGTTGTGGGCATACCCTCAAACTCAATACCACACACAAAAGGCCTGGTTGTGAACTTGGGGGGACACCCACGGTGGGTTGTTCAATTTTTGGGTGTAGTTCCCCCTCAAAAATCTTCACAACGCAAGTGGCCCCGCAAGTCAGAGCATCCTGATCCGACTTACGGTGCGACTTCCATTCAAATAAAGAGGCTCCCATAGGGAACTAGTGTTGTAAATTGGAGGCTAAAAATAACACTGATAAAAATCATTCTGAAAAAACCTACGTGGGCACACAATTGGCTCTTGGACACTTGGTCCTGGTTCCTCCACAGTTTCGGAACTGGCTTCCATGCTGCTTGGCAAGTTGCCAGGAGATCGGGCTTCTGACCTGGCTGGGGATGCCACATCCTGGCATGATGCAACATCTGCAATGTAAATTTGTAAGGGAATACAAGAATATAAGGTTAAACAATCATTGCAAATACACATATTTCTATGATCCCACTACACAAAAATCTGTGCCTACCAACCTTCTTGTTGCTCTGGTGTCTCATCACTTGTTGGCTCCACCAGGATTATTTCCGGAATAATGTCTTCATCTACATAATACAAAACATTGGCCATATCATAAAAGTCACAAGAGGTACATTTGTTAGGACATGGTGCCCTGCTTGATAGCTCTTTTAGTAACAAATATGAAGACATGTACATGGTTATCTACGAAAAATATGGTACATTAATGTTTGACAGTGCATAGGAACCAATTACCTTTAGTGGAATCTGTGCCACCTTCTGTGCCCATGTCCTCATCTTGTTCGGCAACTGCCGATGGAGCTGCCAGACCTCTCCTCCTCCTTTCCCATAGTTTGGCACGGAGTTTACGTTTTTCTCCTATTTAAAGGTTTGAATAATAATCTGTGATTAATAGGAATGTTTGCTGAGAAGATTCGTGCAGGAAAGAACGTTCGTTGCAACACAATACATATATTTTTAACTATGGCTTCCTGACTTTTAATGTCATATACTAAAACATCAACAATAGATCGATCAAATCACGACATGACAACTAAAATGAGTAATCTAACTTTTTACATAGACATTATAATCTAGACATGTTAATACAACATACACAAAATTATAAAAAACATATTGCATGATTAAAAAAATAAAGAAAAAATAAAACTTACTTTTTTTCAAAATCCGATGGATTTGGGAAAGCTGATCCTGCTCACGGTGTTTGAGGTCAGACCACCGTTTCCGAATCTGATCTTTCGATCGCTCGACACCGAATTTTTTGACCAAACAGGCCACCACCTTGTCCATGATGCCATCTTTCCTGGCATTGGGCCGATCGTAATTTGCCAACTTTCCATCGTAATCCATTTTTTCTAAAATGGAGACCATCTCCACCATTTCTGGCTTTGACATGGGTGTAGCCCTTGATTTTCGGGTGGCCCAATCACTTCGGCCCCCACTAATTGAGCTCCCAGATTGTTGAGACATGGTTCCTAATTAAACAATGATTATTCCACTGCCTCAGGTGTGAGTGTCGCATGTAGGCCTGATCTTCGGCACGTACACACCCCTGCACAAGCCCGCCACTGGAGGAGGAGTTGACGCCTGCGCTGTATTTAAAGGACGCCAGATCGTTCGGCCGACGATTGGCTAGCGGACATATCGAGAGTTGGAGCACGATCGAGCGGCGAATCACGACTTTTCCCCACAAACAAAGGTACGACTCTTTTAATAGAAAGTGTGTGTTTTGGGCCCTATACAGCTTTTATTAGGAATATCTTTATTATGTGCCAAAATACATGCTATTTTAATATGTTTTGTGTTGTTTTGTGTCTTGCAGGCATATACTGTCCTGCAATATGGTGGACAATTTCACCACCCACAACTTTTTAATAAGTTTTATTGATGAGTTCAGGCAACTGCCCTGTTTGTGGCAAGTCAAGTCCGCAGATTATAAAAATCGAAAACTCAGAAAACAGGCCATGGAACATTTGGTGGCCTTCTACAAGCCCGTCTGTCCTGGGGCAAATTTTACTTATATCCGCAAAAAAATAAACAGTATTCGCACTGCCTACAGGCGGGAAAAAAAATAGAGGAGTCCACCCAGTCTGGAGCAGGGGCACGGAATGTATATGTACCACGGCTGTGGTACTTTGATAACATGCGGTTCCTGGCAGACACCATGGAATCCAGGCCGTCAATTTCAACACTGCCTTCTACTTCGGCAGAGGGCTCAGTGTCGGTAGATCCAAGCCAGGATGAGGATTTCCTGGAGGAGAGTTTTACTCAGGTATGGCATTTCACAATATATTGTCTGCTAAAATGTAATCATGTAACAAAATTATAAGCTAAACCATAATTGACCCTTTAGGTAAACGGGCATAGCAAGGGGTTGGCATGACAGGCAACCGCCAGGGGCGCAGGCCAAGGGGGGTGGGTCACAAAAACATTGGCATTGTTTTATTGTTTATTTTAACAATCCACTCAGCCTGCACACCCCAGAACCCCCAGTTTGCAGGCGGATTCATGCAGGTGTAAAACATTGAGAGCAGCTTCATGCAGGTGTAAAACATTGAGAGCTGCTTCATGCAGGTGTAAAACATTGAGAGCTGCTTCATGCAGGTGTAAAACATTGAGAGCAGCTTCATGCAGGTGTAAAACATTGAGAGCAGCTGAGCCAAAAGACCAGGAGACTGAGACTGCCTCTCACTGCATCCCCAGCACACCTCTGGTCTTACAAACACTGCTGCATCCCCAGCACACCTCTGGTCCTAACAAACACTGCTGTAGCCTCAGCATTCCTCTGGCTCAACCTTTTTTAATACAAAACTAACAGCTCCTGCAAATGATCCATCCATCCTTGCTTCCATGTCTCTGGTCTCTCACTCTGGGTCAGCAAGGCAGGTGGCTTCCTTATTCATGTTTCCCTGCACTGCTTCACCCTCAATGCCCTACATCAAGTCCTCTGCAAGTTCAGGCCCCTCTCTCTCTGCAACCCCCTCCTCTCTCTCTCACACCCCCTCTTTCTCTCCCTCTCTCTAGCTCTCAACCCTCTCTTTCTTTTTCACACCTGAGACAATGATTGCCCACTAGAGAGCTCTACACTGGGCAAACAAGGGGCAAATTAGAAACTTTTAATGCCCTTTAATTTTTTTTTGGGGGGGTGGGTTACAGTTTTACATTGATCTTGGGGGGGGGGGGTTGTTGCCAAATACAGCTCCTCAACAAGGGCACTGGAGACCCTAGATATGCCACTGTATGTAAAGTCTGCTATTTGTTCACAATAATATAACAAACATGCATTTTTATATACACTATAACATTCTAATCAATTGTTCATTTCATCAACAGGGAAGTGTCACTGAGGAGGAGCCAGGTTGCAGCCAGGAGCCTGGGGAGCCTGTGGAGCCTGAGGAGCCTGCAGAACTCTTTCCACCACCACCTCCTCCTGCCAAACGGAGGCAAAAGAGGAAGCACGTGGATGACATCACCGACGAGTTTATCCAGGAGGCCACCATAGCCCTACGTCGGAAACCGGAGGCCAATGAGTCCTTCGGGAATATGACTGCCAAAATCCTGGATAAGGTGGACCTCAGGCAGTGTCAGTATGCCAGAAAAATTATTCTGGATGTGCTGCAAAACGCAGAAAACGGCATACTTACTGAGCACAGCCACGCATGCCAGGAGCACCCGTGCCCTCCACCTCCACCTCCACCTCCACAACACCCACCACCTCGCCAAATGCCACATGGCCAGTGGCAATATGGCCAGCAGGATCCAAACCTGCCCTCATGGCAACCTGATTTCAGTTACCAGCAACTTTAATTTTTGTAACCCCCTATTATTTATTTTACCCCTGTTTGCCAGTTTCTAGTTTAATTTTGTCCAAATGGACCTTTTTTATGTTTAGTTATACGGAAAGTATTGATGTTTGCTTTGTTTTTTTTTTGCTGAGATCCAAAAAATAAAGAAAATTTAAAATAAAAAATGGCCTATCTGAATTTGTTAACATGTTTAATATTGTGCATAACCTGAAAAATATGTTTTAGACATTAATTCATAAAAGAATAAAGGGTCATATCAATAGTTAGATCTTTGGTGTGAAAATACAAAAATAATGGTGAAGAGTTCAAATTATTTAATTCTAAAATTTGATAGAACAGATAGAATAGACAAACATTATCTTCATCATAACAGAACACATGCCTTTTTATTAGAAAAGTATGGCATTATGAGCAGCATCTTCCTTCTTCTCACATTTATCAAGATGAGCATGTGCTCCGCATTTCACCTATTTCTTGGACTTCCGCGAGCCGAAAGTTCTTTCTGAATAAAATGTTGAGTTTACTAGAGAAAATTCTTCCGGGAACTCATTTGGTTTGATCATGCGTGTTGGGATTTGTAGCTGTGTGTCGGCAGAATTGTGTACTGACAGGCGAACAATCGTCCGTTCTGGTGTCGGCATACAAATATTTTCATGTTTGCAAGAAAGACTTTTGTCCGCGGATTGTGCGCAGACATCTGTCGGAGGCACCATACTAACACGCGTACAATCGGCAGATCCTTCGTCCACCGACGTTTGTATGCCGACGATCGGTACGTGTGTACGGGCCTTTATACTTGGTCAGTGTTCAGATCTTTGGAATTAAAGGGTGGGGCTGACAGTCACAGTTCTGGGCAGCTTTGCAGTGCTCAGAAGAGATCAGCATAGGTAGCACTTATCCAGTCCTTCTCCTTCCCTTTCTCTCCTTCATGCAGCTAGTATGGCCCTGGCACTTGGAAAGAGGAAGTGGAGGAGAAGCCAAAGACACTGTGTGGGCACCCAGTGTGTTCTTTAGCAACCAATGTCATCAGTTGGTAGGACATGGGTGGGTGACCCAGCACAGGGTCAGTGCTTGTAATGCTGCAGTATTAGTGGCAATGCCAATAAGGTTGGCTTGACCTACCTTCCAGTCTTTGTTGGAGCAATTTTTAGGCATTTTGCCATACCACTCCTGAGGAACCTAAAATGCACCTGAGGGTGCCTTAGCACCCTGGTTGAAAAAGGCTGGTCTAGGTTACCACTGCTATATTTGAACTACTATTATTCTGGTCCACCACAGATTGTGTGCACTATATGTAAATATTGCTGAAGCAACAGGCAGACTGCACCTGTTTATTAGGTATATTGGTCTTCTCAGGATTACCCCTTCTTGAATGTATACTGAGGAGCAACTAGTATAAATGTCTGTATCACACGCAGGTGTTTTTGAAACGCCTATTGGTTAACAGCATCAAATACAGCCAATGCTGGGGTTGCTCAGGGCCTAAAAAGTGGGAGGCTCCACCCCCCCAAAAAAAAAAAACACATAGGCTTTTTTTGTTACTCTTAATTATTTCAAGAAGATCTTTAGGTTATACAAACAATTGTACTAGGTGCTCCTTAGTACACATCCAAGAGCTTATTGACTTTTGAGCAATCCCTTTGTTGTGATCAGAAGGTGCTTTTCCACTGCATGGAACCGAACGGTTCAGCTCGCTTTTGTGCTTTTCCACTGCTGGTACCGCATGTTACGGTGTAGGAACGGTTCGGTACGGTACGGCAGAGCTTTTCCACTACATGGAACCGAACGGTACGGCTCTCTAAACAGTACCATAAACAGTACCACCTCAGTTGTGGTTCCAAGAGGGCTGTACCGGTACCAAATCCCACAATCCTTTGCATGCAGCCTTGACTGTTTGTCACTACTAGCCACTGATTGGTCAGAGAATCGTTGTTATCCCACCCACTTACTTTAGTACTACTTTAGTGGAAAAGCAAACCGTACCAAACCGTATAGAACTGTTCCAACACCGTACCATGCAGTGGAAAACCAAACCGGGCCAAGTGGAGCTGAGCCGGTACTTGCAGTGGAAAAGTGCCAAGAGAGGTAGCAGCCTAGGACCAGAACATGGCCCACTTACACTATACTTCACTTCCACTACAGATCTGCTTCCATGAAGGAAAACACACTCCACTGTGTATCCATCAGAAGAAATTCTTGCTTCTGTCGGTCCAGTGCTATTACACATCAGAATTATTAGGATTATCAGAAACAACTATATATCCTGGAGACTAGAGGTTACTGAGACATTGAGAAGTTTATCCTTGCAATGCACCTTTGTGCCGGAACGGAGATACTAATATGCATTGGTCATGTTTTTGCTTTTTGTTTTTCTGACAGCATGGTTTGTATTTTAATTACATTGCCGGAGACTATCGATTTGGAGGCACAGTCAGTGTCATTTTGTTCTAATAAAGCACAAAGTATATAATCGCTGGAGTTCATCTTTAACAATTTACTGGACAATGGGAATACATATCAAAGATACCGATGAAAAAAAATAGAAACAATAACAGTACGAAAATATGCAGTAGGAATTAAATATTTTAGACATGAAAGTGCATTGTGTTCTATGCTCTAACCCAGTGTCATCATTAACACAATGATAACAAATGTTGTCTAGTCTACTAGAAACCACAAAGCAGTATTATGTCTACTGATTCCATGGAGGGGGAAGGCAACTATTATAGTGCAACTTTTCTGATCATTTTTAATTTCCGATTACATACCCTTAAATTGTTCAAAGTTTAAAAGCAATTACTAAATTATTTTCTTTTGGTTATCAACTGACACATAAGAGAAAAGACAGGGTTTGATAAACATAGTGTGATGCCTGCACAAAGCCCTTATGCCTCGTACACACGCATCGATTATTGGCCGGGAATTTTCGGCCAACGTCCGATCGGCCGATTGTCAGCTTGTTAGTATGATGCTTTCGACAACCGACTCCGACTTTTCGGCCGAAAAATCTGGTGTGCAGGCTATAAAATTTTCGTTGGCCGTCAACACAACGGCCGATTTTCCATCAGTCAGTACAGATTTCGGCAGACAAAAATTTGATGAGCAAGACTGGGCATGCTCAGAGAAGAAAAAACACACGGAAAGTAAACCAGCACATGACATCACTTCTGAAGTTGATTTTTGTTGGCCGAGAAAATTTGTGTGCAGTCTACAGCACATTCCAACCAACACAACAACACTGGACAAAAGTCGGACGATCGGTCGGCCGATAATCGTTGCGTGTGTACGAGGCATTAGTGCGGAGGAAGTCAAGTGGCCTGCATAAACCCCTTGGTGTGGAGGAACCTGAGTAGACTACATAGAGCCCTTAGTGTGGAGGAACCTGAGAAGACTGAATAGAGCCCTTTGTGTGGAGAAACTCAAGCGGCCTGAGCAGAACCCTTGACGTGGAGGAACTCAAGTGGCCTGCACAGAACATTTGGTGTGAAAGAACTTGACTGGTCTGCATATAACCCTTGACGTGGAGGAACTCGAGTGGCCTACACAGAACACTTGGTGTGAAAGAACTTGACTGGTCTGCATATAACCCTTGACGTGGAGGAACTCAAGTGGCCTGCACAGAATACTTGGTGTGGAAGAACTTGACTTGTCTGCAAAGAGGCTTTGGTGTGTACTGTGGAGGAACTCAAGTGGTCTGCATAGAGCCCCAGGTGTGGAGGGTAATGAACACCTTTGGGATGAATTGGAATTTCAATAGTTAGCCAAGTCGTATCATCCAATAGTACGTAAACTCACAAATGCTGGCTTGTTGGCTGAATGGGCACAAGTTCCCACAGGCATACTCAAAAAAGAATGGAGGCCGTTATAGCCAGAAATAAGGGGGGGGGGGGGATTCCATATTAATGCCCAAGGTATAATTGCATCCAGAACTGGTTTAATCAGGTCAACATATGGTATACATTCACTTTGTAAATTGTAGTTTGGAGTTGCAATATTGAATGCGCTTCATGACTGCACAGAGTGAGCTTGAAAATATATCAGTGGCAACAGCATCCATTCCTTTAAAAAGGGCTATACCAGAATTTTAGTGAGGACTAAAAAAGTGTGCTGGAAACAGAGTGAAAGTACCTCTAAAGTTAGTAAAACGTTGCTAAATTTCAATGAGAAAATGTTTTTACCCACTTGGTTTGCACTCCGATGGATGGCTGTGTTATTTTGTAAGCTAGTATTTACACATTGATTCTTCAGTGAGGCTGCATTTAACAGGGGTTAGTGTTTTTCCCTTATTGATTGACCTGAATGTACAGGTTGGCCAATGTTTTATTTTTTTTTTTATAATATGCCATAGGGTGCCATTTGTGTATCTCATAGGGTTTCACAGGTACACAGTGATTGAGTGAAGAGATATTGATCGCCCCCTAGCTGTCATTACTGGGCAAAATAGAGTACATACAGTGCGTGGTTGATGCCTCACTTTACACGTGGCTTACATACACCTACAGCTAGGGTGAGTTGGATTTATTATTCATGGATCCGGGAGTATATGCATATTTATTAGGGGACATTTCTAGAATAAATTCATATTATTTTTGAATTGACTTTGTGCCCCAGAGACACATCATGTGCTCTTTATTTTATGGATAAGTGTACCATAAATACTGAGTGGTTGCTATATACCAGTGATGGCGAACCTTGGCACCCCAGATGTCTTTGAACTACATTTCAAATAATTCTCAACTACACTGCAGAGTGCATGAGCATCATAGGAAATGTAGTTCCAAAACATCTGGGGTGCCAAGGTTTGCCATCACTGCCATATACTATACTTCACTGGAATGTGAAACTACCCTTGTTATGTTATCCAGGTTTGGCCATTGGTTCTGTCAGTTTCTCTTCCAGGCCCTGTAACTCTCCAAGCATTCTCTTTGTTGGTTCTCTTGAAGTAGAGTACATATGATTCTATTCCCAAGATTGTAATGTTTGCAATATTTTTTAAATACAGTATTTGTATGTGCGTAACATCATGTGCCCTATATTTTTATGGATAGGTGTACCATACATGCAATGTATGATCTACTAACTAAACATGTATGTACATTTTAGATTTACCTCCTTAATCTCCAGGAAAAAATGGACTTTCGGAAAAAAAAAATATATATATTTTTTTTTACACCAGAAGGACCCCAAATAATGTTAAGGTCTCAGGTCCCCCCTGTTCAAACTCCTCCACCAGGGGGTCAGTGGTAAAACAAAATGTCACACTTGACACAGACAGCTTAAAAAAAAAAAAAAAAAACAATTTGTGTCATGATGCTTGCTGTGCCAAGTATCAATGGCCCTGGAACTATGCATGCCCCATCGAAAAGAAGGTATTTCAGCCACAACTCAAGGAACCCCTAACTATTTCTGGAGGAACCGTAGTTGAGAATGGCTGTGCTAGGTAATTATCTGAGATGAAAGCGATAGGAGTTATTGGGTTGAGGCCTGGTGGTAGAATGGGATTTTTGACTTACCATAAAATCCATTTCTCCGATGTTCATTGACAGACACAGCTCCTGATCTTCTTGACCATTGGGTTATACTGCCCCCTGCAGGAGTAGGCCACCAGGCAGAAGAAGAACTTGACTGCAACTATGGGCAGTCCTGGCAGGTATACTCCCCCCCCCTCTCTGCTACAGGTACTCAGTTTTGTTACAAGCAGTGTCAGAAGTAATACAACTCCATAGATGAGTGGGTGCTGTGTTCGTCAATGAACATCAGAGAAATGTATTTTATGGTAAGTCAAAAGTCCCATTTTCTCTTTCGTTCAATGATGGACACAGCTGGGACCATTGAGACGTCCCAAAGTAGTCAAACATGAGGGGTGGGGACAGCAAGAAAGAATTCCCAAGGGTAAACCATAGCCAACCAGGTAACAGGAGCTCAACCAAAGCAACTGGAGCCCACCTGAAAAACATTACACCTCCAAAGAGGGAACAAGCCCCCTAAACAGCTCCCTGCAAAACCTTGCAGCAAAAAAAGGCATCCGCAGATGCAAACACATCCACTTTATAAAGTTTTGTAAAAGTGTGCACCGACCACCAACTAGCCGTCTTGCACACCTGCGTTACTGACGCCTGATGACGAAAAGCCCAAGAAGCATTGAGCGCCTGCGTAGAGTGCGTCTGCACAGGGAAAGGAGGAACCTGACTCCTAATCGAATAGGCCTGAGTCTGTAT
The DNA here is from genome assembly GCF_965119305.1 of Pelophylax lessonae. Taxonomy (NCBI): domain Eukaryota; kingdom Metazoa; phylum Chordata; class Amphibia; order Anura; family Ranidae; genus Pelophylax; species Pelophylax lessonae. The sequence continues at coordinate 102,471,165 of NC_138769.1, forward strand.
GATTCATCTACAAATGGTCGCAGAAGAAGCAGATAGTCCTTTTCGAGGCCCATCCCAAAGCATAAATAGTAAGTCTGATTTCCTAAAAGACTCCGTAGCTGCCAGGTACACCTGAATAGCCTAAACCACATCCAGGGAAGTCAACGCAATTTCCTTAGAATGTTTTGGCCAGGGACACAGGGAAGGCAACACAATGTCCTCATTCAGATGGAAATGAGAGGCCACCTTTGGAAGGAATGACAGACAGGGGGAAGAACCACCTTATCTTTGTGGACCACCAAATAAGGGGAACAACAAGACAGCACTGCCAATTCAGACACCCTGCGCGCAGAGGTGATAGCCACCAAAAAGGCCACCTTCTGGGATAGCGTAGGCATGGGAATCTCCCACATATTTTCAAAGGGAGGCTTCTGTAGAGCTGAAAGCACCAAGTTGAGATCCCAAGGCGGTAGTGGGGACCGCCCCGGTGGAGTCAAATGTCGAACCCCCTGAAAAACAAAGTACAAACAAGGGAGTGCATGGCCAAGGGTCGATGAAAGAAGACTGGAAAGGACGACACCTGACCCTTAATGGTACTCAAGGCCAATTTTTGCTAAACCCCCAGTTGAAGGAAGTTCAAGACCCGAGGGTGAACAGCTAGCGACTCACACCGTGAAATGTATGCTTTCTATGTACAATGGTAGATCTTCCTAGAAGTAGACTTTCTAGCCTTCAGTAGTATGGGAATCACTGACCCAGACAAACCTCTATCCTTCAGCACCTGGCTTTCAACAGCCAAGCCGTCAAAGCCAGCAACTGTAAAGCAGGATGGAAGATTGGCCTTTGGGACAGCAGAGTCTTCCTGAGAGGAAGTCTCCAAGGGGCATCAGAGCCACACCAGGTCGGCGTACCAAGACTGGCGAGTCCAATTCGGGGCCACTAGAATGACCGGAATTCCTTCTGCATTGATCCTGCGCATGAGTCTCGGCAGAAGCTTGAGAGGCGTAAATTAGATGATACTGGCCCCAGGGGCCACAGCGCATCTGTGGCCTCTGCTAGTGGATCCTGTGACCGTGCCACAAACCTGTGCACCTTCCTTTTGAGCCGAGACACAAACAGATCTACTTCAGGGGTTCCCCACCAGAGACACAGCTCAAGGGACCACCCCCCTTGTTCCAGTGCCTGCCGACTAAGATAATCCGCCTGCCAATTTTCCACCCTTGGAATGTGTACGACGGAGAGGGCAGAAACCAAATATTCTGCCCACCGAAGAATGCCAGCTACCTCCAGAGCTGCCAATACATTTCTTATTCCACGCTGGTGATTGACATAAGCCATGGCACTGTCTGATTGGATTTGCATTGGACACCCCTGAAGGCAATCCATCCAGTGATCCATCCATCCCAACTGAAATTTAATGTGGATAAGTGCAAGATAATGCACATAGGGCGTAAAAACCCAAGGGCAGAATATAGAATATTTGACACAGTCCTGACCTCAGTATCTGAGGAAAGGGATTTAGGAGTAATTATTTCAGAAGACTTAAAGGTGGGAAGACAATGTAATAGAGCAGCACAAAATGCCAGCAGAATGCTTGGATGTATAGGGAGAGGTATAAGCAGTAGAAAGAGAGAAGTGCTTATGCCGCTGTACAGAACACTGGTGAGACCTCACTTGGAGTATTGTGCGCAGTACTGGAGGCCATATCTCCAGAAGGATATAGATACTCTAGAGAGAGTTCAGAGAAGAGCTACTAAACTAGTACATGGATTGCAGGAAAAAACTTACCATGAAAGGTTAAAGGACCTTAACATGTATAGCTTGGAAGAGACAGAGGGGATATGATAGAAACTTTTAAATACATAAAGGGAATCAACTCGGTAAAGGAGGAGAGCATATTTAAAAGAAGAAAAACTACCACAAGAGGACACAGTTTTAAATTAGAGGGGTAAAGGTTTAAAAGTAATATGAGGAAGTATTACTTTACTGAGAGAGTAGTGGATGCATGGAATAACCTTCCTGCAGAAGTGGTAGCTGCAAATACAGTGAAGTAGTTTAAGCATGCATGGGATAGGCATAAGGCTATCCTTCATATAAGATAGGGCCAGGGACTATTCATAGGATTCAGATATATTGGGCAGACTAGATGGGCCAAATGGTTCTTATCTGCCGACACATTCTATGTTTCTATGATTCAGGCACAGCCTGATCGCTCGGAGTTCCAGGACATTGATCGGAAGTCTGAACTCTTCTAGTGTCCAAACTCCCTGAGCAGAGTGCCGACCCAGGACACCTCCCCACCAGAACAGACTGGCATCTGTGGTGACCACTGTCCAATACAGGGGGAGAAAAGATTTGCCCCGAGGAAGAGCTGGAGAGCTAAGCCACCAGATCAGAGACCCTTTTGCTTTTCAGTTTAGCTGGATCTGATTGTCCAGAGACTTCGGACACTTGTCCCATTTGGCCAAGATTTCTCTTTGCAGGGACCTCGTGTGGAACTGTGCAAATGGGACCGTCTCAAAGGTAGAAACCAACAGGCCCAGTACCCTCATGCAAGTCCGGAGGGACGCCCACCTGCTAGACTGCTATACTGCAAGAGATAAATCACAGCATGCAACTTCTGGAGTTTGTCCAGAGGAAGGAACCCTCTGGCTAGAGCCAAGTCCAGAGTCAGATCCAGTTTCGGTGAAGGAAACAGAGCAGACTTTTGAAAATTCAGAAGCTAACTGAACTCCCTCAGAGTCTGTATAGTGATGTCCACGTTGTCCATCAGAGCAGTAGGAGACTCTGCTCGCAAGATAAAGTCATCCAGGTAGCCCAGCCCTGCGATTCCTCGCTGATGTAACAACACCAGCACCGGAGCCAACACCTTTGTGAAGACCCGAGGAGCAGAGGCGAGACCAAAGGGTAATGCCACAAACTGATAATGCTCCTCTCCCACGGCAAAGCCAAGGACGTGTTGGCGACAGACACATATTGGAATGTGTAAGTAAGCGTCCTTGATATCAATGGAGGAAAGGACAGAACAGACTCCATTCTGAACCCGCACAAAGCAGTTCAGGGCCTTGAGATCCAGAATTGGACGCACCTTGCCTTCTTTCTTCGGGACCGTGAACAGGTTTGAATAAAACCCCTGAATATGTTCCAGAGTCGGAACCGGAACAATTACCCCTTGAAGTAACATTTCTTGCACCACTCCTGAAGACGGCTTGCAATCGGTTCAGGGACAGATGCACATTGGAAGGAGAGAGCCTCTCCAGAGGGTAAGAATGAAACTCGATCTTGTAGCCGGTCCGTATCACTTCGTGGACCCCCTTGTCTTACACCAAGGAGGTCCGCGGGTCCAGAAACCAGTGAAGGCGTCCCCCCACCCCAGGCACTGATAAGGGCACACCTTCATGCAGAAGGAGCCTGGTCTGCAGGTCTGGAGAAACCCGCTTTGGACTTGCCAGACCAAGTTCGCTTAGATCCTCCCAAAGAGGCTTTGAAAGGCTTTGAACCCTTGTCAGCTGACCCTGAGGGATGAAAAAACTTCCTATGAGCCAAGGAGGACAGGCTACATCTGTGACAAGGTTCCTTACGCTTACTAGCCTGAAGAAGAAATTTGCTCTCCCCCCCCCCCCACTCTTACTGTTGTCATCCAGGGTAGCTCAAAACAGGCAATCTCCTTGAAAAGGAAGATCAATTAGGCTTTTTACGCAGACAACATTTGAGCCTCAAAACATGCCTAAGGACCACTGCCGAAACATACAGTCTAGTAATCAGGGGAGCCGCATCCAAAGAGGCATCAGAGATAAACTGCAGCCCCTGGACCAACTGGTCTGCCAGCACAGCAAAGGCAGGGGGGAGCTTCTCATCCCCCAGGTCATGGCATAAAAGCTTAGTCCACTCAGAGTTTGTGACACCAGGGCAATGGTGATGATCGGTCAGAGTGCCACTTCTTAAGGAGGGACTCTACAAAGGGTACCTCACTGCGAATTGCTTAGGGACCACAAAGGGATGTTTTGGACGTTCCCACTCTTTTGCGACAAATCTGTCAAAATAGGAAGGAAACAGATACAGCTTTGCCACTCTAGACGGCTTGTGAGTGCCAAAGGAAACTGGTTCCTCCGCCGCAGCTTCAGCTGCATCCTCCATTTTTAAAGTCTCATGCACAGACACAATAAGTGCGGCCACCAGCACCTTTTCTTGTGCAGCTACAGTAGTGGAGGAATCATCCTCACTATCTGAAAACTCAGGACGCGAGGCCACAGACCCCTCAGGGCGGGCCCCGTCTGCAGCGGCCAGATCGGATTCAGAATCTGAGGAGACAGATGAAGCACTGGAATGCGGGGGGCGCTTTTTACTACCCTGCCGCCCAAAAGCCACCTCCACCCAGGACACAAAGGACCCCAGGACCGCCGTCAGTGCATCAATGGATGGTTGGGACTCAGAGGGCCCCGCAGGCTCTGAGAAGGGGTCAGGTGGGGAAATGTGCTCCAAGGACTCTATGAGGAATAAGGGTAACCCACAAAAGTGCACAAAAACACTACTAAGGGACATCCCCACCACGCTGGTAACACCACCCAGTCGCCAGCCACAGAGCAGCCCCTGATCCTGCAGCAGAGAGAAGGAGATGACCCCACCAGACTCACAGGACCATTAGACTCTAGGGGGGACCTAACAGTAAGGAGGGGAACCCAGGGGTCTGGCCATCCCAGGGAGGAACCGCATTTACCCCAAAACCCTCCAGGGGGAGAGGGGTTAGCTACTCACCATACCAGGAACCAGGTGGGCACCGCTCCAGACAGAACCTCCTTGCCATCTAAATGGGGTGCTTTCGGGCAGAAGGAAGACTGCAACGCAGGCCGAGAACCAGTCCTATGCAACCTCACGAGGTGTTTAACTCGCAGGGCAGCCCCCGTCCAGTGGGGCTATGTCGCGGCTGACCTAGAGCAGAGCTGAGGTCTGCGTGTGCTTGCTGTCCAGACTGGAGTGACCACTCAATCTAGATAATCCAGCCCGTCGCCCAGTCTGGCAGTTGATTGTAGATCTCACAGGAAAAAAAACAGGAGAAAAAAAAAATCTATCTAAAAAAAAAGAAATTGCCAGAAGCAGAGATCCCAGCAAGGAACTAGGTCCTTACCTAGTTAGGCAATGTACCTATAGCAGTATAACCCAATGGTCAAGAAGATCATGAGCTGTGTCCGTCAATTATCGAAAGGGAATTTATTTTTTTATGTAATGGACATCATGATTTTAGTTGCTTTCAAATTAAGGTTGTGATTTTATGTGACCCAAAGTATTTGTGTGTTGATCCACAAATGTTCTTATATGACAGAGTTCCATGAAAGTGCTGGTTTTGTTGTTTCTTCTTATACTTACTAGATCAGGGTCTCTCAACCTAGGGTTCCTCCAGAAGTTGCTAGGATTTCCTTGAGCAAGGAACAATTTCTGATTCTCAGATAAGTTCCCACTGACACTTAAGCTGTGGGGGGGGGGGGGGGGGGGTAATTCTTCCCAATGGCCACAAATGTAAGGAGCATTGTTCCCAGTGACCATCACTCAAATGTATCATGAGTTGTAGATATAGAAATTTTTTAGGGGTTACCTGAGACTGAAAAGGTATTTCAAGTTCTGTGTTGAAAAGGTTGAGAAAGACTGTCGTAGATTATAGAGATGCTGATATGGATCTTGAGCAGTTGTACTCCTATCTGTTTTTATTGGTAGATTATACCCAAAACAGACACAATAAAGCTTACTAAAGCCCTTCTATAGTATGTGGTTAAACTGGAGCATTCCACTAAAGAGATCCACATATGCTAAAACAGTTTTATTAATACAGAATATGCGATAGTTGTTTCATTTTGTTTCATTTTTATATCTTTATTAAGTATAAGAAAAAATACATATACTGATTAGAAAAATGGCTACTCTGCTTCAGTAGAAACACGTGGGGACAGGGGGAGTCACTTCCTCTTCCTGGTCCTAAATTTCTCCTCCAAATTGGTGGGGGGCTCCATTCCTGTGCAAGGCTTCTCTGGTCTCTTCTCTTCTTCATGTTTCAGTATAGTTGGCCTAATGACGTCAATATCGCGACCTAGGTGATTCATTATGCTGGAAACGGCAGTGGGAGGAGCATAGAAGTCAACTAAGAAGTACCTAGAAAATAAGAAAATGCAGATTCTCAGATATATATAATTAAGAACAAAGTACTATTCACTGCATTGAGGGAAAATACAAGGCAGAGCATTGCAATAAAGCATTTATTAACCTAAAACGAAGCTCCAGTCTGAAAAAAAAAATTATATATAAGTTACAAATCAAATATTGTAGCTGCTGACTTTGAATATTATGACACTTACCTGTCCAGGGATCCTGCGATGTCGGTACCCCAAACCGATTAGTCAATCGGCTTTGGTTGCCAGCGCTGGCATTGTAAGCAAGGGAACTCTGCAGTAAAGCCTTCAGTGTGAACAAGCGTTTGGGAGGAGCTTCACTTTAAAAAAAATAAAAAGTAAAAAAATAACACCGCAGATTAGCAGTCCCATGATGTAATGGCTGAGTTCATTTTTTTTTTTTTTCCCTTTAGGCTCGGTTCACATATATGCGATGCGGGAAGGCTGCGAATTCGCAGCCTTTTCCCGCATCGCACATGCACCCCCGGCAGTTCACACTGCCATATGCGATACGCTGGGGGTGTCAATGTAATCTTAACGACACCCCCAGTTTGATCGCATATCGCAGTGCGATCGTGCAGTTCGCACAGGATGGGATCGCACAAGTGTGAACCGCTGTGCGATCCGATCCTGATGCGGCTGCAAAAATGCCTCCTGTGCGTGTTTGCACCGGGTGCGATGCGAATTTAGCCATACAAACTGTATGGCTAAACTCGCACCGCACAGCTGATCGCATGTAATGTCGGAGCAGTGCGCTCCGACATTACATGCGAACCCGGCACTCGCAGAAGTGTGAACCGGGTCTTAACGTGACACAATTTTTTCTTATATATTTATCATTCTAATTACATACCCTATGCCATACTTAGGCTGCATTCACATGTCAGCGTATTGATCGCGGGCAGAATCGCCGCGATTCCGCCCGCGATCCGGAAATCATTACAGATCGCGGGACGCATGTGCGTTGTCCGTGATTTGCAATAGCACCCCAAACGCTGTGCGATGTTGCCGCGATTTACGCCTGCCGAATCGCGGTAACATCGCTCAAAAAAAAAATCGCGGGGCGCATTACGCTCCAAAGAAGCTCTTGTACCTTTTTTGGGCGTAATGCGTCACGCTTTTTTTTTGCGCGATGTTACCGCGATTCGGCAGGCGGAAATCGCGGCAACATCGCACAGCGTTTGGGGTGCTATTGCAAATCACGGGCAACGCACATGCGTCCCGCGATTTGCAATGATTTCCGGATCGCGGGCGGAATCGCGGCGATTCTGCCCGCGATCAATACGCTGACATGTGAATGCAGCCTTAACCATGCATTGCAGCCGATTCATTTGAACAGACCACAAATACATTAGATAGCACAAAAAAAAAAAAAAAGTGTCTACGCTATTTTTTGAAATGCAGCGCACCACAACTTACATTGGTGTTTCATCTTGCATTGTGGTGCACTACAATTTAGGATGAAACCTCTAAAACAGTGCAGATGTGCTACAAGGCTGTTTTGGGTGCCATTCAGAATGAAAAACCTCCAGGAAAAATTTAGGACAGGGTTTTTTTTTTCTAACCCCCTTGGGGGTATGGGAACCAAAGAAGATGGGTATGGAACTAAATGTCAATGGTGAGAAATACAGGCATAAACATATCCATCATGCCATACAATCAGGGAGGTGTGTGATTAGCCCCAAATTTATTCTGCATCAGAACAACAAACCCTAAACATACAGCCAATGTCATTAAGAACTATCTTCAGTGTAATGAATAACAAAAAGTCCTGGAAGTGTTGTTTTGGTCCCCACAGAGCCCTGATCTCAACATCAAGGAGTCTATCTGGGATTACATGAAGAGACAGAAGGAATTGAGGCAGTCGACAACAGAAGATCTGTGGTTAGTTCTTCAAAATGTTTGGAACAACCTACAGTGAGGAAAAAAAGTATTTGATCCCTGCGGATTTTGTAAATTTGCCCACTGACAAAGAAATGATCAGTATTTTTTTAATGGCAGCTTATTTTTAATAGTGAGACCCAAAACAACAAAAAAATCCAGAAAAAACACATTTCAAAAAAGTTATAAATTGATTTGCAATTCAATGAGTGAAATAAGTATTTGACCCCTTTGCAAAACATGACTTTGTGACTGGCAACATGAGTTTTGCCATAAAGTACTGAGGTCAGACATTTCTTGTAATTGGCCACCAGGTTTGCACACATCTCAGGAGGGATTTTGTCCCACTCCTCTCTGCAGATCCTCTCCAAGTCATTAAGGCTTCGAGGCTGACGTTTGTCAACGCAAACCTTCAGCTCCCTCCACATATTTTCTATGGGATTAAGGTCTGGAGACTGGCTAGGCCACTCCAGGACCTTAATGTGCTTCTTCTTGAGCCACTCCTTTATTGCCTTGGCCGTGTGTTTAGGGTCACTGTCATGTGGAAATACATTTCCACTTCTCATTTTCAATGCCCTGGCTGAGGGAAGGAGGATCTCATCCAAGATTTGACCATACATGGCCCTGTCCATCCCTTTAATGTGGTGAAGTTGTCCTGTCCCCTTAGCAGAAAAAAAAACCCCAAAGCATAATGTTTACACCTCCATGTTTGACAGTGGAGATGGTGTTCTTGGGGTCATAGGCAGCATTCCTCCTCCTCCAAACACGCAAGTTGAGTTGATGCCAAAGAGCTTGAGTTTGGTCACATACAACAGTTCACACAGTTCTCCTCTGAATCATTCAGATGTTCATTAGCAAATTTCAGACGGGCCTGTACATGTGCTTTCTTGAGCAGGGGGACCTTGAGGGTGCTGCAGGACTTCAGTCCTTCACGGCTTAGTGTGTTACCAATTGTTTTCTTGGTGACTATGGTCCCAACTGCATTGAGATCATGAACCAGATTCTCCAGTGTAGTTCTTGGCTGATTCCTCACCGTTCTCATAATCATTGAAACTCCATGAGGTGAGATCTTGCATGGAGCCCCAGAGTGGGGGAGATTGACAGTTATTTTGTGTTTCTTCCATTTGCGACTAAATCGCACCAACTGTTGTCACCCTCTCACCAAACTGCTTGGCGATGGTCTTGTGGCCCATTCCAGCCTTGTGTAGGTCTATAATGTTGTCCCTGACATCCTTAGACAGCTCTTTGGTCTTGGCCATGGTGGAGAGATTGGAATCTGATTGATTGATTGCTTCTGTGGACAGGTGTCTTTTATACAGGTAACAAGCTGAGATTAGGAGCACTCCCTTTAAGAGAGTGCCCCTAATCTCAGCTCGTTACCTGTATAGAAGACATCTGGAGCCAGAAATATTGCTGAGTAATAGGGGATCAAATACTTATTTCACTCAATAAAATGCAGATCAATTTCTAACTTTTTTTAAATGCATTTTTCTGGATATTTTTGTTGTTATTCTGTCTCTCACGGTTAAAATAAACCTACCATTAGGGCCGGTTCACACTCTTGCGAGTGCGGCGATCGCATGTAATATCGGAGCGCACTGCTCCTTCATTACATGCGATCGGATGTGCGGTGCGATTTCAGCCATACACTTTGTATGGCTGAAATTCGCACTGCACCCGCACAAAAGTCGCACATGACCCTTTTTTCCAGCCGCATCAGGATCGGATCGCACAGTGGTTCACACTTGTGCGATCCGATACTGTGCGAACTGTCAGATCGCACTGCGATATGCGATCAAACTGGGGGTGTCGTTAACATTTAATTGACACCCCCTGCGTATCGCATATGGCAGTGTGAACTGCCAAGGGTGCGTTTGCGATGCGGAACAGGCTGCAAATTCGCAGCCTTCCCGCATCGCACAAGTGTGAACCAGGACTCAAAATGATGGACTGATCATTTGTCAGTGGGCAAACGTACAAAATCAGCAGGGGATCAAAATGTTTTTTCCCTAACTATACCTGCCGAGTTCCTTCAAAAACTGTGTGCAAATGTACCTAGAAGAATTGATGCGGTTTTGAAGGCAAAGGGTGGTCACACCAAATATTGATTTGATTTTTGGTTTTTCTTCTGTTCATTTACTTTCCATTGTATTACTTGATCTAAGTGAGAGGCATATATAATGTTTTTTTCTTAATTGTAATCAAAGCAGAGGCTCAGCTCATGAAGCTGAAACAATCATTATTTTCAGTAAGTGTTAAAAATAAAAGTTGTATAGCTCAACAGAACAATTACTATTGCAAAAGACACATGCTTAGGCTGGCCATACACTATACAATTTTCTTGTTCAACTTTCCTTTAGATTTACCAAAACCATGTAATATAGGGTCAAACCTAAACACTTTCAATTTGTATGCAGTCAGGCAAGCCCTTGCACTACATAGTTTAAGGTAAATCTAAAGGAAATTGAATAAGAAAATTGTATAGTGTATGGACAGCCTTAGACTTTGTGAATTAAGCTTCCCTGACTAATAGCTTGAGGGTAATAATCAGGTGTAAAACCTCAAACATTTACTGACACAACGATCAGTTGGATCCCCCTCGATTTCACAACTTCATGGTTCACTTTCATTAAAATCTTATAAAAAGAAAAACTCCAAGTACTGTAGATCTTTAAAAGAGAAGTTTGGGTTTTAATGTTTTCCCCCATTTATACTTACCTAGGTGGATGCAGCATCGGTCCCCCAGCGCCTCTGCACTGAGAACCGAGCGATCAAACACCGGCTATCGCTCAGTTCTGACAGCTCCCTGAAAAGAGCTGCTGACTGTCAGTCGTCAGCTCTCCGCTCTGCCTCTTCCTCGCTCATTGGAGTGCTGGGCTGTGGAGAGGGCGGGAGCGGCCGGTTCAGCCTCTCAGCGGCTCGCTGAGGGGCTGAGCTTGGTGTCAGTCCAGGAACCTGGCAGATCCCAACTTCCATTGTCGCAGTGACACGGTGCCTGGACTGTCATCCATGACTTCAGCCCAATCTCTGCTGAAAACAGGTCACAGGAGTGCAAAATGAATTGCACTAATGTGATCCATAGATGTACAGCCAAACGAGCTTGGCTGTACATCTCCTTTAAACATGCAGTGCATGCAAAATGACCTGAGAATAAAAGATTTTGGTAAAAAATGAAAAATCCTGTTCGAGTGATACACAATTTTAAGTGTATGCAAACTAATAGTAAATTTCTCTATTTTTTTCTCCCTTTTGTCTGTTAAAGCAAACTCAAAAATTGCACTTCCCTTTTATTCAACAGCGGTCCTTCCTCCACTACATGAATATGAAAACCCAAACCCATCCCCCTCCCCATTTTTTTTTTTTTTTATTGTCTGCATTCTGGCCTGTCTCTATTTTTCATTCTGCCAATGAAAGGGTTTTGTCATATACACTATATTACCAAAAGTATTGGGGCGCCTGCCTTTAACTGCACATTAACTTTAATGGCATCCCAGTCTTAGTCCGTAGGGTTCAATATTGAGTTGGCCCACCCTTTGCAGCTATAACAGCTTCAACTCTTCTGGGAAGGCGGTCCACAAGGTTTAGGAGTGTGTCTATGGGAATGTTTAACCATTCTTCCAGAAGGGCATTTGTGAGGTCAGGCACTGATGTTGGACAAGAAGGCCTGGCTCGCAGTCACTGCTCTAATTAATCCTAAAGGTGTTCTATCGGGTTGAGGTCAGGACTCTGTGCAGGCCAGTCAAGTTCACTCATCTCGCTCTTCCATGTCTTTATGGATCTTTCATTGTGAGTTGTTTTATCAGCATGGTCTACAAAACACCTCCATGCCTACTCCTCTTAGTGAGGGAACGTATTCTGTAGTTCAGAGGGGACCTGGGCAGGGCTGATAACACAGTAGTGCTGAACAGGCGCAAGGAGCCTTGGGTGACAACACTGTTCCTCCTAATACATTACAGTGAGCGAAAGTGGTCCCCCTAGAACAGGAAGTGTCTTACTGGTAGGATCACCAGGTGAAAATAAATGAACAAAAAAGCTGGAAAAAAAAAAAAAATTAAATCAGACACCCCATCTAAAAGACTGCTAAGCTGTAATATATCAATCACTTTTTTGTTTTTTTTTGTGTGTAGATATACTTTAAGAACTGGCCAACAGGATAGCAAAGATGTCACCCTCAATACACAAATAATTAAATTCCAGCTTCTTTATGAACGATACGCAGGATCAGGCAATTAAATAGCGTAGCAGGGCGCGAGCGACAGGTCCACTTTATATTCAGCCTTAGAATAAAAGGGCCATTTGTGGGAAAGCGCTAAGCCTGAATAAATATTGTAAATCCCTGACGATATTTGGACAAATCTTCTTATCCAAATCTATATTCTGCCTTCTCAGCTAAAGCCATTTAGGCGAGGAGACACACGGCACACTATGGGCAGGGAACACAGTTCTGCCCGCAGCCGCAATGCCAGGAAACTGCAATGCCTCATTCCTCTGAGAAGCCGTGTCAGAGCTGCGGCAGCTGGTAACACAAAGACACTGGAAATTTCCACTACGAGGAAAGAACTAGACGAGGGGCGGTGGGGAAATGAGCTGGCCCCTGTGCTCCCTCTCTCACCCAGCCTGTCTGTGTGCCTTTCCCACCGCTCTGAGATTTGGATGGCCATGTCCTGGGCAGGAGGGGGGAGGATGGGAGGCGTAGTTCCAGCATCCTTCCCAGCAGCAGCTCAGCAGACCAGCAAGCAAATAAAGGTGACCAGTGAAGGTGTGAGTCAACCCATGACAAAAGAGAGCGGAGGTTTAAAAATCAATGGGCCCATCTGATTTCCTTCACATTGCCAGCTTCTTATATTTTCAACCGATCTAAAGTCAAAAAACAATTCACAGTTCCCTAGCTACAAGTAAGAGATAAAGGGACCCATTCCCAGACCATTCATTTTCAAGAATATGATATGCAGAAGATTATATGTACATTTAACATATTTTATGCATGTTATTTACCTGAAGGAGCCTTGTATAGACATTCAAAAACCCTGAGAGAGTGCGACCCCCCCTAACATCAGATATATCCAAATAAAGTGCCCGTTACATCAGGTGTCCCTTCAGAGTGCCCCCTTACATTGGGTATCTCCATCAGAGTGTCCCCATCAGAATGCCCCTTTTATCTTGTGTTACCATCCGAGTACCCCCTTACATCAATTGTCCCCACCAGAGTGCCCCTTTTATCTTGTGTTTCCATCCAAGTGCCCCCCTTACATCAATTGCCGTCATCAGACTGCTCCCTTACATCAATTGTCCCCACCAGAGAGCCCCCTTACATCAGGTGTCCCCGTTAAAGTGTCCCCTTACATCAGATGTCTCCATCAAAGTGCCCCCTTACATCAGGTATCCCCTTATGTCAGCTGTCTCCATCAAAGTGTCAGCTTGCATCAGGTGTCCCAATTAGAGTGTCCTTTAACATCAGGTGTCCCCATCAGAATGTTCCCTCACATCAGGTGTCCTTCATCAGAGTCTCCTCTTACATCAGGTGTCCCCATCAGAGTCCCCTCTTACATCAGGTGTCCCCATCAGAATGTTTCTTACATCAGGTGTCCCCATCAGAATGTCGCCTTACATCAGGTGTCTCCATCAAAGTGTCTCCTTACATCAGATGTCTCCTTTAAAGTGTCAGCTTGCATCAGAGTCCCCTCTTACATCAGGTGTCCCCATCAGTATGTCCCCTTACATCCGATGTCTCCATCAAAGTGTCTCCTTACATCAGATGTCTCCTTTACAGTGTCAGCTTGCATCAGAGTCCCCTCTTACATCAGGTGTCCCCATCAGAGTCCCCTCTTACATCAGGTGTCCCCATCAGAGTCCCCTCTAACATCAGGTGTCCCCATCAGAATGTTCCCTTACATCAGGTGTCCCCATCAGAGTCCCCTCTTACATCAGGTGTCTTTCATCAGAGTCTCCTCTTATATCAGGTGTCCCCATCAGAATGTTTCTTACATCAGGTGTCCCCATGAGAATGTTCCCTTACATCAGGTGTCCTCATAGGAGTCCCCTCTTATATCAGGTGTCCCCATCAGAATGTTTCTTACATCAGGTGTCCCCATGAGAATATTCCCTTACATCAGGTGTCCTCATAGGAGTCCCCTCTTATATCAGGTGTCCCCATCAGAATGTTTCTTACATCAGGTGTCCCCAAGAGAATGTTCCCTTACATCAGGTGTCCTCATAGGAGTCCCCTCTTATATCAGGTGTCCCCATCAGAATGTTTCTTACATCAGGTGTCCCCATGAGAATGTTCCCTTACATCAGGTGTCCACATCAGAATGTTTCTTACATCAGGTGTCCCCATGAGAGTCCCCTCTTATATCAGGTGTCCCTATCAGAATGTCGCCTTACATCAGGTGTCTCCATCAGTATGTCCCCTTACATCAGAGGTCTCCTTTAAAGTGTCAGCTTGCATCAGAGTCCCCTCTTACATCAGGTGTCCCCATCAGGGTCCCCTCTTACATCAGGTGTCCCCTTCCCTGGCAGCTACATAAAAAGGTTATGTGGGTAGGGGCAGAAGAGCTGGGCCAGCACATGCAATTGGACATTCCCAGAAGAGAAGGCAGGGCTAAGGAATTTACTTTTTCCTTTTCTAGCATGTTCAGACACATTGCAAGTGAATAAGAAACAATTTATGGAAAAGAAAAACTGCAAGCATGCATTTAAAATAGTTGATTTTTGTTTTTCAGTACTTTTAATCGGCAAGCTGGTGACAGGGACTTCCTATGGCTGGGTTCACATATGTGCAGGTCGAGAACATGTGCATAATTGCATGCGTTCCTGACCACAGGCAAAATTAACTGCACTTTAGCAGATGTGCTGGATAGCCATGCGTTTCTATGCGGCGTTTGAAGAAAAAAAAAAAAAGGGCTTGGGACTTCTCTACTGGTGTTCTCATGGGTAAAGCAGCCCATTCATATGAATGCACAACTGTTAACCTAGACCAGGGGTGTCAAACTCAATTTCATTACGGCTGCATCGGCATTCTGGTTGCATCTGTAAGACTAGATGTCCAGAGCACCCCCCTCTTACATCAGACATCAAAAGCCCCCCCACCATCAGAGTCAAGAGTCCCTCACCCTCCCTTACATACTGTACCTTACCCTTGTGCTGCTGCTGCGAAAAAGCTGGAGGTGGGACTGTGAAAGAAAGTGCAAGGTCTGCTGGAGGACGACCGGAGGAGGGCTGGAATCAGCTGCCAGAATCTGCTGAATGCGGAGACCAGGGGAGGCAGAGATGTGGGGGTGCTGCGGCTGCACTCGAAGCACAGGATCTGGCGGCAGTGTTCTGTCCTCCTCTCTGATGCTGTGAAACAGAATCTGGAAGAGGACCAGAGGGGGGCTGGAATCACCTGCCAGAAACTGCTGAATGCCGAGACCAGGGGAGGCTGAGATGAGGAAGTGCTTTGGCTGCACGGAGAAGCACAGGATTCGGCAGAGGAGTTCTATCCTCCTCTCTGCGGCTTTGAAGCAGGGTCTGGAGAAGGACTAGAGGAGGGCTGGAATCAGCTGCCAGAATCTGCTGAATGCTAAGACAAGGTGGGGACAGAGATGAGTGGGGTGCCGCTGCAGCAGAAGAGGTGCGAGGGCCACATGAAATGGCCTGGCGGCTGCATTCGGCCCACGGGCCTTGTGTTTGAGACATGTGACCTAGACCAGGGATTCTCAAATCACGGCCTTGCAGCTTTTGTAGAACTACACATCCCATGATGCATTGTAAAACTCTGACATTCACATACATGACTAGGCATGATGGGAATTGTAGTTCCTGAACAACTGCAGGGCCGTAGTTTGGTAATCTCTGCCCTAGACTAAAGGGATGTAAAACAAACTCAGGAATACCAGAGGCCAGCATGTGACCAGTGCCAAAGCTCCATTGCCTTGGAAATTGGGCAAATTATTTAAATCAGTATTCGATCTCAAACCAAAAATGTAATATATTATAGCTTACCAAACAGATGTGGCGACTGCATTAGTTTTCTTCTTTTTTTTTGGGCCTTTTCCCTTCATTTTTATCTACAAATCTGACCAGTAACACACCTAAAAAAAAGATCTGACCAGTAGCACACCTCCTGTTTTAGAGTGCCTCCACGCTCGATGAATAAGCACAGGGGGCACCTTTGGATAGCAGTATTATCAGGCTGGGGAACGAGAGTGTTAGAAGTACTAGTAGATTTAAATATACTAACAAATCTTAGCCAAACTCCAGATAGGCTTTATAAGCAGTTACAGCAGTTTTTTTCCTTTTGGGATAAAGGTTTTACATAAATAAATAAAAGCGGATCATTGTAAGCACCCCTGGCAGTGTTCAATGGTTTGCCTCATCCCTGCAAATGCACAAGAGCTTCTCTGTTGAAAAACAGCAGACTTACTGGCTGGATCACCAAATAAAAATAGATGAAAAGACTAAAAATGAATAGTAATGTAGCCATTAGTAATGGGGGAGTGGGAACATCAATTCTTATTCTCTGAAGATTCGTCTATGTTTTCAAAGCACATCTTGTTATGGCTTCGTTACATAGACGATATAGAAACATAGAAATATAGAATGTGTCGGCAGATAAGAACCATTTGGCCCATCTAGTCTGCCCAATATATCTGAATCCTATGAATAGTCCCTGGCCCTATCTTATATGAAAGATAGCCTTATGCCTATCCCATGCATGCTTAAACTCCTTTACTGTATTTGCAGCTACCACTCCTGCAGGAAGGTTATTCCATGCATCCACTACTCTCTCAGTAAAGTAATACTTCCTCATATTACTTTTAAACCTTTGCCCCTCTAATTTAAAACTGTGTCCTCTTGTGGTAGTTTTTCTTCTTTTAAATATGCTCTCCTCCTTTACCGAGTTGATTCCCTTTATGTATTTAAAAGTTTCTATCATATCCCCTCTGTCTCTTCTTTCTTCCAAGCTATACATGTTAAGGTCCTTTAACCTTTCCTGGTAAGTTTTTTCCTGCAATCCATGTACTAGTTTAGTAGCTCTTCTCTGAACTCTCTCTAGAGTATCTATATCCTTCTGGAGATATGGCCTCCAGTACTGCGCACAATACTCCAAGTGAGGTCTCACCAGTGTTCTGTACAGCGGCATAAGCACTTCTCTCTTTCTACTGCTTATACCTCTCCCTATACATCCAAGCATTCTGCTGGCATTTTGTGCTGCTCTATTACATTGTCTTCCCACCTTTAAGTCTTCTGAAATAATTACTCCTAAATCCCTTTCCTCAGATACTGAGGTCAGGACTGTGTCAAATATTCTATATTCTGCCCTTGGGTTTTTACGCCCCAGGTCCAAGTATCTTGCACTTATCCACATTAAATTTCAGTTGCCAGAGTTCTGACTATTCTTCTAGTTTTCCTAAATCGTTTTCCATTTGGCGTTTCCCTCCAGGAACATCAACCCTGTTACATATCTTTGTGTCATCAGCAAAAAGACAAACCTTACCATCGAGGCCTTTTGCAATATCACTTATGAAGATATTAAACAAAATTGGTCCCAGTACAGATCCCTGAGGTACCCCACTGGTAACATGACCTTGTTCTGAATGTTCTCCATTGACTACAACCCTCTGTTGTCTGTCACTCAGCCACTGCCTAATCCACTCAACAATATGGGAGTCCATGCTCAATGACTGCAGTTTATTGATAAGTCTTCTATGTGGGACAGTGTCAAAAGCCTTACTAAAATCTAGATATGCAATGTCTACTGCACCTCCACCATCTATTATTTTAGTCACCCAGTCAAAAAAATCTATAAGATTTGTTTGACATGATCTCCCTGAAGTAAACCCATGTTGTTTTTCATCTTGCAATCCATGGGATTTAAGATGTTCCACAATCCTATCCTTTAATAGGGTTTCCATTAATTTGCCTACTATTGATGTCAGACTCACTGGTCTATAGTTGCTCGATTCCTCCCTACTACCTTTCTTGTGAATGGGCACGACATTTGCCAATTTCCAATCTTCCGGGACAACTCCTGTTACTAATGATTGGTTAAATAAATCTGTTAATGGTTTTGCCAGCTCACCACTAAGCTCTTTTAATAATTTTGGTTGTATCTCATCAGGACCCTGTGACTTATTTGTCTTCACTTTAGACAGCAATCTTAGAACGTCTTCCTCTGTAAAGACACATGCAAACGATTCATTAGTCATCCTTTCAAGTGGAGGTCCTTCTCCTTTTTCTTCTGTAAAAACTGAACAGAAGTATTCATTAAGGCAGTCGGCTAGCCCTTTATTCTCTTCTACATACCTTCCGTCCTTTGTTTTTAATTTAGTTATTCCTTGTTTTAATTTCCTTTTTTCATTTATATATCTGAAGAATGTCTTATCCCCCTTTTTCATAGACTGAGCTAGTTTTTCTTCTGCCTGCGCTTTAGAAGTTCTCATAACTTGCTTGGCCTCTTTCTGCCTAATCTTGTAGATTTCCTTATCTTCATTGCTCTGGGTTTTTTTATAATTCCAAAATGCTAGCTTTTTATTTTTAATGATTTGGGCCACTTCTGCTGAGTACCACAGTGGTCTCTTCCTTTTTTTGCTTTTACTGACAAGTCTAATGCAATTTTCTGTTGCCTTCAATAATGCACCTTTTAAGTAGTCCCATTTCTCCTGGACTCCATCTAGAAGTAGTCCCATTTCTCCTGTACTCCATCTAGCCAGCAGAACTCCCCTCTCCTTTTCCTGTGCAGAAGATTGAAAAGTATGGGGATAGCCCCTATGTGAACAACGAGGAGACTGATCAAGTTTAAATGATTTGGGATAGTCCCTCTGATTCATTACGTCACTGCCTTGAATCCATGAACATCAACAGTTACAATCTCACATTCACCATGACCTCCAACCCTCATAGGGCACCTTTTTGGATGTGTCAATTGAAACTACTATTGATGGGATGTTCGTTAGTGATCTATATCGTAAACCTTCCACAGGAAACATTCTCCGAGCTGATAGCTTTCATCCCAAGCCCCTCCTTCAATCTATTCCCTACCCTCAATATTTGCAGCTTCGCCACAATTACAGTGATGACAATAGATTTAGACTGGCTGGTGCCCAACTTAAAGATCGTTTGCTGGCTAGAGGGTACTCCAGAACATGTCTAAGCAAGGCCTACAATGGTGCCTTCAAACAATCTCACACTCAGCTCCTATTCAATAACTCCAGAGTCCCCCTAACTCAGCACCCTCTTTCATCAATTCTGTCTGTTGAGAGCATACCTTGCATGGTGGAGGGAATATTTATCACCATTTATGATTTACACAGTTCATCTTTTGGGAGATCTGTTTCACCGTTTTTTATATCAGTGAATTATGGACTTTGGAGTTCATATATAATATTTATTTACGTTCCTTAGTTTGATGTAATCTTATATATATTTTCCCTCACTTTATGTTCATATGTGTATTTCTACACAATGTCATATATTTAATAATAGCGCACCAGACCATCTATCACCATGTGGAGCGTTTTACATAGGCAAAACCAAGAGGGAGTTCTGGCATAGAATAAAGAAGCATACTGTATACAGTCAGCAGAAATGGGTGACATTTATACCCCCATAGGCAAACACATAGCTTACTCTCACAATTACCATATACCACAATTATTGTTTTGGGCTTTGGAAATCATCACCCCTGATCCCAGGGGTGGTGACTGGAATAAACTCCTGTTACAAAAGGGAATCCCGTTGAATATATATCCTAAGAGCTACTCATCCCCCGGGTCTCAATGAGATTCTCAGCTTCAAGCCATTTTTGGAAAGGTTTACACAGGGGCGCAACTAAAGGGCTTGCAATTGCAACCGGGCCCCATGCTCCAGGGGACCTGTGCGGCTCCCCTGTACACCTGGAAAGGAGGGGCGGTGGGGGCAGCATGTAGAGAAATCACTGTCCTCCTTTTTTCTCCTGTAGCTGCAGGAGGAAAATGGAGGAGATTGGTTCCTCTGTATGCTGCCCCTGCCACTCTTCCTATCCAGTTCACTTGTGCTCTGCTGTCTGGGCCCCTGTGTGCTCCCTCCCCTCTCCTGCCGGCTGCTGCAGGGGATGTGTCACAATAAAGAACCAGGAAGGGGTCGGTAAATATGTAACTTACCAGCTTCTTCCTTTTCTGAATGGACAGAGTCGTAGTCAGTGACATTGTAAAAAAATAAATAAAATAAAATGATAAAAAAATACAATTAAAGTACCAAAAAATAAAAACTACTGACACCAGTGGGTGAACTTCCAGGATCTCAAAGATCACACTTGTAACCGGGGTCCTGAAGGTTCTTGTAACTTTTCTGAGTTTACATCTGGTCGCTCTGAACATCTTATGTGATTTTTTGTTCTTCTGTGTCTACAATATTTTGTAATAGGTTATATATTTTTGTATATCCTACTATAATCTGTACACATTATAGGTTTTTGATTGTTTTTAGTACTGTATTTCATTGGCTCATAGTCGACGTCCCTGTTCATTGCCATGCCCCATGTTCTGCACCCGGCACATGTAGCCCTGTTTTTCTGGGCTCGTGGCACCTGCGGGTCAGTGGATGCTTCCATCTGACCGGCAGGGATATCTGTGTCGGCGCGGCTTCGCAGTTAGACAGGAGATTAACTGCCCAGGTGTGTTCCATTTTGAGCATTATCGGATTGGCTCTTACTTGTCAGATGACCATTAACTGCTGGTATTTATACAGGCTTTCAGGCCTTTTTTTCTTTTGTTTCACTCTTTATACATTGGGTATCGTATAGTCCCGTTTTTTCCCCATGTGATCCCACTGTGGATTTCCTATTACCCATTTGTGATAAATACCCCTTTATGTGTCCTTTTCAGCATTGTTGAACTTAGCGGATTTGTAATGCAGCCATCACATCTAAGAATTGGTAAGCTGCAATATAATAAAAGTTTACTTTTGGGTTTAATATCGCTTTAAGCATGTTGTGATATGCTGATTGTCAGGCTTTGCCTGAATAACAATGCCCCAGGATCCTCCAACAGTAACCACATGACTAATGCCCGGGCACTTGTCCCATGAATAGCTGATAAAGGGAAATTTATAATATAATTAACTAGCTTTTACAAATAATAGGATTGCTACATGATGAAATACATTTATTAAAGTACAGCTCCCAATATACTAAACATATAAAAATAACTTATGCACTGATTTTTTTCAGTTGGCTGAGCAGTTTAAAACCCAAATTTATAATGCTGCCCAATACCAGATAATAATTAAACAGTAAGAGCCGGTTCACATTAGCACGACACGACTCCTTACTACTTCGGGGGCGACTTGTGCATTACATAGCACCACGACTTCGGAGCGACTTGCAAGGACTTCACATAATGAATGTCTATGCAAGTTGCTCCGAGGTCACCCTGAAATAGTACAGGACCCTTTTTCTGAGTCGGAGCGACTTGTGTCGCTCCTATTAGAACGGGTCCTGTAGCGGTCAATGGACCGCGACTTGTCCGGCTGACAAGTCGCCTGACAAGTCGCGCTAATGTGAACCGGCTCTTAGAATTGCTCTGTTGATCGTTGATTGATCATTGCTCTGTTGATTGATGGACAGAAAGAGGTAGGGTATATAGGAGGGATTTAGTGCACAACTCCAGCCAAAACGTTTTAATTCGCTTTGGATAGAGCAGGCAAAGGTTAAAGTCTGTGTCCCTATTAGAGAGATTTCCCCTTACTTGCTGGAAGGTGATAAGAAAGCTTTCCAAAGTCAAAATCAAA
The DNA here is from genome assembly GCF_965119305.1 of Pelophylax lessonae. NCBI lineage: Eukaryota > Metazoa > Chordata > Amphibia > Anura > Ranidae > Pelophylax > Pelophylax lessonae. Next base: position 102,492,932 of record NC_138769.1, read on the forward strand.
TTTTATTATTAGGGAGGGTATGGATTAGATTGTCTGGAGGTTTTTATTGCTGTCCATGACCTGCCATTTGTTTATGTGTATCACAAGGTCAGGAAGTGAAGGAAAATCTCCCAATGGGGGTCACCAACAGAAATAAAAAGCTGGCAGATTTTCACTCTTCTCCATTCAATCAAAAAAAAAAAAAAAAATGTGGATGGAGTTATGCTTTAAATTGTTACTAAACCCAGGACCCTGCATTCACGGTATCTGCTCTCCCACAGTACACAGAACATGGAAATGCAATAGTTTTAGTAAATATAAACTACTAAATACTTTTTCTCATCAGCAGTATATAGCAATCTTGTGACTTCTATCAGTGTCTGGTAAAGCTTGTAGGAGGAGTTTTCCTTTCTACTCTGACTGTCCTAGGAGGCTGCATGACCCCTGACCCTCTGTCTGGATAGTGCGGATCACATGCACCCTACCAAGAACAAAAACGCTCTAGCAATACACACCAAACTGAGCATGTGCTGCTTGCCCCCAAGGTTCTGTTTTATCAGGAGATGGATTGGGGACAGTGGAAGGAGGGGAGGATCAGAGAGACAGGATTAAACAGTCTTTTTACTCAATGCAAAGGATTAACCACTTAGGTTCCACAGACAGTATAACAAGCATGCTTTACTGCATAACACTGATATTACAGTTGTGGGTTTAGTAATATATTAAGAACAAGGAGCTCAGGGGTGGTATTTCTAATGTAGTGATGTTCCCCAAGAACAGGCAAAGGGTCAAATATTGGCATAGAGACTGGATGATGGAAACAGTTGTCACAGCGATCAGTGTATGTGCCCTTTCTACTTAGCCAAGCCAGCTCAGGTGTAAACCATCAGATCTGGAGATTCTGTTGGGCTCTTTTACTCCTTTCATAGTGTCAGTCTCGTATCCAAGTGGCAGTACAAAGAACTCCCTTGGCCCCCAATCAAATTCATACTGGCCTTAGAAATTGACAGTTGTAATAAAGAAATCGGAATCAGATTCTTGGCAGTTGGGTGAAAAAAAAGGGCTCCAGTTTTATTTTGGATGCTCTATGGCTTACTTTAACAGATTGAATCCTATGTGCCTCTTTAAAACAGATCAGGAGCAGGGATGAGCTATGGTACAGGTGAACCCATGGAAAATTGTTACATAGTAGCAGGCCCCATGGGCCCAATGAACTGTAGTCATTGGATTTCCCACCCAGCAGCTGCACGCAACAAAAGAGCAGCAATACTCATTACATCGTTGACCTGATTTGGCTCTACTGATTATTCTACTGCACATGATCTGTGGGGGGTGTGGGGTTATTGTTGTTCTTGCAGGCTACCCCCTGATGATGTGCCATTTTGCATGCTCATCAGGGGGCTGGCCACAAGAAGAAGATACAGCCTGCTCCCGACAATGTCAAAGAAGATGGTGGAGCATAACTGGGTGTAAAGCAGTGGAGCACCATTTCCTTGGCTCTTTATACCAAGTTTACCCCTGAGCCAGGTCAGCTCTGATGTAAACCTGTAGATCTGGAGACAATATTGCCCACTTTCACTCCTTTTAGTCACGTGTCCAAGTGGCAGTATGAAGAAATTCCTTTATTATCCCTTGACCACCAATCAGGCTCCAACCTGCCATGGAAATTGGAAATTGGCAACTGCAATAGAGAAACATGAACTGGATTCTTTGGAAGGAAGAGAGCCAAGATCCCTGGTGCCGCACATCCACTGAGTCCTATGGTGGTATGAGAGTGACAACCTCAGCCTTGGCAAAAAAAAGGCCCCTGCTTTCATTTTTGGATGGTACTATTTCAATTACCTATTTTAAAAATGTGAATCCTATGTGCCTCTCTAAAACAGATTGGGAGCTGGGATGAGCTATGGTACGGGCGAACCCGTGGAAAATTGTCACACGATAGCAGGCGGTGGGCCCAAACAACTGTGGCTATTGGATTCATCATCTAGCAGGTACAAAGAAAAGGGTGGGGATACTGTTAACATTACTGACTTACTAATATCACTCTATGGGGGGATGGAGGGGTTCTTGCAACCTGCTCCTTGACAATGTGCCTCAGTGCACGTGTGTCATCAGGGGGCTGGCTGCAAGAACCCAGAAGATACAGCCAGCTCCAGTTGTCTTCAGAGAAGAAGATAGTGACAGAGCTGGGAGCAAAGCAGTATAGCTCCGGATCCCTTCAGAACACCTCTGGATTGTTGGACTTGTGAGTATGCTTTTTTAGGAGATGACCCAGTTTAAAAAAAAAAGAAGGGTAAGAGGGGATGAAGTTCCTCTTTAAGGGGTAATTTCTGATCGCCAGTTATTCCAATTCTTAACATTGTTTCACCAAAAATCCCCTTAATTATAGGATTACATCAGCAGAGTTGAAGAGTTGCCAACAGCTAACAATCAGACTTCAGCTGTTCTAGTGGGTTGGGAATTTATTTCATCACTGTCTTACTATACAATCCTGGAATGACAGTGTATGCTATTGTCCTGATATAGGACAGCACCCCCCTCTCTTACTGTACACGAGGGTTAAACCCAAAGCAGATACCCCTTTTCTTCCCGCTTTAAACTTCTAATCAGCTGGCTTCATGGCATCACCAGTTGCCAAGCAACCACCGGCGATAACCACCAACGTGGTCTTACATCCCAGCCCTAACAAAGACTTTAGGAACTGACAAGAAGTGACAATGGATAACTTACAAAAAGGGATTGAAATGTGCTAATTAAATCCGTCAGGACTGGATAAATGAAAATTTAAATATCATAAAGGATCCATGACTTGGCTTTGGTGATTGCCCAGCTCACAGAGACATATCATATTATGTACTTCAACAGTGTACCTTGCTCTGACCCTACTATGCCTTTTACTCACTTTTTGTTTTAAACATGAACAGTTTAAAATTGTCTTTGACCTACAACCAAAAATCAAATTTAAAGGGTTAGTTCACCTTTTTCAAAAACTGCCTATGCAGGTAACGGGTACCTGTAGGTAAAAAAAAAAGCTGTGCCGTTTTGACCAAAGTTGAATAATGCCCTTGGTTATAGGTGTAGGCCACGTAGGCCCGCGGGCTGAATGCAGCCCTCCAAACCATTTCATGTGGCCCTCGCACCTCTCCTGCTGCTACCCCCTCATCTCTGTTCCTACCTTGTCTCAGTAGTCGGCAGCAGAGAGAACAGAACTCATACACATTCTGTACCTCTCTGTTCAGCTGCAGCACCACCTCATCTCTACCTCCCCTGGTCTCAGCATTCAGCAAACTCTAGCCCTCCTCTGGTTCTCCTACAGACCCTGCACTTTCTGCTTCCCAGCTCCATTCCCAGCTTCTTCCAGGAAGCAGCACAAAATAAAGTGGGTGCACTGTGATGTAAGGGAGGGTGTAGGACTTTTCACTACTGATAGTGGGGGCTCTGACATCTGATGTAAGGTGAGGTGCTCTGGACATCTAGTCTTACAGATACAACCGGCCCTTTGAGGGCAACCATAATGCCGATGCGGCCCTCGATGAAATTGGGTTTGACACCCCTGGTGTAGGCCATTGACGTACCTGCCAAAGCCTGGCTGAAAAAGCCCAGAGATGTCATCATCCTTGTCCTGCCTTGTTGCTAGGATGTTGCCCAGAATCTCCCTGCCAATACTGCCCACCCCCACAATCAGAGGAGCAAGCTCAAACCTCCACGCATGTGCTCTCTTTCCCCAGTGTAGTAGCTCTAAACTCAGTGGTGCTGTGACACAGACGGGAGTGAGCTGTAATAAAAGGGGTGAGCAGTGTTCTGGACATTTTATAGATAGGCAACTCCTATCCTCATATTGATTAGTGGTTCCAAATTAATAACCACTACAGTAGGGAACAGACACAAAAAGATACTCTGAGCATCTTTACAAAATAAAGATGCAATTGAAGGCTTTTATACACATGATTAAGTCGGTTTTACATTAATATTACAATTGTACTTTTATGGTAACAAAGGGCGTAACATAGGCAGGCTAATTCTAATCAGGACTCAAAAGAATGCAAAAAGAATTAAAACATTATCAGTGCCGTGTGCGCTACATACAAAATAGAATAGAATAATATACAGAACTTACATATTTCCTTTACAGCAGTAACAACTTGTAATGCTTTAGTTACGTCCTAGCAACACAGCAGTACGGGGGGATTGCCATCTCTGGGAGATTTGTTTCCCAGGCTTCTGGAGGTACAGTGCATCTGAAAAGTATTGACAGCTCTTCACTTTTTCCACATTTTGTTATGTTACAGTCTTATTGCAAAATTGAGGGGAATGTTTTTTTTCTCAACAAAAGATGCTTTAAACTCAATATTTTTTTAAAAATTCTACAAACAATACCCCATAATTACAACATTAAAGAAGTTTGTTTGAAATCTTTGCAAATTAACCACTTACCGCATATCGATGTACCTGTACGTCGGGTAACTTTGCGGGGTTATACCGGGATGATGCCTCTAGCTAGAGGCATCTTCCCGGTACCATGGTTTAAAGCCGACGGTCGGCTTTCCGTCGGTAATGACCGATGCGGCTCGGGAGCCGCTCGATCGTTACCCGGGTGAGCGGGAGGGGACGTCCCCCTCTCCCGCCGCCTTCCGTGGCTTTGCTCGGGGCTCCCGTCCCACCGGGAGCCCCGAGCACCCAGCCGGCACGTCCGCCGGCTGGATGGAGTCCCGATTAATGCCGGAAACTGCATCGATCGGGTCTCCGATGACGTAACCCGGAGGTGGCGTCCATGATGTCACTTCCGGGTTACTGTGCTGCAAAAGGCGGCAAATTTAAAAAACGGCTGTATGCAAAAACGCCGTTTTCGGCGTTTTGCAAACATGGAAGTGTAGTGGAGGGGTCTAGGGTCTTTTAGACTCTCGATCCCTCCATAAAAGTGTACCTGTCACTGCATATTGCAGTCACAAGGGATGTTTACATTGCTTGTGACAGCAATAAAAGTGATCAGATTTTTTTTTTTTTAAAAACTGTAATAAAGTTAAAAAAAAAAAGAAAAAAAAATTTAGCCGCCCCCCGTCACCGTTAGCTTGCGCACAAAAAAAACGTATATGCAAGTCGAGCCGCGAATGAAATCGCTGTTCAAACCAAACATGTGAGGTATCACCGCGATAGCCAGAGCGTGGGCAATAATTTAAAAAAAAAGAGCTACACTCTAACTCTAAACTGGTAACCATTAAATAAATTTAAAGCGTCGCAGATTGAGATCTCTATTGACCGTAGTTTGTCGCCATCCCAGGGGGGGGGGGGCGCAATTTTAAACCGTAACATGTTGGGTATCTATTTACTCGGCGTGACATCATCTTTCACAATATACAAAAAAAATGGGCTAACTTTACCGTTTAGTATTTTTTAAATGCAGTGAAATGTGTTTTTTCTAATTTTTTCCAAAAAAATGGCGTTTTAAAGACCGCTGCGCAAATACCGCGTGACAACAAATTTTGCAATGACCGACATTTTATTCTCCAGAGTCTTTGCTAAAAATATATATATAATGTTTGGGGGTTCTAAGTAGTTTTCTAGGAAAAAATACTGGTTTTAACTTGTAAACAAAAAGTGTCAGAAATAGGGCTTGGGCTTAAGTGGTTAATTAAAAAAAAAAAAGGAAAAAAAAAAAAAATCACATGTACGTAAGTATCACAGTCTTTGCCATGACACTCAAAATTGAGCCTAGGTGCATCCTGTTTCCACTGATCATCCTTGAGATGTTTCTACAACTTGATTGGAGGCCACCTGTGGTAAATTCAGTGGATTGGACATGATTTGGAAAGGCACACACCTGTCTATATAAGGTCCCACAGATAACAGTGCTAGTCAGAGCACAAACCAAGCCATGAAGTCCAAGGAAATGGAAGAAGTTTGGAACCACCAGGACTTCCTAGAGCTGACCGCCCAACCAAACTGAGCGATCAGGGCCTTAGTGGGGAGGTGACTAAGAACCCTATGGTCACACTGACAGAGCTCCAGCATTTCTCTGTGGAGAGAGGAGAAGCTTCGAGGAGAACAACCATCTCTGCAGCAGTCCAACAATCAGGCCTGTATTGTAGAATGGCCAGATGGAAGCCACTCCTCAGTAAAAGGCACATGACAGCCCACTTGGAGTTTGCCAAAAGGCACCTGAAGGACTCTCACACCATGAGACACAAAACTCTCTGCTCTGATGAAACAAAGGTTGAACTTGTTGACCTGGATGGCAAGCGTTTTCTCTGGAGGAAACCAGACACCGCTCATCACCTAGCTAATACCATCCCTACAGTGAAGCATGGTGGTGGCAGCATCATGCTGTGGGGCTGTTTTTCAGCGGCAGGAACTGGAAGACTAGTTAGCATTAAGGGAAAGATTAAAAAAGAAAAAAAAATCCACCCTAAAGATGATGAAAAAGGACTGCTGCCTCCCTCTGAATATAACCATGACCTGAATAGGATAATGTGAAAACATTTTTTTCACATTAAAGGGAAATATTAATGCAGCAATGTACAGAGACATCCCTGTAGAAAACCTGCTTCAGAGCGCTCTGGATCTCAGACTGGGGCGAAGGTTCATCTTCCAACATGACAACGACCCTAAGCACACAGCCAAGATAACAAAGGAGTGGTTACGGAACAACTCTGTGAATGTCTTTGAGTGGCCCAGCCAGAGCCCAGACTTGAACCCTATTGATCATCTCTGGAGAGATCTGAAAATGGCTGTGCACCGACACTCCTCATCTAACCTGATGGAGTCTGAGAGGTCCTGCAAAGAAGAATGGGAGAAACTGCCCAAAAATAGGTGTGCCAAGCTTGTAGCATCATACGCAAGAAGACTTGAGGCTGTAATTTGTGCCAAATGTGCTTCAACAAAGTATTGAGCAAAGGCTGTGAATACTTATGTACATGGGATTTTTTTTTTCATTTTTTACTTTTAATAAATGTGCAAAGTTTTCAAACAAACTTCTTTCAAGTTGTCATTATGGGGTATTGTTTGTAGAATTGTGGAGGAAAATAATGAATATAATCCATTTTGGAATAAGGCTGGAACATAAAATGTGGAAAAAGTGAAGCGCTGTGAATACTTTCCAGATGTACAGTAGGGAGATGGCCTACACCTATAGCAATGGCATTAAAGGTGAACTAACATGTCCCACATGCTAATATTGGTGTGACTATCAGGAGTAATTTAAAAGGTTGCTCATGTAGTGTATTTTTAGTCCATTTCAGAAAAAGTAATGTAGCATGCTCCTTATTAAAAAGTCAGAAACTTAATGATATATCAGAGCTTTCAATTACTGCAGGTTGCTGTCAGCCCTCTTTACATTGGAGGTGGCCTCCCCATCACATGATCACTGTTGGCTGTACAGTAGCTTATGGCCCGTACACACAAAAGGAAAATCGTACAATAAAAATATAGAGTCTTGGCTATATACGTGTTATGTTTTCTTTCAATAAATTGTGACGAAAAAAAAAAAAAGGCGTCATACCCTCCTCGGGTGTGACGTTGGTTGTGCTTCGATATCTTGTAAGGAAGGTTCTTCTCCCCAAGGCTCTCCAGGTTTCGAATGATGGCTCCTTTTTCAAAGAGAGCTTCCATTGTACGTTTTAGAGCGGCCACTGTCTCAGGCTGTAAAAAAAAAAAAAAAAAAGAAGATAGTATTAATAAAAATAATTTTAAAAAGTGCATGTTTGATTTTTAGCCAAGGTCTGCCTTGAGGATTTTTTTTTTTTTTTAATACATCACAAACAGATTATTTACCAAGTGTTAGTTTTGCAGATTTGTGGATAGTATAAACAATTTTTAATAACATTTGACTTCATCTATTGGCATAGGTGTGGGCAGCCTATTGCATTAGGGTGTGCACCCCAAAGCTCAAACACATAGACATGTGTATATACTGATGGTGTCAGTAGGTTAGAGATCGGTGTCTGTAGTTTTGTTATTTTTTTATTCTTTTTTACAATTTTTTTATTTTTTTGTTAGCCTAGTTAGGGAGCTTTTGGTGAAATGTCAGGGGTCTTAACAGGGGGAATCTGCACCACAAGGGGTAATTACGGTGTGCCCAGGCACACCTGTCACACCCTGTGCGCACGCCTATGTCTATTGGCCTGTTTAACACCGCCGACCTGGGTAATAAAAATATAAGATATGCATACTTTTTCTTGGATGGACTGAACAAAAAATCCCCCGTCTATGCGATATCCACAAGCAATGAAAGCTGAAGCCTCTCATAGGCAATAAATAATGCTTAGAGATGTAAGCCCTTGTCTGATTACTATTGTTTCCAGTCAATAATTTGGCATGAAAATTCCACTCCCCTTGCTTCTTGAAAAATACACTAGAACTGATCCTTGCTTCCAACCAGGACACTATCTGCAAGGAGTTTGCTTGTTTTCCCAGCACTTGCATGAGTTTCCTCCGGGTACCTCCCACACTCCAAAGACATGCTGCTGGGTTAATTGGCGCCTGTCTAAATTGGCCCAGATATACAGTGGGTACAGAAAAGAATCCCCCCTCCCCTTTAAAATAATCAAATTTTGTTGCTTTGCAGCCTGAATTGAAGGCAGACACAGTTTTTCTTTAATGCAGATGTATTTACTAGTAACTTACTGTAGCTGTATTAACTAGCAACTTATAACATCTAAGTGAAAAAGATCCATACATATCAGAAAAAATAAAAATAAAAAACTGAATTACTGAGTTGGAAAAAGGATCCCCCCCTTATGTCAGTATTTTGTTGAATCGCCTTTTGCTTTAATTACAGCCTTTAGTCTGTTGGGATATGTGTCTACTAACTGCACATCTAGACTTTGCAATAATTTGCCCATTCTTCTTTGAAGAACTGCTCAAGTTCAGTTAAATTTGATGGTGACCATTTGTGGACTGCAGTCTTTAAGTCATTCCACAGATTTTCAATGGGGTTTAAAGCCCCGTACACACGTACCGATCGTCGGCATACAAACGTTCGTCTTTTCTCCCCGGGATGTCGGTGTCTGTTGAAAAGTGCAAAGACTGCCCAAGAATTTTGTCCGCCGACTACAGCCGACTGCAGAAGTGATGTCATGTAATGGTTAACTTTCCCTGTGTTTTTTCTTTTCTGAGCATGCCCAGTCTTGCAAATCTGCGGTCTGTCGGCAGAATTCTGTACTGACTGGCGAACAATCGTCCGTTCTGGTGTCGGCATACAAAAATTTAAACGCTTGCAAGAAAGACTCTTGTCCGCAGAATGTGCGCAGACAGCTGTCGGAGGCACCATACTAACAAGCGTACAATCGGCAGATCTTTCGTCCGCCGACGTTTGTATGCCGACGATCGGTACGTGTGTACGGGCCTTAAGTCTGGGCTCTGACTAGGCCATGCAGGGACATTCACCTTTTTCTCCTTCACCCACTGTGTGGTAATTTTTGCTGTGTACTTTGGGTCATTGTCATGTTGGAAGGTAAACCTTCTTCCCATTGACAACTTTCTGGCAGAGGGGGGCAGATTTTCCTCAAGAATTTGATGGCATTTTTCCCCATCATATTTTTCTTCTATCCTGACAAGTGCTCCAGTCCCTGCTGCAGAGAAACACCCCCATCCCAGGATATTACCACCTCCATACTTTACTGCCGGATTAGTGTTCTGTACTGGATTTTCGCCAGACATATCTGGTGTGGAGGGCAAATAATTAAATTTTATTCTTATCTGACCACCTCAAACGCAGCTTGAAGATTCTGAGGCTAAATGGAAAAAGGTGTTATGGTCAGATGAGACTAAAGTTTAATGAATTGACCTCAACACCAACGATGTCTGGCGCAAATGCAATACAACTCACCATCTAGACTTCTCAGCTTGCCTCAATTTTCCTCCAGGAAACCTAAAAAATCTCAGTTGCAATGGGGCTTTGCCCACGCTGCAAGAGCTAACCACTTGTTTAAAGGGATTGTAAAGGCCGAAGGTTTTTTTTATCTTATTGCATTCTATGCATTAAAGCGGAGTTCCGGCCACAAAAAAATGTTTTCAATGAAAATACCCCCGGGACAGTCAGGGCTAGTACATTCCACAATGGATAGCCTCTGATCTGTCCCGGTTCACACTTACCTTTTAGAAGAAATACTTACCTTGAAAATTTCTTCTCCAGCGCTGCCATCTCGGATGTGGGCAGCTGAAGCCAGCGCGTCCTCTTCTGCATCCTCTTCTCCCAGAATGCGCCTGCACCGGCCCCACTCGTCACTTCCGGTGCACGCACGTCATCCCTCCACAGCTTCTGGGCATGCCCAGAAGCTGTTTAGCAGGGAATGAGGCGCCGCACCGGAAGTGACGAGTGGGGCCGCTGCAGGCGCATTGATTCTTGGGAGCGACATTGTTCAGCTCCCAGGAATCAATGCAAAGAGGAAGTGACGGCGCAGGCCGCGGCCGCAGAGGGAGGAAGTGGAAGGAAGGCGAGTATATATTTTTCTGCAACAACAAGGTAAGTAAAAAAAAAATCGTAATTATCCATTTCTTTTTCAGGTGACTAGAAGCAAGCAGATGGCCCAAAATCGACTATGTCGATTTTGTGGCCGGAACTCCGCTTTAAGATAAAAAAACCTGTGTGCAGCAGCCTCCCCCAGCCCATCTCTGTCTAGTGATGTTGCAGGAGTTTCTCAGATGAACTGGACTCCCCTCCACTTTGGCTGAGACAGCAGCCAATCAGGAGAAAGGGGGCAGGGCAGGGTCACAGCTCTGTCTCTGAATGGACACGGAGCCGTGACTCGGGTCTGGGTGCCCCTATAGCAAGCTGCTTGCTGTGGGGGCACTCAACAGAAGGGAGGGGCCAGGAGCACAGAAGAGGGACCCGAGAAGCAGAAGATCCGGGCCACTCTGTGCAAAACCAACTGCACAGAGCAGGTAAGTTTAAAATGTTTGTTATTTAAGAAAAAAAAAAAAAAAAAAAGAGACTTTACAATTGCTTTAAGTCTAAGAGCCCATTCAGACTAGCGCGACACGACTTTGGGGGGCCGACCTGTGAAGTGGAGTGCACCGCGACTTCGGCGCGACTTGCAGAGACTTCACACAATGGAAGTCTATGCAAGTCGCTCCGAGGTTGCCCCAAAGTAGTACAGGACCCTTTTTCTAAGTGTTTCTTGTGTCGCTCCTATTAGAACGGGTCCTGTGCGAATCAATGGACCGCGACCGAGCGCGACTTGTCAGCCTGACAAGTCGCGCTAATGTGAATAGGCTCTAAATGTGGCAGTCTGAATATTTTTGATTTTGGAAAGCATTAAGACCACTATTTTCTGGTCAAGACTTTATTGCAAACCTTATTTCCTGGATGAAATGTCACTTATGGTATTTGTTGGTCTTTTTTTTTTTTTTACTTGCATTTGCCTTTTAATTCTAATAAAAAAAATTACATATGACTGATAGGCGAAAAGGAAATAGAATGCACTGAAAATTTACAGCTTCACAAAAAAAAAAAATTGAGCAGGCGCTGGTCTTCCAGGCTTGTGCTTGGAGGGCTAGATCAGTGGTCCTCAAGGCCCACTAACAGGCCTGCAAAATAACTGAAATACATCCCAGGTGATATAATTTGCTGCTCAGTGATTGCAGTACTCTAGTCTGCATCTCCCCAAGGTAATACTTAAAATCTGGCCTGTTAGTGGGCCCTGAGGACCGGAGTTGAAGACCACTGGGCTAGATGATTACTAAACTGAAAAGCCTGATTTTATGTTCTCTGTTAGACATCTCAGTCATATTTACAGTATTAAGCAAATACAGCCATGGCTTCCTTATGGATTTCTAGTGAAAAGGCCACCAAGTGATTTTTATATACAGTTTCCTCCAGTCATGTTTTACAGATAATTAAACCAGATCAGATGACAAATGCCTAAACACACAATAAAACTTTCACCTGCTGGAGGACAGGAAGTTTTGTTCAGCCAGCCCTGTGATTCACCACTACCCTCAACAGCCAGTAAAGTGACCCAATATTTCTTTCTGCAGTTTCCATGTAAACTTTTCATTGGACCCTTATCCTGGAAACGTTCTGGTGTAAGCTGGCTGAAGGCACAGATGTGACATAGGAAGTAGGGTTGTCATCCACCTGGTTATGCAGTGTACTTACTTTGCCTAGAGTTCTAAGGTGGCATAATCTTTGAATTTTAACAGAATTTTTTCTAGCGCTCATTGACAGACGTAGTCCTCGGTGATACAGCACCTTCGGGTTATGTTGCCTCCACAGGAGCAGGACTAGACAGGAAATTAAAAAGCTCTGGCCACACCCTAGGGGCAGTCCCAGAGGGTATATCCTCTCTCTCTCTGCCTCAGCAAATCAGTTATTTTCTGTCTAGTTAGGAGTAAGGACCTAGATACCTTGCTGGGATCTTCGGTCCTGGCAAGATTTTTTTCTTAAAAGATTTTTTAGACAGCTTTTTTTCTCCAGTGTTCCTGTGAGATCTTCAAGCAAGAAAGCTGAACTGGGCGACGGGCTGGATGTTGAGATCCGGTGGTCACCCCAGTTCAGCCTACGAGCGCGTGCAGGCCATAGCTCCGCGCTGGGTCGGCCGCGACAAAGTCCCATTAAGGGACTGACCCCGCGAGTTAAACGTCTCGCTGAAACGCCAAAGACCATGAGTCACGGCGTCCATATCGGTCGACAGCCCTCCCGCCCCCGTGGAGAGGGGTACTGTCAGGAGTTGGTGCCCGCCTGGTTCCGGTATGGTGAGTAGTATGTTCCCCCTTTTCCCCTGACGGGTCTTGTGGTGAACGCGGGCCCCTCTCTGTATGGTAAGATAGAGTCCCTCTCTATCCTATAACATGACACAGATCCTCCTACTTTGAGTGTGATTTTATGTGCAAAAAGCCAGGAGGCTTGGTTTGGGAGCTAACAATCTAATTGTATACATGTTTAAAAGATTGTAATCAGTGGCATTCTGGGAATCTTACGGTGATAAGAATAAGCTACCTACCAGTCAGAAGCCACGGACATGTAGACTGCCTTCCTAAATCAGATCTCCAGCTATAAGCAGGCCTCCTGAACGGCCATGCGGTCCGCCAGGGCCGGTACCGCCAACCACGCCAAATCCCCATGCAGAGAGAGTGTTGTGTGCCCTGCAGCACACCGCTATTCAGTACAGGCCGCCGCCATTTTTTTTGCTGGATCGCACGAGCCGCCATCTTGGCGTAGCCTCGTGTCTCCAGCATGGGGGCGGCCATGTTTGAGGTGATCCAAACACCTCGTGGAGCTAGGGGAGGCGCCGGAAGGCGTGCAGAGGGGCGGAGCCGCCTCCTTTCTTCCTGGGCAGCCAGCCAAAAGACTTCCTGTTTGTCAAGACAGCGCTGTAACCTGTTGCAGTTAAACTCTGAGCATCAAGTGGTGAGCCTGGGGGTCTATCTCTCTCTCTCTCGATCGATAGGGATCCCTAGCAGGTAACACTAAGGGGCTTTTTGTGGCGCTGGGGGTCTGAAAAAAAAAAAAAAAAGAAAGTTTTTTATTTTTGAATTATATTATCCAGGAAGTGACTGGAATTATCATGGACCCTGCCACACATATTCCCCCACCTGTTTCCCTCGAGGGGGCCACGGGACCCGTCGGTGCACAGAGTATAGAGTCATTTACAGCAATTTTGGAGTCTATGGTGGCTCGGGTGGAGGCGGCCTGTCAGGGACGGGGGTCAAGGAAGCGACCCCCGCCTACCCCTATACTATCTGACACCTCTGACTCAGATTCAGAGATGGTCACTGCAGTTGCAGGTCCCTCTGCAAGGGCTGTTATCTCAGGTAAAGCTCCCTCAGACAGTGAGGAGGACGTTTCTTCTCCCGCTATAATTCAGGAAGAAGCATTGGTGGACGCACTAGTTGTGGCAGTGCAGGAAACCTTAAAACTTGAGGTTTTACCGACAGAGGCAACTGAAACAGAGATTCCTTTTGGTACTAATAAGCTCATCAAAACGGTGAAGGTTTTTCCTGTACCCAAGTGTTTCGGTAATAAGATTAAAGGAGAATGGGAGCATTCTAAACGTACCTTTACTATTTCCAAGCGTATTGCTAGACGCTATCCGTTTGAGGAATCCATCATTAAGAAATGGACGGTACCACCAGTGGTGGATCCACCTATTTCCAGGCTGAATAAAGCCACGGTTATCCCAGTGGAGGACACTTCATCCTTTAAGGATCCGGTGGATCGAAAGATGGAAGCAGAGTCCCGCACCATCTTCTCTCTGATAGGGTCAGCATTTAGACCAGTAATTGTTATTGGTCTAGTTTCCCAGACACTTACAGAATGGGCGAAAATGGTACGCCAAGACCTTAGGGGAAAAGATATTCCCCAGGAGACATCTGATTTGATGGAACAGATTATACAAGGGCTACAGTTTATCTGTGACGCAGCCTTGGACACTACTCCCCTATTAGGGCATGCATCTATGTCAGCGGTCATCCTCAGACGTGTGCTGTGGTTAAAATGCTGGTCAGCTGACCTAGGTTCCAAAAAGACCTTGACAAATCTCCCCTTTCAGGGGAATCGTCTATTTGGGGCCAACCTAGATGAAATCATTAAGGATGCCACTGGGGGCAAGAGCACTTTTTTGCCACAGGCTGCTAAAGCTAAGGGACCTCGCAACAAGCGAGGACCTTTCTTTACCGCCCATAAAGGGCGCCCGGCTGGAACAAGCGGGAAAGGCAAGACTCCTCCAGGAGGGTTCAAGAAGGGCTGGTCGGACAAACAGAGGACCAACCCAGCCAAACCCGAAGCAAAGGAGTACACAGCCTGAAGGTGCGCCCCCACCCGGTTTCAGGGTGGGGGGACGTTTTCACCGGTATTCAGGACATTAGATCGAGCATCAACCACTATTACCGGTGCGATTCTTCCCTTCCAACATTTAAGTACGACAGGAAGCGGTAGTTACCGTTCCCTGAATAGATCTTTTCCTTTACCTTTTCCTAAGATTAGTCCCTATACCTCACAGGAATCGGATCTGGTTGACCAGATAGGCCAAGAAGCCTCTAGTCGGGTGACTTCGGTCCCTGAGGTTCAACCAGAAAAGATCACCCTTCCTGATAACAATCAGGTATCTGATAAATGTGTGGGAACAGAAAACGACCAGACTTTCTCGGATGGTCGGGGCCAGATACCTCTAGGGACGCCTGGTTCAGATCCAATAAGCGCCAATGGTCCTAGAAATTCTAGGCTGGCCTCGTCAAGCCGGCCTGGCCGACTTGGACATGCTAGTCGCAGACGTTCCGTGGGAACTTCGTCTCAGGGAGTGTCTGTGGTCTCAAGGACCAATTTACCATCATGCTTTACAGTCGCTGGTTTTAATGGCCTGGCCATTGAGACCCAAGTACTGAAGGACAGAGGTTTGTCTACTTCAGTCATTCCTACCCTTATTAAAGCAAGGAAAGCGACTTCCAGCAAGGTCTATTATCACACATGGAAGACTTATATTGCATGGTGCGAATCTTTAGGATTTCCTCCACGTACCTATTCGGTGACTCGAATATTGGCCTTTTTGCAACAAGGGGTTGAGCAGAAGCTAGCCTTGAGCACCATCAAGGGTCAAGTTTCAGCATTAGCAATCTTCTTTCAGAAGCCTTTAGCTACCAAGTCCTTGGTGCGGAATTTCATCCAGGGGGTGCGGCACCTGGCTCCACCAGTCCGCGCGCCCTTACCGCCCTGGGATCTTAATTTGGTTTTGTCGGTTCTACAGAAACCTCCCTTTGAAAACATCAGGGAGATTCCCTTGCTTACTTTATCCCAGAAGTTGGCCTTCTTGGTGGCTATCACTTCTGCTCGCAGGGTGTCAGAACTGGCTGCATTATCATGCCAGTCCCCATACCTAGTGATTCATAGGGATAAGGTAGTACTTCATCCTAAGCCATCCTTTCTTCCTAAGGTGGTTTCAGATTTTCATCTGAATGAAGATATTGTACTACCTTCCTTGTGTCCTCAGCCCAAGCATCATCGGGAACATGCGTTGCATTCCTTAGATGTGGTTCGGGCAATCAGGGTATACCTGAAAGCTACGGAATCATTCCGTAAGACGGATTCACTTTTTGTGATCACGGATGGCCCCAGAAAGGGTTTGCCTGCATCTGCCGCGACCATTGCCAAATGGATTAGACAAATGGTGGTACAGGCTTATTCTATTAAGGGTCAGAGTCCTCCGTTCCCTGTTAGGGCGCACTCCACTCGAGCGCTCAGTACTTCCTGGGCCTTTCGCCATCAGGCGTCAGTGGTCCAGGTATGTAAGGCGGCCACCTGGTCGTCGGAACATACCTTTACAAAATTCTATAAAATTGATGTGACGGCATCGGCGGATGCCTCATTTGGCCGCAAGGTTTTGCAGGCCGCAATTTGAGGAGACCGGTGGTCTACCTCGAGGGTTTTTTTCTGTTTGAAAAAAAAAAAAAAAAAAAATTTTTTCTCTTTTTTGTTGAGTCTCATCATTAAGGATGAGCATTGTAAACTTCTAGTTGGCACCGGTTGGGCCTTCTAGATTGGGATTTGATTTTCATTTTCCCACCCCTCATTTGTGATACCGCTCTGGGACGTCCCGAAGGTGCTGTATCACCGAGGACTACGTCTGTCAATGAGCGCTAGAGAAAAATGGATTTTTGTAAAATCTTACCGTAAAATCCTTTTCTCTTAGCTCATTGACAGACGTAGTCCCCGCCCCTCTGTTTTTTGAGTTGGGTTGGGTTAAAATCTCTAAAGACTGCTTTTTCACATAACTGATTTGCTGAGGCAGAGAGAGAGAGGATATACCCTCTGGGACTGCCCCTAGGGTGTGGCCAGAGCTTTTTAATTTCCTGTCTAGTCCTGCTCCTGTGGAGGCAACATAACCCGAAGGTGCTGTATCACCGAGGACTACGTCTGTCAATGAGCTAAGAGAAAAGGATTTTACGGTAAGATTTTACAAAAATCCATTTTTAGTTTCAACAAACTAAATGGATACATGCCCTACTGAGGTTCAGAAATAAACTTCCATACAAATCTGTATTATAATGCTTTACATTTTCAGGATGAAAATCTGTTTTATAATCCAGCCTATCAATGTTATGATGCACGGTTTTTATGCAGCTACTAAACGTGCCTTGTATGGTGACCCCCATTCCCAATTGGGGACCAAGTGTGTGTCATACTTTACATTATTTTCAGCAAGAAAACAAGACAAGGTAAGACTAAAATTGGATGTAGGATAAATCTTTATAACGCGCAAACAATGAGCAATGCACAGGTTAGTATAAATAAAACTTTGTAAATCCTTTTATTTATGAGGCTCAGAAAAAGTACATTATGATTGGCACAGTTTAAAGCATTTTACCATTGTTCAAAGATAAAGTACAGAATACCATTCAATGTACTTGACAAGAATTACAAACAATAGACGCAGACTAATTCTGAAATCTTGTTGTTCATCCAGAAAATTGCCATGAGGTTTTGCGGCTCTGTATTTATGGGAAAAGGAAAACCAGATTGTGGATTTTTCTATGTTTTATGGGGGGAGGCATAAGAATGGGAGGGGGTAGAGAAGAGAGTCCAGGGTAGGTGTGGTAGGAGGGGGGCCATTGAAGGTGTGAGAGGAAGAGTAGAGTGAGAGCAAAGAGGGGTCAATAGGGGGAAATGGAAGAGGAATAGTAGGGAAGAAGAGGTAGGGGTTGATGGGGTAACAGAGGGGCTGGGTATCCCTCAGGTGGGTGCAGGGGCTCTTTGCCCTTCTGAGAACCTGAAGTTGATTCAGTAAAACCAAGTTGTACAATATATATATGGGTCCGTTTTGACAGGGGAAAGTGAGGTTCTCCATTTGTCTAACATTTTCTATTCCAGGTAGCTACAGTGATATAGGGGGTGAGTGGTCTCTCCATTTCAGGGGGATAAAGGATTAGGCAGCATTTAGGAGGTAGGGAAGGGCACATTTCTTGTAAGTTTTAGTGGGGATGCTAGAATGATGTAGAAGGAAGAAGGCTGGGTCATCTGGAATGGTGAAATCTGTGAATTTGTTTTAGACTTCTCTAATCTTTTTCCAAAAGGGTCTGAGTTTTGGGCAGGGTCAAAACACACAGAAGGATAAAGTAATTGTAAAGCCTCACTTTGTTTTATTTAAAAATAACAAACATGTTATACCTACCTGCTCTGTGCAGTGGATTTGCACAGAGCAGCCCAAATCCTCCCCTTCTTGGGTCCCTCTTTGGTGCTCCTGGCCCCTCCCTCCTGTTGAGTGCCCCCACAGCAAGCAGCTTTCTATGGGGGCACCTGAGCCAAGCCATAGCTCCGTGTGTCCATTTAGACACAGAACCCCGGTTTGACCCTCGCCCACCCTCTTTCCTTATTGGCTAAATGACTTTAAATGACAGCAGTGGGAGCCAATGGTGCCACTGCTGTGTCTCAGCCAATCAGGAGAGAGAGAGTCCTGGATGGCAGAGTCTCTACTGCAACATCGCTGGATAGAGATGAGTTTCAGGTAAATATTAGAGGGTCCTGCAGTGGACTTCTGGGCTGTATTGCTGGAGAACCATTGGGGTTTTGTACCATTAAGATAAGGTTTCTATAGTTGGTTTTTGTTTTTTGTTTTTTTATCCATTGACGGTCCACATTTGTGAAAGGGGCCTAAGGCTTCTTTCACACGGCCGCTCCGGATTTATTCTCCGCTGCGGGACTTTTTTTTTTTTTTTTCACGGAGCGGATGACACTTGTGTCATCCCCTCCGTATGTCCGCATATCATCCCATCCGTTTGCGGATGATATACGGACATAATGTAAGTCTATGGCATTGCGGATGTCAGCGGATGACACCGCTGACTTCCGATTTTGCTTCCTTTCCGTTTTTTGAATGGATGAAAAAATAGGGTTCTGTTCCGTTCCAAAAAACGTAACAGAACTGAAAGGAAGAAAATCTGATATCAGCGGATGGTATTCCGCTGACATCCACAATGCCATAGACTTACATTATGTCCATAAATCATCCGCAAAAAAATAGGATGATTTGCGGACATGAAAGGGCCCTTAGGGTAATTTATAAGTCTTCCTCTCAGTGTGTGAGGAAAGGGATCATGTGGCCTACCTTTGGTTGAAAGAGAAGGGTATAAAAATAAACCTTTTAATCTATAAAATTAAAAACTAATAAAAAAATCTTTAAGGGAGAAGCCATTACATGGTTATAACTTGGATAATCATCACACCACATTTTGAAAGTTATTCACAGTTAAATACTGGATCACAAACTTCTTGCAACTGGGCTTCATCCATTATACAGAATGAAGTACTGCTACCCTGGAACAAGAAAGGCAGGCTTTTCCCTGGGCAGCAAAACAAGCTGTGGAACAGCAAATGGTGTGTCTGTTTGGCAAGCAACAGATTTGGTCCCAAGACTTATATGTTGCCAAGGCTACTTATACAAATCTAATTTATGACTCACTAGCTTCTGATGGGGCTTTCCCCCTTACTTGCAGAACAATAATCAGGAGCACATGGCTTATCAAATGTCCAAATCATGTTTCTGCAGGGGGCATAACAACAAATTACTCAAGACAAATTGGCTCTGAAAGACACAGTTAAAGAGGACCTGAACTCAAAAAGTGAAGATGTGCTATCTTCTATGGGATATCTAGAAATGGTATAGTGCCTGTGCAGAAAGTGGAAACATTTACCTTTTGTCTTCCTCCTGAAAACAGCAGTGCACTTCCTGCACTGTATATCTGCAGTATGAGATTATCTAAAGTACTGCTGTCCCTAACTACTAGTCTCAGAAAATTCGGAGAGATTTGGGGGATGTCACTAGTATGCTTCTCATTGTTTTTTATGTTGGATAAGATGCTTTACCTGAAGACTTGCAATACAAGGATCTACCTAACCATGCTTCATTCATTAGGTGGATCTGTGCATTCTCCACCTCTCTTGCCATTTCTTGAACGTTTCCCTACCAATCAGGATCTGTGCATTCTCCACCTCTCTTGCCATTTCTTGAACGTTTCCCTACCAGTCATTAGATCTCCATTCATCAAGAGGGAGCTTTGAAACAAGGAAGCACAGCCCTGCCTCTACCAAGATGGCTACCTCCACATAGAAACACAGTAAGAAAAAAGGTATGATAATTCAGTAAGAGAGAAAAGATCAACTGCAGGGAGACCATACCATGAGAACATGGTTAACCAAATTAACAGCAGTTTTGGAAATATTCAGTAGAGGAAGCCCAAGTATAAAATCAACCAAGAAGAGGAACCGGAAAAAATCAAAAAGCAATTGCAAAAGAGATTTAGTGGCTTCCCAAATATGGATGGATTTTTGGCTATTCCCAATAAATGGAATTGGAGTGAGATGTCCTCCCACTACTCTTATTCCAAAGATCAGCCCAGCACATGCTCCCATTTAAGCATTTAGCCATATTTGGGGAAAGGAGTAGCATTTAAAGATGTAAGTAAACAATATATGTTGGTAATGAGATGCTGACGCTTAGGACCACCCAGACAAATTCTCTGGAAGGGGGATAATTTAGAAAATACAAGCTTATCAGCCAATGTTTGTGCATAGTGCTGTATCTGAAGATAGACGAATTATCAAGAGATGGTAAAACATTCTTAGACTTTAGTTCAGTAAAAGGTAAGCAACTTCCCAGATATGGGATGCACAATATCACGGGAGCAAAAAAGGCCATTTGCTAACCAGGAAGAAGAAGTTACCCAACGCTCAAGACTAGAAGATAGGAGGGGATTAACCACAAAAAAAAAATCTGCAAAGTCTTAAATGATAGGTGAAATTTAGCGGTACAGTAAGCTCAGATATTTTTGGTATGAACCATAGACGTTAGGAGTCAAACACTACCAACCTTCACTTTGAGATTATATCAAAGTTATTATGAACGGGAGCTATCCAAAGACATTCAATCTCCATCCCCTTATTACAAGGTTACAAAGTAGACAAAGAGGCCAAATGGCTGATCTGAGCAGCTCAATATTATTTCCCCTTTGAGATTTGTGGGCCAGCAATAGACGTCTCGAGATTCTATGTCATTGTCTACCATTGCCCCAAGTAAAATCTAGGAACGTTTGCTGTATCTTCTGTAACCCAGAGAACGGGCCCTTAATGGGTAGCATTTCATAGAGGTACTGTACATGAGCTTGGGAAGTAGAGTCATTTTAAAGATGATAATTCTGCCTATACAAGAAAGAAGAGGAGGTTTCCAGTGTAACAAAGTGTGATTAGGTTCTCTAAATAGTAGGCAATAATTGGCGGTATATAGCTGAGAGACCTTGGGTGTTAGGAAAATTCCCAAATATTTGAGTCTATCAGTTTTCTAATGGTAAGCGAACGTAGACTGTAGGACAGAGAGGGTAGAAGGAATAGTAATTAGGTAATGTTTACATTTTGGAGAGATTCAATTTATAGCCAGAAAGAGTGAAAAAGGGATCCAATGCTCTGTGTAAATTCATCAAGGAAAGTCGAGGTTTCGTGAGTGTCAAGAGAATATTGTTGGAGAATAAAGACAATTTAAATTGGTTGCCATGGACGGTGACTCCCGTAATGTCAGGTGAACATCGGATGGTCAAGGCCAATAGATCTTTACAGAGAACAAATAGGAAAGAAGACAAGGGGCACCCCTGATGTGTACCATTCCAAATCCTGAACATAGGAGAGGAGACAAAGTGTTTTTTAATGGAAGTTGTGGGAGTGGAATATAGATGCTGAATGGCGTTAAAGGGGGCATTAAAGATCCATATGGCACAGTTTGATCATTAAAAAAGGCCAATCAAGGCAGTCGAATGCTTTTTCAGCATCTAAACTTAAAGAGGAAGTAAGGCTTATCTATTAGGTACTGTAAATATCCAAAACGTGCACCGTTTAGGAGATATTTACTTTACATGCAGCCAGTGACATCACTGGCGCATGCACTCTGAAGGAATGGCCGCCCGTTTCGTTACTTTGGGAGCCATGTGCCGTGAACGATGCACGGGAAAGATGTCATTGTGGCTCTTGCTGGAGGACACGAACCCGGAAGGAAGACGGGTGAACATGTGATGCATACTAGCTCATTATGCCTTTGTCTTTCAGGTTTTTATTTTATTTTTAGGAGGTTTACATTCTCTTTAAAATGTAGCATTTCCTCCTTTGTGCGGTTTACTATATCAATTAAGGCAATAGTACGTCAAGTATTATCACCTGCTTGTCACGTTGAAACAAACACCAACTGATCTAAATATATAAGCGCTCCCAAAATGATTTGCCAGAATTTAGTAAAGATTTTAGGATCAGAGCTTAAAATCACAATTTGACGGTAATTGCTACAGAGGGTAGCATCTTTGCCAGGTTTAGGGAGTACTATAATGTGTGAATGGAGCATAGAAGCCGGGACAGGTTTGGGCTTTTTAGAAAACCATTACATAAGGTCTGCATATGTGGTGTAAGGATACATTTAAACGTCTTGTAATACAGACACATGAGGCCATCGGGTCCCAGAGCTTTTCTTGAAGGAAGATATTCAAGTACCTCATCAATTTCCTTAGTAGAAATAGGTGCATTCAAGACTAAAAGTGATTGTAAAAGGCAGCTTTTTTACCTTCATACATTCTATGCACGAAGATAAAAAGCCTTCTTTGTGTAGCAGCCCCCCTCAGGCCCCTAATACTTACCTAAGATCCATCTCGCTCCAGCGATATTGCACAAGTGTCTCGGCTTCCCAGGACTTCCTTCCGCATTGGCTGAGAGAGCAGCATGATGCCATTGGCTCCCGCTGCTGTCAAAGTCAGCAAGCCAATGGAGGAGAGAGAAAGGGCGGGGCCAGGCCACGGCTCCATGTCTAAATGAGCGCACACCGTTTCGGCTCAGCTCCCCCATAGGCAAGCTGCTGGCTGTGGGGACGCTCAACAGGAGAGAGGGGCCAGGAGCACCAAAGAGGGACCTGGGAAGAAGAAGATTGGGGCTGCTCTGTACAAAACCAACTACACAGAGGTGGTAAGTAGAACATGTTTATTTTTTTTAACTAAAAAAAAAATACTTTACAATCACTTTAAGAGCAGTAAGAGAGTTTAGGAAGTACACACTGTGCAAGATAAGCTTGAAATCAGTCTACAATATAAGGATCAGAAACATTATAAGGTGCTTCTTGTAAATTATAAAGTATAATATTTCTGGAAAAATCGCTGCAATTTTGGCAGGGTCAAATTGTTCAACACGCTGATCAACCTTGATTGTGGAAATAGCAGTAGATGCACAGTCAGCGCTCAGCTTTCGTGATAGCTTAGTGTGAGCCTGCCAATCGAGTTTAAAAATCTTTTGACAACTTTCACCAGAAATCCTAAAGAAGCCAGGGTGATATTTGCTTATCTCTGTAAATACGGGTAAGGTGTCCAATAACTGATTTAAAATCAGGTTTTTCCAGACCTTCAGTAACTCTGAAAGCTATTTTTGTACGTTATTTTTTTTCCTTAGAATGAACAGAATAGTAAAGATTTCAATCTAGCAGGAAATTACACCTTTGTGTTTTAGAGGGTCAGATAAATCTTCAGGTAAAGAAGAAAATCCCATTATTAATACACTTGGACTTGTAGATTTTACAGGATTTATAAGGTGATGCATGACTGACCTCTTAGTTTTTGAAAATTTTAGGAGGACCTGAACTGTGGAAGCTGTGCCTAGAAAAGGCAAGCAGAGGGCAAATAACTGGTTAGCAAGGTTCCCTTTGGGTATCTTTGTGTCACCTCTTCTCTGCCTGACCCTGTGGATGACGCAACGCCGCACTGCAACTGTGCGCATTACAACCAGTGGCCCCATACACTCAAATGAGTCACGGCCAGCAGTGGTATTGCCTGACAAATGCGATATGCGGTTTCAGTTTTGCTGTGGCCACAAAGCAAAGCAGCTGTGTACAGCCCTGAGTGCTTAGCACATGGTAATGCGTGTCAGCACAGCGCAAATAACTACACAGCACAAACAACACGCAAGCAGGAGGTTTAGCCTCTCTGCCGAGTCATAGACCCTTTGCCTGTTTCAGAAAGTGAAAAGTGTATGTTAAAACAAAAACGCACCACAATGCAGCATGCATGCATGCATTTATCTGCACTCAACACCACCCATGCACCCTCCAGCATACCCAAGCACAGAAAAGAGACCAAGCAGAGAGGTAAAATGTATTAGTGTACAGATATATTTGAATGGGCCCTTAAACTTCTATCCAATGACCAATTATTCAGGTTGAAAAAGCTCTGTAATAAGATTGCAAGCTGCTTCAGGATCTTTTTAGTAAGGCAGGCTCTCTATGAAATCTGACATTAAAGTGGATGTAAAACAGTTTAAATAGGCATAAAGAAAATCTAGAAGGGTTAATTGTGGCTGAGCAGTAGACATTTAAATTCTTCCTAAAAAACAGCTTTGCACTTGACGGGTGAGGGTGCCTAGGCACTTCTGTTCCTGTAGCCTCAGATATGCATCTTTGCAGTATGAGAATCTAAAAAGGGGATCTTGGCCATTCCTGCCTCTGGTGGCCGCATTTCTCATGAACTTTGGTGAAGTCACTACTGTGCTGTTCATCATTCTCCTTGCTGGAGAGAAAGCAGTACTTGTCAATCTACAGTGCCAAGATCTGCCTGCTGGGATGTTTTTTTCACTTCTCCTGCTGCTTCTTGATCGTTCCCTCCATCAGTCAAACAGTCATAAGGGAGGCAGGCCTGACACATTCTGCTACTGGAGTCTCCTTCTATTGTCTGTTTAATAAGGCATTCTGTGTTTATACGTAGGATATGTAATGTACTTGTTTTAGCCTTGTTGCTGGCCAGTCTAGTCATCCAGGCTAGTTTAAGTGCTGAGTTAATTAGCATGTTAATTATAACATTGTTTAGATGTGGATTCCCATTCACCTATTGTTTTTGTCCAGATGTGGCTAGTTAATTAGCTCAGGTTAATTATGTTTCGGTGTACAGTTTGTATTGTTAGGGTAATCTGGTCAGGAGGGGGATGTCCTCCTGTGTGGTATATATTCTGTGTGAGTTTGTTCAATAAACAGTTCCAGATCTTAACAAGCTATTCTCAGCTAGTCATGTATATTGAGGCTAATATCTGATATTGATGTTCAAGACTGAAGGGAGCAGTATACTGACGGAATCACACAAGCACACTGTGGGTCGGTTCCATCACAATGATGTCACAAGGCGCAGAGTCACCTGGTTACTTCATCAGGTCATCTTGCCCCTTAGTATATTTAGCAGCAGGTGGGCAGCAGAGATGTCAGTTGGCATGACCAGAGCATCGGGTGCAGACTGGGCTTTTTATTTTCTTGTGGGTCATCATGATTGACACTGGGTTTACTTTGGGGGACAATTTTTTTTCAGGGTGTTTTAATAAAGGACTTGTCTAAAACTGTTCTTTTATTTACTTTGCCCTTTTTTGGTGAACACTCACTTGTTGTCCTTCTCCCCCCTCCCTTTCCCAGTCTGAATGCACAGATAAGGATGCTGTATGCATTTTTTTCAAATGTTGGCATGGGGTCCCCCTCAAAATTTATACCAGACTTGAATGGGCTGGTATAATTTGGGAGGACCCCGTGCTATTTTTTTTGTGTTTAATGCTGGCTCATCTTTTGTTTGGCAATCCTGTGGACACCAGATGAGTCATAGTTATTAAAGATACAGTGGGTGCCGACTACTTAATTACCAGCTGTTCCCTGGTTAAGGACGTCGGTGGGTGACGGTGTTAGAATACTGCATCACCTAATCTCTGCAGATCCAACAGCCCATGTAGGTACTGCCCTTGGCTTTTGTAGGTGGGTAACTTACTAATGATCCCCGAGTTCTTCAAAATAAGTTTTAATGCTCAGTTATAAAAATAAAAAAAAAAAGGGGGGGGGACAGGTAATCTTTGATTCCTTTAATGTTGTTCTGGTAGATGTTCACTTTTTTAGGGTGGCCTACTCCTGGTTTATATGGTATGAAGATAAATGTCCAAACCATCTATTTTGGTTGCTTGAGAGCAGGGAATGGTTAACGCTACTATCGGGTTATTTTTGCAGCCTGCAGGGGAGGTTTCCCTTAAAGTGGAGTTCCACCCATTTTAGTAACTTTAGATGTATGTAATCCCCTTTAAAATGACTTTTACCAATGGAAAGTTTTGTTTTTTTTTTTTGCTAGTAAATACCTTATTTTCTGCTTTATTTATCCTCTTCTCACTTCCGGTCCGGTCGGCGATTACGTCATTCGGCAATTCGCAGTGTGTGCTGGGATGTATATCAGAGCATGAAATCTCGCATTATTACACAGGAGATGAGCTGTACTGCGTGATCTGCCCCGCCTCCGCCCCGCCTCCTCTCAGTGAGCTGTATGTATGTAGTGTATTGAGGCCGTTTTCCGCCCCACCTCCTCTCAGTGAGCGAGGACTGAAAGCATTATATCCTCAATGATCTCACTGAGAGGAGGCGGGGCGGAGCAAGGCCTCAATACACTACATACATACAGCTCACTGAGAGGAGGCGGGGCAGATCACGCAGTGCAGCTCATCTCCTGTGTAATAATGCGAGATTTCATGCAATCCCAGCACACACTGTGAATCGCCGAATGACATAATCATTGACCGGACCCGGAAGTGAGAAGAGGATAAATAAAGCAGAAAATAAAGGTATTTACTAGCAAAAAAAAAAAAAAAACTTTCCATTGGTAAAAGTCGTTTTAAAGGGGATTACATACATCTATGTAATCCAATTTATTAAAAATGGGTGGAACTCCACTTTAACTATCTGTCTTGGAGATGCACGAGAGAAAAATATCTGCAAAAAACGAGAGGAAATCTCCAAAGTGAATAAACATTTCCATTTTAGAGTTGTCATTTGTCCCTATTGGAGGATTTCTACTCACTTCTTGCTCCTAAGACAACTCTAAAAATTCCTTTCCCCCATCCAAAACAAAAAAACAAAACATTTTTTTCACTGGAGTGTATTTTTAACATATGCAATCCCTATAGTTCTTCAGATTATAATGAAAAATAACCCAATAATTTAAGTCTGCAGGAGCCACATACCTGTTCTATCGGCTGGCCTGTGTCTAGAATTAGACCCACCTAACCATATCATTCTCAGACACGATTCACGGAGGAATTATCACAATATCTAGACACATCTTCCAGAGATGACATAACTAGGGCAGCAGCTTAGACAGTTTAAGGCGACAGTTGGTCTTAAAATCCCTCATGTTTGTAAACTGTGTGTTATCTGACAGACCGGCTGCAGTAGAACTTACAATTCTGTGAATTTCCAATCTGAATATATAAACCCCATTGTGACCCTTTATTGTCGTATGGGTTTGCATCGTCCACACACAGAAGAGTCCCTCCGTTTTTGCTATTAACCTTAACACAATAACCAATAGTGAAACAGGCTATATACTTTCATACCGATGTGATGCAAGCACCCGTTACTAAAACCCACAGCAGTAAAATCAGTCTGTATATGCAGTAATGCATGCTGGTTATACTCACTGTGGAACCTAAGGGGTTAATAATCTGCATTGTGTAAAAAGGCTGTTTGATACTGTCTTCTCTGATCCTCCCCTTCTTCTAGGGATTGACCGATTATCGGCAATGTCAATGTATCGAGGGCCGATCTGCACTTTCCCCGATATATCGAAATCGCCCCCTGAGATTACCGATATTCCAGGAAAGTGCTGTACTGGAGTGATGCCTGCAGCTAGAGGCATCACCCCCGGTAGCGGCGTCCATAGCCGACTGGCGGCTGTCTTGTAATGACAACCGATGTAGCTGAGAAGCTACGTCCCACCGGGAATCCTACCTCCACGGCCACTGAAGAGAAGACCCGATCAAAGCCGCATTCGGCTCTGATCGGGTCTCCATGTAAAAACTTGGAAGTGATGTCAGGACCTCACTTCCGGGTACTCAGCCCCAGATTAAAAAAATTACAGCATTCAAAACAGCCAAACTTGGCTGTTTTGAATGCTTTTAAGTGCAGAGGAGGGGCTTGGGGGTCTTTTAGACCCCCAAATCCCTCCACAACTGTACCCGTGAAAAAGAAAACATTTTTAATTGTCCGAAAATATCGGCCGATACCGATATCCAATGAACAAAATATCGGTATCGCCCCTAAAAAAAACAATATCGGTCATCACTACCTTCTTCCACTGTCCCCAATCTATCTCCTGATAGTATACAGCCCTGGGGGGCACTCTGCACATGCTCAGCTTGGTGCGTATTGCTAGAGGTTTTTTTTTTTTTTCTTGGAAGGGTGCATGTGATCAGCACGGGGCCAATCAGCACTGTCCAGGCAGAGGGTCAGGGGCCCTGCAACCTCATAGGACAGTCAGAGGAGAATGAAAACTCCTCCTACAAGCTTCAACCAGACACTGATAGAAGTCACAAGACTGCTATATACTATATGATGAGAAAAAAAAAGATATTTAGCAGTTTATATTTACTGAAAGAATTGCATTTCCATGTTCTGTGTACTGTGGGGGACCAGATATAGTGAATGCTCCTGGGTTTAGTAACACTAACTATATACATAGGTCTTATTTGAAACTATGGGCAGCTGCTGCTGAGTGGATAAACGATTACATAGTTCAAAAGCTCTGGGACTCCTCTAAGAAGCTGGACCTGACCACATGACCCTCTTACCCCTGGTGCAGAAATGTTGGGGAAAAACCTAACTGTGCAGATAATAGGTGCATAGGCAGCAAACCCCAAATTATTTTCAATCTAAAAGTATTTTTGTTGTAATTATTGCAGTGATTTACCACTGAAAGGATATGGTAGTTATTGTTGGGAAAAGAGAACTTTTACAGCTTTAGGATTAGTGTTAGGTTTAATGTTCTGGCGTTACCTTGAGATTAAAGCATATTGAAACCCAAATACAATATAGTGAAGCATACTCTGTTCTTACATGGGGTGGCTGCATTGTTTGGTTGATGTATTTTATTTTTTTCCTGGTGATTCTGCCAATAATTCACTTTCTGTCCTTGGGTGACAATGCTCATCACGCCACTGTATCTATGGAAGGTGCCATGGCTGTTATCCAGGCTGGACATTACACATACTCGCTGTTGTTCATCTTCAGTACTTGGGGGGGTGATAGGATAAGTAGTTTACACAAGAACGATATTTTTCTTCCAGTTCAGTTCACAGGAAGTGGCAACTTATCAGGTAGTTTTTTTTTTTATCTTAATGCATGAAGGTAAAAAACCTTCTGGGTGCAGCGATGTGCATGGAAGCAGCGGCTCTCTCAGGTCTTTCTCCCCCACTGGCTCACACAGCAGCAGGAGCCATTGGCTCCTACTATTGTCAATTATAGCCAGTGGGCCAATGAGGAGAGAGTGGAGGAGGAGCACACCCTCCTCCCCTGCCACATTTGGGGGGGTGGCTGGGACAGGTACCTGGTTTTGACCGGTACCCGCTCCCACCTCTGGGCAAGATTGCTAATCAGCGACCTACGTACATTTCCAGCCCCTCCTCCTCCTGGGACACACAGGGGTCCCAGAAGATGGAGGGACCATTCTAAATGCGCAGTGCGCCTTGCGCATTCGCAGTAGGAAACCAGCTGTGAAGTGTGAAGGCTTCACTGCTGATTTCCCTTATTTACAATGCCAGCGCCTGCACCTGATTGATTAAATCGGCTCCGAGTGCAGACACCTTGCTATCTCTGGACAGGTAAGTGTCATTATTAGAAGTCAGCAGCTACAGACTGGAGTTCCTCATTAAATATCCTTTGAGCCTGCTAGAGTGACCCCCCATAGAAAGAAGCTTGCTATTGGGGACACTCGGCAGGGAGGGGAGGAGCCAGGAGCGCCGATGGGGGACCCAAAATAAAGACGATCAGAGCTGCTCTGTGCAAAACCATTACACAGAGCAGGTATAACATGTTTATTTATTTTTTAAAAATCCTCAGATAGAACACTGTATTTGTACAGCAGATCCTGCACTGATCAGTTGCTGCAGCCGCTGATCGAAAAGAAAAAGAAGAAAAAAAAAAAAAAGTGTTCCGGCATGTCCCTGGGACGATGACACACTGACCAGAATTCGGGCGGTTGGTCCCTAATGAAAACGTCCAAATCTCGATCTGTGTACATCAATCTTTAGGGAACAAAGCCGGAACAGAAGAGTCTCTCCATCACAGAAATTGTTGCTTCTCGCACATCTCCAGTATGGACAAATCTGACTGCGCCTGATTGCAGGTTGCAAATGCAAATTGAAAAGTAAATGTCAAAGCTATTAAAGTGCAGGAAATCAGCACGCTTCTTTCCAGACAAACACACTTCTTCAGAAAAGATGCGATTTGCTACCACTGCATGATAATTTGTCATCTTTTTTTTTATCCCAGACCAACTGGGTGTTATTAGGATGTAAAAAGAACATTAAATAAAAAAAAGAAGCATCTGCTGCACTTAAGTGTGCGTGTGTGATAAGGAAAGCTGCAATCAAATCGCTATATGAGAACACATTCTTCTGGGGCAGATGTGTTAAGGGCTCCTTCATAAAGAACTACCTTCTGAAGATGCTTGTTGCCTGGCAGTCATCCTCAGCACTCCAACCCAAAACAAGCAACATCCAAAAAAGTCTGCGTACTTGTTTAAGGCTCCTTTCACACGGCCGCTCCGTGTGAAAGCTCCGCTGCGGGACTTTTTTTTTTTTTCTTCCACGGAGCGGATGACATTTCTGTCATCCGCTCCGTGTGCCCGCATATCATCCCGTCCGTTTGCGGATGATATGCGGACATAATGTATGTCTATGGCACTGCGGATGTCAGCGGATAACACCGCTGACATCCGATTTTCCTTCCTTTCCGTGTTTTACACGGAAGAAAAAATGGGTTCTGTTCCATTTGTAAAAACGGAACAGAACTGAATGGAGGAAAATCGGGTGTCAGCGGGTGGTATTCCGCTGACACCCGCAGTGCCATTCACTTACATTATGTCCGCAAATCATCCGCAAACGGATTGGATGATTTGCGGACACACGGAGCGGCCGTGTGAAAGGACTCTTAGTGATCAAAGTATTAATGTTAGCATTACAGCTGGGCAACTAGCATTTTCAAAGTCAACAACGACACCCCTCATGTTTCCTTTAAAGTGCATGTAAAAACCAAAACTCTTATTTTTTATTTTGGGGAATGGTTAACTGCTTTCCAACCGTATACCAAAGCTATATGGTGGCAAGCCGGCCCAGATGCCCCAGATCACAAACTAGGTACGTGATCTGACGTTACCGGGGTGCAGACCTGGAGTGCTGTCATTAAACACAGCACATGTCGTTCAGCGTATGCCGGGCCAATGGATGTCCACCCGCACTCAGCAATCATGAATATATACAGAGCAGAGTCCTTCCCATGTAAACCAGGCAGAGCTCTGTCCTGTCAGCGGGACCTAATAGATTTTATTTTCCCTGCTAAGCAGGGAATAAAATCCATTACTTCCCCTAGTAAAAGCAGCACACGCAGTACACCAAAACACTGGCTAGACACACATTTAACCCTTTGATTGCCCAAGATGTTTAACTCCTTCCCTGCCAGTGTCATTAGTACAGTGACAGTGCATAATATTTTTAGCACTGATCACAGTATTAGGATCACTGATTCCCGCAAAGTGTCAGTGTCCACCACAATATCACAGTCCCCCCTAAAAGTCGCTGAATGCTGCCATTACTAGTAAAAAAAAAAAAAGTATAAAAATATAATATATATATATATATATATATATATATATATATATATATATATATATATATATATATTTATTACATATACACACACACACACACACACATACACATATATTACATTATATATATATATTTGTAGATGAGATAACTTTTGCACAAACCAATCAATATACATTTAATGGGATTTTCTTTTAGGCCAGAATACATATTGGCCTAAATTTATCAATAAATTGAATTATTTACTTTTTTTTTTATTGAATGTGTTTTATAGCAGAAAAGTAAAAACAATATTGGTGTTTTTTTTTTTCACAATTGTTTTTTTGTTTATAGTGCAAAAAATAAAGAAAGCTCTATTTGTTGGAAAAAGGGACATTATTTTGTTTGGGTAGTGTCGCATGACCGCGCAATAGTCAGTTAAAGAGGAAGTAAACCCTCCTCTGACACTTGTACTTATAGGTAAGCCTATGATAAGGCTTACCTATAGGTACTGTAAATATCTCCTAAACATGCACCGTTTAGGAGATATTTACCTTACATGCAGCCAGTGACGTCACTGGCGCATGCGCTCTGAAGGAACGGCCACTGGTGCTGTTCCTTCAGAGTCCCGTGCCGTGACTGTCGGCTCCCGCGCGCGTGTGCAGAAGTGACGTCACCGCGGCTCCGCCCCAATCAGATGGCCGGATGCCGCGATCCCGGAAGACGGGCGACTGGACATGTTGCCCATCATAGAGGTGAGTGAGCGGCACGGCGGGGGCTCGTTCTAAGGTAAGTATTGCATAATGAGCTAGTATGCGATGCATACTAGCTCATCATGTCTTTCTCTTGCAGGGTGAAAAAAAAAAAAAAAATCTGAGTTTACAACCTCTTTAAAGAAGGCAGTACCATATTGCAAAAAAAATTACCTGATCATGAAGGGGGGTAAAATCTTCTGAAGGTCAAGTGGTTAAAGAGGCCGGGTCACCAACATAAGCAATTGAAGGTAAAAATCACAGAAGAATCAAGTATTTAAAAAGTTAGAGCAATTTTCCTTTATATCACTTGAAATTGGCTTTTTTTTGTTTTTGGAGGACTTTTTACATTTGCAGAGTCTGGTGACAAAAATAATTTGCCGAGACCCAGCAGATGGTGGTGGATATTTTACAAGCACATCTGTGAATGATTGGTAAATAGGCTCCCACATTCACAGCATGCAACGGTACAGTTTGCTATGGCCATATACAAAGTGGATGATTATCCGCATCCATAAATACCGGCCCTGGAGTCGGTCTAAGGCCCTAACATCACATAACTTCTCAGATAAATTAATATATGATAATAGGGCCATTCATTTTTACATTGCTGGCCGTGGCTATTTATGAAAAAATTTGATGTGCAAATGTCTCAAGCATTTGCATAACCATCACAAATCTCTGTAATTTGCTTAATAAATGTATTTCCTATGATCATCGGCTCCATCTGTAATAACAGTATTTTTCCTATAAAACCTCAATCAAAAGAAAAAAAAAAAAAAACCCAGCATTATGGCCATTAGATGAACATATTAGGCAAAACACGGGAATTATTTGTGATGGCTTTGCAAATGTTCAAGACATTTCTACAGCTTGCTTTTTTTTTTAAACACATTAGACGCAGAAAAGATCCTCCCAAAGCAAAATTTAACCACTTAAGCCCCAGAAGATTTTACCCCCTTCCTGACCAGGGGGTTTTTCGCGATTTTTTACTGCGTGACTTTAACGGACAATTGCGCGGTCATGCGACGCTGTACCTAAACGAATTTCACGTCCTTTTTTTCCCACAAACAGAGCTTTCTTTTGGTGGTATTTGATCACCTGTGCGATTTTTTGATCATGCGCTATAAACAAAAAAAGAGCGTAAATTTTGCAAATATAACAATATTTTTCACTTTTTTCTATATGAAATTCCCCCCCCCCCCCCCCCCAAAAAAAAATGTAAAAATCTAAATTTTTTAACATTTTTGGCCAATTTGTTTTATGCTACATATGTTTGGTAAAAAAAAAAAAAAAAAAAGTATTTTGATTGGTTTGTGCAAAAGTTATCGCGTTTACTAACAAAGGGAAAGATTTTTGTCACTTTTTGGTGTTTTTTTTTTTAACGAGTAATGGCAGCGATCTGCGATTTTTTTTGCGGTACTGTGACATTGCGGCGGACAGATCGGACCCTTGACTGACATTTTTGACACTTTTGAGGTTTACCAGTGACATTTCTACAGTAATCAGTGCTATACATATGCACTGTTACTGTAAAAATGACACTGGCAGGGAAGGGGTTAACTGTATTGGACAGGGAGGGGTTAAGTGTGTCCTAGGGGCGTGATTCTAACTGTAGTGGGACATGGCTATTGGTGTAAAAACAAAGATCAACGGTTCTACATAGTAGAACCGTCTGATCTCCATTTTTACACCGGGGAGAATGACAGGCGGCTTGTTTACATAAGCCGCTCCGCCTTTCTCCCGCTCTACCGACGATCGTAGTGTGACCAGCGGACATCGGGTCCGCCGGTCACACGCCCGCACTCCTCCGTGAACGAGCCGAGGCGGGCGCGCGCTCGCCCGCTATTGGCTCAAAACCCGGTGACAGGCGAGCGACGTAGACCTACGTCACTCTGCTTGGCCGGGGCTGACTGCCGCAGTAAATATACTGTGCGCAGTCAGCAAGTGGTTAAAGTCATTTGGAGTCTTTCTACTGGTTGAAGAAATATCAATCACTTTAAAAAAATAAATAGGGAGGCTTTCATTTTTTTTTTTTTTCTTTTTTTTAACATACGTGTATCAAAGAGTCAGGACCTCTTAAAACATATTCCAAAAACACACGCAAAATAAATTCTAAGCACAATATTGACATATATAAAAAAAACTGCTTTAATTTGGCACTTAGGAGAAACACAGGATTATTATAATTTTTTTTTTTTGTTTTTTTTTTTTTTAAACTTAGCAATAAACATTATCAACATTACAAAGTCATGTTTTTTGTTAACGGTTCACAAAAAAAATATAGTCCACAGAGTTAAAAATGGACAAGAAATACTGTTAACAATTCCATTGTATTAAATAGACAACAGTAAAAAATAAAACATTTACGCACACAAACAATTGCAATATGTATTAAATGTTATACATTGTTCTGTACCCTATGCAAAAAAACATTGCTCTTGTGCAAGACTCATCACTAACAGACAGATCATACGGCTTGCCAAGGATGGTTAACTAATAGTACCTTGGCTACCAAGATATAAAAGGGCATCTCACCTGACTGGTGGCAGAATTATCTTTCAAATAAACCGTAACATTTCTCTGTACCAAAAAATTTGTGCTTTCCAAAAAATTCACACTTTACCAAATATAATCAAAATAAGGCTTCCTGATATATACATGTACATGTGTGTTACAGCATCAAAATTATCTTGAAGCCCTGCTAGTTTTTTTTTTAAATTTTGGATGAAGTTGGGAAGAATTCGAACCTACGTCAAAGATTCCATTGTCATTAGTAACCCCAATTGAGATCTTCACTTCTAGAGTGGTCACAAGGACAGGAAATTTGGGAGACATTTATTGCACATTTGTGGAGCAGAGTAGGGCAGGATAAGAATTAAGGTAAAGTTTGATTTTTTGTGTAGTAGGATTTCCCTTACTTCCCAAGTAGTCACCAAGCCAGGAAGTGAAGGTAAACATCCCCAACATGGGAGACAAAAAGCATCAAAACCTTCCCTACTATACCCAAAGCACAAAAATAAATGGTTGACATGGGCTTTTTAAAAACACACCACTAACTTTTACCTATACAATCCAATTTTTCGGTGTGTTGCAAGAATCGTTTGAATCAAAGATATACACTTTGTTCAAGGGTCACTCCATGCAAAGCTGGCATTTCAGTTTTAGCAGGTGGCAGAGGGAGAAACCACCTCTCGGATTTCTTGAATAATCTATTGGTAGGAGGTCTGCACATTTTTTTTTTTCATATTATGGAGAATATAGCAAAAAGGAGATAAAAGGGGACTTGAAATACACAAAAAGGTGGGCAGGAACACCCCAAACCCCCAGGTAGGTGGAAAAAAAGTTAGAATCATGGCAGCGAGATCCCTCTGGAGGAAAACCCAAAACCCCAAATTTATATGTATTGGCTGACTCAACCCACCAGAGACCACTAAAGCCTCGTACACACGCACAGATTGTTGGCCGACCGATCGGCCGTCTTTTGTCCAGTGTTTGTTGGTTGAAATGTGCTCTAGACTTGCACTGGACTTTTGTTGGCCAACAACAACCAACTTCAGAAGTGATGTCATGTGATGGTTGACTTTCCGTGTGTTTTTTCTTCTCTGAGCATGCCCAGTCTTGCTCATCTGATTTTTGTCTGCCGAAATCTGTACTGACTGACGAACAATCGGCCGTTCTGTTGTTGGCCAACAAACATTTTATAGCCTGCACACTAGATTTTTTTTCGGCCCAAAAGTCGCAGTTGGTTGTCGGAAGCATCATACTAAACAAGCCTACAATCGGCCGATCGGACATTGGCCGACAATTTACGGCCAACAATCTGTGCGTGTGTACAGGGCTTTATACCCAACATATCCCTTCTCAGTGGACTGACCCTATAAGCCAAATCCGGTAAGCCAAATCACTTAGTTGACAAATAAATGTGCTCATTCTACAAAAAGGATGGCCATACAAGTTCCACTTTTTCAAATTATCTGCCAAACGCCAAAAAAAAAAAAATGAAAAAAACACGCCTAAATGCACCAAGCGCAAGATGACCGTCACAAAAAAAAAAAAAAAAGTATTATATTATTATATGGAAAGTTTTTCCAACTTGCCGGAGTTCATTCTTTCCAGAGGGCCACTGTCAGTCAAGTTAGGGCTCTTTCACACGGGCGATCCGATCAGATCCGTCTAAGTTTTTTAGGCGGATCTGATCGGATCCTCCATGCAGCTCTATGGGGCAGCGGGTGTCAGTGGAGACACCTCCGCTGACACCCGCTGCCATCCGTATCCGATCCTGTCTGTGAAATCTGAACGGATGGAAACCCTATTTTTCCATCCGTTCAGTAATCGGATCGGATGAGAGCAGACAGGCGGTCCGCTCTCATCCGATCCCCCATAAAGGGCAGCGGGGGCTGAGACACCCTGCTTTAAACCATCAGTACCCAACCAGTATTAAAATCTATGTCTCCTACCTTGGAAGGGGCTTGTCTTTAAAATGGTACTCTATTCCGATCAATCTACGCCAATACATTTAAATTTTTTAAAATACAAAAAGTACTTGTATAGGTAAAGTACTGTGGAACAAGATCAAGATAAAGTTATTATCTAGAAAAACCCGGGTAGAGCATGGAGGGATAGGACTTTTATCAACTTTTTATTGTGGTCTATTTAAGAGATTTTTCTTTTGACAGTGGCAGAAAAAAAAAAAAAGGGAAAGCCCATGTAATGTTTAATGACACAGACAATTAAAACCTGAAGTCACCGAGTGGGCAAGGTTTTATGAGCATTCACCAGGAGACGCTCTAGCAAGGTGTCCAGTCACCTAAAGGTAGCCTGCGTATAACCCATGGTCTATGAATACAAGCCTTATGTCCGGTACTGTATAATTGAGACAATGCATTTTCTAGTAGTTAGGAAATGTTAGCACCTCTGCCAGATCTTTGAGATTTCACACTGATTTTCTGTCCAGATGATCGATGTCATAACAATCCAAAACTAAAAGGAGTTGGCTGCAGTTGCCCATACATATAAGCATTGTAAATGAACAGTACTCATAGGGTTCTAATGTCTGCCAAGAATCCCTTAAACTTTGGGCTGGAAAGACTGCTGTGCCAAGCTGGATAGTGGAGTACACATGGTCATGGTGGGCAGACATGGCTTCACTATGTATCTGCCAAATGTAAAAATTTCTTCTCCCAGATGGCTCTCCTGCTGGGAAAATGTTTGACGTTCTGAAACCAGCACTTACATGTACATGTCCTAAAATAGAAAGATCTTGTTATGTAATTATAGGAATGAAAAGGTTAATTTGGGCCACACTTCATATTAAGAGCAAATTTGTCAGAATGTATCCTACAAATTTACTTGATCTATTTTGCATACTAGATGTGCTTAGCTAACCATGACAATCTACCAATGAGAATTAAACAGTAAAACATTTTGTGAATGTTGCGCCTCGTTAAAAGTCTATCCAGAGGTTTTTAAACCTGCTTGGTCAGTGTTGCTATTGCTCTTTGTAATGGCAATATAGTTAAAGGAGCTGGCCACTCTTTAGTAATAAAAACTTGTCTCCAGTCTCTACAGTAGTTTATATTTTGCCCCCACATTATCAACTTCTCTCCTCAGCTCCAATTATAATGGAGTGACTTGGCTTGTTTAGGCCTTAAAATGACAAATGGGGATGTTTTAATGCCCCCCAGCAGGTAAAGCAAAAGTCCTCTCCTGCATTGGAGCTGCCCCAGCTCCTGAGTTAAATGTCAGTTTAGATCATGGGTGTCCAACCTTTTGGCTTCTCTGGGCCACATTGAGTGGTAAAGATACTGTATGTAATAAAATGCCGCTGCGCCCTTCCCGCGCCGTCACGCCCCCCGCACTAATTTAACACAACTAGAGGATGATCAAATGAAATGGAATCAGTATCCAGATGTTTACTTCTTCTGAGAGATAATAAAGGAACACTAACCACCATGACCACTTCAGTGATTTGAAGTGGTCATGGTGGTAGGAGTCAGAAACACTGCACGCCCCCCCTCCCTCCTCTCCGAGGCAGCCTCTGCCTACCATTAGTTGGAAGCTGCTGTGGCCGTGCCCCCGACCCAACTTCCTTCCTCCCCAGCAAAAAAAAAAATTGTCAGGGGGCAGTGGGCCGCATTGACTGCGGCTCTGGACTGCAGGTTGGACATGCCTGGTTTAGATCTTGGGGGAGGCTGCAAAAGCCATTTTACTTACCTAAACTGCTCCCATGGCAGCAGGTGCGCTACTCTTCTCCCCTACGCTTGAGGGGTGGGATGTCTCGGTGCTCTTATGACCAATGCAGAGCCATACCATGCAAGAGCCGAGGATTGGGTAAGTAAAACATTGGGAATATCCTAAACAAGCATTTAACCCTTGCAATTAAAGGGTGGGGGTGGGGGGCCTTAGCAAGGGATCAGGTTTCCTTTTTCTGGAGTTCACCTTTAAGTCACAGGGGAGTGTTCAACTCTGGTAGAACTGAAGCAGATAGTCCCTTAAAAGGGCAAGAAAAAGAACAAAAAAACTTATATTCT
The DNA here is from genome assembly GCF_965119305.1 of Pelophylax lessonae. Taxonomy (NCBI): domain Eukaryota; kingdom Metazoa; phylum Chordata; class Amphibia; order Anura; family Ranidae; genus Pelophylax; species Pelophylax lessonae. The sequence continues at coordinate 102,531,778 of NC_138769.1, forward strand.
GTGACTCTCAAGCTACTCACTCCAGCATAGTAAAAGGAGTTTCAGTGGCAGACGTAGGCCGTTGCAAAAAAAATGGGCATTTTCCCCAGAAGCTTCTGACTTGGTACGATGAATTATGAAAAAGGCCTCTAAGTTTGAGGTGGTGGGGGAAAAAAAAAAAAAAAGGGAAAAAAAAAAAACCACACACAAAAGACTAAAAAACTAGGAAAATATATCACTAAGCCACACTATTCACCCCAGCTGACTGGGATGAGAACTACTTTCACATAGGATTGTGCTCTCAACTTTTTCTCTTTAGGACCAATTTGTCAAACACATAATAAACTGGAGAAAAAAAAAAAAAAAAGGGGGGGTAGTATTCACACTGATTAAAAAACTCTGGAAAAGAGTAATTAAAAAAAAAAAGATTTTTAAAGAACTAAATACAATCAGGTAAAGTTTTTACCTTCTTTGGTTACAATGAAGGAGCAGCTGATGATAAAAGTAGAACTATGGCATCCCATACAAAAAAAAATAAAATAAAATAAAAATGTATACATGATAGATATATTATACATACACACACACACACACACACACATACACATATATATATATATATATATATATATATATATATATATATATATATATATATATATATATATATATATACATACATACATACATACATACACACACACACACACACACACACACACACACACGTGTGTAAGTACAGTGCATCTGCATCTGGAAAGTATTCACAGAGTTTCACTTTTTTTCACATTGTTATGCTACAGCCTTTTTCCAATACCCCATAATGACAATGTGAAAGATTAGTTTGAAATCTTTGCAAATTTAAAATAAAAAAATTACATGTACATAGGTATTTACAGCCTTTGCCATGACACTCAATGAATCTTTTTTGGAATAAGGCTGTAACATAAAATGTGGAAAAAGTGAAGCGATGTTAATACTCTCCAGATGCACTGTATCTACTGTTTATTGCTCTCAGTCTCTTCCAAACCTCAAAATCCTTTTGTTTTAAGCCCCGTACACACGTACCGATGGTCGGCTTACAAATGTTCCTCTTTTCTCCCCGGGATGTCGGTGTCTGCTGAAAAGTGCAAAGACAGCACAAGGACAGCACAAGAATTTTGTCCGCCGACTGCAGAAGTGATGTCATGTAATGGTTAACTTTCCCTGTGTTTTCTATTTTCTGAGCATGCCCAGTCTTGCAAATCTGCGGTCTGTCGGCCGAATTGTGTACTGACAGGCGAACAATCGTCCGTTCTGGTGTCGGCATACAAATATTTTCATGTTTGCAAGAAAGACTTTTGTCCGCGGATTGTGCGCAGACATCTGTCGGAGGCACCATACTAACACGCGTACAATCGGCAGATCCTTCGTCCACCGACGTTTGTATGCTGACGATCGGTACGTGTGTACGGGCCTTTAGCTGGAGGGATCCGACTTTGTAAAGCCCCGTACACACGATAAGAAATTCAGAAGGGAAATTTCGTCCGACGACCGATCTGCCGATTTTCGGATTGTTAGTATGGTGCTTTCGACAGCCAACTCCGATTTTTCGGCTGACAAAATCCTGATGTGCAGGCTATAAAATTTTTGCCGTCCGTAATACAACGTCTGATTTTCGTCTCATTAGTACAGATTTCCACGGAAAAAAATCTTAAGAGCAAGACTAGGCATGCTCAGAGACGAAAGAACACATAGAAAGCAATTCAACACATGACATCACTTCTGAAGTAGAATTCTGTCGTACGGGAAAATTCGTATGAAAATAACCTCTTCACTTTCCACATCAGACTAGCATGCCACAAAAAACGGACGACAGATCGGTCGATAATCTGATCGTGTGTACCGGGCTTTAGAGAGTGACTACGCTCACTAGCGAGAAGGACTAGGGATTACACTGTAGACTATGGGACAGTGTGCATGAAGCAGCTTACATGACCGCAACGGCCATCCACTGCTCATTTCAAAGAAACCTCTACAGTGCCGAGACACATGTCCATGTATGTTCCACTACGAACTCCCAAAGACCTCTGCTGACAGAAGAGATACTGACTTTACAGGGCCAAAAAATGTATGCCATTTATAAAGTATTATCTCACTGCCCTAACTGCCATTTCTCAAGAAGTTCTTAAATTTAAAAAAGATTAAGATTGACATCCATTTCACTTTTTTTTTTCCTGCGTAAGATGGACATCCAAGGCGCATGGGGAAAGCAATAAAACTGTATACACAGCCATTTCTAAAAAGCTTCCATTCACTAATGAAACAGTAGCTTAAGACATGGTCCTGCATATAAAATATCTGCCACTGTTATGCATTTGAAAAAGGTCCACTTTGGATATGCTGTTCAGGCACACACAAGATAAAATGTTAAGGCTCCTTTCACATGGGGCGAATTCCCGCTGAGCAGGCAGATGACCAGTCCCGTGTCCACGCCACTGTGCAGAACAGACACAGCCCACTCTCCTCTACAGTGCAATCAGATGTAAATGGACCGCCTGACCGTTTCCATCCAATGGTCATCCGATCCGCCAGACGGATGCAGAACAGATACCCATCCATCTGTTTTTGGCGGCCCACATCAGATGCCAGCGGGTCTATATAGAGCTATGGATCAGGTCCACCTAACAAAAAAACGAAAAAGAAAAAGGCAGGCCTGATCCTTAAGTTTGAAAGGGACCTAAAAAGGTCACATTTCCAATCTCAGGCCTTAACGGATAGGATTACTAGGTCTGTCCTACACTGGATTGCTCAAACTTTGTGGACACTTGACCATTAAACTTTCTATATATCCAAAAGCATCTGGCTACATCTCCAGATGATTGAGTTTTAGTGATTCCAGCAAAGACATTGCTAACTCTACTTTGTTAATTCTACAAAGACAATGGAGCATTACTAACCTTGTGGTAACAGTTTGGGCAAGGCTCATTTTCTGTTCTGGTAGGATTGTACACAAAGTCCATAAAGACCTGGTTTATTGTAGAGAAACTTAAGTGGCACCTACAACTGACTCAACTCTATGCAACACTTGTTGGATGAGAAACTCTGGTTCATCCCAACAGAGTATCTGACCTCACAAATGTTTTTTGGTTGAATGGGCACCGCAAAATCTTGTAGAAAGCCTTCCCAGAAGAGTGGAGGCAGTTATAGCTGCAAATAGGGGAGGGGAAAATCTATATGAATGCCTATTGTTTAGGAATGCTGTCTAGGTGTGAAGATCAGGTGTCCACAAACTACTGGCCAAATAAAATACAGAAAAGCCTATTACACACGGCCGAACGTCGGCCGGTTCATTAGAAACCAGCCAAAATTCGGCCAATGTGTACAGCAGCCGGTCTGCAGACTGGCCTCCGAATGGCTCAGCAGGGGAGATCTCTGTACTAACATTGGATTGTTAGTACAGCGGCTTCGACCTGAGCGGTCAGTTTTCTTTTGTTCAAAAAAAAAAAATAGTGTGCACGAGGCTTTATAAAGATGCACATCTGATTAAATCTGATTGCACATTCCTCTTTAGATTTACCAACACCTAAATGACAAAAATGTCTAGAATGTGTGTGGGCCACCACACACATACAGATCTCCTTCTGGCAGATCGGCTAGTGTACAATCTGAATGCAATCAGCCAACACGCAGTGAAATTGCATACAGATTGGCACGTAACTTAGACCAAGCAATTAGGCACAAAATGCAACAATCTCTCCAGAGATACGAGTACTAGCTTAGTACACAGAAGTCACTTATTAATTTTATGATTAAATATCCTGAAAGTGGGCAGTGCATAAGAAATTTATACACAAAAAAAGGAGTTACAAAAACTACAGACAGATACACAATTGGCAATTTGCTATGAAAATAAAAACAGAAACTTTACCGCAGCTTATCCCTTGGTAGAAGCATACCGGAAACAGTGTGGGGACTCCCCAGTTTTGAACTGGCTTCATTGAAGAACCATGTCCATATCTCAGGTTCCCCAATTTTTTGGAATATTGATGTGGGCTGGACCTTAGCCTTTGGCAAATCAACCCTGGGGGTGGGGTCAAATTGGCCCAGAATGGCACTGACCGCTGAGTCTGGGATAGGTTTCTGAAACCAGCGCATCGGTCTGATCACGACAGTACCAATCACTGCCTGCCGCAATCAGGCACCATATAACTCTCTCTGGGATTGTACACGTGCTACAAATACAGATTTACATGTACACATAGTCCAACACGTGTGCCATCAGAAGGAATTATTTTCATCTCTCTGCCATTAATATTTTAACTTTTATAAGAGATAAAAATACATTCCTTAGATCTGGTGATATCATTTAAAGTGGTCATTGCCCCCTGATAATTCTTGTAGACGGAATGACTAGGCCTCTTCTTTGAGGCTTTAGGAAGGTGGCAATTTTTGTTTATTCGCATGGCAGACTTATTGGCATCTAGGTGTCAACTCTATCCTAGAAACTGGTCCTGTATCTTTCAAATGCTAATGAAAGAACATATGTATACAACTGATAATGAATACTAAATCTTTAATAACCCAGAATTACACTACATCTACAATTATACTACTTTCATAGCTCCCTTCACATCTCATTAAGACAAAACTATCCTACTCTTACATTTATGTTACAACCAGTCACTCATCAATCAATATATTGCATTTTCAGTCCATTGGTTTCTAGTGAAGTGATAGCCTACATTCTCAGATGTAACTGGTCTCTTGAATGGGTAACCTGCATTCTCTGATGTCACTGGGCCCTCATGAATGGATAACCTGCATTCTCTGATGCCACTGGCCTCTCTTGGAAAGGATAGCTTTGCTTTCTCGGATGTCAGAGGGCCCTCTTGAATGGATAATCTGCATTCTCTGTCTTCGGGTCCCTTTAATAGATATCCCTACTTTCTCTGATGTCACTGGTCTCTCATGAACAGATAGCCTGCTTTCTGTAAAGTCACTGGTCTCTCTTGAATGGACAAACTGCATTCTATGATGTCACTGGTCTCTCTTGAAAAGGATAGCCCGGCTTTCACTGATGTCATGGGGCCATCTTGAATGGATAACCTGCTTTCTCTGATGTCACTGGTCTGTCATAAAAAGATTGGCTGCATTTACAGGAGCGTTGCGTGTCTTTAATTAATAGACTATATATGAGTGATATAACAGATCTAAATCAACAGGCTGTCTTTTTCACAGCTAATAAAATACCAGTTGTACTTTACGTATTGTATTCACTGGTCCAACATTTTTCAGTTTACAGTTAAAATTAGGTGATCAGAGCTGGTAATTTCCATTCCGGGTACCTCAACAACTCTAAGAGGTGTTTTGAATGGAATGCATGTGTGTGTGTGTGTGTGCGCTTGGGGCCGTTTTGTGCTTGTCTAGACGTTATTTTTGGGTTAACCACTGGGTGTCTGGGTAGTAAATTTACTTTTATTTTTTTGTAAGTTACATTTTTGACAATACTCCAATAAATTGTTGCATTTTACACAGTTGATGGTCCTCTCTTACAACTTCTCTTCTCAGAGTACCCCCCCCCCCCCACCCCGGGATCTCTTGTTTTGCAGTTATACCAGTGAAAAAAAGCCACTGTGTTCGCATTCGAGCCAGGCAACTAGGATATTCAAAATATTGTTCTCAATACACCATCAGGGTTAGGGGCTGTCATTCTTCTACTGACTTCACTACCCAAGAACAAATAAATATGGTGAAAAAGTTGACACTTTTCAGATTTCACTAGATAAATCCCATCGCAGGTATGAGAGTAAAGAGAGGAGAGCACTAGCCCAGAAGCATTTGTTCAGATCAATTTTATTTGGCTCTGTATTCAAAAAAGGCCATCATGGTTTGGGAGTTCCAAAGGACCCCCTTTATTAGGGCTTCCCGTGATTAGCCTGGCAGCCTATTTCGATAGCGGTAACAGCACATAACATTCAACACGTTTCTGCCAAGATCGCCTTACTCATGAGGAAGGCCATCTTGGCAGAAACGCATTGACTGTTTTGTGCTGTTGTCAGCATTGCCTAAATAAAGCTGATATTTTACTGCAACGTATCGCGGTGCCGGCGATCTTAATATCTTCTATACATTGCTTTCTTGTGTTTTTTGGAAGTTTGTAACCCACTTTTTCTAGCTAGGATTATCCTTTCTTCGAGAAATTGAACATCGGCAATCCTAAGTTCAGAAGTACCCATAAGAATTTTGAATTTGTAGTAGGAGACCGATTAAAATTTTACCCAGTTTTAGAGCCAACCCAAAACTAGCCAGTATAAACCAGGTAAGCAACTTCTGTTTTGTAAAGATGTCTGGTTAAAAAAAAAAAATAAATAAAAAGGAAAATCTAAAATCCTTATGGTCTTGGAAACCTTAACATTTTTACAGGTAGTTTAAAAATTTGAACTTCCTCCATATGAAAAACCTCATATGAATCACTCTGTCTTCAGATAAATTATGGGTGCATTCCATGGCCATTCACCACTAAAGTAGAGCCTACTGCCTATGGAGCCTCTATGAAGAGATTATGGTGTAGGACCCTCAGGTTGTGATTCCCACAACTGCACTGTTTTTCTTTAGTGACCGGAGGACAATTTAACCACACTCAACTGACCCTCTAGGTTTCTCTTATGGTTGTGCTTTTAGGTATGTGGATAAGCAAATACACACTAGCCTCCCTTAATAAAGAAAACATCACAAATAACATTTACAGATAGTAGTCAATGCAGGAGCTTAACACAAGTTAAAACTTAATTGAACTTTAGTACAAAAACGAGCTACTGCATACCAGGTGCATCAAAACCAGTGTAAATTCTCTACTTTTTTTTTAATCTGCTCCATCCGGGTGTAGAAAAATCTGTCCCTGCAAGCAGAGAGTGAAACCTTTTCCCTTTGTGGCAAAAGCAGCTTTTTTTTTTTTTTTTTGCAGAAGACTGAAACCTCTTCCACCCTGCTGAGAAAGTGCTCTACAAGCAGCGTGGAGCAGGAACTTTTCATTTTGCAGTTTTAGGTCTGACTCTGTAAGAGGCGTGTCAGACCCCTGCAGTGAGACCACTGCTTTCACTCTGACAGTTAAGGCCCGTACACACGATAAGAAAATCTGTAGGGAAAATTCGTCCAACGACCGTTCTGCCCATTTTCGGATTGTTAGTATGGTGCTTTCGACAGCGAACTCCGACTTTTCGGCTGACAAAATACTGATGTGCAGGCTATAAAATTTTTGTCGTCCGTAATACAACGTCCGATTTTCATCTCATTAGTACAGATTTCAACAGAAAAAATCTTAAGAGCAAGACTAGACATGCTCAGAGACGAAAGAACACATAGAAAGCAATCCAACACATGACATCACTTCTGAAGTAGAATTCTGTCGTATGGGAAAATTCGTATGAAAATAACCTCTTCACTTTCCACATCAGACTAGCATGCCACAAAAAATGGACGACGGATCGTTCGATAACCTGATCGTGTGTACGGGCCTCAAGAGTTACACTCTCTAGTTGCTGGCAGGGTTACTCAGACTTTGGCTATTCTAGAAAGAAAAACTGTAAAACATTGACCACCTTTTGCTTTGTAGCGAATGGAACTAATTTAGCCACTTTAAACTCAAGGTTTATAAGAGCTTGCAGATATTTAAAATGGTTATGATAGGAGGAGAAATATTTGGATACATGCTGACTTTCTGTCCACATATTCCATCAAAGGACACTCCAGGAAGTGCTCCAAAAACTGTGGTCCAAAAACCTGAGATTAGCCTTTACCGAGTCTGAAACTGCTTCATCAATGGGTAGAACAGCTGTACTCCGCAACACACTAAGGCCTCTAATTCTATATTATAGTGCAAAGAACTAAAGCTTCACATAACAAATGGATTGCAAATTTTAATACAATGAGAAATATCTTTAGCAGACAAGTTATGAAACTTATTTAAATTTATAAAATGTTTTAGAAATGGTGGCATGGTTTAAGCTATAGTTATCAATGGTAAATAACTGCAGTAACCCATAAAAAATGCTTAAAGTGGTTTTAAAGGCAGAAGGTATTTTTTCTTATCTTAATGCGTTCTATGCATGAAGATAAAAAGCGTGTGCAGCAACACCTCTAATACCTACTTGAGGCCCATCTTGATCTAGCGTTGTTGCACGAAACTCAGCTGTCTGGGACTCTTCCTCCTGATTCGCTGAGACACAGCAGAGGGTGCCATTAACTCCCTCTGCTGTCAAAGTCAGTGAGCCAATGAGGAGAGAGAGAGGGCAAGGGTTAGCCGTTACTCCATGTCTAAATGGACACAGAGCAGCTGGTCGGCTTGGGTGCCCCCATAGCAAGTGGCTTGCTATGGGGGGGGGGGGGGGGAACTCTGCAGGAGGGGCCAGGAGTGGCGGCCAGGGACCCAAGAAGAGGAAGATCTGGCTCTGTGCTAAACCACTGCACAGAGCAGGTACGTAAAACAGGTTTTACTTTTTAAACCAAAAAAAAGAAAAAAGGGAAGACTAATATCACTTTAGGACTTGAGCAGAGTGAATTCTGATTGGTTGTTGCAATATCTAAACATCAGTGCTCTCTATTGGGTAAAGTATCATACGTTCAATGTCTAGTTTTAACACTTTCCAAAATGTTTTCAGAAACCCGTCAATTCTCTGTGATTCTAGAGAAGGCCACTCAAAGCTGAAACCGCATAATGCTGACACACTGTACAAAACCACCATTAAAGATCAATATACTCTAATTAGGTAAAAGACAAAATGCAAAAACATTCCGGTTAAATTAATACATTTTGCTTATTTAACTGTAAAACACGAACACGATTCAGACTCATCTTTAACTCCCCCACAATCTTCATTACTCATACTTGTAGCAGAGTTGAAGTTTGGTTTAGAGAAGGCTGTGACCCAAAACAGCTTTTCAGAACCAGGTCAGACAATTCCTCTGATTTGTCTACCGAGGACTACTGTGCAATTTGAAACCAAATAAAAAGAAGGTCAAGCTGTAATAAAAGATTAGTGAAGAGTTTGGGGAATTATAACCAAAAGCCTGTCAAAAGAGAACACCGCGCAAATTCTAAAGGCAACTCATAATAATTGTAGGCTCCAACAGAACTGCTCAATCGCACCAACCGAGTCCTGTTAAGGATCATCCAATGCTGCTTCCCAACTCATTGGATGAGAACTACATGTGGTTGAGACAACCTCACCATCACTACAGTAGCAGAAGTGCAACGACACACCAGAGAAACTTTATACAGAACATGGACTCATGCAACAACCTGAATAACCATTCTTAGAGTCGGTTCACACTGGGGGCGACACGACTCCTTACTACTTCGGGGGCGACTTGTGCATTACAATGCACCACGACTTCGGAGCGACTTGCAGGGACTTCACATAATGGAAGTCTATGCAAGTCGCTCCGAGGTCGCCCCGAAGTAGTACAGGACCCTTTTTCTAAGTCCGAGCGACTTGTGTCGCTCCTATTAGAACGGGTCCTGTAGCGGTCAATGGACCGCGAGGGAGCGCAGCTTGTCAGGCTGACAAGTCGCGGCAATGTGAACCGGCTCTTAAATTACTACAAAGTCATGTTAAATAGTAGGTACACCAAATGGAAATTGACTATTTCTGCATATCTGAATAGGCAAACATTAGATCTTCTTCAAAAAGCGGGTACAAATGAAGATGATCTACATCTAAACAAATTGGCATGTATTTCTTTCTCATACTTAAATCAGGAGTCTCCAAACTATGGCCTTCAAGTTGTTCAGGAACTACAATTCACATCATGCCTAGTCACGTCTGTGAATGTCAAAGTTTTACAATGCCTCATGGGACGTTCGTTTCTGCAAAAGCCGGAGGGCCGTAGTTTGGAGATCCCTGCTCTAAATGAATGAAAATGCTGATTTGTCATGTGGAAAAAGAAAGTACGCCTCTAAGTTACCACCATTTCCTAAAATATTGAAATTAGGTGTTCCAAATTAGGTGTCAATGATTAGAACCTCCTGAGGGAATATGCAAGGTAGAACCGGTCTTCTTTAAACCACATATAATTCCAATAATCTAGGAAGTGGTGGTAACTGTAGGGGCGTACTTTCATTTTCTAGTTTTTGCTTTGCTAATGACTTGGAGCACTAGGGTCATTCGTTCAAATCCCATGGTATGATAGCATGTCAAAGCAACCTGTATGAAGGTTGCATATTCTCCCTGTGTTTGCATGGGTTTCCAGTTTCCTCCCATATTCCAAAGACATGCTGTTAGGTTGACTGGCTCCTGTCTAAATTGGCTCTAGTATGTATGAATTGTAGGGGCCTTCGATTGTAAGCTCCTTGAGAGCAGGAACTGATATAAAAAGTACAATATGTAAAACGCAGCGTAAATTGCCTGTGCTACATGCAAAATTTAAAATTACCTGTGTCATGCTGATAGGGAAATTGCATATTTCATATACCTTAAGGTTGGCCTCACAAAAATCGAATAACGCTTTTAATATCTTTGTTATATTAGTAACTCTTAGCTGACTCATGTCATTGGAAGGTTATTTTTAAACTGATGACCAAGTCCTTGAGGGGTCATATTGCAAAGAGTTGGCTTGGAGATTGTCTTTTCCTTACATTCAAGACCTATATACCACAGCAAAACCATAAGGTCATTCAGAGCTTGCAACCATCTGTGGTCACCAGTGCCAAGTTACAGGACCCACGGAGGAAACAGCATCTTTAGTTATGTATTCTGATTATATTTTCTTTAATTGGTCATTACTTTATTAAATGTTAAAGTACTTGTGTGATCTCTCTTTGCACATAATCGAACACAAACCCAAAAACATGCCAAGATCAAATGAGCTCTAAGGTTCTATTAAACAAAATTGTGGATCAGGGAGTCTGGAAAGGGGTTTTAAAAGATTGCCATTTTTTTTTTTTTTTTAAACACTCATTTTACTGTAAGGAAAATAATCTGCAAGTGGTGTAGGTTTAAAAAGGGACCAGGACTAACCAGACTAATTTAGCCCAAGAGCTGACCATTTGATGCCAACAAGTCTCCAAGAACCCCAACATTTCAACAAGGATCTGTAGGGAATTCTTGCAACAGTTGGTGTCATAGTGCATGTATCTACTATCAGAAAGAGATGCACAAAGTTAACCTGCATTGGAGGTGTGCCAGGAAAAAGCCTTTGTTGCAAACAGTAAGAGTAGGACTATAGTTCACCTTTGAAGATATAAGCAAAGACCAAGCCTTCTGGAACAAGGTACTGTAGATTCAGGATTTAAAGAGTTGTTTGGCCACAGTAACAGTAGACCTGTTTTGTGTAAATCGAAGACTGCAATTCAGAAAGAGAACATTATACCACCTGTAAAGAATTTGAGGAAATTTTATGGTTAGTGCCGGTTCACACTGCAGCGGCACAACTTCGGGGGCGACCTGTGAAGTCGCGTGCAGCGCGACTTCGGCACGACTTCATAAAATTAATGTCTATGCAAGTCGCTCCAGGTCGCCCCGAAGTAGTACAGGGCCCTTTTTCTAAGTCGGAGTGACTTGTGTCGCTCCTATTAGTACCGTTCCTGTACAACACAATGGACCGCGACGGTCCACGACTTGTCAGGCTGACATGTCGCCTGACAAGTCGTACTAGTGTGAACCGGCATTTAGTGTTGCTGTGTGGCTTAATCCCAGGGCCACCTCCTGTCTTCAAGTCAACTAGGATTTTTCTGCATCATATGAAAGGGTTTGATGAAAGTGTGTGGCCATCTATAAGAAAGTTGAAGCTGAACAGGAAATGGAACTTTCAACACAATAATAATCCAAAGCACACACGTGCAAATCCACTAAGCTTAAGCAAAAAAAAAGAAAAAAAAAAAAAAAAAGGGAGGGCTGTGGACTAATCCAAATAAATCCCTGATCTAAATCCCATTAATACATTTGTTACCCCAACACTTCATATTCCTGATATGTGCCTGCTGAACCATGTACTTGTAGACGTATCTGTTCTCTTTGCCTTGTAAGGCTTCCTTTATGCAAAATTCCTGGTGTCCCTGCCAGTTCCCCTCACCCGCTTTTCTATTAACTAACCACACTAAGCAGGAGAGCACAGGTTGGTCAGTTCTCTAGCTCTGCTGAGAACTCTGTGTACTCTCCTCCAATGATCAGACTTGTCCTGACACGCCCTTGCTGCACAGCCATTCACCGGGAAGCTCAGCGTGCTGCTGCTTCTCCTCCCCAAAGCTCTTTTGCAGCTGAAAAAGGGGCAATGTGGTCACTTTTTAAAAAAACAAAAAGGAGGAAAAGGGTATTTATAAGTTTTTTTTAATATCTATACAAAAATGCTTTGCCTTTTATTTCTATTTTAAACTGTAATGTGTTTTACAAGGTGATCGTTTACACTTTAAAGTTCTGTAAGAGAGGAGAGTTTAAAAAGGGGAAGTTCATGCAAGGAAATCCACAAACATTTTGCAACCAAAGGAAGTTTGCATGGAGGAGTGGTCAAAAATTTAACCAGGCCGATGTCCGAGACTGGTGGGTAGGTAAAGATGAGTTCCAGCTTGGTGGAGAAAAAAATAAATAAGAAAAAGTCAGCAGCTTCAAATACTGTGCAAAGAAGTGTAGCTTCCCCTTTTGGGTGGAGCTCCACTTTAAGCAAAAAAACAAGAAATTCGACACATTTTTAAAATATGGCCAATACTATATATATATATATATATATATACAGATATTTAGGAGAAATTGGCTGCACTCCACCACAAAACCTGCACAAAGTAAGATCCTTTATTCATGTACGTCAAGCATCAACAGAATACAACAGGATTGACGCGTTTCACACAAACGCAACTACCAGATCAAACACGTGTTTGATCCGGTAGTTGTGTTTTTGTGAAACGCATAAATCAATCCTGTTGTATTCTGTTGATGCTTGACATGCATGAATAAAGGATCTTACTTCGTTCAGGTTTTGTGGTGGAGTGCAGCCAACCCCCAGATTAGTTTGCATATCGCAGTGCGAACTGTCAATTGGGACAGAAATTGGGTTGTATAGGTGTGAACACGCATGTAATCTAATTCTGGTGTGGACAAAAAAAAAAAAAAAAAAAGGGTCCTGCACAACTTAAAGGGTCCGAATGCGATGCAAATTCAACCATACAATCTGTATAGCTGAATTAGCATCGCACAGACATTGCATGTGACTTTCACATGCACACATGTGATGTCTGACATGGCTATAGTGTAAACCGGCACCGAGAGGGAATCGGTCAGATTATTGGTCCTGCCACTGCCCATTTATTCAAGCAGTTGCTAACTGACTGGCGGTCATCTTTATCCTTCGGCTTTATTTCATAGTGAGATATTAACCCAGACAACTATGCTCAAGAACCATAAGGCCTTGTTACAAGTTAAAAAAACAAAAACAAAAACAATTTTATTCATATATATATATAAAAGCAGAGTAAAAACGCAAATAAATTTAAATGCCTACTTACAGCCTTTTTCCCCTAATCTAAATTATTTGTAATCCTTTTGCTAAAAAGGCCCCTGAACTTGCTAGAAAATTTGGCTATTACGAGTTCATTTCCATTGGCCTTTCCTTCTTTGCACACCATAACCCTCGCCTCCCCTGGGAGTATTTTAATTACCGTCACAGTGCTGGCCCTACTCCTTCAGCCCTCCCCTCCCCATATAACCATTTAGGCCTCTTGCACGCAGCAGTTTGAAAAAGCTCAGCAAAGCTTTTTTTTTTTCCTAAGCTAAAATATGGCCCAATAGTTGTAATGCATAGCGCACACAGGAACGTAAAACGCCCAATAGTTGTAATGCATAGCGCACACAGGAACGTAAAAAGTCTTCAGATAAAAAGAAAAAAAAAAAATATAGAAAAATCTGTTTTGGTCAGTAATTTATGCCTCATGGACGCAAATGCGCACATAAGTTCGCAAATGTCCCATTTACATAATGTGCTGAATAAGAACGCGAGAATACGTTTTTGCGCATTTACACAAAAATGCGCGTAAATACATAAAAAAATAAAATAAAATAAAACGTCTAAAAAAGTACTCGAATAGGAGTATCATGTGCAAGAGGCCTTAAACTGGTTGGCTGGGAAGGAGCAAAGAGGAATATTATGGAGCAGGGGCAGCCAAACCAAGGGCCAGTTTAGGCTACATTCACACCTGAGTGTAGCGTTTTCGCACGTTTTTTACCGCGATTTACAGGTGTTTTTTGTGCAGGCGTTTTTAGATTGAATAGAGACCAATGGAAAACGTCTGTAATTGCCCAAAAAGAAGCTCATGTACTTTGAGCGTTGGGCGTTTTGCTCAAAGCGTCAAAACGCTCAGATGTGAACAGGGGCCATTGAAATTAATAGGATGGGTCTTGTTGGGCGTTTTGAGAGCTGATCCTAGAGCAGAAAAACGCCCCAAAACACCTACATGTTAACGGAGCCTTAGTGTCCTTCAGGTTTGAGGGGGCAGACTGTGGCCAACGCAATGCACTGGCATCAGTGGAAGTAATCAAAGCCCAATTATTCGTTTTAGAGGGTGGAATAGTGCACCATTGTTGGTATCAGTGGGAGAATTGGTGCTCCATCATTGGTGTCAGTGCTTCAAGGGCCAGATACAGGCAAGCCACAGTTTGCAGCCCACTGCTATAGAGGGTTTCTGAATGACAGCTCTGAGTTTGTTGTTGGGGCTGCTGGCATCACATCCAAGATGGTGGTGCCCAACAGCATCTCATTTGGATGTCTACACAAGGGAGGATAAAAAGAAGAAAGAAAAAAAAAAAAAGAAAAAGAAAGAAAAAAAAAAAAAAGAAAAAGAAAGAAAAAAAAAAAAAGAAAAAGAAAGAAAGAAAGAAAGAAAGAAAGAAAGAAAGAAAGAAAGAAAGAAAGAAAGAAAGAAAGAAAGAAAAAAAAAGAAAAAGAAAGAAAGAAAGAAAGAAAGAAAAAAAAAAGAAAAAGAAAGAAAGAAAAAAAAAGAAAAAGAAAGAAAGAAAGAAAGAAAGAAAAAAAAAAGAAAAAGAAAGAAAGAAAGAAAGAAAGAAAAAAAAAAGAAAAAGAAAGAAAGAAAGAAAGAAAGAAAGAAAGAAAAAAAAAAGAAAAAGAAAGAAAGAAAGAAAGAAAGAAAGAAAGAAAGAAAGAAAGAAAGAAAGAAAGAAAGAAAGAAAGAAAGAAAGAAAGAAAGAAAGAAAGAAAGAAAGAAAGAAAGAAAGAAAGAAAAAAGGGTCAGATGAGAATGTCTTACTGGCTACATGCTTATCAATGCTAGTTATCCTCTAAGAAGTGGAGCTTGAGGGTACATACAAGCTTGGTCTTCATAAAATAAGTCACCAACGGCAAAGCCCATATTTGTATGACTGGTTCACTTTACTGGCAATCAAGTAACATATGTTATCCATCATTTTACAGTGAACTCCACACAACACCAATGTTTCAAAAAAAAAAAAAAAAAAAGAAAAAAAAAAAAAGTTTGTAATCCTTAAATCAAAAAGCTGAAAAGGCAATTATATTGCGGCGACAATAAGGAAAACATGACAGATATAAAAATCATCAGTAGAAGTAGAGCACAGAAATATAAACACCCTGCCCCCCCCCCCCCCCCCTAAAATAAAACAAAAAAAATACAATAAGTGCAATTGTTATAATATATAGGAAAATAAATATTAAAACACAAAAAACACAGAATTAAAAGCGACACACTTGTATAGAAATTCAGACAGGCTACCTAAAAACAGCAGTACTATGGCCGAGCGCACACAGTGGTATTTAGGTGCTCAATCCCACCAAAATGCCAGGATACACGACTTTGAGAACCAACACACAATGCACTCAGGTATACAGATAACAAGGATTTAAGGTCCTAACAACCAGGGGGGTCCTTGTTCATTTGGACATTTGTGTGCTTCTTGATGGCGTTATCCATATGGCCTTGGTTTATCACATTATTACACAGAGAAGTGCTTTGCAACAAACGGCATCCAATTACCATTTACTTCAGAGTGGGCGTACCAACCAGAATAGTTTTTTTTTTTTTTTTTTTTTTGATTGGTTTTAAAAACCGTAAAATTAGTAAAAAAAACGTAAAATTTGTAAAAAAAAACGTAAAATTAGTAAAAAAACGTAAACCGTATGGGACCTGCCATTGCGGGCTCCTTATGAGGGATACTTGTTGCTCGGTTGTGTCCAACGTCAATTTGAGGCACAAATCTGGAAAACATTACCGTGACATCCAGGCAACTAGCATTTTCAGAAGGTGAAGTCAACAATAGCAACAGCCATGATTCTCTTATGACAGGTTTCCTGTTTCTGAAACCGGAAAAGGCAAATGACATGGTGTTCTAAGCCTGACACCTAAAAAAAAAAATTTTTATGACCACCTCACTTTTAAGAGACCCTGTCACCCACTTAAATATTGCAGAAAATTAAGTATTTTAAAAGCTATCAGTGTTTTTTTCTTTAAATAAATTATTTTTTTGACCTTAATGTACCTTTGCAATTGCTAGCAGGAAAATCCTCTCTAGCTCTGCCCCCTCTCTACTTGGCACGTCATACCCTCTCTTCATTTGAGAGTATGCAACTACAGTATCTGCTGGCCCAGCTCCTCCACCTCCTTACATAAACTTTATGTAGTTGCTGGGAGGAAGAGTAAAGGGAATACTATACAGTGTCACCCAAAAGATAGCTATGAGCTCAATGGAGCTGCTGACATCACATCCAAGAAGGTGATTTCCCGTAGCATTCTCAGGGCTTTTGGCTAAAGGCTTCTACAGGTAAATAACATGCATAAAATACATTAAACACACATGTAATGTTACTGGAGGATTGTTAAAATGAATAAAAACTGGTAACAGGGTCTCTAAACTCAACAGGCATCAGTGAGGGTCATGCTCCGTCCTTGCACTCCCACTACCAACAGCTATAACATGGGACAGAGGAGAAAACCAAAGGCATTTTTTTTTTTTTTTTTAATTCTTGAATATTTGTATTAGTGATCAACCGATATTGTTTTTTTAGTACCGATACTGATATTTTGGTCATGTTATATCGGTATCAGCCGAAATTTTCAGACATTTAAAAAAGAAAAAAAAAAATTTTTCTTTTTTCTTTTTCACAAGTACTCTGGGTGGAGGGCTCTGGGGGGGGGGGGGGGTCTAAAAGACCCCAAACCCCTCCTCTACACTAAAAAGCATTCAAAACGCCATGTTTGGCTGGCTGCTTTGAATGCTGGCATTTTTTTTTTTAATTTGCCGCCGAGTACCCCGAAGTGATGTCATGACATCACTTTCGAGAGTTTTTTTACATGGAGACCCGATCAGAGCCGAATGCGGCTTTGATCGGGTCTTCTCTTCGGCGGCCGTGCAGGTAGGATGGGTGGGATGGGGGACCCGGGCGAGCCGCGAAAGGCGGCCAGGGGGGGGGGGGGGATGCGAAGTTCCCCTTCCGCTTCTTGTAATGACCGAGCGGATTCTCAGACACATCGGTTGTCATTACAAGATACGCCAGTACCGGGGTGATTACTCTAGCTTCAGGCATCACTCCGGTACAAGCACTTTCCCGAAATATCGGTAACCTCAGGGGCCGATTACGATATATCGGGGAAAGTGCATATCCGCCTCCAATATAGCAGCATTGCCGATAATCAGTCGATCCCTAGTTTGTCATGACATCTAAAAGACCCCAAACCCCTCCTCTACACTAAAAAGCATTCAAAACGCCATGTTTGGCTGGCTGCTTTGAATGCTGGCATTTTTTTTTTTCATTTGCCGCCGAGTACCCCGAAGTGATGTTATGACATCACTTTCGAGAGTTTTTTTACATGGAGACCCGATCAAAGCCGAATGCGGCTTTGATCGGGTCTTCTCTTCGGCGGCCGTGCAGGTAAGATGGGTGGGACGGGAGACCCGGGCGAGCCACGGAAGGCAGCCGGGGGGGGTGCGAAGTTCCCCTCCCGCTTCTTGTAATGACAGTCGAGTGGCTTCTCAGCCGCATCGGTTGTCATTACAAGACACGCCGATACCGGGGTGATTCCTCTAGCTTCAGGCATCACTCCGGTACAAGCACTTTCCCGAAATATCAGTAACCTCAGGGGCCGATTACGATATATCGGGGAAAGTGCATATCCGCCCCCGATATAGCGACATTGCCGATAATCAGTCGATCCCTAATTTGTATATTTATGCAATTCTTCCCAAAAATTAAACTGGTTGCCAACTTAAAAGTCAACAGTACTCAGTACAGTTCAATGCGAATATAGCACATTGTAGAAATAAACATGTGTGCGCTAGCCCTGTTACTTTTAAAAACCCAACTGTAGTTTTGAAATTCACATTCTAATAACACTGAACACCCATCATTAGTTCATGTTTAAAAACTAAGGCAAAGCAAAAATACTTTAAAAAAATATATATACATAAATGACATTTTTGGGGTGCTAAATAATGCTTTTCTTTTGGACCAAGTACAGAATTTTTTTTAAACTGATCTACCTGTCAGTAAACATTCCAGTAAAATAATAAATTATTTATTTGGTAGACATAAGCATAGGTCCTTAAGGGATTCCACGTGTGGAAGTGCTCTGCATGGTTATTAACAACTTGGTAAAAGGCCTTTTCAAAGTAAACAACACCTCCAAATATGGAATGGCCCCTTAAGTTTGTTCATCATTTCGAAGGCTTTGCTTTTGTAATAGTCAAGATTGCTTTCTTTGCGCCGTACAAGGTCCATTTTACTCTTACAAAGAGAAGTAAATAAACATGAACACTCCTACAGAACACACACAGACAAGTCCGGTGTTGAGAATTCGCCGAATGGCCGGCTTCTCTTCTAGCATTTTTAGACATGCTGCTTCATCCTCTTCCTCCTCCTCTATGGTTCTTTCGTTGGCAGTGCTGCTTTTATAGCCGCAGAACCAGTCCAAACATTTGGAACACCTGCCCTGGTCCTCATTAACCCCATCAGTGGGGTTCTGACCCATAAGAGCTGCTTGCCCATTGGAATAACAATCCACGGGTGTCTCAGCCTCAGAGACACTCAAGGAGCTCAGAGGGTTAGAGTCATCTTTGTAAGTCATTAGAAGGTTAACATCCTCATTCTGGATATTCTTAATGTGATCCTCAGACTTCCCATTGGGCAACGCTTGCTTAATGTTAGTTTCTGTGATTGGTGAGGAATTCTTTTCACATTCCTTATATGGATTGGCTTTGATTTTTCTTTCTTTTATAGTTTTGTTTTTTAGTGCCCAGAAAGTGGTGGTTCTGATCTGATCTTTCTTTGGAGGTGCGGTCAATAGGCTCACTACGATAGCAATAATACCGGTGATCCAAAAGAGCGCTGTTGCCACATACATGTAGTGGATATTTTTTATAAAACCAGGCCTATTATCTGGTAGGTTGCACTCAGGGGCACGATAAATAAAGGCAAGAATGAGACGAGTGACCCCAAGTACGAAACCTACCATGCCACCACAGAAGGCTCCTTGTTCATTGCAGCGTTTCCAAAATATGCCCAGCAGGAACAAGGCAGCAACAGGGGGAGTCAGGTAATCTGCAACCTCTTGAATGTAAAGGTACATTTGGCCTCCTTGCATTTCCACAATGAGAGGAACCCATGCAATACTGATGACCACCATAAATGCTACAAAGACTCTCCCTACCAGCATAAGTTCTCGGGATGTAGCACTCTTCCGCATAAATTTGTAGATGTCAAGAGTGAAGATGGTGCTTGCACTATTAAATATGGAGTCAAGATCACTCATGAGAGCTGCAATCATTACAGCCATCATGAGACCACGCAAGCCAACTGGGAGGACCTTCATGACTAACCGAGGGTAGGCAATGTTGGAACACCCAGCCCTGCTGCCACACACTGCCATGCAGTGCTCTGGATTAATGCAAGCAATGTCATCTGTAAACATGATTCTGGATATCATTCCTGGAATGACTATTAAGAACATTGGCAGTATTTTTAAAAAGCCTGCCATAAGAGTCGACCCTTTGGCATGAGAAATGTTTTTTGCTGCCAAAACCCTTTGTACGATGACTTGGTCTGCACACCAGTACCACACAGAAGCTGGAGTCTGACCAAATAGAAATCCAGGCCATGGAACGTCTTCATCAGTTGCTTCACGAAGCATTCTCAGTGAATCTGGCTTTGGTGTGACATGGCAGGAATTTGTATTGGTAAAGTTGTAGGTCAGCAATATTGATGTGATATTAGGTGTTGCAAGCATGTATCTCCTTTTTACTTCTTCAAATCCTCCAATTTCCACAAAGCTTATTATGGTCAATGTCAAGGCCCCTATAATCATGAGAAAGGCTTGGAGTGTATCTGTATAAATAACAGCCACTAAGCCCCCTGTCACTGTGAGAACAGCAGTCATTCCAATAAGCAAAATTACTGATAAGTAAAGGTTCCATCCCAGAGATTCCTGAATGAACAATGCCCCTGAATACAAGTCTACAGATAATTTGGTAAAAATGTACAAAATCAAGGACAAAACAGCAAAGTACACTTGGATTCTATGTCCTCCATAACGTTTTGATAAGTATTCCGGCATAGTGTACACTCCAGAACGTATATACACTGGAATGAAGACCCATCCTAGAAGCTGCAAAAGCAACAAGGCATTTAGTTCCCAGGCCCCCACAGCAAATCCACTAGCTGCTCCGGATCCTGAGAGTCCAATGAAATGTTCACTACCGATATTGCTTACAAATAAGGAGGCACCAATAGCTGCCCAGGTCATCGATCGACCTGCCAGGAAGTATCCACTTATAGTACTCCTGTTGGACTTCCACATTGCAAAAAATCCAAAACATAACACCAAAACAAAGTAGAGCGCCACTATGGCGATATCTGCCGCTTCCAATGAAGCCCTCATGATTAGTTGCTGCAGTTCTTTCAATTTTCATACAATTCTTTAAAAAAAAAAAAAAAATAGACAACACAGGTGCTTTAATGTAAAACAGTGCAAAAATTGTCTTTGTCCTTTGGTTTGCTCTCTTGATGTTGGCTCCTGCAATATCCGATGCTTAGCATGCAGTTTTTATTTAAATCGACCATTCCCAAAGCCATCGGTTATTTAATCGTGAAGACAGGACCTATGGTAAGGAACCCTGCAAGGTAGCAAAAACAAAAAAGACAAAGACACAATTAGAAAAAGGTAGTCATTGTGGGGACAATGACACTCCAATATTAAAAAATAAAAAATTATGGGATTTTTGTACTTACCGTAACATTTATTTCTCTGAGTTTGAAGGACACAGCGCTCCATAAATCATAACCACTGGGTTATATTGCCTCTTCCAGGAATAGGCTCCAGGAGAAGGACTAGGCAGAACAAAAAACACTTGGCTATGCCCATGGGCCATCCTTAGCTTAATATATAACCCCCTCTCTGCTCTAGGTAATCAGTTTAGAAGCAAACAATAGTAGAAGTATCAGAACTCCGTAGAGGGGTGGGTGCTGTGTCCGTCGATTAACTCAGAAATGGATTTTACAGTAAGTACATAAATCCCATTTTCTCTTTCGTTCATCGACAGACACAGCACTCCATAAATCATAACTACTGGGATGTCCAAAAGGAAAATGAGGGGTGGGGAAAATAACCCAAGGCTAACTATAAGAGCCCTTAACCAGGACAGGAGCCCAGTCTGAAAAATAAAGTTAAAAAAAAAAAAAAAAAAAAAAAAAAAAAAAAAAACACCCCTCAAGAGGGTACAGCCCCTCTTAAACAGCAGCCCGCAAAACTTTGGCATCAGCAGATGCTTCTTTTGGCCGCAAAGTATCTACCTTATAGAATTTTGTGAAGGTATGCACCGACGACCAAGTGGCCGCCTTGCAAACTTGCGATATTGAGGCCTGATGACAGAAGTCCCAAGAAGCACTTAGCACCCGAGTAGAATGTGCCATGACAGGGAAAGGTGGAACCTGACCTTTAATAGCCCTGAGTCACCATCTGTCTGATCTATCTGGAGATGGTAGCCCAAGAGGCCAGCCCTTTTCTTGGTCCGGCCGTAACCACAAAAAGTGAGTCTGACCTCCGAAAGGGCTCAGTAGCTGCCAGATTCACCCGAATGACAGGAACCACGTCCAAGGTATGCAAAACAAATTCCTTGGGAAGAGCTAGCTTGGGACAAAAAGTAACACAATGTCCACATTCAAATGGAAGTCAGAGACAACTTTGGACAGGAATGATGGACAGGGGACGAAGAACCACTTTATCCCTATGGACCATGAACCACTAAATAGGGACTGCGACAGGCTAATGCCGCCAATTATGATACCCTGTGGGCCAAGGTAATAGCCACCAAGAATGTCACTTTCTGGGATAACGTAGTCAAGGGAATCTCCCAAGTATTCTCAAATGGTTTTTTCTTGAGAACCGAAAGTACCAAATTTAAATCAAATGGCGACAAGACCAGGGGTCTTCAAACTATGGCCCTCCAGTTGTGGAGCCGCATGTCAAACCCCTTGAATAAAGGTACGAAATAAAGAGTGCATGGCTCGGGGTCATTGAAAGAAGATTGCCAGGGCAGACACCTGGCCCTTGATGGTACTCAAGGCCAACTTCTGATCAACGCCCTGTTGAAGAGAGGTTAAGACCTGAGCCACAGAAAAGGATAGAGGATGAGTGCCAATCGACTCGCACCAAGAAATGTACACTTTCCACGTATGAGGTTATATTTTGCTGGAAGATGACTTCCTCACCATAGTAGGGAATCACTGATCCAGACAGACCTCTATACCTGGCTTTCAATAGCTAAGCCGTTAAAACCAGCAACTGTAAAGCAGGATAGTAGATCAGCCCTTGGGACAACTGGTCTTCTCTAAGAGGAAGCCCCAAGGGACGTTTATGGCCACCAGACTGATTAAAGAGCCTCGCCCTTGATTCCTTGCAGGAATTGGAAAAGAAGCCTGAGCCGAGGATGATACTGGCCTTGGACGCCTGCGGCGTCTGCCAGAGGAACCCGTGATCTCGCCACAAACCTAGGTACCCTCTCGTGGAGCCAAACCTGCTAAAGGAGCTGTTTGTAGGACTGTGCAACCAGAATGGTCTTGAAGGTAGATACCACCAGACTCCGAACCTGTATGCAAAATGGGAAAGTGAACTGTGTGACAGCAGCCAGTAAATCATAGCCTGTGGTTCCTGAAGTTTGTCTAGAGCAGGGATCCTCAAACTACGGCCCTCCAGCTGTTGCGGAACTACACATCCCATGAGGCTTTGTAAATCTAAATATTCACAGACATGATTAGGCATGATGGGAATTGTAGTTACTGAACAACTGGAGGGCCATAGTTTGAAGACCCCTGGTCTAGAGGAAGGACCACCTTGGTCAAAATTAGAATCAGACCTAGGTAAATCAATTCCCTGGACAGGGATATGGGGGACCTTAGGTAGTTTGGACATCACCTGAACCTTTGCAGGAATTAAATCTGCACAAGGAGACTCAGAACCTAAAAAAACCTGAAACAGGACAAGCTTTGTCCCCCTTTCTGGGTACCCCCAAATTAATCATTTCATGGACCCCCTTGACGCTCATGAAGGAGGTGCACGAGGCCGGAAACCAGTGAAGATGTCCCCCCAACCCAATAATGGGTGGGGGCAGACCTTCATGCTGAAGGGGTCTTGTCTGCGGGTCTGGAGACGTTAGCTCTAGGCTTACCAGACCAAGAATGTTTGGAACCTCCCGGGGAAGATTTGAAAGATCTATTTCCCTTATTTTCCGTCCCAGAAGCACTAAATAATTTTCTATGTGCTGAGAAGGAGGGCACTCGTCTGTGACGAGGCTCCTTCCTTTTCCTAGACTTTTGTAGGAAGGTACTCTTCCCTCCGTGATACCCTTAATGATGTCATCCATGGCAGCCCCAAACAGGCAATTGCCTTTAAAGGGCAGATCAATGAGAGCTTTCTTAGAGGCCCAATTACCACTGCTGAAACAAAGTTTGGACAGCACAGGAGCTGTATCCTAAGCTACATAAACTACAGCCCATGGACCAACTGGTCCGCTAAATCAACATAAGCAGCGGAGACCTGCTCACACCCCAGACTCCAGGCCCTGGCATCAAAGCTTGGCCCATTCAGTTAGGGTCTGAGGCACCAGGGCTGAGGCAAAGACTAGCCACAATGTCAAACAAGCCATAGTAAAGATTCTGCGTGCCACAGTCTCCGCTTTCCTGTCAGCTGGGTCCTTAGGTCCTTAAGGGACGGGGATTGCTCTAGTGGGAAAATTGTAGCTTTGTCCAACCCGATAACAGGAGAGTCCACCACTGGTGGACTAGTCAACTTTTTTTAAAAAGACTCCTCGAAAGGATAACATACAGCAAAACATTTGGGGACCACAGGAAAACCTGTCAAAATAAGGCACATAAGGAAACAGCCAAGTCCCTGGCTACATCAGCCGCATGCTCCATTTTTAAAGTCCCACACATTGCACTGCTAAGTGCGTTTACCAGTCTCATTATCAGATGGATTTGGGAGTGTGATATTAAGCCTCCCTAGACAGGCCGCGTCCACGGCAGCATCAGGCTCAGAATCAGATGAGAGACTGAGCAGGGAAAGGGGGGACACTTCCTCCTGGCCCTTTGCCCACATGCCACTTCCACCCAGGACACTAAGGACTAAAGGACCACCGTCAGTGCAACCATGGGAAGCCGGGGTTCTGAGGGACCTGCCACCTCCATGAGGGGGTCAGTGGGGGTGATGTGACCCTGAGGCTTCATAAGGAAAGGAAGACTTTGCAGTACAAAAACAAACTTTTGGCACCACTAAAGGATCCCCCAAGGCTCAGGGTACCTATCAGCAGAGAGAGAGATAACAGGGACCCCCAAGAACTCGCCCTACTGATCGGAGGAGCGCCGAGAATTCGGACACAGCATCACCATGGACGCTGTCCCTGTTCATATTTCCCGGGCACAGGAAGGGGAAACTGAGAAGGAAGAGGAAGAGCTTCGGCATCCCCATGAGGCTTTAGTCTTCAGTGTCTCCTGGACTAAGGAAAAAGGGCCCCTGTGACATCAGGCTACACAAACATGACCGTCCACCAGAGACCAGCCAGACTAAAGAAAAATGGCCACCATCAGCTACAGCAAGCTGCCAGGATCTTCCCATTGCCCTCTGCAAGGGGACCCCCTCCTGAAGGTAGGATACACATTAGGGGATACTCTGCTGCACACTCTGCCCTGGTCTCTGCACTGGGACCCCCCTGCACTATACCTGGTCTCTGCACTGGGACCCCCCCTGCACTATACCAACACTGTAAACAGTGGGGCATGCACCTAGGGATCTCCTACACTGGGACCTATCCAAACTACCAGGGCAGGATGCACTATCCCAGGACCCTTACAGAGTGGGGATAGAGGGGGAGACCCCAGGGGTCTTCACTGCATCCTCTGCCCTGGTACCCCCAATAGACTCCAGGTCCAGACAGGGGGGAAAGGCGGTAGGGGAAGTTTAGCTAACTGAGGGATTTTTAAGGATGGGAGGAGGGAAACTGCAGTCAGGTCCGACCGTCCCTGGAGGTTACCCGTGTCCACCCCAAAAAATGTCAAAAAAAAAAAAAAAAAAGGGAGAGGGGTGGACTGTATTCACCCTTCCATAGTGTAAGTAACGCTCCAGACAGAATCCTCGCCACCAAAGTAGGGGAGCTGTCGGCCAAGGGACCACTGCGACTCAGACCCAAGCCCGGTTGTATGCAGCCCGGCGAGACAATTAACTTGCGGGCCAGCCTCTGTCCCTGAAGCTATGTCGCGGTCGACCTAGCGCATAGCTGCAGTCTGCACACGCTTGCTGGCTGGGCGGACCCTTGGATCTAAATTATCCAGCCCGTCGTCCAGCCCAGCAGTTGATTGTAGATCTCTCAAGAGAAAACAAAAAAAAGATGTAAGGAAGGAGAAAAAAAAAAAATTCTAGGACCAGAGATCCCAGCAGGGAGCCTAGGTCCTTACTTCCGACTAGACGGATTAAAACTGATTACTAAGAACAGAGAGGGGGCTTCTATACCAAGCTGAAGACGCCCCATAGGCGTAGCCAGGTGTTTTTTTGTTCTGCCTAATCCGACTCCTGGAGGAGGCAATATAACCCAAGTTATGATTTATGGAGTGCTGTGTCCGCCGATCAACAAAAGAAAAAAAGTATAGATTCTGAACAATGAAGCAACCATTACTAGAACTTAAACTGATAACAGCATTGTTTTCTTATCTCTAAAGAGAAGGCAACCACTGGGACCATCTATCCCCTCTCTCTCTCATGTTTCAAGCACGAAAGCTGTATCTCTGCTTCTATTAACAGGCTTATTTCCATAGTCCTGACATCAGGTGCTGCTCTGTTGAACTTCCACTTATGCTACAGTTGGGATGTAATCCTATCATCGGATAGGGTGCCTTATGCCTCCCTCTTATCTGGGCAGCCAATATCATAGGGTGCTAAGAAGTGCCAAGTAAAGGAAGCCAAAGCACAACTTCCAATAAGAACTTAAAGAGGTTGTAAACCGAAATTCTTTTTTTTTTTTTTTTATACCCTTAAAGAGAAACACATAATAAGCTAGTATGCATCGCATACATGTCCAGTCGCCCGTCTTCTGGGATCGCGGCATCCGGCCATCTGATTGGCCGGAGCCGCGGTGACGTCACTCCCGCGCACGGGAGCCGACGGTCACAGCACAGGGCTCTGAAGGAACGGCACCAGCGGCCGTTCCTTCAGAGCGCATGAGCCAGTGACATCACTGGCTGCATGTAAGGTAAATATCTCCTAAACGGTACATGTTTAGGAGATATTTACAGTACCTATAGGCAAGTCTTCTCATAGGCTTACCTATAGGTACAAGTTGCAGAGGAGAGTTTACTTCCTCTTTAAGGCAAACTGGTAGATCAGATACAATGTAAATATAACACTGGATTGATGTTTCAATAGAGCACAGGCTACATTTTTATTTTCCTCAATACTAGCCTAGCCCTAGCACAGTAAAGCCTTAAAAAAAAAAAAAAAAAACAGAAGGTATTCACCTGCCCCATTCCATCATATCACAAAAATGTAGGGATTATTGCTCCTTTCAGGATAGTGGATAAAGCCATGGAAGCGATAATTTAGGCCGTGTTCACACCTGAGTGTTTTTCAGCTCGTAAAACGCTCATCTCTGAAGTCTCAAAATGCCCAACAAGCAAAATCCCATTAATTTCAATGGCCCCTGTCCACATATGAGCATTTTGTCACCTGAAGCAAAAACGTCTGAGGCTCAAAAAAGTACGAGCATCTTTTTTTTGGCAGATTACAAGCGTTTGTTAGATGTCAATGCCTTCCTCCAAACACCTGCAAAAAAGCCTGAAAAAACGCCTGAAAATGATACGCTCAGGTGTGAATGGAGCCTTATGGTCATTGCCAGCTGTGCATCCAGAGCTATTTGTGTATAGAACAAATACAGCCTAATGTTATAAAGCCAATTATGCCAAACATACATACAGGAGTTTCAAGCTTGTTGGCCATCAATGCAGCGTATGGAATTCATGGCTTTTCTGGAGTTGGGCTTGTGGACCAAAAAAAAAAAAAAAAAAAAGGAGATGCAGTAAAGAATTTATTTAATAACCAAATATCATAAGACAAGGCTTGACAAATTTGCTTAGAATCTAGGAGCCAGCTAAAAA
This sequence comes from Pelophylax lessonae, assembly GCF_965119305.1. NCBI lineage: Eukaryota > Metazoa > Chordata > Amphibia > Anura > Ranidae > Pelophylax > Pelophylax lessonae. Next base: position 102,559,378 of record NC_138769.1, read on the forward strand.
AAAAAAAAATTAGAAGCCAGTTTTTTAAATCCGCTGTGAGATGTGCCAGAACTGCCAAGGCGTCAAGCAATAAGAATTGCTCGCTCCGGGTGCCGACCAAAGCGTTTAAAATAAATGTAAAAATTAAAGAAAAAAAAGTGCCACTTACGAGTCTGAGCTGATGGGCACCGATTAGGCTGCACTGGTAGGTGGCACTAATGAGCACTGATAAGCTGCACGGATAGATGAACTCCAAATAAAGCCCAGCTGTCAACCTGGGAAGAGGATGTTGGAGGTGGACAGGCAGTGAGAGCAAGCCGTGCTCATCACAGCACTGTCCACCAGAGGGCGCTGGTTTGCACATAAGAGCGTGAATCCTGCTCCAGCAGCCCAAAAAGCCGCGGCCCCAATTATCGACCAGCCCGCGCACCTGCGGGTGGGCCACATGGGAGGATCCCGGCCATTGCTGCAGTGTAACCCAGGTGCTAGAACGCGATTTCCATTGCGACCTGGTGCTTGGGTTTTGTCAAGCCCTTTCAGAAGACCAGGGAAATTTTTATTTTTATTTTTTGACAAGGGTTCTTGATGGGTTTATCAGGGAATGAGAATCTGTATGGTCTTGGACATGAATTGGTTAAAAATTAAAAACATTGAAATCTCATTAACAAGAGCAGACTCCAGCAGCTGGACATCCTAGAACAAGATGTCCTTTTGACGTTTTATGATGAAAAACTCTTCAAGGTTGCTCAACACTTGGTGTGGTGCTTTTTCCTGTACCACTAGGGTCTGTTTACCTATCTGAATATCTACTCCTTTATTTTAGTAATGTTGAAATCACAGTCACCTACTGGCTTTTTATATAATTTATGGGATTTAGGCAAAAGCCCAAGATCTCAGATTTGTCAACCTTACAAGGTCATCAAGTGAATTTCAGCCTTTGAGGCTGGGTTCACACTGCAGCATGGAGCGGTTCGCTGCAGGGGTCCGGTGCGTCCCTGTTCACTGTTTCAGGTCCCAATTTGTCCGAATTTTTTGAGTTTGGACCACTGTGCAATTTGCACCAGAGCTGCTCGGGATATATGTGAACCGGCCCCATAGAGAGCAAGTCACAATCTCCTGACATGCAAATTGGAATGCGGGGAAACCCACATCCAATTTGCAATAGTGTGAACCCAGCCTAAAGAGGAACTGCAATCTGCGCACATAATTTAGAACAAATGCATCTTTACCATTCTGAAGCTTCCCTCCAACCACTTTGCTATATATATATATATATATATATATATATACATATACATACACACACACACACACACACACACACACATATATATATATATATATATATATATATATATATATATATATATATATATATATACACACATACATGTATATGTATATATATATATATATATATATATATATATATATATATATATATATATATATGTATATGTATATATATATATATATATATATATATATATATATATATATATATATATATATATATATATATATATATATATATATATATATATATATATATATATATATATATATATATACACACACACACAGATTCTGTCCTTGCCAAATATACTGGAGAAATCTCCCTTCACCAAGTCTGGCTGCAGCCATTTTACCTGTGGGCAGCAGAAGCTTCTGACTGATCACTTCCTGGATTTATTCAGACATACATATATACAGTATCTCACAAAAGTGAGTACACCCCTCACATTTTTGTAAATATTTTATCATATCTTTTCATGTGACAACACTGAAGAAATGACCCAAGTTGGACAACTTAACTTACTTAACTCAACTCACTTTTGTTGCCAGTGGTTTAGACATTAACCTTCCTGCAGAAGTGGTAGCTGCAAATACAGTGAAGGAGTTTAAGCATGCATGGGATAGGCATAAGGCTATCCTTCATATAAGATAGGGCCAGGGACTATTCATAGGATTCAGATATATTGGGCAGACTAGATGGGCCAAATGGTTCTTATCTGCCGACACATTCTATGTATGTGTTGAGTTATTTTGAGGGGACAGCAAATTTACACTGTTAGGCTCCTTTCACACGGCCGCTCCGTGTGTCCGCAAATCATCCCATCCGTTTGCGGATGATTTGCGGACATAATGTAAGTGAATGGCACTGCGATTTTCCTCCTTTCAGTTCTGTTCCGTTTTTACAAATGGAACAGAACCCCATTTTTCCTTCCGTGTAAAAAACGGAAAGGAAGGAAAATCGGATGTCAGCGGTGTCATCCGCTGACATCCGCAGTGCCATATACTTACATTATGTCCGCATATCATCCGCAAATGGATGGGATGATATGCGGGCACACAGAGCGGATGACAGAAATGTCATCCGCTCCGTGGAAGAAAAAAAAAAAAAAAAAAAAGTCCCGCAGCGGACCTTTCACACGGAGCGGCCGTGTGAAAGGAGCCTTACACTGTTATACAAGCTGTACACTCACTACTTTACATTGTAGCAAAGTGTCATTTCTTTAGTGTTGTCACATGAAAAGATATAATAAAATATTTACAAAATGTGAGGGGTGCACTCACTTTGGTGAGATAATGTATATAGATACATACACACACCCCCCCCCCTCAATAAAAAATAAAGTAACACTTTTTAAATCAGAGTGTAGCATCAAGTCAATTAAACTCCTGGGGTATAGATCTTGTTAGTTAAGTAGCAGAGGGGGTTTGTAATCAGTTTTAGCTGCTTTGGTGTTAATTAACAGGTGCACTAGATGGGCAACAATTAGTCAACCTACAAAACAGAAATGGTTTTACAGATGGAGGTCACTGACATTTTTTACCCCTACTCATCTTTTCTGACTGTTTTCACTAGTTTTGCACCTGGTTAGAGTCAGTGTCACTACTGGTATCATAAGGCAAAACCCGGACCCTACAGAAGTGGCACAGGCAGTCCAACTCCTCCAGGATGGAACATCAATACCTGCCATTGCCAGAAGGTTTACTGTGTCTCCCAACACAGTCTCAAGAGCATGGAGGAGATTCCAGGAGACAGGCAGTTACTCTAGGAGAGCTGGACAGGGCCATAGAAGGTCCTTAACTTATGAGCAGGACCGGTATCTGCTCCTTTTGCAAGGAGGGACAGGATGAGCAATGCCAGAGACCTACAAAATTACCTCCAACGGGCCACTGATGTGAATTTCTCTGACCAAACAATTAGATGAGGGTGGACTGAAGGCCCAACGTCCTCTAGGGCTCACTACCCAGCACCTGGAGTTCGATTGGCATTTGTCATTGAATACCACTGGCACCCTGTTCTTTTCAGAGATGAGAGCAGGTTCACCCTGAGCACATGTGAAAGGGTCTGCAGAAGTCATGGAGAACGTTATGCTCTAACATCGTTCAGCATGATCGGTTTGGTGGTGGGTCAATGATTGTCTAGGGAGGCATATCCATGATGGGACACACAGACCTCTACAGGCTGGACAAAGGTTGCCATAAGGTATCGGGGATGAAATCCTTGGACTCAGTGTCAGACCCTACACTGGTGCAGTAGGTCCTGGCTTCCTCCTGGTGCATGACAATGCCCGGCCTCAGGTGGCCAGAGTATGCAGCCAGTTCCTGGAGGATGAAGGAATTGATACCACTGAATGGCCCCCATGCTCGCCCATGCTCGTCCATCTGACGCCACCAGGTTGTACCTCAGTCTGTTCAGGAGCTCAGGGATGCCCTGGTGCAGACCTGGGAGGAAATACCCCAGGAGACCATCCGTCCACTCATTAGGAGCATGCCCTGACATCGTCAGGCATTCATACAAAGCATGTGGAGGCTGTACAAACTACCATTTTGAGTTGCTGCAATGAAATAGCAGTAAAATGGACTAGCCTGCTGCATCATTTTTTCACTTTGATTTTCGGGGTGTCTTTGAATTCAGTCCTCTGTAGGTTGATCATTTTCTTGTCCAAACAATGTGGCATCCTTTCGTCCCTAACACAATTACCTAGTCCACATCAGTATAGATATCCAGCATGATATTTTTTCCCCCATTGAGATCTGATGTGTTTTCAAAGTGTTCCTTTATTTTTTTTGAGAGAGATAGAGAATAATATATTTAAAATATATATATATATATATATATATATATATATATATATATATATATATATATATATATATATATATATATATATATATATATATATATATATATACACACACACACATACACACACACACACATACATATTCATATACACACACACCACTGCTTTCCTGCACATTTCTCATCTCTGGATGAATACTCATGGATCTCTGCAGTCTCCTGTTATCTCCGCCCTCATCCAGCCCACTCCGCCTCTCCTTGGCTTTCCTATGACTCACCCCTTTCTCCCTTGTTGACAAGCTCCCACGGCAGTGAGAGAGCTGTGCATGTCGTCATTAGCCACCCTAGGTGAATTATCAGACAAGAAAGGAAGTGGACTGTATATGGTATTTACTGGCAGAAAAAAAAAAAGTTTTAATATCCAAATTTAAATTAACAAGGGCAGAAGATTTCATTTAATTGATGAAAGATGAAAAAATGACCTAAGAGCCACTTTACGATGTTCCTTTTATTTTCCAAAAAGAGTTGAATATCTTGAAGGGTTGGAACCTCCAGTGGAAAGATCTCTCGGTTTTGGAGTTGCTAAAACATACTGTAGGTCTGGTTACCTATCCTACCCTAACAATCTATCATAGTTCACCAATTAGTAAAGTTTACCTAAAACACCACTCACACACACATATTTTGGTCAAGCGGAGACCACATATACCTGAATTATCAATTTTAGGTGAACGTGATATGAGCCACCAATTAGGAAAAGTTGGATGTAAAGCAATGTCTAGAGGCTTAATTAGTGGAAAGGATATTTGGCTACCTACAGCTGTTCTACTCATTAAACCTTCCCGAAAGACAAGTAGACCTCTTCGCAGTCTGAAATGTCTTATACAAAGTAATACAGTGCATGATTCCATACAACAAATATTAGTCAAAATATGCCGTGTTCAGAAGATATTATTCCACTTCCTACCCAATGTCACTCAGACAGGAAGAAAGAGAAACCCCAATATGGAATAGCAAAAAAGTTGACGGGGGAAATCGTCCCAAAAGGAGCCATGAGGACCGGACCAAAAGTGCTAACATTTCCTCAATTTATTGCAAATTTAAAAAAGTTGGGACATAAGAAAAATCATCAGCAGTGGGATTGATTTACTAAAGGCTCGTACACACTTGACGGAAATCGGACTAAATATCCTCCAATTTTTCTCTCTCACGCTCAGTGGTCATAACCGTTTTTAGTTGACAGTGCATAATGTTCACAAAGTTTCTCGTCCGATTTTTTTTTTTTTTCTTTGGGACATTTGTTCCTAGACTTCCGGGTCGTCAGATCATGCGCGGTCTTTCGTATCCGATTTTTCACGGACGTACTGCATACACATTAAACGAAAATTGGTTGTGCTGGGGACAGACGATAAAAACGGTGTTTGACCCTCCGTTTTTTTTCATTGAAAATGTCGGCATCGACTGCTGAAAGTTGTGTACACACTAGCCGAAAATCGTACGATTTTCCCTCGGATGGCAATTTTCGGCAGATTTTCTACTAGTGTCTACCCCACTTAAGGCCTTATGCACACACCGTGTTTTCCTGCTGCTTTTAGGAGCGTCAGGCGTTTTTTTTTTTTCTTTTAAAGCCTCTCCATGTTATTGTAGGTGTCCATACACACATTCTTTTAGGAGCTATAAGTGGCATAGGCATTTTCGAGCTGCAAAAAAAGAAAAAAAAAAAAAAACCCAGGGCCAGTGCGTTCTGGAGCAACAGCATTACACTGTATAAACACCTGACGCGGCTATACAGCGTTAAGCCACCTCAAGCATTTTTCGAGCTGTAATAACTGGATTTGGATTTGGGAAAGGAGAATAGAAAAGGGCAGAGAAATGCTGCCAATTGCGCATTAACGCCAATGCAAAAACGTTCCTAAAAGTGCGTTTTTTACAGCCGCTTTTTCTTGGCATAGGTACTGGCTTTGCAGCTCGTTTTTTTTTTTTTTTTTTCAGAGCCGGTTCACACTGGGGCGACCTGGTCGCCTGACAGGTCGCCGTAGGTCGCCTGCCATAGAGAAGCTGTGGACCCGTTCTAATAGGAGCGACACAAGTCGCTCCGACTTAGAAAAAGGGTCCGGAGCTTCTTTGGGGCGACCCGGAGCGACCTGCATTGACTTCAATGTTATGAAGTCCGTGCCGGCTGCTCCGAGGTCGCGGTGCGAGCTGCGCACCGCGACTTGTGAGGTCACCCCGGCAAGTCGGATCGCTCTAATGTGAAGCGGCTCTTAACGTCTTGTGCGCATGAGGACTAAAGCAAAGTGAATGTTTACATAACTTAGTAATTAAGGTAAAGCAATGTTTATTTTGAATACCCAATCATATGCAATGTGAAAAGATGGATTTTTCATGCATGATTAGTTGACTAAAGTGCACAAAGCTTCACCCTATTTACTAAAACTCAAGGAACATTCATAGGCTCCACCCCTTTGGTCCATCAAAGCCAATGAGTCACTGATGAATAGGTAGATCTGTCAATTCTAAAATGCAAAAGCCACCATCTTCTCCTGCGGCTGCTCCCTTCTCGGGCTGTGTATAATTTCAAAACCACATAAGATCAGTCACACGTGGTCTTCCAGTATCTGGATTTGCCACATCCAGCGCCATACACCACGTAACTGCCAAATTGGTTGCACTGCTTAAGCAGATCACAATGTACAGATCACATAAAAGGCATCAGTCGTTAAGGATATTCAAACCCCAAAACAAAAACCCATTCATTCACTCTAAGGGTTATGTACGGCAGTGGTGCCACCATTTAATGTTCACCCTGGCATGTTACCTTCCTAAGCATTTGCCTGCCTTTATACAGGTGGGCAGTCGGAAGGCAGTAAAACCATGGCCCAACCACCTGCTTTTACTACCTCCTGGCCATAGATGTGAACGCGTCCTAAAGAATATTTTCTTTTTTTGCTGGAGTAAAAAGCTGGCCATACAGGGATCGGAATTCAGTTCAGCAAGGACCAGATGAACTTTGATCCATGCATGGGCACGGAGGTTGTGCAGACTTAGACCTGCCAACTGACTTCTGTACAACTACCATGTCAGATTCTCCCTGCTTGATCAGCGCTGCAGACTATAGCCTGCAACGCTGATCAGCGTATTCTGATAGTAGGCAAATCTCCACACTGTCAGAATACAATAGCTCAGCAGCAAGGATTCCCCCATCCACATCTAGTGTGGGGATGGGTAAATGGAGTCCGTTTTGTCATTCAACCTGCAACGGACTCTTCTATGGCTGCCTAAGCACCACAACACTGGCTTGCTATCTTAGAGGGCACCAAGTGCCTCGCAATACGCGCTGAAGGGTCAAATGTGCCCTCCGGGCCACAAGTTGGACACCAGGGATTTACTGCCTTTGGGACTGAAAGTATTCCAGGCCTTTACAAATCAGGCAGATGCAACGCTGTCCAGCCAACATAATTTTATCAGATGATCACTGGCAAATGAGAGTGCTTACCAGCATGAGTGCAGCGCATTGGAATAGGCACAGCAGCAAACATTCCCATGCACACTCCTAAAATGAAACGTTACTCATAACACCTTAATAAAAATAATGTTCTTTAGCAAGGAACATACATTCCACATTTATAATTATGCTGCCAAAATTAATGAGTGCTGTAAATTGTCTCCAGCATAGTTACCATTTCTTCTTGTTGGAGGATGACATTTTGCTGAAACCCAGAGCCCCTGAGCAGCAGTTAAATCTTTAGGCTAAGTTCATGTATATGCAAATTGGATGCATTTTGAACCGCATCCAATTCACATGACATGTGAAAGAACATTGCTTATGTGCCTGTTGACACACATATGTCCGGTGCAGCCAAAGTGCTGATTCAGTGCGAATTGAAAGAGTCCTGTTCGTTTTCTGAGAAGTGCGGTCTGGCTCAGGTGCAAATTCAGGCCCATTGACTTTTATTGAAATGCTTCTGAATCGCACATCATTCAGCTGTGAACAAGATAAAACACTGACCTGATGCAAAAAAAAAAAAAAACTGACCTGATCCCGATGCAAAAAAACTGACCTGATCCCGATGCAAAAAAACTGACCTGATCCCGATGCAAAAAAACTGACCTGATCCCGATGCAAAAAAATGACCTGATCCCGATGCAAAAAAAATGACCTGATCCCGATGCAAAAAAACTGACCTGAGCCCGATGCAAAAAAACTGACCTGATCCCGATGCAAAAAAACTGATCTGAGCCCGATGCAAAAAAACTGATCTGAGCCCGATGCAAAAAAAACTGATCTGAGCCCGATGCAAAAAAAACTGATCTGAGCCCGATGCAAAAAAACTGATCTGAGCCCGATGCAAAAAAAACTGACCTGATCCCGATGCAAAAAAAACTGATCTGAGCCCGATGCAAAAAAACTGACCTGATCCCGATGCAAAAAAACTGACCTGATCCAAGCCTGACCTGAAAATGCTGAACAACTATTTTGTCAATTAGCTGTGAAAACGGAGCTTCAATTCGCACCGCACATGTGTGAACCCAGCCAGAGAGCAACTGAGCATGTGCAGAGCAGGGTGAGAGTATTACTGGATTTTACGCAGTATAGGCGCTTATTTTTAATGTTTTACTTTACCTGCAAGAGGGGCCAGCCTTAACCCCTTGGAGTCTGAGCCTTTTTCTGACACTAGTTGCTTACAAGTTAAAAGCAGTATTTTTTGCTAGAAAATTACTGAGAACCCCCAAACTACATATACAATTTTTTAGCAGAAACCCTAGAGATAAAATGTTAATCGATGCAATATTTTATGTCACACTGTATTTGCACAGTGGTCTTTCAAATGCAATTTTTTGGGAAGAAATACACTTTAACGAATTAAAAGAAACAAAAAAACAGTAACCTTAACCCAATTTTTTTGTATAATGTGAAAGATGTTACGCCGAGTAAATTGACACCCAACATGTCACGCTTTAAAATTGCGCACACTCGTGGAATGGCGACAAGCTACAGTACTTAAAAATCTCCAGAGGAGATCTTTTGCTATTAGTATTGCTCTCGCTCCAACAATCGCTGTGATACCTCACATGTGTAGTTTGAACACTGATTACATATGCGGGTGCGACTTGCGTATGTTTGTTTTCGCTTCTGGGCAGGAGTGCGGAGGGACGGGCGCTTTCATTTTTTTTTCCCCAATTATTTTTTATTTTTTTTATTTTTACACTGTCCCTTTCCTTTAAAAAAAAAAAAAAAAAAATGTTTTTGATCACTTATTGTTGTCTGGTAAGAGGCTTCACTTTTTGTATACTGTTCAAAGGAGATATGAACATCTGGACACTCTTTTTCTGAATTTATCTTTCCTTAGTAATGTTTTTTAGCAAGGAACATACATTTCACATTAATAAGCAAGCTACCAAAATGAGCGTGTGTTTCGAATTTCATCCAGTTATGTTCCTATTGCTGGAGGCTGCCATTTTGTTGAAGCCCACAGCCCCTGAGCAGCAGTTAAAGCAGAACTAAACGCGCTTATCCTTTTCAGCCAAAGAAGCTGCTTCTGTTTGATCTGCAACTACCATGGTGCTGTATGTTCAGGTATAACACCCGTCATTTGGTGGTTTGACAATTCGGTTAAGAACACAAGCAAAATGTGACAGTTAGCAGTACTGGCATTCCAGGAATGTAACTTTTTTGAAACTGTTAAATTGATGGGTTTAATTCTGCTTTGAATCTTTAGACTGTCAGCAGATCAGACTCTACAAATTCTGCAAAGCCTTAAAATGGAGAGTAACTGAGGATGTGAAGAGCAGGGCGAGACAGAACTACTGGATTGTAAACAGTATAGGCACTTATTTTTAATGTTGTACGCAGCTATACCTGCGAAAGAAGCCAGCCTGAAGTGGTCTAGCAGGACTTCATTTTCTGACTAAAGTTCCACTTTATGTTTGGTTAATGGATCTCACGGAGGTTTAAGAGTCGTCAATAAAATATTCAAGAGCCTAGACATGACTTCCAGCATACAGCAATAAACTGCAATGAACACACGATGGACAGACGCTCTGCGTACTCAATCATTTTAAAACCTGCAAAACGCGACCTTTGTAAAGACCATGTAAGCCGTTCTTACACTGGAAAAGCCTTTATCAAGAAAGTAAAAATAAAGAACATAGAAAAAGGATTAAAAAGCTGCTGCCCCCTACAGGGGAAAATTAAAGTGCAATTCCAGTCACATACTAACTAAGCCTGAACCCACTCCCACTCTAAGCGTATTCTAACTCCCCTGCAATAGGAAAGAAGTCTATACTTGCCTATTCTGAGGCCGCTGAAGTCAGGTCCTGTGATTGGGTCCCAGCGCAGGCGTCAGGGGAGAGGTGAGAAGGCCAACAACTGATGTCCATTGGAAGTCTATGGGTGACGTCACCGCACGGGCTCTGGGCAGTGGTAGCTGCTCTCTTCATCGCTGTAGAGATCATGTGATCTGACCAGAGCGCCCTCAGCATTGGTAAGTAAAATCTTCTTTTACAGGGGAGTTACAATAGGCTTAGAATGGGGGTGGGAGTAGGTTTAGGCTTAGTGTTTAACTGGAATAACACTTAAATGCAAAAATCAATACCAAAAAATATTAACCCAGATTCACCATCAGTGATAAAAAGTTGATATCTGCTTCCTACACAGCATGTAAAACTAGCCACGTAATATATTGCAGCTTACCAATCTTTAGATAGGGCTTTTAGGGCCAGTTCTATGGGTGTTGAATATTATCGTACAATCCATGGATCGTGATTCAGCCTTAAACAATTCTGCATCGATGCAGAGAATGGCTGAATAGCATCGATGATGTAATCCCGGCGTGCCCCTGTCAGAGTCCTCCCCTCCCTACTCCTCTCCTTGTTTATGTCAGACAGAGCAGCCATCTACCGCTGTGTCACAGAGCTTCGATCTGAAATGTTAAGCGGCCACTGTAACAAAGTCCCGTCTCCTATGATAGACGGCATACTGATCCAATGCCAAGAAATTGAATCAGTGTGATGTCCATCATAGGAGACGGGACTTTGTTGACGGCGATCTCTAGGATATTCAAATCCAAACACCATGACACAGCAGGAGATCGTTTCTCTGTGTGATCCGGGCTACCCGTGAGGCGGCACCTCATGGCCACCCGTGAGGCGGCACCTCATGGCCACCCGTGAGGCGGCACCTCATGGCCACCCGTGAGGCGGCACCTCATGGCCACCCGTGAGGCGGCACCTCATGGCCACCCGTGAGGGGGCACCTCATGGCCACCCTTGAGGCGGCACCTCATGGCCACCCGTGAGGCGGCACCTCATGGCCACCCGTGAGGCGGCACCTCATGGCCACCCGTGAGGCGGCACCTCATGGCCACCCGTGAGGCGGCACCTCATGGCCACCCGTGAGGCGGCACCTCATGGCCACCCGTGAGGCGGCACCTCATGGCCACCCGTGAGGCGGCACCTCATGGCCACCCGTGAGGCGGCACCTCATGGCCACCCGTGAGGCGGCACCTCATGGCCACCCGTGAGGCGGCACCTCATGGCCACCCGTGAGGCTTAAGCCCTCTGAAAACAGACCACAGGAGTGCAGAATGAACTGCACTCCTGTAATCCACAGGAGATATACAGCCAAACAAGCTTTGGCTGTACTTCTCCTTTATTGCAGAAAATAGGATTCTCCAAGAGAGGCACATGGCTTTGGGTGTACCAGAACCACCAAAACATGGCCAGCACTGTTCTAGAATACTAAGAATGCATTCATACCTGCAAATGCAGCTGCAATCTGATTAGATGTCAGATCCCTAGCACATGTTCTGCAATTAGCTGCAAGGAGGCAGCTCCATTGAGAGCAAAGGGAGATTGCAAGCTCCTGCAGGTAATGGAGGCAACTTGCATGTAATAGCTCTGTGTCCAGGGCCAATCACTTGCATTGATCGCTGCATGAAAGACAACACACAAGTTGCCATGCTAAGCTGTGAAAGCCGGCAGACTTGCATTGCTTTCAATGGAGCCATCTCCTCAGTTAATCGCGGGAACCCCCACTGGGGTTCTCGCATCCAATAAGAATACGGGTGCAATCACAGGTGTGAATGTACTCTAAGGCCCCTTTCACATGAGAGCTCCGATCAGGTCTGTCTGTTTACATCCAGCTGCCATTAGAGCAGAGTGGGCTGTGTTTGTGTCGTGAAGTGGGAAAGGACCTGTCCTCCACCTGCACCACTCAGCTAAGCAGGGGGATTAGAAGATGGATCCTCTGCTGAGCAAAAACGGATCCCAAAACTTCATATTCGGGTTATGTGCCTGCTCTACCATGTACTTTTTATTGCTTCCTTTGTGTGAAATCCCTGGTGTTCCTACTAGTCGACTTGCTTTCCAATTAAAAACTGACCACACTACGCAGGAGAACACACCATGGTCAGTTCTCTAGCTGTGCTGGGAACTCCGTGTACTCTCCTCCAATGATCAAACTTGTGGTGGCACACACCCCCCCCCCCCCCCCCGCACAGCTATTCCCTGGGAAGCTCAGTGTGCTGCTGCTTCTCCTCACCCAGCTATTATGCAGCTGAGAACAAAGGGATCGTAATTACTTAAATTAAAAAAAAAAATAAAAAAGTATTTATGTTTTTATTTTTTTTTTTTATATCTATACAACAATGTTTTGCCTTGCTCATCCATTTCAAACTGAATGAGTTATTTTATTAGGTAATCGTTTACAATCACTTTAAGTCTAATTACCATGGGGCTGGTGGCTCTTCTCAGCAGGTGAAGCAACTCCATACTTTGGTTAGGGCGATCTGCAAGCATGTTTTACTTCATTCCTTGGCAGCAACCTCGGTCAGAGAAAGGTGCTACATGGTAACTATAGAAACACTGATCATACAATAATTTCGCTTATGGTGTTATAACAAATCTAAAATACACTGCATTATCTACTTTAATACAACATAAAAAAAAAAAAACACAACACACACACACACACACACACAAGTCTTAACTCTTAGGTTCTTACCTACAAGGGGATTGAATATTTATTTCGAAGAAACTGCTGAACTTTGATCAGTGTATGGCCAGATTCAGACCATATTCACACTTGGCACATTGGAAACTGGTAATCCTGCTCGTGATTTTGTGTGAGTGACTTTCACGCAATTCCATGTGTTATGCATAGGCCAGTCCATTAACTTGAATGCATTTGTTGTGCCAAAGAAGCTCAAGGACCAAATGTTGGGTTGTTTTTACGCTCACGTTTTGCCCAGTAACCAACTTTCCCTTTAACCTCTGAGCTCATCTCTACCAGTAGCCTCCAATTCGCTCATCTAAGAAGTTACCCATGAAGAAAACCATTAAATTTAATTGCTAAACTACAGTAGTTAAACATACAGTTTGAACTTTGGACCAGCCTATAGGAAAGTTGAAGTAAATACTAAAAATAGCCCAAGGATAAGAATGCTGACATGGCCAGTCAATAGGGACTTTAACCAATCAATAGTTCTATAATTTCACAATATCCTATTAACTAGACCAGTGGCCTCCAAACTGCAGACCGGGGGCCTGATGCGGCCCTGTGTTTGTCTTTATCCAGCCCTTGAGGCATTATTCCTATTCCTGCACCCGACACCAATGGTGGGGCACTATTCCTGCCACCGGCACCAACAGTGGGACATTATTATTGCCACCGACACCAACAATGAGGCACTTTTCCTCTCATGTACACCAATATTTGGGCCTAGTTACCAGGACTATTTCTATTCCCACTGGCCACACTCTGGCCCCTCCCCTCCAACGTCTGAAGAATAGTAAACTGACCCCTTGTATAGAAAGTTTGGAGATCCCTAAACTAGACATTTTACCTCCTTAAAATATAAAATAGTTACTGTTACCGGTAACGTCTTTTCCAGTAGTCTTTCAGGGACAGCCACCTTAGAGAGACCATGGCTCCTCCCTTCTCAGGTAACACTGCCCCATCCAAACAGATTTAAGCCTTGGGTTAGCCGATGCCCTTCAGTTCTCCAAGAGTACCTTCGGTCAGCTGGGGGAAACAAAGACATATCATACTAACCTTATTTTCCTGACCGTCTTATGTCTAGACCTTCTTCAGGTAAGTAACAGTGCTATCTTGAAAAACTACTAGGAAAGACGTTACCGGTAAGAGTAACTATTTTTTCCCCAATCATCTTTCAGGGCAGCCACCTTAGAGAGGATAAAAAAAAGTAATTCCCCTAGGGTGGGTTAACCGCTTGAAGGACTTTACGCCCAAAAGCCTGATGTTTAGCAGACAACAGGTCCAACCTGTAGTGCTTAGTACAGGTTGAAAAACTGGACCAGGTTGATCCCCCTGACAGATCTGCTTTGGGGTAGCACCAGCTCTTTCTGCTTGGGAAGTTGCTATAGCCCTAGTGGAATGTGCCCTGATACCTACTGGGACCTCCTTCCCGCTTTGAAGCATAGGCCTGGCTGATGGCCAACCTGAGCCATCTGGCCAAAGAACGTCTACAGTCTTTAGAACCTTTATTAGAGCCAGCGAATAAAACAAAAAAAGGAACCAGACTTCCTAAATTCCTTCGTACGATCCATGTATTGAAGGACACACCTTCTAACATCTAACTTATGAAAATTATTCTCCTGTTCATTCACCGGATCTGTTCTAAACCTAATACGATCCGAAAAAAACCTGAAGAAAAGGAGCTCTAATAGAAAGAGCTTCTAGTTCACTTACCCTTCTGGGTAGTGATTGCCACCAAAATAACTGTCTTGAGGGTTAAAAGCTTCACCGCAAAAGATTAATAGGTTCAAACGGCTCTCCTAAAAGAGCCTGGAGCACCACACAGATAGATACTACATGGGGAAAGGAAGACTACTTACTGGTCTCATCCTGTTTAAGGCCTTAAAAAAAAAAAAACTACCCAAGGGTTTTCGGCTAAGGATACTTCTAGAAAGATACTTATTGCAGAGACTTGGCCTTTTAGGGTGCTGACAGCTAAACTTTTGTCTACCCCCTTTGTAGAACTTCCAGCACTGTCACTGGACTACCTACATTTAAGAAGCTCTCCGCGCACCAGCAGTTCAAGAGCTTCCAGGTCTTAAGGTAAATGGCCTGCGTTTCCTTTTTCCTGCTACTAAGCAAAGTCGCAACCAAGTGATCTGAAAAGCCCTTACTTTTCAGCAACTCTACTCAGAACTTCAGAAGCCAGGCTGCGAGATTCCAATGCTCCACCTGGGGACAGAAAACTGGGCCCTGGAAAAGAAGGTCCTCCCGAATTGGTAGAATCCAGGGGGGTTCGACTGGCAGACTATTCAGGACAGAAAACTACGGTCTCTAGGGCCAATGTGGTGTTGAGGATAAGGGTAGTGTCCGCTTTCTAAAACTCCCTCAGAATCGCTGGTATTAATACAGACGTACAGGCGGGGGGGGGGGGGATAGCATTTGTGTAAATGCCAACTCTGAGCGAGTGTGCCCCGTCCCCCTTGTTCGAGGAGAAGTAGAGACGCGTTTTCCTGTTTTGCTGAAAGGAAGACGGATCCACTCACGGCACCCCCCAGTGATCAACCTGAAGACATCCTGATTGAGAATCCAGTTGCCTTCTCAAAGTTTTCTGCTCAGAAAATTGGCCAAATGGTTAAATTCTCACTTTAGGTGAACCGCCGATGGGGAAAGTACTTGAGCTTTGGCTCACTGAAGAATTACGTCTGCCAGAACCCACAGAGACTTGCTTTTCGTTCCCCCTTGTAGGTTTACATAAGAAACTACTGCGGAATTGTCTGAGCGGACCTATACATTGGGTCCCTGTAGTCCTGTCTGGAAGGCTCTGAGAACCAGTTCGACTGCTCTCAGTTCTCTACAATTTGAAGATCGCTTGGAGTCTTCAACCGTCGCACCGGTTAGGAGTCCAGGTGTGCGCCCCACTTGCGTCCGTAGTGATGTTTCTGGACACCGGTGGGACCAAAGCAAGACCCTGAGACAGGTTTGAGATCTTTCTTCACCAACAGAGGGATCTTTTTATATGTAATGGTACATGCACTAAGGTATCCAGGGAACCCTGAGTGCATTCCCATACCTCTAGGATGAACAGTTGCAGAGGGCAAAAGTGGAGACCCGCCCACTGTACTGCTAGGATTGCGGACGTTAACGACCCCAGTGTCTACATGACTTGCTTTACCGATATAGGTTGATTGATAAAAAGTCCATGACTATCTTTTCGTAGCCCAAAAAGGTGACCTTTTGCGCGGGTACAAGATTGGATTTTTGCAGATTCAGGAGCCACCCCAGGCTCTCTAGGAATCATCTTGTCAGAAGGTCCCTGGACAGCTGCTCCTGAGACGGAGCAAACAAAAGCAGATCGTCCAGGTAGGCAATGACCAAAAACGCCTCTAAACCGCAAACAACCCATGACCTTAGTGAAAATGCTTGGGGAGAGGACAGACCGAAAGGAAGGGCCTGAAATTGTAGATGTATCGTGCCCTCTTCCATCCTTATGGCCAACCTGAGGAACTTTTAACACCCTTCCGATATGGGAATATGCAGGTAGGCGTCTTTCTGGTCTATTGAGTCCACGAAGCAGTCTGGAGGAAGGATAGTCCTTATGGAAAAGATTGAATCCATCCTGAATCTTTTGTAAGCAAAAATACCCCCCCCCCCTCCCACCCCGTCTCTTGGGCCCAAGATTTTTTCTACCCCTCCGACCTCCTCGGGTCAGAAAATTTTTTCTGAGGGTAAGACTTTTTCTTGAAGGGTTCCAACCATCCGCGCTTGACAGGAAAGGATTTTTTTCTTGTCCGCTGTTCGATCCAGTAGTTTCCGAGCCTGGTCCGAAACAGTTGGTCCACCGTAAAGGGAATATCGCACAGTTTAGCCTTGAACCCATTATCGCCCTGCCAGGTCTTAAGCCAAAGAGCCCATCTTGCTGAATTGGCTAGGGCTGAAGATCTGGCAGACATGCATACAGATTCAGCTGACACATCTGCAACCCACGCCCCGTAGAAGTGTGGGGAAGGATGACCGAATCGTCTCTTTTGAGGTGCCGGACTCAATGTGTGCTTTAACCTGGGTTAGTGGGGAACTCCAGATTGCGGGCAATTACCGTCATCGTCATGGCGGGTTTAATATCCCCTAACAAGAACTCCCAGGTCTTTTTAAGGAGAGAATCTATCCTTTTATCCATGGGGTCAGAAAGAGAGCCCATATCCTCGAAGGCTAGGTCTGCCTTGAAACCTTAGAGAAGGCTGAGTCCACCTTCGGTGATTTGTTCCAAATGCATCCTCCTCCGAAAATGGAAATATCCTTTTCAGGGCTCTGGAAAAGAAAGGCTCTCTCTCAGGATCTTGCCATTCCTTTTTAACCGCTTCCACTAGGACCTAGTGTACCTGGAAGACCCTCCTTTTTTGCTCACTTAGGCCCTGGTACATTTGATCGTGAAGAGATAAAGATCTCTTCCTGGATGCTTACGGTGGTGTGGATCACTCCCAAAAGATCCTGCACCTCTTCAAGGGTTAATTTGTACCTGGAGGTTTTAGTGGACTCACCATCCACCCCTTCTGCTTCTGACTCCCCCTGGGAGCCTGAAGGTGTACGATCACACTCTTCACCTTGTTTATTAGTACCCTCTGGTACTACGGTGAGGGTGGAGAAATCTCTTGCTGTGCTGGCTGAGGGGGGTTCTGGGGCTGAGGAAATTGTAGATTTGTAATTAAATCCTTAAAAATGACTGGAAAGCTCCCTAACAGATGTAGCTGAATCAGTACACTGTTCTGTTGAATGTTCTTTAAGCTCTCTATGCATTCTTTACACAGCGCCTTAGTCCAGGATTCCCTCATAGTAGCTTTGCATATGGGCATCTCTTCTTGGAGCTATGTAGCGATTTTGACTTGTCTGAGGCCTTACTCTCGAGCACAGCATGCCCCCTCAGTAGTGTGCCTAGGACCAACCACCACCAGGGTCCCAGAACCACCACCATAAACCACCACCGGGGGGGGGGGGGGGGGGGAGGAATTACACTATGGAGCTAGTGGGGGGAAGGGAACACCACCCCAGGGTTCTCTTACCTTAAGATGACTGGTGCTGGCTTCCCCTGGAGCAGCCCCTGAGACCTGTGCCCCCGACATCTCCTAGGAGTGGTCCGCCTGTGTGCCCGCTTGCTGTCTCCCAGCTTTCGGCTGCACCAGCCCATCGTCCGGTCTGCTCTTCAATACACCTCGACCCGGAACTAGAACTCGCAGCTGTTGGCGGAAGTGCCTGCCTCCACCGGAAATGACGTCCCCCATCATCTGGTCCAGCCAGAGCTTCATTGCTGGCCGCAGGAGGCGGGAGGACTGGAAGCACCTCCACAGCGTTCTCCCTGAGCACGAAGAGCAGACCCCCCCACAGCTTTGAGCCCCCAATGAGGAGAAGCTGGGTTAACAAATTTTTGGCAGCATAAAAAAAAAAAAAAAAGGTAAAAAATGGGTCCCTACCCGACCTAAAGCTGCCATTAGAGAGACCTTAGCCTCTCCTTTCTCTAAAAACAGCCTCAGCCCCCCCGGCCTTTCAGCCCTAGTTTCTTAACGATGTCTCCCCACCGGAGGAAACACTACACAGAGATGAAGTAGGCAGGCTGACACCACACGCTTAGAATTTCAGAGCTCAAAAGACACCGTTGTCAGCTGGAACAGGAAGATAGGAGATATTATTGGCACATCTAAAGTTACTTTACTATACTTGCAGCATGTTTAACCACTTGCCAACCGTCAGCAGTACATATACTGCGGCAGGTTGGCTCTGTCCCACAAACAACATAACTGTACGTCGCTTTGCGGGACCGCAAGTGGGGGCACAAGCCCAATCACTACGGGGAAGCTGATCTGCGGGTCCTGTGGCCAGGCACCTGCGATCGCTCCCCGTGGAGAAAGACCGACGGTCTGCCATTGTGAACACAGGAGACCGCTGTTCAGTCAGCATGGAACACAGGGCTCCTGTGTTCCTCCTATTTAGGATCACAGGTCCCTGTGTTCATTCCATAAGTACATCCCCCACACAGTTAGAAAGCAACCCCCTGGGGACACATTTAACACTTTGATCGCCCCTAGTGTTAACCCCTTCCCTGCCAGTGTCATAAGTATAGTAACAGTGCATATTTTTAGCACTGATTACTGTAGTAATGTCACTGGTCCCCACCCAAAAGTGTCAAAAATGTCAGTTAGGGGTCCGATCTGTTGGCTGCAATGTCGCAGTCCCGAGGGGGTGGGGGGGAAAAAAAAAAAAAAAAAAAAAAAAAAAAAAATCGCTGATTGCCACCATTACTAGGAAAATAAAAATGACAAATCTTTTCCCTAGTTTTTAGATGCGATAACTTTTGCGCAAACAAATCAATATACACTGATTGGGATTTTGTTACCATAAATATGTAGCAGAATATATATTGACCTAAAATGATGAAAAAAAAAAAAAAATAGATTTTTTCATTTTTTTTTTTTTATAGGGAACGTTATAACAGAATTCTCCATCTTTTAACCCCAAAGGAATCCTTGAAATAAATATCAAGTCTCAGGGAAACCCTGATAAAAATTACATTAGCGTGATTAGTAAATGGTTAATAATAATAATAAATGTAAGAATAAAGAATGTATTATACTTAAAGAGTATCTGACACAATAAAGTGGAACTTCCCACTCCCAATTAACATTGATTATTTTTAATCCTCATGCTGCTAGCATTACTAAATAGATGATATAATTTCCTATTTACATTTTTAAATGTAAATAGGAGAGCGATAGCCTCAGCTAGCGGCCCGTAAAGAGGAGCCCTCCCCGCGCCGGCGGCCCGTAAAGAGGAGCCCTCCCCGCGCCGGCGGCCCGTAAAGAGGAGCCCTCCCCGCGCCGGCGGCCCGTAAAGAGGAGCCCTCCCCGCGCCGGCGGCCCGTAAAGAGGAGCCCTCCCCGCGCCGGCGGCCCGTAAAGAGGAGCCCTCCCCGCGCCGGCGGCCCGTAAAGAGGAGCCCTCCCCGCGCCGGCGGCCCGTAAAGAGGAGCCCTCCCCGCGTCGGCGGCCCGTAAAGAGGAGCTCTCATATTGGCGGTTAGTGGGAGTGGTGCCATTATTACTTTGGTGACTAGAAGGAAGAATGCTCTCCATCATAGACTGCTAAAAAGGTCTTTGGTGTCAGTAGTTGCTTACCTGAAAGATGACCGAAAAAACTCCACTAGACCCAATTAAATGGCTGGACAAAGTGGCATTGGCCCCAAAACTATTCAGGCACCATCACATGGGAGATCAATCTGCCACTGCTCATGGCTCTCCTACCAATCTCTGGAGGAACCCTAAGGCCCCATGGAATCGGAGAAAGGCTGTAATAGAGAGTTCATAGGTATGCAGACAAGTGCAACTTCACTAAGGGCCACACTACATCCTATCATTGTAGAGCACCTAGTAAACTTTAGAATAATGCAGAATGGATACACTGTCAGTGCCAAATAATCTAGAAGAACAAGTTTTCTAACCTGTCCAACCGCCTACCACTGAGGATCTGATAAGGCCATCTATTTGCCAACTAAAAATGTCACCTAGATAAGTTATCAGATCTCTTTTTATAAAAACAAACATTCACGATTTTTTGACATGCAGGACACAGGGACTGCCGTCAGTGTCATATACGGAAACCCGAGACTCATAGGGCGATCTCGTTGTTCGAGATTTTATATCTATCTATCTCTCTCACTACTATATTTAGACATTAGGAAACCAAGTCGAACTTTAAGCCCCGGTTCACATTTGTGCGAGTGTCGGGTTCGCATGTAATGTCGGAGCGCACTGCTCCTTCATTACATGCGATCGGCTGTGCGGTGCGAATTCAGCCATACACTTTATATGGCTAAATTTGCACCGCAGCCAACACGCACAGGGACCCTTTTTTTGAGCCGCATCAGGATCGGATCGCACAGCGGTTCACACTTGTGCGATCCGATCCTGTGCGAACTGCACGATCGCACTGCGATATTCGATCAAACTGGGGGTATCGTTAAGATTACATTGACACCCCCAGCGTATTGCATATGGCAGTGTGAACTGCCGGGGGTGCGTGTGCGATGCGGGAACAGGCTGCGGATTCGCAGCCTTCCCGCATCGCATAAGTGTGAACCGGACCTACAACAGGAAGCCAGCGATGAGAAGTATTGTCATCATCACTTTATTGTACTAAACATCCTACCCTTCCCTTGGGCTACAACAAACAAAACAAATCCCAGCTGTAAAACACCAGGTCTGTCTTTTTTTATTAAAGCCCCGTACACACGCAGCGATTGTTGGCCGTGAATTTTCGGCCAACGTCCGATAGGCCGATTGTCGGCTTGTTAGTATGATGCTTCCGACAACCGACTCCGACTTTTCGGCCGAACAAAATCTGGTGTGCAGGCTATAAAATTTTTGTTGGCCGTCACCAGAACGGCCGATTGTTCCTCAGTCAGTACAGATTTCGGCCGACAAAAATCTGATGATCAAGACTGGGCATGCTCAGAGAAGAAAAAACACACGGAAAGTAAACCAGCACATGACATCACTTCTGAAGTTGGTTGTTGTTGGCCGACAAAATTCGTGTGCAGTACATGAGCACATTTCAACCAACAAAACAGCACTGGACAAAAGACGGCCGATCGGTCGGCCAACAATCGGTGCGTGTGTACGAGGCTTAACTTCACAATAAAAAAAAAAAAAAAAAGAATTGCAAAATTAAAAACAAATAGTTTTTTTGTTAATCTGTTGATGGAAGTAGTCCTAGACGACCCCAGAGAAACACAGCACTTATCTCTATAAGAACTTAAAAAAAAAAAAAAAAAACTTATCTATAAGAAAGCTTTTGCTGAATGCAATTAAAAAGAAAAGCTGTGCCAACGGCATCCCACCGATACAGGATCCTATAAAGTTAATAAAAAAAAAAAAAAAAAAATAGACAGCTTTAAAAAGATATGAGGAAATATGACCCAGCAGGTGGATGTTAGGGTTGCATCAATACCGATAATCTTATCAGTGTCCATACTAAGCATTTTCACGAATATCAGTACTTGTCGAAATGCTCCAATACCTTCAGGCTCCATTCTTTCAGCCGTCAGTGGGATTCCCCCACTGACAGCAGAAATGTAAACAATAAAAATCCGTCAAAAAAAAAAAAAAATCCGGTAATTACCAGTTGTTAAAGAGCAGGGCAGCAGCATCCTTAACAACCAATAACTCATTCAGCTGTCACCAGGGGAACCCTGAAGTGTAAACAAAAGAAATGTCCCGCCAAACTAAAGCTGTCAAAAAAAAAAAAAAAAAAGCAGTCCCAAAATGTTTATTAACAACATTGCTCGGTTCCTAAAACATTCATCTACAGATCAAAGGGATGAACGTCCATCTGCAGATGAAGTCAGGTAAGGCTGGGTTCGCACTATTGCGATGATAGCATATGATTCGCACCGCATTACTGTGCAGATCACATGCGATGTCTGTGCAATGCAAATTCAGCCATACAGACCGACTCCCGACGTCAGCAGAGAGCAGACTTCAGCCCGCTGTCTGCTGAAAATGGGTGACAGGAGTGCAAAACGAACTGCGCTCCTCTGGTCCATAGGAGAAGTGCAGCCATATGAGCTTTAGCTGTACTTCTCCTTTAAATGTTCCTATTTAACACCTTATTAGCCCTTAATTTACTCTAATCAGCCCTAATTAAATCCTTATTCTCCTTCTCCAAATATATTATTTTCCTGCTGATTTTTTTTTGTTCATTTCTATTTTATAAGCGATTATTAAAATGTTTTTGTTTGCTTTGTTCCTTAATATTTTTACACCTTTAACATAAAATTTACCCCCCTTTCACATTGAAAAAGATGCAAAAATTAAAAAAAAAAAAAAAAAAATCTCATTTGCAAAACAATTTTTCAATGCTTTGTACAAGGATCCTAATTTTAGTGCCATTTTGAAAAGAATAAAATGTGCATGTTTTATGCGCAGTAACACTATTTATTTTAAAACTAACACTGCTCAAAAAAGTGAGTTTATTTTATAGTTTTGTTACTTTTTTTTCGTTACATTTATTGATTGTGAAAAAAAAAAAATAATAAATAGGATTGTCACAAGACAACATTCATTAAAAGAAAGCCTTGTTTGTCCTAAAAATAAATAAATAAATAAATAAATAAATAACGTTGTTAACTTAAAGCAATGTTAAAACCCTTGGTATTTTTTTTTTGTTCGTTACAAAAAACATTATACTTACCTGCTCTGTGTAATGGCGTTGCACAGAGCAGCACGCATCCTTCACTTCTCAAGTCCCACGGCGGTGCTCCTGGCTCCTCCCTCCAACAGGATGCCCCCACAGCAAACAGTTTGCTCTGGGGGCAACCAAAAAAAAAAAAATTAAAAAAAAACACCTTGTGCCTTTACAACAATCAAGTAATGACAAGGTTATGGGCGAATGAACAGGTTCAAAGCAGGAATGTAAAAATTGCTCTGCTCCCTAGGGGGGAACAGGTGTGAGAGGAGGAGGTTCAGGAGTGAGGCCGCGGCATCCTTAACAACCGATCACTCATTCAACTGTCAGCTGGGTTCCCCTGCTGACAGATGAAGCGTAAACAAAAAACATTTGCTGTCAGGTATCAATAATTGATATCAATAAGTTAAAAAAAAAAAAAAAGTGAAAGTATTGGTACTCAATCTCCCAGTAAATAAAGTGGTATCAGTGCATCCCTATTGGAAGAGATGACTTTTCATTGGTTGTTGTGGGTTATGGCCTTTACAACTCCAAAGTAAAGAGGAAGATTTACTAAGGCTGCATTTACACTTGCACGGTTCCCAAAACACGCGACAAAACAAAAAGATTAAATTTTTGCCATGCTTTCTGAAACGCGTTACAATCATGGGTTACACTTGCAGGGGTGGTAATTGTTAATGGCACCCCAAGAGCAGGTAGCAGATGTTTTGACATGCATTTGTCGAGCTACAAATGCGCCAAATTTTCCCGTTAAAAAAAAAAAAAAACACCTGATGCTCCACGACGGAAAAGGTCGGTGGAGTTACTTTGGGGTTTTTGTTGCGCGTAGGGCGTCCATTCAAGTGAACGAGCTGCCCTAGATGTGGCACGCGTGAATAACGCCCAAAAAAGTAAGCTGGAACACACATTCCCCCTACGCTCAGGTGTGAATGGGGCCTTCGGGTTAAAGAATGCCAGAAGACTCAATACAATTATTCAAATATGTAAAAAGACAATAAATACTCATTTCCTCTGCACATGATTGGACAATTGAAGTGAACATTCTACATTTCTTCATATATCAGACTCACTGAGGATAAATTCCTTAACCTCTTCTGGACCGCCCCACGCACATATACTGCAACAGGGTGACCCTCCTGGGCAAAATCACATACCTGTACGTGATTTCTGCTGGCGACCCGCTCCGATTGGACACAGCGGGAGCCAATCAGCAGGTCCAGCAGACCCGATGTTCGCTGGCACCCAGCAATCATTTCCGAGAGAGGAAGATGGAGATCTTGTGTTTCTTCTAAGCAGGAACACGGATCTCTGTCTTCCCACAATCAAAGCACCCCCACCGTTAGAAAGCACTCCCAGGGAACACATTTAACCCTTTACAGTGCATTTTTTTTTTTTTTATTAGCACTGATCACTGTATTGGTGTCATGGTCCCCAAAAAGTGTCAGATTTGTCCGCTACAATGTCACAGTCCCGCTTAAACAGGCATGTCCAACCTGCGGCCCACTGCCCCCTGACAATTTTTTTTTGCTGGGGAGGAAGGAAGTTGAGTCGGGGGCACGGCCACAGTGGCTTCTAACTAACTGTAGGCGGAGGCTGCCTTGGAGGGGGGGGGGGGCAAATGCCTCCGGATTACAAACAGAGCGGAGATCTCCTGCTTACCCGGTGGCTGCTGTCATAGGAAGCCCCGCCTCCTGGACCGGCTCCTATGATAGACAGCACATTGGGGACGTCTATTATAGGAGCCGGTCCAGTAGGCAGGACTTCGTATGACAGCGGTCACAGGGTAAGCTGGAGATCCCTGCTCTGTGTAATCCAGCGGCTCTCCTCTCTCTTCATTGCAGACTGCAATGGATGGGCATGCACTGGTGAGGCTAAAGTGGATGGGCATGCACTGGTGAGGCTACATTGGATGAGCCATCTGGGCCATCTAAACCGTGAGCTCAATGAGAGTTGGAGGAACCGACTTAGCCAGCAAGTTGCTCTTAAGCACCTTGATCCATTCCATAACCGTCTGAGAAACCAGGACAGAGGCGAACACGGGTTTGAGGAGTAAGTCCACCACCAAGTGCAGGTGGCGGGAAAGCGCTTCAATGCGCCTGTACACCAGGTCCTTTAACACCGGGGAGTCATCCACAGGTACCACCGTTGACTTATTCAACCGTGACACAATGTGGTCCACCTTAGGTCAGCGATTGGAAACTGAGTCTGCAAAAGAATAACGGCGTTAAAAACGCTTGGGCACCACCAGTGTGTGCTTCATGCGCTGCCATTGCTCATTCACAATATCGTGAAATTCCTTGGGGCAAGGAAAAACCTGACCCAACTTCTGGGCTTTACGGGAGCCGAAGACAACCCGCTTTCCTGACTGTGAGCTCATCATCCAGTTTTAATGTTTCCCACACTTAATGAATCAGGCTGCATTGGATGGGCATGCACTTGTGAGGCTGCATTGGATGGGGACTGGTGAGGCTGCATTGGATGGGCACGCACTGGTGAGGCTGCATTGGATGGGCATGCACTTGTGAGGTTGCATTGGATGGGGACTAGTGAGGCTGCATTGGATGGGCATGCACTTGTGAGGTTGCATTGGATGGGGACTGGTGAGGCTGCATTGGATGGACACGCACTGGTGAGGCTGCATTGGATGGACACGCACTGGTGAGGCTGCATTGGATGGGCACGCACTGGTGAGGCTGCATTGGATGGGCACGCACTGGTGAAGCTGCACTGGATGGGCACGCACTAGGCTGTAAGTGCCGTGGGATCTCCCGGCTGCCGCGGGAGACGTATGATGTCTGCAGTCAGTGACAGAGCCGCTGTTTCCTGTATAGTTCCGGCTCTGTCACAGTGAAATGCACTCCGTCTGACAGGAACCATACAGGAAGCAGCGGCTCTGCTCTCTACTGCAGCCGCTGCTTCCTCTAGCAGTACCCAATGTCATGACCAGCAGTACTAGCATGACCAGCAGTCTGCAAAATAAGTAGAAAAGGTATGTAAATTGTTGCAATATGTTTTTTTTTTTTAATAACTAGTTGTGTTTTGTCATAATATGTCATGTCCTTGTTCATACATGTCTGAATAAGGACATGACCTTTTCTGGCTGTCTAAGTCACATGTGCTAGGGGTGCAACTATCCCCCAGCACATAACTAATTATCCCGGCATGTGCAGTGTTTCTGACTCCTCCCACCATCACCACTTCAAATCACTGAAATAGTCATGGTGGTTAGAGTGTTCCTTTAATATCTATCAGAAGAAGTAAACCTCTGTATACTGATTCCATTTCATATGATCATCCGTGGTGCTAAACGTTGCTGATCGCTGTCGTTACTAGTAACAAAAATATGTAGCAGAATACATATTGGCCTAACTTGATTAAGAAATGTGATTTTTAATTTTTTTTTTTATTGGATACACGTTTTATAGCCTAAAAGTAAAAAAAAAAAAAATAGTTGGTCCATTTTGGTTTATGGAGCAAAAAAACGGAGGTGATCAAATACCACCAAAAAAAAAAAAAGCTCCATTTGTGGGGGGAAAAGGAAATCAGTTTTGAGTACAGCGTCTCCCGACCGCGCAATTTTCAGTTAAAGTAACGCAGTGCTGTATCGCAAAAAATGGCCAGGTCATTAAGGGGGTAAATCCTTCCCGGGGCTGAAGTGGTTGAATTGGTATTAAACCCAAAAGCAAATATATTGGAGCTTACCAATTGATAGATGCGATGGCTGCATCCATTTTCTATTTTAGGCTCTTTCCCCCCTATTTCCACCTGGTGAACTGGCCAGTAAGCCCGTTTTTCAAAAGAATAAGTTGCCCTGCAGATGTAGCAGTTAGAGGGATGAGACAAACCATTTCCTTAAAATACTCAGCTTTAAAAAGTCCATAATATAACTGGATACGAACGTTATAGGAAAAGTTGATCCAGGGAACATCCGATTACCCCTAGGCGGATCGGGAAGGAATTTTTCCCCTGCTGGAGAAAATTGGATCATCATTTATTGGGGGGGGGTTGCCTTCCTTTGGATCCACTGTGTGTATACAGTAGAGCTGCGCGATTATGGATAAATGACAATCACAATTTTTTTCCTTAGAAATAAGATCACAATTACTTTCACGATTCGAGGCGTCACGTCATCTTTTACATCATACAAAAAATTGGGATAACTTTAATGTTTAGTTTTTTTTTATTCATTAAAGTGTATTTTTTCCCCAAAAACTGCGTTTGAAAAACTTCAGCGCAAATACAGTCCCCGAAGTCGTGCCGCTTCAGTGTGAATGCGGTCTTACTGACTGAAGTTCATTCCTTTGACCTAAGGCTCCGTTCACATGTAGGCGTTTTGGGGCGTTTTTGGGGAGTTTTTCTGCTCTAGGATCAGCTCTCAAAACACCCAACAAGACAAATCCTATTTATTTCAATGGCCCCTGTTCACATCTGAGCGTTTTGACGCTGTGAGCAAAACGCCCAATGCTCAAAAAAGTACATGAGCTTCTTTTTGGGCAGATTACAGGCGTTTTCCATTGGTCTCTATTCAATCTCACACGCCCGGACTCCTCTGGGAACGAGCCGAGGCGGGCGCGCGCCTCAGCGGGCGCGCGCTCGCCCGCCCGCTATTGGCTCAAAACCCAGTGACAGGCGAGTGACGTAGAGCTCACTCTGCCTGGCCGGGGCTGACTGCCGCAGTAAACATACTGTGCGCAGTCGCCAAGTGGTTAAAGAATAAGTTCACTTTTTAGAAAAAAAAATGTGCATTAATTTATTTTTTGGAGTCTAGAAAGGCGGGGTGTCAAACTCCAAACTCGCTCATCCATGTCTTTATGGACCTTGCTTTGTGCACTGGTCCAAATCATTTAGTGGAGGGGGAGGGGGGTGATTATGGTGTGGGGTTGCTTTTCAGGGGTTGGGCTTGGCCCCTTTGTTCCAGTGAAGGGAACTCTTAAGGTGTCAGCATACCAAGACATTTTGGACACTTTCATGCTCCCAACTTTGTGGAAAAGGTTTGGGGATGGCCCCTTCCTGTTCCAACATGACTGCACACCAGTGCACCAAGCAAGGTCCATAAAGACATGGATGAGCGAGTTTGGGGTGGAGGAACTTTATGGGCCTGCACAGAGTCCTGACCTCAACCCCATAGAACACCTTCGGGTGAATTAGAGCAGAGACTGCGAGCCAGGCCTTCTCTCCAACATCAGTGCCTGATCTCACAAATGCACTTCTAGAGGAATGGTCAAACATTCCCATAGACACACTCCTAAACCTTGTGGGCAGCCTTCCCACAAGAGTTGAAGCTGTTAAAGGTGCATAGGGTGGGCCAACTCAATATCGAACCCTACGGACTAAGACTAAGACTTAAGTTCATGTGGGTATAAAGGCAGGCGTCCCAATACTTTTGGTAATATAGTGTATGTATATTATTTGTTAAATAAAAGATATGGGAATGGCGCTGTCTACTGGAAAAATATATGGATAGATTGACAGGAAAGGTGTGTACAAAAAATGCACAAGGATAAGTAAATAAAAATGCACAAAAGTAAATATCACAATAAATAAGCTAAAATATGGTGCGACAGTAAATTAGAAGTGCATACACTAATAAGTGTTTAGATAAATAATAACAAGGATCAGTTGATAAAGTAATCAGGTGCATCCAAAAAATATATAAATATAAATGGGTCCAATAAAAGTGCAATGTATACCATAAAATGGCAAAATATTAAATAAATAAATAAGGTGACCAGTGCAAATAAGTATTGAGGTCCAAAATAAAGCGACTAAGTGCCAGTAAACAACTGTGCTACATATATCTGGTGTATCAAAAATTATAAAACTGGTTAAGTGACAAAAACTGGTGATACGATAAAGTGACCAAGTGGCGTATTTAGTCCATATAAGTGACAAATATCTTCTTATAGAAATACTGGAAGCAACCCCGTGGTGGGTGGTAAGGCGAGGTGCTCGGTGACCCATAAGGTAGGTAGCCCACTCACCGGAAATACCCATCTCACACAGGGGTAAAGAGCGGGTATATGGATATAGGAAATAATCCCTCTGATGGGTCCTGTTCCTCTCCGGGGGTACTGGGATAAGGGTATATCGGGAGTGCCCAGTAGGGCTCCGGAAAGGTTCCTATAGGAACGCCCGGGTCTCAAGGGGGTCCGCTCTCATATGATGTATGTGCTCCAGTATCAGCCAAGTACAGCGGGACAAGATATGGGCAGGCGGATCATGTAGGGCAAGAAAAAGGGCTGTTTAAACTTTTTATTTGTATGTAAACAGGTAAATGGGTACTCACAATAGTCCAATGTAAAACGAGCGTGGTACAGGTCTATGGAACGCAATGCCTTCCACGCGAATACCGGAAGTGATGCGACGGCGCTTTACGCGTTTCGTCATCCAACGTCTTCAGCAGCCTTTCACTGCACTTTCATATATTATTTGTTGTTTGTACCCATAGTATATGGCCCAGAAAAAATAGCGCGCATTTTGATTTATTTTTTTATCCTACCCAAAAAACACACTGACACTAAACAAAAAATGCTTTTTTTTTTTTTTTTTTTTTTTCCAATCCCATCTAAACACACACTGACCCCGACACCAATATGGACCTAGCTCCAACCCTGACCTACCTATTTTACTGGCAATTTTTTTTATTTTAAAAAAATTTCACAGACTATTGTGTAAATTCCACTTCTCTAGTAAGAAGAAAATGAAGCAATGCATCTTTTTCTCCATTCAAGAGGAGAAAGTGTACGAAGGTTGGCTGCACAGTTATTGATTGAGTACACACAAGCAGCCCGACAGAAGACGACCCGCTTCAAACTGGCATACGCTTGGTGGCAAGGTATAAACATTTTATTTATTTTTTTCTCTCCTCAGGATACAGAAGACACTCTGGGATGTTTTAGACTCAGGAATCCTGTGCTAGGTATACAGGGCTAATATCAGTTGTCTGGAACAAATCATATTGGGGGGGGGGGGGGCTGCTAGATATAAAACCGAGTGAACTGTACATGAAATCAATCAATTCCACTGCCAAATATGTGCCACCAGAGTACCCGTCACTGAGACAGTCCATGAAACTCACACTGCTCCACACCACCAATAGCAGATTTAGGACATCCTTCAAGCATTTTATTTAGCTGATTCCTGGATTTTCAATGTTATCCTTGAAGCTGCAGAAAAAGACCCGCTCCATAAATTTAGAAACGGGTTGGCATTACTACATGTGCCCGTTAGCTTGAATGACTTCTGTTAGATTTCCCACGAAATTCAACTTTGCTGGATATCAAACAAGAAACTTCACTCATCCCTAATTATTGTATAATATAAATAGAGATGTAATAAATGGAATGATGCCACACACCTACTGTATGAATAGATTATATGTATACTATGAGGAAAACTTATTGAAGTGTGTGTGTGTATATACTATTATTTTACAGAGCTCTGCATATCATTGTCATAATCCTGCCATGAAATCAGTATAAAGTACATCCTATTGTATGATATAAAGTATACAATGTATCAAATATCACACAGCCATGTGCATAGCAGAGATCTTTTTTTAAGAGCCATGTATATAGAATAAAGTACTATACACAACTCTTAGAGCCATGTACATGAAGTACATTACTCTATCATACACACACATAGAGATATATATATATATATATATATATATGTCATTGCATGATATATAGTATATCCCACTGTATCGCACCCCTCTGTAATATAATAATACTGCCATGAATATATTATACTCCATAATTATCAGATATACTAAAGCACATATCATTGTATCATATATAGAGTACAGTACATGTCATCATGTATACAGTACATGTCATATCATATGTAGTATATTACAGAGCTCTGAATAGAACAGATTTCATAATACTGCCATTGATATAGTATAAAGTATATCCCATTGTACTACATAGGTATATATCATAGTATATACATTGTATCAGATATCACAGAAATGTGCACAGATCTCACTGTATCATATATACATACATTGTATCTATAATATAAAAAGCATTGTATTATGTACACCCACAACGTATCATATAAAGTATATACATTGTGTCAGATTTCACAGAAATGTGCACAGATCTCATTGTATCTATAGTATACATGCATTGTATTATGTATACCCACAACGTATCATATAATATTATCATATATATACATTGTATCATATTAGAGCCATGTGCACAGTAGATCTCACCATTGTACACACAGTATTATACGCACACAGATATGAGTTATCTCATATCATATATACACACACATAGTATACAATATATATACACACATAGTATACAGACAGGATATACATTATATACACACACATGGTAGGTAGGGGGTGATTAGGCTGTGTAGAGGGATGGGTATCATTGTATAACACCGGGTGTGAAGGGTCTCCAGCATGGCTCCGATCAGCAGACAGTCAGGGGGTCGCACACCCCTCTCCTGGGCACACTTACCTGCTGGCAGCACGGGCACACGTGAGGCCCCTGGGAAGGGAAGGAGCCCCGCCGTGTGCCAATCAGAGGAGAGCACGTTGCCTGTAGGGGAGAAGGCGGACAATGAATGACACTCACCCTCTGCATGGCCTTCATGATGAGAGACATCTCATATCTGGGCATGGTGGGGGAGGATGAACGGACTCTGCGCTCCGAGCTCAGCCCAGACACGAGTGACAGCGCTCCGGTGTGAGAGCGGAGAGGAAGGACAACGAGATGACACTGAGACACGCCCCTCTATTCGCGTGACACGCCCCTTGCTTCCTGCCGGGGAGCCTGGGTGTACACAAACAGCTGTGATGTCATCTCTGCTCCGCCCTCTCCCCGTACACACCCCCTGTATAGTCATACAATCTATATTATTGTCCTCTTCCTTGTGTACTCTTACCGTGTACTCCTATTGTATCCCTCCTGTGTTCACCCTCTTGTGTACCCCTCCCCGGGTACTCCTCCTGTGTACCAAGTTCTACCTGTGTACTCCTCCTGTGTACTTCTACCTGTGTACCCCTCTCAGTGTACTCCTCCTGTGTACCCCTTCCTGTGTACCCCTCCCCGGGTACTCCTCTCAGTGTACCCCTCCCTGTGTACTCCTCCTGTGTACCCCTCCTGTGTACTGCTCCCCGTATACTCCTTCCCTGTGTACTCCTCCCTGTGTACCCCTCCTCGTTTACTCCTCCCCATGTACCCCTCCTGTGTACTCCTCCTATGTACTCCTCCCCGTGTATCCCTATGAGTGTACTCCTCCTATGTAATCCTTCCTGTGTACCCCTATCCTTCCTGTGTACTCCTCTCAGTGTACCCCTCCCCGTGTACTCCTCTCTGTGTACCCCTCCTGTGTAATCCTCCCTGTGTACCCCTCTCAATTTTCTCCTCCCTGTGTATTCCTCTCAGTGTACTCCTCCCCGTGTATCCCTCTGAGTGTTCTCCTCCTGTGTACCCCTCCCCGTGTACCCCTCCTGTGTAATCCTCCCTGTGTATTCCTCCCCCTGTATCCCTTCCTGTGTACCCCTCCCCGTTTACTCCTCTCAGTGTACTCCTCCCCGTGTAGTCCTCTGTTTACCCCTCTCAGTGTACCCCTCCCCATGTACCCCTCTCAATGTACTCCTCCCCATGTATCCCTCTGAGTGTACTACTCCTGTGTAATCCTTCCTGTGTACCCCTCCCCGTGTACCCCTCCTGTGTAATCCTCCCTGTGTATTCCTCTCAGTGTACTCCTCCCCGTGTACCCCTCCTGTGTAATCCTCCCTGTGTATTCCTCTCAGTGTACTCCTCTCAGTGTACCCCTCCTGTGTACTCCTCTCAGTGTACCCCTCCTGTGTACTCCTCTCAGTGTACCCCTCCCCCTGTATCCCTCCCTGTGTACCCATCTCAGTGTACTCCTCCCCCTGTATCCCTTCCTGTGTACCCCTCCCCGTTTACTCCTCTCAGTGTACTCCTCCCCGTGTAGTCCTCTGTTTACCCCTCTCAGTGTACCCCTCCCCATGTACCCCTCTCAATGTACTCCTCCCCATGTATCCCTCTGAGTGTACTCCTCCTGTGTAATCCTTCCTGTGTACCCCTCCCCGTGTACCCCTCCTGTGTAATCCTCCCTGTGTATTCCTCTCAGTGTACTCCTCCCCGTGTACCCCTCCTGTGTAATCCTCCCTGTGTATTCCTCTCAGTGTACTCCTCCCCGTGTACACCACCTGTGTACTCCTCTCAGTGTACCCCTCCTGTGTACTCCTCTCAGTGTACCCCTCCCCCTGTATCCCTCCCTGTGTACCCATCTCAGTGTACTCCTCCCCCTGTATCCCTTCCTGTGTACCCCTCCCCGTTTACTCCTCTCAGTGTACTCCTCCCCGTGTAGTCCTCTGTTTACCCCTCTCAGTGTACCCCTCCCCATGTACCCCTCTCAATGTACTCCTGCCCGTGTATCCCTCTGAGTGTACTCCTCCTGTGTAATCCTTCCTGTGTACTCCTCTTAGTGTACCCCTCCCCGTGTATTCCTGTCGGTGTACCCCTCCTGTGTATCCCTCCGTGTACCCCTCCCAATGTATTCCTCTCATTGTACCCCTCCTGTGTACTCCTCCCCGTGCACCCCTCCCCATGTATCCCTCTGTGTACTCCTCCCCGTGTACCCCTCTGTGTACTCCTCCCCGTGCACCCCTCTGTGTACTCCTCCCCGTGCACCCCTCCCATGTATCCCTCTGTGTACTCCTCCCCGTGTACCCCTCTGTGTACTCCTCCCCGTGCACCCCTCCCCATGTATCCCTCTGTGTACTCCTCCCCGTGTACCCCTCTGTGTACTCCTCCCCGTGCACCCCTCCCCATGTATCCCTCTGTGTACTCCTCCCCGTGTACCCCTCTGTGTACTCCTCCCCGTGTACTCCTCCCCATGTATCCCTCCTGTAATGTCACACATAAGGCTCAATGCACAAAGCTTAAAGGCAAAGTCTTCTTTTTGTGTAGCACTACTCCCATGGGAGCTGCTGGTTAGGGGTCCCCCTGGGTTACCATTAGTAACAACAGAACAGTCTGGCATTTTTCCAAGTCAAGAAACAGTCCAGTATCTTTGGTTTTTAGGTTTTATTTGGAACTGGGATAGGAGAAGGAGAAGGGATGAGTGGGATACTCCAACTTAAAGAACTATGCACAATAGGCTGGGACAACTTGAATAGAGAGCTGATTACCGCTGAGTAAAGGCCCGTACACACGTGCAGATTGTCGGCCGAAAAGATTCGGTCGACGACCGATTTTCAGCTTGTTAGTATGATGCTTCCGACAGCGCACTTTCGGCCGAACAGAATCTGTCATGCAAGCATTAAAATTTTTGTATGCCGACACCAGAACGGCCGATTGTTCGCCAGTCAGTACAGAATTCGGCCGACAGACAGCAGATTTGCAAGACTGGGCATGCTCAGAGAAGAAAAAACACAGGGAAAGTTAACCATCATATGACATCACTTCTGCAGTCGGCTGTTGTTGGCCGACAAAATTCGTGTGCAGTCTTTTGCAGTTTTCAACCGACAGGACAGCACCGGACAAAAGACGGCCGATCGTTCGGCCGACGATGGGTACGTGTGTACAGGGCTTGACGCTCAATATAGCTAGTCACAGCTAGGCCGCTGCTTCACTTTGCCCTTGGCTGTGAATGAAGTAATAGAGTTTCCTGAGGTAAGCTGTACTCTGAGGTAGACTGAACAACTTCAGGGCCCTTCCTGGCACCCCCTTTGTCCCTAATCTTCAGGGTTAACTACTTGGCACCCCCTTTACTGTTACACTCTGTGTGAGCTGACTTCTCTGGAGTGGTCCCCTCTCTTAGGCAGACCCTTAGGCAGATCTCCTGGTACTCATGATACTGTTTTTCCCAAAGTCTTCTGCCCAGCAGCTCCACCAGTCAGCACACTGGATCCTCTGCAGCTCAGCTCCACTCCTGGTCCACTAGGCCGACTGCCTGGACCACCTTCCTCACACTGCTGGAGGAGAGACAGTCATCCACCCCCTCCTGGGACTTTGCTCCCGCCAAAAGACACCCTGTCACATGCTCCCTCGGATTTATTCCCAATCCCAGGATGCATTGCAGGAATGCCCACCCACTGGGACAGCCACAAACCCTTGCATGTTACTGGTTAGGTTTCCTCCGCTGTCCAACAAGCTCCCTTATTGGATACAGTGGGGAGACTCCCTTAGACCCAATAAATCACACCTGGAAACGTTACAGGCAAATCTAACAGATCCGGCTCTCCTGATAAGCAGTACAGAGCCACCAAATGTGTTTTCCTAGCACCTACCTAGAACGGTGCTACATTTGTATAACATAAAATAATAAATGCACCCACATTGATTCCAAAAAAAAGTGCATTAATTATTTTTTTGCATTGAAGCTGATCAGTGGATCCCAGGTGCAATGCTCTGGCTCCTGCAGACTATTGCCCCAGGTGTGTACAGAGGTACAGACCTTCAGTTAGGAAGCTGGAGGAAGTTAATGGGATCATGCTGCACCTGCTTTGGGGCAGTCGTGTGGGCCTTACAGGGTTAAAACAGGCAGCAATGAGCTTAATAACACCTCCAAGCTGCCTGTCAAACGCCTTCTGAAAAGGGATCCACCACGATTCGCTCTTCGGAGGGTGATGAAAGTGGAAACAAGCCCTTAATGTCATTCTTGGTGAAACGCCTGCCTTTCTACATGATTGTTTTTTCCCCTGGGGGGTAACTCCCCTCTCTTCTGACCATACAAGGGTGGCTCTTGTAAGTTAGTGCAGCGATCAGATTCCCACATTTAGCAGCTCCCCAATTTATGGAAATCAAAGGTGGCCAAACGTGGCTTTGCAATTCATACACCAGAGATAGGCATTGCTTGTGACAGTAAGGAAAAGGCCATTTAAAATGACACTGTCAGCCCAGGGTCACTTGTAAAGAATTACATACCTGACATAAAAGGCACTTTAAAATTACCTTTCTAGCAGTTCACTTGTGAAACGCTGCCTCACCAGTGCTCACCAGCTGCTGTTTATAACCGCTTGCCGACCGCCGCACAACTATTTACTGCGGCAGTCAGCCCCCTACAGGCAAAACGATGTAGGGCTACGTCGCTCGCCCACGAGCCTCTAGGGGGCGAGCGCGCGCCATCGGAGGCGCGCTCCTGCCCCTGCTCATTCCCTGCCTTCCCCCCGCGAGTGACCGGCGGCTCCGATGTCCGCTGGTCACTCGCGATCTCCCGCTGGAGAGGGAGAAAGGCAGGCGGCTGATGTAAAGGCAGAGACTATACGATCCTGCTATGTAGGATCGTATGTCTCTGTGGTTACATCACTAGCCACGCCCCCCCACAGTTAGACACACGCCCCTAGGGATACATTTAACCCACTGATCACCAATAAAGTTAACCCCTTCCCTGCCAGTGTCATTTTTACAGTAACAGTGCATTTATAGCACTGATTACTGTAGTAATGTCACTGGACCCCCCAAAAGTGTCAAAAATGTCAGTCAAGGGTCCGATCTGTCCGCCGCAATGTCGAAGTCCCGCAAAAAAATCGCAGATCGCCGCCATTACTAGTAAAAAAAAACAAACAATAAAAATGACATAAATCTTTCCCATAGTTAGTAGACGCAATAACATTTGCACAAACCAATCAAAATACGCTTATTGCGATTTTTTTTTTTTTGCCAAACTTATGTAGCAGAAAACAAATTGGCCTAAAATGTTAAAAAAGTTTGATTTTTACATTTTTTTTTTTTTTTTTGAGAATTTCATATGAAAAAAATGTCAAAAATATTATTTTTTCAAAATTGACGCTCTTTTTTTGTTTATAGCGCAAAAAGTAAAAATCGCACAGGTGATCACATACCAGAAAAAGAAAGCTCTGTTTGTGGGAAAAAAAGGACGTCAATTTTTTTGGGGTACAACGTCGCACGACCGCGCAATTGTCTGTTAAAATCACGCAGTGCCGAATCGCAAAATAGGCCCTGGTCTTTGAGCAGCCAAATCCTCCGGGGCTTAAGTGGATAATTTACATTTCTAGGTGTGTGGAATACCTGCCCCTGCCCCGCTTGCTGTTGTTTCTCCCACTGGCTCCCATGTCAATATAGGATATACAGCCATTGGGAGAAACCATTGCATTCAGTGGGGGGACACGACACAGGTATTTGACCTGTCCAGCAAGCGTGGAGGTTTCATTTTAACAAATAGGCTGTTTTTGAAAGGAAGGTATAGGGCCTCACAAGTATGTAATTCATTACAAGTGACCCTGTACTAACGGAAGGTAGAAGAGCTTACAATCTCATAGGCCAGTGGTCTCCAAACTGCGGCCCTTTGCTTGGCTTTATGCAGCCCTTGGGGCACTATTCCTCCCACTGATACGAGACACTATTGTGCCATCAGACACCAGCAATGGGGCATCATTTCTCCCACTGACACCAATAATGGGGCACTATTCCGCCCTATGATACCAACGATGGTATCCTCCCACTAATACCAAATGTGGCAATGTTTACTGCCACTGATGCCAGAAAATTTCCACCCCTGGTAGTCACAGTCCGGTCCTCCTGAAGTTTGAAGGACAATAAACCGGCCCTTTGGAGACCATGGCTTAGGGTATAAAGGAGCACAGAGAAAGTTACATAGTGAGGTTGAAAAAAGACACCAGTCTATCCAGTCCATCCTATGATGAGTGTGTTTATGTCAATAGTACATTTTATACCCCTGTATGTTGTGGTCGTTAAGCTGCCCATCTAATCGTTTTTTGAAACTATCGATGCTCCTCGCTGATACCACTGCTTGTGGAAGAGAATTCCACATCCTTACCACTCTGACGGTATAGAACCCTTTACACAGTTTAAGGTTAAACCGCTTTTCTTCTAATTTCTTCGAATGGCCGCAAGTCCTTTTATATTCCCTTTTGCTGAATTGTTTGTTCCCTATGCTAGGGTCACCAGTACAGTATTTGTACATTGATATCATATCCCCCCTTAATCGTCTTAATCGTCTCTTCTCCAGAGAGAATAAGTTCAATACTTGTAGTCTTTCCTCAAAGCTGAGATCCTCCAGTCCCTTTATTAGCTTTGTTGCCATTTTCTTGACTCTCTCCAGTTCCAGCACATCCTTCCTGAGGACCGGTGCCCAGAACTGGACAGCATACTCCAGATGTGGCCGGACCAGAGTCTTGTAGAGTGGGAGAATTATCGTTTTATCTCTGGAGTGAATCCTCTTTTTAATACATGCCAGTATTCTGTTGGCTTTGCTTGCAGCAGCTTGACATTGCTGAGCTTGTCATCTACTAGGACCCCCAGGTCCTTTTCCATCATAGATTCCCCCAAAGGCTCTCCCCCTAGTGAGAAACTTGCGTTCGTATTTCTGGCACCCAAATGCATTACCTTACATTTTTCAACATTAAACCTCATTTGCCATGTAGATGCCCACCGCAGTATTTTGTTCAGATCTTCTTGTAAGATTTCCACATCCTGCATAGAAGATATTGCCCTGTTTAATTTAGTATCATCCGCAAATATGGAAATTGAGCTGCTTATCTTATCCTCTAGGTCGTTTATGAATAAATTAAATAGGATTGGTCCCAGGACCGATCCTTGGGGGACCCCACTTTCCTCAACAAACCATTCCGAATACTCCCCATTTTTCACCACCTTTTGGACTTGACCCTGAAGCCAGTTTTTAATCCAGGTACTCACGCTATGGTCCATACCTACATATCTTAGTTTGTACAGTTAACGCTTGTGAGGAACTGTATCAAATGCCTTTGAAAAATCCAGATACGCCACATCCACAAGCCTTCCTTTTACTATATGGCAGCTCACTTCATCATAGAAGGTAATAGATTGGTCTGGCAAGAACGAGTTTTCATGAATCCATGCTGATTACTACTAATAATACCATTTTCATTACTAAACTTGTTATCATCCCCTCCAATATCTTACAGACTATTGATATTAGGGTAACCGGCCTGTAGTTTCCAGGGATATATCTCGGCCCTTTTTTAAATATTGGTACCACGTTGGATTTTTACTAATCAGCTGGTACCATTCCCGTCTGTAGACTATCCATAAAAATTAGGAATAATGCTCTGTCTATTACCTGGCTGAGTTCTTTTTGGACCCTCAGGTGTAAGCCACCTGGTCCCGGTGACTTATTTATGTTAAGTTTTTCAAGTCTAATTCTGAGTCTGTCTTCTGTTAACCATGTGGGTGCTTCCTGTGAAGTGTTATTAACTTCAACATTACAGTCTAGGTTACTAAATCCCCCTAATTCTTTTTTGAAGACTGAGGAGAAGAATTTTGTTCATTGACGGACACAACTCCTGATTCTTCTTAACCATTGGGTTATACTGCCCCCTACAGGAGTAGGACACTAGGCAGGAAAAAGCTTGACTACGCCTATGGGCAGTTCCAGGGGTATACACCCACTCTCAGCTATAGGCTTTCAGTTTTTTTCTGCCTAGTCAGGAGTAAGGAACTTGTTCCTTGCTGCCTTAATGGTTGCCAAACAATCATGAGAGCTGTCAAACCAAGTCTCTGAAATGCCCACAAAATCGAAATCCTCCTCATACATTAGCAGCTCCAGTTCTCCCATCTTGTTGGCCAGACTTCTAGCATTGGCATACTAATCTCGTAATTTTGTCCGGTTGCATACTAAATCCTCATTAAATGTTATGAGGCTGCACTTTCCATTTGTCAGCCTACCTACCTTGGGTTTTGGATCTCTGGTCATCCTACTGCTAATGCCCACTGAACCTGCTCCCCGCTGGCTAATTCTACATCTGGACCCTCCCCCCTTCACCTAGTTTAAAAGCCCCTCCAACTTTTCAGTCATTTTCTCTGCTATTACGGCTGCACCCTCCCCATTTAGTTGCAGTCCATCCATACTAAAGAGCCGACTGAGAAGTCAGCCCAGTTCTCCAGGAACCCGAAACCCCTCCTTACTATACCAGCTCCTCAGCCACTTGTTAACTTCCCTAATCTCCCACTGCCTTTCTGGCATGGATTGAGGTACATGTAGTATTTCTGAGAATACTTGCAAGGTTACAGAAGGTGGAGGAGCTTACACTCTATAAGGGAGGATCCAGGAAATGGAGTTTACATTCTATTTGGGCATAAGAGAGAATACAGAAAATGGAAACGCTTACAATGTAGTAGGGAATAAGGATGGATGCAGAAGATGGATGAGACTACACTCTGCCATGGTATAAGAGAGGATACAGAAGGTAGAAGAGCTTACAATCTATTTGGGTATATAGTGATTACACAAAAGGTGAAATGTTTACAGCCATTTACATTGTAAGTAATACAGAAGGTAACATTTAGAATAAAGAATAGGGTCTACATATGAAAGGTTGGGTGAAGTAGTGGCCCCAAGCTATTAGCCCATGACTAGCAACTTCAAAGGAAAAATGAAAATGAAAACACTAGATTTGTCTGTGCTTTTACCTGGGGCGTAACTAGAGGGGTTGCAATTGCAACCGGGCCCCATGCTCCAGGGGGCCTGTGCGGCTCCCCTGTACACCTGGATAGGAGGGGCGGCGAGGCAGCATGTAGAGAAATCACTCTCCTCCTTTTTCCTCCAGTAGCTGCAGGAGGAAGATGGAGGAGATTGGTTCCTCTGTATGCTGCCCAGCCACTCCTCCTATCCAGTTCACTTGTCTTCTGCTGTCTCTGGGCCCCTGTGTGCTCCCCTGGTCCCCCCCCCCCCACTGTGCTCCCTCCCCTCTCCTGCTGGCTGCAGCAGGGGATGTGTCACAATAGAGAACCAGGAAGGGGTCAGTAAATATGTCATTTACCAGCTCCTTCCTTTTCTGAATAGACAGAGTCATAGTCAGTGACATTGTAAAAAAATAAAATAAAATGATAAAAATAATACAATTAAAGTACCAAAAAAATAAAAACTACTGACACCAGTGGGTGAACTTCCAGAAATGCAAAGGTCATGCTTGCAACCGGGCCCAGGCATTCCACCACCATGGGGAGGCCCCAAGATGGCAGGAAGGGGGCCCACTGCAGGACCGTCATAAAGGGCCCCGCAACTAGAGTAAAGGGCCCCAGGATCAGTGAGAAGAGCCCCAGGCTTGAAGGGAAGGGCCCCGGCCAGGGGTCCAGGGGGCTCTTCATGGTTTCTTGCACAGGGGCCCTAAAGGTTCTAGTTACGCCTCTGGCTTTTACCTTCAATTTTTATAAGTTTTTGACAGGATCTCTTTAGGACATGTCAGGGAATCAGTGATGATGTAAAAATCAGAAGAATGCCAGCAGCCAATCAGGGTTCCCCTCTCATTAGTCCGCAGCCAGGGCAATTAAAAATGATTGGTGGTTGGTTAGGAAGGATGCATTACTTTAGTGTGTCGGTTAATAATTACCCATGTAGATGTCCGATTTAGGACTGTGATGGACGGTATATATCTTGCTTGAGATCTGAAGACAATTTTAGCTCAAACTAAAGATGATGAAACCGTACCATGACCTACCACGCCACCAGTTATTGGCTTTTGGTGATTCCCGCATTTCAGATAATACTTATTCTATCTCTTATCTAGAGAAAATACCATAAACTGATTCATACAGCAATTCCAGAAATTCCAATTCTAAACCGGGCTGGACACAAGAGATGGCAGTAAGGTGACAAGCAGGCCACATATGTCAAACCATGGTCAGGCATTATTTTAGTCCAGCCACCCACAACTAAACTCTTCCATGTCCTTATGTAGGATTTGACTGGGGGTACTCAACATGTAACCAATTTGAGAAGATGAAAGCCTCTCCTTCCTTTTATTATAAATTAGAAAAGGAAAGAGCACTTCCTGTTCATTGTCAGAAGTAGTAGAGGGTCCTTACACACATCTCTAAAGTATAAGTACATTTTTTTTTTTTTTTTGTTTTTTTTTTTTAGATTTGGATTAGTAGTGGGAGTTTAAAAACTTTTTGATTAATTATATTTATTTATGTATTAAAGTATATTAAATGTAATTTATTAAATTATAAATTGTAATAATTTATTTTATTATTGTAGCGCTACCTTTAGAGGAGCCACTGAATTGTTTTCTGATTTCTTTACATGCCTGAAGATGACACACATCGCTCAACCAGGACTTTCCAACAATCCTTGAGGTATTTCAAAGAATTTATTAGGCCAAGAATATTCTAAAAGAGAGAATAAGCAAATGTACTTATACAAATAATCTATAGGACAATAACGTTACTCTGGGAGATATGGTTAAACACCTGCAGTATTCCGACTAACAGTAATTATTAAAGCCCAACTCTAGGCAA
Organism: Pelophylax lessonae; assembly: GCF_965119305.1. Classification (NCBI taxonomy): domain Eukaryota; kingdom Metazoa; phylum Chordata; class Amphibia; order Anura; family Ranidae; genus Pelophylax; species Pelophylax lessonae. The sequence goes on from NC_138769.1 coordinate 102,601,922, forward strand.
ATTTTTTTTCCCATGCAGTAGGGCTGTGCCAGCAGGGCAGCCATCAGAAAATTTGGGGCCCCTTACAAAGCTTTAGGCCTGGGTCCCCCAGGCTTAAACACAAACATTCTCCTGGGCCTCACATCTCTGCCATTTCCTGACCCTGCTGGTTGGCTGGGCCCTTCAGGATGCCCGGGCCCCCTACATGTGTATGGGCTGTCCCCCTCTTATGGCAGCCCTGTGTGCCAGCATGGCTCGGGTCAACTGCTAGTTTTGTCTAGGGGTGAGCAGAAAGCATATACTCACCTGTTTTTCCAATCTTCCGGAAAACAGCGCTCCCCCATGGTCCACCGGTGGAGTGTTCCTGGTCTATGGAGTCTGCTCTGGGTGTGATGATGTCAGGAATAATCCACTAGTTAAGATTGCTGGTGCGCAGGGGTGGCGGACCGGTCTTGTGCTAGGAAGATCAGACGATTGGGTAAGTATATCTCTGCTCTCCAGGGCAGTTTGAACAAAAAACAAAAGGGGAGGAAAGTAAAAATATACTCAAAGTATTAATTGCAAAGACACCAACTCGCTTGAATGTATCTCAAAGAGCGGAACTCACATGGCAAAGCAACAGCATACAAAAAGAATTGGACAACTAAGAAAAGAGATTGCCCAAAAGCGCCATATAGTGGAGTTACAGGGGTATTAATATATGTAGGTTAACAAAAATGCATGGAAACCAATAAGTTCCTATTAAAAAATACCATATTTTATTTAATCAAAAATGGAACATACAGTTTCATTGAAAATAAGTATAAACTTTCCACCTCACCACTACAAAAAAATGACCACGTGGTTATTAAAAACAAACACATACGCATGGATCATGGCGTCCTGACAAAGCTGATCTTTTCAGGGAAGCGCGTAGACGTTACGCTACCTGGCTGCTGCAGCCCTTTTGAGCCGGGGCTCTGAAGCTTTGAGCCGAGAAATCCATCCAATTTATGTTTGGAGTCCACTTGCCTCCAGAGATACCATCATTGCAATTGTCGGTGATCATACTAGTCCTCATAATAGCGGACACGGCTATGCTGCACTTCGAGTAAGAGTCTGTGAACAACAGCTGAACATTCCAACGCAATGTGTGGTCGGCTATGCGGCGTGTGACGTCGCCAAACATGGCCACGTACAACCATGCTGCTAGGACATACCGTACCACAGACCCCGTCTGAATGCCAACTGTTTGCGGATGTGGCGTTGGAAGTAATCCCTATGTGGAATCTATCTATATCTTCCATTCCTCTGTGTATGGATTACCCACCTGCCCCTATTGTTGGAATATTTGATGGCAGCCGAACCATACTCTCCTACATTAAGGTTGGATGATACCTGTCAGCTGTATATCACTCTTTTTCCCCTCTCCTAGGTTTCAGTGTGCCTGGGAGTTATTCTCACTGATCTGCAATATATGCACCATTTACTAGTTTATGGGATGATCTGTTGATACATTGTTAGTTCAACTGAAGTGACTGTCCTGTCCATATCCCTGCTACTTTGTATCGAGTGACGGCTGCATACGTTTCATCTTAGTTCTTAGTTGTCCAATTCTTTTTGTCTCCAGGGCAGTTAACCCGTGCAGTGCAGGCACAGGCTCACTGCGTGGGAAAACTTTTTTTCCTGGAGTTGGACATTAACAGAACTCAACTGCATTTACCTTGAAGCAGTATATAAAGGCAGTTGTAACTTGCTGTAACAGTCCCTGTTTTATCACACTTGATTAATGGAAAAAAACGATTTGCCAGCAAAGTTGGGGCCCTTGAAAAAAGCACAACAGTTCCGAGCAGACAACAGATTAACTTGTATGACTTTAGTCTCTTTCCAGACCCAGGGTGTCCTCTTCGGGGTCTCTGGACATGTGCTCTGATTCAGGTAAGGCCTCAGACAGGAATAGGGGATGCTGTGATTTCTCTCTTTCAATCCTACTGAGACAATGCCTTGTTTCCTTCCTTATAAGCAGCAGGAGGGCTCTGTAATACAAACTGATCACACCAGGCATCCATGTCACACCTCACACTCTTCCCAGGGAAAGGTTTCCCGGTTTCTGAGGCAAAGTCCTGCACTCTTAGCAATCTCTTTGCCTCTCTCAGGTCTCACCCGATTGTGATTACCTATGGCAAGGTTCCGTTCAGCCAACAGCCCAGTCTTTTCCAACACCCCTATATGTTTTATGACTGTCCCCACTTTTCCGCCCCTTGTTTCTCTCTCCTCTTCCAACTCTGCCCCCTTTCCTCCTTTCCTCAGCCAGTCACAGTCTATCAGGTTTGATCCAGGCCCAGGCAAGATAGCTGTGCCCTGCACTGGAGACACTCCATAGACGAGCATTGCAAAGTGGTTAAAGATTCCTTAAAGATGGCTTCTGCTCTTCTGTATTAATGAATATTCAGTTTAACCCTGTCCACACTGCAGAAGAAAAATACAGAAGCAACAAAGGAAGTGGTTCCACAGCAGTTATAAACTACTGTCCAGGTTACATTATTATTAATTTATTTTATTAAAGCAGACCTTCACCTTCTATTCACAGTTAACTATTCTTCTTCCTAAATACCTCGGGGACCTGAGCCAAGTCTTCCCCCCTATCTCACCTAGGCGAGAACAACATATCCTCCCTCCTAAAATATACACATCATCCATCCAAGGAGACTTCAGGGAAATCTCGGGCACACTGCACATGTACTGGACAATCTCGTGTATGTAGGCAGGTGGCCGTATAAAGCTATTGTGCATTTTTTTGGTCTCCGGGAAGCACAGGTGCAGCGTACAGCCTGCTGTCGACAGCCTGTCAATATCAATGACAGTCTGAAATTATGCAGCCGCTGGACACTGTCCTGATCAGTAATTGCATACAGGGCCATATGTACACAAGGACGTACGCTCCATTTACAGAAAGTTCATGTTAGGGAAATACTTCCCTGTACGCATATGGCATTGTATGCGAGTTCCACTCGGAACAGCATCCAGCTGCGTACAGTCACAACATACTTTAACCTGTCTTTGATTCTGACACACTGCTGGCAGCAGGCTGTACACTATTTCCCTTATGCACCTAAAATGCCATTTTTTTTTACAATGTATGGGCCACGCTGCCTATATGCAGGAGACTTAAGAAGCTGCAGCACAGCCAGTGACAAGGGAGCAGGGCTGAGTCCCGCTGTCTTTGCCAATAGATGCAAACAGCAAGGCTCGGGAGCAAGCCACACGAGTGCCATCATAGCAAGCGGTTTGCTATGGGGGCACTCTGGGGGGGGGGGGACCAGGATCGTCGGCAAGAGACCGGCAAGGATCGAAGCTGCTCTGTGCAAAACTACCGAGAGCAGGTAAGTGTGCCATGTTTGTTATTTGAAAGAAGTTACACTTCTTTGAAAAAAAAAACACATTTAGAATCACTTTAAGTGCCGGTTCACACTATTACGACTTGCCAGGTGACTTGGTCAGCCTGGCAAGTCGTGTACCGTCGCGGTCATTGAGTAGTACAGGACCGGTTCTAATAGGAGCGACACAAGTCCCTCCGACTTAGAAAAAGGGTCCTGTACTACTTCGGGGCGACCTGGAGGCGACTTGCATTGACATTCATTTTATGAAGTCCGTTCAAGTCGCGCTGCACACGACTTTGCGATCCGCTCCGGCACTTTTTTTTTTTTTTTTTCACGGAGAGGATGACATTTGTGTCATCCGCTCTGTATGTCCGCATATCATCCCATCCGTTTGCGGATGATATATGCAGACATAATGTAAGTCTATGGGCATTGCGGATGTCAGTGGATGACACCACTGACATCCGATTTTCCTTCCTTTCCGTTTTTTGAACGGAGGAAAAATAGGGTTCTGTTCCGTTCCAAAAAACGGAACAGAACTGAAAGGAAGAAAATCAGATGTCAGCGGATGGTATTCCGCTGACATCCGCAATGCCATTGACTTACATTATGTCCGTAAATCATCCGCAAAAAAATAGGATGATTTGCGGACATACGGAGCGCCCGTGTGAAAGGGCCCTTATCGTTAAAGCAGATGGTGGCAAAGAGTAGAGGAAGGTTAAATCTGCTGCCAGTATTTTTTAGAAACCTTACAGTTCTATCCCCCATCACTCTTATCCAAAACAAAAGATGTTTTCCTTTAGTTATACTTTAAAACAGACCTTTACCTTTTTGAGTGCTCTCCATGCCTCCTCCCTTTTTTCAGGTCTGTCATTCTAGGGGTTTGTACCACATATGGAGCCAAAAAGTGCTGCACACCCCACACTATAGAAAAGAACAAAACAAGAGAAGTTCCCACAGGGTTTTTTTAAGCAGCAATGTATTAAATCAGAAACTTAAATAGTAAAAAATATATTTTTATTAACAATTCATAAAAAGGGGTTCATGCCACATGAGGTTAAAATCTGGTTACAAAGACAAAGGAATCATCGAACAGTTGATAACATTTGTTGCATGGTAGCTATAATAAAGCTGCCAAGCAATGATATACCCCCGACGCATTTCAACCTTTTTAAAGTCACGGTCTTCTTCAGGGGTGTATTCTATAAAATATATGCATAACATTAGTAATATAGTCCATCAAATTTTTCTATGTGAAAAAGACAAGAATGAGCATGTGTATATGCAATATATAATTACCACTGGGGGATGAAACAATATCTTGCAACCAATAGTTGAACCAGACAGTCCCTGTGAGTCCCACCGATTCGCAAGGGTGCTCATGGGAAGAGGGCTTGCGGGGAATCACTGTTATGGCACATGGAGGAAAGGAGAGAAGGATCCGAATTGGGAGTGCACTCCCCACAGGTTGAATTGTATAAATAAATATGTGGTTTTGGCAATTGATCAAAAATAATTAAGATTTACTAAATCAACAAAAAAAAAAATGGACTTACAAATCATATTATTGTAACAGTCTTGGAGATATCTTCACAGCATGATGCTGATATCTTACAAAATGACCTGAACAAAATAACAAAGTGGGCAACTACATGGCAAATGAGGTTTAATGTGGAGAAGTGTAAGGTTTTGCATTTGGGGACTAAAAACATAAAAGCACAATACACTTTAGGGGGGGAGGGGACCTTTGGGGGAATCAAAAATGGAGAAAGATCTGGGAGTCTTGGTAGAGGATAGACTTGGCAATAGTATGCAATGTCAAGCTGCAGCTGCCAAGGCAGGCAGGATATTGGCATGCATAAGGAAGGGGATGTATTCCAGAGATAAAACTATAATCTTTCCACTTTATTAAACTCTGGTCCGACCACATCTGGAACATTCTGTTCAGTTCTGGTTGCCAGTCCTCAGAAGGGATGTGTTGGAGCTGGAGAGAGTCAAGAGAAGGGCAACTAAACTAATTAGGGGATTGGAGGACCTTAATTATGAAGAGCATTTACAAGTGCTTGATTTATTCTCCCTGGAGAAGAGACGCCTGAGAGAGGACATGATAGTAATTTACAAATATCTCAATGGTGATCTCAGCATTGAAAAAAAGCTATTTAGTCGCAAGGATTGCATGAGGACTCGAGGCCATACAATGCGATTTGAGGAGAATCGTTTTAACCTCAGGCTACACAGGGGGTTGTTTACTGTTAGGGCTACAAGATTGTGGAATTCTCTACCACAAAAGGTAGTTACTGCAGGAAGTATGGCTACTTTCAAAAGACTGTTGAACATACATCTCTAGGATCAGAACATTAAGGGATATGAGAGATGATTACGGCCCCGCACACCTAAGCAGGTTGAACTGGATGGACTATTGTCTTTATTCAACCTCAACTCCTATGTAACTATGTAATATATCCTGCTCACACCACAGTGCCTGGGAATGTACTGGGACCGTGTAGAGGGCAAGGATGTATTTATGTAGGGATCTAAATTAAATAATTGCCAAACTGCAGGGAGAGCCAACTCCCCACAACGAGATACTCCCTCTCACTCCGTCCATTGTCTTGGCTGCGATTGCGGCCGTTCGGCGACTTCTCCGGGGTCCCCGAAGACCTAAGCCCTGGCCACCGCCGTCACTTCCGACGCAAGTGACGTGGTCTTTCCCAGAAGTAAACACAGGACGCCGTCGACACAGGAAGAGCCATCCCCCTAGCCAATGACCGGGGGATGTGCAGTTACTGATTTACAATTATTTGCACGTAAACTTATGCTAAGATGTATGTATGATACTGCAGATCAAGAAACTGATACTACTGACTGGTCCCAGTACAGTATGTGGGAATTTAAGGCATTGAGAGATCTTACCCTTCTCTTTGAAGAAAATAATACCATAGATCTAATTGACCAGTTGGATTTAGACAAACTGTTGGAGGATGTGGATAAATCAAAATCAAATCCAATTAATAGTTTTAAGAAACCCTCAACCAAATTTCCCCCATTAAATACCAGTTCTAGTATCTCTTTCTTCCTTAAGCAGGTCCTTAAGCAGGTCACTAAAAAAGCTCCCATGAATTTAACTGAAGAGGAACAAAAAGCTTTAGTAACTCTTTAGTAACACTACAAAAAAACACGTCTATTGTCATAAAGCCATCTGATAAAGGAGGCAAGGCAGTCCTTATGGAAAACACTACCTACAAATCAATGTGCAAAAAGATCTGGGACAAAAGAGATTGGTACAGACCTATACCAATAAGACTCATTGATAAATACAATCAGGAATTCTATAATTTTATTGATGAAGCCTTCATGAATGGTGTTATTAGGAAGGATTTATATGAATTTATTAGAACCAAATATCCAAAAATCCCCACCTTTTATAGTTCGCCAAAAATTCACAAGAATCCTACAAATCCAACCGGGCGTCCAATCGTTTCAGGTAATGGCAGCTTAACTGAAAATCTGAGTATAGTAATTGACACTTATTTGCAACCCTATGTTCAGGCCCTGACTTCCTTTGTAAAGGACACGATCCATTTCCTTCGTACTATCGAAGAGTTAACAATTTCCTACAATTCATTTTTCGTCACTATTGACGTAGAGGCCTTGTACAGTTCCATCCCTCATTCTAAGGGTTTGGCAACTGTACAAAAGGTCCTATCACAAGGATCGTTACATGAAAAAGTCACAATTGAATTCATTATAGGTGGTTTGAATTATATTCTTAACCACAACTTTTTTCACTTTGACGGTTCCCACTACTTCCAGGTACAGGGCGTAGCGATCGGGACATATTGTGCCCCATCCTACACCAATCTGTACCTGGGGGTGTGGGAACGACTTTTCCTCTCAGATGAGGGTCTCGCCAAATACACAGGCCATATTTCCACATGGCTTAGGTATATTGACGATATCTTCCTCATCTGGGAGGGACCTGAAGATACCCTGATAGAATGCCTCAAACTCATGAACGTCAATGACCGTAATTTTAAATTTACAATGTCCTATGACAAAAAAAATATTTCTTTTTTGGATGTTCAGGTACAATTAGACATTGATGGCAAACTCTGCAGTACCTTATTCCGCAAAGACACTGCAGGTAACACAGTGTTACATGCGGAAAGTTTTCACCCTACACCACTTGTGAATTCCATTCCCTATAGTCAGTACCTTCACCTGTGGCGTAATTGTTTTAACAATGCATTATTCAAAGAAGAAGCCAATAAATTTCAGGCTCGCCTCCTGCAGAGAATATAGCTGTTCGTGTTTGCGGAAGGCTTATAATAGAGCGTTTCGACAATCACGCCATGATTTATTATTAAAAAATAACAAAACAAAAAGGCGAATACTTCAAATTCAAATCCTTCCAGGATCATCATGCGCTACTTGAGACAACACACACAGATCTGACATATTATCCAAAAACATTGGTCAATACTAACAGATGACCCCAAAATTCAGCAATTTGTGTCACCTAACCCCGCTATCACCTTCAAAAGGGCCAAATATAGATTAGTTCAAAGTGAATATCGGGGTGAAATTAGGGGCAAACATTGCCCATTAATGGGTAAATACCCCTGTGGCCACTGTTCCTATAGCCCCTTTATAGAAAAACACTTACACTCCCAAATGGGTAAAGGTTTTTTCCCAAGCATTTTGTAACTTGTCGAACGCGTGGAGTAGTATATTTAATGACCTGTGAATGTTTTTAGCTTTCTACATAGGAAAGACTAAACAGGAATTTTGGAAACGCATCTCCAAACACATTTACAGTATGGAGATCGGTAACTGCTATCTTCCAATTGGTAGACATGCTGTGTACCAACACAATTACCAAATGCCCAAAGTTACCTTCGCCGACTTCGACCGAGTACATGTTCCTCATCGAGGCAGCAAGTGGAACAAAATTTAGTCGCGATACGAACAGCGCTGAATCTTTTCTCTAAAGGCCACGGTTCTCCCTGGTGTAAATGAGTCTATATCCTATGCTCCTTTTTTAAAAGGATTTGCATTCGGCAAAACCCAATAAACATTTACCTATGTCTAGTGGGGAAAAGGCTAAAATTGATGATTAAATGCAGCTTTTTCGAAAATTTTAATTTTTCAAAATTGTTTTTATTTCTTTCTTTACATGATTCTTTCTATTTTTTTCTATAACTATCAATGTATTTCTTCCATACTGATGGAGTATTTACTACTGTTGTTATGCATGGTTCTAAACTGTAATAATTAATTAATTAATATTTTGAAGTGTGTCCCTTTTCATGGACACTCCCATATTGTATGTTTACAATTGGAGAACATTATTGATTATTCCAATATGTATTGTCATTCATTTTATTTGTTATTGTCCTTTCAGACCCATTTTCATCATCCCCCTCATTCGCGGTCCGTCCGTGGGTTATTTTTGGCTTTCCAGAACAGGTAGGGGGTTTGCGCGGTTTCCGCTCTCTCCCCTGTCTGCACATCCCCCGGTCTTTGGTTAGGGGGGGATGGCTCTTCCTGTGTCTGCGGCATCCCGTGTTTACTTCTGGGTCTTCTCGGCTGGGTGCCCATGCGCTGCTCTGGCGGTCACGTAGTCTGCGCCTGCGCATTATGCCGACAAACCACGGTACTTGCGGCGGAAGTGACAGTGGTGGCTGGGGCTTAGGTCTCCTGGGACGCCAGAGGAGTCACCGAACGGCTGCAATCGCGACCGAGACAAGGGATGGAGTGGCCGGGTAGATCTCGTTGTGGGGGGTTGGCTCTCCCTGCAGTTTGGCAATTATTTAATTAAGATCGCTACATAAATACATCCTTGCCCTCTACACGGTCCCAGTACTTTCCTGGGCACCATGGTGTGAGCAGGATATTTCCAAGACTGTTACAATAATATGATTTGTAAGTCCATTTATTTTTATTTTTTTTATTTAGTAAATCTTAATTATTTTTGATCAATTGCCAAAACTACATATTTATTTATACAATTCAGCCAACCTGTGGGGAGTGCACTCCTGGTTCGGATCCTTCTCTCCTTTCCTCCATGTGCCATAACCGTGATTCCCCGCAAGCCATCTTCCAGCGAGCACCGTGTGAATCGGTGGGACTCACAGGGACTGTCTGGTTCAACTATTGGTTGCAAGCTGTTGTTTCATTCCCCAGTGGTAATTATATATTGCATATACACATGCTCATTCTTGTCTTTTTCACGTAGAAATATTTGATGGAATGGAATATATTACTAATGTTATGCATATATTTTATAGAATACACCCCCTGAAGAAGACCGTGACTTTAAAAAGGTTGAAACGCGTTGGGGGCAGTGTTCCCTTTAAGGTGCGCGCGTGCGCGGACGCGCATTGGAAATTACGTCCCGCGCAAGCACCTAATTAGACGGTGCAGCCGCAGACAGGGCGGCCAGGGAGCAGAGCGTGCGCCCCGAGAGCACGCCCATCGTGTGACAATAGCGAATGAAAATTCGCTATTGTCATACGGATCCTCCTCCTGGCCAATCAGGGAGCGGGTCCTCCCGCTTCCTGATTGGCCGAAAGGCCAACTTCATGCCATTGGCCGAGGAGGAGGCGCCGGGACTCGGGAGGATGGAGACGCGGGAAGCTGGAAGCCGGGGACTGAAGACAGAGTACCGTGACCGTCCGTGAGGTAAGTGCACGGGGTCGCGGGGGGGCCATGCCACGGCTGGTCAAACACCAGAAGATCCACTCAGGAGGTCAGAAGCTGTTCATTTGCAGCACATCCCTTACCCGAGCCGCAATGCCGACTTCCTGCTCCACCAGCATGTTAACGCAGGAGAGAAGCTGGCATCTCTGCATTTATTGGGGGCAATGCTGTGGCACTCTGCAATTTATTGGGGGCATTGCTGTGGCACTCTGTAGTTTATTGGGGGCAATGCTGTGGCACTCTGCAGTTTATTGGGGGCATCGCTGTGGCACTCTGCAGTTTATTGGGGGCATTGCTGTGGCACTCTGCAGTTTATTGGGGGCAATGCTGTGGCACTCTGCAATTTATTGGGGGCATTGCTGTGGCACTCTGTAGTTTATTGGGGGCAATGCTGTGGCACTCTGCAGTTTATTGGGGGCATTGCTGTGGCACTCTGCATTTTATTGGGGGCATTGCTGTGGCACTCTGCAGTTTATTGGGGGCAATGCTGTGGCACTCTGCAGTTTATTGGGGGCATTGCTGTGACACTCTGCAATTTATTGGGGGCATTGCTGTGGCACTCTGTAGTTTATTGGGGGCAATGCTGTGGCACTCTGCAGTTTATTGGGGGCATTGCTGTGGCACTCTGCAGTTTATTGGGGGCAATGCTGTGGCACTCTGCAGTTTATTGGGGGCATTGCTGTGACACTCTGCAATTTATTGGGGGCATTGCTGTGGCACTCTGCAGTTTATTGGGGGCAATGCTGTGGCACTCTGCAGTTTATTGGGGGCATTGCTGTGGCACTCTGCAGTTTATTGGGGGCATTGCTGTGGCACTCTGCATTTTATTGGGGGCATTGCTGTGGCACTCTGCAGTTTATTGGGGGCAATGCTGTGGCACTCTGCAGTTTATTGGGGGCATTGCTGTGACACTCTGCAATTTATTGGGGGCATTGCTGTGGCACTCTGTAGTTTATTGGGGGCAATGCTGTGGCACTCTGCAGTTTATTGGGGGCATTGCTGTGGCACTCTGCAGTTTATTGGGGGCAATGCTGTGGCACTCTGCAGTTTATTGGGGGCATTGCTGTGACACTCTGCAATTTATTGGGGGCATTGCTGTGGCACTCTGCAGTTTATTGGGGGCAATGCTGTGGCACTCTGCAGTTGATTGGGGCAAGCTGGTCACTCTGCATTGACGTCCCCCCCCCCCCCCTATGCTCAGTCTAAAGGTTTGCGCTCAGGAATTTTTTTATTTGCTCAGCACAGTAAAAAATTAGAGGGAACATTGGTTGGGGGTAGGTCTGTCATTCTTGCCTAGTCGGGAATGATGTACCCGAACCCTGCACCATGGGTCAATCTATTAAAAATTACCTTTCTTTTTCATTCTGCAGCTGTTGTAATTTTATAAAAATGCAATGCAATATGGCTACCTGGAGCTGTTCTGTAAACAGAATGTATACTGACCACACCCCAGAAACATAATTTCCTGCTTGTGTGATTGGTTTACCAATTTTCCCAGAAGTCTGCATAAGATACAAGACAGATTTCAGGCATTTTCTGCAACAAAAATGTCATTTTTGGTGAGATACTCCAAATAGGAACCCATCTAAAGGGATGCAGGCCCAGCAGCTTTCCTCATTAGAGCCCTGCTGCTTCACAGCTGAATAATAATTATGAAACCACTCCCATTAAACCCACTCAGCACAGAGGAACAAACAGGGATTTCTTCAGAATAACAAAAGGTAGGAATCTCCAACAAAGTTTGTTAAAATTCCTGCAATGTACAGTATCTCACAAAAGTGAGTACACCCCTGACATTTTTGTAAATATGTTATTCTATCTTTTCATGTGACAACACTGAAGAAATGACACTTTGCTACAATGTAAAGTAGTGAGTGTACAGCTTGTATAACAGTGTAAATGTGCTGTCCCTTCAAAATAAGTCAACACACAGCCATTAATGTTTAAACCGCTGGCAACAAAAGTGAGTACTCCCCTAAGTTAAAATTTCCAAATTGGGCCCAAAGTGTCAATATTTTGTGTGACCACCATTATTTTCCAGCACTGCCTTAACCCCCTTGGGCATGGAGTTCACCAGAGCTTCACAGGTTGCCACTGGAGTCCTTTTCCACTCCTGCATGACGACATCACCAAGCTAGTGGATGTTAGAGACCTTGAGCTCCTCCACCTTCAGATTTGAGGATGCCCCACAGATACTGAATAGAGTTTAGGTCTGGAGACATGCTTGGCCAGTCCATCACCTTTACCCTCAGCTTCTTTAGCAAGCAGTGGTCATCTTGGAGGTGTGTTTGGGGTCGTTATCATGTTAGAATACTGCCCTGCAGACCAGTCTCCGAAGGGAGGGGATCATGCTCTGCTTCAGTATGTCACAGTACATGTTGGCATTCATGGTTCCCTCAATGAACTGTACCTCCCCTGTGCCGGCAGCACTCATGCAGCCCCAGACCAGGACACTCACACCACCATGCTTCACTGTAGGCAAGACACACTTGTCTTTGTACACACTTGGTTGCTGCCACACAGGCTTGACACCATCTGAACCAAATAAATTTATCTTGGTCTCATCAGACCACAGGACATGGTTTCAGTAATCCATGCCTTTAGTCTGCTTGTCTTCAGCAAACTGTTTGCAGGCTTATGGCTTATGGTCTGAGCACCGACAGGCTGACCCCCCACCCCTTCAACCTCTGCAGCATCACTCATACGTTTATTTCCCAAAGACAACCTCTGGATATGACGCTGAGCACGTGCACTCAACTCCTTTGGTCGACCATGGTGAGAACTGCTCTGAGTGGAATCTGTCCTGTTAAACCGCTGTATGGTCTTGGCCACCATGCTGCAGCTCAGTTTCATGGTCTTTGCAATCTTCTTATAGCCTAGGCCATCTTTATGTAGAGCAACAATTCTTTTTTCAGATCCTCAGAGAGTTTTTTGCCATGAGGTGCCATGTTGAACCTCCAGTGACCGGTATGAGAGAGTGAGAGCAATAACACCAAATGTAACACACCTGCTCCCCATTCACACCTGAGACCTCGTAACATTAACGAGTCACATGACACTGGGGAGGGAAAATGGCTAATTGGGCCCAATTTGGACATTTTCACTTAGGGGTGTACTCACTTTTGTTGCCAGTGGTTTCGACATTAATGCTGTGTGTTGAGTTATTTTGAGGGGACAGCCAAGTTACACTGTTATACAAGCTGTACACTCTCTACTTTACATTGTAGCAAAGTGTCATTTCTACAGTGTTGTCACATGAAAAGATAGAATAAGATATTCACAAAATGTGAGGGGTGTACTCACTTTTTTTAGATACTGTACATAGATCACCCAGAGGGGAAGGTTTTTTTCTCAACAAAAGTGGAGTTACGCTAGTTGAATTTTTTTTTTTTTAATATTTTAATTTCTTATTTTATGCTTTTTGTGAGATATCCTTTAACTAGAAATGCTGGATGTCCAGAAAAGGAAATACTCTGAAGGCAGTAAGCCGCAAGTGTAACTTCCTAAAAAAAGATGCTGATACTTTTTTAACGGAGTTGTGCTTTAAAACTGTTAATGTCCCATAGATGTTTTGTATGAATAACCATAAACAGGGCACAGCTGCACATATTTTTATTGTACAAGGAATGATTAATCTCAAATTGTATTACTTTTCGAAATGTTTGGGCCAAAAATAATAAAAAGCACGTGTTGTTTAATCTATTGGCGTCTCTGCGCTGCGGGAGGTTAATGGTAGCAGACTCTCTAAGCCACAGAGTGCCCCTACAAACCCCCCGCTGTGATTGGACGCAACTCCAGGATTAAACAACATCATTCTTTTCCTTCCTGGACTGCGTGTATTGCTTCTAACAAGTATTGGATGTAGGAACGGTACATATTATACCTGAAATATTCTACATTTTCCTAAGTAGTTCCTGCAATGATGGCTTACCCTATGTTCACACTCATGCGCTTTTTTGTGTGTTTTCTGTTGTTCAGAAACGCGTTACAGTCCATTTAACATGGTTTCCTATGGTACACGTTCACATATATGCGTTTTTCAACTGGTGCGATTTTAGAAAGGGTCAGGGACTTTTTTTCCCGCAGCAAAATGCATTTTGCGTGTAATAGACTTCAAAAGAGTCGCACCAGAAAGGCAAGTGTTTAATTTTTTATGCCTTTTTTTTTTAAATCAGAAACAAAGTTTATTGAAAAACATCAAACAATGTACAGTTTATAAAATTCCCGAAGAGCAATATCCCGATACAACTTCAGGTCATCACAACGATACATAGACATATTCCCGCATTTCATTGTTATGCCTTTTTTAATGCATTTTGTGATTTGTTTTTTTTTTTCCCTTAAAAAAACTGTATTTAGCTGGCTGCTATGGAGCGGGCCGTGAAGCCAGCTGCCGGGGGCCTACCGACAACTGAATTAAAAAAAAAGAATTGCCGGAAAAAACATATGTGAAAAATAACAGAGTGGGATCCCCCCAAATCCATACCAGTCCTTTATCCAAGCATGGCAGATCAGGAAAGGGAGGGGATGAGCAAGTCCCCCCTCCTAAACCATACCAGGCCACATGCCCTCCACATTCAGGCAAGTGATGCCAACAAGGGCCTCTTTCCCACAACCCTGGACTGTGGTTGTGGGGGTCTGCAGGCAGGGGGCTTATGGGAATCTAGAAGCCCCCAGATCCTGTCCCCCCATGTGAATGAGTATGGGGTACCCATTCACCAAAAAAAGTGAATAGTACAAGATTTTTGACAATTCCTTTATTAAAATTTTTTGGAAAAATGTCCCTCGATGTACATCCATCCAATCACAACACCGCCAGAGTCTGCCTGCTCCACTTTGTGACATTTCCTTATCAGCTATGGGGCAGGGCCACCCCGCAATGCCATCTGGTGGCACTGCCCCCTGTGATGTTGGCGGCCAAGCATGCATTGGTCGATGACGTCACAGGGGGACGGTGCCACCAGGTGTCCTACAGATGTACGGTAGCAGTTAGAGTGACAAACCATTTAGCAATGACAGGGGTACTTACAATAATCAGCTTTTATCTATTTATTTCTGCAAAATCTTTATCCCAAAAGTAACAAAACTGTTGCTGTAACTGCTTATAAAATGCTAGCTGGAGTTTGGCTTCAATTTTTGTTAGTGTATCTAACTCTGCTAGTACGTCTAACACTCTCCTACCCCCAGACTAATAATGCCCCTGTGCAAAGGCGCCCCCTGTGCTCCTTTATCCACAATGGGGGCACTCTAATACAGGAGGTGTGTTACTGGCCAGATCACCAGGTGAAAACAGAAAGAAAAAAGCCTAAAAAAAGAAAAAAGAAAATAAATGAATGCAGCCACCACATTTAATGTTTGATAAGTTACAATATGTAAAATTTTTGGTTTCGGGTTTAACCACTTGCTGACTGTATAACTTAGATATACAGTGGCAAAATGGCATGGCTGTGCCACATCCAGGTGTAGGGTGGCCCGCTCACAGCGGGAGCTGATCAGTTGGTACCGCAGACTCGATGTCCACCGCCACCTGCCAATACTTCTGTACAGAGGGAGAACGGCGGTCTTCAAACTGTTGTTGTAAACAAGGCAGGGGCACGGATCTATGCCTTCCCCTAGTACAAGCACCTCCCACAGTAAGAAAACACCAGCTATGCACACAGTTAAAGTTTTGATCGCCCCTGATGTTAATCCCTTTCCAGACAGTGTCATTAGTACAGTGGCAGTGCATATTTTTAGCACTGATCACTGTATTAGTGTCACTGGTCCCCAAAAAGTGTTAGTTCATGTCCGATTTGTCCACTGCAATATCGCAGTCCTGCTATAAGTCGCTGTTTGCTGCCATTACTAGTAAAAAAATAAAAATATCCCATAGTTTGTAGATGCTAGTTTGTAACTTTTGCGCAAACCAATCAATATACGCTTATTGGGATTTTTTTACCAAAAATATGTTGCAGAATACACATTGGCCTAAATTTATGAAAAAATTAGATTTTTTCAATTTTTTTATTGAATATGTTTTATAGGAGAAAGTAAAAAAAAAAAAAAAACGGAAAATTCCTATCATACTTACTGTACTTACCATACATACTTACCGTAATTTTCCTTTCCTGGTGATCTCCATGGCAGCCTACGTGTGGGTTAACCCCGCCTCCTCTCCAATGGTATAGGACCCCCCTCTATAAATTTCAGCTTGCAGGCACAGCCAGTGTTCCATATCTTAGCCGAATCCAAGACCAGAGGGTGGGAACTCCGGCTGCCATGGAGACCACCAGGAAAGGAAAATTACGGTAAGTATGATAGGAATTTTCCGTTTTCCTGGCAGTCTCCATGGCAGCCTACGTGTGGGAAATAACTAGCCCAAACCACACGGGTGGGAATGTTTCAAATCAAATTTTACTTCAAATTATTAGCAGACAAAACAGTCAAGCCAAAACTAACTGAAGATAAGGAGGCTGGCTCCACACAATAATGTGTCATAAACGTATTTACAGAAGACCAGGAAGCTGCTCTGCAGACTACTTCTGGTGCAACATGATGTGAAGCCGCCCAGGACGTTGAGATGCTTCTCGTTGAGTGGGCTGTCACCGCCTCCGGAGGAGCCAAACCCTCTACACAGTAAGCTCGCTGAATGGCAGACACAATCCAGGCTGCAATGGACCTTGACGAGGCCCGTTTCCCTCTATTCTTGCCTGAGAAAAGGACGAAGAGATTATCCGATTGTCTGAAAGAAGACGTTGACTGGAGATATTCCATAAGAGTTTTCCCTACATCCAAGGGATGAGGTTCATTATCCTCTGAAGAATGAAAGGTAGGAAGTACAATCTCCTGGTTTTCATGAAAAACCGATGATACCTTCGGATTAGAATTGAGCATCGGGATTAGGACTACTCGGTCCGGAAAGAACGTGAGGAAAGGTTCTTTATGACCAAGGGAACTGATCTCAGAAACTCTTTTAGCTGAAGTGATTGCCACTAAAAAGGCTGTTTTAATGGTAAGATCTCTGATGGAGTCAAACAAACTAGATCTTGAAAGGACGTTAAGGACAAGGGGAAGGTCCCATTTTGGGAACCTTGGCTTCCTCTGAAGTCTGAGTCTGACCGCACCTTTGAAGAATTGTTGTATGAGTATATGCTTGGCCCAGGAGAACCCTGAGAACACCGATAAGGCTGATATTTGCACCTGAGAGTCCCAACTGATAGGGACTTATCCAGACCTGCTTGAAGGAACTTCAGGACTTCTTGAACTCCGAAATTCAGGGAAGGATTTCCCTTCGGGTACGTGAATTCCAAGAATCTAGACCAGACTCTACAGTAAACTCTGTTCGTGCTAGGTCTCCTGGAGTTCATTAAGGTAGGGATTGCCCCAGGAGGGCATCCGAGTGACTCCAACCTCTCCCTCTCAAGAACCAGACCGTTAACCTGAGCAAGGCGGGGCAGGAGTGTAATGTTGTTCCCTGCGAGAGAAGGTCTGGTTTGATGGACAGGGGAATCGGGCTCCGATAGCTGAGTTGCAGGAGAAGTGGGAACCAGGGCCTGTTCGGCCAGTGAGGGGCTACCATGACAATCTCCACATCTTCTGCTTGGAGTCTCTGAAGAAATCTGAGGATGATGGGAAATGGGGGAAAAGCATATGCCCTGCTGAATTCCCATCTGTCGGTCAGAGCATCCGTTCCGCATGCTTGGTGACACTTGCTGCGTGTGAAGTACCGGACCAGCTTGTGGTTGCATGGAGATGCAAACAGGTCTACTTCGGGTGAGACCCCTAGGGACAGAATCCACTTGAATGAGTCTATGTGGAGAGACCACTCGTTGTGATTCAACTGAACTCTGGAAAGGAAATCTGCCTGAACATTCTGTGGCCCCGGAATGTAGGCCGCCGAGATGTTGGACAGATGGGCTTGGGCCCATGTCATGATTGGGTCTACTTCCTGAAGAAGGGAGAGACTCCTGGTACCGCCCTGTCTTTTCACATAAGCCACTGCCGTGGTGTTGTCCATTCGAAGAAGTACGGATTTGCCTTCTATTAGATGATGGAAAGCTTGAAGAGCTAGAAAAGCCGCACAAAGCTCCAGGACGTTGGAAACCAGGGAGTGGGCTTGCGGAGGCCATTTCCCTTGAGCCACCTCTGTCATGCAATGGGCTTCCCAGCCAGAGTTGCTGGCGTCGGTTGTAATGATGACCCATGTGATGGGAACTAGAGAATGGCAATTGAGCAGGTTCTTGCGTTGGAGCCACCATAATAAGCTGCTCCTCATGCTGTGGGAAATAAAGATACGCTGATCGTGATCTTCCGGATTCCACTGCCGAAGGAAGCCCCTCTGAAAGGGCCGCATTCGCCACAGTGCCCACTTGACCATAGGGGCCGTCGAGACCATTGTGCCGATGATCTTGAGACACTGGGATGCCGTCAGAGAAGAGGATGAGAGGGCTGGAAGGATCCTCTCCCGAACCACCGGGATTTTCTCTAGAGGCAGAGAAAGTGTATTCTGAACGGTGTTGAATTGAGCCCCTAGATAGACCAGATGTTGAGAGGGCTCCAGATGACTTTTTTGAAGATTCAACAACCATCCGAACTCCATGAGTTGTAGTGACCAGGTCCCTGTGGGACAAAAGTTGATCCCGGTCTTGTTACAACAGTAGAAGATCGTCTAAGTAGTGATGTAGACGTACACCCTTTGTTCTGATTAGAGCTACCACTGCTAGAAGGACCTTGGAAAACACCCTTGGGGATGTGGACAGGCCAAAAGGAAGGCAGATGAACTGGAAGTGTTGATGTTCTACCGCGAAATGAAGGTACTTGTGGAAGTTTACTGCTATAGGCACATGGAAATACGCGTCTTTGAGATCTATTGACACTAGCCAGTCTCCTGGAAGTACTGCTTTCTGGATGGTAGATAAGGTCTCCATTTTGAACTTTTCGTTCTTGATGAACCTGTTGAGATAGGTGAGATCTATCACAGGGCGCCAGGATCCATTCTTCTTCTGTACTAGAAAGAGGGGCGAATATACGCCTTGGAATCTTTCCTGCACGGGCACCGGAATTATTGCTCCCTGAGCTACCAAAGTGTTTACATAGTCGAGCAAAACACTTCTTTTCTCGTCCTGAGAAGGCAAGCGAGTGGAAATAAATCTGGACACGGGATCTGTTGAGAAAGTCCATGTGTGTCCTGTGGACACTGTCCTGATGGTCCAGAAGTCTGAGTTTGAGGCCGCCCAGACACACTGAAAGCGGAGCAGGCATGCCCCCACCTGGCATGTCTGAACGGGCCCAATCTCAAAAGGACTTTGAGGTTTCTTGACCGGAAGGTGCTGAGCCTCTGACCGGCTTACAAGAGGATGCTTGGCTGCTCTTCCAATTTCTCCTGTAATCTCGCCCAGGCCTATATGAGCGGGCATCCTTTGATCGCTCTGCAAACTGCTTTCTTGGTTGCTGCTTCTTAGGGCCAAAGAGGCGCCTATCTTGGGGAAGGAGACCTGACTTTCCACCCGTCACTTTAGTAATTGCACTATCCAATTTGTTTCCAAATAAAGAGGAACCTTCAAAAGGGATTTTGCACCAAGCCTGTTTAGAGGCTGGGTCTGCCAGCCAGGGACGCAACCACAGGGCCCGTTTGGCTGTGACAGAAGCCAACATGGATCTGGATAAGAGACGTAACACATCAATGGATGCTTCTCCAAGAAACACAGAAGCTAACTTCAGTTCCTGAACAGGAGAGTTCTCTACTGCATCTTCAGACACACTTCTTAATTTTAGTTCAACATCAGAAACCCAGGTTTCCATGGCCTTAGACATGGCTGCTAGTGCTAGCACAGGTTTACAAGCTGCACCGGCTGTGACATAAATTCTTTTTAAATCCAAGTCCATCTTCCTATCCAGAGGGTCTTTAAAGGACACCGCATTATCCAGCGGGAGTGTAACGTGTTTTGCCAGTCTGGAAACTGCAGCATCAACTAGAGGAGCTGATTCCAGGTGACTGACTTCTTCCGATTTAAAAGGATACAACTTAGACAGTTTGGAGGATAAGGAGGTCTTGCTATCCCCTTTAGTCCATTCTTCTAGGATGACATCCTGCAATTCTGACAGGAGCGGAAAGTTTAGCCGCTCTTTCCCCAAATGTTTGAAAAACCTTCTCTGTTTTACTTGTGGGGTACTGGGATCTTCCCATTTCAGAGCCTCTTTGATTGCTCTTATGAGAGGTGCAACAAGGGCAAAATCAAAACCCCCAACTGCACCTTCCTCTTCTCCCGAAAAGTGAAGCTTGGCTGAGAGGGACCTTGCTCTTCAGGAGCATCAGCAGGAGAGCTGGGAGTAGCAGACCCAGGTGTGGGACTAGCATTCCACTCTTTCATGGATTGCTGGACAATCCGTTTCACCAGGGATTCCAATCTCTGATCTTCAGACTCTCTTTCACCAGCTGCACGAGCGAAACAGGGCTCGCAAAGGGACTTGTCCTCCGGGACATGCGCCCCACAACCCCAACAGGCTCTCTGGGCCGTATGGCTACTGTGGCGGTGTCTGGAGGAGGAATGTGAGCGTCTCCTCTCATGTCTGCTCCCTGATGGAGACTCACGGCGTCTTGACCTTGAAGATGATTCTCTTCGTGGCCTGACAGGGTCTCTTTCTTGACCAGACCTGGAGGAGCTGGGAGAAAGAGAAATCCAGGGAGACACAGGATTTAGCCATGAATCATGAGCCAGCATCCCTCCCTTCATATCTGTCTAAAATGTACCAGCACTCACCTGTTGTGAGAGGGCTGGCCACAAGAGGGCGGTGAAGCAGGATCCATGTTTCAGGCAAAACCACAAACTCACTAGGAAGTAGAGCATACAGGGATCACTACAAAGCAATAACGGAACATTCAGGTGTTGTCCTAATATGCATCCAACCGCTCTCCCCCCCCCCTGCATACCACAAAAAGGTATGCAGCATCCGGTCCCCACATACCTGGTAAACAAACGGACAAGGTACCGGGAAGACGTCGCTATGCCCACAGTGCATTCCCAAATGCTCTGGAGCTGACAGGCGTTTAAATTTTCGCGCCAGGATGACGTCAGTGACGGCCGGCCGCGATCGCAAGTTTGCATGCGCGGACCAGGCCTCGCTTCCGATCGCGGCGAAGTGCGCATGCGCATGCACAGGCAGCGAGCGGAGCTCCATTACCACACAGCGCATGCGTCCGCCGGACTGGGCGGAGGGGAGAAGAAAGATAGTTTGAGACAAACAAACATAACAAAAACACTGCCATGGAGGAGACAAATCTTCAGACCCTGTCAGGATATCCGTCGGCCATCCGAAGCACCGCACAGTTATCAGCCAAAGGGGATTTTGAAATGTCACTCACCCGCCCATGGCTGGGCCCTGGAGATAGACACCGACTTTTAATTCTGAGGTAAGCCGACCAAATTCCAACAGGAAATAATCCAAATAGTTGGTCCTTGGAGGAGGACAAAAAAGGAACACTGGCTGTGCCTGCAAGCTGAAATTTATAGAGGGGGGTCCTATACCATTGGAGAGGAGGCGGGGTTAACCCACACGTAGGCTGCCATGGAGACTGCCAGGAAATATATATATATATATATATATTTATTTTTTTTTTTAATTGACTGTCTTTTTTTTTATAGCGCAGAAAACAACACTTGCACCAAATACCACCAAAAGAAAGCTCTATTTGTGGGGAAAAAAGGTAATACATTTTATTTGGGTACAGCTTCGCAGGACCATGTAATTGTCTGTTAAATTAATGCAATTCTGTATCGCAAAAAATGGCCTGGTCTGGAAGGGGGTAAACCTTCCGGAGGGCAAGTGGCTTTAAAGGATAAGTCAACCAATACTGTTATTTCTGTTTCATTCTTTTTTTTTTTTTTTTTTTGAGATTTCAAATAACAATGAAAACATTATAAAGTAGCAAAATCAAGTGCAATAAGGAACTACTATCATAGTCAGTATATATAAAAATGATTACATCAACACAAATGAAGGAAGGGGGGTTTAGCCAATGTCCCATTGAGAGTAATGAGTAAATACACTGGACAAATATATAAACGCAACACTTTTGTTATTGCCCCCATTTTTCATGAGCTGAACTCAAAGATCTAAGACTTTTTCTGTGTACACAAAGGGCCTATTTCTCTCAAATATTGTTTACAAATCTGTGTTAGTGATCACTTCTCCTTTGCAGAGATAATCCATCCACCTCACATGTGTGGCATATTAAGATGCTGATTAGACAGCATGATTATTGCACAGGTGTGCCTTAGTCTGGACACAATAAAAGGCCTTTCTAAAATGTGCAGTTTTATCACACAGCACAATGCCACAGATGTCGCAGGTTTCGAGGAGTGCAGTTGGCATGCTGACTGCAGGAATGTCCACCAGAGCTGTTGCTCCTGAATTGAATGTTCATTTCTCTGCCATAAGCCTTCTCCAATGGCATTTCAGAGAATTTGGCAGTACATCCAACCGGCCTCACAACCACAGACCACGTGCAACCACACCAGCCCAGAACCTCCACATCCAGCATCTTCACCTTCAAGATCATCTGAGACCAGCCACTCGGACAGCTGCTGCAACAATCGGTTTGCATAACCAAAGAATTTCTGCACAAACTGTCAGAAACCGTCTCAGGGAAGCTCATCTGCATGCTCGTCATCCTCATCGGGGTCTCCACTTGACTGCAGTTCATCATCGTAGCCGACTTGAGTGTGAAAATGCTCACATACGATGGCGTCTGGCACTTTGGAGAGGTGTTCTTTCCACGGATGAATCCTGGTTTTCACTGTACAGGGCAGATGGCAGACAGAGTTTATGGCGTCGTGTGGGGGACCAGTTTGCTGATGTCAAGGTTGGATCGAGAGGCCCATGGTGGCGGTGGGGTTATGGTATGGGCAGGCGTATGTTATGGACAATGAACACAGGTGCATTTTATTGATGGCATTTTGAATGCACAGAGATACCGTGACAAGATCCTGAGGCTCATTGTAGTGCCATTCATTCACAATCATCACCTCATGTTGCAGCATGATAATGCACGGCCCCATGATGCAAGGATCTGTACACAATTCCTGGAAGCTGAAAACATCCCAGTTCTTGCATGGCCAGCATACTCACTGGACATATCACCCATTGCGCATGTTTAGGATGCTCTGGATCGAAGTATACAACAGCGTGTTCCAGGTCCTGCCAATATCCAGCAACTTCGCACAGCCATTGAAGAGTAGTGGACCAACATTCCACAGGCCACAATCAACAACTTGATGAACTCTATGCGAAGGTGATGTGTTGCACTGTGTGAGGCAAATGGTGGTCACACCAGATACTGGCTTCTGGTTTCCGGACCCCCCCCCCCCAATACAATAAAACTGCACATTTTAGAGTGGCCTTTATTGTGGCCAGCCCAAGGCACACCTGTGCAATAATCATGATGTCTAATCACCATCTTGATATGCCACACCAGTGAGGTGGATGGATTATCTCGGCAAAGGAAAAGTGCTCACTTACACAGATTTAGCCGAATGTGTGAACAATATTTGAGAGAAAAAGGCCTTTTGTGTACACAGAAAAAGTCTTAGCTCTTGAAAAATAGGGGCAAAATCAAGTGTTGCGTTAATAATTTTGTAGCCAGTGCCATCTTAAGAGCATTAAAGGGCCCCGGGCAGTGCAGTGCACTGGGGTCCTGCCTACACAATCACCCACAGGAGTAAAAATGCTAATTATTGTTAAGGCAATATTTATTGGTACAGCAGTCCCTGGCTAACGACAGCTTCTAAGTTCGGCGGCTGGGTCCAGTGAACACACACACGGATGGTAGTCAGACTCGACTGTCCTGTGTGTGCCTGTTCCTGTGGAGGCAGACAGGCATTCCTGCAGTTGTGGGCTCCCCTTCCACGGCCCATGTGGCCTGACAGCAGTGCAGGGCCGACAGGCGCTTGCCACCTGCTAAGTTCGGTGACAGAATGCACACGGGAATCGGGACAGTGCTTGGCTTGGGTTGGGTCACTGGGCAGGGGGGGGCCCCCAGGCAACTTGCCCATTTGGTAAGATGGCCCTGGAAGTAGCCACAGGGGCAATCATGTCCCAACGTCAGGGGCCTAAGGCTCTTTTCCATCCTTTGGCTTTCTCTTCTCGGAAGATGACTCCACCTGAGAGGAATTACGACATGGGTGACTGGGAACTGTTAGCCCCTAAATTCACCTTGAAGGAGTGGAGATAGTTGCTGGAGGGGGCCGCTCATCCCATTATGATCTTTACTGACCATAAGAACCTGGAATACTTCAGAACAGCTAAACAGTTAAGACCCCGGCCACATTACTTACCAGCTAAGCTCCAAAAGAGGAAAGGCGGGTGTTCTCTCCCGAATGTTCCCGGATACCCCTGAAATAACACAACCAGGTACTATCCTTTCTGCACAAAATTAATTGCTTAGCCTGCCCGAAAGACATTAATTAGTCAGGCCTCTGCCCAGTGTACTGAACCAGAAGTACCTTCTTTGAGGAATCAAGAAGGGTTTTTGTGGTTTCAAGATAACATTTTTGTTCTACAAGTAAGACTCCAAGTCTTAAGGACTTTTCGTGATCATAAGCTTGCCGAGCATTTCAAGATACAGAAAACCTCTGAACTTGTTCAGCGCTCCTTCTTGAAACTACATGCCAAACCACATTCTGCTACTCCTGAGTATAGCGATACCACACATGTGAGACTTTTTCACAGCCTGGTCACATAGACAAGCGCAACATCCAAATAGCACCTTCAGCCATAATCCACTTTAAGACCCCGTTCGCACTGGGGCAACCTGTCCCTGTTGGTCGCCTGCCATAGAGAAGCTGTGGACCCGTTCTAATAGGAGCGACACAAGTCGCTCCGACTTAGGAAAAGGGTCCGGAGCTTCTTTGGGGCGACCCGGAGCGACCTGCATTGACTTCAATGACATGAAGTCCGTGCCGGCCGCTCCGAGGTCGCGGTGCGAGCTGTGCACCGCGACCTGTGAGGTCGCCCCGGCAAGTAGCGTCGCCCCCAGTGTGAACGGGGTCTAAGACCAGGCCTTCTTCTGACCCTTTTTGTTTAAAAGTAAAAATCTGTAGTTTTGCTAGAAAATGACTTAGAACCCCCAAACATTATATATTGTTGTAGCAGAGGCCCTGGATAATAAAATGGTGGGTTTTGCAAATTTTTATGTCACATGGTATTTGTGCAGCAGTTTTTTCCAACGCAATTTTACACAAAAATGCATTAATACATTTTAATAAATTTTAATGCACACAGAGACAATATAATGCCCAAATTTTCAGTAAAATATGGCATTGCGCTGGGTAAATAGATACCAAACATGTCACACTTTAAAATTACGTATGCTAGTGAAATGGCGCCAAATTTCAGTATTTGAAAATCTCCATAGGCGACATTTTATAACCCTTTATTGGTTACCAGTTTAAAGTTACACCGGTGGTCAGGTGCTAGAATTATTGCTTTCACTCTGATGTTCATGGTGATACCTCACATGTGGGGTGTCAGTGCTGTTTACGTATATGTACGGGACCAATGTGTGCTTTTGCCTTTATACGCGAGCATGGGGGCACTTTAAATGTTTTATTTATTGGTGGGACACTGGTACACTGAAAGATGTTGATCGGCCACCAGCAGACACTGACAGGGGACTGACAGATGTTTTCTGCACTGGTGCAGATGTGATGGGGGACTGACAGATGTTTTGTGCACTGGTGCAGATGTGATGGGGGACTGACAGATGTTTTGTGCACTGGTACAGATGTGTTGGAGGACTGACAGATGTTTTGTGCACTGGTACAGATGTGTTGGGGGACTGACAGATGTTTTGTGCACTGGTGCAGATGTTTTATGGGGAAGCTGATAGTACACCAAGCACCACTGTCATCCCTGTCCCCATACACATCTGTTTGTGGGGGATCTGTGACAGTTCTGTGTGTAAAATCATTGTTACACACAAAACTGTCACAGATCTTGCAGATTCCCCTGCTCCCCTCCCCGGCACTGAGCTCTCACTGAGCTCAGCGGGCAGAACTGTCACATTGTCTCTGTTTACATTGTGAAGGCTGTGATTGGACACAGCCCTCACGTGATCAGGAGGGCCAATCACAGTGCTCATATCCTGATCTCCTCTTGGCTGTGTCCTGTGTTAACTGCCTTCACGGGGTCACGCCGCTGCACGGCCTCGCGGCCGCGAGCAGGCGCTCGTTATGAGGGACGTACGGGAACGTCCACTCAGAACGATGGAGCACCCACCCAGGCCGTTTATATGCAGTGGCCAGGTGGGAGGAGGTTAAAGGTAAATGAGAGATTTTGGGCCTTTTTGACCCCAGATCTCTCAATAAAGAGGACCTGTCATGCTTATTTCTATTACAAGGGATGTTTACATTCCTTGTAATAGGAATAAAAGTGATAAAAATAAATAAAGGGACAGTGTAAAAAAAAAAAAAAAAAAAAGCAAAATAAATAGTAAAAAAAAAAAAAAATGTAAAGTGCCCCATCCCTCCATGCTTACGCGCAGAAGCTGACGCATACTTAAGTCGTGCCCGCATATGTAAATGGTGTTAAAGCCACACATGTGAGGTACTGCTGTTGTTAGAGCGAGAGCAATAATTCTAGCACAAGACCTCCACTGTAACTAAACAAGTAACTTGTAAAAATCTTTAAAGCGTCGCCTATGGGGATTTTTAAGTATTGTAATTTGTCGCCATTCCACGAGCGTGTGCAATTTTAAAGCATGACATGTTGGATATCTATTTACTTGGCGTAACATCATCTTTCACAATTATACAAAAAATTGGTGTAATTTATGTGTTTTGTTTTTTAAATAATTAAATTGTATTTTTTTTTAATTCAGTATGAAAGACCGCTGCGAGAATACAGTGTGACTTAAAATATTGCAACGACCGCCATTTTATTCTCTAGGGTCTCTGCTAAATATATACAGTGCCTTGCAAAAGTATTCGGCCCCCTTGAACTGTGCAGCAAACTCTCTCCAGAAGTTCAGTGAGGATCTCTGAATAATCCAATGTTGACCTAAATGACTAATGATGATAAATAGAATTCACCTGTGTGTAATCAAGTCTCCGTATAAATGCACCTGCACTGTGATAGTCTCAGAGGTCCGTTTTAAGCGCAGA
Source organism: Pelophylax lessonae (assembly GCF_965119305.1). Classification (NCBI taxonomy): domain Eukaryota; kingdom Metazoa; phylum Chordata; class Amphibia; order Anura; family Ranidae; genus Pelophylax; species Pelophylax lessonae. Next base: position 102,629,100 of record NC_138769.1, read on the forward strand.
GAGCATCATGAAGAACAAGGAACACACCGGGCAGGTCGGAGATACTGTTGTGGAGAAGTTTAAAGCTGGATTTGGATACAAAAAGATTTCCCAAGCTTTAAACGTCCCAAGGAGCACTGTGCAAACGATAATATTGAAATGGAAGGAGTATCAGACCACTGCAAATCTACGAAGACCTGGCCGTCCCTCTAAACTTTCAGCTCATACAAGGAGAAGACTGATCAGAGATGCAGCCAAGAGGCCCATGATCACTCTGGATGAACTGCAGAGATCTACAGCTGAGGTTGGAGACTCTGTCCATAGGACAACAACCAGTCGTATACTGCACAAATCTGGCCTTTATGGAAGAGTGGCAAGAAGAAAGCCATTTCTTAAAGATATCCATAAAAAGTGTCGTTTAAAGTTTGCCACAAGCCACCTGGGAGACACCCCAAACATGTGGAAGAAGGGGCTCTGGTCAGATGAAACCAAAATCGAACTTTTTGGCAACAATGCAAAACGTTATGTTTGGCGTAAAAGCAACACAGCTCATCACCCTGAACACACCATCCCCACTGTCAAACATGGTGGTGGCAGCATCATGGTTTGGGCCTGCTTTTCTTCAGCAGGGACAGGGAAGATGGTTAAAATTGATGGGAAGATGGATGGAGCCAAATACAGGACCATTCTGGAAGAAAACCTGATGGAGTCTGCAAAAGACCTGAGACTGGGACGGAGATTTGTCTTCCAACAAGACAATGATCGAAAACATAAAGCAAAATCTACAATGGAATGGTTCACAAATAAACATATCCAGGTGTTAGAATGGCCAAGTCAAAGTCCAGACCTGAATCCATTCGAGAATCTGTGGAAAGAACTGAAAACTGCTGTTCACAAACGCTCTCCATCCAACCTCACTGAGCTCGAGCTGTTTTGCAAGGAGGACTGGGCAAAAATTTCAGTCTCTCGATGTGCAAAACTGATAGAGACATACCCCTAGTGACTTACAGCTGTAATCGCAGCAAAAGGTGGCGCTATAAAGTATTAACTTAAGGGGGCTGAATAATTTTGCACGCCCAATTTTTCAGTTTTTTATTTGTTAAAAAAGTTTGAAATATCCAATAAATTTCGTTCCACTTCATGATTGTGTCCCACTTGTTGTTGATTCTTCACAAAAAATTACAGTTTTATATCTTTATGTTTGAAGCCTGAAATGTGGCAAAAGGTCGAAAAGTTCAAGGGGGCCGAATACTTTCGCAAGGCACTGTATATGTCATTTTTGGGGGTTCAAAGTAATTTTCTCGCAAAAAATGCAGATTTTTACTTGTAAATAACAAATATCAGAAAAAGGCCTGATCTTCAAGTGGTTAAAACACAGGCATCCCAACCTGCAAAAACGAATTTCAGGGAGGTGGCACTCCGCGCCGCTATGTATGCTATGCGGTCAGGAAGGCTGTTTTAACAGAAAGGACCAGCAGCCACCGGCTCCTATCTCTTGTACACTTCCTGGTTGCCGGGGCCCTGTACATGTGTATCACCTGTACCCCCCTGATGGGGGACCTGTTGCTGTGACTCACAGCCGGGATATTGTGCGGTACTTGCGGGTGTCAGGGAGCCACAGCCAAAATGCGGGAGACACCCGCACCTCGCGGGAGACCCGCACTTTGCGGGAGACACCCGCATCTCGTGGGAGACTTGGGATGTCTGAAAACATAATGTGCAAAAAAACATCTGCAATACTCAAAAATAATAAAAAATCAGTGTATATAAAGTTCAAAGCGAAAAAGTCCAAAAATGTGGTAAAAATCACTGCAGAGAAAGTGTATTCCACCAGCTAATGGAATTCCTCTCCACCATTCGGAAAAATAGAATGTAGGGTTTGCATACACTTTAACACACTTACATACTGGTAACACACCTCCCTGAGGGCATATTGGAATCAATACCCCATTGATCATTTACAGAGGCTTTAGGGATGGCTGCCTCTCTCACTAGCCTTGTTCTCACCTGCAATGGAACCTTCTGCCTCACATTCCTGAGAATATAAACCTTTCTTCAGTAGAATAAATACCAGAGAATAAAAGGCAAATACAACATAACTTTGCTGTTGATTTTTAGCTGACAGCTGCTAATACATGGATCACAAGACATAATCTAAACTAAACCATTGGCAATGTTTCAGCTCTTCTCTTAAACAAAGACAGATCAGAAATCTGATTTTGCAATACTAACAGGTAGGCTATCAACTATATTGTCACAGTTACTCATAGTCAGCATACACCATACACACGCAACTATACTCCATTATGATTTCAAGTGGAAGTGGATCCTGGGTAATGGCTACCAAGCATTAGGGCCTCATGAGGATATAGAATGCATCCGGACAAAATTACGAGGTTTGTATACCAATGCTAGAAGCCTGGCCAAAAATATGGGAGAGCTGGAGCTGCTGATGTTTGAGGAGGACTTAGATTTTGTGGGGATTACAGAGACTTGGTTTGACAGCTCTCATGATTGGCTGGCGACCATTCAGGGGTATTCCCTTTATCGCAGAGATAGAGAAGGTAAAAAAGGGGGAGGGGTATGTCTGTATATTAAGAATAATGTACAGGTAAATATGAGGGATGATATTAATAATGGAGCTATAGATGAGGTAGAATCTCTATGGGTAGAACTTCAAAGGGAAGGCACTATGGGGAAAGAAATATTGGGCGTATGCTATAGGCCCCCCAACCAGAGGGAGGAGGACCTCCTTTCACAGATTCGATTGGCAGCAAGGATGGGAAATGTCATTATAATGGGAGACTTTAATTATCCAGATCTAGACTGGGCAGAAGGAACCGCGCATTCATCCAAGGCTCGGCAGTTCCTAAATGTTTTGCAGGACAATTTCATGGGTCAGATAGTGAACGCACCAACAAGAAATGATGCAGTTCTAGACCTACTGATTACCAACAATACAGACCTGATCACGGATATAGAAATACAGGGCAACTTAGGAAACAGTGACTATAGGTCAATTAGTTTCAGTATTAATCATAGTAATAGGAAACACAAGGGTAATATAAGGACACTGAATTTCAAAAGAGCCAATTTCCCAAAACTGCACTATTTGCTAGAAAATATCAAATGGGATAGAACCGTGGGAGCAAAGAACACGGAGGAAAAATGGGAGTGCTTCAAGAGCATACTAAACAAAGGGATTGGCCAGTGCATTCCAAAGGGAAATACATTTAAAAGAGCAAAACTAAACCCTGGGTGGCTAAACTCCAACATAAAAATGCATATTAATACTAAAGAAAAGGCCTTCAAAAAATACAAGGCGGAGGGGTCATTTGCAGCTTTCAAACAGTACAAAGAGTGTAATAAGAAATGTAAAGGCAAAATCAAGGCGGCTAACATAGAACACGAGAGACATATGGCGGAAGAGAGTAAAAAAAAAAACCCAAGAAATTCTTTAAGTATACAGAACACATTGGCCACATAAAAGACAACGAAGGGAACTTGGCTAACAGAGGACAGAGAGAAGGCGAAAGTGTTAAATAATTTCTTCTCTTCAGTCTTCACAAAAGAATTGGGGGCTGCACTAACCCAGCTTGTAATGCTAAACTAAATAATACACCTCAGGAAGTACCCCCATGGTTAACAGAAGATAGACTTAGAACTAAACTTGAGAAACTTAACATAAATAAATCATCGGGACCGGATGGCTTGCACCCGGGGGTTCTTAATGAGCTCAGCCAGGTGATAGCCAGACCATTATTCATGGTCTTTAAGGATAGCCTACAGATGGGTATGGTGCCAGCTGATTGGAAAAAAGCCAACGTGGTACCAATATTTAAAAGGGCCAAGATATATCCCGGGTAACTATAGGCCAGTCAGCCTAACATCAGTAGTCTGCAAGATTTTGGAGGGGATGTTAAGAGATTACATACAAGACTTTAGTAATGAAAACGGTATTATTCGTAGTAATCAGCATGGATTCATGAAAGATCATTCTTGCCAGACTAATCTATTAACCTTCTACGATGAAGTGAGCTGCCATCTAGATAAAGGAAGGCCTGTGGATGTGGTGTATCTGGACTTTGCAAAGGCATTTGACACAGTTCCCCACAAACGCTTACTGTACAAACTATGACTTTCACATGTCAACTTTCACCCTCTGCTATTTAGGTATTTATCACACACCTGGGGTGCAGTCTATTTATGAAGTGAACTACCCTAAGGTGTATAAAAACCTTATGCTCTGGTTTACATTGGTGCTACTTTGAAATCGTGCTATTTCACTTGGAATAGCGCAATTTCAAAGTTGCAGGGTAGCGCAATTTTAGCTGCTACTTGAAAGACATTTGTGTGGCTTCATGCGCAGATGCCTGAAATTGGCAATGGTAGTGCAGCATCTACTTTTGCAAAGTTGGCGTTGCACCGATTGGAACGGTGCCATTGCCGGCAATAGGCTGTGACTTGTCATGTGATTTGATCTGTAAAAACGCATGACAAATCGCTCCAATGTGAACGAGGGCTTAGGAGGTTTATTTCTCCCTGTAAGAGCATATGCCTTTAAACTCCTGAAAAAGCCATAGTGTGCATGGACACATTGGCTAACATGGAGGGGAGTTTCCAAGCAGAAAGAGTGAGAGCTCAGAAAAGCTCAAAAGCCTGTAGGAGCAGCTTCTTTGAGTTGCAGTGTGCATGAGCCCTTTAGTAGGACCTCCAGAAATGGTTGACTTTACCACCCTCCTGATTCTGCAGAATCTCAGCTATTGTATAAAGATGAATCTTTTGGCAAAGGTTTAGTACTTGTTTAGGACTCTCCCTGCCTATTTAGGTAAGACATTGAAAGATTTCATAATGCTTTGATGCATCTTATTTGGGGTTTCAAGGGTCACCGAGAAAATACTAAGATGCTGTTTTCCCCAAAGCTCTTGGAAATTTGGATTTTCTAAAAATGACTAAATATTATCAAGGTGCAATGCTATGTAAGAAACGATTAACCCATGATTAAAGGTCACATTTCCACAATTTTATGCTATTACATGAGATGACCCAGAAACTAGCCTATGTGACCCTGGGGCTCCGGATGACGTCACCAGATGGCCACGCTCCATGGCTATAGAAGAACCGTCAGAGAACGAAGCTGGCACAACTGGGAGCTAGCATCTGGAGAAGACATCAGCAGCGGAGGGAGAAGAACCAGAGGAAGAAGACATCAGCAGAGGGAGAAGAACCGGAGGGGAGAGAAGAACCAGAGGGAGAAGACCAGAGGGAGAAGACCAGAGGAAGAAGACACGATGGATCTACATCAGGGGACATTCTTCATTTTTAATAAAGGACTTTTCAAAAACCGTCTCTTGTTTTTATTAACACTCCTTTTTTTGGGGGGTGAATGTGTAGGGGTACAATGTAACCCATACTCATTCATATGGGGGAGCAGGATCTGGGGGCCCCCTTGTTAAAGGGGCTTCCAGATTCAGATAAGCCCCCTGCTTACAGACCCCCCAACCACCGCCCAGGGTTGTCAAGAAGAAGCCCTTTTCCCCATCAACATGGGGGCAAGGCGCTTTGGGGTGGGGGGCACAGAGCCCCCCTGCCCCAAAGCACCCACTCCCCCATGTTGAGGGCGTGTGGCCTGGTATGGTCCAGGAGGGGGCGCTCCCCGTGCCCCACCCCTTTCCAGGCCTGCCAGGCTGCATGCTCAATCATGGATCTTAGGGGGGACCCCACACCGTCGTTTTTTTTTTCATTTTGGCGTGAGGGTCCCCCCTTGAAGATTCATACCAGACTAAAAGGGTTTGGTATGGTCGGATCAAAGTCAGATCCTGTTCATTGAAGTCACATAGAAGTCGGACATGGAGACATAGAGAAAAGTTGGATTGGAAGTCGCCCGACTTCCATATTGCGCGTATATGAATTTTCATTATAAAACATGGGGAACGACTTGTCATGCAACTTTGATGTCCAAAGTTGCATGACAAGTCGTACAAGTGTGAATGGAGCCTTACTGACCATGCCAATTGGGCTTAAGTTGTGACTCATTGTCAATATTTATATTTCTTGTTCAAAGTTTTTTATAAAAACTTTCAGGAAGGAACAAAGTCATAACAACTGTTATGCCCACTCAGGGGCTTCGACATCAGAAAACATTAAATCAAAAGTCAATATAGCGTAAATAAAAAAATTGTGCAAACTTTGAAATGCAGGACAAGGCTATGAATATCGGATGATGTCAGTGACTTAAAGCGACATAATTCGAAAGGGTGGAAGGGCATAATAATAGGGGAGGAGAGAGGGAAAGGTTGCCCAAATGGACAGGAGGAGATGAGTGGCGGGAGAAAGAAAGTAAAAGGGGGGGGTATAGGGGGGAGGGGAAAGAGACTACCACAAGCTCGGGTTTAGGCTGGGAATATAGTTAAAAGAATGTTAGGCTTGCTGGTCTACGGATATAAGGTGGTTTATTGAGGAGTAGTTGTATCAGTCTATGTTTGTGCCTGTATGTAAAAATGCATGTGCTGACTTAACCAAGAGAAGCATATGAACAAGGTATTTCTGTATAGACCACAGAAGAAAGAAGGTTAATTAGTCAGCAAAATAACATGTCAGGCTCTATGTAAAGTAAACATAGGTGTTTTATTAATAAATTTATAGGGTATATTAACAACCGTGCAATAAAATCATTGGATAGATACGATCAGTGCAAATACGAGAAACAAGACAGACAAGACATATACATAAACAAAAAGTGACAGAAAACCGGCCGGCATGAGCTTATTATACTTCAATAGGTATTAATATACAATCAATCGATTAATCAATAGAATTTCTTGAAGGGACTCCTTAAAGTACAATCGTACGCCAATCTGGATTGGTAGCTGTGTGTGGGTAGTCAATGTTATCTGATTTGCTCCAGGGAAGCCACTAATCGTGGTAAATATAAATGAGGTGGTTATGGAAGGTGTGTTGCTGTGGACAAGTTAACGGTGTGCGATATGGCAATAATTTTGTAATTTCCTTATATGGTGATATATCATTCCATATGGTTATGTGACTTGGTTGGGGATTTTTTGCAGTGAGCATGTATTATTGCCTTGATCGCTGATGGTTGTAATACCGTTTTTTCACCCCTAGGTGGTCGGATGTTTGCTCCACAGATATTCAATGAAAGTTAGTTTATATCCAAACACATATTTCCTTCAACCTATTAAGAGCAGCAATATATCTATCTCTCCGGGGACTAAACAATGGTATGACAATATTGTCCAACTCATTGACGGTTAATCACCGTGTCTTCACCCCTATTTGATAGGTTTGCTTTGGTATGGAGGATATTAAGTAGTGTTGGGGACTAAGCAGAGCTATCTCAGTGTTTACCGCTGACCGCGCTTGTGTATCGGTTCAGTACGGTTCACATGGAGGGTGTTCGCTCTGACGGCGTGAAGCCGTTTCTTCACCCCTATATAACAAGTGCTTGGTTTACCTTTGTTGATAGTCTGTGGAGCAGTGCATCCGCCTTCGCTGTTTGTCGCCACCGTTTTCCATGTGCCGTCCTTTGTTTCCGTTCTCCTGGTCGTTCCGGGCGTCCGATATGTGGTTGGAGTGGTGAGGGGTGTGCCGCCGGGCAATGACGTCGACGCGTTTCGCCTTTCTTGCGTAGCTTCGTCTGGACGTAATTTGAGCCAGTCAGCTGATCCCTTTTATCACGGTCTTTTCAGCTGTTCTGACTCCGGCTTGATTCATGGTGAGGGAGTTTCTTTGCGTTAGGTTCTCACACCTGTTGTGGTGGGGGCATGGTTAGGTGATGTAATTAAGATTGGATTGCCGATTTGCATTGTGCATGTATTCTCTCCGGCACAACATCGTTATTATTCTTGGGGTGCAGAGATCTGGAATTTTCATTAATTAGGATATGACAGGCATATTCATTTAAGAATTACAATTATTGTAGTGTCACTCTGCGAGAAAAAACTTTTTTAATATTTTATATATGTAGTTGGAACGAAAGACAAAAGTTTGTTACTACAGGTATTGCAATTTTAGTTCCTTCTTTGTTCCAGTACAAAAAGAAATCATAGTTGTTATTCACTAATATTAGTCTGATAATTATCGATCGGAGATGGGCTATGTTAATTGACAGTGCTTAATTTTGCAGGGTTAGTAAAATTGAAAATTAAACCATTAGATGCCGCTATGTATTATATATACGTTAATTGTATATAGGTATGTAGCTATAGCCCCTTACGAATGTTCACTGGTAGAGGTTTCTAAAATTGCATTACTGCATTTTGCACAAATAGTTAGCTGAACAGGGTGATGACAAACATATGACATTTAAGCTCATTTGGACTGATTGTATTTATCATTGTACTGTTGTACATGCTATGGGTGTTAATTTCATCAGTTATCGGTGTACTATAATAGTCTTTCTGTTATCATGATAACAGAAAGACTATTATAGTACACCGATAACTGATGAAATTAACACCCATAGCATGTACAACAGTACAATGATAAATACAATCAGTCCAAATGAGCTTAAATGTCATATGTTTGTCATCACCCTGTTCAGCTAACTATTTGTGCAAAATGCAGTAATGCAATTTTAGAAACCTCTACCAGTGAACATTCGTAAGGGGCTATAGCTACATACCTATATACAATTAACGTATATATAATACATAGCGGCATCTAATGGTTTAATTTTCAATTTTACTAACCCTGCAAAATTAAGCACTGTCAATTAACATAGCCCATCTCCGATCGATAATTATCAGACTAATATTAGTGAATAACAACTATGATTTCTTTTTGTACTGGAACAAAGAAGGAACTAAAATTGCAATACCTGTAGTAACAAACTTTTGTCTTTCGTTCCAACTACATATATAAAATATTAAAAAAGTTTTTTCTCGCAGAGTGACACTACAATAATTGTAATTCTTAAATGAATATGCCTGTCATATCCTAATTAATGAAAATTCCAGATCTCTGCACCCCAAGAATAATAACGATGTTGTGCCGGAGAGAATACATGCACAATGAAAATCGGCAATCCAATCTTAATTACATCACCTAACCATGCCCCCACCACAACAGGTGTGAGAACCTAACGCAGAGAAACTCCCTCACCATGAATCAAGCCGGAGTCAGAACAGCTGAAAAGACCGTGATAAAAGGGATCAGCTGACTGGCTCAAATTACGTCCAGACGAAGCTACGCAAGAAAGGCGAAACGCGTCGACGTCATTGCCCGGCGGCACACCCCTCACCACTCCAACCACATATCGGACGCCCGGAACGACCAGGAGAACGGAAACAAAGGACGGCACATGGAAAACGGTGGCGACAAACAGCGAAGGCGGATGCACTGCTCCACAGACTATCAACAAAGGTAAACCAAGCACTTGTTATATAGGGGTGAAGAAACGGCTTCACGCCGTCAGAGCGAACACCCTCCATGTGAACCGTACTGAACCGATACACAAGCGCGGTCAGCGGTAAACACTGAGATAGCTCTGCTTAGTCCCCAACACTACTTAATATCCTCCATACCAAAGCAAACCTATCAAATAGGGGTGAAGACACGGTGATTAACCGTCAATGAGTTGGACAATATTGTCATACCATTGTTTAGTCCCCGGAGAGATAGATATATTGCTGCTCTTAATAGGTTGAAGGAAATATGTGTTTGGATATAAACTAACTTTCATTGAATATCTGTGGAGCAAACATCCGACCACCTAGGGGTGAAAAAACGGTATTACAACCATCAGCGATCAAGGCAATAATACATGCTCACTGCAAAAAATCCCCAACCAAGTCACATAACCATATGGAATGATATATCACCATATAAGGAAATTACAAAATTATTGCCATATCGCACACCGTTAACTTGTCCACAGCAACACACCTTCCATAACCACCTCATTTATATTTACCACGATTAGTGGCTTCCCTGGAGCAAATCAGATAACATTGACTACCCACACACAGCTACCAATCCAGATTGGCGTACGATTGTACTTTAAGGAGTCCCTTCAAGAAATTCTATTGATTAATCGATTGATTGTATATTAATACCTATTGAAGTATAATAAGCTCATGCCGGCCGGTTTTCTGTCACTTTTTGTTTATGTATATGTCTTGTCTGTCTTGTTTCTCGTATTTGCACTGATCGTATCTATCCAATGATTTTATTGCACGGTTGTTAATATACCCTATAAATTTATTAATAAAACACCTATGTTTACTTTACATAGAGCCTGACATGTTATTTTGCTGACTAATTAACCTTCTTTCTTCTGTGGTCTATACAGAAATACCTTGCTGGTCTACGGAAATTAGGGCGTACTGGAGCCATGGGTCCCAAGTTTTAAGGAATTTGGCCTGAGAGTTTTTAAGGATGCTGGACATCTTTTCATGAATCAACATTGGAATCATTCAGTGTTTGACTTCCTGTATGGCGGCTGAGGTCTTCTTCCAGGCCTTGGCATTGTTTTGCAGCCAGGAAAAGGAACGTGGCCAGCCAGTGTTTGGGGACATGAAGGCCGGGGGTCGGGCGTTGGAGAAGAGGGTACTTAGCCTGCTTGGGGATAATGAGGTGGAACAAAGTGTGGAGGAGCCCAGAAACTCAAGACCAGAAAGGGAAACGTTTCGGGCAGGACCACTGTGTGTGTGTAGTATGTCACCTCGTTTGCCACTCCGAAAATATCTGTGAGAGTAGTTGGGATTCCCTAGAGTTATCCAGGCCAGTGCCAGTATTTATATTTCAATGTAAGGAAGGAGACATTGTTATTGCCTAGATGTTTTTTTTTAATCAAACAAGTTCTTTACTGCCGGTTCACACTGTTCCGACTTGGTCGCCTGACAAGTAGCGGTCCATGCTGTGCAATGGAACCGTTCTAATAGGAGCGACTCAATTTAGTCGCTCAGACTTAGAAAAAGGTTCCTGCATCTTTTTTTTTGCAAAGTCGGAGCGACTTGCATTGACTTCCATTATGTGAAGTCGTTGCAAGCCGCACCAAAGTCGCGGTGCACAGGAGACGGCATTAGTCACCCGAAGTCGGGTCGGATCAGTGTGAACCGACACTTATGGAACTTTAAATAAACAAATACATATACAATCTGGAGACAATTAACCACAATCTGCCTCGGGATTACAAGAAGGGTGTTTCACTTATAAGTGCACAGATTAGAAAATTTATAGATATGTCCTATCACATACAAGATGTACCCATACAAGATGCATACCCATACAAGTACCTCAGAAATCAAAATCATACATACACAGCCTCCAATTTATTGTCTCACATACCCAGTTCAGATTATAATGGTCTGTCAGGACCTTGCAGCAACCGCATCTGAACAAGTACACGCGAGTCCAGAGGTATCCAGCCATGGCACCCATAGCCTTTAAAACTTTCCTAAGCATCCCCTGTGTTGGTACACATCCTTTTTTTTTTTTTCAAACAGGTTTATTTCAAAAGTCCACCATGGATGTTTGAACATGGGTAACACCAGACTGTTTTTTTTAAGACCATTTAGTAGTTGTTCCCACCAATTCTGATGCCTGAGGAGTTGGGGCAGTAGACCAGTCATCTGTGCTAGCTGGCTGGGAGCTCCAATATTCTCCTGTTGCAGGTTTGGGAGCTGCTGGGAGCTCAGGACACTCTTACAGGAAAATGCCGGATGGGCACAGATGGGACTTGTACTCCTTCCCACCAGTCAGAAACTTCAGGCTAAGAAAAATCTGGAACATTTGCAGACCTTTCACCCTGGTATTCCTCCTTAGTGGTAGCATCTCTGCAGCAGCTTGTTTTTCCTTCTCAATCTTGTTATTACAGGGGAATGCAATATCCACATGACATAGGGGTGAATCTGTAAAGCAGAGAGCAATAATAGGGATATTGACATATGATGCCTCAGTAAGTGGTTGATGATCAGCTCGTGGGTCAGTCACAACTAACAGGCATTGTTCACGGAAAGCAGCTTTAATCTGATTGGTGAAAGTACCAGGTGTGAAGTGACCAGCAATTAGGGTGGCCCCACAGGCAGAAGCAAATTTCAGAACAACCCTCTGGCCAGTATTTCTGGAGGAAATCACACAAACATCAGCTGGGTTTTCAATGGCGACAATGGCATGTGCAGCAAGCAGAAGCTTCTCCCATGCCCGTTTCAAATTGATAATGTAAATACCATCACTTTTCCTTTTGTAGATATACTGCTCCATTTGAAAGTCGAGGTTAGTGCCACCCAAGTGTGTTCCTGCAGCAAGGAACTTGAAGACATCTTCCTCTTTCATTTGCAGGACATCCAGAACTGGGGACATTGTTATTCACCCCTGAAGCTACGATATGGAAAAAGCGACAACGCCATATGGAGAGTCTCCTGGTGAAGCAGAAGCAAAAGAGCACACATACTTTTTAAAGAGTATTTCCCACGTGCGTCACCCACATTTGGTATGAAGGAGGGTCGGGTGACCTCCAGAGCAAAAGAAGTATTTGGCTAGCTTGGAAGATAGCTTGAGTAACCACGTCACGCAAAGTCACGTACCTGTATCAGGCAAGCATCACCCCAGTACCATTTGTAGAGCAGACGGCCGGCTTTCTTGTGATAACAACTGATGTGGCTAATCAGCCGCTCGGTTGTTATTACAAGCAGCTGGAGGGGACGCCCTTTTGCCGCCTTCCAGCACTCTGCCTGGGTCTCCTGTCCCACCGGGAGGCCGGTACAACCTCTGCCAGCTAGCTGGAGACCCAAACATAGCCGGAATAAGTTTTGATTGGGTCTCCGATGTAGTAATCGGGAAATTACGTCAAAACGACACTTCTCATTTACTCTGCAGCCAACGGTGCCAGATTTAAAAAATCCAAAGTATTCAAAAATGCAGATTTTAGCTTTTGGAATACTTGGGGTCTTTTATAATCCAGATCCCTCCATAAAGAGTACCTGTCACTGCCTATTACTGTCACAAGGGATGTTTACATTCCTTGTGACAGCAATAAAAGTGATTAGGATTTTTTTTTTTTTTTTTTTAAAGGACAAGGTAAAAAAATAAATAAAATAAAATAAATAGGGAAAAAAAAATATTTTGAAGCGCCCCATACCTCCGTGCTTGCGTGCCAAAGAAAACACATATGTAAGTCACGCCTGCATATGTAAACAGTGTTCAAATCACACATGAGAGGTATCACACAATCGTTAGAGCGAGAGCAATAATACTAGCACAAGACCTCCTCTGTAACTCTAAACAGGTAACCATTAAAAAAAAATGTAAGCGTCGCCTATGGAGATTTTTAAGTACCGTAGTTTGTCCCTATTCTACAAGTTTGCGCAATTTTAAAGTGTGACATGTTAGGTATCTATTTACTCAGCGTAACATCATCTTTCACATTGTGCAAAAAAAAGTGGGCTAACTTTACTGTTTAGTTTTTTTTTTTAATTCATTGAAGTGTATTTTTTCATAAAACATTACGTTTGAAAGACCGCTGCGCAAATACAGTGTGACATGTTTGGGGGTTCTAAGTAATTTCTAACAAAAAATACTGATTTTAACTTGTAAACAACAAATGTCAGAAATAGGCCTGGTTTTGAAGTGGTTAAACGCTACCCCTGTGGGCTCCTCCACTGTGAAATTAGTTAATATGCCTAGCAGACAATTCTTGAGGGCTTAGCAGGACAGTGGATTGGAACACACTATTAAGCGTACCCAGGACAGCTGTCCAGTAGCAGTGTAACTTAGGGCAGAGTAGGTGTATGAGGTCAATCTTGCCATGTTTACATCTATAGCACAAGGAGTCCAAGAGTAGTATGCCCATACTATGCAGTTTACAACTGAGACAGTTTTTGTGACGAGATTAAAGAGCTAGTTACCACCGCCTGTAGCTCCCCACTGGTCACCAGATAGTGGTCCCAAGTCCCTCTCCCACTTCCCTCGAGCCTTGGTGGGATAACCATCCAAGTAATCACTCAGTAACATACTGTACCACTGGGAGATAAGGCCTTTAGCGTGCTCTACTGAGAAAATCAAAGTGAAAATCGGAGATGGTGATCAGGTCTATGGAGTCTTGTCCCTTGTCTAGATGTTTAAAGGGCAACACCACCTTTTAGGCAAAACCTACTTTCCTAAGGCCCGTATCAAATCAAGCCAATGTTCACACTGATACACAATGAACGAGACAACCAAAATATAAGGCAACTGTTCCATATCAGAAACCTGCTAGTAATTTACAGCTTAACTCCCAGTGAAACTTTTCAGAGTGGAATGAGGATTGAACCTCGGTCAGTTTTCCCATTAGAGAAATTTCCCTTTCCTTCCTGCTAAAACAAAAAGTGATGGGAAATCTTTTTTGTTGGGAGACAGAGAGCAACAAAACACCTATTGGGGAAAAACTAGCAAAAGTTTACCTTTTCTTTGAATGGCTGATAATGTAGGGCGGCATCACTACAGCGGTGGTGAATACAGAAGTGCACATTGGTACAGTGAGGACAGGCAGGGGAGGAGAAAGGGGCCATATACAGTTGTGAGATCAAGGGTTGGTGTGCAGGTTTAGCACTGGAGGAAGATGCTGGAAGTTAGTTGAGGCTGAGGAGCAGGAGTTTTGGCATGAAGGTGTGGTGATGTGGTTTCAGGCGAAGGCATGGTGATCGGGATGGGGGTAAGCAAGGGGGTGCAAGAGTGGTGATGAGTGGGGATTCTAAGGACTTATCAGCTGTATCCTCAGATGCTGAAAGCAGGTCAGATGAGGCGGTTCGAGGAGCTAATGGGGCCAAAAATTAAAAGGCAACATCTGGCCGCACCAAAACTCACCTGTAGAGAATTGCAGCATGTGGGGAGTTGCAGCAGTGAACACACAGAGTTCAGTTGCAGAAACAGAACTTTATTTTAGTAAAGTTTTTAGTAAAGGTTATTTAAAATGGGGATGAGAGAGAACCCAAAATAGCGTAGAACAAGTGTTCTAGAGAACACGGGGATCTAATTCACCTCTTGTGGCGATGCCCTAAATTAGAAAATGACAATTTTATTGGAGGAGCGCTCTGGATACTCTTAATAGGGTTTTCAAAGTTGACATTCGTGCTGATCCCAAAACTTGCCTTTTGGGTATCCTGGACGATCTTTAGGCAGAAGAGGTTACGAAGAAGGCAACAGCTAGGGCCCTCTTTCAGGTCCACAAACTGATTTTTAGGCACTGGAAATCGACTGACCCTCTAGAATCAACGGAGTTTACCACATTTGGACTCCAATCAAGTTGTAGGAACATCTCAAGGTTGATCAGTGGAAACAGGATGCACCTGAGCTCAAATATGAGTGTCATGGCAAAGGCTGTGAATACTTATGTACATGGGATTTTTTTCATTTTTTATTTTTAATACATTTGCAAAGACTTCAAACAAACGTCTTTCACATTGTCAATTATGGGGTATTGTTTGTAGAATTTTGAGGAAATTAATGACTTTATTCCATTTTGGAATAAGGCTGTAACATAACAAAATGTGGAAAAAAGTGAAGCGCTGTCAATGCTTTCCGAATGCACTGTATGTTCTCAATAAAACTTTAAGTGCAAAAAAAAAGCCTCCTTAATGGGATTACAGACAGCTATGAAAATGTCAAGTATATATAAAGCCAAAGCCTTTTTTACATTTTGGACAGGGTAGTGGAGGATTCAAACTGCTGGCATGTTTTATTAGTAAGGTTTTCCTTCAATTCCTGTCTTTTAGACTCAACAGACAGCAAGATGATATCTTTCCAATGTGAGAGAAATCCTAGTCAGTTGTCACCAGTGTTGCTCATCTTAGTTTAAAAAAGTAATTAGTTACAGTTACAAATTACTTCTCCCAAAAAGTAATTGAGTTACTGACTCAGTTACCACATAGAAAAAGTAATTAGTTACTCAGCAAAGTAACTGTGACTTTTTTTTTAATATTCTATAATGCAATTACGTTCTATAACATCTTTAATAGCAAAGATGTTTATATTAACTGATTGACGAATAAAAACACTATATACAGTATTTTAGAACATGGCGTGGGCGCTTGGCACACTGGTGGTGATGTGGCACAATGGTGGTGACGTGGCACACTGGTGGTGACGTGGCACACTGGTGGTGGCGTGGCAAACTGGTGGTGGCGTGGCACAATGGTGGTGACGTGGCACACTGGTGGTGACGTGGCAAACTTGTCATGGCGTGGGCGTGGCACAATGGTGGTGACGTGGGTGGCACACTGGTGGTGACGTGGCACACTGGTTGTGGGGGTCCTCCTGACCTGACTTAATTTTTTTTTTGGTATCTGCTGGCTGCTGCTGTCTCAGTCTGGACTGGCTGGCTGCTGGTGTCGGTGGCACACTGGTGGTGGGTGGGTTGGTTGGCTGGTGGGGGTCCTGACTGTGTCTGTGACTGTGAGTGACTGAGTCTGTGAGTTTTTTTTGGTGCCTGCTGTGTTGGTGGTGTGTGGCACACTGTTGTTGTCCGGGTCCCTCTGGGCCTCTGGCTCCGTCCTCCTCCAGGCCTCAGGCCTGCCTGTCTGTGCCTCAACCTCTCTCCTCTTCTGGTGTGTGCGTTGGTGGAGTCGGTGGTGGACTTCTTGCTGCCTTGTTGTGGTGGACCGGTGGTGTTATATATATATATTATATGATGACTGACTGCAACAAGCCGCTTGGCTGCCTGGTCGGGTCGCCGATCCGCCAGACTCTATGGTCTGCCCTCTATGGCGCGCTGCCTGTTGGCCTGTTGCTGTTCTCCTGGCTGTGACTGTCCCCCGACGAGACGATCGTGACTCACTCTGAGTCTCCTCCTCTTCTCTCTCCACTCCAGTACCGCAGACAGCGGTCATAGAGGAGAGGGGAATACAATTACATCTACTGCCATCTAGCGGCGGTAGATGTAATTGCAGTAACGCAGCCGAAAGTAACGGCAACGGCGTTACAGGGAAAGGACGGGTAATCTGATAGATTACTCGTTACCCTGAAAAGTAACTGCGTTAAGTAACGCCGTTTACTTAAACGCAGTTACTTCCAACACTGGTTGTCACTGTCAAATATCCCCATTGGAGGATTTCTCTTTTCATGTGCTGGAGGCAACTCCAAATTTTGGATGCACCTTCATTTTCATTCCCAGTGATATTGGTGATCAGGACAATTAGAGAGGGTGAATCTCCCAAATGGGGAAACAACCAGCCATTATAATAAAGCATTAGTTCCAACTGTTATCCACGCTATTCAAATCTACAAAAATATGTTGCTTTAGGGCTCTTTCACACGGCCGCTCCGATTTTTTTTTCCGCTGTGGTACTTTTTTTTTTTTTATTTTCACGGACACGGATGACACTTGTGTCATCCGCTCCGTATGTCCGCATATCATCCCATCCGTTTGCAGATGATATACAGACATAATGTATGTCTACGGGAATTGCGGATGTCAGTGGGTGACACCGCTGACATCCGATTATGCATCCGTTCCGTTTCCTTAAACGGAAGAAAAATAGGGTTCTGTTCCGTTCCGAAAAATGGAACAGAACTGAAAGGACGAAAATCGGATGTCAGCGGATGGTCATCCGCTGACATCCGCAATCCCATTGACATGCATTATGTCCGTTTTTCATCCGCAAAAAAATGGGATGAAATACGGACATACGGAGCGCCCGTGTGAAAGAGCCCTTAGTTGTACTATGTGTTTCAATTGTTTTTATTGTTTATAAAAAAGCACAAAGAAGTACAAACATACAAGGAAATCATAGTTCTCAATAAGGCAACATACAACATGATTTGCGTATATAAAAGTGTCACACGACGTCAGGTTATTCAAATTGTACAAAATATAAAGTTTCACAGCCCCCCAGTGTTATATACAGCCTGTTCATTCAAATGGGGCATAAACCTTGTTCTTGAGAAAGCCCACAAAGTAATCAAGAAAGAGAATGATGTAACACCTGTATAGAACCCCCCCCCCCCCCTTTCATGAATGGGGGATTACAGCCCTGATTTTGAGTCATGTAACTTTGCCTCACAACAATTTTTTAAACCAAAAGATAAAAAGGGAGAAGAGAGAAAAAAAGAAGAAAAAGAGGAAAAGCAGAAGCAGTCAAAGTAGAAAAAGTGTGTCCCACTGGTAGACCCTCCAGGACTGGGCCCCCAAGTCCTCCAGCCATCACTTTATCAGTCTGTACATTGCAAATTTCAATGCCAAGTTTCCCAGATATTCTCAAATTTTGATTGTTTATCCAAAAATATGCTGGCTAATTTCTCGTGGATCATAATCCATGAGTTTGTTCTTGGTCAGTTGAACCGCTTAGCTCTTCCATGCCTTGGCAATCGTCATTTTCGCTGCCAAAAATATGAAAAAAAGAGGGTCTGCGTGTGCTTTGGTATATCTTTGACAGGCTAATTCAGGAGAGCCACCCTTGCATCCTTAGTTACTGTAAATTGACATTGGCCACAGCATGGATAAGCATGAATACTCTGACCCAGAACCGCTGGACTTTGGGGCAGGTCCACCATGTATGGTAGATGGTGCCCTTCTGTCCGTATGCAGGAAAGCAAAGAGAGGATAGCCTAGGATATATCTTTGTGAGTCTGGAGGCGACCAGGTACCACCTGGAGAAGACCTTATAATTCCCTTCAACAAAAGCCGTGTTAAGGATGCCTTTATTTATCCACCTAGTCCAATCTTCTGCTGGTATCTCCATATCCAAATCTGCCTCCTGTGCCACATGAGGAGATCTATGGGCTGAGGGACCCCGTTTGCAATTCTATCCTGACCCAATTGGGTTTGTAGGAAGACATATATTTGGAACAGTGGAGCTAATGCTTTAGTTAAACTTTATTAGAAATATCTTCTTAAATCTATCCAACGTTAATAGGAAAATGCTGGATTTAACTACTGGTTTAGCTACAATATACCTGCCTTTGTCTACCCTCAGCAGATGTAGCCTGTTTGATATTTTTTTTTATATACAAGTTCCAGTCCTTTAGCTGTTAAAATGATTATTTCACAGTGGTTGTTATGGCAGTGATCTGTTACTTTTTATGAAGTGTTAAGTCAGTGCTGGCTGGAATTCCTGCATTGGGTGAACAGGCTGGCTGAGAAATGCACAATGCTCAAAACAATAAGAATAGAGGAATCTGTTTTTCATATTCCTATGAATGGCTGGGGACCTTCTGATTTTCTGGATAAAGGGCAACCCCAACTTTTGGGCTAAAGCTATTTAGAATCTGACAAATAAATAAATAGTACACTAAAATAAACATAAACTAAAAAAAATGAAAATTAGCCTTGTTAAAAGGAACATCTAGAAATAAAAAATGTGCCTAAGCAGTACCCTTAAATATTTACCTTTGGAATTAAATTTCTTCTGTTAAAAAGCATTGTATTTTTTGTATCTGGACACTCCTGTGTCTAGACACTCCAGTCTCATAGCTGTATATCTGCAGTGTGAGGCGTCTAATGGCCGGAATACAAGATAAGAATATCGGACGAAAATTTCCGTTCAGCGAGCGATCGGCCGATATTCTACTTGTTAATGTCCAGCCATCAATGAGCGATATCGATATTATGAACGAAAAATACCGTTTGAAAAACCCGAAAAAATTCTGTCGTCTCGTATGCGAAAGAACGATATTCTATACGTTGATGTTGAGGTCGTTCAATTTAACCTCATCACGCATGTCCGAAAATATTTCCCCGGAAATGTTTGTTGACCCGGTAGCATTGTACCATGTCAAGAAGTTTCGTAAACACGAATGAAAAAAGCTAAAGAAGTCCTCTCAGCCAAGATATAGCATGAAATGTCAAATAGACATATGTCATGTATGTTTTTAGCAAATCTATTGGTAATGTATTCCCTATTTAAATTGTTAAATTGACTTTTTAAAATAAAGCATTAATCAACATTGTCCGATATATATTAAATGCATGATAAATTCCCAAAGAAAATCTAAAGAAGACACCGTAAATGCGTAAACAAATTTTTTTATTGATTTTGTAATCAAATAAAAATATATATTTATATATCATAAAAAACATAAAGATGTGGGTTTTGTATAAATAATACAAAAAGATATTTGACAGATGTTCACATAGTGCCAATGAAGACAAAACATACACAACAAATAACAGGTTGCCAAATAGTGCAAATTGCCCATATATGCAAGTGCAAGCATGATCAATGGGAAATGGACTTATAGTGCAGGTATTGAGTATTTGTAGGTTGTCCTTGCAGGTAATTGTTGTGACATCTGTATGCCATAATGCAACATAATTTTAAAATATAACAGCCACTGAGAGGTAAGGGGGAGCAAAATCCAAATCAAAGACTTTTTTCAGATGATTATGATTGTTTAACAGTATGCATCAAGGACACTGGAAGACCGTAGACTATAATAGGCAACCACTGTATGAAGTAGTCATGTACACATTAGTTTTCGTATGCGCTGATCCAAAACAGAGGAGGATTCAATGTTCCAAACAGACAGTTGACCCACTCCCCTCCCCTCCCCTCCAAAAATGCAAGAACACAGAGGAGGAGCCTAGGCCATGCACCTACAGAAATACAAGAATAAGCACATCTCTTGTGTACTTATTAGTGCATTCCAAGTCACACAAAAAAATCGATTGGTCTGTAACGTTTTTTTTGGATCGTTGATGTTGGCAACGTTTTCGACCGATGAACGTTGTTTTCGATAGTCGGCAGGCACCGGTCGGGCGATATTCGGGCCGTGTATGTTGGCAACGTTTTCGACCGACAAATACTTTTTCAAAAGTTGGTGGTCGAATGATCGGGCGATATTCTAATCGTGTATTCCGGTCATAAGGCACCGCTGCCTCTGATTGCTAGTTTTAGCAGATCTAGAGTGAGATTTGGTTATATCACTATTGTGCTGCTGACTGTTCTCCTTGCTGGAGAGGAAGCTGTACCTGAGGACTAGCAGTGCAAGGATCTATGCTTCTGCTTCATTCATTCTGTGGGTCTGTGATTTATCCTACCGCTTCTTTTTACCTTCACCATTCATTAGAAGGGCAGCTTTAACCCGAGAAAGCAAAGCCCTGCTCCTCTACCAAGATTGTTGTCACCTCCACACAGAGACAAACTGTAGAACAAAGGCATGGTAAGTAGTTAATGGGGATCAGATTGCCGGAACAGTTGCAGGGAAAGAGCAGCAATGTTGGTGACTAGGTCTTCACCTTTTACTTGCCTTTTCTGGACACAGCTTCCACAGTATAAGTCATCTTTAAATGCAGCTTCACACCTTTGTGTACTTTACTATACAGATGCTAATCCCGGCAAGAATCTTCAGGACTGTGTCTCTTTTTGGCCCATATCCTTGCTGAATGTAGATGCCAAGATCTTTGCTAAAGTCTTGGCCAGTCGTCTCTCTCAGGTGATAGAGGAGCTAGTGGACATGGATCAGACTGGTTTCATGCCGGGCAAGGGAACTGATATCAATATCAAACGACTTTACTTAAACTTTTCTATCTCCCATGACAATTTGGGCACTAGAGTCATTGCTACGATTGGCGCCGCAAAGGCGATACATTTGGTAGAGTGGCCATATCTCTGCGAGGTTCTTCCCTGTTTTGGTTTCAGCCCCAAATTACTCCATGGGCTTCAATTGCTCTACAAGCTCCTAGGGCGCGGGTCCATACCAATACCTGGCTTTCTGACTCTTTCCTTTTTTATCGTAATACGTGGCAGGGCTGCCCACTCTCCCCTAGCCTGTTTGCCCTGGCTCGGGAGCCCCTGGCTAATTTGATAAGGAGTGCTCCAAATGTCCTGGGCCTGCAGGTGGGAAAATTAGAGGAAAAACTGTCCCTCTATGCGGATGATGCATTATTTTATCTCAATGACGCTGGACCTTCGCTCCTGGTAGCCCTGCAGTTCTCTGACACCTTTGGCGTCTTTCCAGGGATTAGACAAAACTGGTCCAAAACAGATTCTAATGCACGTTGATGCACATTGGCTGCACACTTTGTGCATATGTTTGGGGGTACTTCTATTCATTTCTAAAGGACCCCCAACACACTTCAATGCAATATACAATACACCCGACCCTTTTATGTTTCAATGGTTTTTATTGAATTTTTTATATATATAGCATAACAGTGCAAAATGAGCCAACATGACTCAACCATGCCGTTAGAAAACGTTACATCACATAGAATACATGAAATACAAAGATGCATATTCAGATAACTGCAATATCAAAGATCAGGAATCAGTAAAAACAAAAAACAATAACAGTAGAGTGTAGCTAGGCATCTGCTAAACAAGGTGGAGACATTGCCCCCGCTCTATAACACTAAAGGTCAGACGGTCCGGGTCCGACCCCCCCGGCGCCCCTACGGGAACACACTGTGCCCTTGGGAGGAGGCGGCCCCCAACCCCCGACCCTAACACTTAGCACTCGGCTAGAGGAGGCAGCATCCCGCTATCCGTGCACTGTCAGGGAGAGAAAGAAAAAAGGAAAAAAGAAATAAAGAAAGAAGGAAAAAAAGACAAGACAGAAGAGAAAGGTGAGAAAAATTAGAAAAAGGTAGCAGGAATGGAATGGGGGAAAGGAGGAAAGGAGCATCAGCGGCTGGTAAAAAAGGAAAGGGTCGACATCCAGGCCCAGCACTCCCCAGTGGGGTAGGCCCCCTGAACTCCCCGTCCAAGGAGACCAAGGCGCCCGATCCCCCCTAAGGGGGGCCGGCCAGATACCTGATCCAGGGGTCCCATGTCTTGTCAAACATGCGCGTCTTATCATTCAATAGGGCCACCATCCGTTCGTTTATCATGATCCAGGTCAGTTTGGCTTTTAGTAGCTCGAACGGCACTACAGGGGTGCGCCAGGAACGGGCTATAGCTATCTTAGCGGCCGTGAACACAAAGGCTATAAGGCGTTTGGCGGGTTTGGATGCCCCCTCAACCAGTTTACCCAAGAGGACCACCTGACCCTTTTAACCTGCATTTCTACTATGACAGGAAAGGTAACAGGAGGTACACAAGCTCACAGTCACAATAACAGCCATTAGCTTGTTTTAACTTTTGACAGCCAGCTGTAGGCTTTTCTGCAGAAATGATTAGAGCAGCTGTAAAGCCATCCAATCACTTCTAGAGTACCTCACAAAAAAGAGTACACCCCTCACATTTTTGTAAACATTTTATTCTATCTTTTCATGTGACAACACTGAAGAAATCACACTTTGCTACAATGTAAAGTAGTGAGTGTACAGCTTGTATAACAGTGTAAATTTGCTGCCCCCTCAAAATAACCCAACACACAGCCATTATTGTCTAAACAACAAAAGTGAGTACACCCCTAAGTGAACATGTCCAAGCATGGTGGCCAAGCATGGTGGCAGCGGTTTAACAGGACAGGTTCCACTCAGAACAGGCCTCGTCATGGTCGACCAAAGGAGTTGAGTGCACATGTTCAGCGTCATATCCAGAGGTTGTCTTTGGGAAATAGAAGTATGAGTGCTGCCAGAATTGCCACAGAGGTTGAAGGGGTGGGAGGTCAGCCTGTCAGTGCTCAGACTATACGCTGCACACTGCATCAAAATGGTCTGCATGGCTGTCGTCCCAGAAGGAACCTCTTCTAAAGATGATGCACAAGAAACAGTTTGTTGAAGACAAGCAAACTAAGGACATGGAT
Organism: Pelophylax lessonae; assembly: GCF_965119305.1. NCBI lineage: Eukaryota > Metazoa > Chordata > Amphibia > Anura > Ranidae > Pelophylax > Pelophylax lessonae. The sequence goes on from NC_138769.1 coordinate 102,652,704, forward strand.
AACTGGAACCATGTCCTGTGGTCTGATGAGACCAAGATAAACTTATTTAGTTTAGATGGTGTCAAGGGTGTGTAGCGGCAACCAGGTGAGGAGTACAAAGACAAGTGTGTCTTGCCTACAGTCAAGCATGGTGGTGGGGGTAAATAAAATATTTACAAAAATGTGAGGGGTGTACTCACTTTTGTGAGATACTGTATTCGAAAGCGCCACCATGGAAACTTGTGGCAGCGTTTTGCTGTTGTAAAATGGTGAAAATAGGTCAGGTACATTTTTGGTGAGTGGACACTAGCTGAGGACCAATAGAAAGTAAAACGCACGTAGATGCTTCAAAAAGTGCCAATGCAACACACATGGCAAGGTGTTCATGGCCTTGTAATTGCTTACTTTTTCTGAACTGCTTTTGTGTTGCTGTGATTCAAAAGTTCCTGTTGGCTGGATAGAAGCTGGATAAAAAAAACTCATGGTTGCATTAGAAGTTGCCTAAACAGTATAACTTTAGCATACATACCTGTATCTCAGGTAGATGTGTAATTGCATTAACATGTCAAAGCTTATATGAGATTTTAGTATTAGGTTTCGATGTACTTTAAGCATTGTTGTATTCCACATTATTTAGTGTTATATTGTTATTGTTATTGCAATGTATTGCATTATAATATGCTGGCATCTACTGATACTGAAGTGGGAGTGTGCTGTATCTAGCAGCCTATGTTTTTTGTGCCTTTGGTAAGTTGCCTTTCCTTCAAAAACAAACAAAAAAGAGAGGCGCACGCACCTAGTTCATTGCTGAAAGAGAAAGCTAAAAAACGCAATTCTATGCAGTGCGGAAACACATATGGCATTCACATCTAGGGGTGTAGAGCTGACGCATTTCAGGGGTGCACCTCCTTCCTCAGAGATAGACTGCTTAGAGCTGAGGAAGGGGGTGCGCCCCTGAAATGCATCAGCTCTATACCCCTTGATGTGAACGGCTTAAGTGTGTCCGCACTGCATTGCATTGCGGGGTTCTATGGCTAATTGACAGTTGCTACTTTGTGAGTACCCATTTTTATTAATTTTAATATTTAAATAAATGTCTTTCGGTAATGCACTAGGTGCATGTGCCTCCTTTTTTTTTCTTTTTGTAGTACCAATTCAGATTACCCCATCTGAGGATTGGAATTGCCGTTGTCCTTTCTGCTTTCACAGCAGTTGTCTCGTTGTCATGGCGGGACAACGAGCATGCTGGCAGAGGCATACGGCGCATGCCTTCCCCTTGGATGAGATTTCTTTTCTCCATCACTGTCAAAGGCTGAAAATAACCATCGGTACTTATTGACATAGACCAGCAAGGCCGGAACCTTTCAAATAGATATACCCCTACATCGCATACCAGAAAATCTAGTGGAATATTTCCAGCTAAATCTACAAGGGATATATACCTATGACCACAAGGGGGCTAGGCTCCATGATGAACTATCAAACCACATAAATATACAAGATAACATCTATGTTCTGCTGATACCGGCCTCCATACCACTACTCTATGTCCCTGCCAAATCCTTTTGTTTTGGGAATCTAGGTGGATCGTTTCCATCTTCCCTTTTCTCTCCCGCCTACTCCCTCTCCTCCGTTCTATGATCACTATGATATACTGACGACCATGGACTGCACATTTTTCTGCATTCTGAGAGAAAGCATATATACGTCTGAGGTCCAGAAGAAGCTAAGGCGAAACGCGTAGACCTCTTCAGACTATTACCTTACTATCTACCATATGTAACTACTATAATGTCTGTATACCTAAGTTGGATTCATGGAAAATGTGAATTTTAACATATCTAAAATGTGTATGTCATGTTATGTCTTTGTCACTTGAATTATTATTTTAATATATGTTTAATAAAATAATATATGTTTTTTAAACAAATGGTATTTCTGCCTGCTTGACATGTGCCTATAAAGTCCGCTATATACTCATTCTCATTGAACAAACTCGTTTGTATCAATGGTTCCCTTTTGTCTTGGATTTTAATATGTTGGATATTTTTTAATACTCAAGAGATACCATACAGTTTCCATTATACAAAGTTCTTTGCAAATGTTTACTCTTACGTGATCTGAATTTTGGTATTTAAAGTGAAAGTCTCTCAATTAGATGACTATTTTTAATCCTTGTGCTGCTAGCAGTAAATAGAAGGTTTATTATATTTACTTATTTTAAACTTTTTTTTATATTTCTTCTAAAACATCCTGGTTCCTGGCCTAGGCCAAAATTATGTCATACATCCCAGGACTCTTCATGGGCATTTTTTTCTCTCATCTAGAGGAGGGGAGGAGGGGCTTTCTCAGCTAAGCACACCCTCCTGCCTGCATGCCTGAGCTAAAGGCAGATGGATCCCAGGATGTAAATGCTACATGAATCATTTGCCCTTACTTAAGATGACCATGGCCAGAAATGCAATGGGGATGTTTTTCAAAGCGATTTCTCGGCAAAACAAAGCATGGTGATACAGATGGATTGGTGAGTTTGCTTTAAATACTAAAAATGAATAAAATTGCATTTTTGGTTTGTGGTGCTCAGATGCAATGTACATCCACCTTAAATCAAATAGTTTTTTGTATTCAGTGACCTATGGGCTTCCTTTGCACTACAATTGTAACTGATCTGTAGTAATCACAGATTCAGGGTTTGTGTGTTTGGGTTTATTGTGTGTAGATTATTATCCTAAAGTGGAAGTAAAGTGTTCTACCCCATCAAAGCTGATTCCAGAAGGTGTAGGATTGAACAGCATGTTAGCACAATAAAGCAGTTGTAAATCTCTCAAATGAAAAACTGAACAAAGCATATCCTTCTATAGTGTGTACTTGTCTTGATCTGAAGCACTGATTTGTGTCTGCCCTGTCATTGCTCTACTATCCACGTGAGTCACTTTTGACAGTCTATGCTGACACCAAGGGAGATGACCCCCCCCCCCCACCAGAACACAGCAGGTGATTGACAGCCTCAGCTGTGCATGTTTCCCTATGAGACTATGTAGGGATGTGTGTCCTATTCCTCCACTCAGGTCTCAGGTTACACTCAGCTCCCTGATCTAGGCTGTGTAGTGTGTGGCATCAGATCCCCACCCCCTGCCTTCTGTAGCTCAGAGACGCTGTGTAAAAGTGTGCTTTAGGAGGTTGTAGAGGAGAGAGTGCTGCAGATAAACAGGCACAGTTCATGTGGGAGGATTTTTTTCATCTCCGTTTATCAACTGAGGCCAGTCACTTCAGTAGTCATACGTAAGAGTTTACAACCACTTTAAACTCACTTACCTTGTAAAGTGGACGAGAAGCAGTTCAACCTTAAACGGCATATGGGTTTTTTCACTGTTTAAGCGGTAAGGATGTGGAGCTCCCTTCCACCCTTGGTGGTTTCAGCAGGTAATGGCGCTAACATCATACAATTCTTAGATGGGCTTCTTACTGAACACAATGCACAAGGATATGGGAAGTGGTAGAGACATAATACATACACACACCCACAGGTTTAACTGGATAGACTGGTGTCTTTATTCAATCTTACCAACTATGTAACTATGTCATTGCCCCTTCCGGTGTTGATGTCTGTGATCTTGATCTTTGCTCCATTGCAGGCATTTCAATCTTCTTCCAGGTTCAGGAGTCTTCTGGGCAGGTTCTGATGATTGATTGGTATGCACACAGGAGTTAGTTTATCTTGGCACTCACTCTTGGGCTGTCATTGCAGAATTCATAAAAAAAACACGATAGCAGGCAAAGATAAAGATCTTATGGTAGAAGACTTATACAGAATCCCTCTACAAAAACTATCAATCTGTTACCAGTTTCATACATTGCAGGTTAAGTCCCACTTTAATATGCCCTGCTGTTTTACAGTCATTATTTTTTGTATCAGTTCACCCTTATTCATATATTTGTGACCGAAAAAAATAATAATTTAGAAGCAGAGTGCCTGTTTCTCAGTTAGGGAGTCTATCCAAGTCTTGTAAGCCGGCCCTGGGCAAGTTATTAGAGTTTCATCTTTCAGATCTACGGAGGAGCCAAATATCGTAGTGCGCTCCAAAGCTGAAATGTATTATACCCATTGTAACTGTAAAATAAAATTCTCTCTAGATTGGAAACACATGCCACTGACAGAATAACAATTCATAGAGGATTAACTCATCCACTGCATATGAGGAACACAACGTGCTCTTTGTTCAAGGGGATTGTGGTTATACTTTTTAAAATGGACCTAACATCAGATATAATTTGCACTAATAAAGTACTATAAACCCAAGAAGAAAATGTAATATATTGCAGATTACCAGTTGGGCATCAGAGCAAGATCTGTCAGTTGCACATTTCAGTCTGTATTGAACTCTCTACAGTGGTAATGGGATATATTCAGAATATCATATAGTGATTGGTCTGGTTGACTTATATGGTGGTAGTAGGGCATTAACATCTTTCACTATCTCGGGACTGGCACTTAGCATTTTGTCAGATACGGTTTTTGACAATCTGTTGATGGGATGATATGTAGGTTTGGGTGAATACTTATGATCCGGAAATTAAGAATCAGTCCATGGAATGGCGCTATGCCTCTTCCATAAGGTCTAAGAAGTTAGAAAACCAGTGATCAGCACAGAAAGTCAAGGTGACTGATTTTTGGGATGACAAGGGTGCCATACTCTTTGATTTTCTGGACGGTGGCCATACTGTGATCAGCGAGGGATACATTGAGAGATCTAAGAAGAGAGATCTTAGAGATCTAAGAAGCTTTGAGGAACCATTAGGAGGAAGAGACAGGCCAAAAATCTGAAAACAATCTACATTCATTATGACAATGAATAATCACACACCTTTAGCAACAAACCAAGCAATCAGCAAATTCAGCTGGTCCCCCATCCACTGTACAGCCCAGATTTGGAGCCCTCTGACTTCCACTTGTTTGGTCCAAAGAAGGACAGCCTTCAAGGACAGCGGTTTGATGACCCAGGCAAGGCAAAAATGGCTGTTAAGGCCCTTTTCACACAGTCCGTCCGTCGGACAGACTGCGTTTATCTCAGCGGGGGATCGAGCCGCCGATCCCCCGCTGAGCAGGCGGATGACAGCTGTGTCTCCACGCTGTGTGCAGAGACACAGCTGTCAGTTCCCCATACATCCCTATGGGGGAATCGGATGGGAACGGACCGTTGGTGCTTTCTCATCCAATCCTATCCGATCCGCTGGACAGATGGAAAATAGGGTTTCCATCCGTCCAGATTTGACGGATCGGATGTCAACGGACATGTCTCCACTGACATCCGCTGCCCCATAGAGATACATGGGGGGACCGTTCAGATCCGCCAAAAAAAACAGACAGGCTGATCTGTGTGAAAGGGGCCTAAGAAGTAAGTACAACAGTGCACACCTGGATTATTTCAGAGGATTTGAGAGTTGGGTTCAACAATGGCACAAATGCATTGCCTGTGATGGAGACTTTGTTGAGTAGTACCTTTCTATGGTGGAAGAGTTACTCTACCAACACAGTTGGTAGACCAACACAGTTGTGCCAACTTTTGCATTCCTTTTGTACAGCCCCTGTAGTTATTTACATATGTTGTGACAGTGTGGTGCCCTGTCAAGGTGTAAAAATGCTTTTATGTCACCAAAGATGGTTTCATTTGGAGGAAACTGGTTTTTCAGTTTCCTCAGTGGTTTGTAAAACTTAGTTTGGGACCCTGAGCCTGGAAATTTCTGAAAGACTTGGGTGGGATGAAATCTTCAATCCTGGGTCCTAGTTTTGGGAACAACCAGCAAACTGTTCAGTGCAGGTTTTTGTTGTACTTGTCCGTCATGTCTTGGATTTTGCTTGTCAACAGTCTACCCGAACGTGGCTCATCCTCAGTCGTTTCCTTGCCGTTGCAAAAGTGTTTGAACCAGTCGTAAACACATTTTCTGCTCAAGACTTCCGTCCTGTGCCCTTGCACCAACATTTCATGCATCTCCATCACCATTTTCCCCAATTTGTAGCAATTTGTTCACTCATTGCTCCATTGCACTGTGGCCCTACCTCTCACACTGACTACATTCGACTGCTCGCAGCGGGTTTACTGTGACAGGTCGCATGTACTCTACGCTAGGTGGTGCTTCTCAATCTGCCTCTGGATTGTCATGTGCATGTGCGCGCACCTGGCCCACGTTGCCATTGAGATATCGGACCATTCACCAAACTTTTTAGACACCTCTCCTATGCAAATGTATTGACCATTGATCAGACTTCTATATGATTTTAAAAGTAGCATTTTAATTGTGATCTCTTCTGATTTCTTGTGTGAACTGTCAAGACTGAATCATGTGAAATGTGTTTTTAGCCTACTCTTGTCCACTTGTCAGCCTTTTCCTAACTAGGCAACATATAGGCCTTTTAATGATGAGAAACTACACGTCCTAACAGCAAGAACTTATTGGTCCCATCTACATTGGGGCCTACATTATTCCACACCCTCAATATTGCCTCGAACTCCAATAGAGCGACGTGCCCGGCAATGAATGACCCTGATTATCTCTCCTCCAGCACGGTCACACACATTCCTGTTTCAAGTCAGCCAGTCTCTGAAAACGTGCTATTTGCAGATTTGCATCACCTCTTCAAAAGGAGCCTGTTACTCTCCTTCCGTCCTCCTCAACCACTTATTCATAAATCATGGATGGTGAACGAGAGGAAATTTCCACAGCTGATTAGCTGCACTTTCTTGCCTCTGCTGCATGCTGTATAAAATAGTTCAGGAGCAGCAAACACCACAGACCATAAGTAGGCTCTTTAATGGCACTGAGTGGCTCTGCATGTCAAATGGTAGAGCTATGGGGGGAGGAGTACAGGCTGATATAGTTGACTCCTGCTTCTAAGAATTCCAAAAGTCTGGAGGTCATATTGGTCCCATTGTCCAACTCTCTGGCCACTCTACCATATAGGAAAGATAGGTGGAGTGCTGCAAAGATGGTTGGTCTTCTGGAAGCTGAGGGGGGAGGAGTACCGCTCTTCAAAGGTGTGTATGTGATTTAAAGTGTCTTAGTGATAAATAATTAAAATTTCTTTCCCTGAAGAAGCTACGTGAGGACGTAGCGTAACGCGTAGGGCATAGCACCAGAAGTGACGTAGCGGAGAACGGGCAGATACGGTCCCGCATCTGATAAGCGCAGTTTTTAACAACTATATGTGAGTGAAATTCTTTTTTATATGGAAATAAAAGCTTAGCAATACTTCAATATATTGGCCCCTTTATTTTGGAGAATCGAGGCTCCATCATTGACCTCATAAACCGATCCCCATTACATGAAGTGTATCGGCAGCCATCATTGTCACAGGACTCCAGAGAAGGAGAGGAGGAAGACGTATGCCCTCTAAGAGATCCTAAACAAGGCTCATTATTTAAAAGATGGAGGTGAGCATTTAGCACACCCAGTGGTCACGTGCACTGAAGAGCACCTGTATGCACCGAATGTAAAAGGAAGATATTTATCACTTTCATCACTATATGGGACACTTTGAGCACTTTATATCGCACAGCAGTGTTTAATCACCTGTGAATATATATGGACATTTGCATCACCATATATATGGAGTGAAAATAATATTTTTTAAGCACAGATCCCTTTTTGATATATTTATATCACCATAAGCACCGTTTATCAAGAAATTTTAGAGTTTATTCATATTTATATGTTAATGTGTAATATACAGTAAGTGTGATTTTATACATCTGTCATAATTTAGACATTATTTATAAGGACTTTATACACCAGCCATAATAGAATATTTTTAATTATTTATCACCAAGACACTTTAAATCACATACACACCTTTGAAGCGCGGTACTCCTCCCCCCTCAGCTTGTATTTATTGTGTGGTTACCAATAACAGTACCTGCGGCATTGAAGGCACACAACTTGTATACACCTATAGGACAGCGCGAGAATTACACCCCCCTATATAATGGTCTTCTGGAAGGTTCTCCTCTCTCCATAGAGAAATGCTGGAGCTCTGTAAGAGTGACCATCGAGTTCTTGGTCACCTCCCTGACTAAGGCCCTTTTCCCCCTGATTGCTCAGTTTGGCCAGGGCGGCCCACTCTAAGAAGAGTCCTGGAGATTCCAAACTTCTTCCATTTACAGATGATGGAGGCCACTGTGCTCATTGGAACCTTCAAAGCTGCAGAAATGTTTCTGTACCCTTCCCAAAACCTGTGCTGCGATACAATCCTGTCTCGGAGGTCTACAGACAATTCCTTGGGCTTCATGGTTTGGTTTGTGCTCTGACATGCACTGTTAACTGTGGGGCCTTATATAGACAGGTGTGTGACTTTCCAAATCATGTCCAATCAACTGAATTTACCACAGGTGGACTCCAATCAAGTTGTAGAAACATCAAGGATGATCAGTGGAAACAAGCTGCACCTGAGCTCAATTTTGAGTGTCATGGGAAAGGCTGTGAATACTTATGTACATGGGATATTTTAGTTTTTTATTTTTAATAAATTTGCAAAGATTTCAAAAAAACTTCTGTCACGTTTTAATTATGGGGTATTGTTTGTAGAATTTTGAGAAAAGTAATGAATTTCATCAATTTTGGAATAAGGCTGTAACATAAAATGTGGAATAAGTGAAGCGCTGTAAATACTTTCCCGAGATACTGTTATAATAATGTATTAAAGAATTTTAAATGTAATTTATTAAATTATTTATTTTATTCATTTATATTATTATTCTAGCACTACCCACAGAGGAGCTGCTGAATTGTTTTTGCGATTTCTCGGCACACCTGGAGATGATACAAGTTACTTCCCTCACCCAGAACCTACCGACACACTTTGGGGTATTTCAAAGAATTTATTAGGCCAAGCATAGCCTAAGGCAGGGGTGTCAAACTCATTTTAATTGCGGGCCGCATCAGCATTATGGCTGCCCTCAAAGGGCCGGTTATAGCTGTAAGATCAGATGTCCAGAGCACCCCACGCACCCTTACACCCTTCATGAGATGTCAAGAGCCCCCCCCCCCCCCCCCACCATCATAAGTCAAGAGTCACCCATCCTTCCTTATATTACAATGCACCCCCTTACCTTGTGCTACTGCCAGGAAGATGCAGGTGGATCTGGGAAGAAGAAAGTGCAAGGTCTGGAGGAGGACCAGGGGAGGGCTGGAGTCAGCTTACAGAGTCTGCTGAATACTGAGACCAGGGGAGGCAGAGACAAGGTGGTGTTGTGGCTGCACAGCGAGGTGCAGGATCTGTAGGAGTTTTGCCCTCCTCTCTGCTGGGGGGTTGGGCAAAGATGAGCCTTTTTACAGCAGCACAGAGAAGCACAGGATCTGGCAAAGGAGTTCTGTTTGCTCTGCTGCTGACTACTGAGACGGGGTGGGGCAGAGGCAAGGGGGGTGCCGCAGCTGCAGGAAGGGTGCGAGGGCCACATGAAATGGCCTGGGGGGCCTCATTCGGCCCACGGGCCTTGTGTTTGACACCTGTGGCCTAAGGGATAAGTAAGTGTATTTATGCAATCAATAGGACAACAAAATATTATTTTGCATGATGTTAGTCTATTCCCAGACCCAGGGCAGCCTTTTCTGAGTCTCGGGACACATGCTTAGATTCAGTAAAAGTCAAGTTTTAGTCAGACAGGGATAGAAGTTGCTGTGATCTCTCTCTTACAATCCTTTAGAAACAGTCCCATTTTTCCTTTCTTACATCTGGTAGGCATGCTCCTTAGAACAGTCTTTGTAATCCAAAGGGTTGCTGGATTGTTGCCAAATAGGAGGAGGAGTTAAGGCAACCTCACTGGGGCAGAACTATTTCCGAGAACCAAGAAACAAGAATAGTAGGCACTCTCTGAACTCCAGGCGTTTCCACGTAGGTTTGCGAAAGGGTCCTCCCTTGCATGGTAGCGCCCATCAGTAGTAGCTAGTGGTCCTCTCTTGATGGTCAGGGGCCTGTTGATGGTCACAGTCCCTCGCCGTGACTGTGCAAACACAGAATGAACACAATGGGGTTGATTTACTTATAGCAAAAAGACTGTTCATTTTTCAAGAGAATTTGCACTTTCAAAGGAATTACCTCTTAGCTTAGTGATTTTGGTGAAATTTACCTTTGCAAAGGATACCCAGTCACATGCAAGGAAAATAGGAAAAACTGTATTCTTGCTTGTACATAACTGGATGACAGAAGTCAGCACAGCTTCACCTCTTTCCCTAAACTAAGGGAAAGTGCAAACTCAGAGCTGCCTTGCTTCATCTACAGCGAAAGAGCATTAGCAACAAGCAAAAGATCACAAACACTAGCAATATGGAGCTGTAGGGGTACTGAATTAAAGTGTTTGTAAAATTAAATCTTTTTTCAATAATAAGGCTTACCTATAGGTACTGTAAATATCCCCTAAACGCGCATTGTTTACTGGATAGTTACTAAATATGCAGCCGATGACATCATCAGCGCATGCACTCTGAAGGAACGGCCACCTGGGCCCTTCCTTCAGAATCCTGTGCTGTAAATGGCGGGATGAGCGAGTGATGTCATTGGGGCTCCAACCAGTCACACAGCCAGTGTCCGCGGACAGGTGAAGATGAAAGCGACCTCCAGCAATGACATTGCATCGCTGGAATGCTTTGTTATCAGGTAAGTTTCACATAATGTGCTAGTATGCAATGCATACTAGCACATTATGGCTTTACCTTGCAGGTCTAAAAAAAAAAAAAGGCACCCAGCTTTAAGATCCTTAAGAAAAAACATTTAAAGCACTGTAAATCAAGCAAGAACTCCCAGATCCCAGTATTCCCCCTCATGATTTTTGTGCTTAAAGCATGAATATAAAATACTTGTACAAGTGTTAGTATTTGCATGAAGTTCAGCTTTAAAGTGGTAATAAACCCAAAAGCAAACATGTAATATATATCAGTTTACTAATTCTTAGATGTGATGGCTGCATTCATTTTCTTTTTTATGCTTTTGTTTCCTTTATTTTTATCTGGTGATCTGCCTACTAAGTCTGTAGTTTTTCAACAAAACAAGTTCTCCTGCAGAGCAGTTAGAGGGATGGGAAAACCATTTACCACTTGCAGGGGCTCAAGCTTCAATATGTTAGTGTACCTAAACCTGCTAGTACATCTAACACTCTCCTCCCCCCCAGACTGACAATGCTGCTGTCCAAAGGTGCCCCCTGTGCTCCTTCAGCCAGAGTAGGGGACGCTCTAATATGGGAGTGTTACTGGCCAGATAATCAGGTAAAGATAGAGGGGAAAAAGCCTACAAAATGGAAAGAATGCAGCCATCTAAAGTTTGGCAAGCAACATACAATTTTTTTTTGTTTTGAGTTTAGTAGAGTTTCATTGAACTGAATATCTAAACCCAAGAACAAAAACTTAAAAGAGTTTTAAATTTAGAAGGTTTTGTTTATCCTAATGCATTATATGCATTAAGATAAAAAGCCTTATGTGTAAAGCAGCCTCCCCAGCACCCCCTAATACTTACCTGAGCCCCATCTCTATCCAGCGATGTCCGCAAGTCCCTCGGCCATCCAGGATTCTCCCTCCTTATTGGCCCAAGACACAGCCCCAGCGCCATTGGCTCCTGCGGCTGTTAATCAAAGTCAGTTAACTGATCAGGAAAGAGAGGGGGCAGACTGAACCGCAGCTCTGTGTCTGAATGGACACAGGGAGCTGCAGCTCAGCTCGGGTGCCCCCATAGCAAGCTGCTTGCTGTGGGGGCACACAACAGGAGGGAGGGGCCAGGAGAAGCGAAGAGGGACCCGGGCAGAGGAGGATCTGGGCTGCAGTTATTTAAAAAAAAAAAAACAAGACTTTACAATCACTTTAACATATTGCATCTTACCTGTCCTTAGATATGGTGGCTACGTTAGTTTTACATTTTATGGCAAAAACATTTTCAGCAAATACAGGAAACACCTAATGATTTTGCTAGCAATGCCGTCTCCTGATCACTTCTTGTGAATTGACCTGAAATCACAAACAATGTTAGCTATCTTCTGCAAACTATAAATTCCCCTGTCCCCGTGTAATAGAGATAAAGAGGGGAAGACGTGTTTGTAGTCCAAATCAGAAGAGCAGCCTGTGTGACAACCATTGCTTGCTCCACAGATACAGTACAGTGAGTGAGCATAGCCACCCCAGAACAGGAAAAGTATTATTATCAGGATTATCAGATAAAATTTTAAGCAAAAAAGCCCAAAAAAATATGCAGCCACCATAACTAAAAATTATTAAACTGCAATATCTTATGTTTTTTATGGTTTAGATATACTTTGATACAGGCAACATTTACTAGGAAAGGCATAGAATTTGGCTTCCTCTAGCCTGACAAAATTTATACTTTGTTATGTTACAGCTTTATTCCAAAATGGATTAAATTCATTATTTTCCTAAAAAGTCTACCAACAATACCCCATAATGACAACTTAAATGAAGTTTGTTTGAAATCTTTGCAAATTTACTAAAAATAAAAAACGATAAAATCACATGTACATACTGTAAGTATTCACAGCCTTTGCCATGACACTCAAAATTGAGCTCAGGTGCATCCTGTTTCCACTGATCATCCTTAAGATGTTTCTACAACTTGATTGGAGTCCACCTGTGGTAAATCGAGTTGATTGGAGATGATTTGGAAAGGCACACACCTGTCTATATAAGGTCCTACAGTTAACAGTGCATGTCAGAGCACAAACCAAGCCATGAAGTCCAAGGAATTGTCTGTAGACCTCCCAGACAGGATTGTATCGAGGCACAGATCTGGGGAACGGTACAGAAACATTTCTGCAGCATTGAAGGTCCCAATGAGCACAGTAGCCTCCATCATCTGTAAATGGAAGAAGTTTGGAACCACCAGGACTCTTCCTAGAGCGAGCTGCCTTGCCAAACTGAGCGATTGGGGGAGAATGGCCATAGTCAGGGAGGTGACCAAGAACCTGATGGTCACTCTGACAGAGCTCCCATTTTTCTCTGTGGAGAGAGGAGAACCTTCCAGAAGAACAACCATCTCTGCAGCACTCCGCCAATCAGAACTATATGGTAGAGTGGCCAGAGGGAAGACACTCCTTGGTAAAAGGCACATGACAGCCTGCCTGGAGTTTGCTAAAAGGCACCTGAATGACACTCAATCCATGAGAAATAGAATTCTCTGGGCTGGTGAAACAAAGATTGAACTCTTTGGCCTGAATGGCAAGCATCATGTCTGGAGGAAACCAGGCACCGATCATCACCTGGCCAATACCATCCCTACTGTGAAGCATGGTGGTGGCAGCATCATGCTGTGGGGATGTTTTTCAGCAGCAGGAACTAGGAAACTAGTCAAGATCGAGGGAAAGATGAATGCAGCAATGTACAGAGACATCCTTGATGAAAACCTGGTCAGGAGTGCTCTGGGCCTCAGAGTGGGGCAAAGGTTCATCTTTCAACAGGACAACGACCCTAAGCACACAGCCAAGATAACAAAGGAGTGGCTACCGGACAACTCTGTGAATGTCCTTGAGTGGCCCAGTCTGTAGAGATCTGAAAATGTCTGTGCACCCATGCTCCCCATCCAACCTGGTGGAACTTGGGAGGTCCTACAAAGAAGAATGGGAGAAACTTCCCAAAAATAGGTGTGGCAAGCTTGTAGCATCATACTCAAAAAGCCTTAGGGCTGTAATTGGAGCCAAAGGTGCTTCACCAAAGTATCGAGCAAAGACTGTGAATACCTATGTACATGCGATTGTTTTCATTTTTTATTTTAAATACATTTTTAAAAGATTTTTAAACAAACTTCTTTCACATTGTCATTATGGTGTTTTGTTTGCAGAATTTTGAGGAAAATAACGAATTTAATCCATTTTGGTACAAGGCTGTAACATAACAAAATCTGAAAAAAGTGAAGAGCTGTAAATACTTTCCGGATGCACTGTTGGACAAGTGTTCATCAAACAAACTAGATAACTATGTCAACATGTAAAGTGAGCAGCAGGAATATATATGCTTCATCCACCCAAAGATTACCTGTGATACAGTTATAAAGCAAACATCATTATCCTTTGATTGTCACCACGTCATCAGGTCAGACATCAAGCTGTGTATAGCTATCATGGACTATGTACCTCCACATGGCTCGATGGGATAATCAATTGATGGGGTAAGAGGTACAGATTGTGAAATGTAACTGTCTGAAGTATCAGGAGACATTCCATGTGTACATTCCACAGCATGCGTCATAAAAGGGGTTATCCACTATAGGACCAGTTCACACCAGGTCAATTGTCATTGCACTTATTGCATTTTCCAAGATAGGATATTTGCCAGTTAACACAAACTACCTATACTACAGCGCTGTCATAAAATCAAATCAAATATAGTTAAATTTTATTCAATGCAGTGAATGTCCAAATACTAACATAAAACAAAGAGTCACATATGTTCAAAAGTCCATCACAAGCTATATTCTTCCTTACAAAGTGCTTTATTGTGCAAATAAGGTGATCCGTGCCCAAATGAACTTTAGTGCTCCCCAAAGTGCTCGTGCAAATACTGTGCTTCCACACACCATGAACAACCCACCGGGGTATTCTGGCAGCAAGGTTCAGCCTCTCCTCCTCAGTTCTCCTCTCCCGATGTTCTCACATTCCTCCTTAATACTTGTGTACCTCCAATATTAGATGAGAGGACAAAAAGGGGGAACCCACATAGTGCAGTATCGTTTTTTTTTTTTATATAAAAAATGATATATACTGTACAGACTGAAATACACTCATATAAAAACCTTGTACAAATCGCGTGTAAGTGTAACGCTCCTGCGTTTTACCTATGATGTGGATTTTCAGCTGCAGAAATATTCCACTTCAGTAGTCATGTAGAGAAACGCTGAGACACCATTCCCAACTCTCAATGACTCATCATGTGTGGATGATCTCAATTCAGCAAGTAAATACACACACTCAATAAGATGTTTCCTAGAGTGACTTATGTATATAGTAACACAGTGATGATAGGCTGAAGAGACAGGTTGGGTAGAGATGGTAGATGACAGACACTTGAAAGGAAATGTTCTTGAAAGTAAGATAGTAGCAGATGGGATGCAGATAGGTTTAGCAATCATGTATGGTAGTAGATGACAGAGTAGCAGGTGGACATACAAGAGAGATCAACCCAGTGCAAGAACAGGTGGTAGTAGGCTCAAGAGCTAGCAATCTTAGATAATGCAGATGTAGTAATAGTCCTTAGTATGCAGAGCTAGATAGTGTAAGCTTTAGTATAAAGGTTATAGAGGTTTCCCCTGTGGGGTACTTATCACTAATAGCAATGTAGCAGAGGAGAGGTTCGGCAAGAGCGGATGATCCGGTAGCGGGATACAGGGATCAGCGCAGCGTGGCTCCGACAGCGAGGTATGCTTGCAAGCATGTGAGCTTCAAGACAGGTTAGCATCAAGGCACAAAGCAGTTTGAACGAACACATGTGAGTGAGAGCCGGCGATCTAAATAGCCATCCAGTCCGGCGCTCAGTGATGACAGCATCAGTCTTAAAGGTGTATGCGCACCTTACCAAAAGAGAATGGTGGGGCGCATACACTTATGAAAGAGTAATTAGGGTACCCAAAGGTACCAGAACATTACAGTACCCCCCCCTTAAGGCCGGCTCCTGAAGGCCTCTGGAGCTGGTTTGTCTGGGTACTTCGCATGAAAATTGCGGATTAATCTAGAGGCATGTATGTCAGAGGTGTTTAGCCAGGTGTCGTCTTGGGGCCCATAGTTCTTCCATCGAACCAAGTACTGAAGTCTTCCTCTGTGGATACGAGAATCCAGAATCTCTTTTATCTCGTATTCTTCTCCACCTTCAACTTGTACAGGAGGAGGAGGTGGGATAGTAGGACTTATTCCTTGGTCAGGAACATGGGGCTTCAGTAGCGACACATGGAAAATGGGATGTATTTTGAGGTCTATTGGCAATGTAAGCTGTACTGCAGCTTTTCCAATAAGTTTCTTGATTGGGAAAGGTCCCAAGAACAGAGGTCCAAGCTTTTTGCTAGGGATTTTCAGTCTTAAATTTTTTGTTGAGAGCCAAACGAGGTCCCCAATAGCGTACTGAGGAGAAGGTCTTCTGCGAAGATCATAGTACTTCTTTTGTTGACTATGAGCGTGTGCAATGGTAGTATTAAGCAAACCCAGAGAGTCCTTTATTTGGGTAAGATAGTCTGAAGCTACTGGGTTATTTGAAGGAAGGATGCGTGGTGGAAGAATAGAGGGATGAAACCCATAGTTCAAGTAGAACGGACTCTGCTTGGTCGTACTGTGGGTTGCGTTGTTGTAGGCAAATTCTGCCAGAGGGAAAAGATCCACCCAATCATCATGTTGGTAAGAAGTGTAACAACGTAAATATTGCTCGATGCATTGGTTGACTCTTTCAGTCTGTCCGTTGGTCTGCGGATGGTAAGGAGAAGTGAGCTTCCGCTTGATCCGTAGTATGTGACATAGTTCTTGCCAGAACTTGGAAATAAATTGTGATCCACGGTCAGACAGAAGAGTTTTTGGGATACCATGTAACTTAAAGACATGTTTCATCAGGAGTTCTGCCGTTTGTTTGGACGAAGGTAGTCTGCGAATAGCAATGAAATGTGCCATTTTTGTCAGATGGTCCACTGACACTAAGATGGTATTAAATCCTTTGGAAGGAGGCAATTCCACTATAAAGTCCAAGGACACAACTTCCCATGGAGTTTGGGGTATTGGTAGACTGCATAGTAGACCGGATGGTCTCGTAGTGTCAATTTTGGACCTGGCACAGACATTGCATGAAGAGACAAATTTTTGTATAGATGTTTTCATGTCAGGCCACCAGAATTGCCTGGTAATCAGATTAAGAGTCTTTGTCATACCCATATGTCCTGCCATAGGCACATCATGCGATAATTCCAAGATCTTGGTGCGTATGGTAGGTGGTATGTAAAGTTTGTCGTTGTAGTAGAGGAAGCCTTCTGCATCAGTATTTAGTTGTGGTGGGGGTGAATCCAAACTTATAACATGCAAAACCTCTTCCTTCAAGGAACGGACAACTCCAATAATGCGTTTGTGAGGTATTATAGGAACGGAAGGGATTTCAAAGTAGTTTTCTTCAGTTAGTCGTGATAGTGCATCCGTCTTTTTGTTCTTATCTGCAGGTTTGTAGGTCACTAGGAAGTTAAACCTTAAAAAGAATAGTGACCATCGTACCTGTCGGTGCGAGAGAGTTTTGTTAGTCTGAAGATATTGGAGATTTTTATGGTCCGTGTATATAAGTATTGGTAATTGGGTGCCTTCGAGTAGATGTCGCCAATTCTCCAGAGCCAATTTTATAGCAAGCAGTTCCTTTTCACCCACGGGGTAATTTATCTCGGCACTGCTTAGGGATTTAGAAAAAAAGGCGACTGGATGAAGTGGTGAAGTGTGAGTTGGTCGTTGGGAGAGTATTGCTCCTACTGCCATGTTTGACGCATCTACTTCCAGAATGTATTGGAGGGATGGGTCTGGATGGCGTAATATGGGAGCAGAAGTAAACCTTGTCTTTAACAGGTGAAAAGCTTTATTTGCTTCATCTGACCATTTGAATGTTTTTTTAATGCTAGTGAGCTGTGCGAGGGGTCTCACAATGGCAGAGAAGTTTCTAATGAACTTCCTGTAGAAATTCGAAAATCCAAGGAATCGCTGTAGCGCCTTGCGTGTGGTTGGTGTAGGCCAATCCTGAATGCAGGATATCTTACTCATGTCCATCTCGATTCCTGTTTTGGATATGATGTAGCCTAGAAACAGTACCTCTTCTTTATGAAACAAGCATTTTTTCAGTTTCACATAAAGGTTGTGTGCAAGCAATCTCGATAATACTAGTCTTACATGTCTTATGTGTTCAGACAGGGATCGTGAATATATAAGTATATCGTCCAGATATACCACAACACAGACATCTAGTAAGTCTCTGAAAATATCGTTTATAAATCGTTGAAAAACTGCAGGGGCGTTGCATAGCCCGAATGGCATTACAAGATATTCAAACAATCCGTATCTGGTTCTGAATGCAGTCTTCCACTCGTGTCCATCACGGATTCGAATGAGATTGTATGCTCCTTTCAGGTCCAATTTTGAAAAATAGGTAGCTCCACGCACCTGCTCAATGAGCTCAGGGATAAGCGGTAGTGGATAGCGATCTTTTATTGTAATAGCATTCAATTGCCTATAGTCGATGATAGGCCTGAGACTTGAGTCCTTATTGCGGACAAAAAAGAGTCCTGCTGCTGTGGAAGAAGTGGAAGGTCTAATAAAACCTTTTTCCAAATTCTCATCCAAATAGTCTTTGAGATGGGAAAGTTCATCCTGTGAAAGAGGATAAACATGACTGAACGGCAATTTGCTATTTGGGAGTAGATCAATGCTACAATCATAGTCTCGATGGGGAGGTAGTGCTTGAGCATTTTTCTCAAGAAAAACCTCAGAGAGATCCTGATAACATAGTGGTGCAATCTCATCTGTCACCACAGACAGGATCTTCCCGAAAGACGGGAGGTTACACGTACCCTCGCAATAGCAAGAGAGGAAGGCCAGGGTCCGTTCCTTCCAATCTATGGTTGGTTGATGTGTGTGCAACCAGGGAAGTCCCAACACAATGGGAAAGTGGGGTGAAGGTATTAGATCGAAGGTAGTGGTCTCCATATGAGACCCGTTAGTAGTGACTAGGAGTGCCTGTGTCTGATCAGTGATCGGACCAGAGGATAAAGGAACACCGTTAATAAGACTTACTGAGACAGGTTTAAGTTTAGAAATAATAGGAACTTTATTTAAAGCAGCAAAACGTATGTCACTATAATTTCCACAAGATCCTGTGTCAATCATGGCCTTAGTAGTAATCCTGTTCTGGTCCCACTGTAATGTTAAGCAAACAGAAAGGTAAGGGTTAGTGATTGAAGTTGTCAATCCCCCTAGGAGGACATGCGAACACTCACCCTTCTTTTTGTAGACTAGGGGACAGACGTTTATCTTGTGATCCGGGGATGCACAGTACAAGCAGAGATTACCAGATCGTCTTTTGGCTCTTTCCATAGTTGATAGAGGTGGGCGTATGGTTCCTACCTCCATAGGAACGGGGTCAACGGCCGAAATCCGAGAAGAACTGGATAATGGCATTCCCATTTTCTCAGCATTTCTTTCTCGTAGTCTTCTATCTATGGTGATACTGAGTTGTATCAATGCATCCAGGGTTTTTGGCAGATCCGCTCGGGCGAGCTCGTCTTTAACGGCCTCTGATAGGCCAAGCCTAAATTGGGTTTTCAGAGATGCATCATTCCATTCTGAATCAAGGGTCCATCTCTTGAATTCTGCGACAAAGTCTTCTACAGGTCTCCTACCTTGTTTCAAGGATCTTAATTGAAGATCGGCAGTACTCTGCCTATTGGGATCATCATATAGGCTAGTGAGTTCTGCTAGGAACAAGGCATAGGAGTTGAGAAGCTGGTCGTTTTTCTCAAAAAGAGAGTCTGCCCAGGCCCAAGGATCGCCTGTTAGGTAAGAAATAATAGTACAAACCTTAATGTGATCAGTAAGGTAGGTACGGGGTTTTAGCAAGAAAAGTAACTCACATGCGTTTTTAAATTCGCGAAATTTTTTGCGATCGCCTGTAAATACCAAAGGAGGATTTATTTTGGGTTCAGGGGACTGATCAGAGGTAAGTTGTGTCAGTCTAATTACCTGCTGCGACAGAGCCTGATTGTCTTCTTTTAATTCAGCAAGTGCGTGTATTAACGCAGTTACTTGCTGTTTTAATTGTGTCATCTGAGTGGTTATTTCTGCTGAATCCATTTGTGGTTCGTTCAATCTGTAACGCTCCTGCGTTTTACGTATGATGTGGATTTTCAGCTGCAGAAATATTCCACTTCAGTAGTCATGTAGAGAAACGCTGAGACACCATTCCCAACTCTCAATGACTCATCATGTGTGGATGATCTCAATTCAGCAAGTAAATACACACACTCAATAAGATGTTTCCTAGAGTGACTTATGTATATAGTAACACAGTGATGATAGGCTGAAGAGACAGGTTGGGTAGAGATGGTAGATGACAGACACTTGAAAGGAAATGTTCTTGAAAGTAAGATAGTAGCAGATGGGATGCAGATAGGTTTAGCAATCATGTATGGTAGTAGATGACAGAGTAGCAGGTGGACATACAAGAGAGATCAACCCAGTGCAAGAACAGGTGGTAGTAGGCTCAAGAGCTAGCAATCTTAGATAATGCAGATGTAGTAATAGTCCTTAGTATGCAGAGCTAGATAGTGTAAGCTTTAGTATAAAGGTTATAGAGGTTTCCCCTGTGGGGTACTTATCACTAATAGCAATGTAGCAGAGGAGAGGTTCGGAAGGAGCGGATGATCCGGTAGCGGGATACAGGGATCAGCGCAGCGTGGTTCCGACAGCGAGGTATGCTTGCAAGCATGTGAGCTTCAAGACAGGTTAGCATCAAGGCACAAAGCAGTTTGAACGAACACATGTGAGTGAGAGCCGGCGATCTAAATAGCCATCCAGTCCGGCGCTCAGTGATGACAGCATCAGTCTTAAAGGTGTATGCGCACCTTACCAAAAGAGAATGGTGGGGCGCATACACTTATGAAAGAGTAATTAGGGTACCCAAAGGTACCAGAACATTACAGTAAATGCCACCGCAGCAGAGTGCGTTCCACAGGCCGGAACTGATATCCCCGGATTTCCTGACCAACGCGTTTCACCAACCAATCAGGTATCTTTATAAGCCAGCTAGTTAGGCTGATCATTGCATTAGGAAGGTCAAATGTCAGCCATGGAAATTGTGATTTATATTTAAAGGACAGAGATTTTGAGTTTTAGAAATACTTAGGCACTACGATGATAAAGTGAGTAAGAATACACTTGGAGGAATCAGTTCTATGGACCTGGGGCCACCCCACGTGGTAAGTGGAACTCACAAGTTCACTTTAAAAGGAAATGTATACTCTTTTCAATTTGTTTTTTTTTTTTAAATACATTTTATGGGGATCAGCTTGATAAAATGACTAATGTGTGTCAAAGTTTTAGAAAATTCTTTTAATCATATACAGTACTGCAAAAGGCACATGTACAGGCCCATCTGAAGTTTGCCAATGAACATCTAAATGATTCAGAAAAGTATTGGGAGAGAGTATTGTGGTCAGATAAGGCCAAAATCAAGCTCTTTGGCATTAACCTGACTTGCTGTGCTTGGAGAAAAAAACCTAAGAAAACCATCCCTACAGTCAAAGCATGGTCGTGGAAACATTATGCTTTGGTGCTGTTTCTCTGCTAAAGGCACAGGCCAATTCTGCCGCATTGAGGGCCCAATGGACGGGGCCGTGTATTCTAAAATTTGGCATGAGAACCTTCTTCCCTCAGCCAGAACACTGAAGATGGTCCCTGGATGGGTCTTCCAGCATCGCAATGACCCAAAACATACCGCCAAGGCGACAAGGGAGTGGCTCAAGAAGAAGCACATTAAGGTTATGGAGTGGCCTAGTCAGTCTCCAGTCCGTAATCCTATAGAAAATGTATGGAGGGAGCTGAAAATTTGAGTTGCCAAGTGACAGCCAAGAAACCTTAAGGATTTAGAGAAGATCTGTAAAGAAGAGTGGACTAAAATCTCTCCTGAGATGTGTGCGAACTTGGTAACCAACTACAAGAAAAGTCTTACCTCTGTGCTTGCCAACAAGGGTTTCTCCACCAAGTACTAAGTCATGTTTTGCTTGGGGATCAAATACTTTTTTTATTCACTGAACTGCAACTCAGTATATAACATTTGTATCATGTGTTTTTTCTGAATTTTTGGTTGATATTCTGCCTCTATCATTTAAAATACACCTATGATAACAATTAAAGACCCTTCATTTCTTTGTAAGTGGGCAAACTTACGAAATCTGCAAGGGATCAAATACTTACTTTCCCCACTAAATATAT
Source organism: Pelophylax lessonae (assembly GCF_965119305.1). Classification (NCBI taxonomy): domain Eukaryota; kingdom Metazoa; phylum Chordata; class Amphibia; order Anura; family Ranidae; genus Pelophylax; species Pelophylax lessonae. The sequence continues at coordinate 102,674,654 of NC_138769.1, forward strand.
ATATATATATATATATATATATATATATATATATATATATATATATATATATACATATATATATATATATATATATATATATATATGTTAGGGATCAACCAATATTGGATTTTCGTTGCCGATACCGATACTGATATTTTGGCCATCGCATATCGGTATCGGCCGATATGGGCCGATATTTTGTACATCCTATGTCAGGGTCCAAGACTAGTTTTCTCCTCCTCCAACCATTAGGTGGCAATGCTCATGTAAGGGTAAAATGATGTCACATAGCATAATTCCGTTTACAAATGTTATTGAATATGCCACTCACATATGTACAAATTAAAGATATAAGCAATTCCACATTAGCAGATCTGCTGACAGATCAGTATCTCTCTATCTCTCACCCACTTGCCGTAAGTGATACACGGGTGATACCGCTCCGTTCAGCATCCACTCAATACTGCTCTGTCTCTCAACCGCTCCATCTCCCACCCACCCAATACCGATCCTTCTCTCACCCATTTGCCGTAAGTGGCACCCGGATGATACCGCTTCGTCCGGCATACGATGATGATCTCGGACGGCACGTGGTCACGCCGGGTGTGACCATGCACGTGACCTCTGAGATCGTATGCCGGACGGAGCGGTATCACCCGGGTGCCACTTATGGCAAGTGGGTGAGAAGACGGATTGGTATCGGGTGGGTGGGAGATGGAGTGGGTGAGAGACAGAGCAGTATTGAGTGGATGCCGAACGGTCGGTATCACCCGGGTATCACTTATGGCAAGTGGGTGAGAGATACCGATCTGCCAGCAGATCTGCTAATGTGGAATTGCTTATATCTTTATGCAGCACCCTACAGGTAGGTGCTAGGTAAATGTATAGTGGGCCTTGTCTTCCTAACAGCAGGGCAGTGATTTATTTAGCTAGGGTGTCAGGGCTTCCAGATGTGCCTGCTGAGGGGAGAAGTATCCCCATTGGCTCCTGTGAGAGGCTTCTCATAGGGCAGTGTGGGAAGCCCAATCAGGGGACACATCCCAGCTTGTAACTACCCCAGAAGGCAGATTAGGCTGCAAAGGATTCTGGGAGTGGGTATATGTTTGGGGGAAGTGCGTGACACAGTGTCTTTGGCGGAAGCAGAGTCCCAGGAGGGAGAGAACGGCTGTCTCTCCTCCTGTCAGAGGAAGAGGATATCTCGGGGTGTCGTCTGAGTATCCAGAGAGTGCTTAGTTGAGCTGAGGGGATCCGGTGTGCCGGGAGCCTGTGGAGAGAGAGGGGGGTCCAGTCCCAGGAATGTGGGTGAGAGAAGGATTGGTATTGGGTGGGTGGGAGATGGAGCGGGTGAGAGGCAGAGCAGTATTGAGTGGATGCCGAACGGAGCGGTATCCCCTAGGTATCACTTACGGCAAGTGGGTGAGAGATACCGATCTGCCAGCAGATCTGCTAATGTGGAATTGCTTATATCTTTAATTTCTACATATGGGAGTGGCATATTCAATAACATTTGGAAACTGATTTATGCAATGTGACATAATTTTACCGTTACATGAGCAATATTTGGAATATTAGCAATATCGGGCCGATACAGATATATCGGCAAAAGTCAATATCTGCCCTCGATATATCAGCCTTGTCGAAAATCGGTCGATCCCTAATATATATATATATATATATATATATATATATATATATATATATAATGTTTGGGAGTTCTGAGTAATTTTCTAGCAAAAACTTTATGATTTTTACATGTCGGAGAGAAGTGTCAGAATTGGCTTTGGGTGACAGGTAGTTAAAGTGCACTTATCCTTTAATTTCCGAACCTGGCCAAATAGGTCCCCTTTATTATATACTTTTGGTCAAAGCCTTCCTAGATTTACTGTAAACCTGTAAGTAACTTAAAATATGTCGCAGCTGAAATTGCATCAATTTGGAAAGTGACTTGAATGGCAATGTGACTCACTGGCAGTGAATTACTGACTTTCACTGTTGCTAGGCAACCCTTCAAGCTCTGCGTCATGACATCAAACCCCATCTACCTGCGGGGCTGTATTACCTTACACAGCAGCCCATTAAATAACACGCAGTGTCTTACTTCTCCCCAGTCCCAAAATGAAGACGCAATGAATCTGAGAGTAGGGGGGGGGGGGGCGTTTTTCTGTTTTTGTTTTGTTCTGCGTCTCTTTGGCAGACCCAGAAAGAAATGGTCATGTGACCGATAGAAGAGTGGAATTTTACAAAATCCTAAAGCCTTGTGATTCCTCCACCCCTCTATGTATGGAGTCAGGGACAGCTGACTAATGACGATGCTTGTCATATGCCAAAGAGCCTAAAAAAAATAAACAAGCCCACACAAAAAAAGTCCTGAAATTCCAGCCCAGCGAATTCAAAGAAAATCTCTTTTATCCAGATGGTGGCTTTGTAATGTGCGCAGGTGGGGGGGGGGGGGGGGGGCGACTGTCCGAGGGTTAATGCGGACCGTCGGACGGCAGAATGAGAACGTGCTGAAATATATTCCAGTTCATTAAGCCGAGACAACTGCGCATTTGCAGAAAGGAACTTGTCACTTTGTGACCTTCCTAAGCTGGGGAGCAGCCCATGTTTTCTTCTTGAGTGACAGACTGACTAAGACGCAGCAAGTCTGCATTTTTTCTCAGTGCAAGGGACGGTCAGAGGCCCTAATCGCATGTAACTGCTGCAGGGAACAAATATGGCCATGACACCGCTGGCAATGTTTGTCCTCAGACGCATGTTGCATGCAGGTAGCTTTTTTGCCAGCAAGAATCACTGAATGGGGGTGGAGTAGGAGCAAAACTAATCCTGGCACAAGTAGCGCACCGTACCGAACGCCGGATGTGGCCAAATTGCACACTTGAACAGAGGAAGGAGATTAAAGGGGTATGCTTAAATACCACCTGAGCCTACTCTGTCCTGGGTCAAGAGAGCATAATGTACAGGGTGCAGGGGTCAGGAGTGCATAACAGAGAGTGCAGGAGTACATAATACACACCAGCAGAGGTAAAGAGTAAGTAATGCACAAGTAAAGATATCAGAAGTGTGTAATGCACAAGATGCAGAGCTTTGAAGTAAGTAACGCACAGAACGCTGAGTTCAGGAGTACGTAACGCACAGAATGAAAAAGTCGGGAGCAAGTAATGCACAGAATGCAGAGGTGAGGAGTAAGTAATGCACAGCACAGGAGCAAGTAATGCACAAAGTGTAGGAGTCATGAGTAAGTAATGCATATATTGCAGGGGTCAGGAGTAAGAAATGCAAAATGTGCAGGGGCCAGGAGTAAGTAATGCACAGGTCAGGAGTAAGTAATGCACAAAAGTGAAGGAGTCATGAGTAAGTAATGCAAATAGTGTAAGGGTTAGGAGTAAGTTATGCAAAATATGCAGGGGTCAGAAGTAAGTAATGCAAATAGTGCAAGGGTCAGGAGTAAGTAATGGAAAATGTTCAGGATTCAGGAGTATGTAATGCAAAAAGTTTGCAGGTCAGGAATAAATAACACATAGAGTGAGGGTCAGGAGTAAGTAATAGGGATCTATTGATATCGTTTTTTCAAGGCCAATACCGATTTTCCAGCCACCCTTCAGGCCAATAGCTGATTTTAGGTGCTGATATTCTGCACATTTAAAGTTTTTATTTTTACACTGTCCTTTAAAATTATTTATTTTATTTTTTTGATCACTTTTATTGCTGTCACGAGGAATGTAAACATCCCCTGTGACAGTAATAGGCAGTGACAGGTCAGGAGTAAGTAATGCATAGAATAAAGGGGTCAAGAGTAAGTAATGCACAAAGCGCAGGAGTCATGAGTAAGTAATACAAAACAGAATGCAAGAGTAAATAATGCAAAAAGTGCAGAGCTCAGGAATAAATAACACACAGAGTGAAAGAGTCAAGAGTACAAGTCAAGAGGAGAAAATGCAAAGGTCAGGAGTAGGTAACACACACTTTGCGCAGGTGAAGAGTAAGTAATGCACAGAAGGCAGGAGTCAGGAATAAGTAATGCACATAGTGCACAGGTCAGGAGTAAGTAACGCACAAAGTATAGGGGTCAGGAGTAAGTAATGTGCAAAGTGCAGGGGTCAGGAGTAAGTAATGCACATAGTGCACAGGTCAGGAGTAAGTAACGCACAAAGTATAGGGGTCAGGAGTAAGTAATGTGCAAAGTGCAGGGGTCAGGAGTAAGTAATGCACATAGTGCACAGGTCAGGAGTAAGTAATGCACATAGTGCACAGGTCAGGAGTAAGTAACGCACAAAGTATAGGGGTCAGGAGTAAGTAATGTGCAAAGTGCAGGGGTCAGGAATAAATAACACACAGAATGCAGGGGTTAAGAGTAAGTAATGCACAAAGTGCACAGGTCAGGAGTAAGTAATTAACAGAATGAGGGTCAAGAGTAACGCACAAATTACAGCCGACAGCAGTAAGTACCGCACTAAGTACAGGATTTAAGAGTAACGCACAAAGTACAGGGGGCAGGGGTCAGTAACGCACAAAGTGCAGGAGTTAGGAGTGAGTCATACAGGGAAAACCCAAGGGCCACGTACTGGAAACTGCATTTATTGATCCATACCTCCATTTACGGTATATTAGTGATGACTGAACTCTCTGGACTCCACTTCTCGAGTGAGCGCACACCAAAAGCTGATAACAGATTCCTGTGACATAAATCAGAACCCATTTAAGGTTTTAATTACATCATTTGTTTATGATTCATTTTGTGCATAGGTTGGTACCATTCAGGAATTGACAGGCATAATTCAGAATTAAACTCGGTATTATAATTCATGTGCAACAATACTCTATGGACCAGCCACCAGTGTCTGTAGCAACCACAAGCCTTTCACTGCACCATCATTTGCCAGGTTGCTGGCAGCTGTGCAGCTGACTATGTGGGGAGGGTTAGAAAAAATGGTGGTCTCAGGTGGCATCTGCCCTGTTTCCAAACAATACATGTAAGACGTTTGGTGCTCTTTCAGAAACTGCACCAAACTGAGGGACATAATAGAAGTCTACAGCAAAGCGCAGCTAATCACAGGTACACTTCGCTGCAGGAGAAGCGCACGGATCGTGTGAAAAGGGCCTAAGAGCCCATTCACACTGATCCGACTTGGACCGCGACTTGTCAGCCTGGAGCGACTTGCATAGACATTCATTTTATGAAGTCTGTGCAAGTCGCGCCAAAGTCGCGGTGCACGTGACTTCACAGGTCGCCCCCGAAGTCGTGCCGCTGAAGTGTGAACCGGCACTTACTCTGACATTCCTGATCTACATACTTGGTCCATATCAGTGATTGGGACTCAAATGGGTCTAGTTAAAAAACATTTGTGGGACAAAGGTCACAATCATTTGTCCAGGCTGCACAAACTTTACCCACATTTTCTCTAAGCAGCTCCATCTCGTGGTCAAAATGTGGTATTTTTTTAAATACTTTTTTTAATACTTTAATCAGAAAATATACTGCATTTTGGCCAATAAATGGATCTGTTGATCATAGGCACTCATAGTATTAGAGAAAACACAGGAAACATTTGCACAACCTGAATTCATGCTTGTGACATTCATCCAACAAATATTTTATAAAAAAACCCCAAAGCAATGAAGCCAGAGAGCTGCCACAAATATCAGGAGGCCAGCATTTTCTGAAGGAGGTCAAGGCATCTTACCCCTACAAGTTCTAGAATGTCCTTCCAGAGCTCCCATAGCCGAGGAAAGCTACAGTTTTTTGGAACTATGATTTCCAAGTGGCTCAGACCAATTACACCTATGTGGACCAATCATCTAGATCTAGTACAATGATCAGGGGGATCAGTTCATGTAGGGTTTTCCAATGGAAGAGTTCTCCAGAGTGTCAGCATAGGACAAGGAACCTCAAACTACGGCCCTCCAGCTGTTGCAGGACTACACATCCCATGAGGCATTGTAAAACTCCGACATTCACAGACATGACTAGGCATGATGGGAATTGTAGTTCCTGAACAACTGGAGGGCCATAGTTTGAAGACCCCTGGCATAGGAAAGTCTCTCTCCTATGGCCACTGGAAAACCTCTACATACATTTAGATATAGCGGACTTATTGATTTGCTATATGACATTAATTCAAATTTCTACCTAGCCTTGATTGTTTAGTTTTTGTGCCCACACACATACACAGAAAGTTGGCTGGTGCTGCCTATACTGAATGCTCATTTATACCCCTAAATGGGTGACCTAAGGCTTATAGCCTGAAAAATAAAGTCATTATAACAATGCAAGGAAGCAAAAATATTGATTCTGGCTCAATCCTCTAAAGAAAAAATGCTAATATGTAATTTAATTTCCCTTTCAGAGCCAAGAATTTACATACAATAACAAAAGTCTCATTACCCTCCAAACCCTTCCTAGCATGTCCACTCCGAAATACACGGCATGGCTAATTTATGATGTGGGAACTTGTTTTTCTCTATCTTTGTTTTATTTTTTTATTTTCTTTATTGTAGTTCACGTCATTCAGGTCATTGTTCATTTATGTCCTTTTTTATGGTGTCAGCTCTAAAAATGACATTTCACTACAATTTTAATATAAAAAGACTGAAACGCTGGTTCTTTTTTTTTTTTAGTTGCTTCTCTGCAAGTACTTGAACAGTAAAGGCTAAGGTCTATGGCATATTGGCAACCTAAACATATACCATATTCGGTGTAGCACAATGAATATACTGTACGTGCAATAAAATATTGAAAAAACAATAAAATGCACAAAAATAAACAAAGTCCCAATATATACAATCCACTGCTGTGTATTCAAGTGACAGTTCAAATTAAAAATCAGAAAATAATTGTGATCCAGTGAATTCGGTGACCACCACCTCTGGCTAAATTGCCCGCTCACCTCCAAATGTTGAACCCACTACAGAATCACATTCACCATAAAAATTGTCCCACAGGATGTCGCCGGGATATTCCTCCTCTAGGTGTCTGCAGGCTTCGCGCTCCTCCTCTTAAAGTGGAATTCCACCCTAATTTTATACTTACCTCCATCTTCTCGCTCCGGGTCACCTGAAAAAGAAATGGATAATCACATTTTTTTTTTTTTTTACTTACCTCGTAGCGAAGAAAATATACTTACCTTACTTCCTTCTTCCTCCTTCCTCGGCTGCGGCCCGTCGTCACTTCCTGGCTCTGCAATGATTCCTGGGAGCTGAACGTCATCGCTCCCAGGAATCAATGCGCCTGCACCGGCCCCGACGTCAGTTCCGGGGGGCGCGCGCGTCATCCCCTTCTAAACAGCTTCAGGGCATGCCCAGAAGCTGTGGAGGGATGACGCGTGCGACCCGGAAGTGACGGCGGGGCCGGCGCAGGGCATCGTGGGACCGAAGAAGGCTGAAGAGGACGCCGAAGAGGATCGCGCTGGCTTCAAGCTGCCCACATCTGAGATGGCAGCGCTGGACAAGACGTTTTCAAGGTAAGTATTTGTTCTAAAAGGTAAGTGCAACCTGGGACAGATCAGAGGCTAGCCATTGTGGAATGCACTAGCCCTGACTGTCCCGGGGGTATTTAAAAAAAAAAAAAAAATTCCAGGGTGGAACTCCGCTTTAAGGTCTCAATCAATCATATGCAGCCATAAAAATGATAAAAGAAAACCATGGTGCTCTGATTCAAATATTTATTGTATAAAACGTAACATAGGGATTAAAAATACTCAGAAACATGTGTAAAAACCATGCATGTCCTCAGCTCATGTTGCTGATACAAACAAAAGACGTCCAAAAGTAACGGCTCATCCACCTGTACGCGTTACGCCCTCTGCTGGGCTTCTTCAGCAAGTCATTGGCAACCTGGTGCAGGTGTTAAAAGTAGTATTAAAGTGTTTCTTAAGCTGGATACACACTATAGAATTTTCTTTAGATTTTTTCCTTTAGATTTACCAAAACTTTATAAACATTTTCAATTTGTATGCAATCAGACAGGGCCTTGCACCACATAGTTGAAGGTAAATCTAAAGGAAATATACCAACAAAAGCTGTATAGTGTGTATCCAGCATAAAGCCTTAAGTTGGGTACAAACGATAGGAAAATCGGGTGAACAGTCATCCAATTTTCCTCGTTGGTTCAAAGCAAATCGAAACCGATGAACGAAAATATGTATGAAGATTCTCGTACAACAAAGGCTTTTTTTTTCGTTGTTTAGGGCCGGTTCACACTCTTGCGAGTGCGGCGATCGCATGGAATATCGGAGCGCACTGCTCCTTCATTACATGCGATCGGAAGTGCGGTGCAAATTCAGCCATACACTTTGTATGGCTGAAATTCGCACTGCACCCGCCCAAAAGATGCACAGGACCCTTTTTTCCAGCCGCATAAGGATCGGATCGCACAGTGGTTCACACTTGTGCGATCCGATCCTGTGTGAACTGTCAGATCGCACTGCGATATGCGATCAAACTGGGGGTGTCGTTAACATCTAATTGACACCCCCTGCGTATCGCATATGGCAGTGTGAACTGCCAGATGTGCGTTTGCAATGCAGGAACAGGCTGCGAATTGAGAACCGGGACTTATTGTTTCTGATCATGCACGATCTTTTCTGATTTTTCTTGTACGGAAATCATACAAAAACGGTACAGATTAAACAAAAATCATTCGTTCTTTTCCTGTACGAGAACATTTTTGGAGTTTGTCCCTTTGGTAATTTTCGTAGGAAAAGTCAGCTGATGAAAAATGTGTTAACACTATATGAAAATCGTCCGAAAAAATTCTCGCCCGATTTCCTTATAGTGTGTACAAGCTTTTAAGTTTTTTTACTTTAATTCATTCTATGCATTAAGGTGAAAGAAGTTTTCTGCTGCAGTTCCCCCAGACCCCTCCTTTTTCTTACCTGAGCCTGATCCCATCCAGCCGTCACTCTCTCCTCAATGGACAGATTGATAGCAGCGGGAGCCATTGGCTCCCGCTGCTGTCAATCAAATCCTGTGATATGGAGCGGGGGTGGGGGGTGAGCCCTGCACGGGTGCCCCCAGGGAAGCGGCTTTCCATGGGGGCATCCAATCAAGAGGAGGGGCTTGGAGGGCCGGCGGGGGAGGGGGGCCAGAAGAAGAGGTTCCGGGCTGCTCTGTGCAAAACTATTGCACAGAGCAAGTAAGTATGACATGTTTATTTTTATTAAAAAAAAAAAAAAAAAAAACAAAGGTTTACAACCACTAAACCCCCAGCATGTTTTGGCGTAACACACGGAGCAAAATAAAATAAAATAGAGTTAAAGTGTTACTAAACCAAGGAGCCTGCATTCACTATATCTGCTCTCCCACAGCACACAGAACATGGAAATGCAATTATTTTAGTAAATATAAACTGCTAAATACCTTTTCTCATCAGCAGTATATAGCAGTCTTGTGACTTCTATCAGTTCCTGGTGAAGCTTGTAGGAGGAGTTTTCATACTGCACTGAGCTGTCCTATGAGAATGCAGGAACCCTGACCCTCTGCCTGGACAGTGCTGATTGGCCCTGTGCTGATCACATGCACACTCCCAAGAAAAAAAAAAACCTCTCTAGCAATGCACACCAAACTGGGCATGTGCAGTCTAACTTCAATGGCTCTTTCTTATCAGGTTTTGTCCAGGGGGACAGTGCAGGTAGGGGAGGATTTGTGCATACAGGATCAAGCAGCCTTTTTACACAATGCAGAGGTTTAACCCCTTAGGATCCACAGTGAGTATAACGAGCATGCTTTACTGCATATACAGATTGATTTTAGTGTTGTGGGTTTAGTAACACTTTAATAGTGGACAGTACAGTCTGCAGTCAGTCTGTTAGCTTGGAGAGAGGGGAGGAGGAGGAACAGGGAGTGCTTTGCCATCCTAGGCTAAGGGGCTATGTGTTTCTATTGATGCTCATAGTGTAGGGAGTCGGGACACATAATTCTAGTCCCTGCATGCAAGGGTGGCTCCATTGGACGGTACAAGAGAAAGGCCCCACCATGAAACAGGAAACCAGCTTAAACTGAAACATAGGCAAGAATTAAAGATAAGAAGCAGCATACTAATTACTTGCACACAGCACGAGTTTGTCAGCAGGTTTCAGCCAATGATTTTGTCTGAAACCTGCTGATCGGCTCTCTCTCATCATAGCATAGAGTTCTGTATTTCCAAATACACAGACAGAACTCTGTGTACACAGAACAACGATCTGGCTGTTCCTTCTCCCTGAAAAGCAGGAGAAAAAAACAGCCAGATCTGTGAGGAAAAGCAGCACACATTACACTTGTTAGGCACACAGTTAACCCCTTCCCAGCCAGTGGCATTAGTGAGAAGTACAGTTTTCTATCTGATTTTATTATTAGTGTCACTAGCAATGTCAGTGTCGGTTAGTATCCTTCCCAGCCAGTGTTTGTTAGCACCAGATTGACCGCCACACTATCACGGTCCCATTATAAGCCACTGATCACCGCCATTACCAGTATAGCATCTATAGCTACGTAAATTCAAGTATATAGTGTATACTAAAGTTTGTAGACACTATAACTTTGACATAGACCAATAAATATACACTTATTGGGATTTTTTTTCTTATTTTTTACCAAAGACATGTAGCAGAATACATTTTGGCCTAAATTTATGAAGAAATTTGATTTTTTTTTTTTTTTATTGAATGTGTTTTGTAACAGAATGTAGAAACTATCTTTTTAAAGAAAATGTTGGTCTTTTTTTGTTTATATAATAAAACATAAAAACTCAGAGCCCATTCACACTAGCGCGACTTGTGAGGCAACTTGTGTTGCCCCAGGTAGCTTGACATAACAAAAGCAATGTTAATCAATCAGTGCCGTCTTAATTGGCACTACTGAAGTCGCTCCGACTTCAGAAAAGGGTCCTGTACTACTTTGAGGCGACCTGTGATCCGACTGTCCCATATACTTCAATGGGAGTCGCCTCCTTATCTTAATTGACACGACTTGTTATCAGACTTTCCAGGAAGAAGAAAGAGATTAGCCAGGCATTCCCCACAGACAAAGTCGCCTGTCTCTTCAAAGTAGTGCACAAGTCTCTTCCAAGTCTCTAAACAAGTCTCTTAACAAGTCTCTAAACAAGTCTCTTCAAGTCACGGGGCGACTTTCTGGTAGTGGTAGTGTGAACCAGCTCTCAGTGCTGATCATATCCACCAAATGAAAGTTCTATTTGTATGAAAAAAAATGTTACAATTTTTATTTGGGTACAGCGTTGCATGACCGCGCAATTGCCAGTTAAAGTAGCATAGTACTGAACAGCAAATGATGGTCTGGTCATGAAGGGGGTAAAACCTTCCAGCTGATTAAATCAGCTGATAAAAGTGCTTAAAAAAATCTGAGAGTTTAATATCACTTAAACTTACAAGAAATAGGATTGCTAAAGAGATTATTCACCTGTTCCTATGGTGTCACTCTCTTGTTGGCCAAAAAGTTGAAGGATCTCAATTACCATAGAGGGAGCAGAGACAGAATGACGGCTCAGCTAGCAAAGAGAAAGTGAGGGCTGTTTTAGGGATCCTGCCATTAGTGATTGCCCCCAGCAACAGAAATATTATTATTATGACACAGTTCTTATTTTTCATAATGGCGTCAGATGGGCAACTTGGTACTTAGATGGAAATGTGGCATCTAGACAAATTTGGGGCTAGATTCACACCTTGTGTGTTGGCAGTGGATACAAAATCACGCACTTTCCCAAAACGCACAGAAACACGCTGCCCTTTAGCAAGCACATGGCAGTGCCATTACTTGGTAATGTCGCCCCCACACATCTACTAATGTGTGCCTTTTCATGTGCGTAAAACCTATTAGAAATGCACTCTAAGATTCCATGACGAATGTATACTGCTCAAAAGTATTAAAGGAACACTTTTTAATCAGAGTAGCATCAAGACAATTAAACTTCTGGGATATTGATCTGGTCAGTTAAGTAGCAGAGGGGGTTCTTAATCAGTTTCAGCTGCTTTGGTGTTCATGAAATTACCAAACAGGGCACTAGATGGGCAACAATGAGACAACCTCCAAAACTGAAATGGTTTTACAGGTGGAGGCCACTGAAGTTTTTTTCCCTACTCATCTTTTCTGACTGTTTTTTCACTAGTTTTGCATTTGGCTAGGGTCAGTGTCACTACTTGTAGCATGAGGCGATACCTGGACCCTATAGAGCAGGGGTGGGGAACCTACGTCCCGGGGGCCATATGCGGCCCTCAAAGTCATTTGATCCGGCCCCCCATGCAGCTCAGTCTGTGTCTCTCAGCTGATCTGTCAGAACGGCGCCAATGCTTCCTGTATAGTTCTATCAAATGCATTCCGCCTGTGACCAATACAGGAAACATCGCCTCTTCCTCCAGCGCGGCACCGCTGCTAGCCAGCATTTACCGCCAGCAGCACACACAGCAGTACCAGCCAGAGCCAGGAGTACAAGCCAGAGTCAGCAGTACCCACAGCAGTATAAGCCAGAGCCAGCAGTACCCACAGCAGTACAAGCCAGAGCCAGCAGTACCCACAGCAGGACCAGCAGTACCCACAGCAGTACCAGCCAGAGCCAGTAGTACCCACAGCAGTACCAGCCAGAGTCAGCAGTACCCACAACAGTACCAGCCAGCAGTACCTACAGCGCAGTACCCACAGCAGTACCAGCCAGCAGTACCAGCCTGAGCCAGCAGTACCCAAGGCAGTACCTATAGCACAGTACCAACCTGAATCAGCAATACCCACAGCAGTACCAGCCTGAGCCAGCAGTACCAGCCAGCAGTACCCACAGCATAGTACAAGCCAGCAGTACCAGCCTGAGCCAGCAGTACCAGCCAGCTGTACCCACCAGCAGTACCCGCCAGCAGTTCTTTTCAAAACTTACCACCACAAAGTCGACTGCGCTCCAGACTGACCGACGCAAACCTGGAAAACCAATTGCGAGTAGCAACATCATCAATACCAGCTAACATCACACACCTCACCAAAGAGAAGCAGTTGCAGCCATCACATTAGGGGTGAGTTAATTACATTTTTGACCAAATATAACAGGCACATTTTTAAGTTAATAAGTTTGTATGGCCCCCGAATGATTTTATAAATACCCAAATGGCCCTTGGCAGAAAAAAGGTTCCCCACCCCTGCTATAGAGGTTACATAGGCAGTCCAACTCCTCCAGGATGGCACATTAATATGTGCTATTGGCAGAAGAGCCAAGACCATTGAGGGGATTCCAGGAGACAGGCAGTTACTCTAGGAGAGCTGGACAGGGCCATAGAAGGTCCTCAACCCATCATCAGGACCGTTATCTGCTCCTTTGTGCAAGGAGGAACAGGATGAGCACTGCCAGAGCCCTACAAAATGACCTCCAGCAGGCTACTGGTGTGAATGTCTCTGAACAAACAATCAGAGACAGACTTCATGAGGGTGGCCTGAGGGCCCAACATCCTCTAGTGGGCCCTGCGCTCAATGGAGCTCGATTGGCATTTGCTATTGAACACCAGAATTGGGAGGTCTACCATTGGCGCCCTGTGCTTTTCACAGATGAGAACAGGTTTACCCTGAGCACATGTAACAGACATGGTGGGTCAGTGATGGTCTGGGGAGGCATATCCATAGAGGGACACACAGACCTCTACAGGCTAGACAATGGTACTCTGACTGCCATTAGTTATTGTGATGAAATCTTTGAACCCATTGTCAGACCCTACACTGGTGTAGTGGGTCCTGGGTTCCTCCTGGTGCACGACAATGCCCGGCCTCATGTGGTGAGAGTGTGCAGTTAGTTCATGGAGGATGAAGGAATTGATATAATTGAATGGCCCCCACACTCGCCTGACCGAAATCATTATTTTTTGGTCCATCTGATGCCTACAGGTTGCACCTCAGTCTGTTCAGGAGCTCAGTGATGCCCTGGTCCAGATCTGGGAGGAAACACCCCAGGACACCATCTGTCATCTCACTAGCTAGCTAGGAACATGCCCCGATGTTGTCAGGCATGCATACAAGCACGCCTGGGCCATACAAACTACTGGGTACCATTTTGAGTTGCTACAATGAAAGTTCAGCAAAATGGACTACCCTACTGCATCATTTTTTCACTTTGATTTTCAGGGTGTCTTTGAATTCAGCCCTCTGTAGGTTGATAATTTTAATTTCCAATAAACAATGTGGCATCCTTTCTTTGCTAACACATTACCCAGTCCATATTAGTATAGATGTCCAGCATGATATTTTTCCCAATGCAGATCTGATGTGTTTTCAAAGTGTTCCTTTAATTTCTTTGTGCAGTGTATTTATATGATATTTATGTAGCACTGTCCCCGCAGGGCCTGCTGAATAGCGTCTTTATGGGCTCCCCTGATTACAGCACACTGTTACCTTTTAGATAAAGTCCCTGGATCCTTCCTTGCTGCTAATGGCTCATCACACAAATGACCAGTCTAGGGGTGTTGGTTTTTTGTTTTGTAATTGGGACAGGAGAAGGGAATAGTGGGATACTCCAACTATTCACATTGGTTGAGGACTTCTATCTTCAGGACTTTCTTAGGAATTAGGAACAGCCAGGCTGTTAATCCACACTGCCACAAGTGTAGATGGGGTTAAGTCTCTTGCTCTCTTTACTCGCTGACAAGACAACTTGATAGACGATAACTTAGCTTCAGGCCACTCTCACTAGCATCGCCTTTCAATTGACATCAATTGACATCCATTGACATCCATCCACTGACTATCCTAGGAGCAGGGGTGGCCCCCTCAGGTCAGGCCCCTTGACACAAGTTTCTGTACTCACTGTACTGCACTGAGACAGACCCTCCAGTGTCTCCCCTCTCAGTTAGCTCCTCTGGACCTCCAGGTTCTGTTCTTCACTGCTACTCTTCCGGTGCTCAGGACCCCCTGAGGCCGCATGGCACCTCTACAGAGGAGGAGGCAAGCCGCCCGCTCCTTCCGGGACTCCGCTATCCAGACGAAAGACCTTGAGCACATGTCCTCCTGGCTTTTATACAGTATCCCAATATGCACAGAGGCACTTTTCACTCTGCCAATCATCAGGACTGTATCAAAGCCCATGCACCCATTCATCAGGTTTCCTCCCACTGTCCAACATGCCTCCCTATTGGACCACTGTGAAACTCTCTAGCCAGAACGAGTTGCATCCTGAGCACAATGAGCAGACCTCACTAACAGATCCTGCTCTCTGGTAGGCAGAGAACAATATAGATTTACCTGCAGCCCTTCTGGTAAGCAGACAGAGCTCAAAACTATACTTTCTCACTAGCACCTACCTAGGAGGGTGCTACACTTGCTTATCCCAGAGCTCAGCTTTAAAATGGAGAAGTGTAAAAACCCTACAGTTGTTACCGGAACATGAGTAGAAGGTAAATCTGCAAGTGGGGACACCATTTCCAGTGACTACTGTCAATGCAGAAATCTTCCCCACTATAGAAAAAATTCTTCTTACTATTCCAGGGGGACAGGAAAAGAGTGTAAATCCCCCCCACTGGCTACACGGACAGCAATAAAAACATGACAGATGGTCTAACCCCGTCTCATACTGTCCAGAAGAAGAAAAGAAAAGTTTTGGATGGAGTTTCATTTTAATTGGGGTTCATCCTGTAAACATGTCTGAATCTGTAGTCATAATGATCTCCTCTGTAATAAGTAGAAAGGTTTTTCTTCTATTATACATTATGAATACAGAGGAGGCTCTCACAATACAAGTATTGTGCCTTAGATAATAGGCTCATTGTCTGAGATAAGTAATAAATCGGTAAAAATGTGGAACACTTTGTAATTATTTTTCTCTGTGATACAGACTTTTAGAAAGACATTCTCCAAAGACAACTACAGTTTAAAGTGACCCTGTCACTGCAGGCTTCTGCAATCAAATCACGGTTATTGACGTTTGGTCAGCGAGTCATGCAAAAAGTGGAACCACCAGGGCTCCCCTTCATCAGGCATGGTGACATGGTGGTTTCCAAAATATTGCGCTTTTTGTATGACATGCTGAAGAAACATCAGTGGCTAATGGCACTTTTCCACTGCAAGTACCGGCTTGGCTCTACTCGGCCCTGCTCGGCCCGGTTTTCTTTTCCACTGCTGGTACCGCATGGTACGGTGTTGGAACGGTTCAGTACGGTACGGTATGGTTTGCATTTCCACTAAAGTAGTACTAAAGTTAAGTGGGTGGGATAACAACGATTCTCTGACCAATCAGTGGCTAGTAGTGACTGCATGCAAAGGATTGTGGGATATGGTACCGGGTATGGTACCTCTTGGAACCACAATAGAGGTGGTACTGTTTTTAAGAGCCGTACCGTTCGGTTCCATGCAGTGGAAAAGCGCCGCCGTACCGTACCGAACTGTTCCTACACCGTACCATGCGGTACCAGCAGTGGAAAAGCACAAAAGTGAGCCAAACCGTTCAGTTCCATGCAGTGGAAAAGCGCCATAAGGTTAGCACTCCTGCCTTGCAGCACTAGGGTCACTGGTTTGCATCCCAACAACACTACCTGCATGGAGTTTGCCTTTTTTCCTTGTGCTTACATGGGTTTCCTGCTCTAATACAAAGACATACTTGTAGGTATATAGGACCCTCCATTCAAATTCTAACCAGGATGCTACCTGCATGGAGTTTGCATGTTTTCCTTGTGCTTACATGGGTCTCATCCTACACTCCAAAGACATACTGATAGGTATATAGGGCTCTCCGTTCAAATCCTAACTAGAATGCGACCTGGCGTTTGCATGTTCACTTTGTTATCTGTTAAAGAAGCATTTGTATACTTACCTTGCTGGTGGCGTCTGTTCTGAAAAGCTGCCGGTATTGATGTTTCATATTGAGTAGGTCCCCCTTTTGCCACCAGAACAGTCCTGTCCCATCTAGGCATGGACACCACTAGACCTCTGAAGTTATGCTGCGGTATCTGGCACCAAGCCGTCAGTAGCAGATCCTGTAAGTTGTGAGGTCAGACTTGTTTTTCCAGCACATTCCACAGATGCTCAATTGGATTGAGATCTGGAGGCCAAGTCAACACCTCAAATTCTTTGTTGTGTTCCTCAAACCATTTTTGCAGTGTGGGAGGGTTCATTATCCTGCTGAAAGAGGCCACTGCCATCAGGGAACACTGTTTCCATGAAGGGGTGTACTTGGCCACCAACAATGTTTAGGTAGGGATAAGGGCGGGACTTGGGAGGGGGTGCCGAGTGGGCACCTGCCTCGGGTGCTGTATTGAAGGGGGGGGGGGCGCTGCCGAGTTATCTGCTCTTCCCACATCCTTACTGACAGAATAAGCCGCACCCGATAGCTGCTCCTGGAGGGAGGATTCAGGTTTCTCCTCCCTCCAGCCTGCATGGAGCAGAGTCGAAGCTGAGACAGAACTTTTCTCAGTCTCAGCAACTAGCTTCTGAGGAAGGAGGGCGGATTGTGTCCTTTTTCTTCTCCCCTGTCAAGTGACTTGCCACATGACTGAAGAGAGGAAGGGGATGCTGTGAGTACTGATCTCACAGTACAAGGGGGAAAGGGGAGGGGAAACAAATCGGGAGCATAGGGGCACCTGATGTAAAGGGGGACTCTACTGGGGGCACCTGATGTGAGGGTGCACTCTATTGTGGACACCTGATGTAAGGGGGCACTCTGATGTAAACACCTGAAGTAAAGTGGGACTTTAATAGGGAACCGGATGTAAGAGGGGAACTCTATTAGGGACACCTGATGGAAGGGGGACACTTGATGTAAAGGGGAACTCTTTTGGGGACACCTGATGTAAAGGTGGACTCTATTGGGGACACCTAATGTAAAGGGGGTACTCTATTGGGGACACCTGATGTAAGAGGGGAACTCTATTAGGGACACCTGATGTAAGGGGGGGCTCTGATGAGGACACCTGATGTAAAGGGAGTCTCTATTGGGGACACCTGATGTAGAGAGGGACTCTATTGGGGACTCTACCTGGCAGAGCGAGCGCAATTTGCAATCTTTGTCCTGGGCGTGGATGATCTTGTCCCGGCACTGGCTAGGAGGTAGGTGTCAAGTAACATCCACATGAATGGCAGGGCCCAATATTTCCCAACAGAACATTGCCCAAAGCACCACCCTGCCCCGCTGGCTTGTCTTCTTCCCATACTGCATCCTGGAGCCATCTCTTCCCACGTAAGCGACACACATGCACCCGGAACAACCACATGATGTAAATTGAATTTATTCATATTTTAAAATCCACTCTATTCTCGTCACATGACCCAGCAGCTCCGGCTCCTCTGTGTTATTGATTGGCTGCTGCAGGGGAGAGGAGAAAGCGCCAATAACAGCTGGACAATGGAGGCTAATGGGTGACTTCATGGTTTCCATAACTCACAGCTGCTGTCAAGCGTTCCCTTACATAAGGGAGCCGGAGCTGCTAAATCATGTGACCGGACCAGTTTAAAAAAAAAGGTAAGTATACAGAGCTTTTTTTTTTTTTTTTTCAAGGTATGCAGGATAGGTAGGAGGAGGGGGAGGGAATGCTTTTTAAGAATAGTAAAGCTGGCTAAACACTAGTAGAACGCCGTTCAAAATATTTCATTTTAGGAATTTCCGTTAAATTTCCGAATTCGGCTTTGATCAGTTCTCCGATGTAGTAACCCGGAAGCGGCGTGATGACGTCACGGCTGGGTTACTCGGCGGCTGAAGGCGCCGGATTTAAAAAACTATCAGTATTCAAAAATACAGATTTTGGCATTTTGAATACATTGAAGTGCAGTGGAGGGGGTCTAGGGTCTTTTAAAACCCCGATCCCTCCATAAAGAGTACCTGTCCCTGCCTATTACTGTCACAAATAATGTTTACATTGCTTATGACAGCAATAAAAGTGATCAGACTTATTTATTTTTTTTTAAACTGTGCTTAAATTAAAAAATCTAATAAAATAAATGGGAAAATCTTTTTTTTTTTTTTTTTAGAAGCGCCCCTGTCGCCAAGAGCTCTCGCACAAAAGAAAACGCATACGTAAGTTGTGCCCTCAACTGAAAGCGGTGTTCAAACCACACATGTGAGGTATCGTTGGGATCGCCAGAGAGAGCGCAATAATTCTAAAAAAAGTGCTACTCTGTAAGGGCTCTTTCACACGGGCGGTCCGATCAGATCCGCCTGTCAGTTTTTTAGGCGGATCTGATCGGATCCTCCATGCAGCTCTATGGGGCAGCGGGTGTCAGCGGAGACACCTCCTGCCATCCGCATCCGATCCTGTGCTGAAATCTGGACGGATGGAAACCCTATTTTTCCATCCGTTCAGTAATCGGAGCGGAGCGGATGAGAGCGGACAAGCGGTCCGCTCTCCTCCGATCCCCCATAGAGGGCAGCGGGTGCTGAGACACCTCCCTCTCCGCTCTGCAAGCGGAGACGGAGCTGTCATCCGCCCGGCTCAGCGGGGATCGCGGATCGATCCCCGCTGAGCAACACGGATCCGCCTGCGGAGGCGGACCGTGTGAAAGAGCCCTAACTCTAAACTGGTAACCGTTAAAAAAATGTAAAGTGCTGCCTATGGAGATTTTTTATGTACCGTAGTTTGTCGCCATTTCGTGGGTGTGTGCAATTTTAGACTATAACATGTTAGGTATCTATTTACTCGGCGTGACATCATCTTTCACAATATACAAAAAAAAAAATTGGGCTAACTTTACTGTTTAGTTTTTTTAAATGCAGTGAAATTTTTTCCCCAAAAAAATGGTGGTTGAAAGCCCGCTGCGCAAATACTGCGCGACAAAAAATATTGCAACGACCGCCATTTCATTTTCCTGAGTCTTTGCTAAACATATATATATATATATATATATAATGTTTGGGGGTTCTAAGTAATATTCTATCTAAAAATACAGATTTTAACTGTTTACACATGTAAACAACATGTGTCAGAAATGGGCTCGGTCCAGAAGTGGTTAAATCCATGCCTTAGAGCAGGTCTTCCCAAACTTTTTTGGGCAGAGACCCACTTTTTTTTTTTATGCCATGTCACTAAAGACATTGGGGCTGATTTACTAAAACTGAAGAGTGCAAAATCTGGTGCAGCTGTGCATGGTAGCCAATCAGCTTCTAACATTAGCTTTGTTCAATTGAAGCGGTAGTAAACAGCTGGTTTTTTTTTTTTTTTTATTCTGGAACCTGCAAGTTCAAGCCATAATGTGCTAGTATGCGTTGCATACTAGCACATTATGTGAAACTTACCTTAGAACGCAGCCCTTCCAGCGGCAAGCTGTCACGGCTGACAAGGCTTCCATCTTCACGCACATTCTTTCCGGGTTCGTGGACTCCGGCTGTGTGAGTGGCCAGAGCCAAGGTGACACTCCAGCATGGGAGCCGCCGTTTACCGCACAGGACTCTATAGGAATGGCCCGGGTGGGCGTTGCTTTAGAACACATGTCCTGGTTAGGGATGCACCGATCCGATATTCGGATCGGATATCGGCGCCGATATGGCCATTTTAGATGGATCGGGGGATCGGTAACATTGGCCAATCCACTGGCCGATCTGGTTTTTGCTGAGTAACGGCTCAGCCATCCCTTACTTGGTGCAGTAGTAGTATGGGATGGGAGCCGCTACTTCCTGTATAGGTCCGGCTCACAGGCTGAGTGACACACATGAAGCAGTGTTAATTTTGGCAGCAAATTTCAATTTAGTTTTAGTCTTAGTCTTAGGACTAAAATGGCATTTTAGTTTTAGTCCCATTTTAGTCTTCTGCAAGTGTTTTAGTTTTAGTCGTATTTAGTCGACTAAAACTCCAGTATATTTTAGTCGACTAAAACGCCCTACATTTTAGTCGACTAAAACTCATTTTAGTCATCTATAATCAAATGGGTGTAGTTCAATTGTAATTTGTAATGCATTATTTAAGCATTTCTCTACAATTTTCAAACTCATTATATACTACTGCTGGTCCTGGAG
Organism: Pelophylax lessonae; assembly: GCF_965119305.1. Classification (NCBI taxonomy): domain Eukaryota; kingdom Metazoa; phylum Chordata; class Amphibia; order Anura; family Ranidae; genus Pelophylax; species Pelophylax lessonae. The sequence continues at coordinate 102,695,523 of NC_138769.1, forward strand.
TGAAAAATCTAATATGTTATTATTTATGCTTTGAGCATGCACCAGTGTTAATTTTTGGCAGCAAATTTCGATTTAGTTTTAGTTATAGTCTTTTGACTAAAATGCCATTTTAGTTTTAGTCATATTTTAGTCTTAAGACTAAAATGCCATTTTAGTTTTAGTCGTATTTTAGTCATCTGAATTGTGTTAGTCGACGAAAACGTTTTAGTCGGTTTTAGTCGACGAAATTAACACTGACATGAAGCAGCGGCTTTGATCTGTACTGCAGCCGCTTGCTTTGTGTGTAGCTCCAGATCGGTTCCGGTATCGGCGATTTCACAACGGCAGATATCGGTATCGGGTCCAAAAAAGTCGGATCGGTGCATCCCTAGTCCTGGTGACGTAACCGGCAGCATGTACAGTAAATACCTCCTAAACGGTGCACGTTTAGGTGGTATTTACAGTCCCTATAGATAAGCCTTATTATAGAGTTACCTATAGGGACAAATTATTCATGGGAGTTTACTCCCACTTTAAGCCTTGACAAAAAGTAGTAACGGATCGGTTTCTATGCAGAGCTACACCAGATTTTGCACTCTCCAGTTTAAGTAAATCAACTTAATTGTATGTTTTGTGTCTATTCCAACACATAAATGTAACTGTTGAAAAAAATTAAGAAACACCTCCACAGATGTCAAATTGAGGTCAGCGGCTGTGTCCGTGCATCTACTGCATCCCAATTGACATGAATGGGACTGCCTGCACAGGGATGCATGAAACACCTGTGCATCCCCAATGCGGGTAAATATGGCTCTCACATAGGCGTATGCCTGTGTGAACGAGGCCTAAGTTACCTTTGCTACCCTGTAAAGAGACCTTTTGAGCCCAAACAGCCACAGACTACAAAGAATCCCAGAAACATAAAACAATCATCATCTGAACAGGTTACAATTATTTCCCTTCAAGCAATGAATTGTACCAGCCAATTGTTGCTATCTCCTTCTAGATAAGCCAGGACTAGGGATGGTCACTTATGGCCCCCTATTCTTGCTTGATGGGAGTAAAATTGCACTGTCAGGAGGAAGCAAAGATTCACTGAATGAAAGAAGCAGAAGCAGGGAGATCCTTGCATTGCAGGTCCTCGGGTACAGCTTCCTCTCCAGCAAGGAGACCAGTGAGCAGCACAGTACTGACATTGCCAAAGCTGGAGAGATTACTGTTCAGAGGCAGCAGTGCCTTAGGTGACCTTCCACTGCAGATACATAGCTATGAAATTATATCCACAGTAGTGCTAACGCAAAGGAATTGCACTTCTTTTTTCCAAGAGGAATTCAACACAAAAACTGCTTGGGTACAATTAATATTTTCTCTGTACCACGTGGTTTTTTGAAACACTGACCTTAACAAAACATACAGCAAGAAAAGTCAGTGAGAAGTCAGAACTTCTAATTTACATGTCTTTTGGACCATGAAATACTGAAACTGAAGGCTGTGAATGAACACCGCAGACAGGAAACTAGCATTTTTAGAAAGGTCTGCAGTAGCCGCTTTCGTACATTGTACTTCCTCTGTTGTCTACAGCAATGTCCCCCAGCTGTATTCCCCTTTTTAAAGTTATCCTACCTTGCCATTATGGCACGTGTGCAGATGTGCCGAAGGGCTCCGCCCGGCCTTCAGATCCTGGCAGAGGTCTTCAGTCCATCTGTGCACACAAAGATGGCAACATTTTGAGCCACCTGTAAAAGCCATCCTTGCCCATGCAAGAGAAAAGTCACCAGTGCGAAGATGTGCTCAAGCCCACAAATCGGCAGATGTGCCACAGGACTCAGTGGGACCCAAAGCCCTGTGGCACCTCTGCACATGCAGAATCCAGGAGGAAGAGGGGGGGAATCAGGGTTACACAAGCATTATTTTGTTACGAAAAAAAAAAATCCAAATGGGAGAGGGTGGGCAATATGAGACTTTGTTTAGGGTAAAGGTGCACTTTAAAGCGGAGTTCCACCCAATAGTGGAAGTTCTGCTTTAAGGACTCCTGACATGCCACATTTGATATGTCATTTTTTTTGGGGGGGGGGGCAGGTACTTCGTTTTGACAGGTACCCGCTCCCACTTCCGCTTGGGCTGCCTAGGCAGCTTAAAACGTTAAGTTCTACTATCCTTCCTCCCTGCAATCTTCTGGAACACGTCAAATGTCCCAGAAGATTGCCCGGCCATTCAGGACATGCAGCGCGACTCGCGCATGCGCAGTGCGCACCCGGCTGTGAAGCCACAAGCGGTCACAGCCGGGTGCCCACACTAGTGATGCCGCGCCAGGGACAGCAGTGGGAGAGAACCGAGGCTTCACACGGCCGCATCACTGGATCGTGGGACAGGTGAGTGTGTGTTTATTAAAAGTCAGCAGCTACACTTTTTGCAGCTGCTGCCTTTTAATAAGCACAGAAGCGGTTGGAACTCTGCTTTAAGTAATGTTTTTGGAATCAACACGGGACGTATGAATTAAGTAGAAACTCCCTTCAGATAATAAAGTATGGTAACTTTTTTAAACATGAAAATTAAGTATGTGTAGCAGCTCAACCAATCCATATGATTTCAGATAATGGCTTAGACTTTACACAGCCCTTGGTTCTTTCAAGGATGTTAACAGCACGAGGACAGTAAAATACAGAACAGAATTCTTTCCAGAAGAACCTCCAAATAAATGTCAATAAAGTAATAAATCAAGCAAGTCATGTGCAGGATCAAGTAATGTTTTTTGTCAGTCTATGGGCATTTCGTGGTTTAAACTTTTTCATGCTGAAAAGGTATTTCTCCTTGAGGGGATACAAAATAGTCGGCAAAGGTGTTCCGGACCAGCATGCCGCTAGCAGGCCCTCGGACGGTGCTCCATGACACGTCATGTAACGGGTTATTAAGGATGTGCTCAAACACAAAACCGTCTCTTAGAAGCACCACATTATGCAGAACACAAGCGGCCTTTATGATGTCCTGGACAAAGTTGGCTTCTAACTGAATGGGAGAATAGAAGACCCGCCATTTGTTGGCCAAGATCCCAAAGGCACCATCTATCATCCTTCTTGCACGGATCAGCCTGTAGTTGAAGACTTTGCGGATCGGGGTTATGTTCCTTGTAGGAAAGGGTCTCAAGATATTCTCCGATAGTCCAAAGGCCTCGTCGGCAACAAAGACAAAAGGCATGGGGTCACTACTTGAGCTGGGCAAAGGTCTGTATTCCGGCAACTTCAATTTGCCCTCTTTCAGCTTGCGACCCAAGGTAGACTTTTTAAAAATACTACAGCAGCCTGTGGCTCCATAAGCACCGACATCTATAGTGATAAAATTGTACTTACTGTCCACCAAGGCCAGCAATACAAGAGAATGTTTACTGGCATCCCAGTGCCTCTTCCCGCTATTCGGTGGCATTTTCATCCGAATGTCTTTGGCATCGAGAGCTCCAACACAGTTCGGGAAGCTGGTAGTGGCATAGAAGTCTTCAGCTATCTGCATCCATTTCTCTTTGGTTGGCTCTGGCATAAAGATCTTAAACAGAGTGTCACATATCGCTTTGCAGGTCTCCCGAACGATTAACCGGATGGTGGCTTTTCCAATCAGAAATCGGAAATGCAGGGAGGTGAAACTTTGTCCGGTGGACAGGTATCTGTCAAAGGATAACATCTTCAGTTAATAGACCAGACTATAAACCAGCAAAGAGAATACACTTACTCATTTGAAAGCTGAACTCTGGGAAACCAGCTAAATATATACAAACAACTACTTCTGGACCACCCACTGCATATACAGTACCTCACAAAAGTACGTACACCCCTCACTTTTTTGTAAATATTTTATTATATCTTTTCATGTGACAACACTGAAGAAATGACACTTTGCTACAATGTAAAGTAGTGAGTGTACAGCTTGTATAACAGTGTAAATTTGCTGTTCCCTTAAAATAACTCAGCACAGCCATTAATGTCTAAACCGCTGGCAACAAAAGTGAGTACACCCCTAAGTTAAAATGTCCAAGTTGGGCCCAATTAGCCATTTTCCCTCCCTGGTGTCATGTGACTCGTTAAGTGTTACAAGGTCTCAGGTGTGAATAGGGAACAGGTGTGTTCAATTTGGTGTTATCGCTCTCACTCTCTCATACTGGTCACTGGAAGTTCAACATGTTACCTCATGGCAATGAACTCTCTGAGGATCTAAAAAAAAAAAGAATTATTGCTCAACAAAAAAATGGTCTAGGCTATAAGAAGAAGATACGGCGGTTTAACGGGACAGGTTCCACTCAGAACAGGCCTCGCCATGGTCGACCAAAGAAGTTGAGTGCACATGCTCAGTGTCATATCCAGAGGTAGTCTTTGGGAAATAGAGGTATGAGTGCTGCCAGCATTGCTGCAGAGGTTGAAGGGGTGGGGGGTCAGCCTGTCAGTGCTCAGACCATGCGCCACACACTGCATCAAATTGGTCTGCATGGCTATCGTCCCAGAAGGAAGCCTCTTCTAAAGATGATGCACAAGAAAGCCTGCAAACAGTTTGCTGAAGACAAGAAGACTGAGGACATGGATTACTGGAATCATGTCCTGTGGTCTAATGAGACCAAGATAAACTTTTCTGTATCGTACATCACGGGACACAGAGCCCTAAATCATAACATATGGGTTATATAGCCACCTTCAGGTGAACTGGTACCCAATCAGAAAGGATGTCTCCCTATATAACCCCTCCCACATAGGAAGTGCCTCAGTTTTTTTGCCAGTGTCTAAAGTTGATGGTCACTGTGGAGAGTCGCTCCACATATTTCTTATGTTTTAAAGAAGAAAGAAGATTATGCTACATACCCCGATGAAAGATCACTGAATCTAAGGGGTTAGCTATCAGAACCATCCTAAACAGTCAATAGACTAAAAACATGGTACCTGAGCCTCAGGAGGCAGATATGAGGTCTTGCTTGTAATGCTGTCCTTTTTAAGCTCTGGACCCTGGGATCCAGACCCTTGGAATACCAAACCCCAAAGGCAGGGTGCTCTACAGGTCCAAGGCCATGGCCCCTCTAAAACAAGGGGACCCAGTCCTTGAAGGTCTCCAAGACAAAGCTCGCCATGATTGGTGAAGATTGGATTCCTGCTTCATACAGAATCCTGCATCAGGACTGGTAAGTCCAATTTTAAATATACAGCAAACCTTGAAGGTAAAAATTGCTGGCATAATTGCAGATTGTAAATATTTTTTGCACTGTTCCCTTTAAAAAAATTCCAGAGACCGAGTGCCATGTGAGTCTCTGCACGAGATTATAGATGTTAAAGCCTAGGCAAAATACATCTTGTTAAGCATTATTTCTGTGCTTGTTTTTCTGACACACTGTTTTCACCCTGTGCTGATTACCTGAAAGATATCAGCTGTGGCAAACCAATGTGTGCATGAGACTGTGGATGTTGAGCTATGCTCAATTCCATGCCAGACCCTTACAGAACAACATTCTGTCTACATGGACCAGAAGGGTTCAGTATCTGGACTGGTCCGTGTCTCTGGTACCAAGAGTACGTCAGAGTCTGAATTGGAAAAGGGGAAATCCTTTCTTCCAGTGACCTGAAAAGTGGTGACTACAGAGGCCAGTCTCTCCAGCTGGGGAGCGGTTCTGGAGGAAGCCACTGTCCAGGGAAAATGATCTTGAATAGAGAGACATCTCCCCATCAACATTCTGGAAATCCGATCAGTCGGGCTTTGAAAAACTGGACGCCCAGACTTCGGGGTCGCTTCGGGGTGCAATACAATAATGCCACGGCGTGGTTTATATCAACCATTAAAGAGGTTGTAAACTCGAATTTTTTTTTCTTTTTTTCACCCTGCAAGAGAAAGACATAATGAGCTAGTATGCATCGCATACTAGCTCATTATGCAATACTTACCTTAGAACGAGCCCCCGCCGTGCCGCTCACTCACCTCTATGACGGGCGACATGTCCAGTCGCCCGTCTTCCGGGATCGCGGCATCTGGCCATCTGATTGGCCGGAGCCGCGGTGACGTCACGCACGCGCGCGAGAGCCGACAGTCACGGCATGGGACTCTGAAGGAGCGGCACGAGCGGCCGTTCCTTCAGAGCGCATGCGCCAGTGATGTCACTGGCTGCATGTAAGGTAAATATCTCCTAAACGGTACATGTTTAGGAGATATTTACAGTACCTATAGGTAAGCCTTATCATAGGCTTACCTATAGGTACAACTCGCAGAGGAGGGTTTACTTCCTCTTTAAGGAGGCACAAGGAGTCAGTCAGCCCAGAAAGAGGTGGATATCATCCTGTCCCAGGCAGAGAAGTTTGTGCCATGCCTGACAGCAGGAATAGAGAACTGTAAGACAGATTTTTTGAGCTGTCAACAGATGTTTCCAGGGGAATGGTCCCTACATCCTGAGATTTTTCAATCAATCTGCCTACGCTGGTGGGTCCCAGACGTACATTTGTTGGTATCTGGATTCAACAAGTTGAAGAAATTTTTGTCCAGGACCAGGGACCTTGCAGTCGGAGTGGATGCTTTGGTGACTCCTTGGGAGGAGTATTCCCTGATTTATGCCTTTCCTCCGGAACAGATGATACCGCGTTTATTGCGCAGGATCCAGCTAGAGCTATCCTCCTATATAGAAGGATCACAGGTGCTCTGTGATTATTCTAGAGAGAAGAACCGTCAGCTGTGTTTACAATAGCTGACTATCCTCTCTCAGTGGGGAATGATCGTGGGTGCCCGGCGGCAATCGGAGCAGCCGGCCCCATGCATCGGAGTCCCCGCTGCCGAATGGGGGCGGGAGCGCGCCGGCATGCGTTTGCCCCCTAGCTGCAGGTGCACGACCGACGTAGAGCTATGTCAGCTCGCGCAGGAGGGCCAGCCTGCCATAGTAAATCTGCGGCGGGCGGTCCTTAAGTGGTTAATGGCTGTGTGTTGAGTTATTTTGAGGGGACAGCAACTATACACTGTTATACAAGCTGTACACTCACTACTTTACATTGTAGCAAAGTGTCATTTCTTCAGTGTTGTCACATGTGACAAAAAAATGTGAGGGGTGTACTCACTTTTATGAGATACTGTATACTGTGGCAGAGCGGCCCAGCTGTAGGTACGCGATTTTGTGCACCGGCTCTCGGGGGCACATGCGCGCCGCTCCCGCTATGATTAGATACAGCAGGAGCCACCCGCGATCGTGCAGGGGAATTACAGAACGGCCGTCTGCCTTTGTAAACAAGGTGGGCGGCTGTTCTGTCACAGAGGGAGAGAGATCTTGTGTTTCAGCTAAGCTGAATCACAGATCTCTCTTTTCCTCTAGCACATCCATCCTCACACAGTTAGAAAGCATTCCCTAGGAGCACCCTTAAACCCTTGATCACCCCCCAGTATTAACCCCTTCCCTGCCAGTGTCATTTATACAGCAACAGTGCATTTTTTTTAGCACTGATCACTGTATTGGTGTCACTGGTCCCCAAAAAGTGTCACTTAGTGTCCGATTTGTCAGCCGCAATGTCGCAGTCCCACTAAAAATCACTGATCACCACCATTACTAGTAAAAACAACTTAAAAAAAAAAATAAGAAGTCCATAAGTGCCGGTTCACACTGTTCCGACTTGTCAGGTGACTTGGTCGCCTGACAAGTCGTGCTCCATTCAGTGCAATTGGAACCGTTCTAATAGGAGCGACTCAAGTCGTTCCGACTTAGAAAAAGGTTCCTGCACTTCTTTTGGCCGAAGTCGGAGCGACTTGCATTGACTTCCATTATGTGAAGCCGGTGCAAGCCACGGCAACTTCATTAAGTCGTGTCGCCATAGTGTGAGTGCCGGTTCACACTAGGGCGACCTGGTCACCTCCCATAGGGAAGCTGCGGACCCGTTCTAATAGGAGCGACACAAGTCGCTCCGACCTAGAAAAAGGGTCCGGAGCTTCTTTGGGGCGACCAGGAGGCGACCGCCATAGACTTCAATGTTATGAAGTCCGTGGCGGCCGCTCCAAGGTCGCGGCACGCTGCTCGCACCGCGACCTCGGAGGTCGCCACCCGAAGTAGCGTCGCGGTAGTGTGAACCGGCGCTTAACCGACTCTAAATGTATCCCATAGTTTGAAGATGCTGTAACGTTTGCACAAACCAATCAAAATACACCTATTAGCATTTTTATTACCAAAAATATGTTGCAGAATACAGCCAGAATGGCCTAAATTGATGAAAAAAGTTGATTTTTTTTACATTTATTCATTAGGAATGTTTTATAGCAGAAAGTAAAAAATTATATATTTTTTTGTTTGTTTATAGTGTAAAAAAATAAAAAAACAGCAGAGGTGATCAAATACCACCAAAAGAAAGCTCTATTTGTGGGGGGGGGGGGGGGAGGAAATCAATTATATTTGGGTACATGGTCGCACGACTACGCAATTGTCAGTTAAAGCAACGCAGTGCCGTATCACAAAAAATGGCCTGGTCATTAAGGGGGTAAAACCTTCCGGAGTTGAAGTGGTTAAATACATATACTGGAGATGATTTACCTGCCAAAAGATTTTTATTTCTCAACTCCTCCGTGTGCTGCCAACACACAGTATTAAATCCTAGATAGATTAGATTTGCCCTTTTATCTCGGTAACCCACCTGAAAGCTCACCAATGGCCATTCAAATAACAACCTTAGGAAAGCTAGTATCTGCATAGACACCTTGGGGGAGATTTACTAAAACTGGTGCACACAGAATCAGGTGCAGCTTCTAGGTTTTAGCCCTCGTTCACATTGAATGTGGATTTGAAATCGTGCGACTTCACCTGAACGTGCACGATTTAAAGCCGCATTTCAGTCCGACTTCGAGGGCCACTTGAAAGAGATCTGTGTGGGTTCATGCGCAGATGTCTATTGACGTCGCCCCTGAAGTCACCCCCCCCTGACTTTTTATAAGCTTACCCGTAGGGTGAAGTTAAAATTTTTACTTCAATACCACTTTAAAGAGGTTGTAAACCCCCAAAAAATATTTTTTTCTTTTTGCAACCTGAAAGAGAAACACATAATGAGCTAGTATGCATCGCATACTAGCTCATTATGAAATACTTACCTTAGAACGAGCCCCCGCCGTGCCGCCCGCTTACCTGTACGACGGGCGACATGTCCAGTCGCCCGTCTTCTGGGATCGCGGCATCCGGCCATCTGATTGGCCGGAGCCGCGGTGCCGTCACTCCCGCGCGGGAGCCGACGGTCACAGGGCTCTGAAGGAATGGCACCAGCGGCCGTTCCTTCAGAGCGCATGCGCCAGTGACTTCACTGGCTGCATGTAAGGTAAATATCTCCTAAACGGTACATGTTTAGGAGATATTTACAGGACCTATAGGTAAGCCTTATTATAGACTTACCTATAGGTACAAGTTACAGAGGAGGGTTTACTTCCTCTTTAACCGCCTTAGCGGTATCCCCGAGCGTGACTCGGGGTAGGAATTTTCTGCTATTAGCGGTATCCCCGAGTCACGCTCGGGGTCAATGGGCAGAGCGTGCAGACAGCGCAGCGGAGCTTCTCTTACCTTATCCTGGCGATCCAGCGATGAGCTCTCATTGCTGTGACCGCCAGTGAGATCTCCGCCGCTCGTCTGTCGGTCTGAGGACTTCCTAGTTCCGTTCCCTGCAGCAGCAATGCTGCATGGGAGCGGAACTAGGGAGGGAAAGTAAAAAAAAAAAAAAAAAAACGTTGCACAAAACACATAACACATTTTATATTATATATATGCATATATATATATATATATATATATATATACATATGTATATATATATATATATATATATATATATATATATATATACCTATATACACACACACACATATATATATATATATATATATATAAAATTATATTATTGATTCGATTATAATTCATGCGTATATACACACACATATATATATATATATATATATATATATATATATATATATATATATATATATACACACATATATATATAATATATAACGCATGAATTATAATCTAATCAATAATATAATTTTATTATATATATTATATATTAAATAATAAAATAATATTATTGATTCGATTATAATTCACTTGTTTGTGTTTCAAATTTATCACATCTGGGATGTCTACTAGAGACTTGTTTTGGTCAGGTTTAAGTCAGTAATTACTAAGAATTATAGGCATATAATACATAACGCCAAATTTCCATGAAAAGAATTGTACCGCTTTTGGAACAGAATTCCTGACAGAATCATACCGCCAGGGAGGTTAAGTGCATCTTTGTTTTGGCTATAGTAGGCTATAATTAGATCCCATCCGGATTTCTGCTCTGCAATGTTCCCTCACTTCCTGTTCCGGTGACAACATTGTGACTGTAGCAGGAAGTGAGAAGAGATCACCAATGGAAATACAGATAGCAATACAAAGTGAACAAGGGTTCTATCCCTCTTTCACTAAATAATATGCAGGAAAAAGCAACAGTTACAATTTCAAGTGATTGCTAACTTGATATAATCTTTTGTTTCATTATGCTAGGTTCTCCTGTCTATAAGCCATTTATACCTGTTTTCAGAGCGCCGATCAGTGCTCACATGACTCGCTGCCTCTCTCCTCTCCCCGTCTGACAGCTGCAGTGGGCGGGGCCGAAATACCCTTGCTGACGTCAGTCGGGAGGAGAGAGAGAGAGCTGGTTGGTCACGTGAGTGCCATTTGGCGCTCTGAAAACAGGTATAAACTGCATTTTTTTTTTTAAACACATAGACAGGAGAACCAAGCATAATGAAACACAGAGGATTATATAAGATTTGTAAAGTTATTTAAGCACAGGAGGGGGGATAGGCACTGTCACTAACTCACTGACAGGCAGGGAGGGGGAGGACACAGGGGAGCTGAGGATGACGGAGGCATGTACACACTGACCAAGGTGTCAGGGCTCAGCAGCCGTGATACACTGTGGTCAGTTTACAAGGGGGGAGGGCAGAAACTGGCAGGATCAGCCAGGAATTTCAGGTAATATGGGGTGCCAAATTACACAGCACAAGCACTGTGTTGTATAATAAGCTTTAAAGCTACAGCATCTTTATTTTTTTGGGGTAACAAACGCTCTAATTTGGTCACACTCGCCTGTCATGCGAATTGGATGCGGGGAAACCCACATCTAATTCACATATATGTGAATCCAGCCTTAAAGTAGAACTATAGGCAAAACTTTTTTTTTCTATTTTGGATAGACTAAGGCAGTGATGGCGAACCTTGGTACTCCAGATGTTTTGGAACTACATTTCCCATAATACTCACACATTCTGCAATGTAGTTGAGCATCATGGGAAATGTAGTTTCAAAACATCTGGGGTGCCAAGGTTTGCCATCACTGGACTAAGGGAAGGATATAACACCTGTGAGGTTTGTTTTTGCCATCTGTGTCCCATTGGGGGAGATTTATCTTCACGTCCTGTCCCATTACCAAACAGGAAGTGAGAGGAAATCCCTGCAAATTAAGGGAACCTCTTGGGGACTCCCAGGTCACCAGAACTAGTGTCCCCATTGGAAGATTTTCCCTCTATTACTTTTCTGGGGACAACCCAAAATTTGGGATTTTCTTCTACTTTTATTTTCAATAATAATGGTAAACAGGACAAATAGAGAGGGGGAATCTCCCTAACGGGGACAAAGACAGTAATAAAAACAGACAGGGGTTCTAATCCATCTGCACTCTATCCAAAACTAAAAGAAACTGTTTTGCCTTTAGTTATACTTTAAAAACCACCTACTTGTTCCTAAAGCAGATTTAGTATTCCTTGTCATACATCCCATCTTATAGAATTCCTCCTACCCCGACCAACATACTTTATGGTGACGCAGAGCCGCTCCTCGGGGGATATGGCCAGTCTCATCTGCGTGTCGCTCCGTATGAGCGCCGGTCTCAGGTACTCCAGCAGCTCATCGAACGTTCCGATGGACATTTTGAAGTAATTGAAGAACCTCTTGGGACACGTGCGCAGATCTCCATAACGAAGGTGAAACTGTCCCTTGGAGAACCTCTGGCTGGTCAGCGGGTGCACCCAGTAATTCCTCACCGTCTCCCGTCTACGCTTTCTCTTTTTGTTCACCACATAACCCAGAACCAGCAACCAGAACTGGATCTCATGGTCTGTGGACATCTTTACACAACGAGTAACAAAAACAAAAAAAAAAACCCTTAAAAAAAGATCCCTCTGCTGTCTACATCACCCAAACATTCTGTGCTCAGGAAATGGGTTCGAAAATCAGTTTGGAAAGACAACAAAGGCCGATGAATTATAATGTAACGTCACAAACTAATAATAATCCTCCAAATCTTCATATATATTACATTTGTAGTTCTATAGCAATGTGTAATATAAATGAATGTGACAAATCAGGGTCGGTCACTCTTCAGAACATATAATGTTTCTGTTTGGGGGACACGGAACGTGCATCTGATGCTATTTTGGTCTGTTGTTGTGACATTAACAGATCTACAGGACATCAAAACCTAGACTGGGACTACGACACACATCTGTCCTCGGTCAATCTTCAGAGCAGGCCTGAACATTCCGGAAGGTGTTGGGCTCCTCCCAGTGGCGGGTCCAGTCTGAGGATAAACATACGGCTCATCTACGAGTGTGATCAGAAGAGGAACCGTTCTGATCTCACTGTGCTGACAATCTACGATGATGGAGCTCAATTTCAATTGGAACGTAAGTGCTGGCGGCAGATCATAGAGACAGCAACAATCTCACACAGTTGACGGAGGTTGGCAAATTGTAAAGACGGTGACAATATCGCACAGAAGACAGCAGATCGTAGAGACGGTGACAATATCACATAGATGATAGCAGATCGTAGAGACGGTGACAATGTCGCACAGATGATGGCAGATCGTAGAGACGGTGACAATATCGCATAGATGATAGCAGATCGTAGAGACGGTGACAATGTCGCACAGATGATGGCAGATCGTAGAGACGGTGACAATATCGCATAGATGATAGCAGATCGTAGAGACGGTGACAATATCGCATAGATGATAGCAGATCGTAGAGACGGTGACAATATCGCACAGATGATAGATCGTAGAGACGGTGACAATGTCGCACAGATTACGGCAGTATGTAGAGACGGTGACAATGTCGCATAGATGACAGCAAATTGTAGAGACCATGACAATGTCGCACAGATGAGGGCAGACCGTAGAAACGGTGACAATGTCGCACAGATGATAGATTGTAGAGACGGTGACAATGTCGCACAGATTACGGCAGTATGTAGAGCCGGTGACAATTTCGCACAGGTGACGACAGATCGTAGAGACAGTGACAATGTCGCACAGATGACTTCAGATCGTAGAGACGGTGACAATGTCGCATAGATGACAGCAAATCGTAGAGACCATGACAATGTCGCACAGATGAGGGCAGACCGTAGAAACGGTGACAATGTCGCACAGATGATAGCAGATCACAGAGACGGTGACAATGTCGCACAGATGACTTCAGATCGTGGAGACAGTGACAATGTCACACAGATGACTTCAGATCGTAGAGACGGTGACAATGTCGCATAGATGACAGCAAATCGTAGAGACGGTGACAATGTCGCACAGGTGACGGCAGATCGTAAAGACGGTAACAATGTCGCACAGATGACGCACTGCAGACAGACTGGAGCTCAGCATGGACAGATCAGAGCAGAGAATGGAGAGCTCAGAGATCAGATGATGGGGGCAGCCATGGCTTCTTATAGAGGAGATGATAGTGAGGAAGATTCAGCAGATTGGGGGGTCATTAAACTCTAATAACCCCCAGATCCCCCTCCTGATGTGTGCCTGATATCAATAGGTCAGAACTGTCACATGTGTATGATGAGGGATCAGCAGATCTCTATCTTCTCCTTCTCCATGGAAGTAATACTGATTACAGACACCATCCTACACGTGTAAAAGGCTGCTAGATTCCTTTTACTGATGTGTCCGCAGTGCAGTGCACCGAGCTCCGGGGTGTCCGCCATTTTTCTGAAGCTCAACTTAGTGCAAGAGAAGGGGAAAGGTTCAGGCAAAATGGCTGCTGAGGCGGAGACACAAAGAATTAGAAAAATAAATCACCATCTAGTGGTCAAAAAAGGTCATAGGCTTAACTCTTTAATCTTTAACTGCTGGAAGCTTTTGAACAGATGACCCTGTAGTTTAGTGTTATTTATTTAGGCTGAAAACATGCATTAACCACTTAAGGACCAGACCTATTTCTGACACTTGTTGTTTACAAGTTAAAATCAGTATTTTTTTGCTAGAAAATTACTTAGAACCCCCAAACATTATATATAATGTTCGGTTTGAAGATGCCCCACAGATGCCCAATAGGGTTTAGGTCTGGAGACATGCTTGGCCAGTCCATCATCTTTTTTAACAGAGACCCTAAAGAATAAAATGGAAATGGTTGCAATATTTTATGACACACCTTATTTACGCAGCAGTCTTACAAACGCAATTTTTTGGGGGAAAAAATACCTATTTTTCATAAAAAATAAGGAAACAGTAAAGTTAACCCAATTTTTTTCTATAATGTGAAAGATATTGTTACACTGGGTAAATTGATACCTAACATATCATGCTTTAAAATTGCTTCGCTCGTGGAATGGCGACAAACTTTGGTACTTAAAAATCCCCATGGGTGACACTTTAAAAATGTCTACAGGTTACCAGTGTAGAGTTACAGAGGAGGTCTAGGGCTGGAATTATTGCTCTCACTCTAAGGATCGCAGCGATACCTCACATGTGTGGTTTGAACACTGTTTACATTTGCGGGCACAACTTACATATGTGTTTGTTTTGGTGCGCGAGCACGGCGGGATAGGGCGCTTAAAAATGTTTTTATTTTTTTTTTCCTATTTATTTATTTTTACACTGTCCCTTAAGGGTCCATTCACACTAGCGCGACTTGTCAGGCGACTTGGTCGCCTGACAAGTCGCGGTCACTCGCTCGCTCGCCATTGATTAGCACAGGATCCGTTCTAATAGGAGCAACACAAGTCGTTCCGACTTAGAAAAAGGGTCCTGTACTACTTTGGGGCGACCTGGAGGTGACTTGCATTGACTTCAATTATACTTCACAGGTCGCCCCACCAAGTCGTGTCACCCCTGTCTGAATGGGCTCTTAAAAAAAAAAATTCTGATCATTTTTATTGCTGTCACAGGGAATGTAAACATCTCTTGTGACAGGTAATTTTTAACGAACCTGTTTAGAGTTAGCCCCGGTTCACACTACTGCGTGTGCGGGGTTCGCATGTCAAGTCGGAGCGCACTGCTCCGACATGACATGCGATCAGCTGTGCGGTGCGAGTTTAGCCATACAGTTTGTATGGCTAAATTCGCATCGCACCCGCAGCAAACACGCACAGGAGGCATTTTTGCTGCCGCATCAGGATCGGATCGCACAGCGGTTCACACTTGTGCGATCCGATCCTGTGCGAACTGCACGATCGCACTGCGATATGCGATCAAACTGGGGGTGTCGTTAAGATTACATTGACACCCCCAGCAGATCGCATATGGCAGTGTGAACTGCCGGGGGTGCGTGTGCGATGCGGGAACAGGCTGCGAATTCGCAGCCTTCCCGCATCGCATCAGTGTGAACCGAGCCTTACAGAGGAGGTCTTGTGCTAGAATTATTGCTCTCACTCAAACAATCGCGGCGATACCTAACATGTGTCGTTCGAACACCATTTACATACGTGGGCGTGACTTGCGTGAATTCGCTTTTGAACACGAGCTCGGAGGGACGGTGCGCTTTAAAAAAAATAATTTTTTAATGTTTTTACTTTTTCTTTTTTTTTTTTCTTTTACGCTGTCACTTTTAAAAAAAAAAAAATATATATTTTATTTCTATTACAAGGAATGTCAACATCCCTTGTAATATAAATAAGCAGGGTAGGTCCTCTTTAATGTGAGATCTGGGGTCAAAAAGACCTCCGATCTCATATTTACACTTAAAAGCAATAATAATTTTAAAAAAAATGTTTAAAAAAAAAAAAAAAATTGGTCCCTTAAGGCTGTTAGGCAGAAGTGACGTTTGACATTGCTCTGGTCCTCCAAGGACAAAGAGTCAAGTGGGCGGCCATTTTGCCCTCATTCGACTTCCTGCCCATCAGGAGAGCGGATCGGATGATTTTTCCCGCTACCGACGGCTCCGGTAAGCGGGGAAAACGACCGGGAAGCGGGAGGGGGTGGGCACTTCTCCCGCCGCCCATAAATGTGATCCTGTGGCGAATCAGAGTATTAAAGCGAAACCCCAGCCATGTAAGAAAATACCTAGGTTATGGCAGCTGCAGGCATCACCACAGTATCATTTTTTTAAAGCCGACAGATGGCTTTCTTGTAATACCAACTGATGTGGCTAAGCAGCCACTAGACTGTTATTACAAGCAGCGAGAGGAGACATGCGCCCCCCACCCCGTGCTTCTGGCCACCTTACGCGGCTCGTCTGGGTTCTCATGTTCCAGAATCGGGAGACCTGAGCCACCAACCAGCACATCCGCCGGCTGGCCAGAGGCCTGATCAAAGCTGGAATCGGCTTTGATTGGCAGTGTTAATTTTGACATTAAATTTCGATTTAGTTTTAGCTATAGTCTTTTGACTAAAATGCCATTTTAGTTTTAGTCATATTTTAGTCATCTGAATTGTTTTAGTTGTATTCAAGTCAACTAAAATGGTATTAATTTAGTCTACGAAAATATTTTTGTAGATGAAATTAACATCGTTGATTGGGTCTCAGATGGCATCACAACTTCACTTCCGGTTTACTCGGCAGCCATCGGCGCCAGTTTTAAAAAATCCAAAGTATTCAAAAACGCAGATCTTGCCGTTTTGAATACTTTCAGGAGCAGAAGAGGGGTTTGGGGTCTTTTAGACCCCAGATCCCTCCATAAAGAGTACCTGTCACTGCCTATTACTGTCACATGGGATGTGATCAGAATTTTTTATTTTTTTTAAAAGGGCAGTCCATACCTCCCAACTTTCTGAGATGGGAATAAGGGATGACACACCCCTGCCACGCCCCCCTTAAAGGAGAATTGTACTAAAAAAATGATTGGTTAAACCCACAAGTGCTTTTTTACCACTGCTATTCCTTTATATTGGCTTCTGAAATATACAGATGCAGCAATTTAGAAAGTGAATGAAAGATTTAGCACTGGGAAACACTTTTAGATTTTATATACAACTATATAGATCAGACCAAAATGAGGGACAAATGAGGAGGAAAGAGGGACAGAGGGACTTTGTTCCAAATCAGGGACAGTCCCTGGAAATCAGGGACAGTTGGGAGCTATGGGCAGTGTAAAAATAAATAAGATAAACATTTTTTTTAAGCGCCCTGCACCACAACAAACGCATGTGTAAGTCGCGCCCGCAAATGTAAACAGTGTTCAAACCACACGTGTGGTATTGCTACGATCGTTAGAGTGAGAGCAATAATTCTAGAGCAAGAACTCCTCTGTAACTTTAAACAGGTGACTGTTACATTTTTTTTTAACCACTTAAGCCCCGGAAGATTTTACCCCCTTCCTGACCAGGGTTTTTTTTGCGATTTTTTTACTGCGTGACTTTAACGGACAATTGCGCGCTATCGTGCGACGCTATACCTAAACGAATTTCACGTCCTTTTTTTCCCACAAACAGAGCTTTCTTTTGGTGGTATTTGATCACCTGTGCGATTTTTTTGATCATGCGCTATAAACAAAAAAAGAGCGTACATTTTGCAAAACTAACAATATTTTTCACTTTTTTTTATATGAAATTTCCCCCCAAAAAAAATGTAAAAATCAAAATATTTTAACATTTTCGGCCAATTTGTTTTATGCTACCTATGTTTGGTAAAAAAAAAAAATCGCAAAAAGCGTATTTTGATTGGTTTGCGCAAAAGTTATCGCGTTTACTAACAAAGGGAAAGATTTTTGTCATTTTTGGTGTTTTTTTTTTTTAACGAGTAATGGCGGTACTGCGACATTGCGGCAGACAGATCGGACCCTTGACTGACATTTTTGACACTTTTGGGGGTACCAGTGACATTACTGCAGTAATCAGTGCTATACATATTTACATTGTTACTGTAAAAATGACACTGGCAGGGAAGGGGTTAACTGTATTGGAGAGGGAGGGGTTAAGTGTGTCCAAGGGGTGTGTTTCTAACTGTGATGGGACATGTCTCCTATTGTAAAAACAGAGATCAACGGTTCTACATAGTAGAACCGTCTGATCTCCATTTTTACACAGGGGAGAATGACAGGCGGCTTGTTTACATAAGTCGTCCGCCTTTCTCCCGCTCTACCGATGATCGTAGTGTGACCGGCGGACATCGGGTCCGCCGGTCACACGCCCGGACTCCTCTGTGAACGAGCCTCAGCGGGCGCGCGCTCGCTATTGGCTCAAAACCCGGTTACAGGCTAGCGACGTAGATCTACGTCACTTTGCCTGGCCGGGGCTGACTGCCGCAGTAAATATACTGTGCGCAGTCGGCAACCGGTTAAAGTGTCGCCTATTGAGATTTTTAGCCAGTTTGTCGCCATTCCACGAGCATACGCAATTTTAAAGCGTGACATTTTTGGTATCTACTGTATTTACTCAGCGTAACATCATCACATTATATAAAAAAATTGGGCTAACTTTACTGTGTTTTTTTTTTTTTTTTAATTAATTGAAGTGTATGTTTTCCTAATAAATTGTGTTTAAAAGACCGCTGCGCAAATACAGTGTAACATAAAATATTTAAACGACCGCCATTTTATTCTCTAGAGTCTCTGCTTATAAAGATATATATAATGTTTTTAGCATGATTTTAACTTGTAAGCAACAAATGTCAGTTATAGGCCTGGTCTTCTAGTGGGTACATTTTGACAACTGGCAAATGGAGAAGAACTCCCGCTAGCTGGCACAGCAGGGATCGGGGAGGTTCGGGGACCAGTGCATTCATAACATATTACATGCTTCACCCTGAATATGAGTGTAACATGTGACATGTTATAAAAGGTGAACTTATCCTTTACCGGTGTTCCGTGAGAATTACCTACCCGTGAGAAAAACCTACCCCTCGTCACTTCCGGTACTCCGCACTGTATGTAATGCAGCGGGTACATTAAAACAGCTGTGCTGAAATACGAGTGATCTCCGCTCCTGTCCCGGTCACTTCCCTGATCTCGGATAGTAAATATAAAAGCGGCGGCGGCTGTATGAAAACATAAATCACTGAGCCGAAAGCCGCTTTTATATTTACTTGCCGAGAGCAGGGAAGTGACCGGGACAGGTGCGGGGATGACTTGTATGTCAGCACAGCTGTTTTAGGTAAGTGCCGCGTCGGTAGGTTTTTTTCACGGTACACCGTGATCGTTTTATACTAGTGCGCATGCGCACTAGTAAGCTCCTCTGTTCTGCCATTAGGTATCCGGCGCTCTGAGCATGCGCACTGCTGCGCTGCTCAGATGCTTCTGGCCGGAAGTGACGAGGGGTAGGTAATTCTCACAGGGTAGGTAATTCTCACGGAACACCGGTACTTGCGCACACTACTGATGTATGAACATCAGATATCCCTGGCAGAAAGTGGGAAGACTTGCATGTATTGATAGGCGTACACATGCGTAAAATTTCTTCTCGTTTTTTTGTTTAATCAAGGGAGTGTGACATAAATACATATTACACATGTAGGAGTGTAAAAATACTGACCAGCAATGCAGCTTTTTGTAATTTTTTTTTTTTTTACTGATCTATACGCAGTTTACACACCTGTGTGTACAGACACAATAAAAACAATGGGCTGCATTTAGATCAGAAAAAAAAAAAAAACACAAAAATCTGCATTGCTGGTCAGTAGTTTTGCACACATATGCACATATATGCACATATGACACACTTGATTAAAAAAAAAAAAAAGTTTACGCATTTGTGTCGGCATACACACAAACTCACGCAAATACATGCAAGTGCTATACAGCCCATCCTCGCGTTTTTTCTGCCTGGCGTTTTTAGATGTCCATGGGCAAGAGACCATACTATTTTAAATCACTAAAAATTGTTTTCCTATGGCAGGTACTGGAGAATTTCCCATTGTTGATGTACATTTTAGCAGCAAAGACCGTGCTGTTGTGTCTGGCCTTCGCTGGTGCCAAGATATACCAAAGTAAAAGAATTGAAGCAAAGATGAAGCAGGAACGGGAGGAGAAACTTCGACACTTAGCGGAGGAAACGGGAAAAGATGACGATGAGAAAAAAGAAGATTGAGGTAAGAAAATTCTGAAATGTCTTAGGCTCCGTTCACATCTAGGCGTTTTGGGGCGTTTTTGGGGCGTTTTTCTGCTCTAGGATCAGCTCTCAAAACGCCCAACAAGACAAATCCTATTCATTTCAATGGCCCCTGTTCACATCTGAGCGTTTTGACGCTGTATACAAAACGCCCAATGCTCAAAAAAGTACATGAGCTTCTTTTTGGGCAGATTACAGGCGTTTTCCATTGATCTCTATTCAATCTAAAAACGCCTGCACAAAAATCGCGGTAAAAATCGCGGTAAAATCGCGGTAAAAAACGCCGCAAAAATCGCGGTAAAATCGCGGTAAAAAACGCGCGAAAAACGCTACGCTCAGGTGTGAATGTAGCCTTAAGGAACATCCAAAATTGATTTGCCTTTTTTTGGATGGAGTGAAAATCTTGGTTCCTTTGAAAGGTTAGTTCACCTTTACCAAAAAACTGCCTATTCAGGTAAGGGGCGCCTGTAGAAAAAAACACTACATCCCCTTCATGACCAGGCCATTTTTCTTGTGATACGGCACTGCATTACTTTAACTGACAATTGCGCGGTTGTGCGATGCTGTACCAAAATAAAATTGATGTCCTTTTTTTTCCCCACAAATAGAGCTTTTTTTTGGTGGTATTTGATCACCTCTGCGTTTTTTTTTTTTTGCGCTATAAACAAAAAAAGAGCGACAAATTTGAAAAAATATATACACTTTTTACTTTCTGCTATAAAATACACCCAATAAAAAAAAATGCAAAAAATCGAACTTTTTTCATTAGTTTAGGCCAATATGTATTCTGCATTCTGCGTATATTAATTGGTTTTCGCAAAAGTTACAGCGTCTACAAACTATGGGATATTTTTATGGCATTTTTATTTATTTGTTTTTTACTAGTATTGGCCGCGATCAGTGACTTATAGCAAGGCTGTGACATTGCGGCGGACAAATCAGACACTAAGTGACACTTTTTGGGGACCAGTGACACCAATACAGTGATCGGTGCTTAAAAATATGCACTGTCCCTGTACTAATGACACTGGGAGGGAAGGGGTTAACATCAGGGGCTATCAAAGGGCTAAATGTGTGCCTAGGGAGTGCTTACTAACTGTGGGGGAGGTGCTTATACTGTGGGAATACAGAGATCCGTGTCCCTGCTTAGCAGAAACACAGGATCTCAGTCTTCCCTTGTCACAGAAAGGTGATCTGCCTGTTTACATAGTTTTGCCTCTGTCGGGAAGGATCGATGGGTCCCAGTGGGCATCGCAGACATCCCAAGTCTCCCGCGACTTGCGGGAGTCTCCCGCCTTTGGTCGGCGGCTCACGGACACCCGCAAGTGATGTGCAATCTCCTGGCTTCCACGAGAGACTCGGGATGTCTGCCGGGTTTCCTGTGTGATGGATGGATGGAGGAGAGGAGGAGCCCACCTCCGGGGATACGCATCGTCTATCACGTCTGGAATCAGCACTGTCACTCGCTACCGGCGCCCTCTAGTGGTCACAGTGCATCAGCGCGGCTTGTCTCTGTCACATGATCATGGTGCACATGTATATGACACAAAGCCTTATGGAGGGGGAGACTTGGTCTAGACTCCAGAAGGAGTCTACTATTACACAAACAGCCAGCTCTGTGCTGGGAGGGGCATGTCTGATCTGAGCATGGCCAGCTGGGAGCCCTATAGAGCCTGGGTACAAGAGCTTGCACTCACTTCCAGCCCTGAGGGGACAGGAGTGGGCACAGGGTAAGGTGGGGAGGGCACAGTAAGGAGGAGAGGGCACAGGGGTAGGGTGGGCCCATGTGCAGTGGGAGAGAGCACAGGTTGGCACAATGTGAAGTGCAGAGGGAACATGGGGAGGGTGGGTACCAGTTAAGGAGGGCATGAGGTAAGGTGCTTAGAGCACAGGTGGTCACAGGGGCAGGGTGGGCACAAGATAAGGTGGAGAGAGCACAGCGGGTACATAGAAAGGGTGGGCACAGGGTAAGGTACAGAGAGCACACAATGGCGCAGGGTGGGCACAGCATAAGCTAAGAGGATACAGGTGGGCAGAGGGTAAGCTAGGCAAAGCACTGGCGGGCACAGCGGTAGGGTGCACAGGGCAGTACCCACCAGCAGTAACCACCATCAGTACCCACCAGCAATCTACAAAATAAGTAGAAAAGGTATGTGCATTAGCGTGTGTAAATTGTTGCAATATGTTTTTTAATAACTAGTTGTGTTTTGTCATAATATGTTATGTCCTTGTTCATACATGTATAAAAAAGGACATGACATTTTCTGGCTGCCTAAGGGCTCTTTCACACGGCCGCTCCGCTGTTTTTCTCCACTGCGGGACTTTTTTTTTTTTTTTTTTCATGGAGCGGATGACACTTGTGTCATCCGCTCCGTAAGTCCGCATATCATCCCATCCGTTTGCGGATGATATACGGACATAATGTAAGTCTATGGGCATTGCGGATGTCAGCGGGTGACACCACTGACATCCGATTTTCCTTCCTTTCCGTTTTTTGAACGGAGAAAAAATAGGGTTCTGTTCCGTTCCAAAAAACGGAACAGAACTGAAAGAAAGAAAATCGGATGTCAGAGGATGGTATTCCGCTGACATCTGCAATGCCATTGACTTACATTATGTCCGCAAATCATCCGCAAAAAAATAGGATGATTTGCGGACATACGGAGCGCCCGTGTGAAAGGGCCCTTAGTCATATGTGCTAGGGGTGCAACTATCCCCCAGCACATAACTGTAAATATCCCAGCATGTGCAGTGCTTCTGACTCCTCCCACCATCACCACTACAAATCATTGAAGTGGTCATGGTGAGAGTTCCTTTAATATCTCTCAGTAAGTAAACCTCTGTAAACTGATTCCATTTAATTTGATCCTTCTCTAGTTGTGTTAAATTAGTTTGCGGGGCGTGGTTGCGCGGGAAGGGCGTCGTGCGCACGCGCAGGGGGGGGGCATTGGTGGTGCAGAGTGCCACCTCCCTGAAAAGAGTTTGCCACCTCCCTGAAATGAGTTTTTGCAGGTTGGGATGTCTGACATCGGGTCCACCAGACCTGCCGATTGGCTCCCGCTGTGTCGCATCACAAACTCGAAAGTTCAGAAGACGTACAGGTACGGGATTTCGTCTGTAGGAGCCACCGCCCCCACAGTACAAAAACCTGAGGCGGTCGGCAAACCATTAATTTAAACTATGCAGCTCTAACTAAAATGAAAGAATACCCTTGCTATAGGTGTAGGCCATTTACATACCTCCTGAAGCCTGACTGGAAAATTCTTGGAGATGTCATCATCCCATCCTGCTTTGTTGCTAGGATGTTGCTAAGACACTCCCAGCCAATTCAACCCCTCTTTCATGTGGGCTCTCTCTCCAGTCACAGTAGCTCTGGGCTCAGCAATTCTGCATTGGAGGAGACATGTGAGGGGGGTTTTAGAGCTCGCTCCTGTGATAATGGGGTGAGCAGTACCAGCTAGGAGTGTCTTAGCAACATCCTAGCAACAGGGCATCTCTGAAGATTTTTTGACCTGCCTTTGGGAGGTATGTAAATGGCCCGCATCTATAGCGAGGTTATTATCCAACTTTAGTCATAGCTGCACAGTTTGTTTTTATCTACAGGAAGCCCTTACTTGCATAGTTTTTTTGGGAAAAGGTGAACTAATTAATTAAAAAGCATTTTGGCCTTGTTTACATGAGCAGTAGAACTTACCGGCCCTCTGGGGGTCACCTTTCAGAGGTAGTTGACAGGCAGCATGTCATGTTGCATAAATGTTACTTCACTGCGACCAAGGCAATGTGTACTAACAGTAACAGCAGTGGCCATATTAACTTGCAGCTCAGCAGTCAGGGCACTAAAAACACAGGTCAACAGCCTGTTTTTACCATCCCTCGGCTGCATGCGTGAATGAGGCCTTACTGCTGCAAAGGACCTTGTAGGAGAGATCCCCCCTTACTACTAGACATGGGCGCAGCACCACACTGTTACCAGACTAAGGGCCTGTGTCAATGGTCTTTTGTTTACTGCAGACGCGTTTCACATTCTCATACCAGTCTATGGAAATGAAAAACTAACAATTCAAATTTAGTTTAGGAGGAGGTCACCTGCAGGTCAAATGCAACTGCCACTGAATTCTGAACAACCTCAGAATCCTCCCAAACTGATACCATCCACACAAGCCCAAAGCCTATTGAAGGGATCGTAATGAATTGTTTCAATGGGGTATCTACTGCAGGGTGGATAAAAAATACTTCTGGACCGGGCCTTTATCTCACACTTGTTGTTTACAAGGTAAAATCATTTTTTTTTTGCTAGAAAATTACTTAGAACCCCCAAACATTATATATAAATATATATTTTTTTTAGCAGAGACTCTAGAGAATAAAATAGAGATTGTTGCAATATTTTTTATCACACCGTATTTGAGAAACGTTCTTACAAAAGCAATTTTTTTGGAAAAAATACACTTTTTTGATTAAAAAAAAAAAGAAAACAGTAAAGTTAGCCCAATATCTTTCTATAATGTGAAAGATAATGTTACGCCGAGTAAATAGATACCCAACATGTCAAGCTTCAAAATTGCGCACGCTTGTGGAATGGCGACAAACATAGGTGAAATAGCCGCCCCATAGGCGACATTTTAAACATTTCTACAGGTTACCAGTTTTGGGTTACAGAGGAGGTCTAGAGCGCAAATTATTGCTCTCGCTCTAACAATCGTGGCGATACCTCACAAGTGTGGTTTTAACAGCGTGTTCATATGTGGATGGGACTTGAATATGCGTTCACTTCTGCGCACGAGCCAACAGGGACGGGGCGCTATTTTTTTTTTCCTATTTATTCTATCTTTTATTTATTTATTTCTTTTTTTAGCACTTTTATTCCTATTACAACAAATGTAAACAACCCATGTAACAGAAATAAGCATAACAGGACCTCTTTAATATGAGATTTGGGGTCAAAAAGATCTCGTATCTACATTAAAAAAGAAAAAAAAGTCATTTGTTTTCATGATGAACAAAATGGGCTCTTTAAATCCATTGCTAGGAAGTGACAAATGACGTCGCTCTGGTCCTCCAAGGCCATAGAGTCAAGTAAGGGCCATCTTGCCCTCACTCGACTTCCTGCCTGAGGGGACAGCGGACCAGATCGTTTTCCACGCTACCGACGGGTCCTGTAAACGGGGAACAGGACTGGGAAGTGGCGGGGGGGAGGGGGCACCTCTCCTGCCGCCCATAAAGGTGATCCTGCAGCGAATCCGCCACTGGGACCACCTTTGTTAAAGTGGACCACATGCCATTTAAAAAAATACCAGGGTTATGGCAGCTTTGCTGCCATAGCCCCGGTATTTAACATCAAAGTACTGACGTAAATACTCGGTGGGCGGTCTGTAAGTGGTTAAAAATCAGGGTTTTTTTTATTTAAATCAGATTTTTTTGTTTATTTTTATCAAATTTATTTTAATAAACAGCTTTTGGAGTAAAAATCTATCTAAAGATAGTTTTCTATTTAAGATACATTAATGATTTAGCTTATTCAGCATGAAATGGAGCTTAGTTATATAGCATGAGGCTGTATATTCTGCAATATTTACATTTTTGGTAAACTCATTCAATAAATCCAAGCTCTACAAGCTGAGCTAACATTCACTGCATTGATGCATTCACACAATTTCACACTAACTGCCAGCAAAAACGAGTCCTTACATTTAAAGAGCACCTGTCATTTCAGATCCATCATGGCAGCGCCTGTTAGCAGGCATCCACCCACCTGCTGCTACCACATCCCTCACCTTGTTGTGTCACTGCCGCATCACCAGCCGTCCCATTATAGTGAATGGGACTGTCAGTGAGTCAACAGCGAGTCAGAGGAGGAGCGGCTGTGGTACAGAGATGACAGTTGCTCTTTAAAAATTATGATTTAAATTGAATTGATTTAAATCAAGCCTTTTTACTAGTGATTTAAATCAAATCCACCCTGATCCACTGTAAGGCCTGCGTTCCCGCTTGAGATTCTGAAAGTGTGACTTACATGCGCATCCGCCTGTTGCACATAGGGGCTGCCCGTTTACTTCAATGTGCGTTTGTCACCTAAAAGAAGCTCCTCTTTTTTGGGCGACAAAATTAGAGCGACTTTTAAACATTGCTGCACAACAATCGCTGCATGATCACACCAGAATAATGGCGCCAAAAACACGTCATACTTTTTGGCGCAATTTAGAATCCAAATTCCATAACGTTAATGGGGCCTAAGGGACACAAACACTGTATTATCAGGCCATAGGCAGATTACAATGAACCGTCTATGGGAACTGTCAGCATAGCAGTACGAGCGAGGGCTTCCACTGATGACTTTTTTTGGGAGGTACAAATTCGGAAGCTCCCACCCCCTTCCATATTTCATCATTTAGGCTCAATGCACATTGCGTGTTTAGCTGTGATGCATGGGCCTCCGGTGTTTAGCTACGGGCAGAAAGCACAGGTGCCCCATCTATCACTTGCGACGGCTGCCTGTCAAACTGAGAGTGCATGAGCATCATGGGAAATGTAGTTCCAAAACATCTGGGGTGCCAAGGTTCGCCATCACTGAGCTAGAGGAACCATTCAGCCGCTGCAGCTGTCAGCCTGTCCTAGAGACAGCAGGAATGGATAGGGCACCTCAGCCCAAAGCTAAACACCAGAGCCCCATGCATGAGGGCTAAACACATGGACGCATGGAGCCTTAGTCACTAACCTGCTACAAATTTATGGCTAGGTAGGTGTCAGAACCCCTGATTTGCCCATACATGTTCCAGGTCAGTGACTTAGTAAGTAGTACACAGGAATGAAGGTGGCAGCTCCAGGAGTTGCACCATCAAGAACAAGTCAACAATGACTGCTTTCATATTGCTATCCTGACTGGCCAAGCTCTGCCTCTTGCAGCTGATTACGCATGTGCGGTTTATTTAGTTACGAATTGAAATTTGGACACATTTTTTGTTATTAAAATAGTAATGAATCCGAAATAAAGAATGAAATGAAATGAAATAAACAAATCCGAAATAAAGAAACTAAATTTCGGGCGAAATTTAAATTCGAATAGTATTCAAATAGAATATAGTAGAGTTAAACCGAACAGAATAAAAAAAATAGAATAAAATAAAAAATTGATTAGAATAAAATAGAAAGAATATAACCATTTTCTGAAATTCGAATTTCAAATAAAATAAATTCAAATTTGAATAGAATAGAAAATAGAATAAAATAGTATAGAAAAGAAGAGAATAGAACAAAAAAAAAAAGAATAGAAAAGAATGAAATAGAATATAACCTTCTTCCACAATTCCAATTCCCCAATTCAAATGTAAAGAAATTTGAATTGCGAATGGAATAAATTCAAATAGAATAGAAAAGAAGAGCATAGACAATAAAAGAAAAGAATTTAAAAAAAATAGAATAGAATAGAAAGAATATAACCATTTCCCAAAATATACTTACTCTTTAGATATACTTTAATGCATCGGCTAAAAGGTGTCCATTGATTTTAGAGGACAGGTACATACATTACCTCTTTTAACCACTTGACCTCCGGAAGATTTACCCCCCTTCATGAGCAGGTAATTTTTTTGTTATGGCACTGCGTTACTTTAACTGACAACTGCGTGGTTGCACGACGCTGTACCAGAATAAAATTGATATAATTTTTTCACACAAATAGAGCTTTCTTTTGCTAGTATTGTATCACCTCTGCAGTTTTTATTTTGTGCGCCATAAACAAAAAAATACTGCCAATTTTGAAAAAAAAAAAAACAAAAACAATATTTTCTACTTTCTGCTAAAAAACATATCCAATAAAAATTTTTTAAAAATATAATTTCTTAATCAATTTAGGCCAATATGTATTCAGCTACATATTTTTGGTAAAAAAAATCCCAATAAGCGTATATATTAATTGGTTTGCTCAAAAGTTATAGTGTCTACAAACTATGGGATAGATACTGGACTTTTTTTTTTTTATTTATTTTTTATACTACTATGGGGGCGATCAGCGACTTATAGGGGGAATGCAATATTGCGGCAGACAATCGGACAGTAACTGACACTTTTGACACTTTGTGGGAACCAGTGACACTAAAAAAAAGTGATCAGTGCTAAAAATATGCACTGTCACAGTAATAATAACACTGGCTGGGAAGGGGTTAAAAATCTAGGGAAATCATAGGGTTAACTGCATGCCTGGCCAGTGTTTTTGTGTACTGTATGTTCTGCTTTCACTAAGGGATGTAAAGGATTTTCTTTCCCTGCTTAGCAGAGAAAGAAAATCCATCACATCCCCGCTGACGGGACAGAGTTCTGCCTTTTTTTACATACGCAGAGCTCCATCCAGCCTCTCTCCTCGATGATCAATGGGTGCCATGTTGTGACCCCCACCTGCAACAGAACAGCCGCCCTGTAGCAGTAAATATGCTATGGCTTGCCCAGGAAGTGGTTAAAAACACATGCATGGCCTTTTCTCCTGATATGATCATCATTTTTTATTCTGTTTTTTTTTTTTTATCCTTTACAGGTGAATTTTGGAGTTTGCTTTTGTATCTTCTCTAGCTCTCTTTGGAGGAATGGATTGCAAAAGAATTGTGAAGACTGAGGACTATTAAAACATTACATTATATTTTTTCACTTTTTTTTATAATACAGTAGATTTGTAAAACTTGATTTCCAAGCTTTGTTGTTCATCTTTTTGTTGACTTGAAATTTGACGACTCGATATTTAAACACAAGAAAAAAAAAATATATTAAAGTACCAATTCTTAGATAAAGTGGTCGCAATCGTTTTCTGTTTTCAGGCTCTTTTCTCTTCATTTTCAGCTTCAGTAACATGTTGCCTGTCCTAGGGTGACAACCAGAGTTGTATAAAGCACTCGAAACCCATACTTGAGTAAAAGTACAAGTGCTCGATCAAAAAGTGACTTGAGTAGAAGTGGAAGTGCTCGATCAAAAAGTGACTTGAGTAGAAGTACTAAAGTATTCAACATTTTTTGTACTTAAGTATTGCAAGTAGTTTTTTTTTTTTAAATTTTGCTACTCAAGTATTGAAAGTAAAAGTACAAGTACTGTGTTATGTAGTTATTAAAGAAAGAAGTCAAAAGTTTGAACATCATATTGT
Source organism: Pelophylax lessonae (assembly GCF_965119305.1). Lineage (NCBI taxonomy): Eukaryota > Metazoa > Chordata > Amphibia > Anura > Ranidae > Pelophylax > Pelophylax lessonae. Next base: position 102,724,905 of record NC_138769.1, read on the forward strand.
TTTTTATTATTTCAAATGCAGCTTTTATTTATACATACAGTAGCTTTTATTTTCGTATGCGCTGTTTTACATGTTTTGAGCTTCATGAAACCTGCCATCTACTGTTCTGGCAGTGGTAATTTTTATAATAGTAATGAGTAACTATGCAGCACCAAAAAAAAATATTGGAGTAGAAGTATTGAAATCATCGAAAAAATGTAGTGAAGTAAAAGTAGAAGTAGGAAAAAAAAATTCTACTCTAGGAAAGTACAGATACCGCCTTTCGGTACTTAAGTACAGTAGTGAAGTAGTTCTACTTAGTTACTATACATCTCTGGTGACAACCCTCCTCACTATGCAGTATCTACAGAGGTGCAGTGTTTTCACTTGTAGCCCTACTCCCATGGGAGCGGCTGAGTGTGGGTCCCCCTGGGTTACCGCAAGCAACAACAGTACTTTCAGACATGTTTTCAAGTGTGAGCACCTTAGACAAGAACCAGTCCAGTTTCTTTGGTTTTTAGGGTTTATTGAGAACTTGGATAGGAGAAGGGAGAAGTTGGATACTCCAACAACTGAACTATGCACAATTAGACAAGGACACTGAATGATGCTACTTGGCGCTATTTAGCGCTTCTCTGACGCTGGTTAACGCTGACTGATGCTGGCCTCGGCAAGGCCAGTTACTAGAACTTCACCTCTGACCGTAGGAAAAGTCAATTTAAGCTCCCCAAGATACTCCTTCCGGAGGTAGCTGACTTTGAAGCAAACTGTATTGCTGAACACTTCAGGGCCCTTATTGGCACCCCCTTTTACTCCCCAACTTCAGGGTTTAATTACTTGGCACCCCCTTTACTGTGCACTCCTGGTTAGCTGGCTCCTGGATCCCCTTGAAGAAAACACAGGCGCCACTCTAAGTGCAGTAACTTGAAACTTTTTTATTGTATAAACCGCTAGATAGGGGGGTACTCACTTCCTCAGATCGGCCTGAGGAAGGAGCGCATGCTCCGAGAACGCGTCGCCGGCGCCATGACGTAATCACGCTCGCGGAAGTGACGACGGACGGTCATCTGAGTGTCCCCGGGACGAGGAAGTGCGGCAGTCACCGCTACAGCCTGTCTACTTGTCACCGCTCGAGCCATCCTGATCCTTACCGGAGTGTGTTTTATGAGCTGTTTTAATCATCCCTTTTGTGAGTACCCCCCTATCTAGCGGTTTATACAATAAAAAAGTTTCAAGTTACTGCACTTAGAGTGGCGCCTGTGTTTTCTTCTAGTTGGCCCCAAGCATATCTTCTACTTGTCACTAGAGCTGCCTCAGGAGTGCACCTTGAGCTTTTTATGGACTTTTATGGACTTTTATGGACTTTTCCATGGACTTTGCCATACATGGATTTTTTAATTTGTCCTTTTTACTGATTATCATTCACTCTGGTTATTTGTGTGTCTAGTACCACTGGTATAGCCCCTGGTGATATTTATTCCCCGCTGTGCGCCAGCTATTTTATTTTTGGTTTCCTGGATCCCTTTGACCTTCTGGAGTGGTCCCCTCTCCTAGGCAGACCCCTGGTCAGATCTTGAGTACTCACGACACTATTTTTCCTCAGCTCCACTCAGTCAGCAACTCTGGATCCCTTACAGCCCAGCTCAACCTCCGGTCCCTAGGGCGACTGCCTGGACCACCTTCTCACTTTACAGGAGGAGAGACAGCCGTCACCTCCTCCTAGGACTGATGCTCCCACCAAAAGACGCTCTGTCATATGCTCCCCACAGATTTATTCCCAATCCCAGGGTGCATTGCGGCAAACCCGGCCCACTGGTACAGTCATAAACCCTGGTGTGCTATTAGCTAGGTTTCCTCCACTGCCCAACAAGATCCCTCATTGGATACAGTGGGGAGACACCCCAGACTCAACAGGTCACACCTGGAGGCATGTGACAGATTGCTAACAGATGAGGCCCCCCTGATAAGCAGACAGGGTCACAATTATGCTTTTCCCTAGCACCTACCTAGGAGGGTGCTACACACTCTAGGAAGGAAATGTGTTAAAGTAACACTAAACTCTGATTTAAAAAAAAAAAAAAAAAAAAAAAAAATCTATTCAAATATGTATTCTTACCTCTAAAATATACTTTCTATTGATCTCAGCCTCCTTCAAAACTCCAAATTCCTTTTCTTTTGCTGCTGTGATCTGACTTCCTGTTAGAGGGTGACTACATTTATTCTCTATGGTCCCACTTTATGTAGTGTAGCGCACCCCACGTAGGAGCCGCTGGTGAATAGGGGTCGCCCACCCTGGACAGCCAGGCAAACTGAATCTCCACAGTATCAAGATGAAAAGGTTCCAGCATAAACTATCGTGCATGGCTGCCTGCAGTGCGGGTCGTGCAAAGTGACAATGCGGCTTTTTCAACTGACGCGTTTCCCCTCAGAAGGCGTGGAGATACCGCATCGTCACTTTGCGCGGTCCGTGCGCGATAGTTTATGCTGGAACCTTTTCATCTACACTGTAAGTGCAATTCTTTTACTTTAATAAAGTGTTTAAGGTAATGCACTATCCAGCCTTTATTTATCTACATGTAAATCCGGCAACCATTGCAGCACATTGGAGAATTAGGCCCCTTTCACACGGGCGATCCGATCCGCCTGTCAGTTTTTCAGGTGGATCTGATCGGATGCTCCATGCATCCCTATAGGGCAGTGGGTGTCAGTGGAGACATGTCCACTGACACCCACTGCTATCCGTTCTGATCCTGTCAGTGAAATCCGGACGCATGGAAACCCTATTTTCCATCCGTCTGGAGGATGGGATCGGATGAGAACAAACAGGCAGTCCATTCTCATCCAATCTCCCTATAGAGGATAGCGGGGATCTGACAGCTCCGTCACTGCACACAGAGCGGAGAGGGAGCTGTCATCCGCCTGCTCAGCAGGGATCGGCGGATCGATCCCCCGCTGAGCAGAACGGACTCAGTCGGGCGCACCGTCCATGTGAAAGGGGCCTAATACACAGGGCCGCTGATAGGGAGGGCCACCAGCCCTCATGTAGGGGGCCCAAGCACACAGGGGGGCCCACACAGAGAGGGGGATTAGTGATGGACAACAAATACAGAAATCTTCCTCCAGCACCTGAATCGGATCTGTCCCTCTCCCTGCTATCAGCTTTTATCTGTTGAGAAAAAGACAGTCGTCCCTCACTAATCCCCCTCCCTTGTGTGGGCCCCCCTCCCAGCACTGGCTCTAATGTTATCTCTACTCAGGAGTTTATTTGTAACTTTGTTTCTCTCTCTCTGTCTCTTGATCACTGAGCTCCAACTGCCCAGCCTGTATATTTTTCTCAGCTCATCTTCTTTTTTATTTAACATAATTTTTTTTTTTCAGATTTAGCAGGAATTATCTGAGTTATGTTATATTTGTGTCTACTAATAGTGATTTTGTTGTAATTTTAGGTAAATATATCTTTAATATTTTCTTGGGGGGGGGGGCCTGCCAGGTAGTCTGTACGGGGCCCCGCGATTTATAACAGCAGCCCTGCTTATACAGGATAGGGGAATCACATGTCCTTTGGGTCTATTTTCATCTGGATGTCCGTGTTCCAGTATCCTTCTTCTCTGAGCAGTGGGTCGGTCTGAAACCTGTGCGAAGCACACTGAACTGGAGGGTTTTTGTTCTTGGAAAGGATCTTCCCATACACTGGGGCCAATTCATCCTAAAGAGCTCCTGATATACATGCTGATTCTAACGCCTTTTTCTGGTAAGCTGCCACCTGATTTCTGTGTGTGGACACCTGGGGGTTGCATGCAGCACTGTATACCGCATGTGGTGTGAATCTATTCAGCATTTATCCATTTTAGCCGTTTCAAGATTCAACATATTAGGGACTCAGAGACTTTTTGTTTTGAATGCACTTTTAAGCCTGAAGCGCTTTTATATGAGAGACGGAATGTATCTTATTACGTTTTAGATACATGCATCATCACACAATTATCATCACAGGTGTCACCGAGATACTATTGTTATGCACCTTAGCACTATGCAATTTTGTGTTTAGATACATGTATTGTCATAGCATTGATATCACTGGTGTTAACCACTCCCGGACCGCTCGTACAGGCAAAACGACGTAGGTCTACGTCGCTCGCCTGGGGTAGCTAGGGGGCGCGCTCCCGCCCCCGATTGTCAGCGGGGAAGCCGATGCGGGTGTCAGGCAGCTTTGATTGCCTCCTGACACCCGTGATCGTTTCCCGTTGAGAGAGGACAGTCAGCTGTTGTAAACACAGCCGACCGTCCTTCACCCTGGGATGATCATAGAAAAAAATCGCAAATCTCTGCCATTACTAGTAAAAAAAAAAACTATAAAAATGACATAAATCTTTCCCGTAGTTAGTAGACGCAATAACTTTTGCGCAAACCAATCAAAATGGGCTTATTGCGATTTTTTTTTTTTTTTTACCAAAAAGGTGTAGCAGTAAACAAATTGGCCTAAAATGTTAATTTTTTTTTTTTTTTTTTGAGAATGTCATATAGCGGAATGTGAAAAAACTGAATTTTTGTAAAATCTTACCTGTAAAATTCCTTTCTCTGAGTCCTCCCACAGTCGCCGCCTCCTCTAAGTCATCACTATTGGGGTATTGATTTCCGCTCCGCAGGAGTAGCTAGGCATTAGACTTAGTCAAAAGAACAAAAGCATTTGCATAGACACACCCATGGGGGCTGTCCCACTGGTCAATACCCCCCTGCAGTGACACTCCCAACTCAGTTTGTTTCTGCCTAGCGTCAGGAGTAGTTAGGCTTTCCCTGTGCTGGGGCTACAGTCTCAGCCTTTCTAATCTCTTTTATTTGATTTTCTTTGAAAATGTCAGTTTTTTCTTTGATTTACTAGCTGTTTATTTTGTCAGCTTTAGTTTTAGTCGGATCTTCGGATGAAGATGGATTCTTGCGGAGCTGGGATTCGGACTGACTGCCCTGGTTCTCCAGGGCAGAGGGTCAGAGGGACCCCCAGCCTGCCATCGAGCGTTCAGCCATGTGTTCGTCCTGGCATTATGAACGACCCATCCCTGCTCGCAGCAGGGATGCAGCCTGTGAGGTGGCTACCTCACTGGACACATCTGCGGTGCTGCAGTGTTCTGTCCTTGGAAAACAGCATTCCCTGTCAGATGAGGACAGCGGCTTTCCGTTCATAGAGGCACCCCACGCCATCTGGTACAGGTAAGTACTTCTGTGTGGGGCCTCTGTCTGGGGTGGCAGTCCTGTGTTGCTGTGTGTCCCCCATGTCTGTGCCTGTGTGGGGCTCCCTGTGGCGATCCCTGTGGGGGTCTTTTGTACATGCGCTGCGGTGCTGTGTATTGTTGGGGGCCCCTTTTCAGGGTCTCGCTCATCCTTGGACCCTCTGGGGTCTGAGGTGGAGGCGGAGGTGGAGGGGGTTTATGTTTCTCCCCCGGGGTCGCCTGAAGAACGCGCGACCATGGATGAGTTGATTGTTTCTGTAAAAGAAACACTACACTTGGAGGATGAGCCCAGTCCTCTGGGCATTGTGTCCTCTTTTGGTACACATAGGACCCGCAAGTCGGCGCAGGTTTTTCCCTGCCCCGCTGAGTTTCATTACACTGTAAATGAACTGTGGCACACTTTAAAATGTCCATTCATGGTTCCTAGTCGGTTTAAACTGCTTTATACCTTTGCGCCGGCTACGGAATTGCGATGGTGTGTGCCTCCACAAGTGGATCACACTGTGGCCGTCTTAAACAAGGCTACCTTGATTCATACTGAGGAGACCCTGGTTTTTCGGGATCCCACGGACAGAAGGTTGGAGTCTCTAGCCCGCCATTCCTACATGGTGGCGGGTTCCTTGCTCAAACCTGTTTTCACGTCCGTCCTGGTGGCTCAGGCGGTGGCTGATTGGACTAAGGTGCTTAGATGCAACCTCGCGTCTGATTCTGCCCCCCCTGCCACGCTGGCTATGGTGGATCAAATTCACCAAAGAGTCATGTATTTGTGCGATGCGGCCTTAAATGAGGCCCCTTTGGTAGCACGCCTATCTAGTGTTGCGTTGCTTAACCGTCGACTGATCTGGCTGAAGAGCTGGTCGGCTGACCAGACGTCACGAAAGACTGTTGCTGATTTTCCTTATGCAGGTTCTCGCCTTTTTGGCAAGGCCTTGGATACCTTGGTAAAGGGTGTCACGGGAGGTAAGAGCACCATGCTGCCCCAGAACCCCAAGAACAAGTCCTTTCGTGGCAAGCGGGGTTCCACCTCTCGACCCAATCAAGGGTCCTTTCGTGCCTTTCGGAATCAAACCAAGGGCAAGCCCTTCAAGGGCCAAGGTAGCCAGAAGAAGCCCTGGGCGGGCAAGCAAAAGTCCGGCAATGCCGGTACGGCGGGTCAATCCGCCTTTGCCTGAAGGGGCGCACTCACCCATTTCAGGGGTGGGGGGACGTTTGCGCGGTTTCCTCCAACCTTGGCTGCTACGAATTCCGGACAGGTGGGTTCAGGAAATCATTCGATCAGGATACAAGATCGAATTCCTTTCCTGGCCGGCGTACAGATTTTTTCCCTCAAATCTTCATTTGACCCCGGGGCGCCTGCAGGACCTGCATCAAGCGGTGCAAGACCTCCTTGCCCAGGGGTGATTGTCCTGGTGCCTCATCGGGACAGGTTTCGGGGGTTTTATTCCAATCTGTTCACTGTGCCCAGAAAGGAGGGCAAGGTACGTCCTATTCTGGACCTAAAAGCGCTGAACCGCTTCGTGCGCGTTCGGAAGTTCTGTATGGAATCTCTCCGTTCGGTGGTGGCCTCCCTAAGCCCAGGAGAATTCCTGGCCTCTATAGACCTGAAGGATGCTTACCTGCACATCCCCATTTTCGAGGGTCACCAGAGGTACCTTCGTTTCGCAATCGCGGAGGACCATTATCAGTTTGTAGCGTTGCCTTTCGGTCTCTCTTCGGCTACAAGGGTCTTTACCAAAGTGTTGGCACCTATTCTGGGCCTGCTAAGGGCACAGGGCATTGCGGTCTTGGGGTATCTGGACGATCTCCTCTTAAGATCGAGTGTCAGCCAGAACCTACTGCGCGATCTGTCCACCACGGTACAGACGCTCCAGGAGTTTGGTTGGACCATTAACGTGCAGAAGTCGACCTTGTCTCCTTCAGTTCGTCTTCCCTATCTGGGAATGATCCTGGACTCTGCTCAAGCAGAGGTGTTCTTGCCGGAGGACAAGCTCCGGACCCTGCAGGACGAGATCAGGTCCCTCAGGGACAATCTGTCTTCGTCGCTCAGGACCTGCATGCGGTCCCTGGGGTTGATGGTATCAGCCTTCGAGGCGATACCCTTTGCTCAGTTTCACACATGGTCTCTTCAAGCGGACATCCTGGCCAGGTGGGACAGACTACCTCAGTCCTTGGATTTGGGTGTCTCATTGAGTCGCCGTACCAGAATGGATCTTCTATGGTGGCTCCAGTCCCCGGCAGTGTCGGAAGGCAAATCTTTCCATCCGTTACTGTGGACGGTGATTACCACGGATGCCAGCCTGTTGGGCTGGGGTGGAGTCCTGGGCAACCTGTCTGCCCAGGGCACTTGGTCGGGGGAGGAATCCTCCCTTTCGATCAATGTGTTGGAATTGAGAGATAAAACTTTGTCTCTTCCAGTGGTCGGATCGACTTCGGGGCTGTCCTGTTTGGGTACAGACGGACAATGCTACCGCGGTGGCTTACATCAACCACCAAGGGGCCACCAGGAGTGCCCGGGCGGCCCGGGAGGTGACCGACATTCTGTCTTGGGCCGAGACTTATGTCCCGGCGATTTCAGCAGTTCACATTCCGGGTGTGGAGAATTGGCAGGCCGACTATCTGAGCCGCCAGACCCTGGACCAGGGGGAATGGTCCCTGCACGTGGAGGTTTTCCAAATGCTGTGTGCGAAGTGGGGATCCCCGGACGTGGATATGTTCGCGTCTCGGCTAACCACAAGGTGGAAAGGTTTGTGGCAAGAACACGCGATCCTCTGGCAGACGCCTCGGATGCGTTGGTGGCCCCTTGGCATCAGTATCGTCTGATGTATGCCTTTCCTCCGATTCAGTTGTTGTCCAGGTTCCTTTGCAGGTTAGCCTTGGAACCGCACCTGGTGATTCTGGTAGCACCGGACTTGCCACGCCGGTCCTGGTATGCTGACGTTGTTCACCTGGCAGTGGTGCCTCCTTGGCGGCTGCCAATGCGGGAAGATCTCCTGTCTCAGGGACCGATCTTCCATTCTGCTTTACAGTCGCTGGCTTTAACGGCCTGGCTGTTGAGACCCAGGTCCTGAGAGACAGGGGTCTCTCCCCTGAGGTCATTCCTACTCTAATCAAGGCTAGGAAATCCTCATCTGGTAAAATCTATTACCATACCTGGAAAGCTTACTTCGCCTGGTGTGAGTCCAGGGGGTTCTCTCCTCGCTCATACTCGGTGTCGAGTGTGTTGGCTTTCCTCCAGTCCGGGGTGGACCAGCGCCTGGCGCTGGCCACAATAAAGGGCCAGGTGTCTGCACTGGCTATTCTTTTCCAACACCCTGTGGCATCTCATTCCTTAATTCGCACCTTCATTCAAGGTGTGCGACATTTGGCTCCTCCCAGGAGGGAGCCTTTACCTCCATGGGACTTGAACTTGGCTCTGTCCATGTTACAGCGTGCTCCCTTTGAAAACATCCGGGAGATATCGTTGTTTCTGCTGTCTAAGAAGGTTGCCTTTTTGGTGACGATTACTTCGAGTCGCAGAGTGTCGGAACTGGCGGCGTTGTCTTGCCGCTCTCCTTACTTGGTAATTCACAAGGATAAGGTGGTCTTGCAACCTCATTCGTCTTTTCTTCCTAAGGTGGTCTCTGAGTTCCACCTTAATGAGGACATTAGAAGTCATGGAAGATTGGGAAGGAAGGATTTTCCAGGCACATAAAATACTTAAAAACAATTTTTATTCAAATTCCATATCATGTATCACAGGGGAGGGGGGAAGAGAAGACCACAAAACAAAAATTTAAAACATATATATAATAAAATTGACTAGGGCCCAGAGTGGCTGATCAGTCAACTGTATAACATACAGCAGTTCTACTTGGTGTAGTTGTACATAGTTACAATACTGTTAGTCATCAAATAAGACTGTAAATACGTAACGGAGATGCTGTCAGAGGTCAATTCAATGGCAGACACTATCCCATATATGATCAGATAATGGTGACAAAGAGTAGTGGTTCAATTGCTCAACATGTTTCGCCTCATATAGAGGCTTCGTCTGGAGCCTACTTGTAAATAGAATGGATAATTCTGTATGAAACAAAAAATGTTATTACTAATCATATAGGTTATTTACAAAACTGTGTCATAAACAATATCCAATAAAATTTGAGGACCGCATGTATGTTGATGGTGACGTATCCAATCACTGATTAGGTCTATGCAAGCGGGCGGGCGGTGGATGCCCCATGGGCGCAACGGACAATGCACCCCAGAAGCCTCCCAATTGATCACATGTGGGGGACCACACAGTAAAGTTCTGCAAGTGGGTATCAATAGGTAGTCAAGATACCAATGGGCAAATGTTTTTATACATACCTGTATATTTATTGTGCAGGACAAACGTCACAGCAGAAAAAGTGATAATTATTAACGAAGGGACACTCATGGATTAGGTCAGAGCTCGGTATCATAGCAAAGGAAGGACTAACCCAGGGTTAGTAAAGCCTGGGTGCCACCTAAGTAAGGACATAATAATACATCAATTAGTATTTAAATGTAAGGTATGGTCAAAAGGCTAAAAAGATATGTAGAGAAAAAGAAATACTGCCAGGCAGATAATGGTGCGGCAGAGATATTTTCCAGGAAGCGGAAATCCCGTAGGGAGACCGTGTATAAACCCCAGAACCAAATGTGGAGACTTGCAATAGAATAGTAGCCCGAATCACGAGGATAGTCCGTGAATAATAATTAAATAGTGCGTAAGTGGCCAAAAGGCATAACATCTTACCAAACACTCAAACTATGGTAGCATGTCTCCATACACTCAATGGGAGAGGCCAGCAGCATGTACCAAATAGGTAGTGGTGTTTAGGTAGCCTGGAGTGGACGTAGATAAGATAATATTTCATGTATTCTATAAAGGAGTTTAGTATTGAATTGCAAGTAAAATAAGATACCTTATATCGGCTCTGTCCTATACGTCCATGGTGTCCACTCCGGATGGGGAACCGCCGCCATACTGAGGCCAGCGTGTATGGCCTTTTTATGGTGTGGACCCCGAGCAGCTCGTCAATGTCGTCACCGCTCCGGCCCCCCCCCCCCCCCCGGCGTAACCTTGCGATAGACCGGGCAGGCAGGAAGTCACACCGGTAATCGCGGGTCCGTTCGGGGAGAACAAGCGTGTGTGTAGGACACGGATGTCCTCACATCCGCTTGTTATGCCGCAGGACGTCAGCACCGGAAGTGCGTCATGTCACTGCGGCCTATCTGGCCGCACATGTGTCAACAAGGGAAGCCTTCCCGAGAAGCATGCCGCAGCCCACATCGCATGCAAGACACTTCCAGCGATAAACCGGGATAGGTCACCACTGCAGCATAAAAAAAATAGATGTTAATTATGATACTGAAAGCTTTACAATCTAAATAACTATTTATCACCATTGTACTATGAGATACCAAAAAGGATCATAATTCAAAACAGACAAAGCAGTAGTAATATAACAATATTGACAAATGACTGTATCATATTTATGCATATATAAAAAAACATAGATATAAAATATATTGAGCCGGATGGAAGGGAAGTGTATATCTTTCAAAAAGATAGGGCTATTTGGATAGTTCCTATGAGCAACACGCTCAATAGCCTTTCTTAAGCCCATATATAAGTCACTTAGAATATGGACCTAAATAAGGGCAGAAATGAAAAAGGGGAAAAAACAAGGAAGAAGAGAAGAAAAATAGAAGGAGAAATTGTCTACAGACCGTGACCAAAGGAGACCAGAGTATATTAGCAAGCTATGTAAATACCAATCAGAAATATGGGGTCTATCAATTCCCACATAAAGGAAGAGTCCGCAGACCACTCAGGTGATGCATATGGTCTAAAAAATAATAATGAATCCCACGTGTCTTATACGATTTGGAGGTCAGGCCTACAGAAAAGGTTTGTAGGATTGCATCTCATTAATCCCTGGCCTTTGGGTGGCATTTAAACGTTCAATCCAGAGGGTTTCCCTCTGGAGAATCCGTTTATCCCAGTTGCCCCCTCGGGGGTCCTGGGGGATGATTTCTAAAACAAAGAACCTGGCCTTCCTAGGGTTAAATCTATGGGGAAGATCTATATGCCTAGATCTATATGCCTGCTCACTGGTGTAATCATTTTGCCCCCCTCTGATACATATACATGGTCTTTTATCCGCTGACATAGTTCCCTGATTGTCTTGCCGACATAAAAGGTACCGCAGGCGCAGTACATTAAATATACTACGCCGCGAGTACTACAATCTGCTCTGAACTTTGGTCTTAGAATTTCACCATCAGGGAGTAGATATTGTGTGGATTCCTCCACCCAGGGGCAAAACTCACATTGCTTGCATCTGTATGTACCTTGAGGGGACCTAGATTTGATTGTCCATTTTCTTGTTGGCTGCGTTTGCGTATGCTAGGGTCAGTTCTTGGTCTAACGTCCATGTTGGAATAACTGGACGATCTGGATAAGCCAGACTGGATAGATACGGAGGATGAGTCAGATTCACAGTCAGTTTCTTTTGACTCAGGATGGGTCAACTTCCTTGATCTTACAGTACATAAATTGGATAATGGACACTTGAGTAAGGATCCCTACCGTAAGGAAACCGCAGGAAATGTTATCCTACATGCTTCCAGCGCACATCCCCCGGCATTAATTCGAAGCATCCCGTATGCTCAATACATCCGCCTCAGACGTAACTGCACGTCTGATGCCGATTTCAGAAAACAAGCAAATCTACTTCGCGATCGTCTTACACACAGAGGTTACAGTAAACGCACACTCAGAGATGCATTTAACCGAGCCGTAGGAGAGAACGGGAATGTCTCTATTCAGCAAACTGTCAAATTTATCACAAAATACTCAGTACATGCAGATGTTTTACGCTCTATTTTACAGAAACAATGGCATCTACTCTACAATGACTCCGTCATTAAAAAATATATTAGTGAATACCCCCAAATTGTGTTCAAACGCACAACTTCGTTGAGAGACCACCTAATGTCAAGCCACTATCAGCCACCACAAATCAAATCTAGGTCCCCTCAAGGTACATACAGATGCAAGCAATGTGAGTTTTGCCCCTGGGTGGAGGAATCCACACAATATCTACTCCCTGATGGTGAAATTCTAAGACCAAAGTTCAGAGCAGATTGTAGTACTCGCGGCGTAGTATATTGAATGTACTGCGCCTGCGGTACCTTTTATGTCGGCAAGACAATCAGGGAACTACGTCAGCGGATAAAAGACCATGTATATATCAGCGGGGGGCAAAATGATTACACCAGTGAGCAGGCATATAGATCTTCACCATAGATTTAACCCCAGGAAGGCCAGGTTCTTTGTTTTAGAAATCATCCCCCAGGACCCCCGAGGGGGCAACTGGGATAAACGGATTCTCCAGAGGGAAACCCTCTGGATTGAACGTTTAAATGCCACCCAAAGGCCAGGGATTAATGAGATGCAATCCTACAAACCTTTTCTGTAGGCCTGACCTCCAAATCGTATAAGACACGTGGGATTCATTATTATTTTTTAGACCATATGCATCACCTGAGTGGTCTGCGGACTCTTCCTTTATGTGGGAATTGATAGACCCCATATTTCTGATTGGTATTTACATAGCTTGCTAATATACTCTGGTCTCCTTTGGTCACGGTCTGTAGACAATTTCTCCTTCTATTTTTCTTCTCTTCTTCCTTGTTTTTTCCCCTTTTTCATTTCTGCCCTTATTTAGGTCCATATTCTAAGTGACTTATATATGGGCTTAAGAAAGGCTATTGAGCGTGTTGCTCATAGGAACTATCCAAATAGCCCTATCTTTTTGAAAGATATACACTTCCCTTCCATCCGGCTCAATATATTTTATATCTATGTTTTTCTATATATGCATAAATATGATACAGTCATTTGTCAATATTGTTATATTACTACTGCTTTGTCTGTTTTGAATTATGATCCTTTTTGGTATCTCATAGTACAATGGTGATAAATAGTTATTTAGATTGTAAAGCTTTCAGTATCATAATTAACATCTATTTTTTTTATGCTGCAGTGGTGACCTATCCCGGTTTATCGCTGGAAGTGTCTTGCATGCGATGTGGGCTGCGGCATGCTTCTCGGGAAGGCTTCCCTTGTTGACACATGTGCGGCCAGATAGGCCGCAGTGACATGACGCACTTCCGGTGCTGACGTCCTGCGGCATAACAAGCGGATGTGAGGACATCCGTGTCCTACACACACGCTTGTTCTCCCCGAACGGACCCGCGATTACCGGTGCGACTTCCTGCCTGCCCGGTCTATCGCAAGGTTACGCCGGGGGGTGTGGCCGGAGCGGTGACGTCATTGACGAGCCGCTCGGGGTCCACACCATAAAAAGGCCATACACGCTGGCCTCAGTATGGCGGCGGTTCCCCATCCGGAGTGGACACCATGGACGTATAGGACAGTGCCAATATAAGGTATCTATTGGGCACGAGCTTATTTTACTTGCAATTCAATACTAAACTCCTTTATAGAATACATGCAATATTATCTTATCTACATCCACTCCAGGCTACCTATACACCACTACCTATTTGGTACATGCTGCTGGCCTCTCCCATTGAGTGTATGGAGACATGCTACCATAGTTTGAGTGTTTGGTAAGATGTTATGCCTTTTGGCCACTTACGCACTATTTAATTATTATTCACGGACTATCCTCGTGATTCGGGCTACTATTCTATTGCATGTCTCCACATTTGGTTCTGGGGTTTATACACGGTCTCCCTACGGGATTTCCGCTTCCTGGAAAATATCTCTGCCGCACCATTATCTGCCTGGCAGTATTTCTTTTTCTCTACATATCTTTTTAGCCTTTTGACCATACCTTACATTTAAATACTAATTGATGTATTATTATGTCCTTACTTAGGTGGCACCCAGGCTTTACTAACCCTGGGTTAGTCCTTCCTTTGCTATGATACTGAGCTTTGACCTAATCCATGAGTGTCCCTTCGTTAATAATTATCACTTTTTCTGCTGTGACGTTTGTCCTGCACAATAAATATACAGGTATGTATAAAAACATTTGCCCATTGGTATCTTGACTACCTATTGATACCCACTTGCAAAACTTTACTGTGTGGTCCCCCACATGTGATCAATTGGGAGGCTTCCGGGGTGCATTGTCCGTTGCACCCATGGGGCATCCACCGCCCGCCCGCTTGCATAGATCTAATCAGTGATTGGATACGTCACCATCAACATACATGCGGTCCTCAAATTTTATTGGATATTGTATATGACACAGTTTTGTAAATAACCTATATGATTAGTAATAACATTTTTTGTTTCATACAGAATTATCCATTCTATTTACAAGTAGGCTCCAGACGAAGCCTCTATATGAGGCGAAACATGTTGAGCAATTGAACCACTACTCTTTGTCACCATTATCTGATCGTATATGGGATAGTGTCTGCCATTGGATTGACCTCTGACAGCATCTCCGTTACGTATTTACAATCTTATTTGATGACTAACAGTATTGTAACTATGTACAACTACACCAAGTAGAACTGCTGTATGTTATACAGTTGACTGGTCAGCCACTCTGGGCCCTAGTCAATTTTATTATATATATGTTTTCAATTTTTGTTTTGTGGTCTTCTCTTCCCCCCTCCCCTGTGTTACATGATATGGAATTTGAATAAAAATTGTTTTTAAGTATTTTATGTGCCTGGAAAATCCTTCCTTCCCAATCTTCCATGACTTCTATTGAGTAAATTCTAGGATTGGCACGATCACTGTTTAATCTATATGCTCAGATTGCTGCTATCTGAAGGCATATTTCATTGATTAATGAGGACATTGTCCTGCCTTCGCTTTGTACGAAGCCTAAGCATCCTAAGGAGGTTGCTTTACATTCCTTGGATGTTGTCAGGGCGATCAGGGTTTACCTGTCGTCTACGGAGTCCTTTCGGAAGACGGATTCCCTCTTTATCCTTCCTGAGGGACCTCGGAAGGGTATGGCTGCGTCTGCAGCGACCATTGCCAAATGGATCAGACAGACCATTGAACAAGCTTATGCCTTGAAGGAACGGATTCCACCCTTCCCTGTTAAGGCACACTCTACCAGATCTTTGAGTGCGTCCTGGGCCTATTGGCATCATGCCTCGGTGGCCCAGGTGTGCAAGGCTGCGACTTGGTCGTCGGTGCACACCTTTTCCAAATTCTATAAGGTGGATGTTCTGGCATCAGCTGATGCCTCCTTTGGCCGCAAAGTTCTCAGTGCGGCAGTGCCATAGGGGACCCTTGTTTTTTTGTGGGTCCCTGACTGTTCGGGTTGTTTATACCCTGGGTTATTTGCTTTCCTGGGCTGTTGCTCCTGTTGAGCCTTGTTTTCTGTTGCCCAGAAGGTTCTCTTACTATGCGTGTAAGGTTCCTTTCTCTGATGTAGGTACTGTGTTGCCTTTTCTACGGTTGCGTCTCCCACTCCTCATGTCTACACTGCTTTGGGACATCCCATTAGTGATGACTTAGAGGAGGCGGCGACTGTCGGAGGACGCAAGAGAAAACTGAATTTTTGTAAAATCTTACCTGTAAAATTCCTTTCTCTGAGTCCTCTGAGTCGCCGCCCCCGCCCCTCTTTTGGGGTTATTTTCATGTTTACCTACTGCTATTCTACCAAACTGAGTTGGGAGTGTCACTGCAGGGGGGTATTGACCAGTGGGACAGCCCCCATGGGTGTGTCTATGCAAATGCTTTTGTTCTTTTGACTAAGTCTTATGCCTAGCTACTCCTGCGGAACGGAAGTCAATACCCCAATAGTGATGACTTAGAGGAGGCGGCGACTATCAGAGGACGTAAGAGAAATATTGTTTTTTTTTTTTTAAATTGTCACTCTCTTTTTGTTTATAGCGCAAAAAATAAAAATCGCACAGGTGATCAAATACCACCAAAAGAAAGCTCTATTTGTGGGAAAAAAGGACGTAAATTTCGTTTGGGTACAGCGTTGCATGACCGTGCAATTGTCTGTTAAAATAACGCAGTGCCGAATCACAAAATAGGGCCTGGTCATTAAGGGGGCAAATCCTTCCGGTCTTAAAGTGGTTAATGAAACACTATTGTTATGCACTTTAGCACTATGCAATTTTTTTTCCTTTGCTAATTGCATATGGTCACATGGATTTCTTATAATCAAATTTTACTATTTATGCATTCACATAATTACATGTTTTTTATCCTGAATATTTTTTGAGCGCACTAGCACACATACACTTTATATTAGTCTCTCCTTTAGTTCAGGAGTTCTAGGTGCTGCTCCTATGTGAAGTTAGCGCATCTTTATTTTACATATTTAATGTGCTTGCCATGAGTAAAAGCACAGTCTGTAGCGCACATCTCACTGTATTTAGCAGGGTTAGGACAGTTTTTAACATCAGCTGTGGTTGGACAACTGGCAGACCCCTCCTGCAGACACCCAGTGGATTACCCCGATCACCATGGGCAACAGCAGACATTTTTGTGCACATTTTACTGTTCTAAGCAGGACATTGCAGCATAGTCTTATTTCCAGCTTTAAGCAGACCGCTGGACATTTTGTAAACCGTAAGCGTGATCGCCCGCTGTGGTTGCTACGGGTGACAGCACCTATCGCACACTCTTGTATCCAAGGTCGCGATTGGCCCCCGAGGTTGCCTCAGGTGACAGCACATAATAGTTCTCACTAAAACATCCCCCAGACTAGGGAGCACCCTCAAGGGCCTCTGTCAGCCTCCTCAGCACTTCTTCTCCATCTTCCACCCAACTGCCCCTGCTGTCTTGACTCAAAAGTACTTAAGAGGTGCCCGCCCCCTGCCAGTCCATTTGGTCGGGGATTGGCTGGGGCCCTCATTGATACTCCAAGCAGCCCCTCCTAACCTCCCACTCATTATTCTGGAAGCTTTCCCAAGGTTCCAGCAAGTAGGGGAGGTACCAAAGGTGCTGCTTGTCATCCAGCCTCCCTGAGTCACTCGACCCTGACTCAGATTAAACTCAGCCTGGCTCTCAGCCAGGCCAAATGTACCTACACTACAGCTTACATATACACTAGCACATTAAGCTAGAGGGTGCTACAGTAGAAATGAAGCCACCCTCTTTTGCTGTCTTCTGAGATGGACTATGTATTTTAGAATATGGAATTTGTAGTGTACATGACCACAGTGCACCACTAGAGCAGTGCACATGACCACAACTAACATACACTGCTTACATACAAACGTGGGTGCTGCTCAGGCTCCTAGAGAATCCCAATACATTGCCAACTGCTAGGAGTGCCGGCCAGGAATGGAGCTTGTCTCAGCTCCAAACATCAGCATGTAGTGAAGGAGAGGTACCTCAAGCCGCACATTGCTGCGAATCCACTGATATATGTGGCAGTCTCAGCCTGGGCTCTGGCCAGGCCATACCCCAACGTGTTCCCCATGATTAGGCTGCGGGCGAGGAGCAAATAATGTGGGGACGGAGGTTGTGGGACCTCTCCTTCATATAACGTGCACTGCTTGTTCCAAACACATGGAAGTGGGGGGGGGGGGGAGGTTCAGAAGCTCAGGAAGGATGTTACAGGGAGGCAGAAGAACACAGGAAGGAATAATTTCATGAAAAAAAATTAAAGTGTTGTTAAGTAGTGGATGGGTATGGATTCTTTTTGAAGAATAAAGGTATAGTTTTGGGTCACTTTAAGACTACAAAACACCTACAGTGTACTTTTTTTCATTAAAAAGAGGGGAGGCGTTCTGTAGTCTACAGAGAGAATTGGGAACAATGTTAACTGATCACCAATAACAGACTGAGAGCACAGGAAGTTTTCAACTCACAACATTTATATCAGCAGCAACAGTTATTAAATATACATAGCAAAACACTTTAAGGCCTTGTTCACAGGCATCAAAAACAGAAGTGTTTTACCTCCTCCAAAAACCTAACAAGACACATGTTGCGGCCCCCGATGCATTGCGTCCATGGCAAATTTAGCTTGGCTTGCTGAGTTTGACAGGCCGCACTGCTTATCAAACTGGTTCATTGAAGTTAAAGCGGAGTTCCACTCAAAAGTTATGCCTATTTTATGGGCATAAATGAACACACAAGGAGAGATTCAGACATAGTCTGCTAGACAATGCAATCTCCATGCCAAGGTAACTTTAAATAGAGTTCTGTACCACTAGATTGGAATCACTCATAATGTTACAAGATCAGTCATAAATAGTGCATATAAAAATGTTATGTGGATAAGGATACTGCAACTGGCTTAGACTGCATTCCAAAAGAATGGCTAGAGTCCTGTGCACTATCCCCTTGCAGGTACCCCTAAACTAAGCTGTGTGCAAAGTTCTATGTGTGGAAACTGTAAATGGGTAGCCGTTAGTCCTGAATTTTCAGCCGGCTAAAGTTGGGGGTCTAACTGTACCGTTGGTACACATGAGAACAGTTACAATATGGCAATAATAGAGCTATAAGACAGCTGTGTAGCCAGTTCCTAAGGGCTCAGTATCTTCAGTAGCAACAGGTCTTGGCCACTAGGCCCTCTCACCAAACCCAGTGACACAGCAGCAGAGATCCCTCCGGATAGATGCCTGATTACTCTGGATTGCGAGTATCCTGGTTATGGCTTAGTCCCACAGCACACAGATCCTGCTGGTTCTCCCAGATATAGGCACAGTAAACTGGCTTTTTAGCGGCTTTCTCTCCCTCTCTGGCCTCTATGATGGTCCCACAACACAGGGCCAAAGGTCATCTCACGCTCTCACCCTGCATTGTACTGGCCTTTCCAGTAGAATTTGCCACGGGAAGTTCTATGTTTTCCTCCTTCCCTTTTAGGGCTCTGTAGGTGCTGTAGATTAATCCCCAATTATTGTAAATTGTACAGCGCTCCAAAGGGGACTACATGTCCCATGATCCTCCTCCAATCTTTCTAGGGCTGATAACGCTTCTAAGGATTATAGTGCAGCACAGAGTCTACAGGAATTCAATGGATTTCTGGCAGGTTGACCAGGTATTTGTTTGCACTTATTGCGCAGAAATAACAAAGTGCTTTCAATGGTTTATTTAACCACTTCAGCCCTAGAAGGTTTTACCCCCTTCATGATCAGGCCTTTTTTTGCTATTCGGCACTGCGATACTTTAACTGGTAATTGCGCGGTCATGCAACACTGTGCCCAAATGAATATTATATAATTTTTTTCACACAAATAGAGCTTTCTCTTGGTGGTATTGGATCACCACTGGAGAAAAAAACCCGAAAATGTATAATAATCATTTTTACTTTCTGCTATAAAGCATATCCAATAAAAAAAATGCAATTTCTTCTTAAATTTTGGCCAAAATGTATTCTGCTACATGTCTTTGGTAAAAAAAAAAAAATCCCAATAAGTGGATGTTGATTGGTTTGTAAAAGTTAAAGCGTCTACAAACTATGGTATATGTACTGATTTTTTTTTTTTTATACTAATGGTGGTGATCAGCGACTTATAATAGAACAGCGATAGTGCAGTGGACAATCTGACACTAACTGACACTGGGGAGAGCTGACTAACTGCCACTGACATCATCAGTGACACTAATACAGTGATCAGTGATAAAAATATACACTGTCACTGTACTAATGACACTGGTTGGAACGGGGTTAACATCTGGGGGTAATCAAGAGGCTAAATGTGTGCCTAACAATGTGTCATGTGTGCTGCTTTTTACTGAAGGTCTCATAACCCTGCAGGGATAAGAAACAGAGAGATCGCTCCCTCTGTACAGAGCCCTGTGTTGATTGTCAAAACAGGGCTCTGAGCTATGATTGCACACAGCCGATCAGCAGGTCACGGCCATGAATCATTGGCTGAGACTTGGTGACAGACTCCCGCTGTGCACAGAATAGTTCATATTCCCATCGCACACCTTCCTGGATATAGGCACATCAGTTGTGGGTGCTATAGCAATCACCAGCTGGACACTGGATCTATCATAGATACATACATATTTGCTAGCACACCAAGGATCTTGCACAGCAGTCCAAAGAAACCTTTTATTGCAAAAGGTTCACATCAGGATAGGTGCAACATTTCGGAGTCACACAGGACCCCTTCGTCAGGCATGTCTCTGATATGTATGTATCCCACTGTGTACAATCACCCTAAACCTGGAAGCAGGAGGTGACTGTGACGCCCCTCGTTGCTGAGCCTGACATGCAGAGGAAAGCCTCTCGTAAGCCCCGACTTGAGCGCCACAAAGAGCGGTGGAAGCCCACACAAGATCCAGCAGAATAGGAGCACAGACAGGTCACCCTTGCAGAAGGCGCAGGCTAACCTGAGGTGTGGAAGCTAAGCGCTAACCGGTGTTCACCAGATGGTGGAGATGGACTTCGCTGTGTGTTAGCGCCAGGTCGCCGTCCCCAGGGTCGCCCTACCAGGAGGTGAGCAAATCCAGATCCAGTAGCAGATGAACAGATAGGGATAAGGCAGAAGCGTAGTCAAAGAAACGAGCCAAGGTTGGGGCAGGCAGCAATCAAGCGAGGTAGTAGACTGGCCTGGTCAACAATCAGGATGCAACAGGTTTAGGTACAGGAATACAGGAGCAGCTGCAGACCAAACAGAAAAAGGAGAAGTGCTCCTGCTACTCTTATATAGGCAACTAGGGGCCAAACATAATGGTTATCGCGTGGGCATGCGCACATCTGTGCGTGGGCACGTGTGCGCGCCTTCGGGCATACATATGCGCACTGTCAAACATTTGTTGGCGGCTGAACGGGCACAAGCAAGTCCACACCTGCGCACTCCGGTGAGCCTCTGGGACATTGCAGAACTATGACTAGTATGTTTCTGACAGCGACTAACAAGCACATTGCTTTGCATGCATGGCCTGCCTGTCCGCAGTACATTGCTGTCCTCAAGAGATTAATAGACCAAGGTGGAGCAAACAAAATCATCTTTAGGGTTCACAGACACTTCTATGTTTTTGTTAGCAGCCAACATTTTAAAAGTAACCTGCAGCCTTCCACAGTTTTACAGGCTCCTCTGTCCTGTCCTGAAATCTCTTTCCTTTATTTCACTGCACACTGTGAGCTTCTCACAATGTGTATTAGACGCTGCAGGAAGTCAGATGGTGCCCACCTCATTTCTTGGCTTTAGGACATCCAGCATCATCTAGTACTTCCCTCCCCAACCTTAGTGTCCCTGGCCAACCTCCTTTATTCATGGATTTCAGTACTTTCGGGCGATGTGGTGACATCACAATCTCCACCTTGGCCAATCAGAGAATACTTTGCATTCATTGAGAAGAAGTCAAAGCATTCTCTGAATGGGGCTAGTGCAAAGTGAGCCACCTCCTCTGCTCACAATGCAGCAGGGCAACTGCTTGGCATGGGATCTGAAAGATAGCGGAAATAGTAAGCACTGCTACTACAGTGATTTCCAGCTTCCATGGTATGGCACATACATTTTTCCACTGGTCCAAGCTGGGACAATATAGAAATAGAAACTGGCATACCTAAACTTCAGCTTTAATTGTGTACAAGTGTACCTATCAGAATTGATGCTGTTCCAAAGGCAATACACCAGATATTGATTCGATTTAGGTATTTTTCTGTGCGTAGATTGGTAAATTTTTTAAAAAAATTATTGATTTCATGTTTTTAAAAGCATCCTCATTTTACATTTTTTCACAAAAGCCTAATACAGTATCGACCATCTAACCATCTGTTCATCCACCCATTACATATGTCACCCAGCACGCTAAAAAAAAAAAAAACAAAAAAAAAAAAACACGAAAAACAAAGCAAAAAACATAACAACTGTTTTTATTTCTCAGGTTAAAAGGTTTTTTAAAATACATTTCTGGAGCTACACTGCCCTCTCATGGCCACCTTGCAAAGTGCAGTCCCTAACTCTAAACAGCCTCAACCAGGGGTCTTCAAACTTTTTAAACAGGGGTTCACTGTCCCTCAGACACTGTTGGGGGCCGGACTATAGTTTGAAAAAAATATAAACTAATTCCTATGCACATATACCTGCTTGCTCTGTTATTTACATCAGAAATGCACATTAAATACCTGCTTGCTCTAGTAAACAATTAATTTCCCCTGGGGAACTTGTACCACCATGGCCTCAGGAACTAAAGTGCAAGCAGTGCAGACAAGTCCCTGTATGAACCCCTCAGAGCTGAAGACCTGACCCCCCAACTAGTGAATGACTACAAGTCCCAGCATGAACCCGTGAGATCTAAGGGGTCACATTCTTAGATCTCAGGGGCTCATGCTGGGACTTTCACTAGTTGGGGGGCTGTCCTGTCCTCAGCTCTGAGGGGTTCGTGCTGGGACTAGTAGTCCTTCACTTTGGGGGGGGGGTCATATTCTTAGATTTCAGGGGCTCATGCTGGGACTTGTAGTCCTTCACTAGTTAGGAGGGGTTGTCACGTCTTCAGCTCTGAGGGGTTCATGCTGGAACTTGCAGTCCTTCACTTTTAGGAAGTTCACACCTCCCAACAGTGATGGACTACAAGTCCCAGCATGAACCCCTGAGATCTAAGGATGTGACCCCCCCCCCAAAAAAAGTGAAGGACTACTAGTCCCATCATGAACCCCTTAGATCTAAAGCTGTGACCCCCCCCCCCAAGTTGAAGGACTACTAGTCCCAGCATGAACCCCTTCCTCAGCTCTGAGGATTTTATGCTGAGACCTGTAGTCCTTCACTTATGGGGGGGTCTCATCCCCCAAAAGTAAAGGACTACAAGTCCCAGCATGATGCTCTCTTTGTATAGGTCTCTCTGCATTGCCTAGCACTCAGTCAGCCTCACCCCAGACCAGACAATAGCTCTAGTGTCCTGGCAGTTTTTTCCCCTCTGACCATGCCGCCTGAGATGATGGAGGATGTGGGTAGAGCTCAATCACTCGGGAAGGGACGGATTCAGGACTCTGGGGGGCCGGATGCAGCCCGCGGGCCGTAGTTTGAAGACCCCTGGTCTCAACTATGGGGCATATACACTGATCAGCCATAACTTTATGATCCCTGACAGCTATGACAGCTATAGCAAATAAAGTGCATTATCTCATTACAATTGCATCTGAAACTGGGTGGGATATATTGGACGGCAAGTAAACATGTTGTCCCTGAAGTTGATATATTGAAAGCAGAAAAAATGGTCATCACAGTTTGTTCTGTATGGGGCTGTGTAGCCACAGGCTAGTCAGGGTGCCTACACTGACCCACGTCCACAGCCAAAAGTACCTACAATTTACACATGAGCTAGACCTGGACCCTGGAGCAAGGGAAAAGGTAGCCTGGTCTGATAATTTCTTTTACATCATGTGGATGGCCAGGTTCATGTACAGTATCTCACAAAAGTGAGTACACCCCTCACATTTTTGTTAATATTTTATTATATCTTTTCATGTGACAACACTGAAGAAATGACACTTTGCTACAATGTAAAGTAGAGAGTGTACAGCTTGTATAACAGTGTAAATTTGCTGTCCCCTCAAAATAACTCAACACACAGCCATTAATGTCTAAACCGCTGGCAACAAAGTGAGTACACCCCTAAGTTAAAATGTCCAATTTGGGCCCAAAGTGTCAATATTGTGTGGCCACCATTATTTTCCAGCACTGCCTTAACCCTCTTGAGCATGGAGTTCACCAGAGCTTCACAGGTTGCCACTGGAGTCCTCTTCCACTCCTCCATGATGACATCACAGAGCTAAAGGATGTTAGAGATCTTGCGCTCCTCCACCTTTAATTTGACAATGCCCCACAGATGCTTAATAGGGTTTAGGTCTGGAGACATGCTTGGCCAGTCTATCACCTCTACCTTCAGCTTCTTTGGCAAGGCAGTGGTCGTCTTAGAGGTGTGTTTGGGGTCGTTATAATGTTGGAATACTGCCCTGCGGCCCAGTCTCTGAAGGGAGGGGATCATGCTCTGCTTCAGTATGTTACAGTACATGTTGGCATTTATAGTTCCCTCAATGAACTGCAGCTCCACAGTGCCGACAGCACTCATGCAGCCCCAGACCATGACACTTCCACCTCCATGCTAGACTGTAGGCAAGACATACTTGTCTTTGTACTCCTCACCTGGTTGCCACCACACATTCACATGCTTGACACCATCTGAACCAAATAAGTTTATCTTGGTCTCATCAGACTACAGGGCATGGTTCCACTAATCCATGTCCTTAGTCTGCTTGTCTTCAGCAAACTGTTTGTGGGCTTTCTTGTGCATCATCTTTAGAAGAGGCTTCCATCTGGGACGACAGCCATGCATACCATTTTGATGCAGTGTGCGGCGTATGGTCTAAGCGCTGAAAGGCTGACCCCTCACCCCTTCAACCTCTGGATATGACGCTGAGCACGTGCACTCAACTTCTTTGGTCGTCCATGGCAAAGCCTGTTCTGAGTTGAACCTGTCCTGTTAAACCACTGTATGGCCTTGACCACTGTGCTGCAGCTTAGTTTCAGGGTCTTGGTCATCTTCTTATAGCCTAGGCCATCTTTATGTAGAGCAACAATTATTTTTTTCAGATCCTCAGAAAGTTCTTTGCCATGAGGTGTCATGTTGAACTTCCAGTGACCAGTATGAGAGAGTTACATAGTTACATAGTAGTTGAGGTTGAATAAAGACAATAGTCCATCCAGTTCAACCTGTGTAGGTGTGATCATTTCCCATACCCCTAAATGTTTTTATCCTTGAGATGTATGTCCAAAAGTCTTTTAAAAGTAGCCATACTCAGTTACTACAATTTGTGGTAGAGAATTCCACAGTCTTGTAGCCCTTACTGTAAAGAACCCCCTGCGTAGCCTGAGGTTAAAACGCTTCTCCTCTAATCGCATTGTATGACCTTGTGTCCTCATGCATTCCTTGCGACTGAATAGTTTTTTTTCTATGCTCTGATCACCGTTGAGGTATTTGTAAATTGCTATCATGTCCCCTCTCAGGTGTCTCTTCTCCAGGGAGAATAGATCAAGCACTTCTAAACGCTCTTCGTAATTAAGGTCCTCTAATCCCCTAATCAGTTTTGTTGCCCTTCTCTGTACTCTCTCCAGCTCCAACACATGCCTTCTGAGGACTGGTGACCAGAACTGGACAGAATACTCCAGATGTGGTCGGACCAGTGATTTATAAAGTGGAAGGATTATAGTTTTGTCTCTGGAATACATCCCCTTCCTTATGCATGCTAAGATTCTGACGGCTTTGGCAGTCGCAGCTTGACATTGCATTCTATTGCTAAGTCTATCTGCTACTAAGACTAAGACTCCCTGATCTTTCTACATTTTTGATACCCCCAGAGGTTCCCCCCCAGCGCGTATTTTGCCAATGCGTTATTAGTCCCTAAGTTCAATACCTTGCACTTATCCACATTAAACCTCATTTGCCATGCAGTTGCCCACTCTGTTATTTTGTTCAGGTCATTCTGCTAAATTTCTGCCTCCCGATGTGAAGTTATTGCCCTGCTCAATTTTGTGTCATCTGCAAACACTGAGATCAAGCTACTGACCCCATCCTCAATGCTATTTATGAATAAATTGAACAAAATTGGACCCAGAACTGAGCCTTGGGGGACCCCACTTACCACCTCAGACCAGTCCGAATATGCATATTTACTACCACCCTTTGGACACGCCCCTTTAACCAGTTCCGTATCCAAGACCAAACCTTGTGGTCGATGCCTGTGGACCTTAATTTATAAACCAATCGTTTGTGGGAAACTGTATCAAACGCCTTAGCAAAATCCAGGTACACCACATCCACTGGTCTCCCACTGTCTAGCTCACTGCTAACCTCCTTGTAGAATGTTAACACATTGGTCTGCCCCTTTGTAAACCCCTGCTGATTACTGCTGATGATATTATTGATTTTAGCAAACTCCTGGATGTGTAAGATTCTGGTACCTTCGGTACCCTTATAGGTCATTTCCTTCTTCATATTGCGTCCCACCTTTTCAGCTAGGTGGAACGCATATACCTTTAAGCCGCATGACGTCATCACTAAGCGCCGCTCTGAGCGGCTATTTCAATCGCCGGCTTCTCTCTCACAAATTGTTCGTTCAAACCGCATGGTATACAGCCTTGTGTTACGCTGCCAGAGCCTCCAGCTATTGCCATACCTGGATGGACCGGAACCTCGCTATTGATCCCGTATCTCGCTACCCGATCATTCACTCATTACCGGACCCTTCAGCTTACTAATCTAACTAGTGATAAGTACCCCACAGGGGATTCCTTCCTATCAAACTTACACTATCTACTTCTGCATACTAAGGACTATCTATGCATTACTACTTCTATCATCTGCACTGTTACATAGATTGCTAGCTCTTGAGTCTACTACCATCTATATCCTTGCACTAAATTAGCCTCTCTTGTACACTCCATCTGCTGTCCCCTACCACCTGTTATTGCACATGATTGCTAACCTATCTACCATCATCTACTACTCTCCTGAACATTACTATTGAGTACTCATCATTGCTATCACAACTCACGCCTGTCCTTTCAGCACATCACCTCTATACTATCATATACAACCTATCACTCCAGGAACATCTTATTGAGTGTTTGTATATTGTATGCTGAAGCAGGCTGGCCACAATGATGAGTCTGGAGAGTTGGACATGGTGATTCAACACATCTCTACATGACTACTGAGTGGAGATTCTGCAGCTGCAAATCCAACTCTCTAAACAAACGCTAGAGCGTTACAGGATGTCATCCCCTCCAGAAGTTTACATACTATTGATGTCAGGCTGACTGGCCTATAATTACCCGGGATATGCCTCTGCCCTTTTATGAATATTGGTATCACGTTAGCTTTTCTCCAGTCACCTGGTACAGTTCCTGTCATAATACTGTCAGCAAAGATCAGGAACAGTGGTCTAGATATAATCCGAGCCTTTCCCTGATTTCCCCCTCTGTTAGCCATTGCGGCAAGTCTTGTGAATTACTGTTAACCATACAGTCATGGTCAGTGTACCCCTCTTTTTCCTGTGTAACACTGAGGAGAAGAAAGCATTAGGCACGGTTGTCTTTTCCTTGTCCTCTGTGACCATCCTCCCATCATCGTTAATTATGTGTGTAACATGCTCTGACCTTGTTTTTTTTGCTGTTGATATATTTAAAGAATTGCTTAGGGTTCTTTTTACTATCCTCCGCTATTTGTCTCTCAAAGTTAATTTTTGCCATTTTGATTTCGTATTTACATTTCTTATTTAATTCCTTGTATTGTTTGAAAGCCGATAACGTCCCCTCCGATTTATATTTCTTGAAGGCCATAATTTTTTCTCTCATAAGTTTTTTTACATTACGGCTAAGCCAGCCAGGTTTGGCTTTGGCTCTTTTAAATTTATTTCCCATAGGAATGCATTGCAAGATGCATTTGTTTAATATATCCCTAAAGCAATCCCATTTTTCCTCCGTGGTCAGTGATCCTAGGGTTTTGTCCCAGTTTATTTCCTCCATCATTGAGCACAGTTTGGGAAAGTTTGCCCTTCTGAAGTTTAGGGTTCTTATGTTGCCCTCCTGCCTTGCTACGTAGTGATTTACGCTGAATGTGATCGCCCTGTGATCGCTAGACCCCAAGTTGTCCCGGACTCCTACATCTGAGATTAGATCTGGGTCATTAGTAATTAATTAATTCATTCTAGTAGGAGAATCCACCATCTGGGACATGTAGTTGTCCTGTAAGGTTTCCATGAAGAGACGGGCCTTTAGTGAGTGTGCAATCCCCTCTTCCCAGTTAATGTCAGGATAGTTGAAGTCCCCTAATATGATGACCGGTCCCAGCTTTTCCACTTTACCCAACAGTGCCATAAATTCCAACTCTACCTCCTCCCTTTGGTTGGGTGGCCAATAGCAAACCCCCACAATTACTTTCCCCTTATCACCATCCCTATGGAGTTCTACACACACGGATTCTTACTCCGTACTTATCCCTTTCATAATATCACTCCTCTCCACCACCCTACATTATTCTTGACATAGAGACATACCCCCCCCCCTTTTCTTCCCTGTCCTTCCGATACACAGAATGCCCTTGGATATTGGCCAACCAGTCATGTGAGGAGTCAAACCAAGTTTCTGTTATTCCCACAAGGTCTATGTCCTCCTCATGTACTAACATTTCCAGCTCTTCCATTTTATTAGCTAGGCTCCTGGCATTTGTATATATCCCTCTTAGTTTAGTTGAAGTCTCTTAGTTTAGTTGAAGTCGATATTGCATAGTGCTTAATTTTGTTTCTGTATGGTCTGTGTTTTTTTTCCGAACAGCCCCCCCTAAATTTTAGACGCTAGGTACCTGCTGTCACTACTACCCCCAATAATACTCTCTGACCTTAGTTCCCTCCTGACTGACTCTACCACTGGGCCCTCCCCCTCCTCCTAGTTTAAAAGCCCCTCCAATTTTGTGGCCAGCTTCTTTCCCAAAAGAGCTGTACCGTCCCCATTAAGGTTCAGCCCGTCCTTACTAAAGAGCCGGTAACCGACTGAGAAGTCAGCCCAGTTCTCCAGGAACCCGTACCCCTCCTTCCTAAACCAGTTCCTATGCCACTTGTTGAGTTCCCTAATCTCCTTCTGCCTCTCTGGTGTGGCTCGAGGGACAGGCGGTATTTCAGAGAAAACCACCTTGGAGGTCCTATTACTCAATCTATTCCCTTAGTCTCTGAAATCATTCTTTAGGATCCTCCACCTTCCTCTTACTTGGTCATTGGTGCCCACATGTACCATGACTGCTGGGCCCTCGCCCAATAATCTGTCTACCCGATCCGCGATGTGCCGAACTCGAGCGCGCGGTAAACAACATACTGTTCGGCTACCACGATAGTTTTGACCGATTAATAAAATGGAAGGTGATGGCGCTGCTTATTTAATAAAGTGCAAATAAATATAAGATGCTTAAATATAAATATGATTGAGGAGTAAGTTAATAGATAAAAGATGCGGAGGTGAAAAAACCAATAACCAAGTAAAAAGATCAAACGTATAGTGTTATAAGGGATATAAAATAATCTAAAAATATTTTAAAGGTATATAAGAGAAACAACCACCAGAGGGCGTAATAAATGGCAAGATGTGACAATAAATATGCTTGTGTATATGCCAAAATAAAAATAGACAATGTAAATATATGACAATACTAAATGAATGAATAAAATTTATAAAAGGTGTTGGTTCCGCGAGTGATAATATAAATAATTAATATCCCGCACCTTTATATCCACCTGCATATTTACCAATTTTTTTGGCACATTTATTTTTGATTCACCTTGATATATTTATTGTTATCACCTTTTGTTGCACTGTATATCAACCGTTTTTTTGCACACCCATCCCGTGCATAATAGTTTCCCGCACATTTATCACCTATTTATTTATTATTTAATTCATCCATTATTATTTATATTATCACTCGCGGAACCAACACCTTTTATAAATTTTATTAATTAATTTAGTATTGTCATATATTTACATTGTCTATTTTTATTTTGGCATATACACAAGCATATTTATTGTCACATCTTGCCATTTATTACGCCCTCTGGTGGTTGTTTCTCTTATATACCTTTAAAATATTTTTAGATTATTTTATATCCCTTATAACACTATACGTTTGATCTTTTTACTTGGTTATTGGTTTTTTCACCTCCGCATCTTTTATCTATTAACTTACTCCTCAATCATATTTATATTTAAGCATCTTATATTTATTTGCACTTTATTAAATAAGCAGCGCCATCACCTTCCATTTTATTTATCTATCTTTATAGCCTTTGGCTATAGTTTAAGGGAGGCTGCAGCTTATTTGTGCATATACTGTATTAATCCCTTGATATCCTTAGCGCGGATTTATTTATCCACACGTTTTGA
Source organism: Pelophylax lessonae (assembly GCF_965119305.1). Taxonomy (NCBI): domain Eukaryota; kingdom Metazoa; phylum Chordata; class Amphibia; order Anura; family Ranidae; genus Pelophylax; species Pelophylax lessonae. The sequence goes on from NC_138769.1 coordinate 102,754,976, forward strand.
CCGATTGCCCTATCTGTCTTCTTGATAATTGGGTCACCCACTACCACAACCCGTCTAACCTTTCCTGAGACACAGCCCCCCTCCATCCTGGAGCCGCCGCTCCCCTGGCAGCTGTCCCCAGCGTCATGCAACTTGGCATATTTGTTGGTGTGTTCCAACTCAGGACTGGCCTCCCTAGCGATCTTCCCTCTACCCCTACTTCTAACTGTCACCCAGCTGCCTACCTCTGGTGCCTGCGTCTCCACGTCTCCACCCTCCTCTATGCCAGCCCCTGCCAGCACCTGATGGGTAATGTCCAAGCTCCTTTCCTGGTTTTTGATGCTACGCAGTGTTGCTACCTTGTTCTCTAGAGCCAGGATCTGGCTTCCAGAGAAGCAAGTCGCTCACAATTTGCACAGCAGTATTCACCCTCGATTGGTTCATCAAGGAACGCATACATGCAGCAAGAAGTGCACTGAGTGGCATCCCCAATCCTGCCGGACATTATTACCCTCTAATCAATGGGGAAGAATTTAGATATCTGCTATTCCTTACCTACACTACCTCTATCGACCCTGGTACTACCCCAAGGATAATCACTAGTTGCTAGGGTACTCACCAGTCGCCTACGGTACTCACCAGTCAGCTACGGTCGCTAGGTCCTCCTAGTCGCTAGGGTAGTCCCCCAGTCACAAGAGTGAGAGCGATAACACCAAATTTAACACACCTGCTCCCCATTCACACCTGAGACCTTGTAACACTAACGAGTCACATGACACCAGGGAGGGAAAATGGCAAATTGGGCCCAATTTGGAAATTTTTACTTTGGGGTGTACTCACTTTTGTTGCCAGCGGTTTAGACATTAATGGCTGTGTGTTGAGTTATTTTGAGGGGACAGCAAATTTACACTGCTATACAAGCTGTACACTCACTACTTTACATTGTAGCAAAGTGTCATTTCTTCAGTGTTGTCACATGAAAAGATATAATAAAATATTTACAAAAATGTGAGGGGTGTACTCACTTTTGTAAAATACTGTATCTATACATTTTAAAGTGGTGTATGCCTGAACACTACACTGACTGCACTAAAATAACTTAACACACTATCCACTAACTACCTGCCTAACCTCTATTATCACACACTATACACGGCTGCCATGTCTGCCGGGGTGTACTTACTTTTGTGAGATACTATATGTCACTTACCCGGGGAAGAGATGGCACCATGATGCAGTATGGGAAGAAGGCAAGCCAGCGGGGCAGTGTGGGGCTTTGGGCTATGTTCTACTGAGAAACCTTGGATCCTGCCATTCATGTGGATGTTACTTGACATGTACCACCTACCTAAACATTGTTGGTGACCAGGTATACCCATCATGGAAAATGTTATTCCTTGATGGCATTGGCCTCTTTCAGCAGGATAATGCACCCTGCCACATTGCAAAAATGGTTCAGGAATGGTTTGAGGGACACAACAACAGGTTTGAGGTGCTGACTTGGCCTTCAAATTCTCCAGATCTCAATCAATCCAATTGAGAATCTGTATAATGTGCTTTAAAAACAAATCCAATCCATGGAGGCCCCACCTCACAACTTACAGGAATTAAAGGATCTGCTAATGACAGCTTGGTGCCAGATACCACAGCATACCTTCAGAGGGCTAGTGGTGTCCATGCCTGGGTCAGGGCTGTTTTGACAACAAAAGGGGATCTACTAAATATTATGTGGGTCATCATAAAGCTACGAAGTTATTGCCGATCGATGTACAGTATAGCAATGTATAAATTAAAGTGGTATTACCCACTTGACGACCGCGCCATAGCTGAATGACGGCTACAGCGCGGGCGGCTAGTTCTGGGAAGCCGTCATATGATGGCGTCCCTTGATTGCGCCCGACGCACACCTGCTGCTGGAGGACACTACTGATCACAGATAGGGGTAAATAGCCAAATCAGCGGTTCTTTACCATGTGATCAACTGTATCCAATCACACATATATATAAATCACAATGTTACTGAGTGCAAAAATAGCAAAAGTGCAATAAATAGATATAGTGCATAGAAGGTGCTAAAAAGTCCATAAGTGTCCACATGTGCAAATTCAGCATATAAGGTGCTTAATAAATGTCTCCATAAAAGTGTGCTCGTGACACCACCACCAAAGTCGCAAGATGGCCTTTTCGCAAATCGTGCCGTGAAAATCGGCGTCCAGACCTTGGATCCATGCGCATCCACCACTAAGATATCCTGGGAATTGCCATATATTTTTTCCCTTATATATATATGTCAGTTTTTCCTCTTCCTATGAGGACCCCCATTAAATGCTGGGTATCTTTTTACCTACAGTTATCCGGCTATTGTCTAATTGACATGGGGGAATCTATGGATTGGGTCCGGTCCACTATGCCTTAGTAGGCATTTTTGACCCCCTCCAGGGTCATCTATGGGAAGGTTTCCACTCCCGGTCTCATGGTTGGCAAGACATCGTGAATCCTATTAAGTAACTATGATTGTGAACTAGAGGATACATGATTTAATCATATTGGTTCCTGAAGAAGCCACCTATATCTAGCGAAACGCGTCAAACCGTATGACTGCGTGAACTATATGAATGTCTGCACCTATACATGTGACCCATGTCCTAATATCCTTGTCGCTGTATTGTTATTATTATTTATTTTATTAATCAATAATAAACTTTGTATTTTTATACATCTTTGTCATGCTTACCATTGCTATACCTGTCCAGTAAAGTCCTTTGACCTTGGTAATCCACACTGGTAATAGTCCCATACTAAGTGAGATTTACCTTTCTTTTTCATATCAATTAACTATGGATGTGGACAAAGGTTTAGCAGTTTCCTGACTAGCTGCAGCTTCCTATTTTTTACTTTTAAAGTGTCAAATGCTTTCGTAACTATGTATTACTTGTTCACCTTAATGCACTTACCTCACCTGTGCACAATGCCCCTGCTCCCGCTGTCATTAGACAGTGAAGAGCAACGAAAATAGGCACAGAGCTGATTGGAGCTTCTCTGTGCCATGTGATTGCTGCGATCACAGCAATTACCAATGTAAACAATGTAGTACTGTGTACATTGCTCGAAAAAGAAGTTTGGTTCCTCAGGCCAAAAAAGAGAAAGTGGGATTTTATAGGCAAGGTTAATTATTATTCATTTTATTAAGAAAGGATTACATATAAAAGTAAAAAAACAACAAAAGAATAACATTGGTTGCATAGGTAATGGGTATTACACAATAGACAATTTATGAACCATTTTACTTATTAAATGGTGATTCCTGGTTGTAGAACTAGGGTTCCGACGCGTTTCGGCATATATTGCCTTTGTCAAGGAAAAAACATCACCATTTTCTATAAAGTGAAAAAGTGAAAAATACAAAAAATTAGTGACTTGTTGTGAGAAATATATCAAAACAAACAAATAAACATCGTCTTTTCTTTTTGTGTACCTAGACTTCAGGAACATCTGTGCCCATGGGGAAGTGGGGGGAAGAAAGGTTCAGGTCCTGTGCCCCCCAGGCTTGTTACTGGATCCTTGGGCCTATTGGTCTGAAGAAGGGGGAAGGTTGGTTTTATGCAGGCATGTGTTGTTTAGTGCCATGTTTAAGCTAATAAAATTGGGTTTCCAAAATTACCTCAAATATACGAATAATGCCTCTTAGGGATGAATAGGGTCCTGGGGTATGTAGCAAACCCCAAGCTTCTATGTGTAACCACAAATACTCCTGGTTTCCCTAGGAGAGTGGATAAAATTTCAGTATATAAGGTTGGCGTGTACAGAAAAGAGGCCTGGAAATACGGTAGGTATGAAGCAACACTTACGTTTAGAGAAAGGGATAAAAGACACTGGTGTCCTCCGATTGGTCCCAAAGGTGTAAGCATATAATCCTATGTGAAAAATAATCATTTGCAATAAGGGAAGGGAAAAAGGGGATTTCCGAAATAATGATGTAATAAATAGTCGGTATGATCAGTGTGTTGGCTTACTGGAAGTTTTAAAGGAGAGGTCCTTGAATTTGACAGATTCCGAGATCAGTAGGGGGAACTGACCCTCTTACCGAGGATGCAGGGTCACTGAATCTCTGTCTGGCAGAAAGAATACATCATTTTAATATAATATAGGTAGTATATTATATTAGAATGTTATTCTTTTGTTGTTTTTTTACTTTTATATGTAATCCTTTCTTAATAAAATGAATAATAATTAACCTTGCCTATAAAATCCCACTTTCTCTTTTTTGGCCTGAGGAACCAAACTTCTTTTTCGAATTATCACAGGGATGATGGCAACAAATCCATCTTAGTTTTTATATCTCTAAAAAACCACCCCCGACTTTACCAGGATGGTGAATCATCCACTCCTCACTCATTAGAGATATAAGTTGACCTCTATCTACCTTACATTTTCTCCTTTCATTGGAGTATTATACTTTGTGGCTCCATTGTTTTTGGATAGAAGCCCGGAAACATAGGAGCACCCCTTCCTCTATTTCTTTATAAATAGAGGAAACTACTTTACAGCAATCATGAGCACTACAATGGGGGATCTGGTCGGAACAGAATGGGATGACCTAATGACAGGAATCCATACTAAATTCCAAACCAACGAACAATTAGAATCCGATACCCTAGCACTGTTCGCAACATTAAAGAGAACTCTTGAAAAAAAGTCTGCATTGTACTGGCATGTCAAAACATTCCAGAGATACATTGATGAAAGGATTAACCCCATTGGTCTACGGGTTCAAATTTTTCCATCAATAGAAAATATCTCCGCCACACTCAAAAGAGACTGGGAAGACATTCTTAATGAATGTTCAGCCAATCTCATGCGTCTCCTCCAAGAGGAGTACAGACGCCAGATTAAAACACTTGAAGATGACACCAAAATTCTATATACTAGACTCACACCCTTAAAAACTGGTCCCCTATACAGTGACCAAGAAACTAAATTAAAACAACATCTGGAAGATTACAGTAACAATATATTACGCAATAAAGAGAAAAAATACTGGAGAGACAAAAACGCCTTCATACAAGGCAGAGCATATAGATGGAATAACAACAGGAAGACACGACCTAGACAGAACCCAGGTAATAAAATCCCTTATCCCTACTCGTCCGACTCATCATCCTTTTCAAATGCTTCCGGTACAGAGGAATCAGGCGCCAGAAGACGGGGACCTTTTCAGAAAGATCAGCACAGGGATCAACCTAATAAAACAAAAAAGAGTAAAGACCCTAACCCCGACAATCCACAAGAGGGCACCTCAGACGCCACAAGTCAGGAAGAAACTCAAGATACCAGTACAGCGGTTAGAAATCATGACATCTTTACGAGACTAAGAAGAAGAGAGCAAGAAACCACAACCAAGGGCAAACCTTTTTTAGCCAAGGGCAAAGCACCCCCGAAACAACCACCAGAAAATTAAACACTGAAAAAAACTTCGGGATGTCTATCATTAATCTTTCCCAACACACTCTAACGGAGGAAGAGAAGGAAGTCCTCTCCCTAGGCCTATCCTTCTGCCCCAATCAAAAGATAGACAAATTTGAAACCATTAAAGATTTGAACCTTTTTGCCCGAAAACTATTATTTAAGTGTCTTTACGAAAAACAAACTACTCAACCAACATCACAAACTCCCCTGTCAGCCGCTGAGTACAGAGCCATCAGGGATCTAAACCTCCTCCTTGAGGAAGGAGGTTTAGAAGACCTAGACGATCCGTGGGAAGAAAACTCTTCAGAGGACGAAGATACTAGAGAAGTAATACCAAGTCAACCTGAACCCTTCAAAAAGAAATCACACAAATTCCCGTCTTTGAATCAAAACCCTGCGATAGCACTCTTCATTAAACAGACTACCAAAGACATCGAAAAAATGAGGGACGATCAACGTCACAGCAACTTAACCCTTGGACAACGGAGAGCTCTAAAAAACCTCAAATCCAATGATGATATTGTTATCAAACCATCCGATAAAGGAGGTAACGTTGTAGTTATGGACAAACAACAATATAAAGCAATGTGCCAGAAAATATTAGACAACATATCATGCTACAAGAGAATCTCACCTGTCCTGATCAACAGATATAATGAAGAATTTTATTTAAAAGTAGACAGAGCTCTTAACGAGGGAGTTATCTCAAAAACACTATGGGAATTCATTCGCATAGCTCATCCCCGTACACCCACCCTGTATGCACTTCCAAAAGTGCACAAGAATTTGGAAGATCCCCCTGGCCGACCGATCGTGTCAGGAAACGGTAACATCACTGAGGCAGTCAGTCAAGTCATTGACGCATACCTGAAGCCACATGTCCAAAATTTGGCATCTTATACAAAGGACACCATCCACCTACTGCAAACTCTGGAAGGAATGGTTGTTCCAGCCAACGCGTATCTTTTAACCATAGACGTTGAGTCATTGTATAATAACATACCTCATGACAAAGGACTTACCGTAGTACAACATGTTCTCCGCCAAGAAAGCCTGCATGACATACCGTTTCAAGATTTCATAATTAAAATGCTTGAGTATATACTCACCCGTAATTACTTTTCCTTTGACGGCTCGTATTACTTACAGATATGCGGTGTTGCGATGGGGACAAGCTGTGCCCCATCGTACGCAAACTTGTATTTAGGTATGTGGGAGCAGGAGTTTTTGGCATCTAAAAACAACGCACATCTTTGCAAGTATATCTCGCTATGGCAGAGATACATAGACGATTTGTTCATCGTATGGGACGGTCCGGAAATCCTCATTGAAGAATGTCTAAACAAAATGAACAATAACACCTACAATTTATACTTCACCAGCTCACATAGCAACCAGGAGGTTACCTTCTTGGACACTACTATAATGAAGGACACAGATGGCCAACTCTACACGAAACTATTTAGGAAAACAACCGCCGGCAATACCATACTGCATGCGGAAAGTTTCCATCCGACTCCTCTCAAACAATCCATCCCCCACAGCCAATATTTACGTATCAAACGGAATAGTTCCAAGTATGAAGACTTTCAAAAAGACGCCGATGCTCTCACTACACGCCTACTAAAGAGAGGATATACAAAATCTTGCCTTAAACGGGCATTCAACCGTGTCAGAACGTTGAATCGACAAGACCTACTATACAAACCTTCAACCCAACGTAAACAACAAAACACAAACGAGACGAGAGTAATTCTCACCTTCTCGAATCAACATCAACAAGTGAGAAAAATACTTGAAAAAAACTGGTCCATACTTAGGGAAGATGACCTACTTAAGACCTTGGTGCCACCCAAACCTCTCGTAACCTATAGGAAAGCAGGTTCTATTCATAACTCGCTCGTACACAGCGAATTTAAAGAGTGTTACCACAAAGACCCCTGCAAACAGAAAGGCACCTTCCCTTGTGGAAGCTGCATGCAGTGCAAAGTAATACCCAGAAGCGTCTCAAAAATTCTCCCCAATGGGGACATTTTTGAGCCGAGGCACTTTGCTAATTGTCGTACCAAAGGAGTGGTATACATGATGAACTGCCAGTGTGGAGCCTTTTATATAGGCAAAACACGGCAAGAGTTTGGCCGTCGAGTCAACAAGCATGTTGAAACCATGTCTATGGGTAATTTCCATCTCCCTCTTGGAAGACATATGACCCAAACACATGGCAATAAAATGCCCAAAATCTCTTTTTTTGCACTAGATAGAGTCCACATCCCCCCTCGTGGGGGAGATTGGAACAAAATCCTATTACAACGAGAAATGCGGTGGATCCAACGTTTGCATGCCACCTCCTTCCCAGGATTAAATGAGAATGAGAGCTACCGGGCATTCCTGGAAGGCTTCTCATCAGGAAAAACCGACTAAAAACCTTCATTGTTCCATATATTTTTATTTCTATTTTTATCTTTATCATTTTTTATTTATCATTATATTATTATTTTTCATGTTTTTTATTTTATTTTGTTTTCATTTTATTTTATTCTATATTATTTTTCTATTTTTATCCTTTATTTTTGATTTATTTTTCCCGCATTTCACACATTGCGGGGAACCATAACCCATTTCTTTCTTTTGGGTCAAATCCATCCCCATGCTGCCCCGAACCTATTTTTTCCCCCATTGCCTCTCAGTGCATGATTGCTCCTTACTATCCAGGAGGATTCTCCTTTATTCTTGCCTAAATTGCTTCATTGACCTTATAATAAAGAATTTAATGATTTTTAAATACATGTAGACATGTTCAAATGTTATTGTGTCCTAGATCTTCGGTGATTCTTAGACCCATGTTTGTGGGAGGAAGATCGGGTCCTTACTGCCCATCCAGCCCCTTGTACCCGGCACGGCAAGCCCCCCCTGGTTCCCTCCAGGGGGGGCACATTCTGGGAGTCAAAGCAAGATCTGATGCTTTCGCATCCACCCAGCACACGCTGGGACAGTTTGGCTCCAACCCCCGTGTCGGCGGCATCTGAATATGTATCCACCGCGTCATCTCACTCACAGTACGTGCGGCCGCAGTCAATGACCTAACATCGGCGTCGCCCGGCGCTTCATTGCGCATGCGCGACTTACATATAAAGACGGCCGGGGATCCACAGGACTTCACTCCGCTCCAACCAGCGAGGAGTGAACGTCCGAAGCCAGCGGTCTGCACCTGCCTAGACTCTTCAGCCTCCTACTGCTCCCTCAGGATACCAAGTAAGCCACGCTACAGCGCCACCTGTTGGCCATTCCTAACACATTTTTTACATACTAAAACTAGTTATTTTTCTCTCCTCCTGTCAGACAGAGTTTCATACATCTGTGGCAGAGGACAAGCATTTACAAAGTAAGTTGCCAAATTGTGGCACAGCGCCACCTGCTGGCCAATCCCAAATACTACCTATATTATATTAAAATGATGTATTCTTTCTGCCAGACAGAGATTCAGTGACCCTGCATCCTCGGTAAGAGGGTCAGTTCCCCCTACTGATCTCGGAATCTGTCAAATTCAAGGACCTCTCCTTTAAAACTTCCAGTAAGCCAACACACTGATCATACCGACTATTTATTACATCATTATTTCGGAAATCCCCTTTTTCCCTTCCCTTATTGCAAATGATTATTTTTCACATAGGATTATATGCTTACACCTTTGGGACCAATCGGAGGACACCAGTGTCTTTTATCCCTTTCTCTAAACGTAAGTGTTGCTTCATACCTACCGTATTTCCAGGCCTCTTTTCTGTACACGCCAACCTTATATACTGAAATTTTATCCACTCTCCTAGGGAAACCAGGAGTATTTGTGGTTACACATAGAAGCTTGGGGTTTGCTACATACCCCAGGACCCTATTCATCCCTAAGAGGCATTATTCGTATATTTGAGGTAATTTTGGAAACCCAATTTTATTAGCTTAAACATGGCACTAAACAACACATGCCTGCATAAAACCAACCTTCCCCCTTCTTCAGACCAATAGGCCCAAGGATCCAGTAACAAGCCTGGGGGGCACAGGACCTGAACCTCTCTTCCCCCCACTTCCCCATGGGCACAGATGTTCCTGAAGTCTAGGTACACAAAAAGAAAAGACGATGTTTATTTGTTTGTTTTGATATATTTCTCACAACAAGTCACTAATTTTTTGTATTTTTCACTTTTTAACTTTATAGAAAATGGTGATGTTTTTTCCTTGACAAAGGCAATATATGCCGAAACGCGTCGGAACCCTAGTTCTACAACCAGGAATCACCATTTAATAAGTAAAATGGTTCATAAATTGTCTATTGTGTAATACCCATTACCTATGCAACCAATGTTATTCTTTTGTTGTTTCTTTACTTTTATATGTAATCCTTTCTTAATAAAATGAATAATAATTAACCTTGCCTATAAAATCCCACTTTCTCTTTTTTGGCCTGAGGAACCAAACTTCTTTTTCGAATTATCACAGGGATGATGGCAACAAATCCATCTTAGTTTTTATAGCTCTAAAAAACCACCCCCGACTGTGTACATTGCTAACCACTTGACCTCTGGAGGGTTAACCCCCTTCATGGCCAGGACCTTTTTTGCTATTAAGCGCTGTACCACGTTTACTGGCAATTGCGCAGTCATGCATTTTTTCCCACAAATATAGCTTTCTTTCTGGTGGCATTTAAATACCACTGGGGTTTTTATTTAACGGAAAATTTATTTAACCACTTGTCCACTGTGCACTTATGACCCCTTCCTAACCAGGCCGATTTTAAGCTTTCAGTGCTCCCACATTTTGAATGACAATTACGCAGTCATGCAACACTGTACCCATATGAAATATTTGTCTTTTTTTTCAAATAAATAGAGCTTTCCGTTGGTGGTATTTAATCACCGCTGGGTTCTTTTTTTTTATTGATGAAAAAAGACCAAAAATTTTGTATAAAAAGGCATTTTTCTTCGTTTCTGTTATAAAATTTAGCAAATTCGTAATTTTTCTTCATAAATTTTTGACAAAAGTTATACTGCTACATATCTTTGGTAACAAAATAACCCAAATTAGTATATAATATTTGATCTTTGTGAAGGTTATAGGGTCTACAAGCTATGGTGACAATCATTGAAAATTAATCACGCCTGATGTACTGAGGGCCTCATTTCTTGAGACACTAACAAGCTAGGAAAGTACAAATACCCCCCAAATGACCCCTTTTTTGGAAAGTAGACTTAGATTTAGTAAGAGGCATGGTGAGTTTTTTTGAAGCTCTAATTTTTTCCCACAATTCTTTGCAAAATGATGATTTGTTTCCCCCACAAAATTGTCATATTAATACGTTATGTCTCTCACATGGCATATGCATACTTGCACTACACCCCAAAAAAACATTCTGCGCCTCCTCCTGAGTATGGCAATACCACATGTGTGAGACTTTTACACAGCCTGGCCACATACAGAGGCCCAAAATACAAGGAGCACCATCAGGTGTTCTAGGGACATAAATTACGAATCTAATTTTCTGACTACCTATTACACTTTCATGAGGCACTGTAGGGTGCTGATGGCACTGTAGGGCACGATGTGGCATGGATGAGGCCCAGATGAGCACTGATGTGGCATGGATGAGCACTGATGTGGGACAGATAAGCACTGATGTGGCATGGATGAGCACTGATGTGGTATAGATGAGGCATGGATGAGCACTAATATGGCATGAATGAGGCACACTGATGTGGTATGGATGTGGCACAGATAAACACTGATGTGACATGGATGTGGCACTGATGTGGCATGGATGAACACTGATGTGGCATGAATGTGGCATATATGAGCACTGATGTGGCATGGATGAGCACTGATGTGGCATGGATGTGGCACGGATGAGAACTGATGTGGCATGGATGTGGCCCCCCATGAGCACTGATGTGGCATGGATGAGCACTGATGTGGCATGGATGTGGCATGGATGAACACTGATGTGGCATGGATGTGGTCCCAATGAGCACTGATGTGGCATTTATGTGACATGGATGAGCATTGATGTGGCATGGATGTGGCACGAATGAGCACTGATGTGGCATGGATGATCACTGATGTGGTATGGATGAAGCACAGATGTGACATGGATGAGCACGGATGAGGCATGAATGTGGCACGGATGAGCACTGATGCGGCATGGATGAGCACTGATGTGGCATGGATGGGCACGGATGAGGCATGGATGAGCACAGATGAGGCATAGATGGGCACTGATGTGGCATGAATGTGGCATGGATGAGCACTGATGTGGCATGGATGTGGCACGGATAAGCACTGATGTGGCACGGATGTGCACTGATGTGGCATGGATGAGCACAGATGAGGAATGAATGAGGCATGGATGTGGCATGGATGTGGCACGGATGAGCACTAATGTAGTATGGATGGCCACATACAGAGGCCCAAAATACAAGGAGTGCCATAGGTGTTCTAGGGACATAAATTACAAATCTAATTTCCTGACTACCTATTACACTTTCATGAGGCACTGTAGGGCACTGATGGCACTGTAGGGCACTGATATGGCATGGATGAGGCCCAGATGAGCACTGATGTGGTACCAATGAGCCATGATGTGGCATGGATGAGCACTGATGTGGCACGGATAAGCACTGATGTGGCATGGATGAGCATTGATGTGGCATGAATGTGACACTAATGAGCACTGATGAGGCAGGGATGAGGCATGGATGAGCACTGATGAGGCATGGATGAGCACGGATGAGGCATGGATGTGACACAGATGAGCAGTTATGTGGCATGGATGGGCACAGATGAGCACTGATGTGGCATGGGTGTGCCATGGATGAGCACTGATGTGGCATGGATGGGCACGGATGAGCACTGATGTGGCATGGGCGTGTCATGGATGAGCACTGATGTGGCATGGATGTGGCACGGATGAGCACTGATGTGGCATGGATGAGCACTGATGTGGCATGGATACGACACAAATGAGCACTGATGTGGCATGGATGAGCACAGATGAGGTATGGATGTAGCATGGATGGGCACGGATCAGCACTGTTGGCACCTCAGATCCAGCCCACAAGTGCTGCTGCACTGACTCCCTTCTCTCCTCACACGCTGTACTGATCAGTGTGAGGAGAGGAGAGGAGCTGGACCGAACATGGCGCCGGTTTGTTAACAAGTGATCGCTCGGTCATTGGACGTTGTCATTGGCCCTTTACCCCGATCCGTGATGCGCAGGGTCCCTAGGACCCGGAAATCAAGGATACTTCCGGAATGCGCGCCCCAGGGGGCACGCAGGAAGTGCAAGTCTGGGAGGACTTCAATGTATGCCCTCCCAGAATTAGCCGACCGTGTTTTAGCCGTCATTCAGCTATGGACCAGTTGGCAAGTGGTTAACGAATAAAGACCTAAAATTTTAAAATCAAAACAATATTTTCTAATTTCTGTTATAAAACATATCCAATTAAAACAAAATGAATTTCTTCACAAATTGAGGCCAAAATGTATTCTGCTGCATCAAAATAAATATATGTCAGCACTCCCAGAAATAAAATGTAATATGAATAAAATAATTAGTGATGATGAAATAGGTAAAACTGCGAGCAAAGGTAAAGCTGCTAGCTAGCTTCTACACCAAAAGATAAAAATAAAAATATTTGCAGCCCTCAGCGATCAATAATGAACAACATAATAATTATCATGCTAAAAAGTCCTATAAAAGTCCATCAATGAGAATAATACAGTAAGTGAATGTAAATAAAGTATCCCAGTGCAGAGATGATCAGTTGCAATCACTCGTGAACATTGTTTTCCACCATATGGATAAAATGCACACTCACCAGAGCTAAATGCTGTCTAAGTGATAGGACAGCAATAGCGTATATAGCTGCTGATGTCTTGATCTTAAAAGTCCTGATGACGCGTGTGATGCAAAATGGCCATAGAGCTACCAATACATGCCTGAGGTCCAGCCGCCACCTTAACTCTTAGCGTGGTGGCTCTTGATGGGAGTTGTCATACTTTACTGTTCCTTTTGCTTTATATTTGGACCTTGTTATAACAATATTAAATTGCTTGGTCAGTGTTATTTTAAATATTGTCAGGTTTAATTAAACCCTACTTTTATATTCATACTACACTATGGGTTTCTCCCTTTTATTTGGATTCATATATGCACAGGGCCTTTTTTCAGCGGGAACGTGGGGGGAACGCAGGGAACCTCCAGCACTGAATGTATGCCATAGCAAGGGGTTCTGGGTTGTGTTGTAGGGTCTACTGATGCTGGCTCCTGGGGTGCCTATTGTTGCTGGAGTGGATCTATTTTTGCATGGCAATCTATTGTTGCTGGTAGAGGATCTTTTGTTACTGGGGTTACTTGAAGGGATCTACTGTTTAGGGAGGGGTCTACTGTTGCTGGCTGCTGAAGTCTATTGATGTTGGCTACTGGGACATCTGTTGTTGCTGCTGGGGGTCTATTGTTTCTGGCTGCAGGGGATCTATTTTATTGCTTCTCTTGTTATCATTACCAAATTCCATACAATATACTTAGCAGTACAAAATTATACTTGGCTCTATATTCTTTAAAAGGGGCCGTACTGGGAGCAGGGTAGGGGTTGAATCCAAGGACCGTTGCTCAGAGGTGGGTAGAGGGCGGAACCAAGGGTCAGTGCTTGGAGGTGGGTAGGGGGGGCGCAGACAGGAAGTGACTTAGAAGGGGGAGTTCCTGCACCTATTCTCTGAGAAAAAAAAGCCCTGTATATGCATTATATTGAAACTCCAACTCTTTTTGAGGAAGATCCTTGCAGTGATTAATTCAGTCTTCTGGACTTTTAAGATCAAGACATCAGCAGCTATATACGCTACTGCTGTCCTATAACTTAGACAGCATTTAGCTCTGGTGAGTGTGCATTTTATCTATATGGTGGAGGACAACGTTCACGAGTGAATACAACTGATCATCTCTGCACTGGGACACTTTATTTACCTTCACTTATTATTCTCATTGATGGACTTTTATAGGACTTTTTAGCATGACAATTATTATGTTGTTCATTATTGATCACTGAGCGCTGCAAATATTTTTATTTTTATTCTGCTGCATGTCTATGGTAAAAAAAAAATAAAAAATACCAATAGGTGTAAATTAATTGGTATGTTTGAAAGTTATAGCATCTACTATCTATTTTATATCTAGTGGAATTTACGCAGCTAGAGATATACTGTAATGGCGGTGATCAGCGACTTATAGTGTGACACTGAAGGGTGGCAGGAAATCTGGCGCTAACAGACACTATCTTGGAGGGTTACTAACACTGACATCGCAAGTGGCACTAATACAATGATCAGTGACAATACTGTACACTGACAATGAACTAATGACAGGAACTGGGAAGGGGTTAACATCTAGAGGCAATCAAGGGGTTAACTGTGTGCCTAACAATGTGTAATGTGTGCTGCTTTTCCCTAACTATCTGTTAGTTTTTTTCTCTTTGCTCTTAAGGGAGAAGAAACAGCCAGATCGCTGTTCCTATGCACAGAAAGTTCTGTGTTTTTGTAAACACAGAACTCTGGGTGTGATTGGACACAGCTGATCAGCGGATTTCAGCCAAAATCATTGTCTGCAATCTATTGCCAAACTCGTGCTGTGTCCAATCACAGCACGGGTTGGGCGGGGGGTGTGCTCATGGGCGCCAAAAACCCGGAAGAAGAGTCCAGCGTATAGGTGCGTGATTGTGCATGTACCTGCAGCCTGTTCACAGTATATTTACTATGAGCGGTTGGCAGGTGGTTAAGTGCAAAATTTCCTCCCACAATAGAGGAAGGGGAGAAAGGACAGTTTAATTAAATAATTTATGAAGACTCCTTAATTGCAGAAATGCAGAAGGTGGGCAAAGTTCAAAAGGCAGTTGGAGGGTGTAAGGTCCATAATATTATGTAGTAATGGGGGAGCAAAGCAAAGTTCTGTGTCCCATGATCTACTCCAAGAAATGGAATTTACAGGGAAGTAATAAATCCAGTTTTTTTTATCGTACATTAGAGAGCACAAAGCGGTCATATTATTCTATACTTACAGGGATGTCCTAAAACAATGCCCGTGAGGGGAGGGAGACATAGCAACCCCCAACAGCCCATAAAAGAACTATACTATGGACTGCAACACATTGCAGTGAAAAGCCGTGCCCTCATCAGCTCTTACAGCTAGCTGCCTGGTACTGTATAATCTTGAAGATATTCACCAAAGAGTAGACCTGGTGTGGTCTTGCACACCTGAGCCACAAAAGCCTGATAATAGAAAGCCCAGGAAGCCCTTGACTCCTGGTAGAATGAGCCATCACCTCAAGAGGTGGTACCTTTCCTTTCAAGCCATGAGATTGAGAAATGAGCTGACAAATCCAACGAGGGATAAAGGACTTGAAAGCTGCATTACCTTTCTTTGGCCCTTCTGGAAGGACAAACAGAGAGCCTGACTACCTAATTGCAGCAGTCCATCTCAGATACAGTCTGATAACCCAAACCACATCCAATGCGTGCAAGGTTTTATTCCCTGGAAACTGAGGCCTGGAGAAAAAAGACAGTAAAACTAGGTTTTGGCTCATATGGAAAGCCAAAACAACCCTTGGCAAAAATGACGGCTGAGGTGGAAGAACCACCTTGTCATGATAAAGTACCAGAAATGATTCTGAAAGAGAGAGACAAAAGCTTTGACACCCTACTTGCTGAAGAAATTGCAACAAGAACACCACTTTCCAGGTCAAAAGAACTAAAGGAAGGTCCCAAATTGGCTCAAAAGGCATTTTCTGTAAAACTGGCAGCACCAAGTTGAGATCCCATGGGGACAAATGTGACTTGACCATTGGAAAAATATGCTTGACCCCCTGAACAAAAGCACACAATAAGGAATGAGAAGCAACTGGCCTTTGAAAAAACTGCTGAAGCTGAACTCTGTCCCTTGACCGTACCTAAAACCAGTCATATATAACCTCCTGACTACAGAAAAGCCAAAATATGGCATACAACATACTGTGGGGATGAAATTTCCTATTCTCACACCATGCCACATAAGATTCCCAGTTTCTGTGATAAAATGTTCTATAAGTAGCTTTTCTGGCTTCCAGAAGCATAGGGATGAATGCATCAGACACTCTCCTACCCTTTGAGTTCCTGGCTTTCTCTTGGACCAACCCAGTGCAACCAGAATCACCATTGTTCCCTCTACATAACCTTCCGAGCTATCCCTGTGTATAAACCAGCTATTATTAAACTCTACATACTATAGGAAGTAGCTAGCACCATTATGCATCCAACTACCTGTACAAAATGTAATAAATATATAGTCACAAAAAAGTGCAGCTCTCTCCTTCAAAAAAGTGCTTTCAAATTATAGTGCATAAATAAATATTTGAAAACAGTGTAAAAATCATTTATATATAATAAATTTGCATGAGACCATATATACAGTCCATCAATAAATGATTCAATGTCCGTGAAAGAAAAGTGCAGTCCCATACACCAGAAAATCTACAGTAATTGCTTCTGATCACCACAGTGCCCTGCCTTCACCCCACCTATGGGTGTCTTCTCATCTGCTTGAATAGACCTTTACTAATAAAGGAGGTCTATACATATATCAACATATGTGCTTCTGGCTTTTATACAGTATCCCAGAATGCACAGAGGCGACCTGCCCTCTGCCAATCATCAGGACTGTATCAAAAGCCTATGCACCCATTGGTCAGGTTTCCTCCCACTGTCAAACATGACTTCCTATTGGACCAGCGTGAAACACTCTCCAGACTGAATGAATCTCATAGTGAGCATAATGAGCAGACCTCACTGTAACGGAACCGCCAACCCATACTGTACTTGTGGTTTTCCGTCAGTATACGGCTTCCTTGTAGTCATGAACATATATACCAGATTTTCCCAGCCGCACTCATACAAAGCTAGCCAACAACTTAGCTTGCACAAGTTTAGGAACCTTCTCCTTTATTGAACAGTTTAACACTCAATTTATACACACATGAGCACACCCCCCTCCTGATCAAATTACTACACACAGGTCAGGGGTTGCCTGATTAAATTATCCTATGCAGATAAAAATGTATACAGAAACAGAATTAACCTGAACTAATTATCTGGCCATCTGGATAGAACAATGTGAGGTCATTAACATTTAACCATAGGACAGGCAGACTTAACACAATACACATTCCAGCTAAATAGATAGACAATAGGACAACTACATTGAAACACATGAAATACACATCTAGGTGTCACAGACTCCATTGCAACAGGCCACAGGTCTCACAGTGCAAAGTGGAATCAAATCTCCACATTTCTTGAGAGACACCGTTGACTGATATCACTATCCCATCTGAAGCCATCCAAACCATTCTCTCAGCATCCCCCAAGTATCTGTCCCTCACTCCTAGTTACAGTGAACACTGTCACACTCACTAACAGATCCTGCTCCCTGGTAGGCAGAGAGCAATATAGATTAACCTGCACCCCCTCTGGTAAGCAGACAGTGCCCTAAACTATACTCTCTCACTGGCACCTACCTAGGAGAGTGCTACAACTATATGTGCAGTCATATTGGAACAGGAAGGGGCCATGCCCAAACTGTTCCCACAAAGTTGGGAGCATGAAATTGTACAAAATGTCTTGGTATGCTGAAGCCTTAGGAGTTCCCTTCACTGGGACTAATGGGCCAAGCCCAACCCCTGAAAAACAACTCCACACCATAATCCCCTCTCCACCAAATGATTTGGACCAGTGAACAAAGCAAGGTCCATAAAGACATGGATGAGTGAGTTTGGGATGGAGGACCTTGACTGTCCTGACCTCAACCCGAAAGAACACCTTTGAGATGAATTAGAGCAGAGACTGCAAGCCAGGCCTTCTCGTCTAACATCAGTGCCTTCTGGAAGAATGGTCAAACATTGCCATAGACACACTCCTAAACCTTGTAGACAGCTTTCCCAGAAGAGTTGATAGCTTTAAAGGGTGGGCCAACTCAATATTGAGCCCTACGGACTAATACTGGGAATCCATTAAAGTTCATGTGCGTGTAAAGGCAGGCGTCC
The DNA here is from genome assembly GCF_965119305.1 of Pelophylax lessonae. Lineage (NCBI taxonomy): Eukaryota > Metazoa > Chordata > Amphibia > Anura > Ranidae > Pelophylax > Pelophylax lessonae. The sequence goes on from NC_138769.1 coordinate 102,773,527, forward strand.
CAATACTTTTGATAATATAGTGTATATCTGATTGGATGTTCCAGGTCTGTGACTTAGAAAGCATTTAAGCCAGGGGCAGCATTTTCAGTAGTAGGGGCGATCAGTAAGAGGCATCCCCCGTAATTCCTTGGTACAGGATTTTTGGGGAACATTCTCCCTAACCAGCATGGTTTTGGTACATAACAGAAGTTTGGGAATAGTTTTGCCCTTATAAAGCAGCATATTGCTCTCCCAGCAATCAGATCCCAGTGTTTGGTAACTTTTAAAATAAATACAGATAACTCCGACCTTGAGATTTCTTTCATTCAGAACTTGCGGCTCACCTCAAGAGAATTTCAAACCACTTCAAAACATTGTAAGGGAATATGGAACTGGGCTGGATTAAAAACACATGGATTAAACACGGCTCCCTTTACTCTTAGTTCTTACATGTACAATTAAATACAAAGGAAATCTCTGATTATGGCTTCCCACCAAAATCCCTTTCTTCTCGTGTGAGGCCTCAACACCCAATTCACTTCTTTAATTTAGTCTGTTTTGGCTTTTATATTTAGTTGAAACATTTTTTTTTCCCACTAGCAAGCTCTATGTGGAGAATGGGAATGTATATTGATGGAAGTATGATAGCCTTATTATTAAAGCCCAACTCCGGGCTCACAAGGCTGACAGTGCTGACCTCATCAGTGTGCCAATGCTCCTTCACTGTCCAATCAGTAAGCTGTGGTTGGGTCATTCACCAAGCTATATTGCTTAGCCATTTGCCTACCAGCACTTTTACCCCCTTCCTGCCCTAGCCAATTTTCAGCTTTCAGTGCTGTCGCACTGAAAAATGAGCGGTCATGCAACGCTGTACCAAAACAACATTTTTGTAATTGTTTTGCGACAGATAGGGCTTTCTTTCTATGGTATTTATTCACCACTGGGTTTTTTCATGTTTTACTAACAAACGAAACAAGACCGTACATTTTGAAAAAAAAAAATTTTGTGTCGTTATAATTTTTTGTAAATAAGTAATTTTTCTCCTTCACTGATGGGCGCTGACGAAGCGGCATTGATCGACACTAATGAGGTGGCACTGATGAGGCTGCACTGATAGGTGGCACTGACAGGTGGCACTGATGGGCACTGATAGGCTGCACTGCCGGTCACTGATAGGTGGCACTGATGAGCACTGATAGGCGGCAACTATAGGCATCACTGATTAGCACTGGTTGGCAGCACTGGTGCGCACTGATTGGGAGCACTAGTGGACACTGTTGGTGCCCTGATTATAAGTGTAGATGTGCCCTGTGTGGATTTGTCCGCTTTAGCTCTCCTCTCCTCACCCACTGTCTGCATGAGGAGAGTAATGCCAATAAGCAGCAAATCCTTTTTATACTGTGATCAGCTGTGATTGGACACAGTTGATCATGTGTTAAAAAACCACTGTGATCAGCTGTGTCCCAAGCACACATCGATCACAGATGCCTGCGGATGGGCACCGCAGGGGGCTCCCAAGAAGCAGGATCGCCGGAGGATGCCCGTGACGCCATCCCAGCAATGTTTGACTATGCTGTAGCCATCATTCACCTATAGCGTGGTCAGGAAGAGATAAGCAATAGGAGTAAGTCTCTGTGTAGCAGCTGTAAAGGGGCAATTTTTAGTCCTAACTCTTCAGCCGGCCAGTGCTGGGACCCAATTGTACCATTGGTGCACATGAGATTAGTGCCATTCAAGCAGGCAGTAATAAGGCCACTAGATGGCTGTATGGTCAGTTGTTAAAGGGCTCAGTCTATCTAGCAGCAGATAGTAAATCTCCCCCACAGCAGCAGCTTAGCAATCCCAGTGATATTGGGTCACACACAGCAATTAGTACACTCTCTGCACTGCACTCAGGTGACTCTGACTGTCAGCCAGCTCAACGACCCAGCACTCCGGATCCTGCTTAGCCTGCCAATATGCAGCAGTGGTGGTGCACACTGGACAGCAATGTGCACTTTCCAGTCCTCCTCATAGCAGTAAGAAGCTGTGTCCTGTACACATGCAGAACATGCAGCTTTTCCCCCTTCTCCTGGCAATCTCCCTCTGGGAAATGCAGTTTAAAAGCTCTTGATTACAGTAGAGTCTCTCTCGTTTGGATTACAGTCCCCACAGTGAAGTGCTGCTTGACTCAGTCTATTGAACTTTTCCTGCTCAGAAGCTCTCTACTCTTCCTGATACAGCTGTTAACCAGTTCAGCACCGCAGAGCAGCAGCTACAAGGAGCAGATGCAGCCAGTGTTTCTTTCACTCTCCATTCCCAGCCAAGCACCTACCTACATACATTTAACTGAGAGAAACAGGACCTATGAGCAGCGCTGGAGGGGGCAGTAACAAGAAGCCAGGTGTGTGTTTAGGGATGGGGGAGGTAGGACAGGTAAGGAGTGCTTTTTAACTTAATTCTGAGAATACATTAAAATGAAAAAAACTCTAGAATTTAGTTTTACTTTAGGATAACACAAGAAGTGTGCACATGATCCATGAAAACGTTTAATGTTAAAGTGAAAGAAGAGCCTAACTTTAGCAATTATTATATTCCCCCTCCTCCTACCAACCCTGCATACCCTGTATGAAAGAGATCTGTGTACTTACCTATTTTTGATCTGCTCTGATACGGTCACAAGATCCCAGAGCTCCTGCATCCTTGTTTTAATGAGTGGCTTCTACAGGTAGAGAGAGGGGAGCGCCAATAATGTCTGGGCTATGGGAGCCTATGGGTGATGTCACGGCTCCCGGAATTCACAGCCATTGTCAAGCGCTCCTTTACACAGAACTGCAGGATCATGTGACCAGGCTGGAGCAGATTGAAAAAGGTTAAGTACACAGATCTTTTTTATACAGGTCAGGCAGGATAGGTAGGAAGGGGGGGTGTAGACTTTAACAGACCAAAATAGAGCAAATAAGAGAGCCATCGGAATCTGTGGCAAGATGGATGGGGTGGACCGTGGCAAGCTGGCCAGGAAGGGCATTGGAAAAGCAGTGTTAATTTTGTCAATGAAAACATTTTCATCAAAATTTCATCAGCAGCCTTTTTACAGTGACAAAAAAAAATAAAAATAAAGTGTACCACATTTTCGTCCACTGAAGGAAACTATGAGGAAAATCATTTGCCTTTTCGTTAATGAACGAAAATGAAACGAACATGTGAGGCAGGGAGGTTTACCCTTGTGAAGTTCTGATTTCCACGGAGTTCCGCCTGCTTCTGCTTCCAGCAAGCAAGCAACTCGAATCCATAGTGTGCTTCGCTTAGCAGCAGTTAGCAGGCTGTGCAGCCAGCATTACAGGCCTCCAAGTCCTCAGACGACCGTCCAGAGCAGCACTGTGCAACAGGCCTCCCGATGAGAGTCTCAGTCTTACTCCCAATGATGATCGCCCATAGCAGCGAGCACTGTGAGTGTATACATTACAATTACAAGCCTCCCCTCAGACCACCATCTAGCACTGTGCAGCATTACAAGCCTCTCAGAGTCAGACCAGCATCCCAGAGCACTGTACATTATAGGCCTCCCCTCAGACCACCATCCAGAGCACTGTGCATCCTTACAGGCCTCTCTCATACCACCATCCAGAGCACTGTGCAGCATTACAGGCCTCTCATACCACCATCCAGAGCACTGTGTAGCATTACAGGCCTCTCATACCACCATCCAGAGCACTGTGAAGCACTATAGGCCTCCTCAGACCACCGTCCAGAGCACTATGTAACATTACAGCCACCGTCCAGAGCACTGTGCAGCATTACAGACCTCCTCAGACCACCATCCAGACAACTGTGCAGCATTACAGACCTCCTCAGACCACCATCCAGAGCACTGTGTAGCATTACAGACCTCCTCAGACCACCGTCCAGAGCACTGTGCAGCATTACAGACCTCCTCAGACCACCATCCAGAGCACTGTGCAACATTACAGACCTCCTCAGACCATCGTCCAGAGCACTGTGTAGCATTAAAGCCACCGTCCAGACGACTGTATGCAGCAATACAGGCCTACTCAGACCATTATCCAGAGCGCTGTGCAGTAATACAGGCCTCCTCAGACCACTGTCCAGAGCACTGTGCAGCATTACAGGCCTCCTCAGACCACCATTCAGAGTGGCTGTAAAACTCACTGTGAGTTTTTTCAAACCTTAATACCATGAATAATAACATGGTATTAGATTTTCTTACTCCAGGAGTATATAATACGTTTGAAAATTCTATAGAAATGCTTAAATAATGCACTACAATTTAACTAAACACATTGGATTTTAGTTGACTAAAATTATTTTAGTCAACTAAAATGTACTGGAGATTTTAGTCGACTAAAATATGACTAAAACTAAAACCATTGCAGATGACTAAAATAGGATTAAAACTAAAATGGCATTTTAGTCAAAAACTATGACTAAAGTTAATACAGTTGCAGATGACTAAAATGGGACTAAAAATAAAATTGCATTTTAGTCAAAAGAATATAAATAAAACTAAATGAAAATTCAATGATAAAATGAACACTGTGGAAAAGCCCTGGGAATTCACCTGAATCTGCGCCAAGCTGGCCGGAAAGGATCCCACTGAGCTGGCCAAGGAGCACTAGGCAGGCAATGTTGACAAGAGTGGCCTGTTGGGGCTTCCAGGGGTTGCCTTGGTCTTGTGAGAAGTCCCAGGGAACCAGCCTAAAGCCACAGAAAGCTGGTCAGAGAAGACAAGGTCAGCTAAAGCAGCACCCACCAGCCAAGTTGGCCAGGAAGGGCATTGGAAAAGCCCAGCTATTTCAACTGAATCTCCACAAAGCTGGCAAGGGGAGGGCATTGGAGATCACCTGGGGATTCAACTGAATCTGCTCCAAGCTGTCCAGGAGGGACTGCGCCAAGCTGGAGATGCTAACAAAAGTGTCTTGCCAGGACTTCCAGGGGTCATCTTTGAAATGAGAGAAATCCTGGGGGACCATATGAATCTGTGGCAAGCTGGCAGGGGATAATGGGTGAGGCCTGCTAAAGCAGCCGGCCTGAGCTTCCATTGAGTCGTATTGGCTTTGGTAGAAGTCCTGTGGAACTGGCCGCATGTGTGGCAAGCTTTCAATTAGCAATAATTGTGATAGTTCCACACCGCCAAGCTTTTTGATATTAGTGAAGCATGATACTATTTGAATGATATCAAATGCCTGGGTTTCAGAGAGGTCTCAGGGAACTCTTTTCAGGCCTCTCCGGACAGTTTGCCATGGATTCTCCAGAGCCTAAGTCAACCCCATGGAAGCCCCGGCAGGCCAGGTTGGTCAACATTTCCTTGTCCTCCCTGACCAGCTTGTCATGGTCCTCCCCCACCAATTTGCCACAAATTCAGATGGCCCCAAGGTGAAGCTGACCCCCTGGAAGCCCCAGCAAACCATTTTGGCGTGCCTCGTCCTAATCCTTCCTGGCCAGCTTGTTGCAAATTTAGCTAAATGCCCAGGGCAACTCACTCAGAGCCTTGGCTGGCCTCTTTTCATGACCTTGCCCTCGCCAGTCAGCTTTATACATTTTATTTATAACAGAATGGCATACTGGCACATGCAGCACCACGCTTGGATGGGTCTTCATGGTGCCTTGACTACCCTACACGTCTTTTACAATGGGACTTTCAATATTGTTCAGAGGTTCTAGCAGGGAGTGCCAGCTACTTTTGTGCCCCCAGATTGTTATAAAAATTGTGTAGTGAACTTCGTCATGGCCAGTCATATGTGCCCTTGTTTTGAAGGTTCTATCAGAGGAGCACAGCTATTACTCTGTCTCACCCAGTTTCACTCTGTGCACTGCCCTACATCCTACAGGCCTTTGTACACTGACCTAGATGCTACTGACCTCTGCACACATGCTACGGACCTCTGTACGCTGCCCTACATCCTACTGACCTTTCTGTAAACTGCCTCACCCCGGTCCTCCACGGCCATATTGACAAAAGTTAAAGCTGCAGATGCAGTTCCCGGCTGTATTGCATGGCACCTGGCTACTCTTGACCCAAGCTAGAGATATTGGGGTGCTCCTGGCTGTATCACACCTGCTCTAAAGCTGTCCCCCTTGGTCTCAGACATGTGACGTATTGCACTACACTGTCCTCTCTAGCTTTTGGTGTGTTGGCTGGTATGTACCACTTAGTCCCTTTAAGTAGCCCCTAGAATCCATAGGGCTCTTTCACACTAAGAGTCCGTCAAACGGACTCCGTTTATCTCAGCGGGGGATCGATCTGCCGATCCCCCACTGAGCAGGAGGATGACAGCTGTTCTTCGCGCTGTGGGCAGAGACACAGCTGTCAGGTCCCCATGCATCTCTATGGGGGAATCGGATGGGAATGGACCACTGTTCCTCCACCCTCTAAGTTCCAGAACTTTCCAGAGAGCTCTAGAAGCCAGAAACAGAGCCACAGCCTTTGAAGAACTGCATAGCATCCCTGAACAAAGTTAACCGATGCTCCTCTCCCTTTAGGGGAGCCAACCTAAATTTACCTACTCTAGCAACAGTGAGGGTGCTATACATCAATGGCATATAAACAACATATAGCCCTGAGGTATAGAGTTTAAAGTCCATAAAACTCTTTTCAGTACTCTATCGCCACCTAGTGGTATAGGAACAGTGCATTACCATTTACCAGGAGTTCCCAAACTGTGGGTCGGGACCCACTGGTGGGTCGCGAGCTGCATTTGAGTGGGTCACACTGAGCCAGAAATCACTGAGAGCTGGCCCACATAAATTGTGCTGTGTGAGCCCACGCAAATTACAGAGTGCCAGAGCAGTCAAATCATGATGGATTCAGGACCCCACCCATGCAGTTTATGGAGGCTGGTCTGCGTTTCCAGCGAGGAGGATACTTGCATCAGTGAGTACGTAACTAGGCTGATATGTAGGATATGTTCATGGGGTGCAGAGCCAGTTCCTCGGTCCTTCTGGTGGCTGTGCTGGTGGCTAGACTAGCGGCGAGATTCTCTTAGCTATAGCGGGCAGAGGCGGCAGCCTCGGTGTCATAGGAGGACCAGGTGGCCCGGTGGTGTCAGGAGTTCATGGCAGCTTCTGTGACGCCAGTAGGAAATCTGAAGGAGAAGAGCCAGGACACCAAGACCAGCATAGAGCTCCTCATCATGAAGACTCTGGGTGAGGTGTGCTGGGCCCTGGAGAGGGCAAACAGGGGCTTCAGCTTCACCGTGGACCGCTGGGAGGGGAAGGAGGGTGAGTGGCATGTAGCCTGCTGATCACTGTCCTGGGGTGGTTGATTTCTGTCCTCTGCTTGCCTTATACTGTCTATGAGGGTGCTGATTACTTACAACTCCGCTTATATGCCACACATGCCACAGGTTTATGACCCCTCACTTAGAACATCTGGCAAGTGTATTCAATAATAAATCGAAAAGTAGTAAATTGGTATTTTTAATTTAACATCCCCCTCCCTTTAAAATATGCATTATTATTATTTGCATTTAAATAATCGCCAACAAATTCTGTAGCACTTTACAATATTCAATTACAAGTGGGTCCCGAAAAATAACTGTATTCAGAAGTGGGTCTCGACCCAAAAAAGTTTGGGAAGCCCTGCCCTATACCATGAAGTAATATGTTGGCTTTGTAGGACTGTGACTAGGCTTAGTGTCTAAAACCAAAAACAAAGAAAAATAAACTGCAACCGGCAGTCTTTTTTTCCTTATAGGTAAGTCCAGTAGTCAAAAGGCGAGGCAAATGGTCCCATCTGCAGATCCAGAAAAAATGAAATTTGCATGGCCTGTTATATGTATTAGGATGTAGGTTCAGTTCCTAATTTCAGACCTCTTGACGGCCAGCAAACTGTAGTAATAGACTATTACAACAACATCTTAAAGAATAGAGTAACAGCTCATATGTATTAATTTAGGTCTAAAATCTGTACTATCTTCCCATCAGGACCAAAGATGTTACTAGACTACTCCTTATCCCAGCTTTGCGAATGACCACTTTGTCCTTGTAAATGGTCCTCCCCAAGCTCCAACTTTATTGGCAGCTCAGGAATCTTTCCCAAAACTCAGATGACTGTGTTTCTGCAAGGCTTTGGGACATTTAAGTATTCCCAGAGACTGTCATCATCTTAGCCTTGCTGGCGTTCCTCAATTTCATCCATAATGGACCTTGGCACATATTGGTATTCTAATCCATACACCTAAACCACTTTATTTGTACTACCCTCTGTAATCTAGAGAAATGGGGCAGCTATAACACATTATCTCTTTCTGGTGGGACACAAGACTCTTGAGATTTGTGAATTAACTCTGCATGGGCTAGGTTTTGCACAACAGCCTGCTTCATGATGAAGGGGTCATGTCCACTTTGCTCTCCTCCTCATAGGCTTAGTGAAGTTGCAGTCCTCTGGCACTCTCTAAGATTTAAATGGTATGCTGTCTCTCCCCCACTACACAAGGGTCTGACCTAAGGGCCCCATCTAACTTCTGGGCTCTTCCATGTGATCCCCTCAGGACCACTCTGATAGGGATGACCCTGAACAGCTCCAATGCTCCAACTGCTCAATCTCTTTCCCCACACTACCTGCCCAAAACTTGGGTGACCCCGGGTCGGTTCCCTGATTGCTAACCTCTCCCGATATCAGAAATCAACAGCAGGACAAACCTCTTAGAACAAATCCTGAAGCAATAACCTTTACTGGAAATAGTAGGGATTGACTAGTAAATCTAGGTCTTACTTGACTCATTCTAGCACATGCACACCTGGGATCCCAAGGAAGGGCTTACTCACAATATCCTTGGAGAACTGTCTGCCACCCAGCTTCCACGTGACTCATTTCAGTGAGGAAGACAAAAGGACCCTTCTCCAGATCAGAGTCCCAAGCCATACCCTTCAGCAGAAATCCTTTAGCAAGTCTTCTATAGCCCCTTAGCACAGCAGCTGATGAGGCCCAAACTGTAAGTATTCTGTAGCACCCTCTAGTGTGTACTGCTAGTAGTGTAGTGTAGGAAAATGTAACTTTGACTCGTGCTGTAAATTTGTGAGTCTTAATTGCGTCAGGGTTATTAGAGTTCAGGGCTGGATGACTCATCCTGGCAGCTATCTGATGCCTCCCCTTGGTGTCTGGAAGGATGGAGAATCTTCTAGAACTAGATGGCGGGGGGTTAGGAGGTGCTGCCAAGACTTTTTTTGGGGCCTTAGCCAATCCCCAGAGGTGGGGCTGGCAGGGGGCAGAGACTACCCCATAAAAAGACATAGACCATGCCAGCAGGGAGTCCGGTGGAAGATGGAGATGCAGTGTTGAAGAGGCTGTCGGTGGCCCTGAGGTGTACCCCCTTTTGGGGGGAGGTGTCCTGCCTAGGGCTGAGGCTTGAGTGCTGGAAGGATCCTGCCAAAGACGCAAATGACAGATTGAGTAATTAAACACTGGTTTGGACTAACAAAAGGGGGCAGACTACCACATGTAGCCAGTATCCCTTAAAGACAGTGGTGGGCTTATGTCTACTACCTTTTCCCTGAGAAATCTCCAGAGAGTCAGCCAGGAGGGCAGGTGAAGAGTAAGCTGGATGGGCTGGTAAAGAGTCAGTCACGCAGACTGTTGTAGAGAGACAGGTGTAGAGAGACAGCCAGGAGGGCTGGTGGAAGAGGCAGCTGCAGCCAGGTGGGCTAGCATTGTCTGAAGAAGTGTCTAAAGAAGTGGTGCTGGGATCAGTGGCCACAAAGGAAGCAGAAGGAAAGGTTATACACTGTTTTACTCCATGCCTGCTATTTCAGGGACTTTTACTGAACTGACAAGGAGTCTGTCAGTTCCATCAGGAGTGAATCAACAGAAGTGTGTGCAGGAGGAAAGCCGAAGAGGGGTCTGTATATAGGAAGTTGTCCCTGAAGTTGTTGTTGCCATCAAGTGAGCATCCCATAATATCCCTATCCCCATCCAAGTTGTTAACCCCCTAATAAACAGCAAAAACAAAGCTACGGACTGTTTTCTGAGTTTGAGTGCCTGTGAAAATTTGGTGTGCCTGGCTGTACATGAGTGGGGGATCCCTGTTCTTCTGCAGCTCCTACGTGGTGTGTGCTACACTTCTGTCACACTAGCTGCCTCCTAGGGGCGGCAGCCCCAGGAGAGTTGGAACCATCCCTGAAGAAGAAAGAACACTCTGGAAAGGCCTTCCAAATTTTTATCACCTTTCTCAGCCACCTTCTGGGTGCCCCTTCCCAGGGATTGGCCGAGCTATGATAAATATTCACAACTGAGCGATTGGCCATTCCTGCTCTATTTTCTGAAAGCTCCCACCAGAAACTGTCAGGAGCAATCACTCACCCAGTCTGAGAAACCTTAACCAGACACAAAGAAGAAAAAAGTGATCACTACTCCACCAGGTACAGACAAATCTAAATTTAGCCTAACTTTTGACAGGGCGCTACATCCAGTTTTCCTAAGCAAATATATTTTGGGGGATTTGTTGCCTGCCAGCAACAGTGCGCCCTTACATTGGTAATCAGTGAAAACATACTGCCTTACATTGCTGGTCAGTGGCAAAAGGGCCCCTTTACACTAGTAGTGATCAGTATGAGAAGGGCCCCTCTACATTAATGGTCAGTGCGAGAGGGGCTCCATAACACTGATTTTCAGCGGAAGAAGAGACCCTTTACATTTTTGGTGAATTGGAGAAGAGCCCCCTTACATCAGTAGTCAATGGGAGACGAGCCCTCTTACACTGAGGCTCAGTGGAAAAAAGGTCCTCTTACATTAGCAGTAGAAGAAGACATGCCCCCATTACATTAGTAGTAAGGGTAGAAGCAGGGCCGGTGCTTCCACTAGGCAAACTAGGCAGCCGCCTAGGGCGCATTGTGTATAGTGAAAAAATACCTGCGCTGCTTTACAGAGCAAACCAATAAATAAATCTCAATAAATATTGTGTGTAAATATTGTGTATAAAGTGCTAGTGCTTAACTTAAAATACACAGTTACTATATCATGAATACCAATCAATATATATAAATATACGTTAATACATAAACCATAAACGTGAAGAAAATAAATATGAAATATTGTCTTAATTCCTTCAATTAATCACGTGCTCAAACTGTGACAGTCTTTGTGCAAAACATAAGTCCAAAGTGCTGCGTGCTCATATAAAAAGTGCCGGTGCTCTCTGTACTCGAGTAGGTGCTCCCCTCTTGGTCCCCTACGCATTGCCACTTAGGGGCGCAGCCACGAGTCGGCATTCTCTCTCCATCATGAATGATTATTGTAAACTGAGGGGAGGGGTGGTGGTGGGGGAGGAAGAAGGGACAGAGGAAGATGCCAGGTGTCTTGGGCCGTGGTGGAACTAACAGGTCCTGGCTTTCCACCACTGTTGGAGAGGCCCCAAGAGGCAGGAAGGGAGCCCACCAGAGTGCTGCCTACATGATGATCCTCTTTGGCTGGAGCTGAGCGGCCTTAACCCCAGGCAGGAAGAGACTCTCTGCACTAAGTTGGTAGGCAGCCGTTCATTTCCCTGGGTCGGTATTAAGCAGGGAGCAGAGGAAAGCTGAACCTGAGCCAGAGCTCGGCACTGTAGGGCGGAACCTTTACTGGGGCAGAAGCGACGAGGCACTGGAATGGTCTGAGGAGGTTGGTGATGAAGGACATGCAGAGCTCTCTGACTGCTGCTTTTCCCTCCACCAGGAGCCGGTTGGAGCTGTGGTGAGCACTTTGGTCCAGGAGAGGAGCGTCCTGGAAGAAGGAATCAGCAGGATCACAGTGAGGGAGGGCAGAGTGTGGGCCACTCTCTTCATACCATCCAGTGAGTGTCCCCAGAACAGGGGATCAGGGCCCCTGGGTGTTACATGGAGCATCCCTGGTATGAAAGGGAATCGGGGTCACAAGGTGTGCCATGGGGAATCGGAGTCATCAGGTGTGACATGGAGGATAGGGGTCACCGGGTGTAACAGGGGTTCGGGGTCACCAGGTGTGCCATGAGGAATTGGGGTCCCTGGGTGTGCCATGGGGGATTGGAGTCCTCAAGTGTGACACGGAGGAACATCAGGGTCCCCAGGTGTGACATGGAGGAACATCAGGGTCCCCAAGTGTGACATGGAAAAACATCAGGGTCTGACATTGAGGAACACGGGGGTCCCTGAGTGTGACATGGAGGAACATCAGGGTCAGTGGGTATGACAGGATGACATGGAGGAATATTGGGGTACCAGGGTGTGACATGGAAAAACATCAAAGTCCCTGGGTGTGACATGGAGGTACATTAGGGTCCCCGGGTGTGACATGGAGGAATATGGGGGTCACTGGGTATGACAGCATAACATGGAGGAAGCATCAGATCAGGGTAACTAGCTATGACATAAAGGAGTTTTTAACCCCTTCCCTTTTTGGGGGGGGGGCGCAAATAGCTGGTCTTGCCTAGGGCGTAAAATAGTCTAGCACCGGCCCTGGGTAGAAGTGTCCCTTTACAATAGTAGTCAGTACAGAAGTGCCCTTTTACATTGGTTACCAGTATAAAAAATATTGTTTTATTTTGGTTATCAGTGGAAAAGTGCCCCCTTACACTGTTGATCATTAAAGATTATTCGTCCTTTAATGATTCTTCGTCCTTTACCTTACATTGGTAATACAAAATGAAGGGCCCCTTCACATTGGTACCCAGTGAAAGCATGCTCCCTTACATTGATGGTCAGTGAGAGAAGCGCCCCCTACATTAGTGGTCATTGGTGGGTAGCATGCAGAGAGTGCATCTCCTTTATTGCCAGTTCCTAGGGTGGAGTGCTTGCATCGCGCTGCGCTTTATTTTCCACTATGCGGTTATAAACACCCCTGAAGGGTTCACTATAATGTCAGGTAAAGCACGCTTGATGTTTACATTTTTGATTGTGATCTACAGATAAACCCCGACCTAAACGTTGTGGTGTACATGTCATCTCAGGAAAGCTGAAGTAAGTCTCTAATTAATGTAAGTAGTGACCCCGAGATGAAAATGTGAAGTGTGCAATGGTTAATTTGTTGTCCAGAACTAACAGACTCATGGTATAATCCAGGGGAGGCCTCAATTCCCGATTCAAGCCAAAGGATTTAGAGCTATGTCAGATTTGATGGTATGGAATTACTGAGTAATAGAATGTTTGGTATGTAACCATTGGTGGTTATCCTAATAATCTGCATTGTACAAGAATAGCGCCTCTGTAGTCTTTAATACAGGCATGGTCAGTTCATTGGTCAGGGTCATGTGATCATTACACGCATGAACTAATAGTTTCTATCTCTGGGAGGGGGAAACTTGTGAAAAAAAAGAAGTTAGGATAGAAAGTGGGTAATTGATAAAAAGTAAGGGAAAAGAGTGTGGGAGACCTGTGCCACTATAGTGTGTGTGTTGTCTTTGGGGTTGGAGAAGTGGTCTCCAAACTGTGACCTGAGGGCCAAATGTGGCCCTTTTCTTTCTTTTATCCAGCCCTGGGGGCAATATTCCTCCTACTGACACCAACAATGGGGACATAATTCTTGCTACTGACTCCAACAATGGAGCACTATCTCACTGATACCAATGATGGGCACACTTCCACTAACTGACACCAGTGATGAGGTACTATTCCTCCCACTGACACCAACCATGGGGCACTATTTCTCCCACTGACACCATTAATGAAGCACTATTCCTCCCAGTGACACCAATGGTTGGACACCATTTCTCCCACTGACACCAATGATGGGGGGCTATTCCTCCCACTTACCCTAGCAATGAGACACTATTCCTTCCACTGACACCAACCATGGGACACTATTTCTCCCAGTGACACCATTAATGAGGCACTATTCCTCCCAGTGACACCAATGATTGGACACCATTTCTCCCACTGACAACAATGATGGGGCGCTATTCCTCCCACGTACACCAACAATGAGACACTATTCATCCCACTGACACCATTAATGAGGCACTATTCCTCCCACTGACACCAATGATGGGACACTATTCCTCCCACTGACACCAACAATGGGGCACTATTCATCCCACTGACACCATTAATGAGGCACTATTCCTCCCACTGACACCAACAATGGGGCACTATTCCTCCCATTGACACCAACAATGGGGCACTATTCCTCCCACTGACACCAACAATGGGGCACTATTTGTCCCACTGACACCATTAATGAGACACTATTCCTCCCACTGACACCAACAATAGAGCACTATTCCTCCCACTTGTACCAACAATGGGGCACTATTCCTCCCACTGACACCAACAATAGAGCACTATTCCTCCCACTTGTACCAACAATGGGGCACTATTCCTCCCACTTGTACCAATGATCGAGCACTATTCCTCCCACTTGTACCAATGATCGAGCACTATTCCTCCCACTTGTACCAATGATCAAGCACTATCCCTCCTACTAAATATGTAGCATTGGAAGAAAAGGCTCTTTTTTGTAAATGTTGAACACAGATCCCAGGGGCGGACTGGTCATTCGGGCATTCGGGCACTGCCTGAGGGCCCGCGGTCAGGGGGGGCCCGGCAGGACCATATTTCCGAATGTGCATGATGGGGAGTTCCCCCTGGGCCCCACGCAGGGTGGCAAGTTCCCCCATGTGATCCCCCCACGCTGCAGCAGCAGCTTTGATTTGCGGTACACTGGTTGCTAGGATCGCCTGCCGAATGGCGTCTAGCAACCAGTCACATTCCCGAGGACGAAAGGGAGGCTGAGGAGAGGACCCGGCCTATTACAGATCCTCTTGCTCCACCCACCTCCTCCCTTCGACGTGATGTCGATGTGCCCTGCCTCCACAGGCCGTGATGCGGGTAACGGTTGCTACCCTCACCGGAGACGAGTTCCTGGACCTTGATGCCTGCGAATGAGTGCCCTCTTCATCTTCTTCAATCCCTGCTTCATCCCTCGATCCCTGGCGGTTTCTGTATGATGTGAGTAGTTCTTGTAACCAGTGGCAGCTGGTGCGTTGGGGGCGCTGCACCCCCTATCCATCCATCCGACCCCCTAATCTACATGCAGGGCAGGCGCCGGACGCATGGAGTTCAATGGGGTAAGGTTTTTTTTTTTTTCTGAATCACCTGATTAGAGCCAGAGGCTCTAATAGGCTTCATAAAAGGGTGGACCCGGGGTGCAGAGCAGTGTGCCCCGAGCCCACCCATTGTGTGACAATAGCGAATGAAAATTCGCTATTGTCACACGGATCCTCCTCCTGGACAATCAGGAAGCGGGTCTGAAACCCAGCTTCGTGATTGGCCGAAAGGCAAACCCATGCCATTGGCCGAGGAGGAGGCGGGAGGACTCGAGGAGAAGTCGCCACTGCAGGTAAGTGCATTGGTCTGGGGGGGGGGGGGGGCACGGCACGCTGGTCTCTCTGCATTGAAGGGGGCACGGGGCCCTTGCTTTATTTTGCCCGGGGGCCCTGGGTTCTCAGTCCGCCCCTGACAGATCCTAATGGCGGTATTGATTGCGACTTTAAGCAAACTGCTAGCAGGCTTCAGCAGGCATTCAACAAGCTTCAAAAAGTCCTGAAGCCTGCTAGCAGCTTTTTTAAACTGACAATCAACACGCCCTTTAGGATCTGTATTGAATGGTATATTTAAAACTTCCATAAAGCTTGCTGAAAGCTCTGCAAATACTTTGCCAAAGCTTGCTGTTTAAATTGCTTTTATTCCTTCATATTTACAATGTGGAATTGCAATGTCCATTCACGCTAATTATAATTTACAATAGACTGGTAATGTGTAATGTTGATAGCATAAAAATGATGAGATCTCAGGTTTTGGGTTTCAGTGGGTAAACAGTACATGCCTGCAGCAGAATGCAGTTTACAGACCATTGAATTACAATGAAAATATGTGATACACTGATAATGGCATAATAATTAACTCACATTTGATTTCTGCATTTGTTATGTATTACCTTGGTAAAATCTTTCTTTCTTGTTATGGCGGTGAATGCGTATTCAGATTTTATTTGCCTCTCAATGGCTGGATGGGATTCTGTATGCTTTGCAGGACTCCACAGGTAGTTAGCAGTCTGCTGGGGAACTGCGCTAACACATGTTGGCTAAAGTAAACTGCCCATAGACAGTTGGGTATAGATTAGCTGGGTATACACTTGTGGTGTTCGTTTTTCAATCATTACTGGGGTCAACTCAATGCTCGTATTTCATTGCCGATATGAGAAAATTTGAAGGAGCAGGATGGAAAATGTTTCTCAATTCTACCAATTTCTAACAGTGAATGTGAGTCCATTCAGCCCAGAATTGAAAGTTCAAAGCAAACAACATCTTGAACTGTTGTGGAAGAACATTCAAATGTACTGAGAACTTTCATACAAATTTTCCTACAAATTTTTGTTTGAAATTCTACTAGTGTATACCAAGCTTAACATTTTTCTCCATTCACACTATATTGTCAAAAGTATTGGGACACCTGCCTTTACACGCACATGAACTTTAATGGCATCCCAGTCTTAAGGCCCCTACACACGATAAGAAAATCTGTAGGGAAAATTCGTCCGACGACCGATCTGTCGATTTTCGGATTGTTAGTATAACAAACTCGAAGAAACGAACTGTTTACCAGTCACTGCAGAGAGACTACAAACTGGCCCCATACCTGGAGGTGCTACAAGAGCCCACAGACAGACAGACCCTGAGCCTGTACAGACTGAGCGCACACAGCCTGGAAATGGAATTAGGACGGCACAGACAAACCTACAAGCCCAGGGAGAGCAGACTGTGCCAACAGTGTGACCAGGGGGTCCTGGAGGACGAGGACCACTTCCTGCTACAGTGCCCTAAGTACTCATCAGTGAGGGACATGCACTTCCAGAGACTCTCCACTCTCATCCCGGACTTCAATTCTATAGAAGAGAAGAGGAAACTCCAAATCCTACTGGGAGAAGAGGAACCAATGGTGAGAATAGCTGCACAATATGTGACAGCGTGTCACAGGCTGAGAGGGACATGAAAAACTGAGGACTTAAAAATCCTTTACATAGACTCACCCCCCATTCCCCTTTATATTACCCATTACCCCCCCCCCCCCCCATCACAAACTCAACTGCTTTGGCAATGCTAAAATGTATTTGGTCCTGCCAATAAAGCTAATTTGAATTGAATTGTATGGTGCTTTCGACAGCCGACTCCGACTTTTCGGCTGACAAAATCCTGATGTGCAGGCTATAAAATTTTTGTCGTCCGTCAAAACAAAGTCCGATTTTCGTCTGATTAGTACAGATTTTGGCGGAAAAAAATCTTAAGAGCAAGACTAGGCATGCTCAGAGACGAAAGAACACATAGAAAACAATCCAACACATGACATCACTTCTGAAATAGAATTCTGTCGTACGGCAAAAATTCGTATGAAAATAACCTCTTCACTTTCCACATCAGACTAGCATGCCACAAAAAATGGACGACAGATCGTTCGATAATCTGATCGTGTGTATGGGGCTTTAGTCCGTAGGGTTCAATATTGCATTGGCCCACCCTTTGCAGCTATAACAGCTTCAGCACGTCTGGGAAGGCTTCCACAAGGTTTAGGAATTTATCTATGGGAATGTTTGACCATTCTTCCAGAAACGCATTTGTGAGGTCAGGTACTAATGTTGGACGAGAAGGCCTGGCTCACATCCTCCGCTCTAATTCCTCCCAAAGGTGTTCTATGGGTTGAGGTCAATCAAGTCCCCCCCCCCCCCCCAAACTGGTGTGCAGTCATCTTGGAACAGAAAGGGGCCCTCCCCAAACTGTTCCCACAAAGCTAGGAGCATGAAATTGCCCAACATGTCTTGGTATGCTGACACCTTAAAGAGGTTGTAAACCCACATTTTTTTTTTTTTTTTCAACCTGCATCGCATACTAGCTCATTATGAAATACTTACCTCAGAACGAGCCCCCCCCCCGTGCCGCCCGCTTACCTCTATGACGGGCGACATGTCCAGTCGCCCGTCTTCCGGGATCCCGGCATCCGGCCATCTGATTGGCCGGAGCCGCGGTGACATCACTCCCGCGCACGCGCGCGAGAGCCGACAGTCACGGCACGGGGCTCTGAAGAAACGGCACCAGCGGCCGTTCCTTCAGAGCGCATGCGCCAGTGACGTCACTGGCTGCATGTAAGGTAAATATCTCCTAAACGGTACATGTTTAGGAGATATTTACAGTACCTATAGGTAAGCCTTATCATAGGATCATCTATAGGTAAAAGTGTCAGAGGAGGGTTTACTTCCTCTTTAAGAGTTCTCTTCACTGACACTAAGGGACCAAACCCAACTCCTGAAAAACAACCCCACACCATAATCCCCCCTCCACCAAATGATTTGGACCAGTGCACAAACAAGGTCCATAAAGACATGGATGAGTGAGTATGGGGTGGAGGAACTTGACTGTGTATGGAGTAGATGAAGAACCCCCCCCCCCAGAACATTGTATTTTGACAGCGGGTTTTGTCGCTGCCAGAATACAATATTGATTGATCCCAAAAAAATTCCCAGCAAATCTCTTCGATAGAAGTTGACCAACAGTTTGACTTTATGTTGAGCAGGGACGGTCACACGCTGGTTGAAATTTGGCCGGTCCCTGCTGAAGGAGCAGAATTTTGAACATTGTACAACCAGCTTTAGTGTACTATAACTTTATATCAAGGCAAACCTATAAAGACTTTTTCTTAAGTTTTCAATAGAGTAGAGATGGATTAGAACCCCTGTCAGTTTTTACTGCTGTCTGTGCACCCGTTAAGGAGATTCACCCTCTCTATTTGTCCTGAAAATGAAAGTAAAAGAAAATCCCAAATTTTGGGTTGTCCCCAGAAAAGTATTAGAAGGGAAATCTTCCAAAGGGGACATTTGTTCTGGTGACCTGGGGGGGCCCAAGGAATTCCTTAATTTGCAGGGATTTCCCCTCACTTCCTGTTGCACAAACCAATCAATTTATGCTTAAGGCCCGTACACACGTACCGATCGTCGGCATACAAACGTCGGCGGACAAAGATCTGCCGATTGTACGCTTGTTAGTATGATGCCTCCGACAGCCGTCAGCGCACATTCTGCGGACAAGAGTCTGTCTTGCAAGCATTAAAATTTTTGTATGCCGACACCAGAGCGGCCGATTGTTTGCCAGTCAGTACAGAATTCGGACGACAGACCGCAGATTTGCAAGACTGGGCATGCTCAGAAAAGAAAAAACACAGGGAAAGTTAACCATCGCATGACATCACTTCTGCAGTCGGCTGTAGTCGGCGGACAAAATTCTTGTGCGGTCTTTGCACTTTTCAACAGACACCGACAGCCCGGGGACAAAAGACGGCCGATCGTTCGCTGACGATCGGTACGTGTGTACGGGGCTTTATTCAGACTTTTTTAACCAAAACTATGAGACCATTTTGCAGGTAAAACAGGTCAGGAATAGAAATGTACCTAATGATAACGTACAGGGTGATAGTAAATCCCCTCACTCCTATGTCCAAACTCCAGCAAAAACATTTTTTTAGTTTTAGACAGATTGTGGAAAGGTTAGAAAGTCTTTGTCCAGTTTTTATTTCTGTCTGTGTCCCCATCTGTGTGATTTCCCTGCACTTCCTGCCCCAGTGACACAACAGGCAAGTGAAAATCTCTTCAGATTGGGAGGAAATCGTCTCTTAGTTTTTTTTGCACAGATGGCAGTCCCTACCACTCCCCTGAAAAGCGATCCATGTTGGATCAATTTTCAGATGGGGGTTGCATGCATTCATAAAGCAATCCTGCCACCTCCTGAATGTCTGTTTTTTTAACTTTTTTTTTTTCTAGCCAAAGGGCGTTTTTGCATTGAAATACCATGGCGCAAGGGCAAGCCAAGCGTTTAATCAGTGGCTGTGGCACAGTGACTTCAATGGTTAAGTTTGACAGGCGCCCCCCACCAAGTTAAATTGCTGCACAGTAATGCTAAGCATTATGGCTGTGGCATGATCAGCCACTATGTTTAATTGGAAGCGGGCGGTCGGTGGATGGTAAAAATGCAAAATTAACCATCTGTTTTTACCATCCCTATAACCTTTTGCCGAACGGCTTCCAGGTTTTGGGCAGGAGTGCCCAAAATTACAGCGGGTCTCGCGGACCCTATGTATTCCCGCACCCGCTGATTGTTTAGTACACTGACAGAATGCCAGTCTGTCTATGTAAACAAGGCAGATTTCTGTTCTGTCAGTACAGAAGGCATTGATCCTGTGTTCCTGTAAAGCAGAAACACCGATCCATGCCTTCCCCTTCCTCCACTACACTGAATCGCAAACTAGGCACACAGTTAACCCATTGATCACCCCTGATGTTAACCCCTTCCCTGCCAGTGTTATTAGTACAGTGACAGTGCATATTTTTAGCACCGGTGCCGGTTCACACTAGCGTGATGCGGAAACCAGCGAGATTCCAGTGCCGATTCCCACATTACATAGGACTCGCAGGCAGTTGACACTGCCCTATGCAAACCACTGCGGCTGTCAATAGAAGGTTAATGATGCCCCCAGATCGGTTCGCATATCGCAGTGCGAACTGTCAAATAGTGCAGGAATCGGATCGCATTTGTGTGTGAACACCCATGCAATACGATTCCATTGCAGACCAAAAAAGGGTCCTGCACCATTTTGGTTCAAATGCAATGCAAATTCAGCCATACAATTCGCATCGCACAGACATCGCATGTAATCTGCACAGCAATGTGGTGCGAATCACATGCGATGTCTGGCTATTCGTCTATTGTGAACCGACACTTAGTACCACTGGTTCCCAAAAAAGCATCAAAAGTGTTAGTTAGGTGACAGATTTGTCCATAGCAATATCCCAATCCTGCTATAAGTCGCCGATCGCCGCCATTACTAATAAAAACAATAAAATGAATAAATAAATAAAAATATCCCATAGTTTGTAGGCGCTATAACTTTTGCGCAAACCAATAAAGATACGCTTTTTCTGACTTTTAAACCAAAAATATGCAGCAGAATACATATTAGTCTAAATTGATGAAGAAATTCGATTTTTACCTTTTTTTTATTGGGTGTGTTTTAGAGCAGAAAGTAAAAAATATTAGTTTTAAAAAAAAAAAATAAATAATTGTCAGTTGTTTTTTTTGTTAATAGCGCAAAAAATAAAAAAAACAGAGGCGATCAAATACCACCAAAAGAAAGCTCTATTTGTGGGTAAAAAGGAGTCGCACGACCGCGCAGTTAAAGTAGCGCAATGGCCTGGTCATGAAGGGGGGTAAATCTTCCAGGGGTGAAGTGGTTTTTAAACCTAGCCCTAGTTGTCATCGGAACAGGTGTCCCCATAGGATGATTTCCCTTCTTTTCCTGTTCCGACAAGTGTAACATTTTGGATCTGCTATCACTTGACAATGTTCACCGGGACAAATAGAGAGAGTGAATCTACCCAGCAGGGACACAGAGAACTACAACACAAAATGAGATCCTAATATGAATTCTTCTTCTGAGTCATTTGATGATCACAGGCACTGGGGGAACTATTCATTTATTAGTCTGCATTGGCCATGCATGCAGCTTTCCTTTAATGAGTGCAATGTGACCTGCAGAATGCAGAGGTGAGAGGTAATTCTTCTTGGGACCCGGAGCCTTGTGGTGCCAGTGGGAGGGTGTGGGGCGGAGGGAGGCTTGGGGAGTGGGACGCTCATAGCTTCACACTATTAGAGGATTTGTGAACACAGTCCTGGCTGCACTAATCCTGCACTGATCCAGGTCACCATAGTCACAGAGGAAGCCAAGGGAGGCTGACAGCTGGCCCACTCCACATACTGATCACTGGCACAGCTAGACTGAGAGCGGCACAGGGCAAGCATGGCAGAGGCAGCAGGTGAGCAGCCAGCACTGGCAGAGAAGACTGGGGTAAAGGGCGTCAAGGCAGAGAAAGGGCAAGCTGCAGAGGTGATTAAAGGGAGCAATGACACAGGTCCATGCCAGCTGAATGGAGGGGACGCACTCAGTTCTGTTGTTAGTGGACCAGAAACCAAGGGTGCAGAACTAGAGGCTAGGACAGAGGAGACCCCTGGAGGAGAGGGTGTAGGGGCAGAGGACAATGTGTCCCCTTCAGTGGAGGGTTCCGGGGCAACAGAAGAGAGTGTGACCCCCACAGTGGAGGGTGTAGGAGCAACAGAGGAGAGTGTGACCCCTGCAGTGGAGGGTGTAGGAGCAACAGAGGAGAGTGTGACCCCCGCAGTGGAGGGTGTAGGGGCAACAGAGGAGAGTGTAACCCCCGCAGAGGAGGGTGTAGGGGCAACAGAGGAGAGTGTGACCTCTGCAGTGGAGGGTGTAGGGGCAACAGAGGAGAGTGTAACCCCCGCAGAGGAGGGTGCAGGTGCAATAGAGGATGGTGTAGGGACAGAGGAGAGTGTGACCCCATCAGTGGAGGGTGCCATGGATGAGGAGAGTGTGACCTGCTCAGTTGAAGGTTCAGGGGCAGAGGAGAGTGTGACCCCTTCAGTGGAGGGTTCCGGGGCAGTGGAAAGTGCGACCCCAGTAGGGGCGGGTACCATAGGAGAGGAGAGTGTGACCCCCATAGTGGAGGGTGCAGTGGCAGAGGACAGTGTGACTTCCACAGTAGAGAGTGCAGGGGCAATAGAGGAGAGTGAGACAACCACAGAGAAGGGTGCAGGGGCAGAGGAGAGTATGACACCCATAGTGGAGGGCGCAAGGGTAACAGAGGAAACTGTGGTGTCTGCAGTAGAGGGTGTAGAAGCAGAGGAGAGTGTGACCACCGCAGTGGAGGGTACAGGGGTAACAGAGGAGAGTGTGACCCCCACAGTGGAAGGTGCAGGCGTAACAGAGGAGAGTGAGACCCCCACAGTGGAGGGTGCAGGGGTAATAGAGGAAAGTGTGACCCCCGTAGCGGAGGGTGCAGGGGTAATAGAGGAGAGTGGGAGCCCTGCTGAGCAAGGTGCAGTGGAAAAGGGGGATACCACAGTAGAAGAAGTGATTCCCCCCACACTGGAGGAAGGTAAAGCAGAGAAGGGACAGGCTGTAACCCCCACAGAGGGGGAATCTGTGATCCCCATAGTAGTGGAAGCTGTGACCCCCATAGTAGAGGAAGCAGTGACCCCCATAGTAGAGGAAGCTGTGACCCCAACAGTGGAGGAGGATGCAGGGCCAAAGGAGGTTGTGCCCCCAACAGAGGATAAAGGGGTGAACGCCAGGGCAGAAGAGGGTGAAGCAGGGACAGCTGTGGTTGTAGAGGAAGATACAGCTGAGAGTCAGGACATTGTAAGCCCAGCTCAGGTAGAGTTAGAAATGATTGAGGAACCTGAAGAATCTGACCATGGGGACACCAGTGCTGGGAATGTCAATGCTGAGGACAGTGGTGCAGTACATGAAGTCAAAGAAGAAGAGAAAGAAAGCAGTGAGAGTAGTGAAGGGACATCCAGCAGTGATGAAGAAGAAGAGGAGGAGAAGGAACAGAAAACTGAAGATGCAGAGGAAGGAAATAAAGGCGAGGAGCAAAAGGAAGCTGAGGAAGAATCTACAGAACAGGTAGAAGCTGATACGAATACAGAAGACACAGGAGCTATTACAGGAGATCAGGACGTTATAGAAAGTGTGACTAATGAGGAAGAATCCCAGGTTGCCAGTGAAGAGGAGAAAAAAGATCTGGGTCCCCAGGCAGAAGATGCAGTGGAACCAGGGACAGTGGCAGATGTCCCACTTGATGGATCTGATAATACATTGGACACCACAGTACCAGTAGAGAGCCCCCCAGAACAGGACAACATTGTCATAACAGAAGAGGCTGAAGTGGCACAAGGACTTGAAGAAGCTCCTTTAGGGGAGGCTGCTGGAACGGAAGAAACCCCAACACCAGTTCTTCCAGAAAACAAAGCCCAGCCAGATGGTCCTGATGCTGAAGAAGACACAGCTGCGGCAGATGTGGTTAGGGAAAATGGAACAAGTCCTTTAAGTGGCCCAGAATCTCCCCTGGAGAGCAATGACCTTCCCCAGGAATACGATATATCCCTGTTTGTCAAGGTAGGACTTGTTACTAATATGCAAGGTTACTTACTGTACATTGTCTAGTTGCTTTATGTCACACAATCTAATGAACATATACTGTATATCATAGAAAATATTTATTTATATATTTTTTGTCATTTTTGAAGACCAGGAAAGAGTCAGAACCTCTGTTGAATTTGTATTGTTGGTGTGCTCATTGGGAAGATTTTCCTCTTCTCCTGCCTGATGATGATACCATCATCGGACCCCAAAAAAATGCCCAAAAAAACGCCAGCTACAAAAACGCCCAGGTGTGTTTTTGCAGCAGGCGTTTTTTTTGGTCATTTTTTGGGGTCTTTGGAGGCAAGCAAAACATCTGAACTTCTGTATAGGGGTATGTATACACACACGCTTATATGTATTTATACACATACACACATATAGGTGTTATAGCAGAGAAGCCATATGGGTGTTAATTATTTCATTAGCGCAAGCATAGGTTTCTGCTATTTTCACACCTATATATGTGTATGTGTATATATACATACATGTGTGTGTGTGTATATATACCCCTACACAGAAGTACAGATGTTATGCCTGCCTCCAAAGACGCTCAAAAAATGCCCAAAAAACCGCCAGCTACAAAAACGCCCAGGTGTGTTTTTGCAGCAGGCATTTTTTTTGGGCATTTTTTTTGGGTCTTTGGAGGCAGGCAAAACATCTGAAATTCTGTATAGGGGTATATGTACACACACACTCTTATATGTATTTATACACATACACATATATAGGTGTTACAGCAGAGAAGCCATATGGGTGTTAATTATTTCATTAGCGCAAGCATAGGTTTCTGCTATTTTCACACCTATATATGTGTATGTGTATATATACATACATGTGTGTGTGTATATATACCCCTACACAGAAGTACAGATGTTATGCCTGCCTCCAAAGACGCCCAAAAAATACCAAAAAAAACGCCAGCTACAAAAACGCCCAGGTGTATTTTTGCAGCAGGAATTTTTTTTGGGCATTTTTTTGGGTCTTTGGAGGCAGGCAAAACATCTGAAATTCTGTATAGGGGTATATATACACACACACACACTTATATGTATTTATACACATACACACATATAGGTGTTATAGCAGAGAAGCCATATGGGTGTTAATTATTTCATTAGCGCAAGCATCGGTTTCTGCTATTTTCACACCTATATATGTGTATGTGTATATATGTCACCCTGCCATAGCAGTCAGAGTCAGTTAACCCTACACTACACTACGGTCCCCTTACACTTAACACTTTCCCTACAGAAACTAGATTATTAAATCTAACTATAGTTAGTGGAAAATAGCACCCTAACACACTTGATATCCCTTTCCTCACACTAATAATTGCTAAATGACACTTTAAAGCAGAAGTAACAGAACTGCTTCCACTCTCTTCCACATCCCTGTATTACAATGCTAGGAATTTGGCGGGGCTATCTTATATACTGGGGGGCGTATTCACTAATGATTGGCCTCTGGACCCCCTAGTCACTCCAATCACATTCCTAGCATTCTCCTGCCCCCTCAATTGGCTTTTACTGATGGTTCTGGTCCAATCACTGGCTTTTAAAGCCCATTTCCTGTCCCATTGCATTTTGGTCGGTTCTGGTTGCCGAATTCCAAACTTTTTCAGCAAAAAGTTCGGAATTCGGCCGAACCTCGAACAGCCAATGTTCGGGTCGAACCGATGGTCGACCCGAACCGTTCGATCATCCCTAGTGCTAAACCTTTCATCCAAATTCTAAATTGCTGCATTTGTAAATTTCAAAAGCCAGTGTAAAGGAATAGTAGTGGTAAAAAAAAAAACGAGAACAATTGTGGGTTTAACTAATCTTTTTTTTTTTTTTTTTTGATAATTCTCCTGTAAGGGGGCGTGGCAGGGGTGTGTGTCCTATGCCTACATTATTTTGCTAATAGGCATTCCTCGTTCTCATCTCAAAAAGTTGGGAGGTATGTCTCTGGTATATTTTTGCACTTTTTGTTTGGACTGAGCAATTATGCATTTTTAAATGGAACCTCAGTAAATTGCATTTTTGAGGTTAATCTGTGCGGTTTGCTGGTTTTCCATGTAAATGGGCAATAAAAACCTGACAGGTATTTCAACCCTTAGGCCCCTTTCACACGGGATTTCCGATCAGGTCCGCTTGTCAGTTTTTCAGGCGGACCTGATCGGATGCTCCATGCATCCCTAAGGAGTGGTAGATGTCAGCGGTGACATGTCCACTGACACCCGCCGCTATCCGATCCGATCCTGTCCATGAAATCTGGACGTATGGAAACCCTATTTTCCATCCGTCTAGACAGTGGCGGCTGATGCTCAAAATTTTTGGGGGGGCGCAAAAAAGAAAAATCTAATAGGCATTGCTTTGCGGCAAAAAAAACTCTGTAAAAATTGGGTGACTTTGAGGTCACAAAAGTGTGAAAGGGGCCTTCAGTAATAAAGGTATAGTGTGCCTCCTTCAATGCAGAGTGACCAGCGTGCCCCCTTTCAATGCAGAGTGACCAGCGTGCCCCCATTCAATGCAGAATGACCAGCGTGCCCCCATTCAATGCAGAATGACCAGCGTGCCCCCTTTCAATGCAGAGAGATCAGCGTGCCCCCCTTCAATGCAGAGAGATCAGTGTTCCCCCTTTCAATGCAGAGATATCAGTGTGCCCCCTTTCAGTGCAGAATGACCAGCATGCCCCCATTCAATGCAGAGAGATCAGTGTGACCTATTCAATGCAGAGAGTTCAGCGTGCCCCCATTCAATGTAGAGAGATCATCGTGCCCCCTTCAATGCAGAGATCATCGTGCCCCTTTTCAATGCAGAATGACCAGCGTAGCGTAGCATGCCCCCCCGACCAGTGCACTTACCTGATGCAGCGGCGGCTTCTCCTCAGTCCCCCGGCTTCTCCTCGAGTCCTCCCGCCTCCTCCTGGGCCAATGGCATGGTTTTTGCCTTTCGGCCAATCAGGAAGTGGGTCTCGGACCTGCTTCCTGATTGGCCAGGAGGAGGATCCGGGTGACAATAGTGAATTTTCATTCGCTATTGTCACACAATGGGTGGGCTCGGGGCGCACTGCTCTGCGCCCCGGGTCCTCCCTTTTCTGAAGCCTATTAGAGCCTCTGGCTCTAATCAGGTAAATCTGTAAAAAAAAACCCATGGAGCTCCATGAGTCCGGCGCCCCGCATGCAGATTAGGGGGCCGGATGCATGGATAGGGGGGGCGGCACCCCTGCGCCCCCAACGCACCGGCCGCCACTGAGTTTGGAGGATCGGATCAAATTAAAAACGGACACGGGGTCCATTATCATCTGATCTCTCATAGAGGAGTGACGGGCTCTGATAGGTCCGTCTCAGCACAGAGAACGGAGACGAACCTGTCATCCATCTGCTCAGCAGGGATTGGTGGATCAATCCCCGCTGAGCAAAACGGAGTCCGCCGGGCGGAAAGCCCGTATGAAAGGACCCTTACCCAATCATTTGCTGTTTTTTTCTGCGCATCAGAAAGCGATGTCATTACTTCTCGTCTTTGTGACACCCGTCAAAGTGATAGAAAGAGAGAATAAATGTTCCCTGTAAGGACTTGCTAGACCTTCTAACCCTTCATCTGTCTGTCAAAAAAGAAAACAGTTTAGGCTGGAATGGATTTCAGCTTTAAAAATTATTTTAAAGACAAATGAAAACACATATGCTGTATATCTCTGCAATACTTGCACATTTCCTCATGTTTTATCTCCCTCCACGTATATAAAAAAATGGCTGATCTGCCAGAAATGTACTCGGCTTTTATAGTGGCCATACATGCTTCAATTGTTTCATTTAACCACTTATGGACTGAAAGATTTTCCCCCTTAATGAACAGGCTATTTTTTGTGATTCGGCACTGCGTTACTTTAACTGACAATTGCGTGGTGGTGTGACATTGTACCAAAATAAAATTGATGTCTTTTTTTCCCACAAATAGAGCTTTCTTTTGGGGGTATTTGATCACCTGTACAATTTTTATTTTTTGCGCTATAAACAAAAAAAGAGCGACAATTCTGAAAAACAAAATAAAACAATATTTTTCACTTTCTGCTATATAACATTCCCAAAAACAAAATTTAAAAATCTATTTTTTTCATTATTTTAGGCACATTTTTATTCAGCTACATATTTTTGGTTACAAATAATACCAATAAGTGTATATTGATTGGTTTGCGCAAAAGTTAATGCGTCTACAAACTAGGGGAAAGATTTATGTCATTTTTATTTATTTTTATTTTTTTACTAGTAATGGTAGCGATCTACGCTTTTTAGGGAGACTGCGACATTGCGGCGGACAGGTCGGACCCCTAACTGACATTTTTGACACTTTTGAGGGGGACCAGTTACATTACTACAGTAATCAGTGTTAAAAATATGCACTGTCACTGTACTAATGACACTGGCATGGAAGGGGTTAACACCAGGGGCGATCAAAGGGTTAAATGTGTCCCTAGGGGGTGCTTTCTATCTGTGTGGGTTAGGGTATTTTGAATATAACCATATTTTGATCTGTCAGATTATAGGATTATAATAGAGATGCGATCAATGACATATGATAATAGGGTACGATTGCATTGTAACTGTCAATCAAAATCCACTTCCCTGCATATTGATTGAATACTGTAGGTTGTTGGCTATAGATCATTTATTCCTCTCAGAAAATAAATTAATAATTTATTAAAACCTGTATGGCCATCATTAAAGTGGTAATAAAGCTTGTTTTTTTTTTTTTAACCATGTCAACCCGGAATGTTTAACCCATTTATGACCAGGCCATTTTTTTGCAGTACAGCACTGTATTACTTTAACTGACAATTGCTTGGTCGTGTGACGCTGTACCCAAATAAAATGTATGTCCTTTTTTTTTTCCAAACAGAGCTTTCTTTTAGTGGTATTTGATCACCTCTGCATTTTTTTTTTTTTTTTTGCACTATAAGAAAAAAGGCTGACAATTTTGAAAAAAAAAAAACAATATTTTTTACTTTCTGCTATAAAACATATCCAATAAAAAACTTAAAAAAATCAAATGTCTTCGTCAGTTTAGGCCAATATGTATTCTGCTACAAGTTTTTGGTAAAAAAAAAAATCCCAATGAGTGTATATTGATTGGTTTGCGCAAAAGCTATAGTGTCTACAAACTATGGGATATGGTTATGGAATTGTTATTTATTTATTTTTTTTACTAGTATTGGCGGCAATCAGCAACTTATAGCGGGACTGCGACATTACGGTGCACAAATCAGAAACATAACTGACACTGTTGACACTTTTTGGGAACCAGTGACAGTAATGAAGTGATCAGTGCTAAAAATATACACTGTCACTGTACTAATGACACTGGCAGGGAAGGGTTTAACATCAGGGGCGATCAAAGGGTTAAATGTGTGCCTAAAATGTGTTTGCTAACTGTGTGGGAGGTGCTTGTACTGTGGGAAGGCAGAGAGCCGTGTTACTGCTTTGTAGGTACACAGGATCACAGCCTTCCCTTCTCACAGAACGTCAGTCTGACTTGTTTACATAGGCAGACCACCACTCTGCTTTTCTCGGGAATGATCGGCGGGTCCCAGCAGACATTGAGTCTGCCTGACCCACTGATTGGCTCCCGCTGTGTCCAGTCACAGCGGAAGCGGGTCAGCGGCAGCAGGCACGCGCCACAGACCCCGGAAGTGCAGAATCATATACGAGTACGTGATTCTGTGCAGAGTGGCCGCCCGGACGCAGTAAATGTACATGGGGCAGTCGACATTTGGGTAATGGCATCCCAGTCTTAGTCCGTAGGGTTCAGTATTGAGTTTCATAGTTACATATAGTTTGTGAGGTTGAGAAAAGACATCCGTCCATCCAGTTCAACCTATGATGTGTGTGTGTGATTGCTGTTAACCACACATTGTATACCCCTTTATGTTGTTGTCTTTAAGGTGCCCATCTAATAGTTTTTTGGAACTATCGATGCTCCCTGCTGATAACACTGCTTGTGGAAGAGAATTCCACATCCTTACTGCTCTGACAGTGAAGAACCCCTTACGTATTTTAAGGTTAAACCGCCTTTCCTCTAGTTTTAGTGAATGGCCACGTGTCTTATTGTATTCCCGTTCTCTGAATAGTTTGTTCCTTATGCTAGGGTCATCACCAGTACAGTATTTGTACATTGATATCATATCCCCCCTTATTGTCTCTTCTCCAGAGAGAATAAGTTCAGTGCTTGTAGTTTTTCCTCATAGCTGATGTCCTCCATTCCCCTAATTATTTTTGTTGCCCTTCTCCGGACTCTTTCCAGTTCCAGCACATCCTTCCTGAGGACCGGTGCCCAGAACTGGACAGCATACTCCAGATGTGGCCGGACCAAAGTCTTGTAGAGTGGGAGAATAATCTCTTTATTTCAGGAGTGGATCCCCTTTTTTATACATCCCAGTATTCTGTTGGCTTTGCTTGCAGCAGCTTGGCATTGCATGCCACTGCCAAGCCTGTTGTCTACCAGTAGCCCCAGGTCCTTTTCCATCCTAGACTCACCCAGAGGTTCCCCCCCTAGTGAGTAGCTTGCTTTCTGGTTTCTGATGCCCAAGTGCATTACTTTACATTTTTCAACATTAAACCTAATCTGCCATGTAGTTGCCCACCATATAATTTTGTTCAGGTCCGCTTGTAAGATTTCCACATCCTGCCCAGAAGATATTGGAATGCTTAGTTTAGTATCATCCGCAAATACTGAGATTGTACTAGATATCCCCTTTCCACACCAGCCCAATCCGAGTACTCCCCAAATCACCACCCTCTGGACTCTCCCCTGGAGCCAGTTCTCTATCCAGGTACTCACCTTATGGTCCATACCTACCTTCCTTAGTTTGTACAGTAAGCGTTTGTGGGGAACGGTGTCAAATGGCTTTGCAAAGTCCAGATACACCACATCCACAGGCTTACCTTTATCTAGGTGGCAGCTCACTTCATCGTAGAAGGTTAATAGATTGGTTTGGCACGAACGATTTTTCATGAATCCATGCTGATTACTACTAATAATACTGTTTTCATTACTAAAGTCTTGTATGTGGTCCCTTAACATCCCCTCCAAAATCTTGCAGACTACAGATGTTAGGCTGACCGCCTATAGTTACCCGGGATATATCTCGGCCCTCTTTTAAATATTGGTACCACGTTGGCTTTTTTCCAATCAGCTGGCACCATACCCGTCTGTAGACTATCCTTAACCACTTAAGCCCCGGAGGATCGGCTGCTCAAAGACCAGGGCCTATTTTGCGATTTGGTGAATTTAACGGACAATTGCGCGGTCGTGCAACGCTGTACCCAAATGAAATTGATGTCCTTTTTTCCCCACAAATAGAGCTTTTTTTTGGTGGTATTTGATCACCTGTGCGATTTTTATTTTTTGCGCTACAAACAAAAAAAGAGCGTAAATTTTGAAAAAATAAAATTTTTCACATTTTTTTATATGAAATTCTCAAAAAAAAATGTCAAAATCAAAATTTTTTTAAAATTGTAGGACAATTTGTTTTTTGCTACATATTTTTGGTAAAAAAAAAATCGCAATAAGCGTTTTTGGATTGGTTTGCGCAAAAGTTATTGCGTTTACTAACTACGGGAAAGATTTTTGTCATTTTTATTGTTTTCTTTTACTAGTAATGTCGGCG
Organism: Pelophylax lessonae; assembly: GCF_965119305.1. NCBI lineage: Eukaryota > Metazoa > Chordata > Amphibia > Anura > Ranidae > Pelophylax > Pelophylax lessonae. Next base: position 102,805,135 of record NC_138769.1, read on the forward strand.
ATCTGCGATTTTTTTTTTTTTTTTTGCGGGACTGCAACATTGCGGCGGAAGGATCAGAACCCTGACTGACATTTTTGACACTTTTGGGAGTACCAGTGACATTACTACACTAATCAGTGCTATAAATATGCACTGTTACTGTAAAAATGACACTGACAGGGAAGGGGTTAACTTTATTGGTGATCAGTGGGTTAAATGTATCCCTAGGGGTGTCATTCTAACTGTGGGGGGGGGCGTGGCTTGTGATGTAACCACAGAGACATACAAACCTACATAGCAGGATCGTATAGTCTCTGTACTTACATCAGGGAGAATGACAGACGGCTTTGTTTACATCAGCTGTCTGCCTTTCTCCCTCTCCTGCGGGAGATCGCGAGTGGCCGGTGGACATCGGAGCCACTGGTCACATGCGCGGGGATCCCTGTGAATGAGCGGGGGCGGGACCCCCTACAGGCTCCTGGGCTAGCAACACAGCCCTACGTCGGTTTGCCCAGGAGCGGCTGACCGCCACAGTAAATAGTCATGCGGCGGTCGGCAAGTGGTTGAAGATCAAGAATAACGGTCTGGCTTTAAGAACTGTTCTTTAAGAACCCTCGGGTGCAAGCCATCCGGTCCCGGTGATTTATTTATGTTAAGTTTCTCTAGTTTAGTTCTAAATCTATCCTCTGTTAGCCATGGCGGTATTTCCTGAGGTGTATTATTTAGTTTATCATTACAAGCTGGGTTAGTGTAGCCCCCCAATTCTTTTGTGAAGACTGAAGAAAAGAAACTATTTAGCACTTTCGCCTTCTCTCTGTCCTCTGTGGCCAAATTCCCTTCATTGTCTTTTATGGGGCCAATGTGTTCTGGCCTCGCTTTCTTACTGTTTATATACTTAAAGAATTTCTTGGGGTTTTTTTTACTCTCTTCCGCCATATGTCTCTGATGTTCTATTTTAGCCGCCTTGATTTCGCCTTTACATTTCTTATTGCATTCTTTGTAATGTTGGAATGCTGCCAATGACCCCTCAGCCTTGTATTTTTTGAATGCCTTTTCTTTAGTATTAATATGCATTTTAATGTTGGAGTTTAGCCACCCAGGGTTTATTTATACACCCCTCAGTCCCCTACTGTCCATGCTTTCTGCCAAGGATTGGATGAGGCTGCATGAATATGTAGGTGAGGGTCTGCCTCTTCCATCCACTATATTCTGGAACCTACCAGAATCCAGAGGAAAGCAACAGAGCCTGCAACCAGCAGAACCCAGAACATCCAAAAGCAATTGAACACTTCTCTTCTGCTACAGGGGAGCCAAAAATGAAATTTACCTCACTGTTAGCAACCTAGCTAGGAGGGTGCTAAATAGCTAACAATGGGGGTGTTTACAGTGGGGATGGCACCGAGGGGCGCTACGGAGCGTAAAGCTGGTCTCCTGACAATAGGAAAGTGGTGTGGGGTCTTGTACTGTGTTAGCCAATAATCAATGCAGAGAGTTTGTAGTTTAGGTGATACCTTTTATTGACTAAATTAGATTATTAAATTACGTATTAACTTGAAAGGTATCACTTAACCACTTGCCGACCGCGCTAATGACAGCTACAGCTTGGTCATCCAGTTCTGGGAGGGCGTTCATTGACGTCCTCCCAGACCCCTGCCCCTGCGTGCCTCCTGTGGCGTGCATTGGGCGCAGTCTGTGACTGATGTGTCCCTCAGACACAGTTGATCACAGATCAGGGTAAAGGGCCAATCACAGTGGCCCTTTACTATGTGATCAGCTGTGTTCAATCACAGGTGGTCATATGTAAACAGACATGCCGGTTATTGGAATTATATTCCCTGCAACACTGTGTCTGTGGGAGGAAAGGAGTGCCATTAACCAGCAAGGCTGTCAGGACATTGTTCAGACTAATAATCAGGGCAGCCTCATCAGTGCAGCCTATCAGTGCTGCCTATAAGTGCCCATCAGTGACGGCTCATCAGTGCAGCCTATCAGTGCCAATCGGTGCAGCCTACAGTTGCCGCCTATCAATGCCCATCAGTGACGGCTCATCAGTGCAGCCTATCAGTGCCAATCGGTGCAACCTACCATTGCCGCCTATCAGTGCCCATCAGTGAAGAAGAAAAATTAGGTGTTCACAAAATTTTATAACAGAAGCTAAGAAAAAGGTTTGTTTTTTTATTTTTTTTTTAATTTTCTGTTTTTTGTTATAATTAAAAACCCAGTGGGGATTGAATACCACCAAAAGAAAGCTCTATTTCTATGAAAACAATTATAAAAATTTAGTTTGGGGACAGTGTTGCATGACCGCCCAATAGTCATTCAAAATATGACAGTGCTGAAAGCTGGCCTGGGCAGGAAGGGGGGTGAAAGTGCCTGGTAAGCAAGTGGTTAAACTACAAACTTTCAGATCACTGGGACCAAAATAATTAATAAAAAAAAAGAAATATGAAAGTTTAATTAAAAATTATCATTAGTATGTTAATGAGGGGAAAGGAGGAACCAAGGAACGCAAAATATAAGCAGATTATACTTCAGCTTTAACCTCTTCTTGAGCTCTCCACGTACATTTACTGCAGCGGGGCGGCCTCTCGCAAGCCCGCTGCCAGCGACCAGCTCCCGCTGTGATTGCACAAAGCAAGAGCCAAACAGCGGGTCCGGCGGACCCCCATGTCTACCAGGACCCGCCAGGGACTCCCGAGGCAGACAGAACGATGGAAACAGGGCATATCGCCGTTCGGTGACAGAAGAAGATAGAGAACTTGTGTTTCTGCTAATCAGGAACACAGATCTCTGTATTCTTACAGTACAAGCACCTCCCCCACAGTTAGAAAGCACTAGAGGCAAATAGAAACAAAGAAAGGGCGCAACGACCTAGCGCATTATCCTCATTAACAGGCTTTATTCATGCATCATATAAAAATGGCTACTCACAAACATAGGCGAAAAAAGATCATATCAAGCTCAGTTGCTCAAATGTCAGGAGTAGTCCATAAATTAGTCCATATCCGATAAGATGACGGCTGACGCGTTTCGAGGCTTAGCCTCTTCCTCAGAGCCACTGTTTCATGACTTACTCCTCAGTTAAAATAACAATGCATTACTCTAATCCCCTCCCTCAGACCTTGGGGGCCCCTCCCTCTAGGGGAGTGGCTGAGGTACTATATCCTTCCCTCTTGTAACACTATCATTCATCCCCCAATGGGGTTAATGCATGAAACCCATGGAATGTACCCCACAGCTGCATTATTAAAACAAAATAAAACCATTGCACATACAATTGAATAAAATTGATCTACACAATACAGCTACAAAAATTAGCATCCATTTGAAATAGCAAAAACCCACAAGGAGGGGATGAGTTTGATTTTTGCATCAATCAATGTGGACACAGCCTGGACAACATTTGGATGGATCCCAGCAGGCTCAATTGGCCCTCTGGGATCTCATTTGATCCTGCCACAGCATCCCCAAAGGTTAAAGGTAAAGGTGGGGTATGTACACGTCCAGTAATACACCAGTAGTCCTCCAATAACAGTGAAAGTGTTTCAAGCACCTGCATTAATCACATATATTATTGGTTTCTATTCATACATTTTTATTTACATTTTTATTTTTACTTTCATTGTGATTGTGGGTTTTTGCTATTTCAAATGGATGCTAATTTTTGTAGCTGTATTGTGTAGATCAATTTTATTCAATTGTATGTGCAATGGTTTTATTTTGTTTTAATAATGCAACTGTGGGGTACATTCCATGGGTTTCGTGCATTAACCCCATTGGGGGATGAATGATAGTGTTACAAGAGGGAAGGATATAGCACCTCAGCCACTCCCCTAGAGGGAGGGGCCCCCGAGATCTGAGGGAGGGGATTAGAGTAATGCATTTGTAGCGGGGTCTTCCATTATACAAGTTGTAAAGGACTGCTGCTTGACATTTTCAGGAACTCGGCTCCCTCTAGTGGTGCTGAGGTTACACTGCAAGCAGTCAGTAATATCTTGGACACTAAAGACTACATTACCCACACTGCAGTTGTGATACCAGAGTGCACTGCCTCACCGTGCAGCCTTCTGGGGGATGATTTATAAAGGAAGGGAGGAGCCAGACCCTCTCTCTTGGGATGCTGATCTGAAGCCAGCAGGGGACCAACACAGAGGACTGTCGCCGTACTGAGAGGCCATAACACTCGGGTCTATAGTGATTAAAAAGTGGATCCTCTGATTCCTGGCAGACAATCTACTCTGGACGTCCATCGTTGTTTGCAAAGTCAGGATCCGCCCAGTGGCAACACCCGGCGAGGTTTGTGACCAGAACTAGAGACTGTGGTAGCAGTGGAAAGTGCCTGGGAACAAGGCCGGTTGGTGAGAAGGGCACCTGCCCACAAATTGATTCCCTGTTAAGGAAAAGGTGTCTCCGGGTGGTACTATATCAATAGCTAATGTTCTGCCACATACTTGAGGCCTAGTGTACCTCCCTAGAAATCACCAAGTGGGTACCAGTGCATAAAACGCCAGGATACAACACTTGCAACACTAGTGAGCCGCCCATCCCTGTGAGACAAGACATTAGGTGCATGTTTGGAGCCTTTAACTTTACTGTGTCCCTCCTAGAACTGCCTATTACCTCTCTTGGATTATAAATTGATGTGCACCAACATTTGCTAGCGAAGACATCCATCCGGGAAAAGAAACTGTGTGTGTGGGGCCCGTATAAGTCTGGCCTGTATGGTAAAGTGATTGGACGTGTACAGAGAGTAACTTTAAGGGAAGGGCTCCTGTGTGTCAATTAACTACACAAGTAGACCTGTGTAGCTGTATTAATTACATGACTTACCAATTTGATTAAATTCCAGTTCATTAGATGTCTCCTGCAGTATGTTGTGAAGTCCATTTGTATGCTAATGTATGCTGTTCTCATTGCACCCCAGTGAAGTTGTTTTAGCTAAACGTAAACTTGGTGTCGCACCTGGGCCACAGGGAGCTACTGGAGAAAGGTAACCAGATGTTTATTCTCATTTAAAGTGATATCTGCCAATTTTTGCTCCTTAATAGTCCTCTGGTGTTATTAACTGATATTGTGTCAGTTGTGCCTAGGGAGGGTTCGAGCCACGTTTGAGGGTTGGTAGGCAGGACGTAGACCTAATAGTCTAATCAGCAGCTCCTACGGGGGTAGTGCTACACATTGTTATTTTAACTGAGGAGTAAGTCATGAAACAGTGGCTCTGAGGAAGAGGCTAAGCTTCGAAACGCGTCAGCCGTCATCTTATCGGATATGGACTAATTTATGGACTACTCCTGACATTTGAGCAACTGAGCTTGATATGATCTTTTTTCGCCTATGTTTGTGAGTAGCCATTTTGATATGTTGCATGAATAAAGCCTGTTAATGAAAATAATGCGCTAGGTCGGTGCGCCCTTTCTTTGTTTCTCTTTGCCTCTAGTATCGTTGGACTACCCCAGTCCGTTTTGGGCAGCAAGACCTTAGCCATCTGAGACGCCAGTTGTGAGTCCCATGGGGAGTGTGGTCGGGGGGCTTGGATTCCAAACGCAGGAGAAGGGTGGTATCACCTTATTGTTTTGGAGCAGTTAGAAAGCACTCCCTAGGGACACATTAACCCTTTGATCGCCCCTGATGTTAAACCCTTCCCTGCCAGTGTCATTAGTACAGTGACAGTGCAATCCTATTTAGCACTGATCACTGTATTGTTGTCACTGGTCCCCAAAAAATTGTTAGTGTCAGATTTCTCCGCCCCCAATGTCGCAGTCCCGCTATAAGTCGCTGATCGCCCCCATTACTAGTAAAAAAAATAAAATGAATAAATAAAAATATCCCATAGTTTGTAGACGCTATAGCTTTTTTTGCAAAGCCAATCAAAATACGCTTATTGGGATTTGTTGTACCAAAAATATGTAGCAGAATACATTTTGGCCTTAATTGATGAAGAAATTAGATTTTTTTCCATATTTTATTGGATAAGTTTTAAAGCAGAAACTATAAAAAATATATATATATATTTTTTCAAAATTCTCGGTCTTTTTATATTTATAGGGCAAAAAATACAAATAAAATCGCAGAGATGATCAAATACAAAGGAAAGCTCTATTTGTGAGAAAAAAAGGACATCAATTTAGTTTGTGTACAGCGTCGCACGACCGCACAATTGTCAGGTAAAGAAACGCAGTGCCGTTTTGCAAAAACAGCCTGGTCATGAAGGGGGGAAAACCTTCCGGGGCTGAAGTGGTTAAATTGTATGTCTAGCCGAAACTAGGTTCTACAACCACCACATCTATTTCCAGCTGTCATTCCACGGGTAACACTGATTCAGTCATGCATCCTCCTCATTCCAACGTTTGGGTAAGCAGCTAAGACTCTTCACCATGCCTGCTGCACGGAGATACAGCTGCAGGATTTACTGTGAGCTATAACTTAGCATTTAATAAGATCTGAACCCTTGCTGGAAGACATTTCCTTTTCTATAGCACTGAGCATCATAAACAATTGCCACGGCTTTTCTTCCTATAAAATACTGGTTTTTACCTTTGTTCATCCTCAGTGCTGCTGATCTCCTTTTGCCTCTTTTTAGCCAGTTCCAGGTTTTCTGATCAGTGACAACGCAGAGTCATTGCTGTGCAATATGTGTTGGGCATTCGCCTTAAGTCTTCACCAGGGGTGCGTGTGACCAGGTGACATTGCAGGAGAGAAGTTGGGGGTCTCTTGTCAAGCTGGGTGATTTCAGCTCCCAACCTGTACTAAAAGGTGACCAGATTTTTAAAATGAAATCCGAGGACATATTTTTTTTTTTTGGCAAATGGCACAGGACTGCATATTATACAGAGCACTGGGCACAGGACTACATAATACACAGAGCGATCGGCACAGGACTACATAATACACAGAGCACTGGGCACAGGACTGCATAATACACAGAGCGCTGGGCAAAGGACTACATAATACACAGAGCGCTGGGCACAGGACTACATAATACACAGAGCGCTGGGCACAGGACTACATAATACACAGAGCGCTGGGCAAAGGACTACATAATACACAGAGCGCTGGGCACAGGACTACATAATACACAGAGCGCTGGGCAAAGGACTACATAATACACAGAGCGCTGGGCACAGGACTACATAATACACAGAGCGCTGGGCAAAGGACTACATAATACACAGAGCGCTGGGCACAGGACTGAATAATACACAGAGTGCTGGGCACAGAACTACATAATACACAGAGCTCTGGGCACAGGACTGCATAATACACAGAGCGCTGGGCACAGGACTACATAATACACAGAGCTCTGGGCACAGGACTGCATAATACACAGAGCGCTGGGCACAGGACTGCATAATACATAGAGCTCTGGGCACAGGGCTACATAATACACTGAGCACTGGACACAGGACTACATAATACACAGAGCTCTGGGCACAGGACTGCATAATACACAGAGCGCTGGGCACAGAACTACATAATACACAGAGCGCTGAGCACAGGACTACATAATACACAGAGCGCTGGGCACAGGACTACATAATACACAGAGCGCTGGGCACAGGACTACATAATACACAGAGCGCTGGGCACAGGACTGCATAATACACAGAGCGCTGGGCACAGAACTACATAATACACAGAGCGCTGAGCACAGGACTACATAATACACAGAGCGCTGGGCAAAGGACTACATAATACACAGAGCACTGGACACAGGACTACATAATACACAGAGCTCTGGGCACAGGACTGCATAATACACAGAGCGCTGGGCACAGAACTACATAATACACAGAGCGCTGAGCACAGGACTACATAATACACAGAGCGCTGGGCAAAGGACTACATAATACACAGAGCGCTGGGCACAGGACTACATAATACACAGAGCGCTGGGCACAGGACTACATAATACACAGAGCGCTGGGCAAAGGACTACATAATACACAGAGCGCTGGGCACAGGACTGAATAATACACAGAGTGCTGGGCACAGAACTACATAATACACAGAGCTCTCGGCACAGGACTGCATAATACACAGAGCGCTGGGCACAGGACTACATAATACACAGAGCTCTGGGCACAGGACTGCATAATACACAGAGCTCTGGGCACAGGACTGCATAATACACAGAGCACTGGGCACAGGACTGCATAATACACAGAGCGCTGGGCACAGAACTACATAATACACAGAGCGCTGAGCACAGGACTACATAATACACAGAGCGCTGGGCAAAGGACTACATAATACACAGAGCGCTGGGCACAGGACTACATAATACACAGAGCGCTGGGCACAGGACTACATAATACACAGAGTGCTGGGCAAAGGACTACATAATACACAGAGCGCTGGGCACAGGACTGAATAATACACAGAGTGCTGGGCACAGAACTACATAATACACAGAGCTCTCGGCACAGGACTGCATAATACACAGAGCGCTGGGCACAGGACTACATAATACACAGAGCTCTGGGCACAGGACTGCATAATACACAGAGCGCTGGGCACAGGACTGCATAATACATAGAGCTCTGGGCACAGGGCTACATAATACACTGAGCACTGGACACAGGACTACATAATACACAGAGCTCTGGGCACAGGACTGCATAATACACAGAGCGCTGGCCACAGGACTGAATAATACACAGAGCGCTGGGCACAGGACTACATAATACACAGAGCGCTGGGCACAGGACTACATAATACACAGATTGTTGGGCACACCAACAGGCGGTTGGTGTGCCCAACAACACCAGCCTGTCTACATAAATCTGGCCCTGAATCCGTGGACAAAACCGGGGACAGACTTGGTCCGGGGACATTGTCCTCAGTCCAGGGAACTGTCTCCAGAAACCGGGGAAGTCTGGTCACCCTACTGTACTAGAATATGTGCAACTAGAACCTGACGGCTGTGACAGCTTATGTACTTATCTTTCTTCCAGACTTGATGAGCCTCTGAAGACAAACAGTTAAAAACAGGGCTGAGATGCTAATAAGAACTATAGTAATTAATAGGTAAATTGATATCATAATTTCCAAAAAAAATAAAATAATAATAACACATCTTTTAAATATTTACTAAGAAAGATAATATAATATTAAATATTAAGACAAATATATCAATAATAATAATAATAATAACTATTTTACCTGCCAAAAAGATTTATACAGTATACTTAAAGTGGTTGTAAACTCTAAGGGTCCTTTCACATGGACTTTCCTCCTGGCGGACTCCGTTTTGCTCAGCGGGGATCGATCCAATGATCCCTGCTGAGCAGGCGGATGACAGGTTCGTCTCCGCTTACTTTGCAAAGACAGACCTGTCAGATCCCCGCTCTCCTCTATGGGAGATCAGATGAAAACGGACCGCCTGTCCACCGCGGCTCAGGCCCCCCCCCCCTCTCTCCTCATTGGCTCACTGACTTTGATTGACAGCAGTGGGAGCAAATGGCACCAATCAGGAAGGAGAGTCCCGGGCGGCTGAGGCTATCTTGCAACATCGCTGGATCGAGATGGGACTCAGGTAAGTATTAGAGGGGCTGAGGGGGGCTGCTGCACACAGAAGGTTTTTTATCTTAATGCATAGAACACTTTAAGAAAACAAAAACTTCTGCATTTGGAACCACTTTAGGGTAAAAAACCTTCCAACCAGCCCCCTTAGTTAGTTAGTTTCCAACCAGCCCCTCCTTAAAACTTACCTTAGCCATATCTCCATCCAGTGCTGTGCCCAATTGCTGCTCTCCCTCTCTTCATTGGCTTAGAGGCAGCAGTGAGAGCTATTGGCTCCTGCTGGTGTCAATCAAATCCTGTGCAGAGGGAGTGGGGGCCGGACCGAGATGCATTATGTGTGTCTATAGACACACACAGCCAGGCTCAGGAGTGACCTGCACATCAAATGCTTGCTATGGGGGCAAACACAGGAGAGGAGAGCAGACAGCGCCAGCAGGGGACCCCAGAAGAGGAGGATCGGGGCCGCTCTGTGCTATAACATTGCACAGAATAAGTACAAAGTATAATGTTATTTTAATTTAAAACAATAACATTTAGTAATACTTTAAAGATTAACGCCGGTGAAAATTCAAACGTACCCTTGGAGTGGGGCTCCCCCCACACTGCAAGGGTCAAAGGCTTGTTTTTTGTCTGGGCTTTTTAAAGAGTTTTACTTTACCATTATTCCTCGTTCCAGGTTGTTTGTGGGCCCTGGACACCCTCAGTTACAGTGTAGGACTGCTGGTCCTGCATTGTATGTGATGATGTCAGAGTGCAAAAAATGAAAAGGTGAACCAACTCCAAATATTCTGGCCGCCCCTCTAGACCCAGTGGCACATAGCAGCTTTGAGGCCCCGTGCTGCAAGCATATGACCATTTGTACCAATACACAGCCCCAGAGTGAGTGTTCAATAAAATGCTTGCAATGTTAAGCGCTCATTGATAAGTGCAGGTGCGTTACCACGCTGATCAATGAGAAGTGCACCAGAGACTGTCTCTAAGGTCCCAGAAGAAAGAAGCACTTGTGATTGGTTAGTGCGGTCACGTGGTAGCACTGACCAACGAGCACTTGCAATTGTGAGCATTATGATGGATACTCACTCCAGGGCTGTGTATTGTGGTGTATGGTGTACAGACCGCTGGCACTGGCAGCATGGAGCATCACATGTGCAGAAGGGTCTGGAGCAGTGATGTATTTTGATTTTGTGCTGCCCCAGGCAAGACTAAAATCGAGTGCCCCCTCCCCCCCCCATATCTAAATTTGTCCCACCCCAGCTGCACTAAACCGTTCTTGTCTCAGGGTCTGATGGGGAAGCTGCAGCCATTCACAGTGAACAGCTGCTGCTTCCTCATCAGCAGGGGAGGACTGGGCCAGGGGGGCAATTGCCCCCCTGGCTGCTCTAAAGCCCCATAAAAAGGCTGCACCACTTCTGCCACAGACATGCCTAAAAGACTCCTGGTGAAGGGAAGTAAAAAGTCCCCGCCGCTGACCTACTGAGTGCGGGATGAAGACAAGGACAGAGCACAGGCCTCCCTCCCCTGCATGGATGGTGTAAACTGTGTCTGAGTAGAGGCCGGTTCCATGCCCCACTGGAGACTCTCCTCCCCTGGCCAACCCCGAACCAAGCTTTCCCAGCTCCCCCAACCAGCCTCTGCCGACCAGGTTGGAAACCCGGATTCGGCTGGTGAGTAGAGAGTACCTGGAGCGGAGCTTCAGCATTGAATGGAGGTCATGAGGAGGCCAGTAAGTGGGAGAGTGGGAGGGGGGCTGAGTCACTGCACAATGGGCCTCTGGTTTGTACTTGCCCCCTGGGCCGAAAGTTGCCAGTCAGCCCCTGCTCATCAGACCCTAAAACTTGATTTATCCAAGTGCCATATATAGAATTACTGCCCATGATCTGACATTTGTGGTGATAACTCACATGTGTGGGACAATCGCTGCATGCGGGGAAGACACGTGTGTTTGCCTTTGCACGGGAGGACAGGGGCACTCTCACTTGTGTGGGATGATCATTGTTTGCCTTTCTGCGGGAGCATGGGAGCACAGGGGAACTTTCATTTTTTTTTTATTATTATTATTCATTTATTTTATTTTTGCACTGTTGTTTTAATTTTAATTTTTTTTTATGACTTTTATTGCTGTCACAAGAAATGTAAACATCCTTGTGACAGCAATAGGCAATGACAGGTACTCTTTATGTTCATGGAGAGATCTGGGGTCTATAAGACCTCAAATCCTTCCTCTGCACCTACAAGCATTTAAAACACCAAGATTGGTGTTTTTTGAATGCTTTTGATATTTAAAATCTGGCGCCGATGGTTTTAGAATAAACTGGAGTGATGTCATGTCATCGCTTCCGATTTTCTGTTATGAACAGCCGATCAAAACCGATCCCGCTTTGCTTGGCTGTCCGGCCAGCCGGCGCAGTGGAATGGGAGTAAACGTCCCCTCTTGCTGCTTGTAATAGCGATCGAGCGGCTAGTAAACCGCCCCGGTTGCTATTACAAGAGAGCCGACCACCGGCTCTAAAAAAACAATACCGAGGTGATGCCTGCAGCTGTAGGCATTATCCCACTACAACCACAGAAAGGATGGGAAGTGGTTAAAGAGCCGCCTCTGTCCTTCTGACTGGGGGTGGTGCAGCTCCCCTGAAAAATGCCACCCAAGGCAAAAGCCTTGTTTGCCACATGGTAGATATGCCCCTGGTCTGGAGGGGTGGCCATGATATTTGGAGTTGGTTCACTTTTTCATTTTTTATGAAGAGTTGAACTTCCCCTTCAAGTGACCCAATTTCCCCTCTTGTGTAGGAAGACAACCCTATATAATAGCTGTACACTCCGTGTCACTCCCCCATCTCTGACCTGATCCTCAGACTACCAGAGATCATCACCACAATGGTGACACCTTCTATTGTGTTTGTCAGTGCGGTGGAATAGGAGGATTCCTCAATGTGCTTTACTATGTCATCTTGGGTGAAGGTAACCCGGGGTCAACCACAGAAACCTGTTGTTAATAAGAACCTATGACCTCCTTGTGATCTGTGTGGAGCAATTTTGGAGATGGAACCCTATTGTCCTTAAAGGTACCTGAGCACCAGCATCTGGTCCACCAGATTGGTGTGCTTACATGCTTAGTTGACCCTTCCGGGGTCTAAAATGAAGGTGAGCTTGCACTTCACCTGGTGAATGGAGCACAAGTTGGGGAGTGGCGAAACACAGTATTTTTGTGAAGCACTTTATTAACCTCTTGCCGACCGCTGCACGACTATTTACGTGAGCAGTCAGCCCCTCACAGGCAAAGTGACGTAGGTCTACGTCACTAGCCTGTGAGGCTCTAGGGAGCGAGCATGCGCCGCTGGATGCGCACTCCCGCTCGCTCACGGACCCCCATCTGTCTCCGATCTGTCCGCCGCAATGTCGCAGTCCCGCAAAAAAAAAAAATTGCAGATCGCCGCCAAAAACAACAAAAATTACAAAAATCTTTCCCTTAGTTAGTAAACGCAATAACTTTGGCGCAAACCATCAAAATACGCTTTTTGCGATTTTTTTTTTACCAAACATATGTAGCAGAAAACAAATTGGCCTAAAATGTTAAAAAATTTTGATTTTTACATTTTTTTGGGGGGGAATTTCATATAAAAAAATTTGAAAAATATTCTTATTTTTGCAAAATTTACGCTCTTTTTTTGTTTATAGCGCATGATCAAAAAATTGCACAGGTGATCAAATACCACCAAAAGAAAGCTCTGTTTGTGGGAAAAAAGGATGTCAATTTCATTTGGGTACAGCGTTGCACGGCCGCGCAATTGTCCGTTAAAGCAAAGCAGTGCCGAATTGCAAAATAGGCCCTGGTCAGGAAGGGGGTAAAATCTCCCGGGGCTTAAGTGGTTAAGTAGAGACTCTCTTAATTGCACAATATAAAAGAAGATTTACTATTTGAGCACAATTTCAAGTGGACTTTTTATTGCATTTCCTATTACTTCCTATGTGTGTTCACTGATAGATAGTTTACACTTTATTTCTTTGAAATTTGTATATATTTTTAGTTATTTATTTTTCAGTTATCACCATATTCAGTTATTGAGGCAGTGTGATCATATACATTTATATACTTTCAGTGTGGATGTGGGAACACATTTGGTAATTGCAGCAGCAATGTGCGGTTAGTTTCTTTCCGAATAAATATTCTGACAAATGTTTTATAATTCGGAGTTTCAATAAAAAGTAAATTGGAAATATCCGAAAACCCGAATTGCAGTATAAACAAAGTTTACCAAATGCTCCGAATAACAAAGTGAAATTTGTCCCAATTTTGGAAATTCAAATTGAAACTTGAATCAAAATTTACATTGAATTCCAGTCGAATTAGAACTGTAAACATATTTCTGAAATCAAAGACTGTGTGTGTTATTAGAGTACCATTTGGAAATAATGCTGTTTTTTGTTAAGCCAAAGATGATTTAAATTTGTAATCATTTGATGAAGATTTTTTTTTTTTGTTTGTTCACTTTGCCACATTCAAATAAAAAAAAAAATAATTCTAAAGCTTTCGATTCGATCGATTAAAAATGTATCGATTGGAACATTTTGAATTGAAAAAATCGTTAGATTTGAAGAAAATTTGAAAAGGACATAAAACTAATTTTGAATACGAGTTGAACGAATCAACCGAATTTAACGAAACAAAATATCTAGATTAACAAATCTGATCGAAACAAAATTTCTCTTTCGTTCACTGACCGACACAGCTCCATTCTTTCCTTTTTAAGACTCCTTTCACACGAGCGATCCGATCAGATCCGCCTGTCAGTTTTTTAGGCTGATCTGATTGGATCCTCCATGCATCCCTATGGGGCAGCGGATGTCAGCGGAAACATTTCCGCTTACACCCGCTGCCATCTGCAGCTGATCCTGTCCGTGAAATCCGGACGGATGGAAACCCTATTTTCCATCCGTCCAGGGGATCGGATCGGATCAGATCGGATGAGAGCGGACCGCCTGTCCACTCTCATCGGATTTCCCAAGGTTGATTGTAGTTCACACAGGAACAAAAATAATAAAAAAAAAATTAAAAAATTCCATTTAAAAAGGAAAGAATGGAGCTGTGTGCGTCAGTGAACCTCAGAGAAAAGGTTTTTATGTTTTTTTTCGTCATGCACATTTCTAGCAGCTATGCAATAAATCAATGTTTTCCTTATCATTAGGTGCAGCGTGCTACTACTTTACATACCTACCATGAGCGCTCTTCCTGCTGAGTTCCCGGTGACGTACGTTTCTTCCACCCATCAGTTTACAGAGCAGACACTCCTATTGAAAGCCTGATTTCAGCTTTCAGCTACCATATGACAGTTCAGTATATAGAAAGATTGCACTAGCTGAACTGACATTCTACTTTGCTTTGACACGTCACATAAGAGTTCTCTGGTGGGGAATTCGTAGTACTGTGTTCTTCTGCAGCAGCCCGGAGCTGCCTGCATGGAGCTGGAACCGGTACAGGTCAGCGCACTAAAGAAAAGCACCGATTCAAATCAGTTTAACCAACTGTGACAACAAGGAGGAACGAGCTATTTACACGTTCCAAGTGTCCTTATTCATGAGCACAAAATTGAATGCAACACCCTTATGGATGCCAGTAGTAATAGCAGGGCCAGGACAAGGGGTGGGCAGAAGGGAAAGCTGCCCTGTGGTATCATGCTAGGAGGGGGTGATATTTATTTTTGGAGGGGGCATTTGTGCTGGGGGGGGGGGCAAAGATTTGTGCTGGGAGGGGGAATTTCAGCAAGGGAGGGGATTTGTACTGGAAGAAGGGGGAAAGCATGCAGAATAGTGCTCAATTTATTTTATTTTATTTTTTTTTGGGGGGGGGGGATTGGTGCTGGCACATAATGCTTATACATCTTGGGGGAGGGCACAGTTTGGTATGTTCACCCTGGGCTCTAAATGACCTTGTCCAGGCGGCACTTAGTAAGTACAATAAACCACCTCATCACCGCCTGTATTAATCACGCAAACGCCACATCACTGCGCAGCCATCACCTGCATTGCACACAGTTGCAGGACAGTTGCGGCATGGCCCCATGGCTTGAATGGGCAGCATGGGTGAATAGGTAGCATTCAGTGATTGTACTGCTGACAGTGACAAGGGGGATAATTTTTTTATAGCAGCCACCAAAGTGTTGTGCCCACGACATGTGTTCACCCCAGTGTGTTTTTACCATCCCCAACCCGCAAGTGTAAATGAGCCCTTATAAAATGGCAGAGAAATCAATAATTTTGGGAGGATTTAGAGCTTGTGTACCCAGTCGGTATTGGTTTTTGCCTCTGGGCAGGGCCATACCTATGTGTGATGGGACGCCATACTAAAACTATCCTGATTGAAATGTCTGTTTAAAGTTGAATATTAGACTGAGATAAAAGACACAATGTAATGCAGTTCTGTAATCCTGAAAAAATTCATGAACATATTTTATAAAGGAAAGCAGTGTGTGTGCCTGAATTTGACTTGGTATCAGCCTTTTTGGGTCCCTGTACAGCAGGGCTGGAGTGCGGGAGGAAGAAGCAGCACAAGGGCCCAAATAGTTTATGTACTGACAGTAAGCGTGCTGATAGGAGAAGAGAGCGGAGTGACAGAGAGGTGAGCACATATCTGTGCTGCTTCTGCTTTCACTGTCCAGTCACAGGCTGGAGTGAATCTGGGCTCAGAGGAAGTGTGTTCAGTGGTGCTTGAAAGTAAACTAGGGATGCCTAGTGGAAGAATGAAAGTACTGTGGGGGAAATCTCTGAACTAAAGCATTCGTTACCCCAACATTTCATATTCCTGATATGTGTTTGCTGTACCATATGCTTGTATGAGAACATATCCTGTTCTCCTTGTATCGCTTACTTTATGTGAAGTCCCTGGTGTTTCTGCCAGTCGCACTGCTTTTCTTTTAAAAAACAAACTGACCGCACTAAGCAGGAGAACACACTGTGGTCAGTTCTCTAACTATGCTGGGAACTCAGTGTGCTCTTCTCCAATGATCAGACCTGTCCTGACACGCCCACACTGCACAGCCATTCACTGGCAAGCTCAGTGTACTGCTGCTTCTCCTCCCCCAGCTCTTATGCAGCTGTGAACAGGGGGAATGTGATCACTTATACTTACTTATGTAGCACCCTCCTAGTTAGGTAGGTACTAGGTAAAATCATCTGTTGCTCCTGCTGCTTATCAGGGGAGCCTGATCTATTAGTTTGCCTATCACATGTTTCCAGGTGTGATTCACTGGGTCTGAGGGAGTGTCCCCACTGTATCCAAAGAGAGAGCTTGTTGGACAGTGGAGGAAATCCAGCCAGTGGCACATCATGTTTGTGGCAGTCCCAGTGGAAGGGCATTCCTGCAATGCCTCCTGGGATTGACCATAAATACGGAGGGGAAAGTGACAGGGCGTCTTTGACGGGAAGCAGAGTCCCAGGAGGAGGTGGACGGCTGTCTCTCCTCCTGCAGGTGTGAGGAAGGTGGTTCAGGCGGTCGGCCTAGTGAACCGGGTGTGGAGCTGAGCTGCAGAGGATCCAGAGTGCTGACAGTGGAGCTGTTGGCAGAGTCTCTCAGGAAAAACAGTGTCATGAGTACTCTGGGATTTGCCACAGGGTCTGCCTAGGAGAGGGGCCCACTCCAGAGAAGTCAGGGGATAAACGAGCCAGCTCACACAGGAAGTTTGATAGTAAAGGGGGTGCCGTGTAGTTGACCCTGAAGAATAGGAACAAAGGGGTGCCAGGAAGTGCCCTGAAGATTGTTCTGCAGTACAGTACAGTTTATCTCAAGAAGTTCACTCAACTCTATTTCACTACTTATGACAAGGTGAAGCAGCGGCCTAGCCATGACTAGCGTTATACAGTGCTATTCAGCATTACCATACTTGCCAACTGTCCCTTTTTTCCAGGGACAGTCCCTGCAAATAGGAGCCTGTCCCAGGTAATTTATATTGTCCCTGGAAGCGCCTGTTAATCAGGCTGCCCATAAATGTTACTCAGAAGTAGTGCAGCTGAATGGGAGACTTATTCCAACTCTGCTACTGTGGCCATAAATTTGAAATTCCCTTTTTTAATCTCCTGATATTCTCTCTATATTGGAGTAGACTCTATAATCTGATAAGTAGGCGAGATTAATTATGCAGAGTGGGTGGAGCTTCAGGGAAGTGGGTGTGGTAATTGACAGCTGTGCCGCAAAGTGTCCTTGGAATTTTTTTTTAAATGTCGGGAACTATGCATTACTCAGCATTAATCAGTCGTCCCAGCTAATTGTGCATAGGTATATAAGTTGGAGTATCCCACTCATTCCCTTCTCCTATCCAAGTTCTCAATAAAAAAACACAAAACCAAAGCTACTGGACTGTTTCCTGACTGAGCTAAAAACACTTGGGAAAATGTTGAACTGTCGTGCTGTTGCTAATGGTAACCCAGGGGAACCCGTAACCAGCAGCTCCCAAGGGAGTATTGCTACACTTATATAATATATCATTTTTTATATCTATAAAAAAATGTTTTGCCTTTCTATTTCCATTTCTGTTTTACAAGGTGATTGTTTACAATCACTTTAAGAGTCGGTTCACACTGAGGCGACACGACTCCTTACTACTTTGGGGGCGACTTGTGCATTACATTGCACCACGACTTCGGAGCGACTTGCAGGGACTTCACATAATCGAAATCAATGCAAGTTGCTCCAGGTCGCCCCGAAATAGTACAGGACCCTTTTTCTAAGTCGGAGCGACTTGTGTCGCTCCTATTAGAACGGGTCCTGTAGCGGTCAATGGACCGCGAGGGAGCGCGACTTGTCAGGCTGACAAGTCGCCTGACAAGTCGCACTAATGTGAACTGACTCTAAATGCAAATTTTGCTAGTTTTTATTTTTGTTACTGCTGCAGAGAAGGACACTTGGGGTTGATTTACTAAGGCTCCATTCACATTTAGGCATTTCAGATCGTGGGCAAAATTGCCGGAGTTCTAAAATTTCATCGGACCCGTGAAAATTCCGGACCCTCGTCACTTCCGGTGACGCTACGTCACCACCAGCTGGTGCAACAGCTGGTGCGAGCCCCGGTGCGAATGCGCACAAGACATTTTCCAGGTCCGATGAAACTTTAAGACTTAGCGAACAGCTGACTGAGAGGAGGCGGGGCTGAGGCACCGGGTATGTGCGGTCCACCAACTCCACCTCCCCGTCTATGCGTTCCAGACATAGATCTTTTTTTTTGTTGTTTTCTTTTCTATCATTTCACACATTTACGAACATTCCCTTTACTTCAATGGAACGGAAAGGTGGACACTCTTTTTTTTTTTTAGCACATGCCAACACACTGTGCAGGGGTCCAGAAGCACTGCATTTCCCATGATGCATTTCCCTTTTCTGCTTAATACAAATACTAATTATGATTACGATGAATATTAAACATTTTATTATTTCTCTCGATGTGTGTAAGGGAATGTGTGTAAATGTGTGGAATGATAGAAAAGAAAACAACAACAAAAAGATCTATGTCTGGAACGCACAGACCCGGAAGTGGAGTTGGTGGACCGCACATACCCGGTGCCTCAGCCCCGCCTCCATTCAGTCAGCTGTTCGCTAAGTCTTAAAATTTCATCGGACCTGGAAAATGTCTTGTGCGCATGCACACAGGGGCTCGCACCAGCTGGTGGTGACGTAGCGTTACCGGAAGTGACGAGGGTCCGGAGTTTTCACTTGTTCTTCATGATGCTCTCTGCGCTTTAAACGGACCTCTGAGACTATCACAGTGCAGGTGCATTTATACAGAGACTTGATTACACACAGGTGGATTCTATTTATCATCATTAGTCATTTAGGTCAACATTGGATCATTCAGAGATCCTCACTGAACTTCTGGAGAGAGTTTGCTGCACTGAAAGTAAAGGGGCTGAATAATTTTGCACGCCCAATTTTTCAGTTTTTTATTTAACAAAGTTTGAAATATCCAATAAATTTTGTTCCGCTTCATGATTGGGTCCCACTTGTTGTTGATTCTTCACAAAAAATTACAGTTTTATATCTTTATGTTTGAAGCCTGAAATGTGGCAAAAGGTCGCAAAGTTCAAGGGGGCCGAATACTTTCGCAAGGCACTGTATAACTAGCCCTTTCTCCCAAACTCTAAATCAGCTTTTCTCAACCCTTTTAACATGGGGGAACCCTTGAAATAACTTTCAGATCTTATGGAACTCCTGACACAAATTACTATACATACAGCTCACAATGCATTAGACTGGGGGTTAGTGGGAAGAATGATTCTACTTTTGGTGGCCATTAGGAAGAATCCTTCCCAATGACCACCATTAGTGGTCAGTATAAAGAATGATTCTTCCATTGGTAGTCATTGGTAAGAATGCTACTTCCATAGGTTATCATTGTGATGAAAGTTTTTCCATTAGTGGTCAGTATAAATAATGGTTCTTTCGCGGGTGGTCATTGGGAATAATGCTTCTTCCCTTGGTAGTCATTAGGAAAAATGCTTCTCCTATCAATGGTCATTGAGAAAAATTCTTCTTCTATTGGTGCTTATTTAGAAGATTGGTGATCATTGTGAAAAAAAGCTTTTGGTAAGACTGCTACTTCCATTGGGGGTCATTGTAAAGAATGCTTCTTCTATTGGTGATCATTGTTAAAAAAAGCTTTTTTGATTGGTGGTGAGTATGAAGAATGTTTCTTACATTGGTGTTCATTATGAAGAAAGCTACCGTATTTCCATTGGTGGTCAGTATGAAGAATGCTTCTTTTGTTGGTGGTCATTGAATAGAATGCTTCTTCCCTTGGTAGTCGTTAGGAAAAATGCTTCTCCTGTCGATGGTCATTGAAAATAATTCTTCTTCAATTGGTGCTCATTGGAAATAATGCTTCTTCCATTGGTGGTGAGAATGAAGAATGCTTCTTTCGTGGGTGGTTATTGAGAAAAATGCTTCTTTCGTTGGTGGTTTTGGGAAGAATGCTTCTTCTGTTGGTTTCATTGGTTGGAGGTTCATCTTGCAAAGAATCCCTAGTAACTTCTGGAGCAATCCTATCTGAGAAATGATCCTCTAAATACATACATAGCACTGTCCCCATAGGGCTTGCTGTATGATGACTTCTTGGGCCTCCTCTGATTACCTGCAGACAATCACTTAGGGACAGTTCACACATACATCCTTACTCTCAATGGCTTGTTACGCAATAAACAGCCCAAGGGTTTTGGTTTTTGGTATTTATTGTGGAACTTGAATGGGAGAAGGGAATAGTGAACTATTTACAGTTGATAAGGACAACTCTCACTTGGCCTCACCAGGTTACTTGTGGAAGCAGTCACACTGCTTTAACCATACTGCCACTTGTATGGAAGGGGTTTAAGTCTTCTTGCTCTCTCCAGCAGCAGACTTAATGCAACTACATTATCTTCAGGACACTCTCTAGCATCCTCTTGACTGACACCCATCCACTGACTCTTCTAGCTGAAGGGATGGCCCTCTCAGGACAGGCCCCATGACGCAGATCTGTGCTCACTGTATGCAGAATCAGATCCTTTCCAGTGTCTTCCTTATAGTTAGCTTTGCAGGACATCCGGGTTCAGCTCCTCTCTAACTCTCAGCCCCTCAGGTCGACTACTTCTACAACTTCTACAGAGGAGGGTCAGCCGCCTCCTCCCTCTGGGACTCTCCAGCTAAAAAGACCCCGAGCACATGTGCTCTTGGCATTTATACAGAATCCCAGCATGCACTGAGGCTCTTTCATCTGCCAATCACCAGGGCTATACTAAATGCCTGTGCACTCATTTGTCAGGTGTCCTCCTACTGTCCAATATGTCTCCCTATTGGATCAGTGTGAAACACTTCAGACAAACTGAGTTGCACTTGAGCATCATGAGCAGACCTCACTAACAGATCCTGCTCTCTGGTAGGCAGAGAACAATATAGATTGAACTGGCAATCCTTCTGGTAAGCAGAAAGGATCCAAAACTATAGTAAATTAAGTAAGAGGATCAATGCGCTACCCATAGGGGTTTGATAAGAGTGAATCAATTCCAAAAAATCAAATAAATAAAAATAAAATAAAAATAAAAAAATGTAAAGAAAAAGCTGCCAATCTTAATCGGTGTCCCCACCGTGAATTGATACGTGTATGGTGTAGAAAATCGGCGCTAATTCAAAAATAATAAATAAATGTGATAAACTCTGTGACAATAACTATGTCCACCACTGTGGATGGTGCTCTATGTGATTAAACCTGATGCAAAAAAGATCAAATTATTCAAAGTAAAATCAATACTCAATATAGAACTGTACATAGGAGCCTATACACATGGAATCTTCAGTGAATGACTGTGAAAGGACTGTGCATAGATAAAGTCCTCAAATAAAATAGATAGTGTGTCAATCCCCAAAAAAAATTATATGTATATGGTGCAATCACAAAATAGTAATCAATGCAATCGATGAGAAATGGCGATGATCAATATAATCGTTGATGACTGATAATATAAATCTGTGATGAAAAAATTCATAAAAAAAGGTATGTGTAAAATAAATATCTGAGAAAGTCCCACAGTGTCCAATACACAATCACAGATGAATAAAATCTTCAAAAAGAAAATCTAAAAGGATCAACCAATCGTAAAATATAGCATAAATAATCTGGATGTCGATCCAATCTCCAACAAACAGGTGTGTAGCGGCCGCTTACCTCCAACACACACTATCTGCACATGTGTGTAATCCAAACAAGCCGATTGCTTTCCTTTGAAATGGGCTTCGACCTCTCTCCTCTCTTGTGGGAATGTAATCACTGATGTTCGCAATACATCGATCTCCCAATGCAATACAGGTCTTCAGCTGCACAATATTCTGAATTCAGAACCAAAAATACACTGCTGTCATGTCAAAGTGGAAGGCGGAACGGCTCGGAGTGAGCATATTGTGCTCACTATCCGTTCCAAAAAACGGACATTGACGGAAGCGGATGGAAACGGATGTTAACGGATGATCATCCGTTGTCATCCGTTTTTACATAGAGATGCATTGATGTCCGTTTTTCATCCGTCAACGGATGGATGAAAAACGGACAAACGGACCATATGTGTGAAAGGGGCCTTACAAGTATGTGAATCACAAGAATTTAAAATTCCTTGGCTTGTAAACAAGGCCACAAATGGCATATTTTAAACGTGGATTTATATATCTGACTGGAGATTCATTTTTTCAATTCTAAATAATAGAACCTTGCACAAATTGGAATTCTCCTGGCCATACAGGTGTTAATAAGGATGACGGATAAGCTCTTGAGCTGCTGAATCTCGTTAGTGCCCAGGGTGAGATTAATCGGGCGCTTATATGTCGTGAAAACTCGGCATACTTAGCAAGCTATAGAAAAGCAGACAGGGAGGCCTGATTAAGTATGGTCTTATAGATTATTGTATAGATTATTCTGATCCTTTTCCAGTATAAGGTGTTTTCATGCTGTAGTATATTTAATGGTCTTATGACTTCTTAGATACAACTCACAAGAACCTGGATTTAAGTCACGATGAAGCTGCCTTTTGCTCTTAAAGGGACTATCCACCCAAAACTGATATTTCAAAGTTTGGTAGATGCTGAAAAGTTAAACAACCTGACAATTTTTAATATCTGTTGAGTCTATTGTACTATTGGTCAGTGATTTTACACCTGTACACCTCCTGTGCCCATTATGAGGGGCTTTCACTCTCCCTGCTGGATTTTCATTTATAATATAGAGGACATGGGGACATACCAGGAGGACCTGGAACACACCAAGGTGGACAGGAACTCCCAAAACACTTAGATGGACAGGAACAGAGCTGGAAATTATAGCATGGAGATCTCACAGCTGGAGTATCCCAGACACCTAAAATGGAGTTCCAGCCTATTTTGCAACTGGTGATTCCTGGACAGGGTCGGACTGGCTTACCGGGATACCGGGAAATTTCCCGGTGGGCCGTCGGCCCTGGGGCCGCTTTAAGACCAGGCCGCCCGTAGCGCCGCTTTAAGCATTGGAGGCCGCTGCATTGATTGGGGCTGCTCGCCGGTCGCCGCTGATAATGGTTGGCCGCTGCAGGCCTGCACTGCCCCGCCCCCGGCGGTGCTGGTGCGGTGCATGAACTGAGACGAGCTGACTGGCTTTGGCTGGCGGCTGCTGAAGAATGTCTGTCACGGCTCAGACAAGGATGATCCCTCCTCCCGTGACACAGACGAGTCGTCACGCGCCAGCATGTGATGTGATCGCAGGTGAGGGGGCTTACTGAGGGGTCTGTCTGTACTGAGAGGGGGGCTTACTGAGGGGTCTGTACTGAGAGGGGGGCTTACTGAGGGGTCTGTACTGGGACAGGGGCTTACTGAGGGGTCTGTACTGGGAGGGGGGCTTACTGTGGGGTCTGTACTGGGAGGGGGGCTTACTGAGGGGTCTGTACTGGGAGGGGGGCTTACTGGGGGGTCTGTACTGGGATGGGGGCTTACTGAGGGATCTGTACTGGGAGGGGGGCTTACTGAGGGGTCTGTACTGGGAGGGGGGCTTACTGAGGGGTCTGTACAGAGAGGGGGGCTTACTGAGGGGTCTGTACTGGGACAGGGGCTTACTGAGGGGTCTTTACTGGGAAGGGGGCTTACTGGGGGGTCTGTACTGGTACGGGGGCTTACTGAGGGGTCTGTACTGGGAGGGGGGGCTTACTGAGGGGTCTGTACTGGGAGGGGGGGCTTACTGAGGGGTCTGTACTGGGAGGGGGGCTTGCTGAGGGGTCTGTACTGAGAGGGGGGCTTGCTGAGGGGTCTGTACTGAGAGGGGGCTTGCTGAGGGGTCTGTACTGAGAGGGGGGCTTACTGAGGGGCCTGTACTGGGAGAGGGGCTTACTGAGGGGTCTGTACTGGGAGGGGGGCTTACTGGGGGGTCTGTACTGGGAGGGGGGCTTACTGAGGGGTCTGTACTGGGAGGGGGGCTTACTGGGGGGTCTGTACTGGGAGGGGGGCTTACTGAGGGGTCTGTACTGAGAGGGGGGCTTACTGAGGGGTCTGTACTGGGAGGGGGGCTTACTGAGGGGTCTGTACTGGGAGGGGGGCTTACTGGGGGGTCTGTACTGAGAGGGGGGCTTACTGAGGGGTCTGTACTGGGAGGGGGGCTTACTGAGGGGTCTGTACTGAGAGGGGGGCTTGCTGATGGGTCTGTACTGGGAGGGGGGCATACTAAGGGGTCTGTATTGTATTTGGGATAGGGGGGAAACCGCATTATATTAGGGGGAGGGGGTCAGCATTTTATAAGGGGGAGGGGCCGGGGAGAACAGCATTGTATTAGGGGGTGGGAGGGTCAGCATTGTATTAGGGGGAGGGAGGGTCAGCATTGTATTAGGGGGAGGGGGGATCAACATTGAATTAGGAGGAGGGACGTTGCGCTGAAAATGACGTTGCGCTGGTATAATGACGCAATGCTATCGGGCTGGTATGTCATTTTTTCCAGGGCTGGTTTTCATACCCAGTCCGGCCCTGTTCCTGGAGTGCTCGCTATACTGATTAATAACTGGGCATTTTCAATTTTTTTCAGGGGTCCCTTAACTTATTTTCAGGGCATTTTTGATTGTACTTCCTCCTTCTCCCCCTTCTGTGGCCACGGCCACCGACATCACTTCCGCCTTTGCATTGCATCCTGGGAGCTGTTTGTCATCACTCCCAGGAGGCTGGAATCAGAAAGAACTCCCAGAACACTCCCTGGAATCAGGAAGAAGGACATAGCAGAATACACTGCGGCTTCAGATGCCCACATCCAAGATGGCCGCGCCCAGACAGCGTTTTTAAAAGTAAGATTTTGACTAAAATCCAATACTGTACACCTTGTAAGTATGAGAATAGCGGTTCTGTAAAGGGCGGTGGATTAGTATTATAGGGGTATTTTTAGTTAAAAAGGGTATTTGAGGCCGGAACTCTGCTTTAAGAAGCCTGGGGTTGTGACTTAGCGCACCAGACTACACCTTATACTTAAAAGTCACTATTTGGTGGACTGACACTTAAAGGGGAATAAGTGGTCTTAGAAAAACATACAAATGTATATGTACCGTTTGTGATCACCGTCATAAACTTAAAAGTTGTGTGATACTGTTAAAACTGTTTCTGTTTTTAACATTGAAAAAAAGAAGCAGCCATATCTGCTCATACCATATGCAGGCTCTACTTAGTGGTGCTGCACAATGATTGTGCTTTACTGTTCCCATTGGTGTGCTCCAACTACAATATGTAACTAAAGGTACCTATAGGTACAGGCCAAATAGGAACAAATACAGCCAATTAGTTAGGAATATCATGTCTATGTGTCAACAATGACAGAAGGCTGTCATTGGTGGGAAGAGGTAATAACTTCCTAAATGCACCCCCTAATAGGTTATTCATGTACTGTATGTGTGCACCAACTTCATAGGCAGACATGGGCCATCCATACACAACCCGATTTTAACTCCATGTGACCCTCACGGCAGGATCAAGCTGTTTAGCAGATCAATAGGGGGCGATGATGAACATTGCGTAGATACTCATTACCACATGTGTATGCTTTTCAACTGGTCTTTTCAAGTTCTAGATTTTAGAACCCCCAGCTCTAGAGGTTCCAGAGGTGCAGAGAATAGGTGGACACCCCATCTATCATTCTCAAGGAGATCTGCTCATTTATGTGTCTTCTTCTGCTAACATTTGTTTATCTTGGGAATTTATCTAAGCAGTTGTTTGGCAGGGTTGGTGATCACAGTCACTTGGTCACTAACACAGATATATACTGTATATATATATATATATATATATATATATATATATACATATACACATACATACATACATACACTATATTACCAAAAGTATTGGGACACCTACCTTTATACGCACATGAACTTAATGGCATCCCAGTCTTAGTCCATGGGGTTCAATATTGAGTTGCCCACCCTTTGCAGCTATAACAGCTCCAACTCTTCTGGGAAGGCTGTCCACAAGGTTTAGGAGTGTGTCTATGGGAATGTTTAACCATTCTTCCAGAAGCGCATTTGTGAGGTCAGGTACTGATGCGGACAAGAAGGCCTGGCTCGCAGTCTCCGCTCTAATTCATCTCAAAGGTGTTCTATGGGGTTGAGGTCAGGCCAGTCAAGTTCCTCCACCCCAAACTCACTAACCATGTCTTTATGGACCTTGCTTTGTGCACTGGTCCAAATCATTTGGTGGAGGGGGGATTATGGTGTGGGGCTCTTTTTCAGGGGTTGGGCTTGGCCCCTTAGTTCCAGTGAAGGGAAATCTTAAGGCGTCAGCATACCAAGACATTTTGGAAATGTTCATGCTCCCAGCTTTGTTGGAACAATTTTGGGATGGCCCCCTCCTGTTACAACATGACTGCGCACCAAGGTCCATAAAGACATGAATGAGCGAGTTTGGGGTGGAAGAATTTGACTGGCTTGCACAGAGTCCTGACCTCAACCCAATAGAACATCTTTGGAATGAATTAGAGCGGAGACTGTGAGCCAGGCCTTCTCCTCCAACATCCGTACCTGACCTCACAAATGTGCTTCTGGTAGAATGGTCAAACATTCCCATAGACACACTCCTAAACCTTGTGGACAGCCTTCCCAGAAGAGTCGAAGGTGTTATAGCTGCAAAGGGTGGGCCACCTCAATATTGAACCCTATGGACTAAGACTGGGATTCTATTAAAGTTCATGTGCGTGTAAAGGCAGGCGTCCCAATACTTTTTACTTTTGGTTATTATATATATATATATATATATATATATATATATATATATATATATATATATATATTTATAGCTACTACAGAGCGAGCATATTGTAAAGCAGACCTTTAAAGTGAAGCTTTTTTTTCTTTACAGACAGGTACACTCTCTCACGCCCTCAATCCTCGCCTAGGGCGAGAATGACATGCGGTGTAAAATTTGTGATTGCCAAAAAACTTTGAGGACCATGGTTTGCAAATCTTATCTTTAAGATAAGGAGGTACAAGTTTGTGATAGCAATTTGCTGCACAAAACTTAAAAGAACACTATTTGATTGTGTTAAATACTTATTAACTGCATCACCTGTGCAATGAATGTATCAAATGAGATATATAATGTGTCTTATTGTAATGTGACTTATTAATAAGGTAAACTTCTTATGTGACTGCAGCATTATCACACTAAATATTGATGTTTAAACTGCAATATAAATAAACAAAAATAATAGTGCATAAAACAATCCAAAATGATATTGGTGTGTGAATATAATTACATTATATAATAACCACTTTCACATGCAATATAATATATCCGTGCTGCATAAATCTTAAAAGTGCTGGATTGATAGTGTCCATAGTAAAACGTGCAGAGTAGTGCTCCTAATGTGATAGGGGCGATCCCATTCACCAGTACTTGAAATTTCCTGATATTGGTAGACCACTGTGCCACCTCAATTCCTGTGTTTCCCCCCTTCAGGTGGGTACTTCACCTTTAGGTGTGCGGCCTTGCAATTAAGCTTGGCCGATTGTAGCTTTATATATTTCCAAATAATATTGGGATGGCTGGATTCCTTCTCCTCTAATGGTGCCGGTGGAGTCGTGTCACTCAAGAGTGACTTACATAGAGGGGAAGAGAACTTTCCATAGTGCAAGTATTGTATAATAAAATATACTTTATTAAAATAATAAAATTACACTTACAATTGTTGGGTGCTTGCAGCGCACCACACTTTGACAGATAAAACAATAGGAGGTGCAGGCGGGGATCTCCAACTATCCGCTCGTGCTGAGAGTAGGTTGCTCTCACAGCCGCTCTCTCGCTCCAATGTATGGCCCCTCCCCTAGAAGGAGAGCACCCAACAATTGTAAGTGCAATATTATTATTTTAATTTAGTATATTTTATCATACAATACTTGGCACTATGGAAAGTTCTCTTCCCCTCTATGTAAGTCATTCTTGAGTGACACGACTCCACCGGCACCATTAGAGGAGAAGGAATCCAGCCATCCCAATATTATTTGGAAATATATAAAGCTACAATTGAACTAGATTAATAATGCGGATTGTTTTATGCACTATTATTTTTGTTTATTTATATTGCAGTTTCAACATCAATATTTAGTGTGATCATACTGCAGTCACATAATAAGTTTACCTTATTAATAAGTCACATTACAATTAGACACATTATATATCTCATTTGATACATTCATTGCACAGGTGATTCAGTTAATAAGTATTTAACACAATCAAATAGTGTTCTTTTAAGTTTTGCGCAGCAAATTGCTATCACATACTAATCCAAATCACACACTCAACTTAAGGGGAGCAAGCAGCATTACCAGTCATCACACCCATAGATTGCTCGCAGAATACTACATTATTATAAGGAGGTACAAGTTCACCCAATTTACGAATCAGTTTGCATAATTTTATGAGCACACATTTAAAATGCAGTTCAGTACACCTAGGGTCAGGAGTATTACTAGGGGAGGGGCAAATCTCCTGGGTGCACTACTATATGGTAGGACCTCCTACATGAACCAATCTGAACTCTTAAGACTCCTTTCACTCCATGCAAGGCCTGCAGAGTTTTGAGATGGGGGAGATTGTCCTCGCTAAATAAGCAAAAAAAAAAAAAAAAACACTTTTGGGGTGAAAAGAATTAAGGTAAAAGTAAAGGCTCCTATATGAAAGCCTAAACAAGTTCCAGATCCAGTAACTATCCGATGCAGAAAATCTAATAAAGTATACAAAAACTTCTTTAACCTTCCCTGAATAAGCCGAATCCTCCTTCATTTGTGTCTCCCTCTGCCAGACACTGCAGCTCACAGCAGGAGGGCTTCAGCAACACAGGCAGTGCTGTCAACCCAGAAAGCAGTGGGCAGGGCAGGGCGGGATGCGGTCAGATGCTAATTAACAAGTTACAGGCCTATAAGTGAGCAGTGACAATGCTGATGACACGCCCCCTCAATGCTGTGACACACCCCCACAATATCTTCTCATCCCACTGTAGTTCAAGTAAGCACAGCCTACCTGAGGGTGGCAACTCAGCTCAAAACTCAGAAGCAGTGCAGCATGGTTGCAACACCATTAATGGAAGCTGCATTAGGTGGACTTTACTGGCAGAATCAACACATATTTGTGGGACTTTGCAGGGGACTAAGAGAAAACTGTAAGTACAGATGCATTACAGTGGGTACGGAAAGTATTGAGACCCCCTTAAATTTTTCACTCTATGTTATATTGCAGCCATTTGCTAAAATCATTTAGGTTCATTCTTCTTCCTCATGAATGTACACATAGCACCCCATACTGACAGAAAAACACAGAATTGTTGACATTGTTGCAGATTTATTAAAAAAGAAAAACTGAAATATCACATGGTCCTAAGTATTCAGACCCTTTGCTCAGTATTTAGTAGAAGCCCCCTTTTGATCTAATACAGCCAGGAGTCTTTTTGGGAAAGATGCAACAAGTCTTTCACACCTGGATTTGGGGATCCTCTGCCATTCCTCCTTGCAGATCCTCTCCAGTTCTGTCAGGTTGGATGGTAAACGTTGGTGGACAGCCATTTTTAGGTCTCTCCAGAGATGCTCAATTGGGTTTAAGTCAGGGCTCTGGCTGGGCCATTCAAGAACAGTCACGAAGTTGTTGTGAAGCCACTCCTTTGTTATTTTAGCTGTGTGCTTAGGGTCATTGTCTTGTTGGAAGGTAAGCCTTCGGCCCAGTCTGAGGTCCAGAGCACTCTGGAGAAGGTTTTTGTCCAGGATATCCCTGTACTTGGCCGCATTCATCTTTCCCTCGATTGCAACCAGTCGTCCTGTCCCTGCAGCTGAAAAACACCCCCACAGCATGATGCTGCCACCACCATGCTTCACTGTTGGGACTGTATTGGACAGGTGATGAGCAGTGCCTGGTTTTCTCCACACATACCGCTTAGAATTAAGGCCAAAAAGTTCTATTTTGGTCTCATCAGACCAGAGAATCTTATTTCTCACCATCTTGGAGTCCTTCAGGTGTTTTTTAGCAAACTCCATGCGGGCTTTCATGTGTCTTACACTGAGGAGAGGCTTCCGTCGGGTCACTCTGCCATAAAGCCCCGACTGGTGGAGGGCTGCAGTGATGGTTGACTTTCTTCTGAATACTTTCCGTACCCACTGTATAACTAAGTCCTGCACCACATATTTTGTTTTTTATTGTAGGCCATAGTTTTACTTTCCCACAGCTTCTGTACTGCAGTGGGTTACATCACCATACTTTTGACAAGATCCCTAGAATGCAGATTAGCTCAAGTTTCGCAAGCTGACATTACAGCAGAAGGATGGTGACCTCACCCTTGTCTAGGTGTCACGGCCTGAAGTGGGATGAGGTAAGTATATTTACTGTGCAAAAATCAAATTAAAACCAGCGCTGTAAACAATAACACGTGCTACCTGTAGCTGCTGCTCACTTAGGTAAAAAACCAAGAAAATGAAATGTCAGAAAAAACAGCGCTTCCAGGAATGTGCATAATCATAAATAAATAATAAAATTACCAAATAATTACATATAAAGTGCACTTGTAATAAAAAATTTAAACAATTCATAAATATATATAAAGGTGCAATAGTATCAAAAATTAATTATGGTGCTAATAGTGCAAAAGTGCTAAATAAAGTGCAGTCCAAAATAGTCCACTCAAAATATAAAATTTCAATATTGGAAGGCTGGAGGCTTGCTGACCCATCCATCCCTAAGGGTTATATTATGCTGGAGGACCACTGCATATTTGATGAGGCTTGTCTGGTGAGTGGATCCCCAAAAGAGTCTTTTGGAGCACTTTCCCACCGTGTGGAGCACTTCAAGCACTTTCATACAGCACCTTATTGAAATTTTATATTTTGAGTGGACCATTTTGGACTGCACTTTATTTAGCACTTTTGAACTATTAGCACCATAATTAATTTTTGATACTATTGTGCACCTTTATATATTTATGAATTATGAAATATAGGAGTGTGCTACGTACAGAGTGCAGAGTTTAGGAGTGCGCTACGTATAGAGTGCGGAGTTTAGGAGTGCGCTACGTATAGAGTGCAGAGTTCAGGAGTGCGCTAGGTATAGAGTGCAGAGTTCAGGAGTACGTTACGTACAGAGTACAGAGTTAAGATGTGCGCTACATACAGAGTGCAGAGTTAAGGAGTGTACAGAGTGCAGAGTTAAGGAGTGTACAGAGTGCAGAGTTAAGGAGTGTACAGAGTGCAGAGTTAAGGAGTGTACAGAGTGCAAAGTTAAGAAGTGTACTGTGTACTTGCAGGAATATCATCTGTCCCTGCCATGAGTGCATGCAGGGCAGGCAGGTATATGTGAGAGCCACGTGACGCCAAGAGGAAAGCTGTTCTTATAAACACAGAAGGCTTCTGTGTATACAAGTGATAGTGGTGAGCGGGGTGCACAGGGCGAGAGCCAGAGGAGGCGAAATGAAGTTCCACCAGGTTCTGGCTAAAAGAAAGCCCTGGCTGCAAGGGCCACATGAAATGGCCTGGAGTGCCGGATTCGGCCCACGGGCCTTGTGTTTGACACGTGCCCTAGAAGAAGAGGATTGGGACTGCTCTGTGCAAAATCATTGCACAGAGCAGGTAAGTATAACATGTATGCTATTCAAAAAAACAAAAAAAAAACAAACGTTTAGAATCACTTTAAGGTCAATTGATTTTTTTTTCCCGACTTCGGTGCAGTGGAAATTCTATCAGTTCACAGTTCAGTGTTTGATTTTGCTTGTTTTCTGGAGTTGCTCTTTAAAATCTTAGCTTCCAAGCCTTGTCAATGTTCTCTATAATTATTTTCATAATTAAAGCCATACTGTCAGCTTTTATAGGCATGTTTAGTCTGCACAGCTTCTAGTGATAATTAACCATGAAGCATGTTGCCCTCCGTTTTCAAGGCATGGCCAACCT
This sequence comes from Pelophylax lessonae, assembly GCF_965119305.1. Taxonomy (NCBI): domain Eukaryota; kingdom Metazoa; phylum Chordata; class Amphibia; order Anura; family Ranidae; genus Pelophylax; species Pelophylax lessonae. Next base: position 102,837,550 of record NC_138769.1, read on the forward strand.
TCAAATTACACACAATGAGTTACATAGTCCTGCAAAGTGCAACCATGTGCAGTACACGGTGTGGGTGCAGAGCTTCAAATTACAGCCTTCTGTTATTTAAGGCCACAAGTTTACAGAAGTCGGTTATATTGCCTTTACTCTCCTAAATGTATCTTGGCTTCTTTGGTACCCGTCAGCAGCAATGGGAATCGGTGACTGGCCACAATCCCAGAATCACGCTGCAATATTTAGCCATACCCCAGCAACATCAAATAATAATAGAGCCACCCACATTTTTCGGTTTGGGGTGGCTCAATAAGACGGTTTATTCTCAGAAATGGCTCTAAAAATAAAAAATAAATATACAAAATTTTGGCAGAAGGCTAATTATAGAGACCGGTGCTAAAAAGGTAACTGTGTGTTCTCACCTAAATGACACAAAAAGACTTAGGGCCCTTTTCACACTGTCCGCTCCGTCGACGGACTCCGTTTTTCTCAGTGGGGATCGATCCGCCGATCCCCCGCTGAGCAGGCGGATGGCAGCACTGTCTCTGCTCTGTGTGCGGGGACAGAGCTGTCAGGTCCCCGCTGTCCTCTATGGGAGATCGGATGAGAACGGACCGCCTGTCCGTTCTCATCCAATACCATCCGATCCGCCAGACGGATTGAAAATAGGGTTTCCATCCGTCCGGATTTGATGGACCGGATCGGATCGGGTGTCAGCGGACATGTCTCCGCTGACATCCGATGCCCCATAGAGATGCATGGGGCGTCCGTTTCTGACACTTTTGACACTTTATGGGGACCAGTGACACTAATACAGTGATCAATGCTAAAAAATATGCACTGTCACTGTACTAATGATGCTGGGTGGAAAGGGGTTAACTTCAGGGGCGATCAAAGGGTTAACTGTGTGCCTAGCTGGTGTTTTCTTACTGTGGGGATGCATGGGGCGTCTGTTCAGATCTGCCTAAAAAACTGACAGGTGGATCTGAACGGTCCGCATGTGTGAAAGGGGCCTAATTCTCAACCACTTGCCCTCCGGAAGATTTACACCCCCCCCTCATGACAGGCCATATTTTTTGCGATACGGCACTGTGTTATTTTACCTGACAATTGCGCGGTTGTGCGGGGCTGTACCCAAATAAAATTTATGTTCTTTTTTTCCCACAAATGGAGCTTTATTTTGCTTGTATTTTATCATCTCTGCGGTTTTTAGTTTTGCGTTATAAACAAAAAAATCCCGACAATTTTGGAGAAAAAAAAAAAACAATATTTTTTACTTTCCGCTCTAAAACACATCCCATAAAAAAAATTGAAAAAAATCAAATTTCTTCATCAGTTATGGACAATCTGTATTCTGCTACATATTTTTGGTAACAAAAATCCCAATAAGCGTATATTGATTGGTTTGCGCAAAAGTTATAGCGTCTACAAACTATAGGATATGTTTTTTTTTATAAATATATATAATATTATAAATAAATATTATATAAATATAAATAAATATAAATATATAATAAATTTAGGATATTTTTTTTATTTTTTACTAGTAATGGTGGTGATCAGTAACTAGTCGGACTGCGATATTGCGGCACATAAATCAAGCACTTTTTGACACTTTTTGGGGACCAGTGACAGTAATACAGTGATCAATACTAAACAATATGCACTGTAGCTGTACTAATGACGCTGGGTGGAAAGAGATTAACTTCAGGGGCAATCAAAGGGTTAACTGTGTGCCTAGCTGGTGTTTTCTTACTGTGGGGAAGGTGCTTGTACTGGGGGAAGGCATGGATCCATGTCCCTGTTTTATAGGAATACAGAATCCATGCCTTCTGTATTGACAGAACAGTGATCTGCCTTTTTAACATAGGCAGATCACAGTTCTCCCGAAGAAACAGCGGGTGCCGGCAGACATTGAGTCCGCTGTACCTGATGATCAGCTTCCGCCGGGGTCGCTTATAGGGGGGACCATCAGTCCTCCTATAGGGGGCCTGGGCACACAGGGGGGCCCCAACAGCACGGAGAAATTAGTGCGCTCGGGTGGATGGGCAATTAAGCAAGGAAGTCCTGTGTGGCTCTTGGCAGCAGCTGAAAGCCAGTTTCTCCCCCTCCTGCCAGCTTTCAGCTGCTGCGGGGATAGACGTAGACACAGGGCATCGTTGCTGTATTTGCTTCTCCGACACCGATCCTCCTCCCAGTTCTGCCTGCTTCTAAACCCCCCCCTGCCCCTCTTTCACTGTGCCACCCCCCCCAATCCTGCAGCACTGCAGGCTGCAGGCTTCCCAGTCCTGTAAAAACATAACAGTTTGCAAAAAAAGATGATAATTAAACACTGTAATAAATAATTTTAAGAGATTGTAAAATAAAATAATTGTAAACATTTTTAACATTTTTAAAAAAATACATAATTTTTTGAAAAAAGGTAAAAAACAATTAAAGAGAGCTAATTCACACAGGTTCTCTGTTATGTTTGTGTCCGCTAATTATGATTTTAGTGTATTTTTAGTGAAAATATTGTCTTGACAAATTGGGGGGGGGGGTAGAGGGGGGCCCTGCTAGGTAGGTTATACAGGGCCCCCCGTGATTTCTAACAGCAGCCCTGGCTCCCACTATGTATTATCACAGGGGGGCGCCGCCCCAGACCCAGAAGTGTGGGATCATGTACTAGGTATGTGATCTGACACAGGGGGGGCCGCCCTGCCATAGTATATCTGGCGGTCCAGAGACAGTGGTTAATGAGACCCACGGAGGCTTCCATTGATGTATTCTCCTTTGGAAATGCTAGTTCCTTGCTTTTCATGTTGACAAATGACGGTGATGCTGTCTGAGTAGATGACCTGAAACAAGGATAGAAATAAGGAGGTTTTACAAATTGCTGACACTTATCTGAAGCCTGCTTGTTCTGGATTAGAGATTCAAAAGTGCTCAACTGTATCTGAGCACCACAAACTGTAAATGCTGTTTAATTCATTTATAATATTCAAAGCAAACCCACCCATCCATGTGTTCATGATTTAATTTGTTGAAAAATCATTTGAACCCCCCCCCCCCCATTCCCTAGCATGTCTAGCCATCTTACAGTAAGTAAGGGCAGGTAATTCATGTAGCATTAACTTCCTGAAATCCATCTGCCCTTAACTCAGGCATGGAGGCAGGAGGGTGTGCTTAGCTGAGAATGTCTTTCCTCCAGATGAAAGAAATAAAATGTCACTGAAGACTCCTGGGATGTATGACATAATTTTGGCCTAGGCCAGAAACCAGCAAGCTGCTGAAAATAAAATTTACGTACGTGCGTACACACTTCAAATAAAATCAGCACACAGATGCAGATGCACCTTGACCGAGGATCTGGAACACACAAAGGTGGATGGGAACACCCAAACTTCCCAGCTAGATAGGAACAGAAAGGGAATTGTGGCAGAGAGATATTGTTTTGGAATATCTAGGACATATAAGAAGCCAATTTTTCCCAACCTTTTCAACACAGAGGAACCCTTAAAATAATTTTCAGGTCTCTGGGAACCCCTGCTAAAATTGACTATATTTACAACTCATGATACATTAGTGTGATGGTCAGTGGGATGAATGCTCCTTACACTTGTGGACATTGGGAAGAATTACCTTCTTCCAGATAGCTAAAAAGATGAATGGTGTCAGTGGGAACTTATCTGAGAGGCAGAAATTGCCCGTTGCTCAAGGAACCCCTAGCAACCTCTGGAGGAACCCTGGTTGAGAAACACCGCCCTAAAGGATTAGATGGGGTCTTAAACCGGGAAACTCTTATATGGGGCAAATCCCCAGGCTAGTACTGGTGGGCCTTGGGCTCTTTTGTTTCAATGGCACCCCAAGTTAGAGTGTGAGAATTATCAGAATGGGGGTTGATATTGGAGAACCACGTGGTCTACTATCAGGATGTCATTGAACCCACATGTTTAAGACCATTCAGCCATTGTGGTACCAGTTCTAGTTGGTGTGTCAAGCTGTTATGGATATAGATGAAAGCTAGCTTGGTTCCTTTCCAAACAAAACCAAAGAAAATTCCCAGCTCAATTCACCAGCCAACCTTCAAACCCAGTTATCCGTTCTAACAATTTGCGTTAAAAACTGCAGATATACTGGGGTGTTGTGAAGTGGTTCTGCAGCTTTTGCATGTGTTTGCAAATGTGTGAAAACTAAACTCCTGTTTTTAACACAAATTGTTAGACAGGATAATCTGGTTGTTTGCAGGCTGGCTGGTGAGTTAAGCTGGGAATTTTCTTTGGTTTTGTTTAACTTGCGTCGCCCTTCCATGTGCCCACTGCTATGAGGGCCAGTTATAGGTGTGGGCACTGACCATTTATTTGTAGCTTGGCTTCTTGGCCAGTTTAAGCTTTCCCCTCTTGAAGAGCCCACCCAATAGTTTAGGGCATACAGGCACATACCAGCAGGTTTGGGGTTTTAAGCACCACCACTATTAATGGAGATACAAACTCCAAGCCTGGTTTAATAATTAAATGGATAAGGAGATGAATGAGTTAATTAGGGCTGTTTTGAGTAAACTAAGGGGTAATAAGGGGTTAAACAGGGAAACATTTTATTTAAAAAAACAACTTTTTTTACTTGTCCGGTTGCTTTAACTGACTCCATTTGCAGATCTAGGATTCATCTACAGATGAATGAACAGAATGATACAAAAATAACATGTTACATTGTATCTTTCAGTATCATCTGAGGAAGTGTTATTTATAAACATTGTCAGACTGTTTTTTTTTACAGCAAAAGCTGCCACCTTCTCTGTGTACACAGCATTGTGGCTTTGATTAATCACACCTGAATTGCTGAGTACTGGGAGGGGGGAGCAGGGCAAAAGGACTGAACCTGCTACACACACACCCTGTGTACAATGATAACCTTTTTTGGGAAACATCGACTGGGGTGCCGACATTGCTGGATTCCAGGACAGGTAAGTGTCCTAATACTAAAAGTCAGCAGCTACAGTATGGGGGGGGGGGGGGGCTGGAGCACTACATTAAACCCTTAATGTGCCATCAGTGGTGGTATTTACCTCCGTAGGTGATGAGCTGTCAGTGCTAACGCACGCTCTTTTAAATCCCGGGCTGCTGCACTGGCAGCATAGGCAATGACAGCTCATCATCCAGGGAGGCCCTCCCCCCGTGGAGAGTGTGTATAGTGTTAGTTCACCTTTCTTCATTATTTATTAAAAAGTGAACTAACCCTTAACATGGTTTCAAAAGTAATTTCCAATATTTTTAAACCTGCAGTCAGTGGCGGCCCAGCCATTAGGGGCGCAGGGACACCGCCCCCTAATCCATGCGCCAGGGCCTCTAATATGCATGCAGAGTGCCAGACGCATGGATTCCAATGGTTTTTTTTTTTTAAGAAGCACATGATTAGAGCCGCAGGCTCTAATTGGCTCCAAAAAGGGTGGGCTTGGGGTGCAGAGCACTGCGCCCCAAGCCCACCAAGTTGTGTGGCATTAGAAAATTAATATTCACTAATGTCTTCCTGTTTCTCCTCACTGCCAATCAGGAAGCAGGTCCTGAGTCCCGATTGACTGGGAGTCCTAAGACCTGATTGGCCGCGAGTCCTAACTCCTGATTGGCCGGGAGGAGAAGCGACTGCCGAAACTCAGGAGGAGACGCAGCTGGAAAAGCCGCAACCTGCATGGGGTAAGTGCAGGGGCTGGCGGGGACCTGATGGGTAATCGATTGAGCGATGGGGGGGGGTGGGTTATGTTGTTGGCTGGCTGGGGGGGGGGGCGCAGGCCCCCCACCCCCACGAAGATTGAGCACCAGCCTCCACTGCTTGCAGCCTATGTTAAAATATTATCTGTTGATCCTACATAAAGCTCTTTGCTTAGGCACTTCATGTTATGGGGTGACAACACTCTGTCCTTATATCCCAGCTGTACCCCTGCGTTGTCATCCTGTCACACAGGCTTCCAGTTGGAGATTACAAATGGCCTTTTTGATAAATATTACCATACTTGAGAACATGTCAGAAATGAACAGGCAATGCTGTACTTTTGCCCTGGTTGCTGGGCCATTCCTGTAATAACTTACATCTCTGGAATTACGGTTGCACCAATACCGTTTTTTAGTACAAGTACCAATGCGTTCGGTCAAGTACTCACCGATACTGAGTACTGATACATCGCGGTGCGTTTTGCGTCAATACAAAAAAAATGTGATCTGAACAGGAAGGTGGTGTGATTCCTGTCTGAATCGCATGTGATTTCCCGCACTGTGTGTTTATATATATATATATATATATATATATATATATATATATATATATATATATATATATATATGTATATATATAATTTATAAAGGGAAAAGCACCATCTAGTGAGAAGTTTATTAAAATGTTAGAACTCACAGTACATTTCTGGCCAAATACAAAATCTACATAGGTGTCCCGATCCTGCTGATGATAGTAAATTAAGGCCTCTGGAGGTGCTCACAGGGCTGGAGGAAAAGTTCTGGAACCCTGCGGGTATAGGGCGGGAGTGATGTAAAGGTGGTGTGCACCCAAGCTGACATCACTTCCACTCTACACCCACAGGGTCCCAGAACTTTTTCTCCAGCCCTGTGACCACCTCAAGAGGCCGTAATTTGCTATCATTGGCGGGACCGGGACACCTTTGTAGATTTTGCATTTGGCCACACAGTATGTACTGTTAGTTCTCACATTTTTAATAAACTGTCCACTAGATGGTGCTTTTCCCTTTCTATACACACACACACACAGGAGCGGTGGGGGAAATCACATGCGATTCATACAGGATTCGCACCCTATTACTGTTCAAATCGCATGCGATTCTTTGCAGTGCGATTTGTGCCCATTCATTTTGAACGGACGCAAATTGCACTGCAAAGTATCGGTTTTGGTATCGGGAGCATTTGCGCGAGTACTAATACTTGCACAAATGCTTGGTATCAGGACTGATACCGGCATCGGTGAATCCCTATCTGGAATCCCACTATGCCCCCATCCTCATTCTTAGGAAGTGCAAATTTCAAAAGTTTCCAAACATGCACATTACGCAGGTATGCGCCACTGTTGCCATCATTGCAAAACCCGTCCTGAAAAATTCCTCGCTGGAGTGATTTAAGCAGGAAGTGACTGCAAAGAGGCCACAGGAGATCACCAGCACTAGATGAAAAAATAGGTGACTTTTATTTCATTACATTTTTTATAATCCACAGGACTTTAGTAAACTAGAGTGTGATTGTGGAAACAGACAGAAAATGAAGTTGCACGCGATAGCCTTACACATAGGCAGGAGCTCTGCTTATGTCAAGCATGCATTGTCAGCTTTCATTTAGATTTATTCAGATCATCACCAATAAAAAAAAAAAAATATATAATTTGGCAGCAATTTTGGCTGGATTGAAAATGATATATTCCAAATGAAAGTTGGAGAGCGTTGAAACAGTGCGATTAAAATACCACTTTACGTTCCCCCCCCCCCCCCCTCTGCTGCTGGCCCGGGAAACAAAGACCCCTTTTATGCTCATAATTCCTCTTAAGAAATTAAAAAGGATTTTATATCTATAGTGAATGTTTGGCTTCGCTCCCACCGGGTTATTAAGTAAGGATTAGGAATAGCGGTAAATATTTTCTTAGACCCGACCGAAAATAAGATAAAGACTTGATAGAATTGAACTAGAAGTCTCTACACTTGTGACACTAATCTATTGAACACAAGCCCCGCTGGGGGCTAATCTCCCGTGTTTCTGGCCGATTAACCCATTAATGAGCATAAGCTATATGGACTCAACTGCCGACTACGTGCCGGCTGGGAACGCACCCTTACCGCGTTCACCTTTCTCCTATATTCTGCTGGTGGACATATACAGTATCTCACACAAGTAAGTACACCCCTCACATTTCAGTAAATATTTTATTCCATCTTTTCATGTGACAACACTGAAGAAATGAAACTTTGCTACAATGTAAAGTAGTGAGTGTACAGCTTGTATAACGGTGTAAATTTGCTGCCCCCTCAAAATAACCCAACACACAGCCATTATTGTCTAAACAACAAAAGTGAGTACACCCCTAAGTGAACATGTCCAAGCATGCTGGCCAAGACCATACAGCGGTTTAACAGGACAGGTTCCACTCAGAACAGGCCTCGTCATAGGCGACCAAAGGAGTTGAGTGCACATGTTCAGCGTCATATCCAGAGGTTGTCTTTGGGAAATAGACCTCAAAATAACTCAACACACAGCCATTAATGTCTAAACCGCTGGCAACAAAAGTGAGTACACCCCTAAATGACAATGTCCAAATTGGTCCCAAAGTGTCAATATTTTGTGTGGCCACCATTATTTTCCATCACTGCCTTAACCCTCTTGAGCATGGAGTTCACCAGAGCTTCACAGGTTGCCACTGGAGTCCTCTTCCACTTCTCCATGACTACATCACCGAGCTGGTGGATATTAGAGACCTTGCGCTCCTCCACCTTCCGTTTGAGAATGCCCCACAGATGCTCAATAGGGTTTAGGTCTGGAGACATGCTTGGCCAGTCCATCATCTTTACCCTCAGATTCTTTAGCAAGACAGTGATCATCTTGGAGGTGTGTTTGGGGTCGTTATCATGTTGGAATACTGCCCTGCAGCCCAGTCTCTGAAGAGAGGGAATCATGTTCTGCTTCAGTATATCACAGTACAAGTTGGCATTCATGGTTCCCTCAATGAACTGTAGCTCCCCAGTGCCGGCAGCACTTATGCAGCCCTAAACCATGACACTCCCACCACCATGCTTGATTGTAGGCAAGACACACTTGTCTTTGTACTCCTCACCTGCTTCACACCATCTTAACCAAATAAGTTTATCTTTGTCTCATCAGACCACAGGACATGGTTCCAGTAATCCATGTCCTTAGTCTGCTTGTCTTGACTTTTCAGCAAACTGTTTGCGGGCTTTCTTGTACATCATCTTTAGAAGAGGCTTCCTTCTGGGATGACAACCATGCAGACCAACTTGATGCCGTGTGTGTGCATATGGTCTGAGCACTGACAGGCTAACCCCCCACCCCTTCAACCAATGCAGCAATGCTGGCAGCACTCATACGTAATGGCGGCCGGTCTGTAGAGGGTGCCCCCCCAATCTGTGGGCAAAAAAAAAAAAAAGATTAAAAAAAAATTACATTTTCAGCCCACTAGGGGCGCCGGACCAATTGGTTGCTATGGGGGGGGTGGGGTTTTTCACCCCACGTGGGGCGTGCAGAGGTGCCGATTGGCGGCCATCCGGGGGTCATCGGGGCGCAGAGCAATGCGCCCCGACACCCCCCACTTTAGAGATGTCCTGGCTGTGATTGGTCCAGACTCCAGCCTGGACCAATCACACAGGAGGACATCCCGGGTGACGTGACGCGTGGGGGCGGTGCGTGCGTCAGTCACTCACCATCCCGGCATCACGTGACCATCTTCCCGCCCGCCGGCTCCGTCGGACCAGAGAGAGCTGCCGGGTGGGAGAAGAAGAAGAGGGAGTCGTTCGCGCCGTCAGCCCGGCAGGGGGGGAGAAGAAGAAGAGGGAGTCGCGCCGTCAGCCCGGCGGCCGGGAGGAGAAGAAGAGGGAGTTGCGCAGTCAGCTCGGCGGGCGAGAGAAGAAGAAGATGGAGTCGTTTGTCTCTGGAAGCAGCACGCAGGTCACCGTGAGTGAGGTAAGTGATGCCTCGGGGGGGGGGGGGGGGGGCGGCCCACACACTGTCTGCTTTGAAGGGGGCACGCACGCTGATCTCTGCATTGGGGGCACCGAGTATGCTGGTGACTACATTGGGGGCACGCACGCACGCTGATCTCTGCATTGGGGGCACCCAGTATGCTGGTGACTACATTGGGGGCACGCGCGCACGCTGATCTCTGCATTGGGGGCACCCAGTATGCTGGTGACTACATTGGGGGCACGCGCGCACGCTGATCTCTGCATTGGGGGCACCCAATATGCTGGTGACTACATTGGGGGCACGCACGCACGCTGATCTCTGCATTGGGGGCACCCAGTATGCTGGTGACTACATTGGGGGCACGCACGCACGCTGATCTCTGCATTGGGGGCACCCAGTATGCTGGTCACTACATTGGGGGCACGCACGCACGCTGATCTCTGCATTGGGGGCAACCAGTATGCTGGTGACTATATTGGGGGCATGCACGCACGCTGATCTCTGCATTGGGGGCACCCAGTATGCTGGTGACTACATTGGGGGCACGCACGCACGCTGATCTCTGCATTGGGGGCACCACGTATGCTGGTGACTACATTGGGGGCACGCACGCACGCTGATCTCTGCACTGGGGACACCACGTATGCTGGTCACTACATTAGGGGCACACACGCACGCTGATCTCTGCATTGGGGGCACCCTGTATGCTGGTCACTACATCGGGGGCATGCACGCACGCTGATCTCTGCATTGGGGGCACCCAGTATGCTGGTCACTACATTGGAGGCACGCACGCACGCTGATCTCTACTGTGGGGTTTGTGCTTCAGGGGTTTGTGCTGGGGGGGGGGTCTGTACTGTGGGGTTTGTGCCACTCTCAGTCAGTGTATCCCATAATAGGGTGTCTCTCACAGTATATCCCATGATAGGGCCCCTGTTCCCTATTATGGGGTTTGTGCTAGGGGGCCTGTACTGTGGGATTAGTGCTAGGGGTCTGTACTGTGGGATTAGTGCTAGAGGGTCTGTACTGTGGGGTTTGTGCTAGGGGGCCTGTGATGTGGGGTTTTGTGCTAGGGGGTCTGTACTGTGGGATTAGTGCTAGGAGGCCTGTATTGTGGGGTTTGTGCTAGGGGGTCTGTACTGTGGGATTAGTGCTAGGGGGCCTGTACTGTGGGGTTTGTGCTAGGGGGTCTGTACTCTGGGATTAGTGCTAGGGGGTCTGTACTGTGGGGTTTGTGCTAGGAGGTCTGTACTGTGGGGTTTGTGCTAGGGGGCCTGTACTGTGGGATTAGTGCTACGGGGTCTGTACTGTGGGGTTTGTGCTAGGAGGCCTGTACTGTGGGATTAGTGCTACGGGGTCTGTACTGTGGGGTTTGTTCTAGGAGGTCTGTACTGTGGGGTTTGTGCTAGGGGGCCTGTACTGTGGGGTTTGTGCTTGAGGGGTTTGTGCTAGGGGGTCTGTACTGTGGGGTTTGTGCCACTCTCAGTCAGTGTATCCCATAATAGGGTGTCTCTCACAGTATATCCCATAATAGGGCCCCTGTTCCCTATTATGGATATACTAGTACTGATGGACCCCTTAATATGTGATATATTGGGAGAGTTTGTTCACGCAAGCAAAATACAGGGGACAAAATGGGTGAAGTCTATAAGGGGTGGGGCTTCTGAGAAATGGGAGGGGTCAAATGGAAGGGCGGGGTCTCGCGCCCCACCATCTTAAAACTTCACCAGCCGCCACTGCTCATACGTCTATTTCCCAAAGACAACCTCTGGATAGGACACTGAGAACGTGCACTCAACTTCTTTGGTGGATCATGGCGAGGCCTGTTCTAAATGGAACCTGTCCTGGTAAACCACTGTATGGTCTTGGCCACCGTGCTGCAGCTCAGTTTCAGGGTCTTGGCAATCTTTTTATAGCCTAGGCTATCTTTATGTAGAGCAACAATTCTTTTTTTCAGATACTCGGAGAGTTCTTTGCCATTAGGTGCCATGTTGAACTTCCAGTGACCAGTATGAGAGAGTGAGAGTGATAACACCACATTTAACACACCTGCTCCCCATTCACACCTGAGACCTTGTAACACTAACGAGTCACATGACACCGGGGAGGGAAAATGGCTAATCGGGCCCAATTTGGACATTTTCACTTAGGGGTGTACTCACTTTTGTCGCCAGCGGTTTAGACATTAATGGCTGTGTGTTGAGTTATTTTGAGGGGACAGCAAATTTACACTGTTATACAAGCTGTACACTCACTACCTTTACATTGTAGCAAAGTGTTATTTCTTCAGTGTTGTCACATGAAAAGATATAATAAAATATTTACAAAAATGTCAGGGGTGAACTCACTTTTGTGAGATACTGTATACGTATATTATATAAAGTTGCACTTTAAAGTTCTGCTTTACAATATAATCTCCATGTAGTAGCTGTATGTGTGTGTATATATATATATATAACTAAAAGTATTGGGACACCTGCCTTTACACGCAAACTTTAATGACATTCCAGTCTTAGTCCGTAGGGTTCAATATTGAGTTGGCCCAATCTTTGCAGCTATAACAGCTTCAACTCTTCTGGGAAGGTTGTCCACAAGGTTTAGGAGTGTGTCTATGGGAATGTTTGACCATTCCTCCAGAAGCGCATTTGTGAGGTCAGGCACTGATGTTGGATGAGAAGGCCTGACTCGCAGTCTCCGCTCTAATTCATCCCAAAGGTGGTCTATCGGGTTGAGGTCACGACTCTGTGAAGGCCAGTCAAGGCTCCACACAAAACTCGCTCATCCATGTCTTTATGGACCTTGCTTTGTGCACTGGTCCAAATCATTTGGTGGAGGGGGGATTATGGTGTGGGGTTGTTTTTCAGGGGTTGGGTCTGGCCCCTTCGTTCCAGTGAAGGGAACTCTTAGAGCGTCAGCATACCAAGACATTTTGGACAATTTCATACTCCCAACTTTGTGGGAATAGTTTGGGGATGGCCCCTTCCTGTTCCAAGATGACTGCGCACCAGTGCACAAAGCAAGGTCCATAAAGACATGGATGAGTGAGTTTGGGGTGGAGGAACTTGACTTGCATTTCCATGTTCTGTGTACTGTGGGAGAAAAGATACAGTGAATGCAGGCTCCTGGGTTTAGGAACAGGAGTTCCACCCATCTTTTCTTGATTCTTGCAAGACAATGGCAACCTGTAAACAACACGCCGCACAGTGTCATTACTGCGCAGGCGCGAGCCAGCTGCTCAGAGTCCTGAAAGCAAATAGGAACGGGCTTCAGATGCCCACATCATCAATGGTGGCTGCCTGCCTTCTGGATATCTGTGGATAATGACAAATTGATAAGTAAGAAGAAGGCTAACACTTACAGCAGTAACCTAATTATTTTGTAGAGCTGACGAAAATCACCGAGGTGCTTTTCGAAAAAAATTGCCAAGGAGGCCGGAGCTCCGCTTTAAGGACAGTAAACTGACCCTTTGTTTAAAAGGTTCGGAGCCCCCTGCTTTAACTACTTGCTGACCTCCCACCGCAGATATACTGCTGTAGGCTGGCTCGGCTGCGCAAACCGCTGTACCTGTTTGGCGGTTCGTGGGAGTGCTCTCGGGGGCATACTCGCATCCCCATTAGGCAGCAGGGAAGCCGATCCACGGGACCGACAGCCGCGATTGCTGCCGGGCACCCGCAATCGCTCCCAGTGGAGAGAGAACGGCGGTCTGCTGTTGTAAACACAGCAGACCGTTTTTCTGTTTTTCTCTCTGGAATGAACACAGAGCGCCTGTGTTCCACCTTTTTGGGATCACAGGTCTCTGTGTTGATTCCACAAGCCCATCCCCCTCACAGTTAGAAAACACCTCCTAGGCGTACACTTAACACTTTAAATGCCCTGAGTTAACCCCTTCCCTGCCAGAGTCATTATTACAGTAACCGTGCATATTTTTAGCACTGATTACTGCAGTAAGGTCACTGGTCCTTCAAAAGGGTCAAAAATGTCAGTTAGGGGTCCGATCTGTCCGCCACAATGTCGCAGTCCCGCTAAAAATCGCAGATCGCCGCCATTACTAGTAAAAAATAAATAAAACTGACATAAATCTTTCCCCTAGTTTGTAGATGCGACTTTTGTGCAAGCCAATCAAATTATGCTTATTGAGATTTTTACCAAAAATATGTAGCAGAATACAAATTGGCCTAAAAGGATGAAAACATTTTATTTTTGCATTTTGGGGGGGGGGGGGGTGAATATTATATAGCAGAAAGTGAAAAATATTGTTTTATGCTTTTTTTTTTTTGAAAGCGCAATAAATAAAAATCGCACAAGTGATCAAATACCACCAAAGGAGAGCTCTATTTGTGGGTAAAAAGTAACATCAATTTTATTGAGGTACGGCGTTGCATGACCGTGCAATTGTCCGTTAAAATAAAGCAGTGCCGTGTCACATAAAATGGCCTGGTCATTAAGGGGGTAAATCCTTCCAGGGCTGAAGTGGTTAAAGGAACATGTCAGGATGGAAAACAGAAGACCTGCCATTCCAAGATCACATGATGTGTCAAAGCCTCCAGCTAAAATGTCAGGCTCACACAAAATAAGTAAAAGGAAAACAAAAATCCTCCATAAGTGTGTGAAGTTATAACTGTTGGGATTGCTACTTAGATAATGGGTTTTAGAATTTTCAGAAGCAACACTAGTTTATACATTTTAGCAAAATTTTCCTTTAAAAAGTGAGCTTAGAGGAAATATCAAAATTGACCACAAGGTGGCAGACCACTAACACATTTCCTCTGCTGACACCTTTTCTAGTCCAGAGTAATAGTAATCCTTAAAGTGGACCTATTAGAAATATATTCCCTGCCATACTAAGTAATGTGTAAGTGTAACACTTCTATGTATTTATTACCATACACAGAGATCACAGATCTTCCCCGATAATGCTGGATCTGTTTTTTTTTCCAGAAGAAAAGCACCATCTTTGTTCAGGTATCATCCAGACTCAGCATCTACTTCCTGGGCTGCAATACTGGCTCAGGGATGATACAATCATGTAAATCCTGGTGCCTGTGCAGTTCCTGGGAGTGCGCATAAATGTCTGACACAGATTAGCCCCTGCTTCCGCCCTTAACCTTGTCACTTGCTACCAAGTTACAATGTACAGTCTGAGTAATCACTGACTGATAATATAATCCCCAGCTTAGGTGAAGAGCTTCTTTGTAATAATAAAAGGTGGAGCTTGTCTAATAATTGATACTGTTGCTGCATTTAGTGACCTGCCAGGAATTATTCATTCATGAGGACCTGTAAAGTATTTCAATGCTTCATCCTCTTCATCATCACTGGTATTAGAGCTGATCACTAACAGGAGGAGTGTTTGGAAGAAATGATAGTATTACTAAGAGCTTCTTTACACTTGAGGTTGGGGGGAGGGGGGGGGGGTGTCGTAACACATAAAGCATAGGTGTGCGCAGCCTATGGCATTAGGGTGTGCACCCCAAAGCTCAAACACATATGTGTGTGCATATGTATATACTGACAGTGTCCGTAGGCAGAGATTGGTGTCAGTAAGGCAGTGGATGGTGACTGTAGTTTTTTTATTAATTTTTTTTTTAATAATTTTTTAGTTTTATTTATTTTTATTATTTTTTTTACAATATTTTTAGGATTTAAACAGGGGGAATCTGCGCCCCATAGAATGATTAGGTTGTGCCCAGGCACACCTGGCACACCCTGTGCGCACACCTATGACATATAGTAACACATGTCAATCCACTTTGTGGTAATGCACCGCTAAAGTGTGACCCCGCAAGCTGCTATAGTTTAAAGAATGAGTAAGGCATTATGTCAGCTCACAATACAACAAAAAATTGATTAAAAGGAAAGTTATGTTCTATATGTTTACTAGGACTGATTTTTGTCCTGAATAGATTTCTCCTATGACACCGCTCTATCGGTGTCACAGATCTGCCCAGTTCACACTGAAGAAGCTTTACTGCCTGCTTTATCCAGTGATGGTTAGACATGTGCACTGCCATTATGATTAGCATTCCTAACAGGATAATTGGTAACTTCAGATGCATTCATATTCCTTCCATTCCATTTGTTTAGATGCGGCATTCGTTATTTCAGATAATTCGTAACTTCAGATGCATTTGTATTCTTTACTTCCATTTGTTTAGATGCCGCATTTGGTACTTTGGATAGTTTGTAACTTTGGATTAGGGATCGACCGATTATCGGCAAAGCCGATATTTCGAGGGCCGATCTGCATTTTCCCCAATATCTCGAAATCGGCCCTGGACGTTGCCGATATTGCTGATGTTTCGGGAAAGTGCTGTACCGGAGTGATGACTGCAGCTAGAGGCATCACCCCGGTACCGGCGTCCATAGCCGATGGTCGCTGTCTTGTAATGACAACCGATGCAGCTGAGAAGCCGCTCGGGTGTCATTACAAGGAGCTGGAGGGGACGCCGCCCCCCCCCCCCGCCACCTTCCGCACGGGCATCCTACCTGCACGGCCGCCGAAGAGAAGAGCCGTTCTAAGCCGCATTCGGCTCTGATCGGGTCTCCATCTAAAAACCCGGAAGTGATGTCATGACATCACTTCCGGGTACCGGCGCCAGATTAAAAAAAATTACAGCATTCAAAACAGCCAAACTTGGCGTTTTGAATGCTTTTAAGGGCAGAGGAGGGGTTTGGGGTCTTTTAGACCACCAGATTCCTCCACAAGAGTACCTGTCAAGTGTAAAAATAAAATAATTTTTTTTTTTTAAATGTACAAAAGTATCGGCCAATATTAGCCGATACCGATATCCAATGACCAAAATATCGGTATCGGCAACAAAAATCCGATATCGGTCGATCACTACTTTGGATGCATTCATATTCATTCAGTTCCATTTGTTTAGATGCCGCATTTCTTACTTTGGATAATTTGTAACTTTGGATGCATGCCTATTTATTCCATTCCATTCAATTAGATTTGGCATTCATTACTTCGGGCTCGGACTCTTCGTTCATTCAGACATTGGTGGTTGTATTTGTAATCAACAAATCCAACAAAACAGTGCCACCGGCCCACCACACCCTGTCTGGACTCTGGATGGAATGCAGTCTGACACCGAAAACACACAAGGGAATAAGGGACAAGCTCATTGGCCAGAGATAACACACTAACACTGCCTATCCGAAAATCAAATAAATCCAATTATGTCCAAAAGAAATACGAATACGAACACATTCATTAATTATTTAACGATAACAAATAGTCAGAACGAAAATACGAAAAACTAAATTTTCCGAATGTAATCGATCCATCAAACTTGTAAGCTGAATAATTTTTCGTTCTTTCAGATTTTCATCCTTTTGGGTTTTTCTTCTTTCAAACAATTTGTTTTCATACACATCCATCAAAAAAGTCTTGTAATAATAAAAGAGATGTAATAATAACCCCCATCATTGTTGTCAGTGGATGTAATAATAACCCCCAGCATTGGTGTCAGTGGATGTAATAATAACCCCCAGCATTGTTGTCAGTGGATGTAATAATAACCCCCAGCATTGGTGTCAGTGGATGTAATAATAACCCCCAGCATTGGTGTCAGTGGATGTAATAATAACCCCCAGCATTGGTGTCAGTGGATGTAATAATAATCCCCAGCATTGGTGTCAGTGGATGTAATAATAACCCCCAGCATTGTTGTCAGTGGATGTAATAATAACCCCCAGCATTGGTGTCAGTGGATGTAATAATAACCCCCAGCATTGGTGTCAGTGGATGTAATAATAACCCCCAGCATTGTTGTCAGTGGATGTAATAATAACCCCCAGCATTGTTGTCAGTGGATGTAATAATAACCCCCAGCATTTGTGTCAGTGGATGTAATAATAACCCCCAGAATTGTTGTCAGTGGATGTAATAATAACCCCCAGCATTGGTGTCAGTGGATGTAATAATAACCCCCAGCATTGTTGTCAGTGGATGTAATAATAACCCCCAGCATTGTTGTCAGTGGATGTAATAATAACCCCCAGCATTGTTGTCAGTGGATGTAATAATAACCCCCAGCATTGTTGTCAGTGGATGAAATAATAACCCCATGCATTGGTGTCAGTGGATGTAATAATAACCCCCAGCATTGTTGTCAGTGGATGTAATAATAACCCCCCAGCATTGTTGTCAGTGGATGTAATAGTAATCCCCAGCATTGGTGTCAGTGGATGTAATAATAACCCCCAGCATTGGTGTCAGTGGATGTAATAATAACCCCCAGCATTGGTGTCAGTGGATGTAATAATAACCCCCCTGCATTGGTGTCAGTGAATGTAATGATAACCCCCAGCATTGGTGTCAGTGGATGTAATAATAACCTCCAGCATTGGTGTCAGTGGATGTAATAATAACCTCCAGCATTGGTGTCAGTGGATGTAATAATAACCCCCAGCATTGGTGTCAGTGGATGTAATAATATCCCCCAGCATTGGTGTCAGTGAATGTAATGATAACCCCCCATAATTGGTGTTAGTGGATGCAATATTACCCCCCCCCCCCAATTGGTGTCAGTGGATGTAATAATAACCCTCAACATTGGTGTCAGAGAACGCAATAGTAACCCCCCCCCCCCATCATTGTTGTCAGTGGATCTAATAATAACCCTCAGCAGTGGTGTCAGTGGATGTAATAATACCCTACGGTATTGGTGTCAGTGAACCAAACAGTTACCCACTCCATCATTGGTGTCAGTAGATGCAATAATAACCCCCCAGGATTGGTGTTAGTGGACACAATAATTACACCCCCCCCCCTTCATTGGTGATTGGTATCAGTGGATGCAATAATAACCCCCCACCATTGGCGCCAGTGGGCGTAATAATTACAACCCACGCCCTCATCCATCACCCCATTATAGGGGTCAGTGGATGCAGTAATGGCCCTCCATCATGGGTGTCAGTAAATATAAAAATAACTACCAACATTAATATGAGTGGATGCAATAATAAACACCCATCATTGGTCCGGAATGCAGAAAATACAACATTATGGCCACATGATGGTAGTCTAGCATAGGAAATAAATATGCTCCTCAGCACCATCTAGTGGTCATAATGTTGTATTTTTCGGTTTCACCAATTGAAAGTGTAAAGAATACAACCTGATTTACATTCAGTTTTGATTTTCAAACAGTATGTGATTTTTTTTTTTTTTCATAAACGCACCCCTTTAACTTTTTATGTGGCGGGTACAGCAAAGTATGCAGAA
Organism: Pelophylax lessonae; assembly: GCF_965119305.1. Taxonomy (NCBI): domain Eukaryota; kingdom Metazoa; phylum Chordata; class Amphibia; order Anura; family Ranidae; genus Pelophylax; species Pelophylax lessonae. Next base: position 102,856,450 of record NC_138769.1, read on the forward strand.
TAGAATATAATTTTTTTTTTTCCACAATTTTCGTTCTTTTTTTGTTTAAGAAAAAAAAAACTCAGTGGTGATTAAATACCACCAAAAACAAGCTCTATTTATGTGAAAGAAAATATGATAAAAATGTTATTGGTCAATTTCATGGGTACAGTGTTGCATGACCGCGCAATTGTCCTTCAAAGTGTAAGAGCGCTGAAAGCTGAAAATTGGCCTGGGCAGGAAGGGGGTGAAAGTGCCCGGTATTGAAGTGGTTAAACATTCTTAGAATAAACCTCCATCTACACAAAACGTTAAAAAAAACATTAAAGCAGTAGATTCAATGGATCACTTTTTTTTTTTTTTACCATCACTCTTCTATGTTTCTATGTAATTATATTGCGTTCTCGGGGCGTGTTCATTCGCTGCTTTTCCCAGGAGGGTTCCAATATTTCAGCTTGGCTTTCCCATGATCCGCACTCATCAGTCACCTGGATAGTCAGGACAAGTGTGCGGAGCCCTGTGGGGTGCCGGCCGGGTGCTCCTTGTGACATCTTGGCGAGGTTGGTATGGAAAGTTACCAAGCGGCCCTCGGCTTCCTGACACGCTGAAATTTACTGTTGCCCAGACAATTGGATATAAATGAGGGAACGTGCGGTTCCCAAGAAGCCTCCTATGAGTAGTAAATTGCGGCGTACAATGCCGCTGGATTTATCTCTGCCTCCTTCACTGAAGGTCACTTGTTCCCGGCCGCTCAGACATGTTCTGTGTTTGTTGTGGATCCGCTCCAGCAGCGTTGGCTTGTCACATGGAATGAAAAGCGAGGATTGTATGTCCCTATTGTTATCCCAGGGCTGCGCTACAATGTATCACCCGGGCAGTTTTCTTAAAGGGACCCTGTCACCAGACCATTCATTTTACCAGCAACCTTCCCATGAGATTATATGTGCATTTCATGTATTTTATATATATGAATTACCTGGAAAATCCTCCCTTGTGTAGGCATCCAAAAGCCCTGGGACTGCTACTGGGTACCGCCATCTTGGATGTGATGTCAGCAGCCCCAGCAAGACTGTCATTCAAGTGACTTCTATAGCAGTGGTCTCCAAACTGTGGCCCAAGAGCTGGATGCAGACTTTCACTTGCCTTTATCTGGCCCTTGGGGCACCATTCCTCCTACTGACACCAATAATGGGGCACCATTCCTCCTACTGACACCAATAATGGGCCACTATTTCTCCCACTGACACAAATGATGGGGCACTATTCCTCCCACTGATACCAATAATGGGCTACTATTTCTCCCACTGACACCAACAATGGGGCACTATTCCTCCCACTGACACCAATAATGGGCTACTATTTCTCCCACTGACACAAATGATGGGGCACTATTCCTCCCACTGATACCAATAATGGGCCACTATTTCTCCCACTGACACCAACAATGGGGCACTATTCCTCCCACTGATACCAATAATGGGCTACTATTTCTCCCACTGACACCAACAATGGGGCACTATTCCTCCCACTGACACCAACAATGGGGCACTATTCCTCCCACTGACACCAATGATGGGGCTCTATTTCTCCCACTGACACCAACAATGGGGCACTATTCCTCCCACTGACACCAACAATGGGACACTATTCCTCCCACTGATACCAATAATGGGCCACTATTTCTCCCACTGACACCAACAATGGGGCACTATTCCTCCCACTGACACCAACAATGGGGCACTATTCCTCCCACTGACACCAACAATGGGGCACTATTCCTCCCACTGACACCAATGATGGGGCTCTATTTCTCCCACTGACACCAACAATGGGGCACTATTCCTCCCACTGACACCAACAATGGGACACTATTCCTCCCACTGATACCAATAATGGGCCACTATTTCTCCCACTGACACCAACAATGGGGCACTATTCCTCCCACTGACACCAACAATGGGGCACTATTCCTCCCACTGACACCAATGATGGGGCTCTATTTCTCCCACTGACACCAACAATGGGGCACTATTCCTCCCACTGACACCAACAATGGGACACTATTCCTCCCACTGATACCAATAATGGGCCACTATTTATCCCACTGACACCAATAATGGGCCACTATTTCTCCCACTGACACCAACAACGGGGCTCTATTTCTCCCACTGACACCAACAACGGGGCACTATTCCTCCCACTGACACCAATAATGGGCCACTATTTCTCCCACTGACACCAACAATGGGGCTCTATTTCTCCCACTGACACCAACAATGGGACACTATTCATTCCACTGACACCAACAATGGGGCATTATTTATCCCACTGACACCAACAATGGGGCACTATTCCTCCCACTGACACAAATGATGGGGCACTATTCCTCCCACTGACACCAACAATGGGGCACTATTCATCCCACTGATACCAATAATGGGCCACTATTCCTCCTACTGACACCAATAATGGGCCACTATTCCTCCCACTGAATCCAATAATGGGGCACTATTCCTCCCACTGACATCAATGGTGGGGCACTATTCCTCCTACTGACACCAACAATGGGGCACTATTCTTCCTACTGACACCAACAAGCACTATTCCTTCCATTGACACCAATGATGGGGCACTATTCCTCCCACTGGCACCAACAATCGATCATCCTCCCTAGTTATTGTGTGATGGGAAATTTACAGTTGTCACTGCAACAGATGAGTGGGAATCTTCCAAATTGGGCATCTATTCTTGTGAAGTTGTCTAACCCTACGTTCACACCTATGCATTTTTTGGTACGTTTTGCAGAAATGCACTACAGTTCATTTACCATGTTTTCCTATGGATGTAGTTCACATCTGTGCCTATTGCAGCGCCTTTTTTTGGACAGTTTCAGGGAATTTTTTCCGGGAGCAGATTGCATTTTGCGTGTAATTGACTTTAATGGAGCCTTGCATTTTCTGTGCGTTTTTTTAATGAGTGTTGCATTTTGCGTTCCTTTTTCTTTTTAACACACTGTGTATAGCTGGTTGCTAAGGAGCAGGCCTGAAGGCCGGACAGCTTGACCTTAACAACTGATGAGTCATCAGCTGTCGGTGGGGTTCCCTGTTGACTACTGAATGTAAAAAAAAAGAATTGCCAGTAAAAAATAAATTTAGAAAAAAACGACGTGGGGTCCCTTCTGGTCTGGTATGAGTTTGGAGGCGAACCCCATGGCAAAATAAAAAAAAAAAACAGAAAGGGGTCCCCCCCCCTAAATCCATACCAGCCCCTTATCTAAGCATGCAGCCCGTCAGTTTAGGAAAGGGAGGGGACAATCAACCACTGCATGCTGGGCTGCAGGCATCACAGAAGATCGGAGCCACCAGGTGGCCCCTCCCCTTACCTATTTAAGAACTGTCGCACGCAGGAGCAGAGAGTAGGTGCTTAGCCTTTGCCGCGGGCGGAGCTTCTTTTTTTTACATTTACTTTTTTTTTGGGGGGGGGGGGGTATTTATTTTTGACAATTTTTGTTGAATAAGTAGGGGTACAATGTACCCCTACTCATTCACTTCCAGATTTCGATAAGCCCCCTGCCCGCAGACCCTTACAACCATCGCCCAGGGTTGTTGGGAAGAAGCCCTTGTCCCCATCAACATGAGGACAAGGTGCTTTGGGGTGGGGGGACCAAAGTACCCCCTATATTGAGGGCATGCGGCCTTGTATGGTTCAGAAGGGGGGGGGGGCGTTTGCTCATCCCCTCCCTTTCCTGACCTGCCAGGCTTCATGCTCGAATAATGGTCTGGTAAAGATTTGGGGGGGGGCCCACGGCCCACGCCATTTTTCAAAACAAATTTGGCGCGGGGTTCCACTCCAAACCTATACCATTTTTTTCCTGAATTTTTTTTTTTTGCCAGCAATTTTATTTTTTTTTTTTATATGACTTATCGGCTGTTAAGGACATGGCAGCCAGCTATACGCAGTGTTTTTAAAGAAAAGAAATGCAAAATGCAAAAAACTGTATCAAAAATGCAAAACGTGCCACAAAACGTGCCAGAAAATGCATCAAGCACAGCCGCATAGATGTGAACCTAGACTGAGAGACGATTTCCCTGCACATTTCCACTCACTTTCTATTATGTCTCAGACACAGGGAGTATTGGGAAATCTCCCTGGTGGGCCACAGACAGAAAAAAAAAAAACAAGGTTCTAACCATTCCCTACACTTTCCAAAACCCAAAAGAAATGGCTATACTCTAAAAGATAACTGTTGGGAAAAATTTGTAGCCTGCCATTGCTGACTTTGTTCTGCAAATGCAAGGTGCCTGGTTACTTTTAATATTTTTTGGAGTCACTGACATGAACCAAGTGAATGGAGTGAGCGTTTTTCCCTACCCAGTTCCTGAACCATGAGACATGAAATGAAACATGGGATGGGGTGTACATTGGCAATGCATGTTGATGAGGACAAGGGCCTCTTTTCTACAACCCTGGCCAGGTGGCTGGGGGGGTCTGCAGGCAGGGGGGCATATCAGAATATGGAAACCTACAACAAGTGGGCCCCATGGTATGGCCACCCCATATGAATGAGTAAGGGGTCGGTACTAGGGATAGACTGATATGGTTTTTCCAGGGCCGATACCGATATTTTGGTCACAAAGTATCGGTATCAGTCGATATGGACCGATATTCTGCACATTCAATCACACATCCAATGCAGAGTGACCAGTGCCCCTATCAATGCAGAGTGACCAGTGCCCCTATCAATGCAGAGTGACCAGTGCCCCCAACCAATGCAGAGTGACCAGTGCCCCCAACCAATGCAGAGTGACCAGTGCCCCCAACCAATGCAGAGTGACCAGTGCCCTCATCCAATGCAGAGTGACCAGTGCCCTCATCCAATGCAGAGTGACCAGTGCCTCTATCCAATGCAGAGTGACCAGTGCCCCTATTCAATGCAGAGTGACCAGTGCCCCCATCCAATGCAGAGTGACCAGTGCCCCCATCCAATGCAGAGTGACCAGTGCCCCCATCCAATGCAGAGTGACCAGTGCCCCCATCCAATGCAGAGTGACCAGTGCCCCCCAACAATGCAGAGTGACCAGTGCCCCCAACAATGCAGAGTAACCAGTGCCCCCATCCAATGCAGAGTGACCAGTGCCCCCATCCAATGCAGAGTGACCAGTGCCCCCCAACAATGCAGAGTGACCAGTGCCCCCCAACAATGCAGAGTGACCAGTGCCCCCATCCAATGCAGAGTGACCAGTGCCCCCATCCAATGCAGAGTGACCAGTGCCCCCATCCAATGCAGAGTGACCAGTGCCCCCATCCAATGCAAAGTGACCAGTGCCCCCATCCAATGCAGAGTGACCAGTGCCCCCATCCAATGCAGAGTGACCAGTGCCCCCATTCAATGCAAAGTGACCAGTGCCTTCATCCAATGCAGAGTGACCAGTGCCCTCATCCAATGCAGAGTGACCAGTGCCCTCATCCAATGCAGAGTGACCAGTGCCCCCATTCAATGCAGAGTGACCAGTGCCCCCCAACAATGCAGAGTGACCAGTGCCCCCCAACAATGCAGAGTGACCAGTGCCCCCAACAATGCAGAGTAACCAGTGCCCCCATCCAATGCAGAGTGACCAGTGCCCCCATCCAATGCAGAGTGACCAGTGCCCCCAACAATGCAGAGTAACCAGTGCCCCCATCCAATGCAGAGTGACCAGTGCCCCCAACAATGCAGAGTAACCAGTGCCCCCATCCAATGCAGAGTGACCAGTGCCCCCATCCAATGCAGAGTGACCAGTGCCCCCATCCAATGCAGAGTGACCAGTGCCCCCATCCAATGCAAAGTGACCAGTGCCCCCATCCAATGCAGAGTGACCAGTGCCCCCATTCAATGTAAAGTGACCAGTGCCCCCATCCAATGCAGAGTGACCAGTGCCCCCATCTACTGCAGAGTGACCAGTGCCCCCATCTACTGCAGAGTGACCAGTGCCCCCATCTAATGCAGAGTGACCAGTGCCCCCAACAATTCAGAGTGACCAGTGCCCCCATCCAATGCAGAGTGACCAGTGCATGGGGATGCGGCTCCGGTCCAGGAGGCGGGACTTCGTTTGACAGCGCCCGCGCCGGGTAAGCAGAAAAACCCTGCTCTGTGTAATCAGGCGGCGCTCTAATACCCCCCCCCCTTCCCCTCCGGAGGCAGCCCAATAGGCCCTACCTTAAGAAAATATCGGTCATATCGGCCAAGTTTGTGGCCGATACCGATACTTTAAAAAAAGTTAATATCGGCCTCTGATTATCGGCCAAAATGATCAATTCCTAGTAGGTACATAGTACCCCTACCCATTCACATGCACAAAAAAGTAAATACTAAAAAATCCACAATGTAAATCCATCATCAATCATGTGCTTCAGTGATACTTGACTGACAGCAATGCTCGGCTGATCCTTGGCTGACAGCTATATAGGGATGAGTCATGGATCTTAGGATGCCGGCAGCTCTCGGCTTCCTAACAACCAGCCTGAGCAGGAAGCTGTCATGTTTAGGAGTGTTAGTAATACCGCTTCTAAATGATTTTCTTCCCACTGTCACTGGAGGCAGTATCTGAACAAGAAAAATTTGGTTCAAACTTGGGTTCTCACCAAGCTGGCAGCTCGTATAGGGTATAAATTAAAGAGGTAATAAAGGATTTACAGCTCTTGTACCTTGGACTTATTGAAAAATATTCCATATGTATGCACATCCATTGGGATACTGTTTTCTGTTAATCTGAAGTTTAGCGTCTAGATTGTGAGTTAAGTGTTAATATTAGCCGGCAATTTTTTAAGGTTTACAGTTAAGGGTGACAGGGATGTTAAAGAATGAAAAACAAGATAAAGGCAACTTTTATTATCTGTGTATGAGACGTCCTGATAGCAATCAGATAGGAGGTCTGAGCCTTCTTTATGTACACATTAGAGCAGACCATATCCAATTATTACATTATCTGATTATTTATTTGGTTACCATACATCAAAACATTTTTTTCATCTCTGATCACCCCATTATCGTGAACAGATGTTCAGCGTAGGTGCATTCTAACCAAGAACAGATATTTATTATCTACACAATGAGCTTTCCTGTAATAGCTTGTTAGCTTTTTAAACATAACTCACAAGTTTAGTTACAGACAGAGTGACCTTCTGAACCTTTTACTGCTTAACAAGAATATATGTCATTTTGCATACATTTTGATTTGTTTGGTCAGGATTAGGCAAGAAAATGTAAAAAATATTTTGATATTTTTGTGGTAGGTCATTTCCAGCCAGCAGGTTCTTTATGTTCTTTCCCCCTGTATACCACGTTAACCTTATCTGCTTTGCTGGAAAAAAAGTTTACATAGCTCAATAACTTAAGCTTTTTTATTTTAATTTCTTTTTTTCAGGCGGGTAGTGATGGTGAAAGTATTGGTAACTGTCCGTTTTCTCAGCGCCTTTTTATGATACTGTGGCTGAAAGGCATCATTTTTAATGTCACCACTGTGGATCTGAAGAGGTAAGCAAGACTACATTTGTGTGTTTAATGATGAACAATTCTTATTTTGTAGACCTAGTTTGTTTCTAGATGCATTTTAAAGTGTAAGTCCACCCTAAAACTACCCTACATCTATAGACTTCCCTGATCTATCACTAACCTATCTATTCCTGTAAAGAAGAAATCAGTATACATACCTTTTTTGAAGCAGATCAGATCCGGTCTCCAGTGGCGGAAGCTCTGCAGAGGACACGGCCGACAACGGCTGGGAAATTAATAGGGAGTGACGCCACCCATAGACTTACTATGGGGCTTCCGTTGTTGGATGTTTCCTCTGCATCCGCCTCCACAGTAAAGCCGCGGCTGGCAGCTCAGCTCCTGCTCTTGGAGTCTCGCCAACACAAGCTCCACATTACACTTGTGTTCCTGGTCCGTTAGGCCCGTGATGAGCATGTCATCTAACAGGCACTGTGTTAAAGGAATGTCTGCCAAAATCTCATCCATTTTGCGTTGCCAAATGGCTGGGGCGGAGGCTACACCAAACACCATCCGATTGTATTCATACAGTCCCTTATGAGTGTTGATGGTTAGAAACTTGCGGGACGAAGGGTGGACCTCAAACTGTAAATAAGCTTGCCTGAGATCAAGCTTGGTGAACTTTTGACCTCCTGCAAGAGAGGCAAAAATGTCATCTACTCTGGGTAGGGGATACTGGTCTATCTCCAGTTGAGAATTTAGTGCCATGCGGAAATTGCCACAAATGCGTAAGTCCCCATTCGCTTTCTTTACTGGTACAATTGGTGATGCCCACTCGCTGTGCTCTACCTTTGAGATGACACCTTGTTCCTCCAGCCAGCTTAGTTCAGCTTCCACACCTGCTCGGAGTGCGAAAGGTACCGTCCGAGCTTTGAAGAACCTAGGCTGGGCGTTGGGTTTCAGCCTGAGTCTCACACAGTCATGCTTTATTTTCCCCAAATGGTTATCAAAGACTTGTGGGAATCGCTGTTTCAGGGATTCCACCCATCCCTCTTTATCTCCTGATGGGATGGTCACGGTGTTGCAGGGGTTTATGGCGATGTCTGGCATGCCAAAGTGAGCAATCCAGTCTCTCCCAAAGAGAGGGGGTCCCCCATGTTCTAGGATATATAATGGCATTCTCTTTGTCTGACCCTTGTAGGATACCTGTACTTTCACGTACCCCAGTGGGTGAAGTATCTGCTTTGAGTATGTCTGCAGTTTGATTGGTGTTGGACGGACAGTTGTTCGGATCAGAAGTTTTCTCCATTGTTTCTGTGTGATAACTGAAACTCCTGTGTCTACATCCATCTTGAGTTTCTTTTCTTCCACGGTTACCTCTACAGTCATTGCAGAGGGTGCTGAATGCATATGATGTATGTCTAATCTGTGGAGCACTTCCTCATCCTCTGATTCAGATGACGATGTATATCTTCCCACCATATATGCCTCCTGGTGTTCAGAGGTTGTTTATTTTGCACCTGCTTACTACGGCAGACTCGTTTCAGATGGCCTGCCTTACCACAATTATGACAGAACTGATCCTTAAATTGGCAGACTTTGTGATCATGGTCTGTATTCCCACAACGGTAGCAAGCTTACTCCCAGCTTGGTGAGGGTCTATATTTCCAGTTTGCTACTGTTGGCTTGACTGCTGTTCTGAAAACTTCCTCTTTAACCTCTTCCCTTCTGCTCTGGGGGTTCAATGCCTCTGTATCTTTCACAGCCATTTCCATCACTGAAGCTATCTCAATTGCCTTTGTAAGGGTAAGGTCTTTCTCTGTTAACAGTCTCTTTTGGCTAGACTCACTATTTAGTCCCATGACAAACTTATCCCTCAGTGCAGTCGGTAAATACTCCCCAAAAGAACAGGTTGAGGCTAGTCTGCGAAGGGCGAGCACATAAGCCTTAATATCTTCACCCGGCTGTTGCTGCCGCTGATAGAACCTGAATCTCTCTGCAATCTCTAGTGGTTTAGGCTGGAAGTGATTCCCTAACATTGTCAGGAGCTCTGCCAAAGTCTTAGTTGCTGATTTTTCAGGGAAAAGGAGATCCCTAAGAGTGTCATATGTCCTAGCACCAACCACTGTCAGAAATACTGCTACTTGCCTGTCGCCTGGGATGGCATTTGCACAAAAATACTGTTCCAGTCTCTCAATCCAGGAACTCCAGCATGTCTGTTCTCCATCAAATTCACTTAATGTCCCATTCAATGACCTTTTCCTGCTGGGCTCTGTGGGTGTTTGTATCCAGCTGACAATCAGAGTTTTTTTTTTTTCTCACACGGATAGTAACCTTGTAAATCCCATCCTCGTCGCCACTGTTATATTCTCCGTGTTGTGAGAGACACAGGACTCTGATCTGAAACAACGGATGTTTATTCAGGACTTACTGTACACTCCAACATGCATTACAGGACAGCTCTGTATATCAATGCATCCCTTACATGTCTCTAAGATGGCCACTCTGCCCCTTGACCTTTGTCATCACTCCTGGGTGGAGCCAGCCTTAAAGTAACAGTACATGTGAAACCCTTCAGGTATAACAGTAGATGGGGGAGGGGATTGGTGCTAGCAGGGGATTTTTTTTGGGGGGGGGGGGATTTGTGCTAGTAGAAGTGATTGCGGGTATTTTTGCTAAAAGGGGAGATTTGGGGGAGGAGATTTGAGCTAGGAGGGGGGATTTGGAGTGGGTAGAAGAGGATGTATACCTGGAGGGGAAATTTGAGGGGTAGAGGGTTGTGCTAGTGGAGTGATTTTGTTTATGGGGGAGATTTGTGCTGGGGGGGTTTGGGGAGAGAGAGGATTTGAGCTGGTGTGGGGATGGCAGGCAAAGATGTGTGCTGGGAGGGTGGATTTATCCTGGGAGGGGGGGGGAATATATGCTTTTGGGTGAGCATTAAGCATGCAGATTTTTCTTTTTGGGGGGGGGGGGATTTTTGATGACACATAATGCTCATACATCTTTGGGGGAGGGGGTGAAGTTTAGCACATTCGTCCTGGGCTCTAGATGACATTATCCCAGCTCCGGTTACAACAGTGACCCTCCTTCTGGGGCTTTAGCCCTTCGCCAACTCTTGCCAGATGCCTCCTCCTGACATTCCTGGCTGTTGAACTTCATATCCCCAAGGAAGGAATGGCCACATGCAAATAGAGTTGCTGCACTTTACTGATGGTATTTAGCATAAGCCATCTTCCCTTACCAGTATCTCCTCACCGGGGGTCATTAGTACGGGGATAGGATCTCCACAATCTCCTTCTTTATAGGTACATGTCTCCTGGGATCCTCAAGGGGGATAGCCTCACTCAGGGAACTCCTGGCCTGGCCTAAGAGGCCTTTTTCTACAGCTGACTCTCCTGGGTTCAGGTCTACTCTTCCCTGGCCTACAGCCCTGTCCAGGGCCTCCACTTTCTGGCTTCCATGCCCCAACTACAGTAGGGCTTCTCCCAACCTGGCTTATACTGTATGTGGGCACTGATTCACCGATTACATCACTACAGGAGGACTCAAAGGGGCCTAGCACCTGATAACACTATTTTCTGTCCCCAGACATTATTCCTGGTAGAGAGCCACCTAGTGGCAGACCATATAATTGCACCTGTCTACAGAGGGAGAGAGGAAGAAAAGAAAAGATCGGCAGGGGGGAGTAAGAAGGAAAGAATGAAACAGGGGAGAGGGAGAGAAAGAAGAAGAGGGATGAAAGAGAGAGAATAGGAAGGGGAGAATAGTAAAGAGAGATAAAGGTGGAGAAGTGAGAGAGAAATGGGGGAGAAGGAAAGAGAGAGGGAGAGAGAGAGAGAGAGGAAGGGGGAGAGAAGGGAAGAATGAGAGTGTGGAGAAAACATAAGGAGAGATAGAGTGGCAAGAGAAAAGGTGGGGGAGGGGTGGGAGAAAAGAGAGGGAGACAAGGAAAGTTAGAGATAGAGGTGTGGGAGGAAAGGGAAAGATTGGGGAGGAGAAAGGGAGAGAAGGAAAAGAAGGGGGGGAGGGAGAGAAGTTAAAGAGGATCTCCAGGCTCCCCTTAAAAAATAAGTCAGCAGCTACAAATACTGTAACTACTGACTTTTAATATAAGGACACTTACCTGTCCCTGGATTCAGCGATGTCCTCACCTGAGCCGATTATTTAATCGGCTTTGGGTGCAGGCGCCAGCATCTTCACTAAGGGAAGCAGTCAGTGAAGCCTTGATGCCTCCCAGTTGGCTTTGAACTGCGCATTCACGAGCCGTTCTGCCCTTTCTGATTGGTCTCACAGTCATCTGGGACCTGTGATGTGTCCCAGAAGGCTGCTGGGGAAGAAGAGGGGGGGGGGGTGAACTTCCACTCAGATTTTCGCGGCAATCTGATTTGAAGTGGGGGAGCAGGTACCTGTCAACATCAGGTACCCCCCCCCAAAAAAAAAAAAAATATATATATATATATATAATGTGCCAAATATAAAGGAGGAGGGAGTGAATTTCCACTTTAGGAGAGAGAGGTTGAGAAATAGAGGAAAGAGGGAAAAAAGGAAAGGGGGTGAGATAGAAGGAAAGAGAGAACAGGGATGAATGGGTGAGAAAAGGAAAGAGAGGGAAGAGAAGGAGAGAAGACAAGGGAGAGATAGAGAAAAGGAAAAATAGAGCAAATAGGGAAAGGGGGAGAGGGAGAGAAAGAAAACGAGAATGGGGATGAGAGGGGGAGAAAAGGAAAGAGAGGGAAGAGAAAGCAAGGGAGAGATAGAGAAAAGGAAAAATAGAGAGAAGAGGGAAAGAAGGAAAGGGGGAGAGAGAGAATGAAAGAGAGAATTGGGATTGAAGGGGGAGAAAGGGAAAGAGAGGGAAGAGAAAGCAAGGGAGAGATAGAGAAAAGGAAAAATAGAGCAAAGAGGGAAAGAACAAAAGGGGGAGAGGGAGAAGGAAAGAGAGGATGGGGATGAGAGGGTGGCAAAAAGGAAAAAGAAGAAGAGGGATGAAAGAGAGAGAATAGGAAGGGGAGAATAGTAAAGAGAGATAAAGGTGGAGAAATGAGAGAGAAATGGGGGAGAAGGAAAGAGAGAGGGAGAGGACAGAGAGAGAGAGAGAGGAAGGGGGAGAGAAGGGAAGAATGAGAGTGTGGAGAAAAGGAAAAATAGAGAGAAGAGGAAAACATAAAAAGGGGTCGAGAGAGAGAAGGAAATTGAGAATCGGGATGGGAGGGGAGGAAGGGAAAGAGAGGGAAGAGAAGGAGAGATGGAGAAAAGAAAAATTGGAGGAAAGAGAAGGAGTGAAGGCAAGGGAGAGATGGAGAAAAGGAAAAATAGGGAGAAGAAAGAAAGAAGGAAAGGGGGAGAGAGAGAAGGAAAGAGAGAATTGGGATTGGAGGGGAGAAAAGGAAAGAGAGGGAGGAGAAGGCAAGGGAGAGATGGAGAAATGGAGGAAAGAGAAGGAGTGAAGGCAAGGGATTGAGGTAGCGTGCGTAAGTGGAAGAGAAGGAAAGAAGGTCGGGGGTGGAGATAAGGAAATTGGGGGAAGGAAGAGCGGATAAAGAGAAGGAAAGAGAGATAAAAAGAGGAGGAGGGGGGTTGGGCAGAAAAGAAAGAGGGTGGGAGAGAGAGTGAGGCTACGTTCACATCTTGGCGTTGCTATTACAGGCAATTTTATGGGCGTTTTTGCAGGCGTTTTACAGGTGTTTTTTGTGCAGGCGTTTTTAGATTGAATAGAGACCAATGGAAAATGCCTGTAATCTGCCCAAAAGAAACGGCGTCAAAACGCTCAGATGTGAATGGGCCATTGAAATGAATAGGATTTGTCTTGTTGGGAGTTTTGAGAGCTGATCCTAGAGCAGAAAAACGCCCCCAAAACGCCCCAAAACGCCTACATGTGAACGGAGCCTGAAGGAAGAAAAGAGAATGAGATCTGGGGAGAGGGGGGGGGGTGTAGAAGGTAAGAGGGATAAAAAAGTGGGGAGAGGGAGAGAAGGAAAATAAACAGATGATGGGGGGGGGGGGGGGTAGAGGTGGTGAGTAAAAGAGTGGGGTGGAAAATAAGAGGGAAAGAGAGAGAGAGACTGAAAGAGAAAAAAAGAGAGGATGTTGATGAAGAAATTTCTTTTTTTTTCTTGCCCCAACAAATATAAACCTAACCGTGATAAAACAGATGTGAAGAGGGAGAATCAGATGGAAAAAATGGAAGTCACTATTATTTGCTGCAGCACATCACAGCAAACAGGCTGCTCACAAAGACATATACAGTAACAGCTACATGGAAGGGGTCTGTAATGAGAATAATAAATGTGTAATGAGTATATACTATATACTGTATGTGTGTTCTTTATGCAGGAAGCCAGCAGACTTAAAGAACCTGGCTCCAGGAACGAACCCTCCTTTTATTACGTTTGATGGGGAGGTGAAAACTGATGTGAACAAAATTGAGGAGTTTCTGGAGGAAAAGCTTGCAATGCCAAGGTAAAAATGGCAATTTGGCATCATGGAATTATAACCCGGGATCTGCATAAAGTGTGCCCTAACAGCAGTAATTGCAACCCCCCCTCCCCCGTCCAGCGAGAATCACCTTACTGGCCACTCAAGTACCTTCAGGCAGTGGGCACTGGCAGGGCCCTAAAGTGTTTGCAGAGTTGTATAAAGTACTCAAAACCCATACTTGAGTAAAAGTACAAGTGCTCGATCAAAAAGTGACTTGAGTAGAAGTGGATGTGCTCGATCAAAAAGTGACTTGAGTAGAAGTACTAAAGTATTCAACATTTTTTGTACTTAAGTATTGCAAGTAGTTTTTTAAAACATTTGCTACTCAAGTACTGAAAGTAAAAGTACCAGTACTGTGTTATGTAGTTATTAAAGAAAGAAGTCAAAAGTTTGAACATCATATTGTTTTTTATTATTTCAAATGCAGCTTTTATTTATACATACAGTAGCATTTATTTTCGTATGCGCTGATAATACACATGTTTTGAGCTTCATGAAACCTGACATCTACTGTTCTGGCAATGGTAATTTTTATAATAGTAACGAGTAACTGTGCAGCATAAAAAAAAATATCGGAGTAGAAGTATTGAAATCATCGAAAAAATGTAGTGAAGTAAAAGTGGAAGTAGGAGAAAAAAATTCTACTCCAGGAAAGTACAGATACCGCCTTTCGGGAATTAAGTACAGTAGTGAAGTAGTTCTACTTAGTTACTATACATCTCTGAGTGTTTGTTACCCCAGCATTTCATATTCCTGATATGTGCCTGCTGTACCATGTACTTGTATAAAAAGCTATCCTGTTCTCTTTGTATTGCTTCCTTTGTGTGGAATCCCTGGTGATCCTGCTAGTCCCTCTGCGTTCCTATTAAAAACTGACCACACTAAGCAGGAGAACACACCATGGTCAGTTCTCTAGCTGTGCTGGGAGCTCAGCCTGCTCTCCTCCAATGACCAGACTTGTCCTGACGCACCACTACCCCCCATCCCCCCACCCCACACAGCCATTCACTGAGAAGGTCAGTGTACTGTTGCTTCTCTCTCCCCTCCCCCCCCCCTCAAATGTTATTTATAATGTTTTTTTATATCTATACACAAATGTTTTGCCTTTCATTTTAATTTTAAACTGAATGGACTGTTTTACAAGGTGATCGTTTACAATCCCTTTAACCACTTCCGGACTGCTTACGTTGTATCTACTGCAGCAGGCTGGCTTGTACAGGCAAAATGACATAGATCTACATCGCTCGCCTGGGAGGAGGTGCCTCCCTCCCCTGATCCTCAGCAGGGAAGCCGATGTGTGTGTCAGGCGGCTCCGATTGCCCCCTGACACCCGCGATCGTTCCCCGCAGAGAGAGAAGGACGGTCGGCTGTTGTAAGCACAGCCGACCGTCCTTCTCCCTGAAATGATCACAGAGCTCATGTGATCCTCCTATATAGGATCACAGGTCTCTGTGGTCATCTCATAAGCCACACCCCCCCACAGTTACAATCACTCCCCTAGGGTCACATTTAACCCCTTCATCCACCTATACTGTTAACCCCTTCCCTGCCAGTGTCATTATTACAGTAACAGTGCATATTTTAGCACTCATTACTGTAGTAATGTCACTGATACCCCCAAAAGTGTCAAAAATGTCAGTTAGGTGTCCGATCTGTCCGCCGCAATGTCGCAGTCCCGCTAAAAATCACAGATCGCCGCCATTACTAGTAAAAAAACAAAAAAAAAACAATAAAAATGACAAATCTTTCCCGTAGTTTGTAGACGCGATAACTTTTGCGCAAACCAATTAAAATACGTTTATTGCAATTTTTTTTACCAAAAATATGTAGCAGAAAACAAATTGGCCTAAAATGTTAAAAGATTTTGTTTTTAAATCTTTTTTTAGGGAATGTTATATAGCAGAAAGTGAAAAATATATATATATTTTTTTAAATTGTTGCTCTTTTTTTGTTTATAATGCAAAAAATAAAAATGACACAGGTGATCAAATGCCACCAAAGGAAATCTCTATTTGTGGGAAAAAAAGGACATAAATTTTGCTTGGGTACAGCTTCGCAGGACCGCGCAATTATCCGTTAAAGTAACGCAGTGCCGAATCGCAAAATAGGGCCTGGTCATTAAGGGGGCAAATCCTTCCGGTCTTAAAGTGATTAAGCTAAGTGCACACTATTTGAAATTTTGGCTGTTCCTGGGGGAACCTGACAAAATTCCCTAAGTGGGTGACCCTCCCGCCTGACATCCTTTCTCCTTTGACATGACAACCCAATTTATTTTCGGCTCTGAAATCCAAAGCACGTGTTGTCAGCCTTGCCTACTGTACTTCTGATGCCGTACAAGAACATAGACCACTCCTCATCTCCTTCCCCTGCTCCTCATCTCCTTCCCCTTATCTCTATAACTCCTCCTTGTCCATAGGCAGAGCGCACAGGAAATTATAAGCTTACAAGGTTTCTAGCAAAATCAACAGGGATTTTTTGTATTTGTAGAAGACATATACCAAACATACTTTTAATGCTATATTCAGCAGACCAAAAATGAAGCAAAAGAGAAGATTTCATTGTTAGGAATGACATACACTCTGATTGTACAGATAATAAATCTCTTGTTTTGTTTGTAAAGGTATCCCAAACTTGCCCCAGTACACCCGGAATCCAATTCAGCAGGAAATGACGTGTTTGCAAAGTTCTCAGCCTACATCAAAAACCCTAGGAAAGACTTGAATGAAAGTAAGTATGTATGTGCAAATATATATACAGTATCTCACAAAAGTTTGTACACCCCTCACCTTTTTGTAAATATTTTATTTTATATTTTCATGTGACAACACTGAAGAAATGACACTTTGCTACAATGTAAAGTAGTGAGTGTACAGCTTGTATAACAGAGTAAATTTGATGTCCCCTCAAAATAACTCAACACACAGCCATTAATGTCTAAACTGCTGGCAACAAAATAGAGCATACCCCCAAGTTAAAATGTCGAAAATAAAGATGGCCTAGGCTATAAGATTGCCAAGACACTGAAACTGAGCCAGCACTTTGGAGCTACAGATCATTCATGGTTCCCTCAATGATCTGTAGCTCCCCAGTGCCGGCAGCACTCATGCAGCCCCAGACCATGACACTCCCACCACCATGCTTTGCTGTAGGCAAGACACACTTGTCTTTGTTCTCCTCACCTGGTTGCCGCCACACACGCTTGACACCATCTGAACTAAATAAGTTTATCTTGGTCTCATCAGACTACAGGGCATGGTTCCAGTAATCCATGTCCTTAGTCTGCTTGTCTTCAGCAAACTGTCTGCAGGCTTTCTTGTGCATCATCTTTAGAAGAGGCTTCCTTCTGGGATGACAGCCATGCAGACCAATTTGATGCAGTGTGCGGCGTATGGTCTGAGCACTGACAGGCTGACCCCCCACCCCTTCAACCTCTGCAGCAATGCTGGCAGCACTCATACGTCTATTTCCCAAAGAAAACCTCTGGATATGACACTGAGCATGTGCACTCAACTTTTTTGGTCGACCATTGCTAGGACTGTTCTTAATGAAACCTGTCCTGTTAAACTGCTGTATGGTCTTGGCCACCATGCTTCCGCTCAGTTTCAGGATCTTGGCAATCTTCTTATAGCCTAGGCCATCTTTATATAGAGCAACAATTCTTTTTTTTAGATCCGCAGAGAGTTCTTTGCCATGAGGTGCCATGTTGAACTTCCAGCGACCAGTACGAGAGAGTGAGAGCGATAACACCAAATTTAAAGTCAGGACAAAATAAATAAAAACAAACACAAGCAATACATCTCCGCCATACATGCACATTTCCTCTTTTATTCTTTTAGAGACTGTTTTAGATGCGTTTTGAAGGTGTTAGAAAGCAATATCTGAAGCACAGTCACTTTTAAAGCACTGTAAACTACACCCATTTTATATATACTGAAAAAAATTGTAGTGTTCATCACTTTATTCTGTATGTTTTCTTCTTCTTTAGCGCTAGAAAAAAGTTTACTGCGATCCTTAAAGAAACTGAATGATTTTTTGAATTCACCTTTGCCTGATGAGATTGATGCCTACAGCACAGAGGAAGTTCTAGTCTCCAACAGGAACTTTCTGGATGGGAACGACCTGACACTAGCAGACTGCAACCTTCTACCAAAGCTGCACATCATAAAGGTTTGTCTGATAGAAGGAACTCTCCTGTTAGCTTAGCAGTGCTGTGATTGTCGGTTCTGGCTCTAGAGTGGCTTTAGCTCTTGGCTTGCTCCAACAAGCTGAACCAAATGCACAGTTAAGAGCAGCTTCAAAAATCCCAACTTCAGCTCCAGTGTGGCTACAACAGATGAGCTCCAGCTTTTTGGCTTGCTCCAGAGCTTACCCAAACCTGAGAGCTTGCTCCAGATACAAACCAAACGCAAAGCTCTGAGCAGTTTTAGAAACCACAGCTCCAGTATTGCTCCAACAGATGAGCTCCAACTCTTGGCTTTCTACAGAGCCTAGCCAAACCTTAGGATTTGCTCCAGAGCCTAGGCAAACCCACAGTTTAGAGCTGCGTCAGAAACTCAGCTCTATCTTTAAAATTACTCTAACACAGGGCTCGACAAACCCCGGGCGCCAGGTCGCATTTGCGACTAGAATTAGCGACCTGGCGCCTGGGGTGCCCTGCAGGAGGTGTCCTGTCCCTTTTGCGCCCCCACCTCCTCCCTGAGTGCACGGACTTCCGCACTGTCCGAAAATTGAGGCCCCGGCTTTTTTCGGCCTTCTTCTGTGAGATGAGAGAGGCTTCCAATGGGGAACTGGCGCCCTCTTGTGGTGGCCGGGAGTAATGACTTTCCACTGCATGTTCTCAATGCATTACCATCTCCTTCCCAAGAGGAAATGAGAGGGAAGTTTTTGCCAGCTTCATCTCCCTGTCCACTTACCTTTGCTTAAAGGAGAGTGGACAGGGAGTGTGGATATTATTATTAATTTATTTTTTAAATTTAAAAAAATAAATAATTTTTTTCTTTTTTTTTTCATTAATAAAAAAAAATAAAAATAATTTTTCTTTATTTTTTCAATTATTATTATTTAAAATAAAATTTATATATGAGCTGTATGTCTCCCCACGAAGGGGATGCGAGACATACAGCTCATACTGCCTACTTTCCTCCGGTCTGGAGGTCCGGACTATTTGGAGGCTCGATGCTGGCTATTCTGATCCTGCTTGTGCATACGGTTTTCTATATTGCCAGACCAGCTGTAGCAATATTCAACTCTCTTCAGAAGTGCTACTTGCTCAGCAGGCGACTCGCAGTTGCCCTCCCCACGTTCTCTTCCACCAAATATGCTAGAACATTCTGAATATATCATATATGAAGATATTACTCTACTAAACCCCCATTAAGCAATACGACCATTATTATATTGTACTCTTTGCCCCTGAAGAAGCCTCCGGCGAAACATGTTGGGCGCTGAATACTGCCAGAGTGGATGAACCTATGGCATATTCACTTTGAGCAACTATCAGCCAATTGATGCTATATGGTCCTATATGTATATGTATATGTATATGTATATCTATTCATATGATATATTCCACTGTCTATGTATATATGTGGTCTTTGTATGTTTTTTATGTTTCTATGTACTATAACATTCATCAAAGCCTTTTCACAAGATTCATTTTTTAATGTTTGGAATAAAGCTTTAATATTTTAAACCCCTGTTTTCTACTTATCTTTCTGATTGGTACCGGTAAAGTCCCACCCAAATTGGTGTAACCAAGCCCTCCTCTCTCTCTCGTCTATACGAGAACTCTGCAAATTCAGAGTTTTACTTCTAACAATTAAACATTAAAAAATAAATTTGCTAATCAAACCTTTACATCCGTGAAATGGTCCACAACAAAACCCCATTATAATTAAAAAAAACCTGCAACCCTTTATTTAACTTACCTTTTTTGGTGACCCTCTGTCATTTACAGAGTTGTATAAAGTACTCGAAACCCATACTTGAGTAAAAGTACAAGTGCTCGATAAAAAAGTGACTTGAGTAGAAGTGGAAGTGCTCGATCAAAAAGTGACTTGAGTAGAAGTACTAAAGTATTCAACATTTTTTGTACTTAAGTATTGCAAGTAGTTTTTTTAAAAATGTTGCTACTCAAATACTGAAAGTAAAAGTACCAGTAGTTTTGAAAAAAAAATTGCTACTCAAGTACTGAAAGTAAAAGTACAAGTACTGTGTTATATAGTTATTAAAGAAAGAAGTCAAAAGTTTGAACATCGTATTGTTTTTTATTATTTCAAATGCAGCTTTTATTTATACATACAGTAGCATTTATTTTGGTATGCGCTGATAATACACATGTTTTGAGCTTCATGAAACCTGCCATCTACTGTTCTGGCAGTGGTAATTTTTATAATTGTAACGAGCAATTATGCAGCACAAAAAAAAAAATATTGGAGTAGAAGTATTGAAATCATTGAAAAAATGTAGTGAAGTAAAAGTGGAAGTAGGAGAAAAAAATTCTACTCTAGGAAAGTACAGATACCGCCTTTCGGTACTTAAGTACAGTAGTGAAGTAGTTCTACTTAGTTACTATACATCTCTGGTCATTTACACATGCAGTTATTAGCCCCTGTGCATGGCCACTCCTCTGCTAAACTTACCCCCCCCCCCCCCCAATGCTAAAGGAAAATGTCTTGTTCTGTTGTACGCAGCTCTACGGTCAGTCAACACAGTGCAGTTCATGTGGCCTTCAGTAAGTCCAACTGAAAGACGTTCCTAGAGAAGGTCCAGAGATCTTTGGAGGAGCCTTGGATTACCTTTTAAACCCTGAAGACATATTTGAGCCTTTGAGCAGGCAGAGGTCATTGCTCATTACTTAAGTCTTAAAGCCATGTTAGCAAATGTGTATTCATACAATATACTATTGTTGTATATGAAGCCTAACACATGGATGAACTGACTCATCTCTGTTGTGTGACTGTTCTCCCTTTGTTTTGTCTTCTTCTTAAAGGTGGTAGCCAAGAAATTCCGAAATTTCGACATCCCACCAGAAATGACTGGAATCTGGAGATATATGAAGAATGCGTATGCGAGAGATGAGTTCAACAACACATGTCCAGCAGATTACGAGATAGAATATGCATATTATGGTGTTGCCAAAAGAATGGGGTCATAGATCAACTTAGTTGGATTCACTAGATCTTTTTCTTCCGGGGGTTGGGTCAGAAGGGGTTGTTTACCTCAGGTATAAAACAAAGAAGAAATGGGAGCCATATAAAGTCAAGCTTCATCCAAGCTTCTTGGGTGGCGTGCGATAAGGGGACCTTTGTGTGTCAAGTTATACCTTTCTGCAGACTATTCTTCCGATGAGCCACCGCTGTGAAGATCATCCAACACTCTCCTCCTCCCACATTTCCCACTGTCTGCTATCTTGAGACACACAGCAGCAGAAGGAGGTGCCAAGAGGATGATGTAGGAACTGGGCAAAAGATCTTCATAATGGTGGCGTCAGAGCGAAGTATAACGCTATACTCAAGGTCCTCTAATCACCTTCCACCTACGGCTAAATTATTATTACGTGCAAAGTTTCCTTTTTTTTTGTTTATCCAAAAGAACCCTTTAAGTAACCATCTAAGAGCGTCTTCTGTTGGCTTATTGCAGCTTTTCACAGTCTGCAAGACTGACCATTTTATATTTTTAATCTATATAATACTAAACGCCAAAGCTAAATGTTAGAATTTCATTTGTTAGTCCAGGAGTTCCATTCTTCGCCTCTGTTTCGTTAAGGGGGCACAAATGCATTTTGCCCTTTTTCATACTGATTAGGGCTTGAGTCTTGCCATTCTAAACCATCACCTTGGTGATACTTCTGTCCCCCCCCCCCCCCCCCCCCCATTGGTTGGCTTTTTGTTGTTATGGCTCATAATGGCTACCTCTTTTACTGTACAGTTTGCCCAAGCCTTGCCAATAATCAATTACCTTATAACAACCTCATGGTTTATGCCCACATTAAGTCACCCAGTAGATATACAGTCTGAAAATGTTCTGTCACCCACCATTTTCTCTTACAGCGGTTGCACAGGGTGTCTAAATGCGACTGCACAGTCCAGTAGGCACCCGAGTTTGACCACTCTGCCCAGTGCACTTCATAATCCTACAGACCTGGTCAGACACGCCCCTTTCTTTCCCTGCAGTGCATGAGGAGACTTGTGATAGGGGAAGTGGCTGTTACTCAGCTCTGCCAGCACTGAGCACTGTGGGGAAGGGCAAGAAACACTTTTCAACTTGGAAAGAAAGGTATTTGAAGGTATCTCCAGGAAAAAAATAAATAAAAAGTGATAGGCATAATATAGGACGCTTGAGGACCATAAAGAGAAAAAAAAAGTTTTAAAAAGTGACCTCAATTGGGCTTAAACTAGAGCAAGGTAGAGCTCAAGTTCAATATTCATATTGGCCCCTAGAAATTTAAATATAATTGCTCCAGTTTTTTTAAACCTTCTTCCCAATGTTATTTTATGGAACTAACCTCTTGTGACCACAAACCTGAAGAAAAGTCTTTGTTAGATTTGTGCATGAAACGTTTTCTCTGTAACAGTCTTCAGGTGACCATACAAGCAAATAATGAAATATTCAATTGCGATGAGTATCATTTGTGATGAGTGGGCCGTGTTCTCAGTGAGGACTTTACCCACATATGGCCACACTTAGACCATTACAAATCCAGGCAACCCACACTGTGACTTGTTCTTCCAAGGCTATGAGCCTATATTTTATTTAATACCATAGGGATTGTTTTGAACCCATGTGCCAATCAGCATAACTGAGCCATAAACAGATTAACCCAGAATGATGTATTGTCATGTAGGAACTCTATAGTAATGTGTTATTATTGTGATATTTATTGCTCCCTAGGACCAAATCTGTCCCATAATCATGTACATTATATTTCTATTACTGAGACTTCTGTATATAAATAAATAGAATCTTGGCTAGACACTATAATGGCCACATAACATATCTCCTAATGTAATGTCCGAAAAACTAAGGCCCATATATCTCAAACAGTCAGAAACATGTAGTAGAATTTAAACAAAATAGGACCTCCGTGTGCTCCTCCTGTCATAGCCAAGAAGCAATGCTGTCCTCCCATGATACAAAATGATATCATAGAGGGGTCCTTCCTTCTTCCATTCATATATGTCTGTCTGTCTATCTATCTATCTATCTATCTATCTATCTATCTATCTATCTATCTATCTATCTATCTATCTATCTATCTATCTATCTATCTATCTATCTCTAAGCTATGACGTTGGGGGGGGGGGGGGGGGACCTTAGGCTGAGCATTGGTTGATCATTTTAGACCAGCAGGAACTAATATTTGTATTGAGGCATGCAAATACATAGGTGTCTATTTATTAAACATTTGTTGCACGAATGTCAAGAAGCTTTTTTGCAAGTTGAACAAAGTATCCCGTATTTCTTCTCAGGCTCCATTCACACCTGGGCGTTTTTGAGTGTTTTTCAGCTCCAAAAACGCTAAAAAAAACGTTCCAAAACGCCCAACAAGTAAAACCCCATTCATTTAAATGGCCCCTGTTCACATCTGAGCGTTTTGCAAAACGCCTGTAGCTGAAAAAAGTACATGAGCTTCTTTTTGGGCTGATTACCAGCGTTTTTGATAGATGTCAATGCCTGCCTCCAAAAACGCCTGAAAATCGCGGTAAAAATCGCGGTAAAACGCTACGCTCAAGTGTGAATGCAGCCTAAGATATTGATGGTTGTTTCATCAGTGCCATCTAGTGGCCAAAATGCAGTATAGTTTTTGTACTGAGGAATTTCAGAAAGCTATAATGCAGGGGTCTTCAAACTATGGCCCTCCAGTTGTTCAGGAACTACAATTCCCATCATGCCTAGTCATGTCTGTGAATATCAGAGTTTTACAATGTCTCATTGGATGTGTAGTTCCACAACAGCTGTAGGGCCGTAGTTTGAGGATCCCTGCTATAATGCATTTTGGCAACTAGAAGGAGCCAAGGATGCAGGCATTATTCTCTTAGAAAAAATACAGGACATTTAATTCTACTTGCACAAATACTTCTAACATTGGTGCAACAAATGTTTTAGACCCCTTCATGTTTCAGTGATATTTCTTGCTAATACTGATGTACTTCTATGAGACTTTGTGACATCCTCTGAAAGAACTGCTGTTCATTTTAAACTGGTGAGCTTCTACCTTACACTTTCTAAACAGCTCTGGAAAAATTAAAGCTAGCAGCCTACTGGCTGCTAGAAACCAACACAGACAGTTCTTCTTTCAGATACCTTTCTGCAGGAAGCTTATGACCCCAGGATTTTAAATGGCCATGTATAGTGAACTTATATAGTGTATGGCCATGTATAGTGTATGGCCATGTATAGTGAACTTATATAGTGTATGGCCATGTATAGTAAACTTGTATAGTGAACTCCGGGGTAAAAAAGAAAAATGGGGAGATGGACCCACTGCAAGAGTTAACTGCTCACCTGCCATCACCTGTCGGGGATGACGAATAAGAGATATACTTACTTAATTCCTCGATCCAATGGTCGCCCTCTTCTTCATGAGACAAGTCGTTCCCAAGCCTTTTCCCTTCACTACACAACTGGTCACAGCTCTCTGATGTCATCTCATACAATGCAGGCCTGGCAGTCCTGAATTATATGTGAGAATGCCATGGGCCCACCCACATTACAGCAGAGGAAGCGCCAGCTGCCAGGGGGCAGGGAATAAGGTAAGTATATACAGGGCTGCTGATAGAAATCGCGGGGCCCTGTACAGACTACCTGACAAGAAAGTGCCCCCATTAGTGCCAGAGCTGGGAGGGGGGCCCACACAGGAAGGGGGGTTAGTGAGGGACAACTGTCTCTTTCTCAGCAGATAAAAGCTGGCAGCAGGGAGAGAGATCAGCTTTCATCGGCTGGAGGAAGAGTTCTGAATTTGTTGTCCATCACTAATACCCCTCCCTGTGTGTGCCCCCCTGTGTGCTCAGGCCCCCTACAAGAGGACCAGTGGTCCCCCCCTATCAGTGACCCTGAGTATATCACCTATTCATCATTCCATAGGTAAAATGAACAGATAACTATTGCAGTGGGAAGGAGATAACTGTTTTACTTCTCCGGAGTTCAGCTTTAACTTGCAGGCTGTTTGCACACATGTCATTAACTTTCCTGGCATAAAGGCTAACAAACAAACAGTTATACATTTATAGTTATAATTTTCCATCAGGGCCGGCAATTTAAGTTTTGTAATCCCTTGGAATCTGAAATGTCAGGCGGTCCCAAGAAAATGCTGGCAGATGTCTCTGATTACTATGTCTTATGTAAGATGAACAATGCAGGCAGGGACTGAGCAGTGTCTGGTTGTGTGTTTAGTTTTGGACAGAGTAGTCAAAGATTAAAACCCCTGTCAAGCTTTTTTTAACCTGTTGGAATAAATTTCCTTCACTTCCTGTTATTTGAGAGGAAATCTCTCTAGCGTGCGGGGAACCCACTCTGGAATGCCACTGGAATCTGTGTCCACATAAGAAGATCTCCCCACACCTTGATTTGGTGGCAGTTAAGGATTTCCCATCACTTTGGGGTCTATTTATGAAAAAAACTTGCTTAATACCTGCCCTATGAATTTGTACAGCTGTCACAAATAATTTCTGTATTGTGAATAGTATGCTGCATATAGTTCCTATGATGGCCAGCTCCATCTTGTGGCCATAATGCATTATTTGCCTAACTGAAGTACTTCCTGAAAAGTAACTGCACTATGGCCACTGGATGGAGCTGACGATCTTAGGAAATAAACATACTGGACACAATACAGCGATTATTGTTGTAATTTAATAAATATTTGCTTTTGGCTTTAATACCACTCTAAATTATGCTATATTGCCAAAAATATTAGAATGCCTGTCTTTACACACACATGAACTTTAATGGCATCCCAGTCTTAGTCCGTAGGGTTCAGTATTGAGTTGCCCACCCTTTGCAGCTATAACAGCTTCAACTCTTCTGGGAAGGCTGTCCACAAAGTTTAGGAGTGTGTCTATGGGAATGTTTGACCATTCTTCCAGAAGCACATTTGTGAGGTCAGGTACTGATGTTGAACGCGAAGGCCTGGCTCATAGTCTGCGCTCTAATTAATCCCAAAGGTGTTCTATCGGGTTGAGGTCAGGGCTCTCTGTAGGATAGTCAAGTTCCTCCACCCCAAACTCGCTGATTCGTGTCTTTATGGACCAAAGCAAGGTCCATACAGAAATGGATGAGTGAGTTTGGGGTGGAGGAACTTGACTGGCCTGCACAGAGTCCTAACCTCAACCCAATAGAACACCTTTTGGATGAATTAGAGCGAGGACTGCGGGCCAGGCCTTCGCGTTCAACATCAGTACCTGACCTCACAAATGTGCTTCTGGAAGAATGGTCAAACATTCCCATAAACACACTCCTAAACCTTGTGGACAGCCTTCCCAGAAGAGTTGAAGCTGTTATAGCTGCAAAGGGTGGGCCAACTCAATATTGAACCCTACGGACTAAGACAGGGATGCCATTAAAGTTCATGTGCATGTAAAGGCTGGCGTCCCAATACTTTTGGTAATGGTAATATAGTGTGTATCTAAGGTCAAAAAAGTTATTATATATAAAGTAGGAATTGTTTTTTGTTCATATCTTAGTCCCATTGGGGGAGACTTTCTTTCACTTCCTGCCCTGTAGACAGAAGAAAAAGGAAGTGGAAATCTAGGATTTTTCAATTTTCTCAGGCAGGCTTTTTAGAGGTTATGCTGGTCAAACCTGTTTTAGTTCACCACCTGTTAAAGTGTACCTGTCATGGGGGCTGCCAATGTTGACCTCCTTCCGAAAATGCTAAATGTCTGGCTGTTATGCTAAGCTTTGGCTTCAATGCTTTAACTCACTGACCTGGATGGGTTATGCAGATCATGTTAATCCAAGCGAAATTAGAACTCCCTATCTGTATAGTTGTGCTAGCGACTTAAATTCTAAGTCAGGCTTAACTTTAAACAGTTTGTTTAGATCAAGCTGACCCAAGCAAACCATTTCCTTCACTAGCGATGCAGTGGCTGGCTGCGCTGTATAAACTGTATGTAGCATCAGGTATACACAGTATACAGCGCTGTGTTCTAGCAGAGGGACAAGGACTTACCGTCATATTCTGGGAGCGAAATTGGGTTTGGCTGAGTGCTGCTCGGCCATTCGAAGGAAACCTTGTGTATTATGAATGAATCCAAGGCTTCCTTTGATTGGCTGGGGTGAAGATTGTGACATCATCTACCCACCTTGCCACCTCAGCCAATCAGAGGAAGCCTTGCAATAAAAATTGTCTGAAGGTCTATACCTTACCTACCCCACCCAAAAGTTAAACAAAATAAAAAAAAATAAAAAAATATTTTTGGCTTTAGATAGAATTTAAATGCTTATAACTCCATCACCATGTGGAATATTAGGTGCTTTCAAAAAAAGAAACAAAAGGTGCCTAATACTTTTCTCTCTGGTAGGTGCTGACTTGGATCTTTGTGCTTTTCCAAAAAATGATGACCACCCAAGAATATTGACAGCCAACGCTGTTAAACTAAGGAACATGGGTGGCAAAGTAGCAGTTGAAAAAAATGGCAGTTGATCCTAGTCTTAACTGCCCCCCAGCCATCTATTTACAAAAAAACATGGCGGCCGCTCTGGTTCATACACATTGCCATGGGAGAGATGCTTCCCTTGGCGGTACAGCAAATTTTACTTGGCAGGTCAAATTTGGCAGGCAGTACACTTGCCAAACCAGACCATTGAAGTCAATCGAACCACTTGGCACACAATTGGGGTGCAGTTTTGCAATGCAAACCCCTTTTGGGATCATAAAATAAACAGGCATCCACAAGGTGGCAGTAGTGGTTTCTAACACCTGCAAACACTCCACTCCATGGCCTCCGTGAAATGCAATCCACCATGGATTTGTTTTTCAGAGGGGCAAGAAACTCTGCCTACAGTGTGAAGGAGCCCTTAGATCATGGGTGCCCAACCTGTGGCCCTCCAGCTGTTTTGCGGAACTACAACCCACATGGAAGAAAAATATATTTAAAATATATTTAAAAAAAAAAAAAATCATTTTTCCCTAAATATATTGGAAATATATTTGAAATGCTACAATTTTGGCTATATTCAATATATTTCTAAAAAAATGTTCCCTTAATATTTGCAAGGCTGACAGTTACAAACATGGCTCCCAAAGAGAGAGGCATGATGGGACTTGTAGTTCTGCAAGAGCTGGAGGTTGAGCACTTATGCCTTAGAGCAGGGGTCTCCAAACTTTCTAAACACAGGGCCAGTTTATTGTCCTTCAGACTTTAGGGGGAGCGGATTGTGGCCATTGGGAGCAGAAATTGTCTTGGCATCAGTGGGAGTAAACAATGCATTTTTGGTAATAGTGGAAGGAATAGTGCCCCATCGTTGGTGTCAGTTTGAGGAATAGTGCCCCATAATTGGTGTCAGTTTGAGGAATAGTGCCCCATTGTTGGTGTCAGTTTGAGGAATAGTGCCCCATCGTTGGTGTCAGTTTGAGGAATAGTGCCCCATAATTGGTGTCAGTTTGAGGAATAGTGCCCCATTGTTGGTGTCAGTTTGAGGAATAGTGCCCCATTGTTGGTGTCAGTTTGAGGAATAGTGCCCCATCATTGGTGTCAGTTTGAGGAATAGTGCCCCAACATTGGTGTCAGTTTGAGGAATAGTGCCCCATCATTGGTGTCAGTTTGAGGAATAGTGCCCCATCATTGGTGTCAGTTTGAGGAATAGTGCCCCATAATTGGTGTCAGTTTGAGGAATAGTGCCCCATTGTTGGTGCCAGTGGGAAGAACAGTGCACCAGTGCTGATGTCAATAGCAGGAATTATGCCCCATTATTGGTGTCAATGAGAGGAATAATGTCTTGTATCAGTGGGAGGAAAAGTGCCGTGCCCCAAGGGCCAGATAAAAGAAAGCAAAGGGTCACATTTGGCCTCAGGCCACAGTTTGAAAAACACTGCATTATAGGATACCTTTTCTCCCCAGAGTCCCCATATGGTTCCATCCACCAGCCCCTACTTCACTAGCGATATAGGGTCAAGTAGATGGAACCACAGAGCATAGCGGGGGCACAGGCACCAGACACTCCTGGCATGTTGTCGGACGTGAAGATTCTTCAGGCGGCCAGAGCTCTTTTTATGGTGAATATGTGAGTCAGTGCCCCCGGAGAGAGTTTCTTTGCAGGCTAATTTTTTTTTACCTTCCATATAACAATGTGATAGGCTAAATATCAAATCCATTCATAAATTGTCTTTCTTTACCACACGTAGCTTATGGTATTCTTTTAGTTAGTAAACGGGCCGAGATCTGCTGAATACACCTCTGTGATTGGTCACTGGTGTTATCTTTGTTTTTGCTTAAAGAATGATTCTCATGCATTTGCATTGTACACATGCCTTAAACATTTATTAAAGTATTGCATTTCAACATGTTACTCCAAATGGTTTTCTCATCCTTATAATTCAGATTTAAAAATGAGCAGGTGCTGAACAACAAACACTTAAAGTGGTTGTAAACCTCAGGCATGAAATATGAACAAAGCCTATCCCTCTATAGTGTGTGCCAATTAGGAGTACTAAGTGTCATTTCTGTCTGCTGCCTCATTCCCCTGCTATCAGCATGAATCACTTCTGACAAGTTTTCCTGACACCAAGAAATAAAAATGTGACAGGAGAGGGAGCTCCAGCACACAGCCTGTGTCTGACAGCCTCAGCTCTGTTCCTGTGTGCTGTGTGAGGGAGGGTGTGTCTCTTCCCTCCAATCAGCTTTACTCACTGAGCTCTGCAGCAGAGTGCAACTTTTTTTTTCTGACAGCTCAGACAAGCTTTATAAATTCTGGATTTTAATTGGCTGTAGAGAAGACAAGACTGCAGATAAACAGGTACAATGTATGTACGATGATTTTTTTAATCTCTTTAAATCACCTGAGGCAAGTTACTTCACTGGGTGCTTGTAATGGTTTACTATCACTTAAAGCTAAGTATTGAAGAAGTGACCTGGGCGGCTGATAACTGGGTCACTTTTCCACACCAACAAACACCTCCTTCATTTACAGTTAAAAAAAAATATATAACTTTAACAATTGTTACACAAGCCAGATTGTGATTTGATGTTATTAAAAATTAAAAATCTATTTCAATCTGCAGCGCTGTAATTTTCTGTAAAAAGCAATGCAAAATGGCAACCTGGAGGCGTTCCGTACACAGCCGGTGTACAAAACACCCCAGAGATGTAAATTCTTGTTCGTGTGATTGGCTCACTGATTTTTCCAGAAGTCTACAAGTCAGAATATAGGCACCTGCAATACGAATTTATTTATGGTGAGATACTCCCCAAGGGTTAATTACTACCAAAGGGATGCAGCCACTCCAATGTTCCACATTAGAAAACTGAAAGTGCACCAGGTGATTATAATGAACCAGACCCTCCCATTTACAATCTTCACAGGACATGGTGAAACAAACAGCTATTATTTTAGAGCAGAAACAGGTAGGAATGTGCTACAAAGTTTGTTAAAATCCCTGCAATGTGCATTGATTAGCTAGAGGGGGTTGATTTTTTTTCTTCAATAAAAGGGGAGTTACTCTTTATGAGCTGTGAAGGTTGTTAAAGCGTCAGCTATGGACATTTCCTTTATAGGTATTTCATATATGTTTACCTGGAGTTCATCTTTCATGGATCTCTAACACCCCTAAAAATATTCATGGGACCTCTAATGTCTCTAAAAATATGTAAAGGACATCAGATACCCCCCACAGCATCCACTGGGCCTCTGATGTCTCAAAAATACGTAAAGGACCTCTGATGCCTCCTACAGCATCCATTGGGCCTCTAGTGAATCTAAAAATTCATAAAGGATTTCTAATACCTCCTACAACTTCCATTGGGCACCTGATGTCTCTAAAAATTTGTAAAGGAACTCTGATACCTCCTACAGCATCTATTAGGCCTCTGATGTCTCTAAAAATTTGTAAAGGACCTCTGATACCTCCTACAGCATCCATTGGGCCTCTGATGTCTCTAAAAATGTGTAAAGGACCTCTGATACCTCTTACAGCATCCATTGGGCCTCTAGTGTATGTAAAAATACATAAAGGACTTCTGATACCTTCTACAGCATCTATTGGGCCTCTAGTATATCTGGAAATATGTAAAGACCTCTGATACTCCCTACGGCATTCATTGGGCCTCTGATGTCTCTAAAAATACAATAAGGGCCTCTGATACCTCCTACAACATCCCTCTGGGCCTCTAGTGTCTCTAAAAATACCTAAAGGACCTCTAATACTTTCCCCAGCATCTATTAGGCCTCTGATGTCTCTAAAATATGTAAATGATCTCTGATACTTCCTACAGTATCCTTTGGGCATCTAATGTATCTAAAGGTATTTTAAGGACCTCTGATACCTCCTAAAACAGCCATTGGTCCTCTGATGTCTCAGAAAATACTTGAAGGACCTCTGATGCCTCCTGCAACATCCATTGAGCCCCCGATGTCTCCAACAATATCAAAGGGACAACTATGAAGCTTCCCTTTTTGTCCATAATACATCTACAACAAGTACACTAAATAACACATTAAATTAAACCTGTATTGAGAATATACAAAGACAGCCATTGCTGAATTATTCCTATGAAACTTCTGCTTTCCTAGCTGTTATGCTAATCCATAAGATTTAGTATTTTCCGAGTCATTGACCCAGAACAGTCATGCAGATCAGGAGGTTTTCAGTTTCCTCTGATCTCACTTGCTACATACTTGGTCCAGGTCTGTGACTCCACTTTTGAGGTTAAAGGCAGCCAAGCATCTGGCATTCTCAGTATATTCTCAGCACAGGTCTTGTTTGAAAGTAAATATTACAGGAGTCTTTGTTTTTCATTACAGATCAGGTAAAAAGACTTAGATATGGATTGCTCTTTCTCAATGTCCTTTCAGTTGCTTTAATTTAAACATAAAATATATACAGTTTCGTTACATTTTTAAGTGCTGGAACAGAACCACATATGTTCCTGGTCTCTAAAGTCACTACGATAAGTCTTCAAGGTGAAGATTTCACTGTCAGGTCTCTAAATTCCACGATTATCGCACGCGGTCGTCTTAGTCGCTCGTTTTGATGCAGTATTTCCAAAAGCAAGCTGGAAGAGAAGGAAGAGGAGATTACAATGGAAGTTCTTTCTGACGAAGTAAACATGGAATATCAGTATGATAACAAAATGTATCCACATAATTTGGATCACAATTTCTAAATGTAAACTTTTTTTTGACATGACGTTGGCGGATAAACCTCTATACACACAGTATAAAATGGCTACTGACTATAGGTAAACACTCAGGTTTATACAGCAAGGCAGACAACTCAAAGCAAATGTAAATGCAATCACTAATATCTTACAGAAAGCAAAGATTCATCTTTAAGATGCTAATGTTACTTCCAAAGTAATTTGCAATCTTTTTTCTTGTTAAATATTTTTTTTTTTAATTTTTACATGTATAGACATTGAAAGTCAAACTTTGTAGAAATGCTTCTACCAGAAGCGGGGGTTACAGTATATTCAAAAGAACGGTACATAGGTTCATCAGCTATGTGCTCTTTCACTTGTGATAATTTATGTAGTCAATTTCCTAATGCATTGTTTATTTGGCTTCTAGTTGGGTATTATACTGCCATCTTGTGGTTGTTTTGGTTATCGCATCTTTACTGCATCATTTTCTGTTTTTCCTCCCATTTTGTGATGTATTTCCTTTTCCTTCACACTGTCTTGTTGAGATAAAGATAGCTACTTGTCTAGGTCCCATGCTATCTGCTCGCATCCAGGAACACATTACAATGTTTTGACCTGCAAATATCAACTTTCAATCATCTGCAACATTTTTGTTGTCTGCTATACCTACTGCTTTCAATAAAGATGAGAAAATGATGAGAAAAAGGTGTTTGGTGAGTTCAGCTATCTGATAAAGACTGCCCCCTGTGATTGTATCTGCTTATGCAGGCCAGGCATAGATTTCTCATCAAGGAATAAGTAACTTTTACAACAGCTGTAATCAGAATATGCCAAGTAAAGAAGGCATATGGATGAAATCTTGAAGAATACAGAAGTGGTAATAGTCAATAGTAGCAACAGTAACATACTGTATATAAGGTGGGAGTCTAGCATGTGCAAACTATTGAAACAAGCTAACTTGAGGCAAAATTAGAAACTGAGCCGAAGTAAGAAGGAATAGAAGAAAAAAAGAAAGAAAAAAGAGGAGAGGGAGAAGGGGTGGGCGAAGAAGGGGGGAAAGGAAGGTGGGGAAGAGACAATTGGGGGCACTCTGAAATGTAACGCAGAAACCACTTATCGAAAGGTCCATTGATTTGAAGTTCAAGAAGACGGCGGTCAAGATTTCCCAAAAGACAACGAGAGATCCAGGGACCTCAACGCCACGTAAATTTCTTCACAGTGGAAAGAAAGAATACCTCCCGCAGCGCTATTGTGTTCTGCCGGTGGAGAGCGCAGGGGGTCGTCCCGGCAAGCAGAACACATAGGGGTTGGTTTACTAAAACTGGAGTGTGCAAAATCTGGTGCATGTAAAAAACCAACAACCAGCTGGTTATACCCAAGTCTATCAATGGATCCACTCAGGTACAATCAGCCTGCCCATGCATGGATTGAATCTGTGGATGAGAGATAGAGGTTTTCTGAAAGGACATATCTGCTGCAGCCATGAGATTGATATTGATTTACAATTGACTTTTTGGCTTTCAGGTAAAGTGATCTGAACTGCAACTAATAAACCCAGCAGCGACATGTCTTAGTTCAGTTCCAGGTTCAGAGCTGTCATTCCTAGGCTTTTTTAATAAAAAAAAGTGTAAAATTAATTGTAATAAAACAAATTTACAATTTTACATGCACATGAAATTTGGTATGACATGTTTGGTATCTGTTGACACAAGCTCATCTTTTATATTTTAACAAAAAAATTGAAATTTTATTGTGTTTGTATGCGGTAAAATTATTTTTGGTGTCTTTTTTACTGAATATATTGGGTTGATAATGAGTTGTGCAAATATTGTGCAATGTAAAAAATTGCAACTGCCAACAATGTTTGGGGGTTTAAAGTAATTTCTATATAAAATGAAGATTTTAACATGTGTGAGGAAAATAAAAATTGTCCAAGGAGAAAAGTGACACAAAAGGGCTCACCCAAGCTCTACCGCGGAAGTGGAAAATGTATGAGCAGAGTGTCAGTGCTCAGACTGTGGAACAAATAGTATTTAAAATTATACACTAATATGGGGTGGTACCAACGAGTGTATATGAGTAGGAGTATAGAACTATGTGCCACATCCCATACACTATATTGGAAACTTATTTAGGACAAAACGGACTGGGTTTCCCATGTGTAGCTGTCTTTGATGGACACTCCTTAGGAATGACTAGAAGAGCTCCTGAAGAAGCGTTGAGTTTGTGAAACATGTAGAGCTTACACTCTAGCCAAATATTCGGTTATCCATACCTCTAGCAGGCACCGTAGGGAGTATATCTATTGGACACCTATGTCTATTGGACACCTATGTCAGTCTGGGTAACTGCATGGTCCTAATGATTTTAACATTGTTGTGTATTGTAAAATGCATTGTGAATTTTATATGACAATGACAATTTGTATGTATATTAAAAGCCTTGCAAATATAATTCAGCTTACATCATATAATGCTGGTACAAAATGAAGGGTTGCAGAGCCACCCCTAACTTTTACACACATAGATCCATATGATATGTGTATGTGTTTAAAGGAGATGTACAAATACAGCTCATTTGGCTGTACATCTCCTGTGGATCACAGGTGTGCAGTTTGTTCTGCACTCCTGTGACCCGTTTTCAGCAGAGAGCGGGCTCAAGTCCGCTCTCTGCTGACGTCACAGAGCCGGTCCAGGCTCTGGCGTCGTCATGACCATGGAGTCGGGATCCGCCCACATGCCTGGACCGGCATCCTGCTCAGCCTCTCAGTGAGCCGCTGAGAGCCTGAGTTGCCTTCTCCCGCATCCTCCACAGCACAGCGCTCCAGTGAGCGAGGAGGGGGCACAGCAGAGAGCTGGTGACTGACAGTCAGCAGCTCTCTGCTCAGGGAGCTCTGAGAACCGAGCGATAGACAGTGTTCAATCGCTCAGTTCTCAGTGTTAGAGGCGCCGGGGGACAGATGCAGCATAATCTCTTTTAAAGTAGAACTAATCTAATTGTCCATTTTGCTATCCC
The DNA here is from genome assembly GCF_965119305.1 of Pelophylax lessonae. Classification (NCBI taxonomy): domain Eukaryota; kingdom Metazoa; phylum Chordata; class Amphibia; order Anura; family Ranidae; genus Pelophylax; species Pelophylax lessonae. Next base: position 102,891,688 of record NC_138769.1, read on the forward strand.
TGTTAAAAATCTGTCAGAGGTTATGCTCAGCAAGTTCAGTGCCAGCATCTCTAAAAGGGGAGGGGTTAGGAGGTAGAAGACCCTCCCCAGAGGATACTAGTGGTCTGTGAGCAAGGTAGAATACAGAAGGTCTGTGTTTCCAGACCTGAGTTTTAATGAGAGCCTAAATATTTTGCCTTGAGGCAAAAAAAAAAAAAAAAATCCCCTATGCTCTGTTAAGCTTCATACGTTTTTTTTTTCAATAAATACAATACACATAAATGAAGGTGATTTGAGACCTCACCTCGTTTTTTGGACTTCCTGGTTAAGCCTTGTGAAACTTTCCTAAAATGCTTCCCTTTCATGGGACTGTGGTCTGCCAGTTCATCTGTTTGGTCAACAGATTCTTCCTGATGGAAAGCAGGGTTGGCCTGTTCCTCCCGTATGTCATCCTGTAACAGACCAAACATAACAGAACAATTATTACCATACATATATGGTTCATGTAGAGAGCTTGGTGTCGAGTTATACACTTTAAGGTCATTACAAAGGACAGAAGGAAAAGAGATTTAACCTCCACATACTGTACGGAAAGGCTTCTTCACATTAAGAGCTGTGAAAATGTGAACTAGTTTCGGCCAGCTCAGCAGAATGTTTAAAATGTATTAATTATAGGTAATTATACCAGAGATTGTTGATCCAGGGAATATCCAATTGCCCTTTGGGGGATCAGGAAGGAGCAAAACTGGACCATACTTTATAGAGTTTTTTGCCTTTCTCTAAAGCAATTATGGGTATAGGATTCTATATATATGGATGTTTTCTTTTTATTTGTTCTATTTATTTATTATTTCTATTGGTTGAACTTTGTGTCTTTTTTTTCAGCCTAAATAACTATATGTATCTTTTACCCCAGTTCATACAATCCAGTACCTCCCTTATTTTAGATGCTGTTCTGCCCAGCTTTTAAACATTCTATTGGGGACCGAGATCGGGTGTCAGGGGGGAAATTAAAGTCTAAACATGCCAAGCAGTTAGGCACTTGAGCATTTTTTTTTTTCAATTAAATGGCCAGAATAAATGAATATTTTGGCCATTAAATTAATAAACTAACTATTAATAAATTAATAAACACCAAAGTGCTTGACGTGAATAAACGTGCCTAAGTGCCTAAAAGTATTTGCAAAAACGTGGCTTATGCCTCGTACACACGCATCGATTATTGGCTGGGAATTTTCAGCCAACGTCCGATCGGCCGATTTTCGGCTTGTTATACCTCGTACACACACGCATCGATTATTGGCCGGGAATTTTCGGCCAACGTCCAATCGGCCGATTTTCGGTTTGTTAGTATGATGCTTCCAACAACCGACTCCGACTTTTCGGCCGAAAAAAAATCTGGTGTGCAGGCTATAAAATTTTTGTTGGCCGTCAACACAACGGCCGATTTTCCGTCAGTCAGTACAGATTTTGGCAGACAAAAATCTGATGAGCAAGACTGGGCATGCTCAGAGAAGAAAAAACACAAATAAAGTAAACCAAAACATGACATCACTTCTGAAGTAGATTTTTGTTGGCCGAGAAAATTCGTGTGCAGTCTAGGCACATTCCAACCAACAAAACACCACTCTGGACAAAAGACGGACGATCGGTCGGCCGATAATCGTTGCGTGTGTACGAGGCATTAGATGCGTCTTTAAGCTGCTTTTCTCTTTCTAGGATAAAAGTGTTTAGAAGAGCCCTAGTGTACATGGAGCCAAAGACCTAGCTGAGGGCTGGTGTGCACGGAACTATTCTACCCAGTGCCCACTGGGTGTTGGGACTGTGGGCTGAACATCCCCTTTAAACACCCTGCATAAAAAGTACTGGGAGGCGGTGCATATCATGTTTAAATATAATTCATACATCAATACAGATTATTACCTGCACTAAAGGTGGCCTGACATGAGATGATTGACATCTAATTCTGGTGACTTCACTTTGCATGTAAAAAAGTAATCTTTGAATGATTACATTATATCTACAATTTCAATCACCCTCTAATGACTTTGGCGAACTAAAACAACAGTTTCAGGGGAGAAGTGAAAACCAATTTAATTTTTTTTTTCTGCAGTTGTGTTAAATTCAGTAATTTTCCTTAATCTAAATTTTTGTAATCCATTGCACCCAGAGCATGCATAGACCGTGACCTCACAAGGTCAATAATAGGGATGAGCAAAATCGGGAGTTCCACTTTCCCCTAAAATTTCTGGGAAGATTTTGACAAAATGCATTGAAGTCAATATGAAATAAATAAGGTAGACCCCCCTAAATACATCCCCCCCCCCTCCCCACACCAGCACACATAAAATAAATAAATAAATCACTAAACATGCTCTAAATCAGGCATCACTAAATGGCGGATCGAGGTCCGAATGTGGCATGAGCCACTGCTCTATCTGGACTGCCGCGATTGAGCCATTTAGCTGACGATTTTGTCCTCAGCCTCCACCGCTGTGATTAGCAGAGCAGAGTGGACGGCAGGAGGTGGGACAATTCTGGACCGAGGGTGGGAGCAGCACTGCATGGAGAGCCGGAGCAGCAGCTGCCTGGATGAACTTTTCAGGAACTTTTTTAGGTCAACCAGCAGGTGATTGGATGCTAGGATGGAGGGGGTGTACAGTTGGGCAGTGCTCTGTATGTGGGGGGTAATGTACAGAGGGGCAGTGCTCTTTGTGTGGTGGGGGGGGATCATGTACAGGGGGGCAGTGCTTTGTGTGTGTTGGGGATCATGTACAGTGGGGCAGTGCTTTGTGTGTGTTGGGGATCATGTACAGGGGGGCAGTGCCCTGTGTGTTGGGGATCATGCACAGGGTGCAGTGCTGTGTGTGTTGGGGATCATGTACAGTGGGGCAGAGCTGTGTGTGTTGGGGATCATGTATGGGGGGGGGCAGTGCTCTGTGTGTGTGTTGGGAAACATTTACAGGGGAGCAGTGCTGTGTGTGGGGGATCACGTTCTTTTTTTTTTTTTTTTTTTTATTGCAATAATTTGTACTGAGTTTTAGTTACAGGATACAATGTTTAAAGGCACTAAGTTAACAAGGATGATTAACCCCAAAATAAATCCAATATATTGGGTCACAAAACCTCTGCTCATAAGTCCGTTACAAGATGGCATACAATGAGACTACATGACAAGTGAAAGCAAATACTGTATCTTATTGTAGCCCCTACAGAGAAAAATAAATACTCTACAAAAGTTGGACGTTCATATAATCTCAGCAAAAGCACTGGATCACACTGCAATACACCATATTGTAGTCTACCATTCAAACACCAGTGGACCTTTCCATGTCCATGGTTCTAGGCTGTGGAAGTGCTGCACAATAAATGGGATCCTATCAACCTGACTGTTTCCTTTCACAGAGAAGCGATGTGGTAGAACATAAACAACATAAAATGACTGAGGTCTAAGACACTTACCATTCTGTTCTTCTTTCCAAACAATTTGTTGTTGGCTGAAAGGGAAAAAGAACATTAAATTAGATGTTGGGGTTATTTTATAGTATTCTGTCTGCTGAAAGATTTAGGACTTGTTCATTTCACAACACTGAATCTATTCAGTACCATAGGGAGTTGTATTAACTTAGCAGAATGTACAAAATAAATATGTTATTCTATCAAAAACTATTTTTAAATTTTAAAGTGCAAGTATATAGACAAATGTATCCTACAACTAGGACTAACTCAAGAAGTATAGGTGTCAGGGCCTGGATCACCTGCTGGTGGCGCTGTGCTTCCCAGAGGGGAAGTTTGTTGTTCCAGTGTCTGCCAGCGGCTGTCTCCCAGCAGCCAGCAGATCCCAGTAATCAGCACCACCTGGGTATTTAGTCCCTCTTTTACTGTTATGGGCCATACACACTATAAGATTTTCTGAAGACATTTTCCTTTAGATTTAGCAAAACCATATAATATGAGGTCAAACCTAAACATTTGTATGCAATCTGGCAGGCCCTTCTACTACATAGAAAAGGTAAATCTGAAGGAAATCTAACCACAAAAGTTGGATAGTGTGTATCCAGCTTTACACCTTGCTCCATTTTTCTTGTTGCCAGATACTGCTAGCTTTTATCCTGTTCCTGCTCTTTGATCATGCTCTCTGCCTAGCACCTTCACCATGAGCCAAAGGCGTAACTTTCAGGGCTCCAGGGCAAGAAACCATAAAGGGTCCCCCTAACCCCCATGGCCCTCTCTATCGGTCCCACTCCCATTGTGGGGCCCTTTATTTTTTTGCAACTTTGGTGCAATTTGAGTGCCAAAGACTGCAATGTAAATCACAAAAGCTGCAAGGAAATCGCAAGCAAGTTGCAAGAAAGTCTCAAGGAAATTGCAAGCAAGTTGGGGTCCCAGCAGTGTGAACTGAGTCCATGTTCCACTTCCTGCTGTCTTGGGCCCTTCAGTGGTGGTGGAATGCCAGGGCCGGTTGTAAGTGCGACCTTTGTGACCCTGGTAGTCCCGCCAGGGTCGCCTCTGGTAGTTCTGTCAGGGACCACCCTTAACCCTGCTGCCTTGTTCGTACTTCCCCTTGTTCCTGATCCTAGTTTTGGTTCCCCTTTTTATATATTCCTTGCACCTCCAGTTTTACCCTGTTTTCTTGTGTTCCCTAATTGTATATATTTAGTTCAACAGTAAGGATTTCTGCTATTCTGTTTAGTTATAGATATTTTGTCACTGAGTTTTTGATTCACTTATATCTTTATGTTTGCTGGTTTTTGGAGGCCTTTTTTTTTGCTAATAAATTCACTTAAAGGGTAACTCCCCTATAAAAGTTAGCAAATAAAAAGAATAATATAGCATATCCAGTACAATTGTGACACAAGTCATATTGTAATTGCATGCTATTAAAAGTTACCTTTTCTTTACAATCTGCAGTGCTGTAATTTTCTGTAAAATGCAATATAGAAACCTGGAGGCGTTTTGTACACAGATAGCGTACAGAACGCCCCCCTCCCTGGTATGTCATTTCCTGTTTATGCGATTGGCTCTCTGATTTTCCCAGAAGTCTGCATTAACCCCCTTAGCGGTATCCCCGAGCGTGACTCGGGGTGGATTTTTTATGCTAGGATCGGTATCCCCGAGTCACGCTCGGGGTAGATGTGCAGAGCGCGCAGAGCTGTCCCTTACCTTCTCCTGGCGATCCAGCGATGATCTCCCATTGCTGTGATCGCCAGCCGAGATCCCCGCCGCTCGTCCGTCGGTCTGATGACTTCCTGGTTCTGTTCCCTGCAGCAGCAATGCTGCATGGGAGCGGAACTGGGAGGGAAATTCAAATGTTGCACAAAACACATAACATTTCTATTTATATATATATATATATATGTATATATATATATATATATATATATATATATATATATATGTATACATATACACACACATATATATATATATATAACGCATGAATTATAATCTAATCAATAATATAATTTTATTAAAATTATATTATTGATTAGATTATTTGTGTTTCAAATTTATCACATCTGGGATGTCTACTAGAGTCTTGTTTTGGCCTATACAGTAAACCCCCCTCCATTGCGGGGGTTACGTTCCGGACCCAGCCGCGAAAAGTGAAAATCTGCTAAATATAAAAACCCTATTAAAATGCATTGTAGGCATGTTTTTTTTTTTTACTGTCACTGTACGTGTAAAAGCATTTTAAGGTCTTTAAACACACTTTTAAAACAGTAGAAACTCATTTAAACACATAAAAGATACTGAGAGACATAGCAAGAGCTATGGAAAACACAAAAATATTTCATTTTTAATGATTTATATAGTAAAATAACTTTACAAAAAAAACCGCAATATACCAGGACCGCAAAAACTGAACCGCGATGGAGCGGGGGTTTACTGTAATACATAACGCCAAATTTCCATGCAAAAAATTGTACCGCTTTTGGTACATAATTCCTGACATAATCATACCGCCAGGGAGGTTAAGATACAAATCACATTTTTGCCTTCCCCTGCAACGTAAATTAAATTTTTGGTGTGATACTTTCAAAAGGGAAATCACGTCTAAAGGGTTGGCAGGCCCTACTACTTTCCTTAGTAGAGCTCTGCAGGTGCAGCAGCTGATTGATATCTATAAAACCACTACCATACAGTCTCACTCTGTATGTACATGGACACAGACAAACAAACAGCTATCTCTTAAGAATAACAAAAGTTAGGAATCTGCAACAACGTTTGTTAAATTTCTTGTACATAGATCACCCAGAGGAGAATGTTTTTTTTTTTCTCAACAGAAGTGGAGTTATTCTTTAATTCACTTAATGGCCATCTTTACACTCACCTAGAGGACCATCTTCATCCTCTAGTCTACACAATTATCTCTTTGGATGTCTGCCTCTCTCACTTGCTGGAAGATCATCCACTGGAGTTCTTGGCACCTGCACTGCACCCAGGGCACCTGCATCCCCCTTGTCCCCATCCTGAACTTAGTGGGAGACACTCAGGAGATCAGATCTGTGGGAGCCATTGGGAGACAAGCTGTCCCTTGTAAACACAGAAGCCAGACTTCTGTGTTTACAAGTGATGGTGGTGAGCAGGGAGCAGAAAGCCTGAGCCAAAGGTGGTGGAACTGAGTTTCTGCTAAGTTCCAGCTGAAAAAAAACCCTGGGTAAAAGAATTGATTCAGTTTATAGCACTTTCCTGCAAATTTCAGTTGTAGGTGGACAGATCCCTTTAAGGGGAATAATGGCATTATTTAGATTTTTGTGAATACACATTTTGTGTGACTTCCATATTATAATGTATGCTAAATAAACCCAATGCGTACCTGATGTATGTAAGTATATCTAAACCCAATAACAAAAATGTAAATTATTGCAGCTAAATGGTCTTTAGATCTGCTGACTGCATATGTTTCCTTTTTTTTGTTAACTTTTTCTATTTTATCATGACCTGGTGATCCTGCCAATAATTCACACCTTGTCCTAAGGTGACAACACTTATTTATTTTACTGTATCATTGGAGATGCAGCATTGTCACCCTCTGACATGATATGTTTTTGAACTACAGAACACCCCCTCCTCCTCCAACTCCTCTTCTCCATAACATATTGTGGAGATGTTCTGCAGTCCACAGAGGTGAACTGGGCAGGACTGAAAACACTGCTTTGGTTTTGGGTCAAGTCACTACAGGAAGTTTTTGGCTCATACGTGTTCTTGCATTTATCAGACAGATATAACAGAACACTTTCAATGATATATATTTACAGACCAAAAGGGCACAAATAAGAGAAGTTCATTGTTAGGGTTCACTTACACTTCAACATAAGACAATGTGTAGCCTGACAGTCCTGCAACTGCGGGATGCAATCAACCACCAAGTAAAAGCCATTATTATAAACTACATAGCTCTTCTTGTAAGTGACTTTCTTTACATGCTGCTGAAGGTGAGAACGTTAATTGACACCATTTTTAATATCTAAAGAAGTTATTGAGGGAACCTCAATAGGTGAGCAAGCATGGTCTCCCACCTGAAAAGTCTAAGTCCAAATCTACAAACTCAAAAACATTGATGAGGGCTTATCACTAGGAAGAACCTCTCCAATGGGAAACCAGGTGCCACCGACAGTTGCTGAAGATTCTCTTGCTATAAAGGTATTGGCCCCCCTCCATATATCTACTGGTAAGACGTTTTTGTAGAGCCTTACTCTCCATAGTTCTGCCAGTGTCCATATCAAAAATTTCCACCCTTCCTCAAATCCCTCTGTCACGGGGTAACGTGGCAGAGCCTGACGTAAGAGGAGTGGCTTACCGGGTAACTGGCGTGGCACAGGTTCACCAGAGGCGCGGAGTCTAAGTGTAAGCCGGTCTTCACCAGGGCCCCAGAAGGTGGGGATGGATTTGGCTGCTTGCTAACACCAGGTCGCGGCCCCCCGGATTCCCTGGGAGAGCCAGGAACAGATCCAGGACCAATAGCCGGTAGCAGGTAAACAGATCAGGACGAGACAGGAGGATAGTCAGGACAAGCCAAGATCAGGGCAGGCAGCAGGTAATCAGAATCCAAAGACAAGCCGGGTCAGGTAAACAGGAACAGCAGATATAACAGGCACAGGATACAGGAGAGCTGAAGACAACACAGCAAAGTGCAGTGCTGCTGGGCTGTTTAAATAAGGCAGCCTGTTTGCCAATTACAGCAATTAGTTTGCTCTAGGTTAACCCTTTAGGAGACTCATGACAGCACATCAGTGTGCTCAGGAAGCATTCCTAACAGCGCCTGCGCAGGGTATTGAGTCTCTGACATTGCCCCCCCCTTAAGGGCAACCTCCGGGTGCCCAAAAGGTTCCTTTTGTGGGGATGGTTGCGGAAGAAATTCCGGATTAAGTCCTGGGCATGGAAATTCTGTACCGGTTCCCAGGAATTTTCTTCGGGGCCGTAGCCCCTCCACTTAACCAGGTATTGTAGCTGGTTCCTCCGCCTTCTGCAGTCTAGGATGGCCTCTACCTCAAATTCTTCGTCCCCGTTGATGGTGACAGGAGCAGGTGGTTCTGAACTTCTACCAGGAAAGGAGTCAGGTACTGCAGGTTTCAAGAGTGAAACATGGAAGACTGGATGGATCTTGAGGGAATCGGGAAGCGTCAATTCGTAAGATACCTCATTTAATTTTCTCCTCACAGGGAATGGGCCAATAAACTTGGGTGCCAGTTTTTTGGAAGGGCATGCCAATCGGAGATTGGTGGTGGCTAACCATACCAGGTTGCCGGGCTGGAGAACCAACTCACCTCTCCTTCTTTTGTCAAAGAACTCTTTATTGGAGGTCTGAGCCTTGGTCATGGCATCCTGTAAGATTTTGTTGTTCTCCTTAAGGAACTCCAAGATATCCCGGACTGCTGGCACTGTAGATTCAGGAATAAAGCAGGGCAAGAAAGATGGGTGAAACCCGTAGTTGGCATAGAATGGGGACTGACCTGTAGCTGAGTGTTTGGCGTTATTGTATGCGAACTCTGCTGATGGAAGTAGCGAGACCCAGTTATCTTGAACAAAGGTGGTGAAGCATCGGATATATTGCTCGAGGGTCTGGTTGGTCCTCTCAGTCTGCCCGTTAGTCTGGGGATGGTATGCGGAGGACATTGACAGCTTGATTTTCAGTGAATCACATAACGCTCTCCAGAAGCGAGAAGTAAATTGGACACCTCTATCCGACACAATGTTCATTGGGACCCCGTGAAGTCTTACAATTTCTCTGATGAAGACCTGTGCCGTCTCAAGCGCGGAGGGTGTACCTCTTAGTGGTATGAAGTGAGCCATTTTCGACAGACGGTCTACTACCACGAAGACTGCAGAATAACCGTCTGATGGAGGAAGTTCCACAATGAAATCCATGGCAATCATCTTCCATGGTCTGTCAGGGACTGGTAGTGGTCTGAGCAGGCCCCATGCCTTATTTCGGGTTGCCTTGCTTCGTGTGCAAACAGTACAGGAGGAAACATATTGTTTACAACACTTCTCCAAGTCGGGCCACCAGAACGTGCGCTGCACAAGATCCAGGGTCTTATGGATCCCGAAGTGACCAGCCATCGGGTGGTCATGACACAGTCCTAGGATGGACACACGAGCACTTTCTGGAAGGAAAATTTGATCCCCTCTCCATAGCAGTCCATTTCTGGGTACCAGTATAGTTCCAGCAGGATGGGGAGCATTTACTGTGGCTTGTCTCAGAGCGGTAAGAAGGTCAGACTGTAATAGCAGAAAGTTACCTTGGGTTAAGATGGTGTCAGGTACAATGGTTTCTTTAGAACTGTCGTACATTCGAGAGAGAGCATCGGGTTTCGTATTCTTGGAACCCGGTCGGTACGTTATATGGAACGTAAATCTGGAAAAAAAAAGTGTCCACCTTGCTTGGCGAGGTCTCAGGCGTTTGGCCGTCCTCAAATACTCCAGGTTCTTATGATCCGTGTAGATGAGTATGGGATGTGCCGCCCCTTCCAATAGATACCTCCACTCCTCCAGGGCGGTCTTGATGGCAAGGAGCTCCCGATCCCCTACATCATAGTTCCTCTCACGGGAGAAGAAAGCTACCGGATGAATCAGGTCCTTGAGACCTTGACGCTGGGAGATGACTGCTCCTACTGCGATTTCCGAGGCGTCAACTTCAAGGATGTAAGGCAGGGCGGGTGGCTGAGGATAGGAGCAGAAGTAAACAGCTCCTTCAGGGCTGTAAATGCGACTTGCGCCTTGGGAGACCAGTGGAAGCGGGTACCTTGTTTGGTGAGCAGGGTAATAGGGGCGATGATGGAAGAGAACCCCTTGATAAATTTCCTGTAGAAATTTGCGAATCCTATGAAACGCTGAATCCCCTTTTTATCCACCGGTGCGGGCCAATCCAGGATGGCGGAGACCTTCTGAGGGTCCATTTTGACCCCTTCAGAGGAGATTATTAACCCGAGGAATTGGATACTCTGCTGTTCAAATTCGCATTTCTCGGGTTTTGCGTAGAGCCTGTGTAGCCGGAGTCGGTGGAGTACCTTTTTAACGTGTTCTCGGTGCTGGGCCAGGGAGGAAGAGAAGACCAAGATATCGTCCAGGTAGACAATAACAAAGATGTCCAGATAGTCTCTGAAGATGTCGTTGACGAAGTGCTGGAAGGTGGCCGGGGCATTGCAGAGCCCGAAAGGCATCACCAAATATTCATAATGCCCGAATCGGGTGCGGAATGCTGTCTTCCATTCATCCCCCTCCCTAATACGGACCAAATTGTAGGCTCCCCGTAGGTCCAGTTTGGTGAATACAGAGGCGGTTCTTAGTCTCTGGAAAAGTTCAGGAATCAAGGGTAGGGGGTACCGGTTTTTGACCGTAATTTTATTTAACTCACGGTAGTCCACACATGGCCGAAGTGAATGGTCTTTTTTCTCCACAAAAAAGATCCCAGCTCCTGCCGGAGAAGTAGAGGGTCGGATGAATCCCTTCTCTAGATTCTCCGTCACATAGTCTTTAAGGGTACCCAATTCTCGTTCCGATAAAGGAAAGATACGTCCGAAAGGGATCTCGGCCCCCGGAAGCAATTCAATTGGACAATCATAGGGGCGGTGGGGGGGTAAGGTCTCAGCCCCCTGTTTACTGAAGACATCCAAGTATTTGTGATAAGATACTGGGACAGAGGAACGTATCTCCTTATCAGCGTCCATACAGAGTAGGGTGCTAGGAGCACTATGGCGTACTGGCAGGCAATGATTCTGGCAGTAAGGGGACTGGAACTTGACGTCTCCAGAAGTCCAATTAATCTGCGGGTTGTGCGCCTGCAACCAGGGTAACCCCAGAATAACGGGAAACAAGGGAGAAGAGATGGCATCCAGGCATAACAACTCCTTGTGCCCTTCGAGAGTGGCCACAGGCAATGGAGGGGTTTCTTGGGTAACTGGCCCAGACTTGATGTGGGACCCATCTGCTAGGAAGATGGAGAGTCCCTGCGACTTGGGTCGAAGTGGGATGCGTTGATGGGCAGCAAAGGTAAGATCAATGAAGCAGCTGCATGCCCCGGAATCAATATTAGCGGTGACCGGGATCGGGCCTTCTGGGAGCTGAAATGAGATAGAGAGAGCCAGGTGAGTGGTATTGTTGACAGAGACTGGATAACTTGAGGGGAATATAGAAAGACGCTTACGCATCTTTGCTGGGCATGAGCGTACAAAGTGTCCGGCCTCTCCGCAGTACAGGCACAGGTTGTTCTGACATCGTCGTGAGCGTTCTTCTGTTGATAAGGAAGGACGCATAAGCCCAAGTTGCATCGGCTCCGACGTATCCGATTCAGAAATAAGCGGAGCAGTGTTGCTGGAACGGGCACCAGAGGAGAAGGTGTGGACGGGATTAGGAACCTGTGGCAACATCCAGACTGGGCGGGTCTGCTGCGTGGACCTCTCTGCTCTACGTTCACGGAGCCGGCGGTCTATCTGTATGGCCAGGGTGATTAATGCCTCCAAGGTCTCGGGTATACCCACTCGGGCCAGTTCATCTTTCAAGTTTTCTGAAAGACCCAGGCGGAACTGATGTCGCAAGGCTGCGTCGTTCCAGTGAGTGTCCGTACTCCAATGCCTGAAGTCAGTGACGTAATCCTCTACGGCTCTACGGCCCTGTTGAAGTGAAGTAAGCGCGGTTTCTGCGGTAGCAGTGCGCTGCGGGTCTTCGTATAACTGCGCCATTGCGTTAAAGAAAGTCGTCATGGAGTCCAGCTGGTCATTGCGCTCTTCAAGCAGGCGGTGAGCCCAGGACTGAGGTTCACCTTGAAGCAGGGATATGATGAACCCCACTTTGGTTGCTTCCAAGGAGAAGGTTCGGGGTTGCAGGGAGAAGTACAGCTCGCAGGCATTGCGGAAGGCTCTAAACTTGCTCCGATCCCCAGAAAACCTTTCCGGCGTAGGGACCCTTGGCTCAGGAGGCAGCATCACCACGGTCGGACCGGAGGGAGCCATGGAAGCAGCAGAAACTGTAGGGTCCGTGGAGGGGGTCAGGGACTGAACACGCCCCTCCAGCTGGGTATAGCCCTCTTGCAGGGACTTAACGGCTTGGGTAAGGGCCGCAAGGTGCTGGCAGATGTCATCCATAGGAGAGGCTCCTCTAGCAGGCTCAGTCTTGGCTGTGTTGTACTGTCACGGGGTAACGTGGCAGAGCCTGACGTAAGAGGAGTGGCTTACCGGGTAACTGGTGTGGCACAGGTTCACCAGAGGCGCGGAGTCTAAGTGTAAGCCGGTCTTCACCAGGGCCCCAGAAGGTGGGGATGGATTTGGCTGCTTGCTAACACCAGGTCGCGGCCCCCCGGATTCCCTGGGAGAGCCAGGAACAGATCCAGGACCAATAGCCGGTAGCAGGTAAACAGATCAGGACGAGACAGGAGGATAGTCAGGACAAGCCAAGATCAGGGCGGGCAGCAGGTAATCAGAATCCAAAGACAAGCCGGGTCAGGTAAACAGGAACAGCAGATATAACAGGCACAGGATACAGGAGAGCTGAAGACAACACAGCAAAGTGCAGTGCTGCTGGGCTGTTTAAATAAGGCAGCCTGTTTGCCAATTACAGCAATTAGTCTGCTCTAGGTTAACCCTTTAGGAGACTCATGACAGCACATCAGTGTGCTCAGGAAGCATTCCTAACAGCGCCTGCGCAGGGTATTGAGTCTCTGACACCCTCCTTCTGTCGGCTACCTACCTTTAACGACTATTGGTGTGACCTGTTTCTCAGCACTGGCATTGGCCGGGTTCTGGCAGTGTCCACCTTAGAAATCTTCACCCTTGCTCCCATCTTTCCTTCTGTCGACTTGTGGGCAGGGCCTACTTCGCCTTGCACGTGGGGGTACCTTTCGCGCGGAGTGCACTCATCAATGACCAGGCAGAGACTGCAGTCATGTGAACAATCTAACATTAAGTCTGGGTTCAGATATGTCGTGGTCGTAGTTCACAGCAAGGGGTCCTGTATGTCCCTGTTTACCGATTCAGGTGCCAATCAGGTCCGAATTTCTGCCTGACTTTGCAACTGAATTGGAACTAGAGACACACAGGACCCTTTCCAAATGCGGACCACAGCCGCCCCAGAGCTGTGTGAACCGGCTCCTTCGATAGCCAGTCACACTCCCCTGTCATGCGAATTGGATGTGGGGAAACCCACATCCAATTTGCATACGTGTGAACCCAGCCTCAAGCAGTTCCCCGACTTAGAAATGAGCCTTCACTGTGTGCAGTAAAAGTGCAGAATGCCTCTGACAAGGTACTGTCCCGTGTCACTACACACTGTAAGTTGATAAATGTTGCATTAGAAGGGACTTGCTGAGCCTGTGCCCACTCCACCAGTCCAGCCTACCTCTGTTAACTCACTCCCAGTAACAAAATTTAGGGCCCCCAAAAACATAGCTCGGACCTTATGTATGCACTTTTGACACCGTCACATCTGGTACCTCGTGACCAGACCATAGATCACCGTAACACGATTTTGGATCTGGTTGCTATTGGATACTGACCACTAGGGAGGAGCCAGATAATGACCACCTTGCTACTGGAGGACCTGTCACCTTTCCAGTTACTAATGACTGGTTGCTTGGTGCCTTGAACTTATGCTTGGTTACTCTTAGCCACCACTACACTCCTTTTCCTTGTTTTGCTGAGTTACCCCTTTGTAGTGGTGTTACTTTATAACCCTTTGTGCTTTAGAAGCCCTGGTTCTTTAGATACGCCAAAACCAACATGCACCCTTTGAGTAATATCAGACCATGCTCAGAATGATGTAACTTTACTGAACAAGCTGCAGCATAACAGCATAATATGAACAACCTCCTTATTCCTAATCTAGCTACAGTCGTGTGGCTGCTCAGGCATACCTCCATGAGGTTATAGCGCATCCTGGTATTCTCCACGACTTGGACATCTTCCAAAAATCCCGGTGCCTTCAGCAGACATCCAGATGCAGCAGCCTTGATACCACAAACGGCGAGCGGGAACAGAACCAATCAAGGACCCTTTACCTCAGCCTTCCCCTTTTTATAGCACAGGTGGGCTGGCTAGGACCAAAAAGCCTGGGAACTGAACTTTCATTATTTAACCCTTTTCCCTGGCCCGAGCCAGCTGCTAACTCTCTAAGATCGACATATTTCAACATTCCTACAAGCCATTTAGCAAGAGTGTCTTTAGAAACTTTTGATATGACCTGTTTTACAATTGGAGAGCTTCATCCCTGTGATTTGCCCTAACTAGGTAATTTTATTGGATGTATATGGTATTTGAATATATAGAGGGGTTGATTTACTAAAACTGGAGAGTGCAAAATCTGGTGCAGCTGTGCATGGTAGCCAATCAGCTTCTAACTTTAGCTTTGACAAAAAAAAACTGGAAGCTGATTGGTTTCTATGTACAGCTGCGCCAGATTGCACTCTCCAGTTTTAGTAAATCAACCCCATGGAGTTTGCAAGGAAAGCAGATTTGTCTTGGTACCAGTGAAGTGTGATACATTTGAAGACTTGAGATCTAAACCACTGACAGAAGGGTCCAAAGTTGCATCTAGAGAATGAAGTAAAAAAATAATTGTTTTGATTTTGTTTTTTTTGTTTTTTTTATCGGAGGTTAGAAAGCCTTAAATATATTCTGATTGGTTGCTAGGTGCAACACCTAACCTTTTCCTTTCTGCTTGTTTTTCTTATATAAAACACAGTGTAATATCAAAATTAAAAACAAGGGTTGATCAAATACATATAATAGATCTACACCACTGCAACATTTCAAGTTTATAAATAGTCTGTAGACAGATTAAACCTTTTCCTTGATTAATATGCAGCTATGCTGCCATATTGGGCATCTGACGCAGCTTGACGTCTTTCTGAAAAACGTTTTGTCCAACCAAGGCAAGACAGTGGAAATAATGTTTGGAAACAAATTACTGTATGTTCTTTCCCCTTGTAAAAAATCCTTTATTCAACTCTAACAAATATAACCTCCTGACCTTGGACAAAGGATGTAAAAAACGTCTTCTTGTTTTGTCTTTATCAAGATGGTTGGCATTTTTTGAACTTGATTCCATTTAATAGATGGATAACGTGGTTGTTCTTCTCAGAACGGCCCTCTGTTCTAGTGCTTTCAGTGTACATAGTCTCACATTCCTGTTATTTAAAAATTCAGTCTCCTGGAGATCAGGAGGAACGCCATAGAAGAGTGTGAAGTGAGTGCCCTGGGAGTTCACAATGAGAGGATGTGCTTGACATGGTCACCTTCTCTTGGCAACAGGTGCCTAAACAACGTAGCCGGATCCTTGATTTTGACAAATCATCAATATCCGAATACTTATTGCTGTAGCCAAGTCTTTGAATTATGAGGATGACATGACAAGGGGTCAACAAAGACACCCTACACAGTCAGAAGCCCTTATCAGACCACAACTAGTACACTTGGCCAGTAAACATGTGCGATTTGTTTTGCTACAAATCCAAATTTGAATAAAATTTACGTTATTCGGAAATTCAGATGTATCCGAATTTCCAAAGCACAATAGTAATTAATTTCAACAAATTCGAAATAAATTATAATGAAAAAAACGAGTTTGTATCGATTCGTTTCAATCGGATGACAGGATAGAATATGCAAATCTAGGTCTGCCGCGCTAACAATCAAATTAAAATACAATGTGACAAAAATTTAAAAACAAATTAAATGTGTCAAAGAAAGTCCCATGTGATGCGGTCTGTTATAACACCTCATAAGAAAGTATAAAAAATAACCGTGCTATGCACAATTCGGTGAATGAAAAAAAGGGATAACTAATGTAATAAAGCTGCAGCTGTAGTGGGAAACACTATACAAATAATAAAGAAAGAAAGCCGCGCTAAATTGAGGTGTTTGATGACAAATCAAACTATAAAAAAACGTATCTTACTATGGTGCTAATGTAAACCAATAACATAAAAATAAGTCTCAAAACATTAACACAAATCAAATATGTTGTATATGAAATGAAATAAAGTCCAAAAAAGGAACAGCAAATCGAGTGAGGGGTGCTGCGTGTAGAAAAGAAGTCCACCACCAATTAATGTGCCTTTATCCACGCCAAGTGCTGCATGCTATGAGCTCACAGAAGGCTTACCAGATCTCGGGTAAGTATAGGCATATACCAAAGGTAGAGACATCAGCAGGTCCAGACAAGAATGATGGCGTCTCACACTGTGTAATCTCTGTGGTCAGCACGGGATCACAATGCACACCAACGCCGTAGAGAGCCCGGTCACGTCCACAGCCCAATGCTCCCAAAGGGATATGTAAGACAAGGGGGGCCACAATAGTGTAGTTTGCAAAGACTACTTTATTTTAAATACGGTAAAAAACTCACATTTGTGTCAACATCAAGTATCAGATCGTTCCACAGAACGCTGCCGCCCGACTTCCGGGTTCCTCGTGGTGACGTCAGCACGCCTTCCCGACGCGTTTCGTCACAAATGACGTCTTCCTCATAAGAAGTTCCAAATGTGAAAGTTCCAATGTATATAAACTCCTAATATGTGCATCCAATGTCGATATAAATGACAAGCCAACAGATGAATCACCCAAGTGCGCCTCTACTGAAAGGTATAAAATGCCCTTTTACCAGAAAAAATGGACTCTTAGTCAAAAGAGTCAAAAGCGCTGTGTGAATCAGTTTTACTTGAGTTAGAAATCATGTATTCCTTTCCTCCCCTCTTGTTAGAAAGATATCACAACTAATGGTGGGAGTTGCTCCATCCCGACATCCATAAAAGATAAATCAAATATATCCACATACTGTAAAAAATAATAATGATAAAATCAAGCATGTGTACAAAAATACCGACCCCCGGGAGCCGATCCGACCACCTCGTGGTTTCAGCATGGGTGGTGCCGTCACGAGCGTGAACTGCGCCCTACACATTTCGGCGGAATTGATGTCATCGGGGGCTGGTTAGCACGACACACCGGATTTTTCACATTATTTACAATTCTATTCTATTTTTTTTTTTCAGCAGCTTGCTTGATCTACCAGTGTAAACATTTTTGATTTTTTTGACAGGATACAATAGTTTGGGCTTTTTGCTAATGCTTGAATCATCCGAAATAATGTAACAACATAACCAATGATCCAAATTTATTCACAACCATTCATTTTTTTATTCCAATGAGCGTAGCGTGAATTATCAAAAATGCATTATATATTACATATAAAAAAAAACATATTACAATAAATACAGTAAGATATAAAAGTGAAAAAAGATCATTCCTACTTCTTCCTACTTCCCATACATCTCCGAGCCAAAACATAACGAATGCATCCAAATTTTCCGAAATACAGTATCTCACAAAAGTGAGTACACCCCTCACATTTTTGTAAATATTTTATTATGTCTTTTTATGTGACAACGCTGAAGAAATGACACTTTGCTACAATGTAAAGTAGTGAGTGTACAGCTTGTATAACAGTGTAAATTTACTGTCCCCTCAAAATAACTCAACACACAGCCATTATTGTCTAAACCGCTGGCAACAAATGTGAGTACACCCCGCCGCCGCTCCTCCCCGATCGTCGGGGAATCGAGTGTGGAGATCCGCCTGCTTGTGTAAACACAAGCGGGCGGATCTCCTAAGTGACAGGCAGGGTCAGATTGCAGGGTTCAGCATAGCTAAACCTGCGATCTGTCCTTGTGTCGCGTAGTCCCCTCCCCTCACACACGTCAGTAAGCACCAGGCATACATTAACCCCTTGATCACCAATAAAAATTAACCCCTTCCCTGCCAGTGTCATTTTTACAGTAACAGTGCATATGTATAGCACTGATTACTGTAGTAATGTCACTGGTACCCCCAAAAGTGTCAAAAATGTCAGTCAAGGGTCCGATCTGTCCGCCGCAATGTCGCAGCCCCGCAAAAAAAATCGCCGATCGCCGCCATTACTCGTTAAAAAAAAAAACAACAAAAATTACAAAAATCTTTCCCTTTGTTAGTAAACGCGATAACTTTTGCGCAAACCAATCAAAATACGCTTATTGCAGTTTTTTTTAACAAACATAGGTAGCAGAAAACAAATTGGCCAAAAATGTAAAAAAATTTTGATTTTTACATTTTTTTGGGGGGGGAATTTCATATAAAAAAAATGTGAAAAATATTGTTATTTTTTCAAAATGTATGCTCTTTTTTTGTTTATAGCGCAAAAAGTAAATACCGCACAGGTGATCAAATACCACCAAAAGAAAGCTCTGTTTGTGGGAAAAAAAGGACATAAATTTCGTTTGGGTACGGCGTTGCACGACCGCGCAATTGTCAGTTAAAGTCACACAGTGCTGAATCGCAAAAAGTGGCCCAGACGTAAGACAGCAAAATCCTCCGGTGGTAAAGTGGTTAAAGCTGAACTCCAGGAAGATACAAGAGATTAGTAAATGCACTAATGTATTCAATTCTATCCAAAACTAGGGGTTATTTGGATTACTTGGGGTTTGGTTCAAGCAGGATTATCCAAACTTCAGGTTTTAACTTCAAAGTTCAGATGCCAAACCTGAACCCAAATGAAATCAATGTGAGCCAAATCTATCAAATAAAAATTATTGGGCTAACAGGCATGGGGGTGTCTATAAAATAACATGTCAGGGTGGGCACTGCCCTGGGCAACATGAGCCAATGCAAAAAAAAAAAAAAAATGTAAAAAATTCCATTCGGCCAGGAACAGTGGTTTTTTAAATGCTTAAACTGAAGCATTAAATTCCTATAAAGAACATGCCTGGGTGCCCTGCCTGCGATGGGGCACATCTCCATGAGGAAAGGGGCAGGGATAGTGGTGACTCATTGCTCTTATATGGCCAAATCTGGGCAATGATGCAACTCCTCCAATCTTCACTCATTTGCTGACATGGCCGGGGATTCCTGTCCATGTAAATGAATGAGCTGGATGCCATCAGTGGTCGGTAAGGATACAGCGGATGCAAGCACCTGCTGCTTCTTTAACAAGCATTGACATCCGAACATCCAGTGTTCGCTCCAAACACATGTTCAGAATGAAAACTTAGCTCATCTCTATACAAAACTAAAAAAAAAATAAAATAAAAGATTTGACAGGAAATACATTTTAAGGTCTTTCTGGAGAAAAAAAAAAAAAAAAAAAAAAATATATATATATATATATATATATATATATTCCTGCATTTGGCTACAAGGATTTTTGCTAAATAAAAAATCATTATAGGCCGTTATCAGGTCACTGACATGAAGAGGCTGAGACCAGTTAACCCAACCTTTTTCAACCAGAATTCCCAGGCACCCCGGGGTGCCTTGAGCTTCCTTAGGGGTGCCTTGGCAAAATGCCTAAAAATTGCCCCAAAATTGTATACAAGCCATTGGGTGGATGAAACCTGCCTTTTAGTTACACAAAGCCACAGGTTTTCATTGTACACCATTACAACCTTCTAGCTGCCAACTGCCTAATGACCAATCACATCATCAGTTGATAAGCAGGATGTCAGTTGGTGGACAAAAGAGAAAAGAAAAAGAAACATTGGAATAATAGTCAATGCCAGTTTGCAAAAGTGTATTTGCTTTGGAAGAATAAGTCAACTTCAATGTTGGGTGTCCCACGTGTATTGATGTTGCTGCATTATGTAAAACTATCAGAATAGTTTTTACATTTTAGAATGGGGTGCCTTGATACTGTCCATAATTTTGGAGGGTGCCTCATGATTGAGGGTGCCTTGACTGAAAAAAGGTTGAGAAACATTGGGCTAACCTATACAGTGACCATAGCCGGAAATGGGAAACCCTTACCTCTAATTCCAGTGATCTGAGCTGCAAATCTAGAACTGGCAATTTTTTCTGCTTTCTCCAATAAAGCTAAAAAAGTCACAATTCCATCACGCTCGTCTGTCTCCGGGTGACCTTGTTCTCTTTGTTCTGATTCTTCTATAAAAATAAAGACAGACAATCATGGCTGATTTTCTTCTTGACATATAAATTCATCAACAATTTTTTTTTATTTGCTCTCTTTCAGTTTCAACATTATATATTTTATTCCATTGCAGACTGGTTATAAAAGTAAGCTGTACTGTTATATGTAATTCAACCAGACAAGAACTTTTTACGTGAATCTCAGGAAAACAGATGAATACACATAAAACAAAACCATTTTGCTGTCAAATGATTTGCAATTCTGTTCATCCATTCCTGAGATTTACAAAGCTCTGACACGCATTAGGGTTGATTTACTAAAACTGGAGAGTGCAAAATCTGGTGCAGCTGTGCATGGTAGCCAATCAGCTTCTGACTTCAGCTTGTTCAATTAAAGTGGGGTACACACTATAAGAAAATCGGGCGAACGATCTTCCGATTTTCCTCATTGCTTCACAGCAAATCGGAACCGATGAACGAAAATTTGTACAAAAATTATTTTCGTACAAAAAGGCTTTTTTTATTGTTTCTGATCATGTGCATTCTTTCTTTTCTTATTTTTCTTGTACAAAAATCGTACGATTATGGTACACATTAAACGAAAATCGTTTGTTTTTTCCCATAGTAGAAAAAACTTGGAGTTTGTCTTTTCGAGAATTTTCGTACAAAAATTCTCAATCGGCTGTAGAAAGTTGTGTACACACTGTACGAAAATCGTACGAAAATTCTTTGGACGCAAATGTTCACCTGATTTTCTTATAGTGTGTACGAGCCTTAGGCCCCTTTCACACCTGTCTGTTCCGTCCAATCGATCCGCCGATCCCCGCTGAGCAGGCGGATGACAGCCCAGTCTCGGCTCTGTGTGCGGAGACGGAGGTGTCAGATCCCCGCTCTCCTCTATGGGGAGATCCAGTGCTGTATTTTTGCCTAGGCCGACAAGTTCCAGGCCTAGGGCGGCCCTTTGCAGGGGGGCAGCCCCCCCTCCACCTGAGACTCTATTGGCCACTGGTTGCTAGAGCCGCCTCTCTCACCCCCCCTCTCTCTCTCTCTCACTCTCTCTCACTCACTCCCTCTCTCTCACTCTCAACCCCCTTCTCTCCCTCTCACTCACCCCTCTCTCTCTCTCTTACCCCCTCTCTCATACCCCTCTCTCTCTCTCACACTTATCCCCCCTCTTTCTCACCCCCCTCTCTCTCTCCCACTCCCTCTCATCCCCCCCTCTTGAGATCTCAGGAGTTCATGCTGGGACTTTTAGTCCTTCAATTTTGGAGGGACTCACATCCTTTAAAAAGGAAGGAATGGGGAAAATTTACTTTGGAGGGGGAGGGGGAGCGCCCAATTTTAGTCTTGCCTAGGGCAGCACAAAACCAAAATACACCACTGGGGAGATCGGATGAGAACGGACCGTTCTCATCCGATCCGATCCACCAGACGGATGGAAAATAGGGTTTCCATCCGTCCCGATTTGACGGACAGGATCGGATCAGATGTCTCCGCTGGCATCCGCTGCCCTATAGAGATGCATGGGGCATCCGTTCAGATCCGCCTGAAAAAATGACAGGCAGATCTGAACGGTCCGCATGTCTGAAAGGGGCCTTAAGCTTTGAAAAAAAGAAAAAAAACTGGAAGCTGATTGGTTATCATGCACAGCTGCACCAGATTGTGCACTCTCCAGTTTTAGTAAATCAACCTCACAGTCCTGCCTGGCAGGCAGAAGACCTGATTTTATTTTCTGCAGTTCAA
The DNA here is from genome assembly GCF_965119305.1 of Pelophylax lessonae. Lineage (NCBI taxonomy): Eukaryota > Metazoa > Chordata > Amphibia > Anura > Ranidae > Pelophylax > Pelophylax lessonae. Next base: position 102,913,800 of record NC_138769.1, read on the forward strand.
TAAAACTCAAAGGTCTTGTCCCTACTTATGACTGGACAGTGAAGGGAGAATCAGTATACTGCTGAGCTCATCTCTCTGGCACTCTGTTCTTTCCTCCTACTTACAATGTTTCCATTCCATGTAATATAATAATGTAGTAATAATATTATTAATGTAGCAAAAATGTAATAATATAATATTACAGAGCTGCAGTAATTTTTTTTTTTCAGCCTCAAGTTCAACTTTAGGGATCTGTTTTATATCCATGATTTTCATTTTTAGAAAATAACATTGATGGGTATATTTATAAATAAGTGAAGCTAACATTCACTGCAGGTGAAAAATTCAGTTTATTTAAAACCGCACACACCAGTAAGATACACCTTCAGTGTAGGTTCAGTAAAAATCACATTTTCTGCTTATAAATAGACACCAGTGTCAACTAAGCACTGGACAAGCATTGTTTAGCATAAGTTAAAAAAAATCTTAATGTCAAAAAATTCAGAAAATGATTAAGTAGTATAATAAATTAATATTAGCAGAATTTTTCTTTGTGTATAAATAATAGAAACAAAATCTTAAAGAAAGAAATATTATTATTATCAATAATATGATTTATATTATTATTTTAATAATAGTAATAGAAGTACATTGTAATTAAAATTATAATAATTGGTTGCTTAAACTGAAGGTTGCAACAAAAACTAAGTGAAAAATATGATAGATTAAAAATGAATCATTATTATCTCAGTTTATTTCATTCTGCTTATTGTAAGTGATTAATACATGCAATACTAGCATTTAGTGTTTTCATTTATTTTCTTATATGACCTATACTGACATTTACATGCAGACCAAGCAGCAATTTCATCAAATACAGCAACTAAACTAAAAAAAAACTACTAAAACATTACAAGGGGGGCACTCAGTTGCAGCAAATGTTTTTTTTTTTTTTTTTTTTTAAGAATTAAGAATTAAACACACCCCTGGAACACTTGGTATAGATGTAAATGTAGAAATAAAATAAAAATAAAGACTTGTATTAACTGCATTCATGTATCAGGATACTGTATTTTTAACTAGAGTGTATAAAAAGTGTTGAAGTGTATCTAAACCTAAGAACAAAAAAGCTATATACTGTATATTGCAACTGTATATATACCAGACCAAAAAGGGAGCAAATAAGAGAAATGAATAGTGTGGCTTTAAATATACAATAACATTTAAGCAATTCCTAGTGTAAGTCCTGTCCTCGTAGGAGAATGCTCAATCGTCATGGGAAACTTAAACTCTGGGTGCATTGTAACACCTGCACTTGTTTGCAAGTCCTAATGGTAATGGGATTGATTTACTAAAGGAATAGGGCAGCCTTTCTCAGCTAGGATTCCATGGAACCCCTGAGGTTCCTCCAAAGGTTACTAGGGGTTCAGTGAGCAATAAAATTATTTTCGTTTCCCATTAACCACTGCCATCCATAGCTATCTTTAGGAAGAGCACTCTTCCATCTGATGTCAATGCAAATGTGTCCTTCTACCATCGTCCACCAATATAAGAGGGTCCTTCTCCCACTAACCATTAGCATAGGGGGCTCTTTTCCCACTGACCACTAATATTAGAGCGTTCTTCTCCCGCTGACCACTAATATAAGGGACTTATGTTCTCCCAATCACCACTAATATAAGAGGGTCTTTCTACCACTGTCCACTAATATAAGAGGGTCCTTCTCCCACTGACCACTAACATAAGAGGGTCCATCTACTACTGACCACTAGTATTGGGGGGTCCATCTCCTATTGACCACTAATATAAGAGGGTCCTTCTTCCATTGACATTGGAAGTAGAATCATCAAATAGTCAGATTAATGTGCATAATATTTTCCTGGAAGTGCCTTCCCAATAAGGATTTCTAGGGGTTCCTTGAGCAATACAATTATCTTTGCCTCCCAATTAACTATTCCCATTAATAGCTATCTTTAAGAAGGGTAGTCTTCCCACTATGTCAATACAAAGTGTCCTTCTCCCATTGACTACTAATATAAGGGGGTCCTTCCCCCACTGACTAATATAAGGTGGCCCTTTTCCCAAAAACCACTAACATAAAGAGGTCCATCTCCCACTGATCACTAACATAAGGGGGTCCTTTTCCTACTGATCACCAATTTTAGGGGGGTCCTTCTCCTACGAACTACTAATATAACTGGGTCCTCCTCATACTGACCAGGAATAAAAGGGGCTCCTTCTCCCACTGACCACTAGCATACGGGGGTCCTTCTTCCACTGACCACTTATATAAGGGGCCACTAACAATAGGGAGCCCATTCCATTGGCCACTAACATAAGGGGGGCTTTCTTTCCACTGGCCCCTAAAAAAGGGGGTTATTTTTTCCACTGACCAGTAATATAAGCGGGCGCTTCTTCTACTGACTATTAATATAGTTAGGTCCTCCTCACACTGACCACTAATATAAGGGGGTCCTTCTTCCACTGACCACTAACATAAGGTGGTCCATTCCATTGACCACTAACATAAGGGGGGGGTCTTTCTTTCCACTGGCCCCTATAAAAAGTGGGTCCTTTTCCAACTGACTACATACATATGGGGGTCCTTACCCCATGGGTCACCAATGTAATGGACTACAACAAAAAACACCAGTGTAAGGGGGCACTACACTTTTGTGTGTCTTTTCATTTTTATTGCTTGTTTCATTTTGTGGTTATTATTGAAGATAATTTTGCATTATTAAGTGGGGGTTGTCCCACATTATCCATCCCGGGCATGCATAATCATTCAGCAGGGATTCCCTGAGACATGAAAATTATTTCAAGGGTTCCTCCATGTTTAAAAGGTTGAGGCTGGAATAGAACATGTTCATTTTCAAATGTGAACCTTTACTAAACTTAGTGAATAGGCTGAAGCTGTGTTCATCCTCAACCATCCTCAACCATCCAATCGTGCAAGCAAACCTGTATATTTTAGTCTCCCTTTGCAGATGGTTGAGTATACAAAGTGAATACAGCTTCATTTTACTTACTATGCTGTGTGAACCTTGACTTTGCTAAGTAAACAGCATCTACTACTTAGTAAATCAATCCCATTGCATCCAAAAAAAGTAATGACCTATAATTTTGTATAATAAATGAAGTTGTGGAATGGTTCTTTGGCTGTTCTTGCCCAATAGAAGCAATGCTACACCTGCAATGTGTATTTTTCCATTTGCACATACCTTCTCCAAGTCTCAGAGCGTCATCTCGTCCCTGTGGAGCACAATGCACAAGTCGGGTAGTGGAGAAAAGTGCCATCGCGATCAGACTAAGAATTACTATAGAATCCATGCCTATCTGCTAAGACTGTTGCTATGGTTGAGCGCCTTTAAGGAAGGCTTGTCAGAGCTTTCTGGCACCAGGCGAGCTGCGGCCCCTCTTATAACCCAGTGTCCCCCCCAACACATGGAAGACCCCAATCAAATTCCACTTTACTCACTCACATTTGTGACATTTGGCGGCCAGTCCCTGACTCTTCTGTGTGGCTTTCATTGTGTCCTCTCGGTAATAGCCTTGCCAACGTCAGAGGCTCATTCTCTGCCTGTGCAAACAACATTAAATGTGTGTTATCACTGCTTGTACAGGGTCCCCCAGATGTGAGCGCAAACTGTGCAAAGGATTCTCTGATTCAGCTATCTGTGTTCCACTAAATATCTCAGGACCCTCATTGTCCTGGAACTGCATGCTAATAAGGGGCTAATTGCCAGCAAGATTCAGGAGGCCCAATGACGTCAGCAGTTGCTACAGTAAATCTCTGAATCGGAGATGTATTACTAATTGAAACTGTGATCATTAACCAATTCAGCTCTCCCACCTGAACACCCCCTATGGACCAGAGCAATTCTTACATTTTCTGCTATGGGCCCATTTATACAGCAATAGCTTTGTCATTACAAAGTAATACATATATTGTTTTTTTGTTGGTGACAATATTTGTCTTTCTTTTGGTGGTTTTGTCTCAATCAAAAGACAGAAAAAGTAACAAAACTAAAAAAAGAGCAGTATATTTATAACACTGTAAATAAAGTATTTATCATATTAATATTATACAGGATTCATATGGCATCAACAGTTCGTGCAGCATTTTATAAAATGGAGGGAGACAGTATAGTTACAATACAATTCAATAGAAGAGCAGGCCCTGTTCGTAGAGAATACAATCTAAAAGGAAGGGTAGAATTCAAAAATGCGTCCTGTTTAAAACTACTCTAAAATGTTGATTCTGGTACAAAGCCTTGCAAAATTATTTATTATTATAATAATTAGTATTTATTTCTAAGCATTTACTACTGCAAACAGCACCACAATGGACATTACTTATCAGTATACACATTGCATTACTATCAATCTGATGTGTCCATCCTACCGCCATAATCTTCTGGTACTGCGGGGGTGGGGTCAATGAAGCCAAGGGGAACTGTCATATGCACTCGTCAAGAGCATCAATAGTGCCAACTATGCTTGCCCTTTCCGCCAACCTTCCTCATTCATAGAAGCTGTACTACAGCTTTTATAAATGAAACATAATCTATGAATGGAGGGGGTGAAAAATCCACCGGTCCTCCATTCAGAGATCAGGAGAAGGATTTCAACTAATGCAGGAGCCATCCACAAACTTAGGCTTTATTGAATGCTGCATATTTAATTAGTCAACAAGAGCAGCAGTAATGCTGGGCTTTATTATTAGAAAGCACAGCATGATGGAGGCACCCTGGTTTATATATTAATACTACAGATTTGACCCTGACTATTCTGAGCCTTGCCTGCCGTGTATCTGGACTGTCATTGAACCCCCCTGCATGCCAACTGCAAGTACCTGTTTGCTGTGCTCAGTTCGTGCCTGCCCCAGCATGGTAGCCAGGCACTATAGCATTGTTTATAAGTCCTGGGTGCAACCGAGTATCAGTGGGACAGGGGGCTGCTATAGGTGAAGTACACAGAAGCTAGCTATAGTGATTGACCACCTGCGTTAGGGGTAAGCGTGACATCAGGGCAAGAAATTAAGCCAAACTCATCAGCTAGATAAGCAAGAGGTACAAGCAGAATCCAAAGGCAGGTCAGGAGTAAACCTGATCAATAATGAAGAAGTCTAAGCACCGACCAGGCTGAGGCACAGGGAAAAAGCTGAAGACCAGTCAGCACTGACACTGAGTCACTGAGCCTTAAATAGGCTGCTTGGCACCACCGTTGATACTGGGTGCACACACAGTCCTGCTCATGTACTGTGAAGCATGTACATGAAGACAAACACATGCACTCCTACATGCGGGAACATGGCTAGCCACAACCATATGTACAATGTCCAAGCCAGCTGGCTAAAAGGAATGGCCAGCTTCTGTCAGACTGGTCAACACACAAACCACCATGACCACTTCAGTGATTTGAATTGGTCATGGTGGTAGGAGTCAGAAACACTGCACATGCTGGGATATTTACAATTATGTGCTGGGTGCTAGTTGCACCCCTAGCACAACTTACTGCTGGCAGGTACTCCTGGTGGGTCTGCTCGCTGGTACTGCTGGTGGATACTGCTGGCTGGTGCTGCTATGGGTACTACTGTGGGTACTGCTGGCTGGTACTACTGTTGGTACTGCTGGCTGCTACTGCTGTGGGTACTGCTGGCTGATACTGCTGTGGTTATTGCTGGCTGGTACTGCTGGCTGGTGCTGCTGGCTGGTACTGCTGGCTGGTTCTGCTGTGGGTACTGCTGGCTGGTACTGCTGGCTGGTACTGCTGGCTGCTACTGCTGTGGGTACTGTTGTGGGTATTGCTGGCTGGTACTGCTGGTGGGTACTGCTGGCTGGTGCTGCTGGCTGGTACTGCTGGCTGGTTCTGCTGGCTGGTGCTGCTGGCTGGTTCTGCTGTGGGTACTGCTGGCTGGTACTGCTGGCTTGTACTTCTGTGGGTACTGCTGGCTGGTACTGCTGTGGGAACTGCTGGCTGGTACTGCTGTGGGTACTGCTGGCAGGTACTGCTGTGGGTACTGCTGGCTGGTACTGCTGTGGATACTGCTGGCTGGTACTGCTGTGGGCACTGCTGGCTGGTACTACTGTGGGTACTGCTGGCTGATACTGCTGTGGGTATTGCTTGCTGGTACTGCTGGCTGGTGCTGCTGGCTGGTACTGCTGGCTGGTTCTGCTGTGGGTACTGCTGGCTGGTACTGCTGGCATGTACTGCTGGCATGTACTGCTGGCTGCTACTGCTGTGGGTACTGCTGTGGGTATTGCTGGCTGGTACTGCTGGTGGGTACTGCTGGCTTTACTGCTGTGGGAACTGCTGGCTGGTACTGCTGTGGGTACTGCTGGCGGGGTACTGCTGGCTGGTACTGCTGTGGGTACTGCTGGCTGGTACTGCTGTGGGCACTGCTGGCTGGTACTGCTGTGGGTACTGCTGGCTGGTACTGCTGGCTGGTACTGTTGTGGGTACTGCTGGTGGGTACTGCTGGCTGGTACTGCTGTGGGAACTGCTGGCTGGTACTGCTGTGGGTACTGCTACTGCTGTGGGTAGTGCTGTGGGTATTGCTGGCTGGTACTGCTGGCTGGTTCTGCTGTGGGTACTGCTGTTGGTACTGCTGGCTTGTAATGCTGTGGGTACTGCTGGCTGGTGCTGCTGTGGGAACTGCTAGCTGGTACTGCTGTGGGTACTGCTGGTGGGTATTGCTGTGGGTACTGCTGGCTGGTACTGCTGTGGGCACTGCTGGCTGGTACTGCTGTGGGTACTGCTGGCTGAAACTGCTGTGGGTATTGCTGGCTGGTACTGCTGGCTGGTGCTGCTGGCTGGTACTGCTGGCTGGTTCTGCTGTGGGTACTGCTGGCTGGTACTGCTGGCGTGTACTGCTGGCTGCTACTGCTGTGGGTTTTGCTGGCTGCTACTGCTGGCTTGTACTGCTGTGGGTACTGCTGGCTTTACTGCTGTGGGAACCTGCTGGCTGGTACTGCTGTGGGTACATAGGCGGGTACTGCTGTGGGTACTGCTGGCTGGTACTGCTGTGGGCACTGCTGGCTGGTACTGCTGTGGGTACTGCTGGCTGGTACTGTTGTGGGTACTGCTGGTGGGTACTGCTGGCTGGTACTGCTGTGGGAACTGCTGTGGGTACTGCTGGCTGGTACTGCTGTGGGTACTGCTATGGGTACTGCTGGCGGGAAATGCTGGGGGAGAGTGTGAGGAGCGGCACAGGCGGAGTGCATTTGATATCACTGAGCCTGTGACAGGATGGAGGCGGAACTATACATTGTTCTGTCGCCAGACATCTAAAGTCTTCTGCGAGGTGCAGGAGTCTCTTGCATGCGGGTGCTGCACTTGCAGATGTCAAGGAGCCGCAGCCCGCATGCAGCAGACTCCCGCACCTCGCAGGAGACTTGGGATGTCTAGCGACAAGATACCTGCTGCAGTGTAACCCAGGGGCCAGGCCGCTAATTCTAGACACCAATGCGACCTGACGCCTAGGGTTTGTTGAGCCCTGCCTTAGAGTATTGGAATTTAGTTTTGTGAAATGTTGTAAAATTGGTACCATTCTTTCTAAAGGCACCTAAAACGCATAAAAAACAGGTGTTATGTCAAGTGACACCAAAAATGCGATAAATCGCGTTGTCGAAAAACTCTTTAAAGTCACCTCTAAAAAAAGGATACAGGAGCTACCCTGGTGTGTTTTTGAAGCATGGGTAGCCTATTCAAATTCAACTGTATTACTCCAAAAATGGGACAAAAAAGCTTGTAAAAGGCAATCCTCCCACATGGCTAAATGTAAACTGAGTCTTATTAGGCCTCATGCTCACTGGGAATTTGATTTTCTCCTCTCAAATGCCTTCTACTCTTAATAGGAAAAAGCTGCCTTAAGAACGTGCCTAAACCCGCCTATTGCACAGGCGTTTAGGCACATTAGGTGTTTGAGCGTTAATGGATTTCATTGGCCAGAATATTATATATCCTGGCCATTGAAATGAATGAATGCTCAAGCGGTAAACCCGTCTAGGGAATAAATGTGTGTTGATGCATTTATATGCGCCCAACATTTTTTCTCCTCTCCTGAACATGCTGGTGATTGTTTTTTTCAGCCTGTAAATGCTCCTCTTCTAATTTGCCTGTAAATGCCTATGGGTGCATGAACACCGAGGCTTACATAGAGGTGCTTATTACAGGCTGAAAAAAAACAAAAAGGCTAAGCGCCTGTAAAAGAGGCATTTTTTAATCCTGGTGTGCATGAGGCCTTAGGGATGTTTGATAGGTGGAATCTGAAGCGGCAGGAAATATTGTACAATAGTAGTTTCACCCTCTGACATATTGTCTTGGCAATGTTGTGGCATTCCACCCGTTCTGTTCTGGAAAAGTCACCTTCACTGGTATTTCTGGCCGGAATTCTCAGTAAACACCATAATCTGTAGTGAGCGGTGGAGCCCATGATGTCATGCACAGGACGCTGCACTATCACTCTTGTGATTTCCATCTTGTGTATATTGGAGTCCCGTGAGAGTGATTGTTGAGAATGTTATATTGTATGGTGTAAATTTTTTTTCCCCTTAATAATATGGACATACATGCATGTTTTAACCACTTGCCGACCGCCCACCATAATATTACTGCGGCAGGGCGGCTCGGCTGCGTCCAGTCACGTAGTACTACGTGACTGGGGTGCATGTTGTTTCGGCGGCGTGCACGCACCGCCGGAGCCACGCTCCAGCTGTGTTTAGACACAGCTGGAGGCGGGTTGCGGGAGGAGCGGCGCTGATTGCCGCTGTCCTCCCGTGATCATCCGGGAAACGGAGAGAAGACCCGCCTGCTTATGTAAACAAAGCCGGCGGATCTTCTGTCAGACAGGCAGGGACAGATCAGCTAAGCTGAAACTGCGATCTGTCTGTGCCTGTCACAGAATCCCCCCCCCCCCCCACACACACACACACACACACAGTAAGTAAGCATATTAGGCATACAATTAACCCCTTTGATCACCCCTAGTCCCTGCCAGTGTCATTTATACAGTAACAGTGCATATTATTTAGCACTGATTCCTGTATTAGTATCACTGGTCCCCAAAAAGTGTCAAAAATGTCAGTTAGGGGTCTGAACTGTCCGCTGCAATGTTGCAGTCCTGCTAAAAATCGCAGATTGCCGCCATTACTAATAAAAAAAAAATCCAAAAATCTATCCCCTAGTTTGTAAACGCTATAACTTTTGCGCAAACCAATTCAAATACGCTTTTTGAGATTTTTTTTTTTTTACCAAAAATATGTAGCAGAATATAAATTGGCCTAAACTGATTAAAAAATGTAGTTTTTTACAATTTTTTTTTGATGGGAATGTTTTATAGCAGAAAGAAAAAATATGGTGTTTTTTTCAAAATTGTCGCTCTTTTTTTTGTTTATAGCGCAAAATCTAAAAATCGCAGAGGTGATCAAATACCACCAAAAGAAAGCTCTATTTGTGGGAAAAAAAGGACATCAATTGTGTTTGAGTACAGCGTTGCATGACCGCGCAATTTTCCATTAAAGTAACGCAGTCCCGAATCGCAAAAAATGGCCTGGTCATTAAGGGGATAAAACCTTCCGGGGCTGAAGTGATTAAGGGGCTATTCACACCATCACACTGTGGTAACACCAATATGCTCCAGTAATGTGCATTCCACAGGTTGCTGTATTGCTCTCTGAATGGCATTGATTGGGGCACCATTGGGGTGCACCCACTGCACCTTATCAGTGGAACAGTGCGCCAATGTTTGTTATGGTGTCAAAAATGTTGCACCTTATTTGGTCAGTTTTGGTACATTGGGAATCCCATTCCTATGAATTGGCTGCCTTAAGGGGGTTAGTTGACCTTTACCAAAAAAATTGCCTAAGCAGATAAGGGCTGCCTGTAGATAAACCCAAACTGTGCACCTTTGAGGTTGAATAAAGCCCTTGGTATAGGTGTAGGCCATTTACTACTGGAGCCTTGCTGCAAAAATTCAACCATGCTGGGAAAGGCTTATTAGCACAATTGACCTTTCCACTATGGATCAGTCATGCTGAACTCAAGTGCTGATCTTCCAAATTTAACAACTTCTGGACCGGAAGGATTTGCCCCTTAATAACCAGCCCATTTTTTGCGATTCGGCACTGCATTACTTTAACTGATAACTGTGCGTTCATTCGACGCTGTACCCAAATAAAATTGACGTTTTTTTCCCCCCACAAACAGAGCTTTCTTTTGATGGTATTTCATCACCTCTGCAGTTTTTTGATTATGCGCTATAAACAAAAAAAGAGCGACAATTTTGAAAAAAAAAAAAGTAATAATTTTCCCTTTCTGCTATATAACATTCCCAATAAAAAAAAAAAATTAAAAATCACATTTTTTCATCATTTTTGGCCAATTTGTATTCTGCTACATATTTTTGGTAAAAATAATTCCAAATAAGTGTATTATGATTGGTTTTGCAAAAGTTATTGCGTCTAGAAACTAGGGGAAAGATTTATGTCATTTTTATTTATTTATAATTTTTTTTTTACTAGTAATGGTGGCGATCTGCAATTTTTAGCGGAACTGCGACATTACGGCGGACAGATCGGACCCCTAACTGACATTTTTGACACTTTTGGGAGTGACACTACAGTAACCAGTATGCACTGTTACTGTAATAATGACACTGGCAGGGGAGGGGTTAACGCCAGGGGCGATCAAGGGGTTAAATGTGTACCTAGGAGGTGATTCTAACTGTGTGGGGGCCAGACTTGGTCGATGGAAACAGGGCTCCTGTTTTTCCGAAATAACAGGAACACAGGAGCCCTGTTTCATTCCGTGACAGATGAGCTGTGTGCCTTGTTTACAATGACACACCGCCTTCTGTCAGTCCCTGCAGCCATTCCTGATTTCCCAGGCAGCCATCGCCGCCACCAGACCCGTTGCTTAGTTGCAGGGCTAGAGAGCGGGCGCCCACGTGCCCGAGAACCGCTCCCGCGAGCCGATGTTCCCATACGTCGGTTTGCGCAGGAGAGCCAGCCTGCCGCAGTATATCTGTGGCTGGTCTTTAAGTGGTTAATCTGATGTGAGTTAAAAATGACTGGAATAGGGAAGTGTCATTTTATGTATGTGGGCTGCTTTATGGCTCAGCAGGGTCCACCAAATTTTGATCCATCTATGGGCAGGCTGGTTGGACCCAAGTCAGTCTATCAATCAACTTGTTTACAACCAGCCTTTCATTTTTTTTTTTTTTTTTTGGGCCAGCGGCAGAATACAAAAGCCCAGCGGGAGCAGTGCTGGATATATAAAGGGGCAACTGCCCTGGGCCCCCCTCTATACAAAAATAATATAAAACAATATTAAAAAAATGTTTAAAATAAAACATAAATAATATAGAATATATAATAATAAAAAATGAATTTCTATTATTAAATGGATTTTGGGAAGTAATATTTTGCCGGCCATCATCTGTAAAAGTTTTTACTCTGGCCCGGTATTATGTATTTTGTATGTTTTTAAAAACAAATTTCTTATTTTTAGCCACAGGTAAGCCTATGATAAGGCTTACCTGTAGGTAAAATTAATATATCCCAAACTTGCATGGTTTAGGAGGTATTATCCCTGCATGCAGTCGCTGATGTTAGCGGAACATCCAATCTTAAGGGCCGGCGAACTGTGCCGGAACTTCAGAGCTTCTTGCCGGAACCGAGGGCTCCCGCATGCATGCGCAGCAGTGATGTAATCGCGGATGCGGTCACTCACAGCACCGGAGCCCGAAATCCCAGAAGAAAAGATGGGAGAAGATGTCAGCCCTCTCAGCGGTGACCGGGCGCCATGGAGAGGGCTTGGCTTTAAGGTATTTCATGAGATGCATACTAGCACATTGTGCCTTTATCTTGCAGGTTTTTTTTTTTTTTTGTTAATTTCCAGCGGGTTTACAAAAGCTTTAAGTGCAGGTGCTCTATATCTGAGGAGAAGCTCTGAAAAAAAGGGGAAGCCCTGCTGGTTTCTATCATTCAATCACATGCAAATAGAAATGCTGTTTTTTAATTCCCATATAGTATCTCATAAAAGTAAGTACACCCCTCACATTTTTGTAAATATTTTATTCTATCTTTTCATGTGACAACACTGAAGAAATGACACTTTGCTACAATGTAAAGTAGTGAGTGTACAGCTTGTATAACAGTGTAAATTTGCTGTCCCCTCAAAATAACTCAACACGCAGCCATTAATGTCTAAACCGCTGGCAACAAAAGTGAGTACACCCCTAAGTGAAAATGTCCAAATTGGGCCCAATTAGCCATTTTCCCTCCCCGGTGTCATGTGACTTGTTAGTGTTACAAGGTCTCAGGTGTGAATGGGGAGCAGGTGTGTTAAATTTGGTGTTATCGCTCTCACTCTCTCATACTGGTCACTGGAAGTTCAACATGGCACCTCATGGCAAAGAACTCTCTAAGGATCTGAAAAAAATAATTATTGCTCTACATAAAGATGGCCTAGGCTACAAGAAGATTGCCAAGACCCTGAAACTGAGCTGCAGCATGGTGGCCAAGACCATACAGCGGTTTTACAGGACAGGTTCCACTCAGAACAGGCCTCGCCATGGTCGACCAAAGAAGTTGGGTGCAATTAGAAATGTAAGACCGCACTCAGGGTTAAATGAAAACGATAATCCTTTTATTCCTCAAGGAATAGGATTATCGTTTTCATTTAACCCTGAGTGCGGTCTTACATTTCTAATTGCACTTTCCTGGATGGCGGATCCGACCAGCACCGGGTTCAGACATACACACCTGAGCGGCTTCCTCCCTCTCTTCCAAAGAAGTTGAGTGCACGTGCTCAGCGTCAAATCCAGAGGTTGTCTTTGGGAAATAGATGTATGAGTGCTGCCAGCATTGCTGCAGAGGTTGAAGGGGTGGGGGGTCAGCCTGTCAGTGCTCAGACCATACACCACACACTGCATCAAATTGGTCTGCATGGCTGTCGTCCCAGAAGGAAGCCTCTTCTAAAGATGATGCACAAGGAAGCCCACAAACAGTTTGCTGAAGACAAGCAGACTAAGGACATAGATGACTGGAACCATGTCCTGTGGTCTGATGAAACCAAGATACATCTATTTAGTTCAGATGGTGTCAAGCGTGTGTGGCAACCAGGTGAGGACGGAGTACAAAGACAAGTGTGTCTTGTCAACAGTCAAGCATGGTGGTGGGAGTGTCATGGTCTGGGGCTGCATGAAAGCTGCCAACGCTGGGGAGCTACAATTCATTGAGGGAACCATGAATGCCAACATGTACTGTGACATACTGAAGCAGAGCATGATCCCCTCCCTTCAGAGACTGGGTCGCAGGGCAGTATTCCAACATGATAACGACCCCAAACACACCTCCAAGATGACCACTGCCTTGCTAAAGAAGCTGAGGGTAAAGGTGATGGACTGGCCAAGCATGTCTCCAGACCTAAACTCTATTGAGCATCTGTGGGGCATCCTCAAAGGAAGGTGGAGGAGCGCAAAGTCTCTAACATCCACCAGCTCTGTTATGTCATCATGGAGGAGTGGAAGAGGAGTGGAAGAGGACTCCAGTGGCAACCTGTGAAGCTCTGGTGAACTCCATGCCAAATAGGGTTAAGGCAGTGCTGGGAAATAATGGTGGCCACACAAAATATTGACACTTTGGGACCAATTTGGACATTTTCACTTAGGGGGTGTACTCACTTCTGTTGCCAGTGGTTTAGACACGAATGTCTGTGTTGAGTTATTTTGAGGGGACAGCAAATTTACACTGTTATACAAGCTGTACACTCACTACTTTACATTGTAGCAAAGTATAATTTCTTCAGTGTGGTCACATGAAAAGATATAATAAAATATTTACAAAAATGTGAGGGGTGTACTCACTTTTGTGAGATACTGTAGATGTGATTGGGTAGTCTTTGCAAAGTGAAGCTTTACCTCATTTACTAAGCTCTAGAGCAAGTGCTCTTGCAGTACATTTTCCTTTAGTAAATCAACCCCATAGAGCACTATGAGCAGCCATTCCCCAATCCACATCGAATGTGTGGATGGGGGAATTGGTTCATTGTTTTTTCTTTAACCCACTGGTTTAACATAAAAAAAAAAAAAAAGAATTATGTATGGCAAGCTTTGGTGACACTAATAGACCTCTTAGGGACATGCAATCATGTGCATTAAAACTTGTATTTGACCCCATAGTAGTACAGTGTATACACGGTGCACTATAGAGCGCTGCAATGCACAGATGTGAATGTTCTGCGCTGTGTTAGTATAGTGCAGGTATGAAATGGAGTGCATTAACCCCTTCCCAACCACCCGCCGCCTTTTTTACTGCGGCAGGGTAAATTTCCTGCGCAAACCGACGTAGATGTACATCGGTCGCCTGCGGGAAGCTAGGGGGCGAGCGTGCGGCACACCCCCGCCCCCACTCGACAGTGGGGATTCCGATGCACGGGTCAGGTGGCTCCAATTGCTGCCTGACACCTGCGATCGCTCCCCGCAGAGAGAGAAGGACGGTCGGCTGTTGTAAACTTCTTCTTGTAAATCCTTCTATATAGGATCACATGTCTCTATGGTCATTTTTACAAGCCACGCCACCCCACAGTTAGAATCACTCCCCTAGGCTCACATTTAAGCCATTGATCACCCATAGGGTTAACCCCTTACCTGCCAGTGTCATTATTACAGTAACAGTGCATATTTTTAGCACTGATTACTGTAGTAATGTCACTGGTCCCCCCAAAAGTGTCAAAAATGTCAGTTAGGGGTCCGATCTGTCCGCCGCAATCCCGCAAAAAATCGCAGATCGCTGCCATTACTAGTAAAAAAAAACAATAAAAATGACATAAATCTTTCCCGTAGTTTGTAGACGCGATAACTTTTGCGCAAACCAATCAATATACACTTATTGCGATTTTTTTTACCAACGGTATGTAGCAGAAAACAAATTGGCCTAAAATGTTAAAAAAATTTGATTTTTAAATTTTTTTTTGAGAATTGTATATAGCAGAATGTGAAAAATATATATATATTTTTTTCAAAATTGTCGCTCTTTTTTTGTTTATAGCGCAAAAAATAAAAATCGCAGAGGTGATCAAATACCACCAAAAGAAAGCTCTATGTGTGGGAAAAAAAGGATATCAATTTTAGTTGGGTACAGCGTCGCACAACCGCGCAATTGTCCATTAAAGTAAAGCAGTGCCGAATCGCATAATAGGGCCTGGTCAGCAAGGGGGCAAATCCTTCCGCTCTTAAAGTGGTTAAAGGCCCGAATGGGGTAATTGGGCTGCCTTTGCATACTACGGGCATGGTATAGTATGAACAAGCTGTTACCACTCAGGGCTCATTTCCATACAATGTCACACAGCAGTCAGTCTACAACTATTTTAGTTTTTTTTTTTAGTTTATTTGGACAATGAAACAGCAAACATTGAACATACGCCCATAGCCTTAAGCAAACTCATAGCGACCGCTGATGTCACTTTTTTTAAATTTGTAAACCCTCTTGTACGAAAAAGTTAAACATTTCCATGCTCCTTATGCTGTATATAAAAGTGAACAAGAAACAAAAAAATAAAAAATACAAATGAACAGTAAACAAACCCAAAAACAAACCTTAATTCAGTGTTTTTTCTTTCTTTTAAGACAAGGCAAACATTTCGCAAAAAGTCGGTAAAGCCGTTTAATTAAAAAGCATCCGGAATCTCATGCCCAACAAAAAGCAATTGAAATCTATTTACACGTACATAAATACAAATATTATTATATCACAAAGATTAAAAAAAAAAAAGATAAATTATTTTAAAAAAATGTACAATGAACATAAATGCTACAATTTTTCATGATATATTTTTTTAGATGGCTGTATTTCCAAAAACAAAGGGTTATCAAAACACATAAATATATATGGCTTTCAGAGTAACCTCATTGCCTAACATGGATATATTGTGCATGGAGCCAAAGTGGGGGCAGCAGCTGCCGATGAACAGGTGATCAGATTAAATTGAAACACTAGGAAAAAAAAAAAGAAAACAATTATATATATATATATCCTGTTTTACCTCTGAAATGATTTGTGATTCTGTTCAGCTAGATCTGTGATTCTGTTCAGCTAGATCTGTGATTCTGTTCAGCTAGATCTGTGATTCTGTTCAGCTAGTCTTGTGGTTCCTACAGGTCTGGCACACTGCACAGCCAGTCTGGTGACACTCATTTTCTATTTCGTCTGTGCAGCTTCCTGTGTCATCTGCCTGTACATTGAACCAGCCATATAATATTGTAAATTCCTTGTTTAATGAGCAGAAAAGTGACAGAGGAATCTGCAAAGTTCAATTAACAAATACAGTATGCATAGGCACAACTTTTTTTGGCTTTGAATGGAGTAGGGAACAGTTTTTTTTACTTGGGGAGATTTCCCTTCATTTCCTGTACTGTTGATGCAACAGGAAGTGAGAGGAAGTGCGAAATTCCACTTGTGTGTGGAACAAAAGTCCCCATTGGAAGATTTCCCCTTACATCTTATTATGGAGGCAACACTAAAGTTTTCACCCTGTGTGTGCCCTTGGGGAGATTTCCCTTAATTTCCTGTACTGGTGATGCAACAGGAAGTGGGGAATTCCACTTGTCACTGGAACAGGGATCCCCATTGGAAGATTTCCCCTTACATCTTATTATGGAGGCGACACTAAAGTTTTCACCATGTGTGTCCCCTTGGGGAGATTTCTCTTCATGTTCTGTACCGGTGATTCAACAAAAAGTGAAGGAAGTGGAAAATTCCACTTGTAATTGGAACAAGGGTCCCCATTAGAAGATTTCCCCTTACATCTTATTATAGGGTGACATTAAAGTTTTCACCATGTGTGTCCCCTTGGGGAGACTTCCCTTCATTTCCTGTACTGGTGATGCAACAGGAAGTGAGGGGAAGTGTGAAATTTAACTTGTGTGTGGAACAGGGGTCCCCATTGGAAGATTACCCCTTACATCCTATTATGGAGACAACACTAAAGTTTTCACCATGTGTGTTCCCCTTGGGAGATTTCCCTTCATTTCCTGTACTGGTGATGCCACAGGAAGCGAAGGAAGTGGGGAATTCCACTTGTCAATGGAACAAGGATCCCCATTGGAAGACTTCCCCCTACATCTTATTATGGGGTGACACTAAAGTTTTCAATTTCACTTTGTCTTCCAGTGACAACAGTCACCAGGACATATAGAGGT
Source organism: Pelophylax lessonae (assembly GCF_965119305.1). Classification (NCBI taxonomy): domain Eukaryota; kingdom Metazoa; phylum Chordata; class Amphibia; order Anura; family Ranidae; genus Pelophylax; species Pelophylax lessonae. The sequence goes on from NC_138769.1 coordinate 102,930,985, forward strand.
GAATCATCTCAACAGGGACAAAGATAGCAATCTAAAGTGAAGAGGGTCCCTCTCTAGTCTAACCAAGCCCCCAAAAAAAGTTTGGACTATACATACATGTTGTTGTTTCTCTCTGGCTGTGCATTGTGTGTAAATCACAAGGCTGGCTGAACAGAGTTACTTCCTTGGCATGTAGGAACATTACAGCTGTGTATTTCAGGTGAGTTTTTGATTGTTCCCCTGGAGTTCTTCTTTAGTTATTAAATTAACTTAAGTAATTAAGCTGTATATGGCTGTCCATCTTCACAGACAATATCTGAATAATAGAATGGAGGTGATAAAAGCATGGACTCTTATGGCCCAAGGGTGGAACATTTTGGGGACTCTTATGGCCCAAGGGTGGAACATTTTGGGGACTCTTATGGCCCAAGGATGGAACATTTTGGGGACTCTTATGGCCCATTATGGCCCAAGGGTGGAACATTTTGGGGACTCTTATGGCCCAAGGGTGGAAAATTTTGGGGAATCTTATGGCCCATTATGGCCCAAGGATGGAACATTTTGGGGACTCTTATGGCCCATTATGGCCCAAGGGTGGAACATTTTGGGGACTCTTATGGCCCAAGGGTGGAACATTTTGGGGACTCTTATGGCCCATTATGGCCCAAGGGTGGAACATTTTGGGGACTCTTATGGCCCAAGGATGGAACATTTTGGGGACTCTTATGGCCCATTATGGCCCAAGGGTGGAACATTTTGGGGACTCTTATGGCCCAAGGGTGGAAAATTTTGGGGAATCTTATGGCCCATTATGGCCCAAGGATGGAACATTTTGGGGACTCTTATGGCCCATTATGGCCCAAGGGTGGAACATTTTGGGGACTCTTATGGCCCAAGGGTAGAACATTTTGGGGAATCTTATGGCCCATTATGGCCCAAGGGTGGAACATTTTGGGGACTCTTATGGCCCATTTACTTCTTAGCCGTGTGTTAGGGATTGTGCGTTACCACGAGTTAATGTGCGCTGCATTATGGCATCCTATTGAAAATGAATGGGCTGCCACCAGATCCTAACGCGCCTAAAATCTAATTTCCTTGTAATGTTGCCTTAGTGCGTTGGGGTGCCGTTCAAAATGAATTGCACCACAATGCAGCAACACATCACGTGCATTACTGCGACGTGTTAGTGCAAATAATTGGAACATTTTTAGTCTTTTTAAAGTTAGAAAAACTCGCCGCTGATTTCTGAAGAGCGAGAGATAAAACGTTGAATGGAAGTGGAGGAGAAAGCAGTGGCTGGACTCAATTTATGGCAATATAGGAGCAAGGTCAGGAACCTTTGTCTCAGTATTTGCTCTGGGTGAGTAACTCATGGTGCTGACGCCAGAGGTTCAATCAGTCAAATCAATCACTCAGAAGATGTTAACAATGCGTTTTGGGAAGTCGACTTCACACCTTTGCATTTTTGATTGATGTGTTTTCCATTGAAATCAACAGAAACTAATCAAAACGCGTTAAGACGTATGTGAACACACAGCAACTCATCACAGGCTAATGTCCTTTTTTGACACGTATTGGCATTCAAAAGTACATTGCAACATGCATTAAAAATTGCAAAACGGCGCATGGCAACACGTCAACCAACATTTTGATGCGTTTCCATTGATTTCAAAAGAAAATGCATCCAGAGGAAAAATAAATTGATGTGAATAGACTGGGTGCCCATATTTGTTGCATTATAAGTACCCCGTATGCTACTTGTCTCACTTGGACCTAAGCCACGCCGTTAAAAAAAAATCCTGTCGCCTTCTATTCAGCAGCCCATAATTGAAGTTTCTATTGAGGCTCTGGTATAGAACTGCGGGGGCGGGCCCAAGTCAGACAAGTCACACCCAGGAAGGGAGCATTTGAAAGACGACATTATTTTTTAGGGGTAGATTTACTAAAACTGGAGCACTCAGAATCTGGTGCAGCTGTGCATGGTAACCAATCAGCTTCTACCCTCAGCTTGTTCAATTAAGCTTTGGCAATAAAACCCAGAAGCTGATTGGTTTTTATGCAGAAACGAGCCTGTTTTTGCACTCTCCAGCTTTAGTAAATAAACCCCCAATGTATATATGTGGAAAAGTTTAGTGGAAAATGATACAACCGACTTCCCATCCAGCGGTCCTGTAGAGGATCACAGCTACCTGTTACTATAGAGCAGGGGTCTTCCAAACTATGGCCCTCCAGTTGTTCAGGAACTACAATTCCCATCATGCCTAGTCATGTCTGTGAATGTCAGAGTTTTACAATGCCTCATGGGATGTGTAGTTCCACAACAGCTGGAAGGCCGTAGTTTGAGGATCCCTGCTATAGAGTTTCCCTTAGCCTTGAATGGAGGCTTGCAGAGGGTAATAGGCTGCACAGCTATGTAAATGTCAGGTATTTTGCTTTCATTACATACATGGCCACATAGGGGCAGATTTACTAAAACTGGAGCACACAGAATCTAGTGCAGCTGTGCATAGCAACCAATCAGCTTCTAACTTCAGCTTGTTCAATTAAGCTTTGACAATAAAGTCTGGAAGCTGATTGGTTACTATGCCGGATTCTGCGTGCACCAATTTTAATAAACCCACTTGTATTGTTTCAATTTTGCTTAATACATTTACATGTGCTACAATTTTTTCATTTTAGGTTTGGTGGTCCCTAAACTCCTTCTGCCTGGCCCCCAAACACCATAGGTGGGCTTCCCAATCATGTGATCACTGTAATTGGCTGGTATATACATATTCACCAGCACACCATGGATCTTGCCAAAGCAGTCCAAAAACTTTTTATTGCAGAGAGGATCAGATCAGAAACAGTGTAAAGTTTCGGAGTCACACAGGACCCCTTCGTCAGGCATGTGATGACCATTTCACATGCCTGACGAAGGGGTCCTGCATGACTCCGAAACGTTGCACTTTTTCTGATGTGATCCTCTCTGCAATAAAAAGTTTTGGACTGCTTTTGCCAGATCCATGGTGTGCTGGCGAATATGTATGTACCTGTGATAGATCCAGTGTCCAGCTGGTGATCGCTTTAGCACAACATATGTGCCTATATCCAGGAAGGTGTGCGATGAGAATATAAACTTCACTGTAATTGGCTGGCACAGTGATCACGTGATCGGGAGCCCATTTTACTGTGTCTCGATCACCACTCACAGTGACAGCATGGTCACAGTGACGGAGGCGTGCAATGGAGTGCGCTACCAGTACAAGACTTGCAGCAGCAAGGCATAGGCGCACCTTCATTACACCGTATTAATGCGTTGAGCTGGTGGGAAAGGGTTAAAGTGTATTTAAAGCCACAACGTTTGGAAGCTTTTCTTTTTGGCTAGCTGTATATTACTGGGGGGAACATGAAGTAGGAAGAAACCCCTTGGAAGTCAGGAAAATCCTCACAAAAAAATAAATTAAAAAAAGTATCCATCCCCTTTTTCCTGTTTCCAGTGACAACCTCAAAGTTTGGATTTTCTAACCCAGAGACGGTTGGTCACAAGAATAGATATAACAGTGGATCTACCAAGGTTGTAACCCTTCCTTACACTTTTGGCTTTAGATACCCTTTCCATAATTTATTTTTCCACTTTCTCCTCTCAAAGCCATCATGGAGATACAACCTTAAAAGCAAATACTGTTGAGATTTCCAAGAGACAAATGTCATTACCAATGATCTGTCACATGGGAAAACCTGATTTCAAAATTTAGAAAGGGAAAAGTGAAACTCTGCTGCCACCTGGTGACCACCATGGTGCATAACCAGGACATACCCTGTTGCTGGTAACCCATTCGCTTCCAGTGTGGAGATATAAGCTTCTAGCAGGACTTGGATTGACAACCTAATTAAACATTTCACATATGTGAAGAGATTCTCCACTTGCTCACAATGACCTGGTCCAGTGATTGACAGCCCGCCTCTCAATAAAGATTTAGTCCTGCCTAAGCTTAAAATTCAACTCCAGAAAACTTTTTTTTTTTGGTGGAGGATGCGGGCAATGATCCCGCTACCTTTCTCATGCCAAGTGAGAGGACGCGTAAAAATGATCCCTTGCAGTTGGGCTGTGCTTACAGTGCAAGCCTTAACTAGGGGAGAGTGCAAGCACTTTATATTACTTGATCATCTGGACCCTGCACTGGTCTTGATGTTGCCAGGACCTTAGACTGAGAAGATGCTGCGGGGAGGATCAGAGGATCGTGTCAATAGGTATGCTCTACCATGCCCTCGAGACCTAAATGAGAAATTAACCATGGCAGTAATGTTTAAATTACCCAGAATTGGGCATTAGTTAGATGTTGGAGTATTAAACCAGCCAGTGTTCTGTGGTCCTTCCATGGCCATTCTTGGGGGCTCCCATTCTCCCTGTTGGATTTGTAATTATTGGATATTATAGAGAATGTAACAGGAATTTCAGGGACAGACAAGGGCGGACATGAACACCCAAACTTCCGAGGTAGACAGGAGAAGAGTCTGGAATTATGGCAGGTTGATCTCCCTGCTGGAATATCCAAGGCATTTATCAAGCCAGGCATTGACTCAGCTGACCAGGATCCTCCAGTAACACTACTATTACTTTTGTGTGGATTGACCCTTTAAGAAAAAGGAGTGCTATGTTAAGTCTGAGCCTTTATTTGAATAGATCTGTCCCCAGATGGTTTGGTTGTTAAGCTTTCTGTGTCTATTGCAGATTTCAGGTAGGGGCTCAGACCTCCTAAAGCCCTACTGTGGAAGTTAATAAGCCAAGGGCTGAGAGTCCTTGAACAGCTACCCACTGCAAATAGAAAGGGTGTCATTTTTTTGAGGAACTCTTCAAGCCTCCATTTTTTTTCAAATTGTTAAATATTTTCAAAAGTTACCCAATCAGTCATTTCATAATACACTTTTTTTTTTTTTTGCCAAAGTGCAACAGCATTGTACAAATACAAATAAGCCGAAAAATATATTCATATATATTTATATTCTGTAAAAAACACTAAAGAAAACAAAAATGTTTTTAAATAAGCCAGTTTGTGCTGCCTGCAGCCACTTTTTTTTTTGCATTCATAATCATTTTATTTTTTTACCAAACACTGATCTGAAGGCCTGCTTTAAAATACTCTTCAAAGTTAATCTGCAATAAGTTCATTTAAATATTTTTTTATTATTTTATATATAGAATCCTGTATTTTACAATGTTTTCAGTCAGTGCCGTTAAAACCCTTATAAACAACTGCTTTAAAGAATTAACATTGAAATTATTAATTTTTTTTTTCACTTTAAGATCACATATGACATGCGATGGCACCAAATTTGGCATGAAGCGAAATCATACAATGAAAAAGTTGGCAGGAGAAAAAAAAAAACAAGATACAATGTTAAAAATAACTCCCTTATCTAACAGGATTTGCAGTTAAAGAAAGGTCATGCCTAAAATTGATCTGAAGGGCAACCTTTTTTTTTTCTTTGGATGGTATAGGAAAGGGTTAGAACTTCAGTCAGGTTTATATTGATCTAAAAATGGGCTAATGGAAGCACCAGACCAAGGATCAAAGAGTTTTTTAATTCAGGGTAAAAAAAACACATAAAACAGCCAACACGTCTTGGGCGCTCAAGGATCTCTTCTTCAGGGTTCAAATATTATATGTGGTTCAAAGGATTACCACTGTGCTGGCTGAATGGTACATAGTTGGCAGTTTATCTTCAGCTGGGAATCCTCATCCCAGGTTCTGCAAGTTCCTCGTAGCCGGCTTGCTCTTCAGATCTCTGAATCTAGGTGTTAGAGCCAGAGATTTGACCCACGCATTTTACTTTCCCTATTTCTCCTCTATTTGACTTGAGTTTTTTATTCTCGGTTTGGAAAGACTTTCTCCCTCTTCCTGTTAAGTCAAAAAGACTGGAAGGGAAGAAGAATCCCCCCCAAATGCTAAAACAAAAATACCTGACAGAAGTTGTATTTATTCCTTACTCCATCCAAAGGTTTAAGAAGAAGTTTTGGCTTAAGACATAAAGGCTTTGATGCTGTAGGACAGTAAAATTGGGCAGATGGTAGTGGTGGGGGAGTCAGAATCAAAATCTGCCACTGCAAACAACCAGAATCTATCTTTCTTAATGCTACAAATAGCTGAAACTGATTGGTGGCCATTGCTACACACCACTGCCTGCTGCACTGGGTTATTACAAGTCTTGATATCTGTACACAGTACTGGTCATTTACATCCCTGTAGGACGGTGCTTAGTCCCAGCATGCCTCGTGGTAGCACAATATAATGGAAGAGGTACTACTCATTATTAAATGAGAGATCTATAGGAGCATGCTTGACTATTGCTTGTGGTTCCTGAAGAAAGCATTGGATGTTGGGCTATGCTACATCCACCTGCTCAGTGGATCAACCTGGATACCTTATTTTCTGTCTTAATAATTTATACATTAGATGGGTATTCCATCCTTACTGGTGTAAATCCAAATGTCACCACATCATGGCATGAAAATTAAGTCTACCATTTTCTCTAATACCTTTTTTGCATCCAAATGTTCAATACTGAAAAGCTATTAGTAGTCAAATTTATTGGACTTGTTCTGAATTGTTGAAGATGTCTCGTAGCTTAGCCAAGTCACATCTTCGGTGCTAATAAGTATCAGGGAAACAGCCCAGAATTTATATCCACACAGGTAGCACAGACACCTTAACCAAAATTCCATTGAATGTGCCAATGGTTGATTGTCCAAATACATTCTTTCAAGGCCAATGACGTTCATTTCACCAGGAACATTCTTTAAAGCAGTTGCTTAGAAACTGCGGCCCCTTGCTTGTATTTATCCAGCCCTTGGGGCTCTTTTCTTCCCAATGATTTGGGGCACTATTTCTACTGCTGACACCAACAGTGGGGAATAATTCCTGCCATTGATACTAATGATGGGGCATTATTCCTCACACTAATATCAATGATCGGGCACTATTCCTCCCACTGATACCAACAATGGGACACTATTCCTCCCACTGATACCAACAATGGGACACTATTCCTCCCACTGATACCAACAATGGGACACTATTCCTCCCACTGATACCAACAATGGGACACTATTCCTCCCACTGATACCAACAATGGGACACTATTTCTTCCACTGTTACCAATGATGGGGTACTGCTCCTCCTCCTGATGATCACCAACCCTAAGGTCATGTTTTTTTTCACAAATGCTGGGCCATTATTCCTCCCACTAATACCAATGATGGGGCACTATTCCTCACACTAATATCAATGGTCGGGCACTATTCCTCCCACTGATACCAACAATGGGACTCTATTTCTTCCACTGATACCAATTATGGGGTACTGCTCCTCCTCCTGATGATCACCAACCCTAAGGTCATGTTTTTTTTCACAAATGCTGGGCCATTATTCCTCCCACTAATACCAATGATGGGGCAGCATTTCTTCCACTAACTACAATGATGGGGTACTACTCCTCCTTCTACTCATCATCAAACCTTAAGGCCATGTTTATTCTGATGCTGGGCCCCGTTGGTCACAATCCGGCCCCTACTTAAATCTGAAGGACAGTAAACTGGCCCTTTGTTTGAACCCTGCTTTAGAGGACAGTGAGGAGCTTGTGTTGGACAGAAAGAACAACTGGTTTGCAAGAAGCATGATTGAGACCATCCAAGTCAATCTGGAACAACCATCCCAGAACAATGATGTGGGTCTACGACACCCTCTGTCTTGCACACACAATGCAGTTTCAATATCTCTATCTTTCTATCTTGGCAATTTGACAACCATTTTAACCTTCAGCCATGTAAATCGAAGGATTAACGCATATTCAACCTTCCTAACACCAAGGATGGAATAATGTCGTTGGAACAGGAGGGTTCCACAACTTTCACGCTTCCAATCCTGTTCTTGGACAGTCAACATCTGCCTTGACACATTCCATGGTGATTGGACTAAGATTCCTGTGCTACCTGTATTGATATAATAGTTGGGGTATCGTCTTCGTACTATGGAGCTATGGAACGTCTTCATCATACACAAGTCCAGTTAAATGTGACTACTAACCAGCTATACCAAGACCTGGACAAATGAGAACCTTTGCAGGCACTTGAGAACAGTGGTCCTCAACCCTGGCCTACAGGGCCCACTAACAGGCCAGATTTGCAAGATAACTGAAATACATCCCAGGTGATATCATTTGCTGCTCAGTGATTGCAGTACTCTAGTCTGTATCTCCCCAAGGTAATACCTAAAATCTGGCCTGTTAGTGGGCCCTGTAGGCTAGGGTTGAGGACCACTGCTTTAGAAGGCTTTAAACCATTGCACTGAAATTTTCCATCACTTCCTTCCCCTTTAATACTAATTCTATCTAAAGTTTTTGTTTCTGGAAAAATGGAAACACCTCAGATAAGGGGAAATCTCCCTGAAGGGGACACAAACAGCAATCAAAATTATTTTATGTAGTAATTGTGTATAGTTAGAATTACATTTATTATTGCTTCCCCTGTCCCCACTTGGGGAGAGTTCTCCTCACTTCCTGTCTAGGTGATGGGTGTCAACGGGACAGGAAATTAAGGGAATTCTTCCCAACAGAAGTTTAATCGCTACAGAGCCCCTTACCATCTTCTGTGTCCCCCCGGTGTTCCTTAAGGCAGTGGTCCTCAACCCTGGCCTACAGGGTCCACTAACAGGCCAGATTTGCAAGATAACTGAAATACATCCCAGGTGATATAATTTGCTGCTCAGTGATTGCAGTACTCTAGTCTGAATCTCCCCAAGGTTATACTTAAAATCTGGCCTGTTAGTGGGCCCTGAGGACCGGAGTTGAGGACCACTGCCTTAAGGGACCAACAGTGAGGCTTAGTAGACAGGAGCAGATGGGGCCAAGATGGTCCTTTACTTGTCAAGTCAAGAGGTGGATTTAAATTCAGCAACCTATTTCTCAGGATCGAATGATCCTTTTGAATGCTTTTCAATCGTTTGCGGTTTAAGTTGCTCAGGCTTGGACAAGTTTTACTTTAAGGGATGGTTTATGTCCACCAAGGACTCCTATGGTTGCTTACAAGATGGTTACACAAGAAGCTTCCCTGTAATTTGCTCCTTGAAAGTCTTCTGCCCTTCAATGTATTGAATATTGCAAACAAGAGTAAGAACAAGCAGAATCCGGGGGATCAACAGCAACCAACTGAAAGCCAACTTTTAGCTAATGTGACTGCTGTAAGCTGTTATTTGATTGGCTACATGGGGTTACTGCAATTTGCTGTTGTTGGCGTTTCTTTAATAAATAAGGCGATCAGTGTCTATTACTGTTTTATCTGAAAACAAAATAAAAATAATAATTTGGGTATTGATATTCCTGCTCTAACCCTTAACTCCTCACAATGTTTCTTACCCCATTATGCACATTTTGTTTTGCACAGGTCAGGCTATTTTTATTATTCAGTCTTAGCACTGCCTTCTGAGGGAACAAAAAAATGACAAATTCAGGACAGATAATTTTCCCATCACGCAACAATATGTAAACAATTTTCTTGTACATCTGGGATAATACAAGGAAACAAACAACCCTGAATACAATACATATTTAAATAAAATAGCCACTCCTCAAGGGGGGCGCTCATATCCGAATAATTGCATGTCATTGCTCAAAATAACAAATAAAAACTATAAAAAAAGACGATGCAAAACATATGTAAAAAAAATGTAAAATTATATCTGAAAGCAATAGAAGAAAGCACAAAAAAGGCTTAAGGTGCCAAAAAGGTAAAACAAAGAAATGGGCGGCTTTTTTTTTTTCTTTTTTTCTTTTTTACAAAGAGTTTGTGTGTACAATGTAACAGAAGCATTGAAAGCTTTTTTTTAAAACATTTTTTTTTAAAAAAACATAAGCTGTTCAAATAATTTAGGGTGAGATTCCCAGCCTTTAAATCTTCTTTTTTTTTTTTTTTTTTTTCGTCCAGGTATTAAATTAAAAAAAAAAAAAATAGAAATAAAATTAAAAAATACATTTGGATGACCAGGTGAGATCAGATAGTCGATGGTCCTTCCAAACTTTGCACAATAAAACTGTCCATTTCCGCAAAGTCATATCGCTCAGCTGTACTGCTGAAGAAAAAAACAAAATGAGATAGACGTATTAAATAATTGTATTTCTTTGCCAGGTGATTTCACAGCATTCTGAGACCAGGTCTATCCTCAGTTCATAGTTTTATAGACTCTTCAGTATCTCCTGGCATTAAAGAGATTTCACATGTAAATGTCACACAGTTGACGCCTTATTTTTTTCTTAATATGGCCGCCAGACCGCTTCCTCCAAACGTGCCGTGGTGCCCATGTTGGTTGGCGAATTGCTGTGGCTTCCTTCCGTTTCCACCACGTCGTTTTGGTTCGGGAGGTTTGGGTTTAAGAGAGCGGACCCTGTGGAAGCGTTAGTGCAAGGAGGAAGGATGCGAGGAGGTGACCTGTCTCCCCCCGACATCATGGAGAATTGGTATGATCCAGCCGGTGTTCCATAATAGAGATGGTATGACGGGGAGCTGGTTTGGAAAGGTCCACCTTGAGCCTGAGAAGATCCTGGGTAGGGCGGTGGTAAGTAGGTGTGGTACCTCGTAGCAGTGTTCATAGCTGACATGCCGATACCAATTCCTGAAGATACTGGAGTTGGGGCGTACGTGAATGCTCCAGGATAGTGCATGCGGGGGTCTGAAATGGACGGCAGGCCGGAGAATTGGCGATCGATTCCGACTCGAGGGTCGCTAAACGCTGTCAGGTCTGAAGCTCCTGATTGGAAACAAAAAAATTCACAGATAAGGGGCAGGTAACAAATATAGGGGAAACACCGCTCCAGATGAGCAAGAAAAGCCAATTATGTCACTGATCCCTTCTGGCAGGTGCTGGCCCGACTCGCCATCCAAGAAGACAGAAGGAGATAGCCGCACACCGCAACAGGATACTGCACAATACTTCTTTAATCCACAAAATTACAGGTAATACAGCACAGGGTTCCAAGGATGCCAACGGGTTTCACACAACATAGCACTTAATCATAACATATGATGTTAACGTGTTTCACACAACATAGTGCTTAATCATAACATATTTAATCATATGTTGTGTAAAACGTGTTAACATCCTTGGAACCCTGTGCTGTATTACCTGTCAGTTTTTGTATGGAAGAAGCATTGTTCAGTATCATGTTGCGTTGTGTGTCTTCTTTTATCTTCAAGGGGCAGGTAAGCTTAAAACACGGGCAGGTAAGCTTAAAACACAGGCAGTCACATTCTATGAAACAGTCTTAACTGAACACTTTGAATTAGATTTTTGCGTAGACACAACTGAGAGTGGGAGGTAATCTGTTCTTACAGGCACAGGTGTCCCCATAAGTAAATTTCCCCTTTATTCCTGTTTGGGTGACAACTTAAAATGTTGGAATTTCTTTCACTTTTAAGGCAAAACTTAACACAAATGCTAAAAAAGAAAATGTTTAATTTTTACCTTTATGTTTTTTTTTTTTTGTGCTGCAAGGCAGTATTTTCTGATTTCTGGCCTGGACCGGGTCCCGCTGCCTCCTGGGACTGCTACATCACAGCTATCCCAGGAGGCAGTGTGTTGGTAAGGCTACAACTTTGCACTGCATGTGCACATACACTATATTACCAAAAGTATCGGGACACCTGCCTTTACACGCACATGAACTTTAAAGTGTAAGTCCAACCTAACACTAAGATCCCTGATCTAAGACTAACCTATCTAGCCCTGTAAAGAAGAAATCAGTATTAATACCTTTTTTAAAGCCGATCCAACCCAATCTCCAAGCTCTGCAGAGGCCATGGCCAACAACGGCTGTGAAATGAATGGGGAATGACGTCACCCATAGACTTACTATGGGGCCTTCGTTGTCAGATGTGTCCTCTGCACCCGCCTCCACAACGAAGCCGCCGCTGACAGCTCAGTGTGGGATCAGGTCGGATTTAAAAAAAGCTATGTATACTGATTTCTTCTTTAAAGGGTTAGACAGGTTAGTGTTAGATCATATGTGTCTGTAGATGCAGGAATTTTAGTGTTAGGGGCGACTTCTACTTTAATGGGATCCCAGTCTTAGTCCGTTCAATATTGGGTTGACCCACCCTTTGCGGCTTTAACAGCTTCAAATCCTCTGGGAAGGCTGTCCACAAGGTTTAGGAGTGTGTCTATGGCAGTGGCGACTGGTGCTCCATGGGCCAGGGGGGGCAGCAGACTGACTGCACCATACACCCCCCCCCCCCCGGACCACACCAGGCCGCACACCATCCCCCTCCGGACAACACCACAGCGAGACAGGAGGGGACAGGCAGGACCCACTCCCCGCTCACTACCCCTGACTGGACGCAGCAGCAGGCGGCGGCAGCTTCGGCTTCTTCCCCATCTGCTGCGTCTAATCCCTCCCAATGGCATGGTTTCTCCTTTCGGCCAATTGGGAAACGGGTCTCAAAACCCGCTTCCTGATTGGCTAGGAGGAGGATCCGTGTGACAATAGCGAATTTTCATTCGCTATTGTCACACAACTGGGTACCCTTTTTTTTTTAGCTTGTGAGAGCCTCTGGCTCTAATCACATGGTTAAAAAAAAAAAGCCCCATATGCCGCCCATATGACCAGTCGCCACTGGTCTATGGGAATGTTTGCCCATTCTTCCAGAAGCGTATTTGTGAGGTCAGGTGCTGATGTTGAACGAGAAGGCCTGGCTCACAGTCTGCGCACTAATTCATCCCAAAGAGGTTCTATTCGGGTGAGGTGCAAGCCAGTCAAGTTCCTCAACCCCAAACTTGCCCCCATCCATGTCTTTATGAACCTTGCTTTGTGCACTGGTGAGCATTCATGTTGGAACAGGAAGGAGTCATCCCCAAACTGTTCCCACAAAGTTGGGAGCATGAAATTGTCCAAGATGTCTCGGTATGCTGACACCTTAAGATTTCCCTTCACTGGAACTAAGGGGCCAAGCCCAACCCCTGAAAAACAACCCCACACCATAATCCCCCCTCCACCAAATGATTTGGACCAGTGCACAAAGCAAGGTCCATAAAGACATGGATGAGTGAGTTTGGGGTGGAAGAACTTGACTGGCCTGCACAGAGTCCTGACCTCAACTCAACAGAACAACTTTGGGATCAATTAGAGCAGAGATTGCGAGCCAGGCCTTCTCTCCAACATCAGTGCCTGACCTCACAAATGTACTTCTGGAAGAATGGTCAAACATTCCCATAGACACACTCCTAAACCTTGTGGACAGCCTTCCCAGAAGAGTTGAAGCTGTTAAAGCTGAAAAGGGTGGGCCAACTCAATATTGAACCCTACAGACTAAGACTAGGATACCATTAAAGTTCATCTGCATGTAATTATATATCATATAGTCATATATATATATATATACTTTGGTCACATGTCTCCATCTATATGTCATCCCTTTAATAATCTCTGGGAGGGGACCTATCATTTCACCTGACACCTTCCCATGGCCTGGGATCTCTTTCATGAACAGCAAATATTCAGCAGACAAATTGTTAAGACAAACAGTAATTACTTCATCCCTGTCTGGCTTGCTGAGTTACGTAAATGCAGCCACCGTGGTGAGACGCAGACCGGCGACAAAGCCAAAGCAGGAGCTTCAGCGCTGTCACTGAGTTCTTGGAAGAGCGAAAAGATTTTCTGAACTGATAAACCTCCCTCCTAATGGAGTCATCAGCACGGCACTAATGAAAGCGGCCTGTCAGTGCATGGCTTGGCAGCTGCACACACAGCACAGGTTGCAGAACAAAAACAAGCCCCAGGTAAGACACACTGCCCAGACAAGGTGTGCCGTCTGTCTAATGAACGGCTTATTCAGACTGTGCTCCTCTGTCAGCAATTGTAGGCAGAGATTTCAGGAGATCCACAATGAGGACTGAGGTCACAAGGCTTGGATGTGAGTTTAGCATATTTCCCTTCTGTAACCAGTAGGTGGCGCACTAAGGTGGCATTTACACCTCTGTGCTGGAAAATATAGGTGCATTTTAACAGAAATTTCAATGCATTGCAGGCATTCTTTTTATTGGGTATTACATGGCTTGTGTATGGAAAGGAAGGAAACCAAAAATTGGCTTTTTATTTAACATTTATATAAAATGCGAGTTAAGTGCATCTTATATTTTTACCTATTTCTGGGAAAATTAGCTAAGAACATTACTCACAGCATTTTACCCACTTACTGGGCACTTTCACCCCCTTCCTGCCTAGGCCAATTTTCAGCTTTCAGCGCTCTCACACTTTGAATGACAATTGCGCGGTCATACAACACTGTACCCATGTGACATGGTTATCAATATTTTGAGACAGATGGAACTTTCTTTTTGTGGTATTTAATCCCCACTGGGTTTTTTTTTTGCTAAACAAATGAAAAAAATGGAACATTTAAAAAAAGAAAAAAAACAAAAACTTTTTCTTAGTTTCTGTTATAAATTTTGCAAAAAAGTAATTTTTCTCCTTCACTGATGGGCACTAAAAGGTGGCATTTATGGGTACTAATAGGTGGCACTGATATACACTGAAAGGCGGCATTGATGGGCACCAATAGGTGGCACTGGTGAGCAGCACTGATGGGCACTGATGAGGAGGCACTGATGAGCAGCACTGATGAGCACTGATGAGCAGCACTTATGGGCACTGATGAGGAGGCACTGATGAGCAGCACTTATGAGCACTGAGGAGGCACTGATGAGCAGCACTTATGGGCACTGATGAGGAGGCACTGATGAGCAGCACTTATAAGCACTGATGAGCAGCACTTTTGGGCACTGATGAGGAGGCACTGATCACAGAGTGTGCCCCAATGGAAGCCTTCCTGGAACAACAGAGCCACGTTGTGGCCGTCTTTCGACTATAGAGGGGTAAGGAAGTGGTTAAATAAAAATATCATTAACCACTTCAATGACAGACACACTTTCACCCCCTTTCTGCCCATGCTGATTTTCAGATATCAGCGTTGCCACACTTTGAATGACAATTACTCTGCCATGCAACACTGTACCCACATTATTTTTTTTTATATTTTTTTGAGATAGATAGAGCTTTCTTTTAGTGGTATCTAATCACCACTGTTTTTTTTTTCGATATACACACAACAAAAAAAAAAAAAATACCAAAAATTTCAAAATTGAATAACTTATTTAAAAAATGTAATAAAAAAAAATCAGAATGATACCCAACCCGCCATCATTTTACTTTCATTAAAACATGTAAAATTGTGCCATAAATAGACTTTGCAACCCCCTCCTCAGTTAACTCTAGTCTAAGTTATCCTAAAAGTCTCTACCCCTGCCTGACAGAAAGTATGATGGTGGTGCTGGGCTTTCTTATTAGAAAGCGCAGTAAAAGTTGCAAGCAGTGTGTCATAGGTATGCTCTGCTTATTAGTCAAAAAGTATTATACAAATAGTGTTTAAAATTGATCAACCTTCAAAAAATGTACCCCAAAAAACATAATAGCTCCTCTTGAACTAGTGGGGAGATCTGCCATTATTGTCAGTTCATTCAGACATCCACCAATCAGAAACAAATAAAACTTCAACCCGCCACTGGTTACCATCTACGCATTGTGACGCATTGGTGGGCAGGATGTTGGAGGATGTGTATGTGTCACATAGCTTTCTGACCTACAAATGATGAGAGATTATTTTTTTGGCTGATATGGAGAAAACACATTTTTTGTTTTCTCAGAATCGATTCTGTTTTGGGTCCTGGAGTCCAGAGGCTTTGTAGTCCTTTTGGGGGGGGGGGGGTAAAGCCATCATTCCTAGGTCCAAATCTTTTTTGAATGCAGATGCAGCCAGTCTGATTTGAAATTTAAGCTGGTGAAAAAGTCCCATAACAATGAACTGATGACTACTGAATAAAATAAGTCTTGGGATTGCCTGAGCTCTCCCTTTGAAAATGCTATCTGCCTGGCTGTGATTTTGTTCCCCTTTAAGCGGAGTATGGTAATCCCGGGATCTTACCTGATAATCGGCTGGAGATCTCTGCGCTGAGCGAAGACATGCCGCTGGCTCGCCCCGGTGAGATGGGTGTAGCTGGGTGCACGGACGGGGTGGCGATGGATCCAATGTACTGATAGGACTGGTCATAGGACCAGGAAGGAGATGTCTGCACTTGTCTGGTATCTGCGGGAAGAAAAGAAAACAAGTTGGTTTATAGGGATGGAGGAGAAGGGGGGGTGGAAAAAATAAGTCACAGTTTTTCTGCTCCCTGACCACCCACCTACCATGGCAGCTGAAGGGGCTGGCACACATGCCAGGGCTACAATACTTCAGGGCTGCAGCAAATCAATTAGGCTTGCTTTAGTTTAACAATGCTGTTAACATGGCCAGTGGTGCGGCAACATTTTATACAATATCAGGACAGCCAGCAATAGCGACCCATTTATAGGAATAAGGCTGCACCCCAACCGCCAACACATTATTCCTATTTAGCAGCAAAATAAATAAATTCATAAATAAATGTTAGACATATGATCAACATGTACAAATTAGGGATAGACCGATTATTGGCAAGGCTGATATGCACTTTCCCCGATATATCGGCATCGGCCCCGTAACTGGCCGATATTCTTGTGACATCATTCTGCCTTCTTAGGCCGCCTCCCTCGCCTTGGACAGCCTCGTCTGGAGTCGGGATCTAGTCTCATGGGAGTGTATCACAGCCATACACCCACCCACAGCAGCCCGGTGCCAGCCACCCACATCCACAGGCCCTGTACCAGCCAGCCAGCGACCCAAAGGCCCTGTACCAGCCAGCCAGCCACCCACAGCCCCTGTGCCAACCAGCCACTCAACACAGGGTGCCAGCAAGCCACCAACCACAGGGTGCAAGCCAGCCACCCACAGCTTCTGTGCCAGCCAGCCACTCACCACAGGGTGCCAGCAAGCCACCAACCACAGGGTGCAAGCCAGCCAGGGTGCAAGCCAGCCACCCACAGCTTCTGTGCCAGCCAGCCACTCACCACAGGGTGCCAGCAAGCCACCAACCACAGGGTGCAAGCCAGCCAGGGTGCAAGCCAGCCACCCACAGCTCCTGTGCCAGCCAGCCACTCACCACAGGGTGCCAGCAAGCCACCAACCACAGGGTGCCAGCAAGCCACCAACCACAGGGTGCAAGCCAGCCACCCACAGCCCCTGTGCCAGCCAGCCGCCCACCATAGGGTGCCAGACAGCCAGCCACCCACCACAGGGTGCCAGCCAGCCAACAGCCAACCATCCACCCCACAGGGTGCCAGCCAGCCAACCATCCACCACAGGGTGCCAGCCAGTCACCCACTACAGGGTGCCAGCAAGCCAGCCATTAAACATTAAACAAAAATTAACATGTTCAGTACCAGATTTGTGTCCAAAATTGTCTTTTTTTTTCAAAACTTTAATTGTACAAAATATCGGCCCATATCGGCCGA
The DNA here is from genome assembly GCF_965119305.1 of Pelophylax lessonae. NCBI lineage: Eukaryota > Metazoa > Chordata > Amphibia > Anura > Ranidae > Pelophylax > Pelophylax lessonae. Next base: position 102,948,415 of record NC_138769.1, read on the forward strand.
TACCGATACGTTGTGACCAAAATGTCGATATCAGCCCTGAAAGAACCATATCGGTCTATCCCTAGTACAAATACATAAGGGGTACATATAGTGAACTTGGTGTTGAGTTATTCACTTTAAGGTCAACACAGAGGACAAGGGGGCATTCTTTACGTCTGGAGGAAAAGAGATTTTGTCTCCAAATACGGAAAGGTTTCTTCTCAGTAAGAGCTGTGAAAATGTGGAATAGACTCCCTCCAGAGGTGGTTCTGTCCAGCTCAGTAGATTGCTTTAAAAAGGCCTGGATTCTTTCCTGGGTGTACATAATATAACTGGGTACAAATATTTATAGGTAAAGTTGATCCAGGGAATATCTGATTGCCTCTTGGGGGATCAGGAAGGAATTTTTTCCCCTGCTGGAGCAAATTGCATCATGCTTTGCTGGGGGGTTTTTACCTTCCTCTGAATCAACTGCGGGTATAGGATTGTGTATATGGCAGGGGTCTCCAAATTATGGTCCTCCAGTTGTTCAGGAACTACAATTCCCATCATGCCTAGTCATGTCTGTGAATGTCAGAGTTTTGCAATGCCTCCTGGGACGTGTAGTTCCACCACAGCTGGAGGGCCGTGGTTTGGGGATCCCTGGTATATGGGATTGTATGGTTGTTTTTTTTTTTCTATTAATTGAACTAGATGGACTTGTGTCCTTTTTCAACCTGACTAACTATGCAGTATCCCATCCTGAATACCTGGCAGCTGCTGCTCACCCCCCCACCATGGATCACCTTTCAGAGAGCGTCACTCTTTACATGTAGTCGCCTCCTTCCCCTTTGTAGCATTATGACATGACATATTTCTTTTCTGCCACTAGATGGCAGTGATGTCATGCAGATAAAGCAGTGGAGAGCCCCACCTGCAGGTGTAGAGGAGTCATTTCATTCCATAAAGGAAACTCTACTCCAGCCAGTGCTGGGAGGATTTCCCACACAATGCTGGGCTCTGACACCCTCAGTAGGTGATGAATAGCAATGCTGACCTCAGGACACAATTCCAAGTGCCATTACTCACCAGTACAAATCCCAGAATCACAGCATTGCACAATCCCTGCTGCTTTCATGTCCGCCAACAGCTCACTGATCATTCCAAACAGCTGGGATCATCATGTCTGTCGCCTGGAGGGCTGAAAATCCTGGATTCCCAAAAACCTTCCACCTTCTCACTGCATGCCTTATTATATGTCATCAATGTGTCTCTGTGCTTCTCTATGACTCATGGGACAGGAAGTGAGGGAAAATCTCCCCACTGGGGGTCACAAATTTTTCGTAGACTGTGGGAAGTGAGCAACCTCCTGATAATTGATCAGCTGCCATTGCCTTTCCTGTCCCAGGTGACACCCACGCTTGCCATTTTATATACCGGTGTCACAGGGACAGGAAGTGAGTGAAAATCTCCCCACTGGGGGTCACAGGAATAAAAACAACTTTTTGGTAAACTGGGGGAAGTGAGCAACCTCCTGATAATTCATCTGCTGTCATTGCCTTTCCTGTCCCAGGTGACACCCACACTTGCCATTTTATATACCGGTGTCACAGGGACAGGAAGTGAGGGAAAATCTCCCCACTGCTGGTCACACATTTCTCATAGACTGGAGGAAGTGAGCAACCTCATGGTAATTCATCTGCTGTCATTGCCTTTCCTGTCCCAGGTGACACCCACGCTTGCCATTTTATATACCGGTGTCACAGGGACAGGAAGTGAGGGAAAATCTCCCCACTGGGGTCAGAAGTGGTATACTTTTTCTATCCAAAAACTCAAATACAAAATACCTGCAGACTGAGTTCTAATTGGGACGGAGCGATGGGATTGGTACACTTGTGGCCGGCGTTAGTCCTATGAATCTGACCCATGAGCCGGCAGACAGACAGACCACGCCGGGGACAGAGGCGCTCTTATTATTTGTCGCAAGAAGAAACAAAAGGCGGCTGGTAGGAAGTTGGTGGTTTCAGGTAAGGAGCTTAACGTGTGATTTGAGGATATGAAACTTCCTGTTGGAGGGTAAGCAGAAGAGAGAGGAGGCGGATGACACCATGGGGGCCACAGGAAGTGGAGGGACACATATTCTGTTAAAGGGGACATCACCTACTGATTTGCTGTTCTTGATTGTTTTGGGGTCACTTCCTACTCTACTTTACTCACCCCATTGTGAGTGATGCCTACAGACATTTTCCAGCATGCTGGGCAATAATGATAACCCAGCACAGAGAGTGGAGGGGTCATTCCAATGTTGTACATCAGGGGTCTCCAAACCGCGGCCCGGGGGCCAGATGCGGCTCTTTGCTTACTTTTATTTGGCCCTTGGTGCACTAATTCATCCACTGATACCAACAATGGGGCATAATTCCCCCCCCCCAACCCCATGACACCAGTAAAGGGGGCACAATTCCTCCCAATGACACCAAAGAAGGGGAAAGTTCCTCCCAATGACACTAAAGAAGGGGAAATTTCCTCCTACTGGCAACAACAACGAGGCAAAATTCCTCCCAATGACACCAATGATAGGGAACAAATTATCCCACTGACACCGAAAAAGGGGCACAATTCCTCCCGATGACACCAATGATGGGGTAAAATTCCCCCAACTGACACATATGATGGGGCACAATTCCTCCCACTGACACCAATAATGGGGCACAATTCCTCCCACTGACACCAATGATGGGGCACTATTCCTCCTACTGACACCAATGATGGGGCACTATTCCTCCCACTGACACTAATGATGGGGCACAATTCCCCCCACTGACACCAATGATGAGGCACTATTTCTCCCACTGACACCAATGACGGGGAACTATTTCTCCCACTGACACCAATAATGGAGCACTATTCCTCCTACTGACACCAATGATGGGGCACTATTCCTTCCACTGACACCAATGATGGGGCACTATTTCTTTCACTGACACCAACATTTACACAGCAACGTCACACAGCGCAGTCAACTCGGGAGACCTGATTTTTTTTTGCTGCAGTCGAGCAGCACTTCCAAGTCCCAGCCTGTGATTGGACAGTGAAAGGAGAAGCAGGTCCTCACTTTGTCACTCTGCTCCTTGTTAGCATATAAGCACTGCAGCAGAACTGACCGGCTCCTTGTCCCTCCGTCTGAGCTCTGCTGTATAAAATTCTTCTACTGCTGGTATATAAGTATGACCTGATATATAATAGTGAATACAGAGCTGCTGTGTCTTCTCTCAGGGGAAGTGACAGGCGGTGACCCCCCCTCTCCCCGCCAGGAGACTCGGGAAGCAGTAGAGCGAGTCCCCCTGCTGGCGGTGTGGGTTGTCTACGCTTCAGTCAATGTGTCCGGAGAGTCAATATGTGTTCAGTTCTGCCCAATGGACTTTCCTCGGCTGCTGCACTACAAAGAAGAGAAATGATCAAACAGTTTTTGTGCGGTGTCTGGTGCAGGATCTGCTGTGCAGAACGGCGCTGACAGAACTCTGACTCAGCATGCATCACCCATTACTCACCACCAGGTGTCAGCCACACACAGGGATGGCATGACAGCTGGCACATCCTGGCATCTCCTGACACCCCCATTCCGGGAAATGGTGATCAGACCAAAAATATTCACCCCTGCCCATCCCCCCTTCTCAGAGGCAGAATAAAGTCACATCTGCAATCACAGCAGACATGACATCCCAATATAAACCCACCTAGTGACACTTACCTGTCAGAGCTAAACTCCGCCCTTCCCTGCAGGCCTGCACAATGCTACCTCTTCCTCTCCTGTACTCCAATCACTTCCTCTGATTTCACCGCACACTGTGAGCTTCTCATATTGTGCATTAGAACCCTCATTTGCAGGCTGGATGACATCCAGCATCATCTAGCCCCTTCCTCCCCAGCCTGACAGTCCCTGGCCCACCCCTTTCATTCATTGGATTTCAGTTCTTTCAGTCAGCATCCAATGTGGGGGAGTCTACTGTTTTCAGGAAGCTAAGTGCAGCCCCTCCCACCAGCCATGATCTGTGCGCATCGCATAGAGAAACACAGAGACCCAATGGTGACATCACATGGGGGTGGTCAGCCTGCCTGGGAACGCCCCACTCCTCCAGACTGACTTCCACCCTTGAAGTCATTTTGATTATTATTATTATTACTATACAGGATTTATATAGCGCCAACAGTTTGTGCAGCTCTTATATTTGCATAACTCCTCCCAGGAGCCAGTCCACTGCTTACATCAGAACTGAGGGCTCTAAGGAGGAGTACAGAGGAGGGCGCTGTGATCTTTTCAGGAAACAATCTACAACACCCTGCTGGCCCCTCCCACCAGCCATGATCTGTCTGCATTGCATAGAGAAATCTACAACACTCTGCTGGCCCCTCCCACCAGCCATGATCTGTCTGCATTGCATAGAGAAACACAGAGACTCAATGACCACGAAAAAGGAATTTTTTTTTATAACATTTCATTTTTATATTATGTACTGTATATATTATTAATAAATATATATTTTATTTATAATATTTGTATTAGAATTTTGATGAGGGGACTCATCAACATAGTAATAAAATTATATTTAAAAAAAAAACCTTTCCTTTTTCATTACATCTCTTGTTTTATACTTGGTGACATCATCACCGCGTCTCTGTTCTTCTCTATGCAATGCAGGCAGATCATGGCTGGTGGGAGGGGCCAGCAGGGTGTTGTACATAGCTTCCTGAAAACATTACAGGGCCCTTCCTTAGTATTCCTTTACAGGGCCCTCAGCCCTGATGTAAGCAGTGGGCTGGCTCCTGTGAGGAGTTATGCAAATATAAGAGCTGCACAAACTGTAGGCGGTGTATAAATCCTATATAATAATAATAATAATATTAATAACAATAATAATAATAATCACAATGCCTTGGTGGGTGGAAGTCAGTCTGGAGGAGTGGGGTGTTCCCAGGCAGGCTGACCACCCACATGGGATGTCATTACTGGGTCTCTGTCCTTCTCTATGCAGCAGAGAGGATGAACCAGGGAAGCCAAATTATAAGCGGATTAAACTCCATCTCTAACGTAGTAATAAACCCAAAAGCAGATATTTATTATATTTCAGCCTGCCAATCATAAGATCTGGTGGCTGCATTAGTTTTCTTTTTTAGTCCGTCTTCTCTTTATTCTCCTCTGGTGATCCGGCCAGTAAGTCTGTTCTTTTTAAAACAGAACAAGCTGCTCTGCAGATGTGTCAGCTAGAGGGTTGAGACAAACCATTTATACCACTGACAGGGGTGCTTACAATAATTCTTATTATTCAGGATTTTTATATATCGCTAACAGTTTACACAGCGCTTTACAACATTAGGGTAGACAGTACAACTACAAAACACTGTAATACAGTAGGAATCAGAGGGCCCCGATCCTCAGAGCTTACAATCTAAAAATAATCTTTTACTGTAAACCATGGGTGTCCAACCTTTTGGCTTCTCTGAGCCACATTGAGTGTCCAGAAATTTTCTCGGGCCGCATATAAAATATATACTATTAGTTAAGGTATATAAGTAATAAAACGCCGCCGCGCCCTTCCCGTGCTGCCGCGCCCCCCCCCCCCCCCAGCACTAATTTAACACAACTAGTGGATGATCCCCTCTGAGGCTGCCTCTGTGGCCGTCCCCCCGACTCGACTTCCTTCCTCCCCAAAAAAAAAGAAGATTGTCAGGGGGCAGTGGGCCGCATTGCCTGCGGTTCTGGGCCGCATGCGGCCCCCGGGCCGCAGATTGGACATGCCTGCTGTAAACCCTTTAGCCCAAAAGGAAAAAAAACTGCTGTTGTAACGAATTATAAACTGTGAGCTGGAGCTTGGCTTCAATCCGTTTGTGTATTTAAATCTGCTAGTAAATCTAACACTCCTCTCCGCCCCCCCCACCCCCCACTGTCTGCTGTGCCACCTGTGACCCTTCATCCAGAGTGTGTGTGATGCTCTAATACAGGAGGTGTGTTACTGGCCAGATCACCAGGTGAAAACAGAGGGGGAACACAGAAAAGGAATGCAGCCGTCACATGTAATGATTGGTAAGCTCCAATCTGTGACATTTCTGCCTTTGGGTTTGGTGTCCTATTGACGGTCTATGATGGGAATGTAGATATGATTTCCTTTATTGGCCGGTGAGCCCCCTTTGTCGAGGGGAATTTCTGGAAATGCGGATCTCTATGATGATCTCAGGATGAGCGGATTCAGTTTTCCGTCTTGGAGAAATCAGCCGGCGTGTATCGGATGAAACCTTCAGACTGGCTGGGATGAGGTCACCTTGGGGGGGGGGGGGTTGGGAAGCTCCCTCTAGGGCACGGCTTTGATTAACAAGGTGAAGTCAGGTCCCCTTCATGTGTACAGAGAAAAGCCGTATTGTTTCACAGAGGCTTTGAATGCGGGATTGATATCCGCCGTACGTCGCCGTGTAATGACATGAAAGAGAAGCAAGCTGTCACTTGGCACCCGGCGCGGAGGGGACGCGGCGAGCCGTGGGGACTCTCCTACGGGATAAAGTCAGCTCGGTCGGGCGGAGGATGTCAGCGCGGTGTGTGGCTGGGGATCTTCTCAAGGGCATGGAAATCCGGGTGCAAATTCAGCAATTACGCGTCGGTTCACAGATATGCGACGTCAGAAATCGCATGAGACTCGGAGCGCACTGCTCTGCAAATCCCATGCGATGTCTGTGCAATGCGAATTCAGCCATACAGATTGTATGGCTGAATTCACATCGCATTCGGACACAACTCACACAGGACCCTTTTTGGGGTCCACACCAGAATCGGATCGCATGGGTGTTCACAACTATGCCATCCGATTCATGTCTGAGCTGACAGTTCGCACTACGATACGCGAACTGATATGGGGGTGTCATTAACTTTGTACTGACACTCCCAGCGATTCACATACAACAGTGTGAACTGCCTGTGAGTTGAATGCGATGCAGGAGCCCGCAGTGGATTCGCAGGGTTCCCGCATCGCATACGTGTGAGCCGGGACTAAAACATCACCAATAAAAATGTAAAAAATTAAGATATTCATAAATTTAGGCTACTATGTTTTCTGCAACATATTTTTGGTATAAAAAAAAAAAAAAAATCCCAATAAGCGTACATTGATTGGTTTGCGCAAAAATTATAGCGACTACAAACTATGAGATATTTTTATTTATTTATTTTTTATACTAGTATTGGCAGCGATCAGCAACTTATAGCGTGACTCCGATATTGTGGCGGACATTCGGACACTAACTGACACTTTGTGGGAACCAGTGACTCTAATACAGTGATCAGTGCTAATAATATGCACTGTCACTGTACTAATGACACTGGCTGGGAAGGGGTTAAACATCAGGGGCGATCAAATGGTTAACTGTGTGCCTAGCCAGTGTTTATGTGTACACTAGGTGAGGAGCTTTCACTAAGGGAAGGGATGGATTTTATTCCATGCTTTGCAGAGACACAAAATCCATCCCCTCCCCCCTGTCAGAACGGAGCTCTCCCTTGTTTACATAAGCACAGTTTCGTTCTGTGTGTTTTCCTGACGATCGGCGGGTGCCGGCGGTCATCCATTGGCTGGCACCCGCTGATCGGCTTCTGCTGTGACAAATCAGAGCAGAAGCGGCCCCCCTCCCGTACCCGGAAGTTGCTGATCACATACTTTGTACCCGATCTGCCACAGAAGAGCCGCTCTGGCACCGTACATCTAAGTAATGCGGTTGGCAAGCGGTTAGGTAACGCCCACATGTGATGCTGAGCCTCTATGATTGAAAGCAGAGCCGGGACAAGGGGTGGGCGGGAGGGACAGTTGCCCAGGGTTGGGCGGGAGGGACAGTTGCCCTGGGCGCAATAGTTTACTGGGTGTAGGATCCTCTAAGCTTGCACATCATAAATGGGGTAGGGGGCACAGTTTGGCTTCTTTGCCCTGGGCACTGGATGACCTTGTCCCGGCACTGATTGAAAGATCCAAAATCCAATGGATGAAAGGGGCAGGCCAGAGACTGGGGAGGGCAAAATGATGCTGGGTGTCCTCCAGCCAGGAAATGTCTTGATGGGTGGATATCAGTATGGAGCAGTGGGTGTTCCTAAGCAGCCTGTATTTGCATCCACACCACCCTAAGTAAAGCCTATCTGTGATGCCGAGCCCTCTGGGCTGATAGAACTGTGAATGAAAGGAACAGGCCAGGGACAGTCAGGCTGGGGAGGAAAGTGCTAAATGATGCTGGGTTTCCTCCATTCAGGTAATGAGGTGGGCTCTATCGGACTTGCTGAGCTTCTAATGCACACTGTTGGAAGGTCACAGTGTGCGGTGAAATCAGAGAAAGCCATTTCAGTAGAGGAGAGGGTAGAGCTATGTAAGACTGAAGGGAAGGGTGAAGCTCAGCGTTAGGCGTTCCCTGTGTTGGCGCTATGATGGATCCCCCTTGCACCTTCCACCATGAACGGGGAATAGATTTGAATGTTGATCTTCCCTCTGGCTGCCCTGAAATACTCTCTTGTTTGTCAGGATGCCGGAGCCAGAAATATACTTCCCTTTTCTGCATTACAAAAGACGTTCTGTTACAGCTCTCTGTTCTTCTTTCTGTTTCCGGCTGTCGTGTGACGGGACCCTGGGCTCTGCGCTGTCACGGCACATGTGCTCCACTACCCCCCCCCCCCCCCCCTAAATTCCGAGTCCTCTGAAGCCGCTCAGATAAATTGGATGAATTCACACAACATATGGGGAGAAGAGAAAGAACAATGTATCAAAGCAGAAAGAGACAAAATAAAGTACACACTATATTACTAAAAGTATTGGGACCCCTGCCTTTAGTGCCGGTTCACACTGATCCGACTTGTCAGGCGACAAGTAGCGCTCCATGCTGTGCAATGGAACCGTTCTAATCAGAGCGACTCAAGTCGCTCCGACTTAGAAAAAGGTTCCTGCACTATTTTTTTGCAAAGTCGGAGCGACTTGCATTGACTTCCATTATGAGAAGTTGTTGCAAGCCGCGCCGAAGTCGCGGTGCATGGGCGACGGCATTAGTCGCACAAAGTCAGGGCGACTTCGTGTCGGATCAGTGTGAACCGACACTTACACACAAAAGAACTTAAATGGCATCCCAGTCTTAAGCTGGATACACACAATACAATTATCTTTAGCTTTTTTTTTTCCTTTAGATTTACCAAAACCATATAATATGAGGTCACACCTAAACACTTTCCATTTGTATGCAATCAGGCAGGCCCTTGCACTACATAGTTGAAGGTAAATCTAAAGGAAATCTACCAACAAAAGTTAGTCTGTAGGGTTTAATATTGAGTTGGCCCACCCTTTGCAGCTATAACAGCTTCACCTCTTCTGGGAAGGCTGTCCACAAGGTTTAGGAGTGTGTCTATGGGAATGTTTGACCATTCCTCCAGAAGCATATTTGTGAGGTCAGGTCATCCCAAAGGTGTTCTATCGGGTTGAGGTCTGGACTCTGTGCAGGCTAGTCAAGTTCCTCCACCCCAAACTCACTCATCCATGTCTTTATGGACCTTGCTTTGTGCACTGGTCCAAACCATTTGGTGGAGGGGGGATTATGGTGTGGGGTTGTTTCTCAGGGGTTGAGCTTGGCCCCTTAGTTCCAGTGAAGGGAACTCTTAAGGCATCAGCAACTCAGCATACCAAGACATTTTGATGTCATCACTCTCTGCATCATCGAGGACCTCTAATCATTTGCAGAGAAGATGACCCAACATGACCGGCCTGAAGGACCCCAGAAAAAGGTGACTTACTATGGGCAGGAAATTGGGCTCTAAGCAGAGGCGTAACTAGAACCTTCAGGGCCCTGATGCAAGAAACCATGAAGGGCCCCCCATACCCCTGGCCGGGTCCCTTACCTTCAAGCCCAGGGCTCTTCCCACTAATCCTGGGGCTCTTTACACTCGTTGCATGGCCTTTTATTTCAGTCCCGCAGCAGGATTCTTTCACAAGTTCTGCAGTGGGCCCCCTTCCTACAATCTTGGGGCCTCCCCACAGTGGTGCAATGCCAGGGTCCGGTCGTAAGTGTGACCTTTGCGATCCTGAAAGTTCACCCATAGGTTTGCTACCGGGCCCCCTGGAGCATGGGGCCCGGTAGCGATTGCAACCCCTGCAACCCCTGTAGTTACGCCCCTGGCTCTAAGGCTTGGCTCACACCTACAGTGGCGACCAAGCACAACCTCGTTAGTAGGTTTTACAAAATAGTCCTGTTCCCAGGGTCAACCCTCCAGGCCTGAGACCATTCCAGGACATTTGGCAGCTTGGCCCAAATTCCAGATTTCTCTTTGATCTAAAATAACTAAAAAATGTATTTCCAATCTGGTCCCAACCATTCCAATTGGTTGGTTGGATTTACAAGTTATGGGCCATACACACTATAAGATTTTCTGAAGACTTTTTCCTTCAGACTTACCAAAACCATATAATATGAGGTCAAACCTAAACACTTTCAATGTGTATGCAGTCAGGCAGGCCCTTGTACTACATAGAAAAGGTAAATCTGAAGGAAATCTAACCACAAAAGTTGGATAGTGTGTATCCAGCTTTAGTCCTCTTTCCAGGGACAACTCTCCAGGCTAGAGACCCTCCCTGGAAAAAAACAAAACATTTTATTTCCAACCTGGTTGGTCAGTTTTACAAAATAGTCCTGTTTCCAGGGACGACCCTTCAGGCTTGGGACCATCTCTGGAAAATGAGGACATCAGGCAGCTTCGGCCCAGATTGGAGCCTTCACTGTGATCTCTATAAAAAATAATAATTTTATTCCCAACCTCGTTAGGCAGTTTTACAAAATAGTCCTGTTTCCAGGGACAACCTTTCAAGACCTGAGACCATCCCTGGAAAACTGGGATATCTGGCAGCTTCGGCCCAGATTGGAGCCAGATAGTCCTGTTTCCAGGGACAACTCTCCAGGCCTGAGACCATCCCAGGTAAAAACAAAACATTTTATTTCCAACCTGGTTGGTCAGTTTTACCAAATAGTCCTGTTTCCAGGGACAACCCTTCAAGCCTGGGACCATTTCTGGAAAACGGGAACATCTGGCAGCTTCAGTGATCTTTATGGAAAAAAAAAAAAATATTCCCAATCTTGTCGGTCGGTTTTAAAAAGTATTCCTGTTTCCAGGGTCAACCCTCCAGGCCTGGGACCATCCCTGGACCACTGGCAGCTCCGGCCTGGGTTACAGCCTTCTCTGTAAACTCTATAAAAAAACTAAAAAATTTATTTCCAATCTGGTCCCAACCATTCCAATTGGTTGGTTGGATTTACAAGTTATGGGCCATACACACTATAAGATTTTCTGAAGACTTTTTCCTTCAGACTTACCAAAACCATATAATATGAGGTCAAACCTAAACACTTTCAATGTGTATGCAGTCAGGCAGGCCCTTGTACTACATAGAAAAGGTAAATCTGAAGGAAATCTAACCACAAAAGTTGGATAGTGTGTATCCAGCTTTAGTCCTCTTTCCAGGGACAACTCTCCAGGCTAGAGACCCTCCCTGGAAAAAAACAAAACATTTTATTTCCAACCTGGTTGGTCAGTTTTACAAAATAGTCCTGTTTCCAGGGACGACCCTTCAGGCTTGGGACCATCTCTGGAAAATGAGGACATCAGGCAGCTTCGGCCCAGATTGGAGCCTTCACTGTGATCTCTATAAAAAATAATAATTTTATTCCCAACCTCGTTAGGCAGTTTTACAAAATAGTCCTGTTTCCAGGGACAACCTTTCAAGACCTGAGACCATCCCTGGAAAACTGGGATATCTGGCAGCTTCGGCCCAGATTGGAGCCAGATAGTCCTGTTTCCAGGGACAACTCTCCAGGCCTGAGACCATCCCAGGTAAAAACAAAACATTTTATTTCCAACCTGGTTGGTCAGTTTTACCAAATAGTCCTGTTTCCAGGGACAACCCTTCAAGCCTGGGACCATTTCTGGAAAACGGGAACATCTGGCAGCTTCAGTGATCTTTATGGAAAAAAAAAAAAATATTCCCAATCTTGTCGGTCGGTTTTAAAAAGTATTCCTGTTTCCAGGGTCAACCCTCCAGGCCTGGGACCATCCCTGGACCACTGGCAGCTCCGGCCTGGGTTACAGCCTTCTCTGTAAACTCTATAAAAAAACTAAAAAATTTATTTCCAATCTGGTCCCAACCATTCCAATTTGGTTGGTTGGTTTTCCAAGGTAGTCCTTTCCAGGGACAACTCTCCAGGCCTGAGACGGTCCCTGGAAAACGGGGACATTTGGAAGCTCCGGCCCATATTACAGCCTTTTCTGTGATCTCTATCAAAACCGAAAAACAAAACATATTATTTCCAACCTGGTTGGTCGGTTTTACAAAATAGTCCTGTTTCCAGGGACAACCCTTCAGGCCTGGGACCATCTCTGGAAAATGAGGACATCTGGCAGCTTTGGCCCAGATTGGAGTCTTCTCTATAGTGATCTCTATAAAAAAATGTATTTCCAATCTGGTCCCAACCATTCCAATTTGGTTGGTTGGCTTTCCAAGATAGTCCTTTCCAGGGACAACTGTCCAGGCCTGAGACCGTCCCTGGAAAACGGGGAAATTTGGAAGCTCCGGCCCGTATGACAGCCTTCTCTGTGATCTCTATCAAAACCGAAAAAAACAAAAAAGATTAATTACAATCCGGTCGGTCGGTTTTATAAAATAGTCGAGATTCCAGGGACAACCCTCCAGGCCCGGGACGGTCCCTGGACATTTGGCAGCTCGGGTCCGGATTAGAGCCTCCTCTGTGATTCCTCCTAATCCTAAGAATCGTCCTGAGCTGCCACAAGGCGAGACGTTCCTAACAAGAGCCTCATTGTGTGAGACAGGTGTGAGGTTGGAACGGATTCCAGGCCAAGAGAGCCGGTATCAGCGCCAGCTCCCAGAGATGAAAACATGCAGCAACCATCCAGTAATACCGCCGCAGACATCCAGAGACTCAACAATTTAAGGCTTAGCACACACACACAACATAAATCAGACGAGGATGTACCAAGCCAACCGTCAGCAACTTGGGCACATGCCTGCAGACTGTCTGTGCTCATCAGACCTCTCCTGTTTGGGTTATTGGAATACCTCTCTCCGTCTGGGTGGTGCAGCTCATTCAGGCACATTTTTACTTTGTCTTATCTTGTCCAGACAAACAGTTCTGTTTACTTCTTCGACCGGATTTCTTACAAGAGATGATGATCCTCTGTTATGTGAGATGATGTAAAATCAGCCGCGCTGGAGGAAGGAAATTGCGCTCAGTCATAGCGGACAAATTGGCCGATTTTAAGGGTCAGTCCGCTCAAAAGTCACATTTCAGTTACAAGTGGAGACTGGTGGACTGGGCCAGTCCCGGCTTCTTCTATGTCTTGGATACTCCAATTTCCCAGAAAACATCTGATAACGGCTCCGCAGATTGACAAAATTGATCCGCGGGGCTGGAAATTTAGGCTGTTTTATTTGCGAGAATTTTTTTTTTTTTTCCGAATGACTATTTATTAGTGAAACCAAACAGTCCAACATTAAATTGAATTAATGTGGCTTTTTTCTGCACTGAAGTCAATGGGACACAATTTTGCTTTGAAGTCAATGGGACACGATTTTGCATAACTCCGAAAACCCTATTTTGGTGCATCCCTACTATTTATCCATCATAAGAAAATCAAACAATTGTACAAGGGGCCACCAATAGAAATCAAGGGGCCCCTTACAGCCTACCTTACAAGGGGGTCACTTCACAAGGTGCCGCTACACTACTGTATCCTGTACTACGGCCGCTAACTCTTCCCCTCCAGTAATTGTATCACTAAGCCTAGGACAGTTCTTTGCACCCTGGAACTTTCACTTAACTGGCAGGATCCAAAAGCCCTATGGGTGTGCCCCAAAGATAGAAGAGTCCCCTCTCTGCCCCCCCCCCCCCTTGGAACTGATGGGCCCAGGGAACTTTTACCTTACTTGCGCATGAGGAGTACTCCACCTGAACACAGTGGAAAATAAACAGTCCCCTGTCTACCAAACCACCCCCTTTTCCCTCTGCAGAACTGATGAGCACAGGTAAGTTTAACTTTCTTGTGCATGAGGAGTACTCCACCTGAACAATAAAGAGTCCCCTCCCAGCCAACCCCCCCCCCCCCCCCCGTTTCCTCTGCAGAACTGATGAGCACAGGTAACTTTAACTTCCTTGCGCATGAGGAGTACTCTGTCTGAATGCAGTGGAAAATAAAGAGTCCCCTCCCCGTCCCCTCTGTAGAACTGACACTTTGACCCTTTTTGCACTACTGATGGGCCCAGGGAACTTTGCCTTAATTGTGCATGGGGTTTACTCCACCTGAAGGCAGTGGAAAATAAAGAGTCCCCTCTCTGCCCCCCTGACCCCTCTGTGGAACTGATGGGCCCAGGGAACTTTATCTTACTTGCGCATGAGGAGTACTCCTCCCGAACGCAGTGGAAAATACAGAGTCTCCGCTTTGATCCCAGTCCCATTAGGGAACTGACGGGCCCAAGGAACTTCACCCTATTAGCGCATGAGGAGTTCTCCACTTGCAGGCAGTGGAAAATAAAGAGCCCCCTCTCTGCCCCCTTGACCCCTTTGTGGAACTGATGGGCCCAGGGAACTTTACCTTACTTGCGCATGAGGAGTACTCCCGCTGAATGCAGTGGAAAATAAAGGGTCTCCGCTTTGATCCCAGTCCCATTAGGGAACTGATGGGCCCAAGGAACTTCACCTTATTAGCGCATGAGGAGTACTCTACCAGGAGGCAGTGGAAAATAAAGAGTCCCCTCTCTGCCCCCCTGTGGAACTGATTGGCCCAGGGAATTTTACCTTACTTGCGCGTGAGGAGTACTCCACCTGAACACAGTGGAAAATAAAGAGTCTCTGCTTTGACCCCGGTCCAATTGCGGAACTAAAGGGCCCAGGGAACTTTACCTTACTTCTTACCCATGGGGAGTACTCTGTCTGAGCACAGTGGAAAATAAAGAGTCCCCTCTCTGCCCTGGGCCCCACTGTTGGGTCCCGGGTATTGTACAGGAGGACCAGCCTTACCACCCTATCGGCAGCCCTTATTGTACATAATACTGTATGTATGCATATCCCTTGTACCTGGAAGCACCACTTTAATGCCATCTGGCATATATTTAGTATATTATACCAGTTCCAGGGAGAACTTCCCACATCCACATTCTAATATATATCAAATTAGAAAAGAAACGAGAAAGTGTTCTGTGAAATGCATTGGACTTTAATATACTTGTGCAAGCACTGGATATGTGTAACAATTGAAGCCGTTATGCTAATGTTTTATACATGTTTGTTTTACGTCTGAATTGAATACCTTTTAATTATGTTTATACAATAAAATAGATTTTTTACGATATATACAAGTATGCGCTTATCTCAGCGACAACGCCATCTCCTTTAAAGTCTTGTTTCTTTAGTAGGGGTACATCGTGTCTTCATTTATTTTCTAATTTAATGCCATCTGGCACTCATGTGGGCATATTTTGGGAAAGTCATTATTTTTCAGTACAGATAATTGTTCCTGTAAGTGGAACAGTCTGCCTTTCAAAGCGGACCGGACTTTGGAACTGGACCGCATTGCCTTTGTCTGTCAGCCAATCAGGACAGCTCCCCTGTGATTTTGCAAGGTGAAAGATACCAAAGTTTTAGCTCTACATCCTGCTGTGCACAGGTGCCTGCTACATAGCTTGGCTGGGTGACTTGTCAACATCCATCTCAATGCCAGGACTGCGGACAGCCGACTGTTCTCTGTTTTTCCTTAAAAAAAGCTAAGAGAAAGGAATAAAAATTGTGGACGTGGCTTATTTGTTATGAAGTCTACAGGCCAAGCCAGACAGGTGAATGAATTATCCAGTGCTTGACTTTGACTGTCAAAAAAGTGGAAAATGTCAGTTAAACCTTTGGTACTGGCAGAGCAAGTCAAAGAGTAACTGTCAATTCTCTTGTCATAAACTTCTGCACCACCACCAGAGAGTGCTGCATCTCACCAGAGAATACTACATATAACCAGAGAGCGCTACATCTCACCAGAGAGTGCTACATATAACCAGAGAGCGCTACATCTCACCAGAGAATACTACATATAACCAGAGAGTGCTACATCTCACCAGAGAGTGCTGCATCTCACCAGAGAGTGCTACATCTCACCAGAGAGTGCTGCATCTCACCAGAGAGTGCTACATCTCACCAGAGAATACTACATATAACCAGAGAGTGCTACATCTCACCAGAGAGTGCTGCATCTCACCAGAGAGTGCTACATCTCACCAGAGAATACTACATATAACCAGAGAGTGCTACATCTCACCAGAGAGTGCTGCATCTCACCAGAGAGTGCTACATCTCACCAGAGAATACTACATATAACCAGAGAGTGCTACATCTCACCAGAGAGTGCTGCATCTCACCA
This sequence comes from Pelophylax lessonae, assembly GCF_965119305.1. Taxonomy (NCBI): domain Eukaryota; kingdom Metazoa; phylum Chordata; class Amphibia; order Anura; family Ranidae; genus Pelophylax; species Pelophylax lessonae. Next base: position 102,964,838 of record NC_138769.1, read on the forward strand.
GAGAGTGCTACATCTCACCAGAGAATACTACATATAACCAGAGAGTGCTACATCTCACCAGAGAGTGCTGCATCTCACCAGAGAGTGCTACATCTCACCAGAGAATACTACATATAACCAGAGAGTGCTACATCTCACCAGAGAGTGCTGCATCTCACCAGAGAGTGCTACATCTCACCAGAGAATACTACATATAACCAGAGAGTGCTGCATCTCACCAGACAATTCTACATATCACTAGAGAGTATTGCATCTCACCGGAGAATACCACATATAACCAGAGAGTGCTGCATCTCACCAGACAATACTACATATCACTAGAGAGTGCTGCATCTGACCGGAGAATACCACAAATAACCAGAGAGTGCTGCATCTCACCAGAGAATACTACATGTAACCAGAAAGTGCTACATGTCGCCAGACAATACTATATATCACTAGAGAGTGCTGCATCTCACCAGAGAATACCACATATAACCAGAGAGTGCTGCATCTCACCAGACAATACTACATGTAACCAGAGAGTGCTGCATCACACCAGACAATACTACATATCGCCAAAGAGTGCTACATCTCACCGCAGAATACTACATATAACCAGAGAGTGCTGCATCTCACCAGAGAATACTACATAACACCAGTGAGTACTGCATCTCACCGGAGAATACTACATATAACCAGAGAGTGCTACATCTCACCAGAGAGTGCTACATCTCACCAGAGAATACTACATATAACCAGAGAGTGCTACATCTCACCAGAGAGTGCTGCATCTCACCAGAGAGTGCTACATCTCACCAGAGAATACTACATATAACCAGAGAGTGCTACATCTCACCAGACAATTCTACATATCACTAGAGAGTGCTGCATCTCGCCGGAGAATACCACATATAACCAGAGAGTGCTGCATCTCACCAGAGAGTGCTACATCTCACCAGAGAGTGCTACATCTCACCAGAGAATACTACATATAACCAGAGAGTGCTACATCTCACCAGAGAGTGCTGCATCTCACCAGAGAGTGCTACATCTCACCAGAGAATACTACATATAACCAGAGAGTGCTACATCTCACCAGAGAGTGCTACATCTCACCAGAGAGTGCTACATCTCACCAGAGAATACTACATATAACCAGAGAGTGCTACATCTCACCAGAGAATACTACATATAACCAGAGAGTGCTACATCTCACCAGACAATTCTACATATCACTAGAGAGTGCTGCATCTCACCGGAGAATACTACATATAACCAGAGAGTGCTGCATCTTACCAGACAATTCTACATATCACTAGAGAGTGCTGCATCTCACCGGAGAATACCACATATAACCAGAGAGTGCTGCATCTCACCAGACAATACTACATATCACTAGAGAGTGCTGCATCTGACCGGAGAATACTACATGTAACCAGAAAGTGCTACATCTCACCAGAGAGTGCTGCATCTCACCAGAGAGTGCTACATCTCACCAGAGAATACTACATATAACCAGAGAGTGCTACACCCCCCCCCCCCTCCCCAGAGGGTACTACATATGACCAAAGCTTGCTGCATTTTACCAGAGAATAAAAAATATCACTAGAGAGCGCTGCATCTCACTAGACATTACTACATCTCACCAGAGAGTGCTGAATCTTATCAGAGAATGTTGCATCTTACCAGAGAGATCTATATCCTACAACAGAGTGCTACATATCACCAGAGTAGTGCATCTAACCAGAGAACACCACATATCACCAGAGAGTGCTACATAATACCAGAGAGCGCTGTGTCTACATGTTACAAAAATTCCCACTCATTACCATGCGCTGAGGATTCATCCGTGGTTTGTAGGAGAGCTGGTTGGAGTATGGCAGAGGAGGGGAAGTCAGGGTCTATAAGCACAGCACATCAGAGATTTGGGATTACCCCGGGGTACAGAAGGGTTCCTCGATTTTTAGAATTATTGTTAATGGGTAAAGTTCCATTCATGGCACAGCTTCCTTCCCTTTATGATAAACACAATGTGTATCTTTGCTGACCTTAACTCATAACTCCAATATAAACTGGTAAAAAGCCAGGACCAATTCAGACCTGTGAGTTGCATTTCAGGTGCGTTACCATTGAACTCTATGGAAATTGTTATCTGGCTTTATTTAGTCATTTCATTACTCTGCATTTCCCATTATTGCAGTTTTTGTTTCTTTTTTATTGTTAGAATTTGGATAAAGTTAGCAGAGCCCTAATAAATTTGCCTGCCATTCTCAGCCTTCTCCTCATCCGAGGAGGCCTTCCAGTAAAAAGTGTCTGAGCTCTATCTGAAATTTCTCTTCTGTGACTGTCTCTGTTTGTTGAGTGAGAATCTGCTGGCTGCTTCTGCTTCCTCTCTGTCGCTCAGGGCTCGCTGCTGGCTGTTGGTGCCAATAATAGACGCGGGGTCTGCAGGCGCAGCTGCGGATCTGTCGCCATCTTCATATCACTCACACCTGTCGGGCCTTGTGCGTTCTGACTGGACTGCTCTGAGTCACAGCTGCAAGTGGGCTGTTCTGCGGCTTGGGCTTATGACTGCGGTCAACTTGATACCCTGGCACCATCTCCTACTATCTGGCTTAAATCATCCCACGTACCGCTGAAACTGAGCTGCCGAACAAAATCTCAACATCAGTAGCGCTGATTCTGTTTACAGCCGACAGTCACGTGATTATTTTTCCTCAATAACAGCTTTTTAATGCGAATGGGGTTTGCTGAGTCTCTCTTCATACAGAGGAGAATGTTGTTCTCTGCCGCTTTGTACACATCCTCATCAAGGTGATATAGGATCATTCCCAATTCCAAAAGGTACAACTAATCTTAAAGAGCTTGTCCACCTGGAAGTGATATTTTAGTTACAGACGGTCAGGGGAGGACTGGACCAGGGGGCAGGGGGGCAATTGCCCCCTGGGCCGCTCTGATTTCCTGTAAACCTCTTCTGCCACCCACATGCCTAAAGAATTCCTGGTGAAAAAGAAGTAAAGAGTCCTTGCTGCTGACCTACTTGAGTGCGTGTTGAAGACAAGGACAAAGCGCAGCCCCCCCTCCCCAGCATGGATGGTGTAAACTGTGTCTGAGCAGAGGCCGGTTCCATGCCCCACTGGAGACTCTTCTGCTCCAGCCAGCCCCAACCAAGCTGTCCCAGCTCCCCCCAACCTCCCTCTGCTGGCCAGGTTGGGAACCCGGATATAGCCGGTAAGTAGAGAGTATCTGGAGCAAGGCTTCAGCTTGGAATGTGGGTCAGGAGGAGGATTGGGAAAGTGAGAAGGGGGCTGAGTTGCTGCACCATGGGCCTCTGGATTGTACTTGCCCCCTGGGCCAAAAGTTGCCAGTCTGCCCCTGCAGATGGTACCTATTTGAAGAAGAAACCCCTGTCCTTTGACATTTTGGACCTGCACAGCTGTGTTTTGAAGGAATGAAGCTGGAAACAGCCAGGCCACTAGAACTTACAGATGAAGGTTATCAATGGAGATCCTTTGTATTAAACGGAATACGCTGTTGCGTGTTTTTCTGTAACGTCAAAAATGTTAATTGTTCTTTTATCAATAAGCTTCCAATTAAATTACCGTATTTTCTGGTGTATAAGACGACCCCCTAATTTTCAAGTTAAAACATAGGTTTTGGGCTATACTCGCTGTATAAGACTACCCCCCTTCCGAAGCAAGGCAACACCATTGAAAAACATCCGATTTCTCATAGATCTCCAAGGTACCCCAAGTACTGTAATACATGTAATCTCTCATAATATCTCCAAGATACCCTAAGTATTACCGGTAGATGTAATCTCAAGACGCTGGCTGTGCGGGAATCCTGTACCGGTATACCGTATGTACCGTAGCTTCGGCTACATGCAGTGTACCGCGCTGAGCCAATCAGGGAGAGCGATGTATTCTATTAATGAATGCAAAGCCTGCTCGGACTGGCAGAGTAAGAGAGGCGGGCTGATGTTACTCCGCTAATCCGAGCAGGCTTTGCATTCAATAATAGAATACATCGCTCTCCCTGATTAGCTCAGCGCGGTACACTGTATGTAGCTGAAGCTATGGTACATATGGTATACCGGTACAGGATTCCCACACAGCCAGAGTCTTGAGAGATTACATCTACCGGTAATAATTCTACTTAGGTTACCTTGGAGATATTATACTTGGCGTATAAGACGACCCCCCATTTTTGGGGGATTTTTTTGAGGTTCAAAAGTAGTCTTATACGCCAGAAAATACAGTATATCAACAGGCTGCATCTACAGCAGCCTTTCTCTACCTTTTCAAAATGAATGGAGAAACCTTTAAAATATATTTTTGGTCCGAGGGAACCCCACTAATATATACAATGTCTACAGCTCATGGTACATTAGTGTGATGGCCACTGGGAAGAATGCTCCAGACACTTATGGTCACTGGAGAGAATCTCACCCTTATGGATAGCTAAAAAGATCATTGGTGTCACTGGTTACTTATCTGAGAGGATGAGACTTCTCCTTGCTCAAGGAACCCCTAGCAACCTCTGAAGGAACCATGGTTAGGAAAGGGTGATCTAGACCAGCCTTTTTCAACCAGGGTGCCCAGGCACCCTGGGGTGCCTTGAGGTTTCTTCAGGGGTGCCTCAACAAAATGTCCCAAAAATTGTATACAAGGCAACGGGTGGATGAAGCCTGCCTTTTACATTGCACAAAGTCACAGGTTTTCATTGTGCACCGTTACGACCCTCTAGATGCCAACCTGCTAGCGACCAATGACATCATCAGTTGATAAGGAGGATGTCAGTCTCCTGCGTAGCATCCTTGTTTGACCCTCCCCTGCTTCTCTCCATAAGTTTTGGGGTCACATTACCTGAGTGATGGAGAAAACTGAGGACAAAGAGAAACATTGAAATACTAGTCAGTACCAACTTGTACCTCTAGCGATGGGCGTCCTACGTGTGTGGATGTTGCTGCATTATGTAAAACTATTAGTATGGTTTTTAGGATGGGGTGCCTCAAGACTGTCCATAATTTTAAAGGGTGCCTTGAGACTGTCCAAAATTCCTGAGGTGTGCCTTGACTGAAAAAAGGTTGAGAAATACTGATCTAGACTCTAGAGACACGTCCTGTCTTACAGTGACAACACTATGGCCTTTGTCAATGGGCTTGGGACTTGTGTCCATAACATTCGTTTGACAAAGGTTTGATAAGCTTCGGAGATCGTACATAATGCATTGATAGGTGCATTTCACTTGAAATTACCTCCCTGACTCACTTCAAGCAGGTTTTGCATTCCAACAAAGGCCCTTACTTAGATCATCTGTAGCATTGTCACCGTTTTCCCGCATACACCTGCGTTGGTCTATAAGCAGCTTTGCGGACACGTAGTGTATCGGTAAAACTGTGAAGTTCAACCTCGGGAGCACAGGCACATCAACATGAAGTTTTTATCGTGAGTTCACAGGCTATACACAGTGCAGGGAGAGAAAACAACGTGACAAGTAACAAAAAAAAATCCTTTTTATGAGGGTCTAATTTCATTTCATTTCATTTCATTTCAAAGAGAACGTCCTTTGAAAGTAACAATATTTTCCTGTTTGCTGTGGTTTCCATAAAGGGTGGAGATGATCTGTACTGCTGGAAACTGCCCATGTGTGGCCCTTACCCTGCCAGCTTTAATCCATGGCTTTTCACCTGCCAGCTCACATCAGAGGCCCTTCACCTGCCAACTCACATCCATGGCCCTTCACCAGCTAGCTCACAACTCTAGTCCTTCATCAGCTAGCTCAGATCACTCTCCCTTCACCAGACAGCTCAGTGTGGCCTCCCAACTGCCAGCTCACATCCATGTCTCTTCACAATCCAGCTCACATCCTTGGCTCATCACCTACTAGCTAATATCCATGGCTCTTCATGTACCCGCTCACATCCATGATTCTTCACCTACCAGTGCACAACCATGCCCCTTTACCTTCCAGCTCATATCCATGGCCTTTCACCTTTCTGCTCACATCCATGGCCCATCACCTTGCAGCTCACATCCATGGCCCATCACCTTGCAGCTCACATCCATGGCTCATCACCTACTAGCTCATATCCATGGCTCTTCATGTACCTGCTCACATCCATGATTCTTCACCTACCAGTGCACAACCATGCCCCTTTACCTTCCAGCTCATATCGGTGGCCTTTCACCTATCTGCTCACATCCATGGCCCATCACCTTGCAGCTCACATCCATGGCTCATCACCTTGCAGCTCACATCCATGGCCCATCACCTTGCAGCTCACATCCATGGCTCATCACCTTGCAGCTCACATCCTTGGCTCATCACCTACTAGCTCATATCCATGGCTCTTCATGTACCCGCTCACATCCATGGCCCATCACCTTGCAGCTCACATCCATGGCCCATCACCTTGCAGCTCAAATCCATGGCCCATCACCTTGCAGCTCACATCCTTGGCTCATCACCTACTAGCTCATATCCATGGCTCTTCATGTACCCACTCACATCCATGATTCTTCACCTACCAGTGCACAACCATGCCCCTTTACCTTCCAGCTTATATCTGTGGCCTTTCACCTATCTGCTCAAATCCATGGCCCATCACCTTGCAGCTCACATCCATGGCCCATCACCTTGCAGCTCACATCCATGGCCCATCACCGCCTAGCTTATATCTGTGGTCCTTTGACCTACCAGCTCACATTCATATCCCGTCCCCAGCTAGCTCAGTTAGGTAGAGCTTCACCAGCGAGCTAACAACAGTAGCCCTTCAATAACTAACTCAGATCAATGACACTTCACCTCATTGATGGCCATTTACCTACCAGCTCACATCCATGATTCTTTGCCGTACAGCTCACATCTGTGGCCCTTCACCTATAAGTTCACATCTATAGCCCTTCACGTAATAGTTCACATCCATGGCTCTTCCACTGCCAGCTTACATCCATGGCTCTTCACCTGCTCTCCACTTGACATCTCACATCTTAGACCTTTCACCTTCCAGCTCACATCCACGGCCCATCGCCTTCCAGCTTATATCTGTGGCCCTTTGGCCTACCAGCTTACATTCACAGCTTTTCACCAGCTAGCTCACAAAGGTAGACCTTCACCAGTGAGCTAAAGACAGTAAGCCTTTAATAGCTAGCTCGATCAATGAACCCTTCGCCTGCCAGCTCAGTTCTGTGGCCCATCACTTGCCAACTCACATTGACGGCCCCTTACCTACCAGCTCACATTCATAATTCTTAACTTTCCAGCTCACATCTGTGGCCCTTCACCTCTCAGTTTACATCTATGGTCCGTCGCCTACTAGTTCACATCCATGGCTCTACCACTGCCAACTTACATGCATGGCTCTTCACCTGCCTGATTACATCAGTTTCCCTCAACGTGACATCTCACATGTTTGACTTTTCACATTTGAGATCACATCTGTGGCCCTTCACCTGCCAACTAGAACCACTAGCCAATTGTTACAAGGCCCGCCAGGTCAAAACCTGCCTACTTGTAGGTGTTCAGGATCAGCAAATTGGGATCCTTTCAAGTGTATTCACTTTAAGGCTTGCCATGAAAACGAGGCTTATACCCAGACGTCACTTCTCACTTTCTAGAAATAAATTGTCTCCTCTGAATAACATACAAACATTAAATCATTCTACATATGAGCCAACTGCTTGAAGTACCAAGATGTCCTGTAATGTCCAAAAATACTCATAATGTGAAGCCAGTAAAGTGCCATTATTTGTATAAAGTTACAATAACCCTCCTAAGCAGGGACTGTGCAGCAGAATCTGGCTCCTTATGGTCCGGGGACTGGCCAGATTAAAGTATGTCACACATGCTATGGCTAATTTGTTGACAAATAAGAAATCTCTCCCCAGCAGCTGAGGCAGGTCTCTGGTATCCGGGACACCATGGCATTCTTCTTCCTCGCATACCCCGACAACGTGGCTGAGGATTAACAAAGCGTTACTCATCTCAACTGGAGAATTTCATGTCCGGAATTCCTGTTGGATGTTTTTACATATAAAATAGCCGTCTTATGTTTAGGCTTTTCTCTCCTCCTGACAGGAAAAGAATTTATTTCCCGTGAAATGGGAAAATCTTAGGGATGTATGTATACATTATTTAAAGGGCAACTCTATTACAATGGCAAGAATATACAATTGAAAGGGACATACAGTAAAGCAGGGGTCTCCAAAATTTCTAAACAAAGGGCCAGTTTACTGCTCTTCAGACCTTAGGGGGACAGGACTAGGGTTATTGGGGGTAGAAAATATCCTGGTGTCCAGTGGGAGTATACAATGCCATATCATTAGTGTCAGTGGGAGGACTATTGTCCCATCGTTGGTGTCAGTGGAAAGAGTTGTGCCTCATCATTGGTGTCAACGGAAGGAATTGTGCCCCATCGTTTGTGTCAATGGAAGGAATTGTGTTCCATCATTGGTGTCAATGGAAGGAATTTTGCCCCATCGTTTGTGTCAATGGAAGGAATTTTGTCCCATCATTGGTGTCAATGGGAGGAATTGTGCCCCATCGTTGGTGTCAATGGAAGGAATTCTGTCCCATCATTGGTGTCAATGGGAGGAATTGTGCCCCATTGTTTGTGTCAATGGAAGGAATTGTGTCCCATCATTGGTGTCAATGGGAGGAATTGTGCCCCATCGTTTGTGTCAATGGAAGGAATTGTGTCCCATCATTGGTGTCAATGGAAGGAATTGTGTCCCATCATTGGTGTCAATGGGAGGAATTGTGCCCCAATCGTTTGTGTCAATGGAAGGAATTGTGTCCCATCATTGGTGTCAATGGGAGGAATTGTGCCCCATCGTTTGTGTCAATGGAAGGAATTGTGTCCCATCATTGGTGTCAATGGAAGGAATTGTGCCCCATCGTTTGTGTCAATGGAAGGAATTGTGCCCCATCGTTTGTGTCAATGGAAGGAATTGTGTCCCATCATTGGTGTCAATGGGAGGAATTGTGTCCCATCATTGGTGTCAATGGAAGGAATTGTGCCCCATCGTTTGTGTCAATGGAAGGAATTGTGCCCCATCGTTTGTGTCAATGAAAGGAATTGTGCCCCATCGTTTGTGTCAATGGAAGGAATTGTGTCCCATCATTGGTGTCAATGGAAGGAATTGTGCCCCATCGTTTGTGTCAATGGAAGGAATTGTGTCCCATCATTGGTGTCAATGGGAGGAATTGTGCCCCACCGTTGGTGTCAGTGGAAGAAATTGTGCCCTATTGTTTTTGTCAGCAACAGGAATGATGCTCCATTGTTGGTGTCAGTTGATGGAATAGTGCTCCAAGGGCCGGATAAACGCAAGAAAAGGGCCACAGTTTGGAGATCACTGCAGTAGAGGAACTGGCAAACTATTTCTAAGTCCCTCTATTTTCTAAGACTAAGTCCCACTCTTGTGTTCAACTCACCTCTGCTACGCCATATGGAAGGGTGACCACACTTTTATAAGCCTGAAGTTCTGCAGGCTCTAGGTCACTGCCCCATCTCCTGATTGGTCCTGACATCTAGTATGGCACATCCCCACTGCTGCCAATTACAAAGTAAGATATATACAGGCTCACAAGGCAGTAATCCTTTTTCAGGGTCATCTTTACAGAAAATACCTTCTTATTTTATTGGTTCGAACCTGGAACAGAATATTGCGGTGATAAATACTTGTAATTGAACATATGCACTGTGACAGTGCGAACCCTGCCATTATGAAATTGGAAGTAGATGTGACACAAGGTTTCCATGTATTCAGAGTGTGGGGCTACAGAATATCAATTTTCAGGAGAAAAACTGATCTTTTGGTTTTCCCCAGATTTTGCTATTCCTGGATTGGGTTCTGGAGTTTGGAGACTTCAAAGAGTTTTGGGAGGGCAGAAGCCTCCAACCCAGTGTCCAGGTATTGCAGAAGACCAGCAGGCTGAGTGTGCAGGTGGGCACACCCGTTATAATGACAGGCTTGGGAATAGCTCAGGTCTCCCATTAGGAGACAGGTGTGCTCCCCTCAAGAGACAGTACTGCTGAAGACAGGAGATTCCTTGTTCAGAGGGCTAAGCAAGTCTGGAGGACCTAGAGAGCCAAGATGACTAGGCGTGTCCAGAGGACTGAGGGAATCTAGAGGTCTCATAGGACTAAGAAAGCAGGCAGAACTGAGAGAAAGAGGAGAGCTGAGAGAACCCAGAGAGCCATGAGAGCTGGGTGAGCATAGAAAGGGGCACAGGAAAACAGAGGTACTGTATAAGATGGTCTGAAGGACCAGCAAAAAGCCAAGGTTTGAGGCTTAAGCAGTGATGTGCCTGAAGATAGAGACAGTTGACTTGGTATTATCTTTACTGTGCCTGTTTTGATTGTGAAAAACGCTGCATGGGTTACTGCTTTCCTGTTGAACTTTGATTTTGTTCAATAAAAGTGGGTCGACAAGCCCTAAAACATAGTTTGGACTGGCATGGACTAACAACCCCCAAATATCACAGCACTATATAAATTACCTGAATTTGTTTACCTATGATTGGAAGAAGTCCCCTCTTTCTCTTTGCAGCCTATAGGCGTGTGCCTACTTTGCCTTATAGCAAATCCAGCATGTGTAACATGCATCTAATACAGCAGTTCTCAACCAGGTTTCCTCTAGAGGTTGATAGGGGTTTCCTGAGCTGTGACTCACTGTCCTCCCATTTGACTGTGCCTGCATAGTTGCAGGACCTACGCAACTTGGCAAAGCCAGCTGCATGTCGCAAAATATCCAACCAGCTGTTTGTAAAGGTGGTATTCTGACCACCACTGTATGGGCTGGCTGCAGTTTTCCTACTGACCATCAGTACAAATGACATTTTTGCCATTTACCCCCACCATGAATTGGTAATGGTTCCCCAAGACCGGGTCCCTCTGGAGTAAAAAAGTTGAGAAAGACTAACAAAAGGTAACAACAACAAAATACAAAAAATAAAAATAAAATACATATTTAACCAGTTTGGAAAAAGCATAAATTATTATACTTTATTTTAGGGTTTTCCTAGTACAATTTAAATTATATTCTTTGTAATATCCCGAACCTTGCCCCTTCTTCTGCTAGCTAAAGATACAAGTTTGAGCAGAGCTTTGCGCTCCTTGTCTAAACATCTCTATTAAAAAGTCAGCTAAAAATAAGCATAATTAATAAGTAAACTTTATTACATGATAATATCTGAAATTCAAGCCGCAGGAAAAGATTGCAAAAAAAAATAAAATCCATTATTGTCCTCTGCTTGGAGTGTCTAAGGTTTCACATGCCCAAGATCTGATGCCGGTATAGACATTAGGGGAAAAAAAAAGGCCAATCAGCAAAATCTCCGGTCCCATATAAAGTTTAGGACATGGCGATGCAATAATAGCCTGACCTTTAATGAAAACGAGTGTTTTTAGCTGATTTCTTTGGCATTCAGTTTTTTTTTTTTAAAAAGTATATTTTTGTTTCATTCTGTTTGCCTTTGAGGATCAGAGAGACTAGCTATTTATTTACTTTGCTGTGTAACACGAAGCCGCATCAATACATGGAGTGTACTGCCAGGAGATTATAAGAGGTTATTCTGTGTAAGGAAAGACTGGGTTGGGAGTGTGTGGCTCACAGTCCCAGCATTGCACAATCCTCGTATTTAACGCTCTTTGTGCTGGTGGCCCCGAGAGTCAATGATCTAATATCCTCCAATTTATTAACCCAACACCTCGGGAGCTAATAAAAGCTCTTGTAAGATTATCACCTGAGCGTTAGCAGCTCCCAAAGTGCAATAATCTGTTTTTATAAAGGCATATCCAAAAAGGCAAAGGAAAGAGCAGGGTTAGGCTTCATACACATGGGAGGCAACCATTGGGGCATCTGGATTTGATGCCCAGGCAGGATGACATTGGCACACAATAGTTAAATGGAGGACGCAGGTGGTAGATTATTCTTCTTTTAGTAGAGGTATATATAGGTGCTCTATTACACCTGTTTACCGTCCGTTAGCACATGGTACAACTATGCGTGCTTTCGTCGCAATTCATTTACAATTCTAGCAGGTGTATGGTAGCACTAGTCTAATAAAAAAAATTTGGATTCGTTTTGATGAATAGTAATATGGTTGAATACGTTCTCCATGGAGGAGGTAACCTGTGGTGATAATATGGCGTGTGTGGACCTGATTCAGATCCTAGGGTTCTACCTCTCTTATCACGATGAACATATCTCTCAACAGACATTCAGCTCTTGCATGTGTAGTAAGGAGCGTCTAGTACAAATGTTCATCTCACCTACAAAAGTCCTTTAACGTCTTGCCACCCACATATGTACGGCAGGAAAAGGGTTTTACCACCCACATGCTGCACACATGCATCCATGGACCCTTGAGGTTTCGGTGCTAAGAGCAGCACTTTGTCTATCGTTATAACCAATGGGATGGGATCCTGATCATGTAACAGTTGTGACAGCCAATCACAGTGGTCATGTGGTTGGGAAGTCCGTCCCCCCCGGTATAGAGATCCACTTAAAGGGATGCCAGGGCTGGGTGGGAAGGGGTGAAAGCTTAGTTCACATGTGTCAAACACAAGGCCCGCGGGCCGAAACCGGCCCTCCAGGCCATTTCATATGGCCCTCACACCTCTCCTGCAGCTGCAGAAGGGCTCCAGCCCCTCTGTTCCTCCTCCAGATCCTGTACTTTCTGTTTTCCAGCATTGCCTCCAGCTTCTTCCCAGCAGCAGCACAAAGTAATGGGGGTGCACTGTGATGTAAGGGAGGGTGGGGGATTCAACTTCTGATGGTGGGGAGGCTCTTGACGTCTTATGTAAGGGTAGGGGATGCTCTGAACATCAGGTACAACCGGCCCTTTTCAGGGCAATCATAATGCTGATGCGGCCCGCGATTAAACTGAGTTTGACACCCATGGCTTAGTTGGTCAAGAGCTTTTCAGAGCTTAAGAATGGATATTAAAGTAATCAGTAAAAAACACTAGAAAACTTGAAAAAAAGCTTGGTTGTCCTAATGGCAAGGTGAACAGCCGGCTTGCCATTTTCAATGGCTTAGACCCCCAACACGCAAATAAGGATTAAACAAACGCACCTACCTCTCAATGTACCATAAGGCATGTAATACAGCATTGCTTTGTGGTGTGCTTACATAAAATTAGACAGGAACATTTTTTCGTACATAGGCACACGTTGACGACCCACATAAATAGGCAATGCAATAAAAAATATATTGAAACTTTACCCAAAATCAGTTTTTCTATTTCGTTTATACTTTACAAAATGGAAACAAAAGGTTCTACTTGTATTTTCATCCTAGTTATCCCAGCAAGACCAGAGATTGGTGGAAACTTTCTGGTTAGGTTAAAGACAACAATACAGACTGGCTGGTGATCCAACCCTACCCCATGATGACATAATTTAATTTATCAACCAATAACAATCAAAATACAACATCGCAGAAAAATATGTTTTCTGGTTTTGGATAGAGGATGGGCAGGTTAGAACGGCTGGCAGGTCTTTATTGCTCTCTGTGTCCAAATTAAGGAAATTCACACTCACATTTTGCCCTGGTGATTGTTGAGAGAAAATGAGGAGCAATCTAAAATGTCGCAGCTGTCCTTAAACAGGAATTTGAGGGGAAGTCTTCGAATGAGGACATTTATGACTGTTGTTAAAGGTAGGATTTTTCCCTTATGTTTGGGGGATGACAACTTATTGTTGCGTCTCAAGAAGGCAGGAAGTGTGGGGTCAGAGAAAGCAGTAAGAACGTGGCAAAGGTTCTAAACCTTCTTTCACTCTACATTTTGCCTGGAGTTACACTTTGAATATATGACAATTACTGACATGACTATCAGATATCCAAAGGAGAAAAGGCCAACGTAACTCAACACAGGTGTATCTTTATGGCTCCAGACAAACAGAAACAAAGTCCCGCCTGAAATCTCCTCCTTCGATGTCTTTCACCAAAAAACTGGCCTTAATTATAGTCTCTGAAATGAAGCCCAATTTTTAAATGTGGAGGTTCAATGTGGGGACTTTGTATCTGCTTGTCTTTCTCTTCTTTGCTTGCTCTTTTAGATTTACTGGTGGTTGAGGATGAAGAAGAGCCTCTGCTTGGCTTTCTCCTTTTGATTTACTGGTGGTTGGGACAAAGAATGAGCCTCTGCTTGGATTTCTACTTTGGATTTACTGGTGGTTGAGACAAAGGATGTGCATCTCCTTGGCTTTCTCCTTTAGATTTACTGGTGGTTTGAACAAGGGACAAGCCCCTGCTTGACTTTCTCCTTTTGGAATTGCTGGTGGTTGGAACAAGGGACGAGCCTCTACTTGGCTTTCTCCTTTGGATTTACTAGTGGTAGGAACAAGGGACAAGCCCCTGCTTTGCTTTCTCTTTTGGATTTACTGGTGGTTGAGGCAAAGGATGTGCATCTGCTTGGATTTCTCCTTTGGATTTACTGGTGGTTGAGACAAAGAATGAGCCTCTACTTGGCTTTCTCCTTTGGATTTACTAGTGGTAGGAACAAGGGACAAGCCCCTGCTTGGCTTTCTCCTTTGGATTTACTGGTGGTTGAGGCAAAGGATGTGCATCTGCTTGGATTTCTCCTTTGGATTTACTGGTGGTTGAGACAAAGAATGAGCCTCTGCTTGGCTTTCTCCTTTGGATTTACTGGTGGTAGGAACAAGGGACAAGCCCCTGCTTGGCTTTCTCCTTTGGATTTACTGGTGGTTAAGACAAAGGATGTGCATCTGCTTGGATTTCTCCTTTGGATTTACTGGTAGTTGGTGCAAAGAATGAGAATCTGCTTGGCTTTCTCCTTTGGATTTACTGGTGGTTTGAACAAGGGACAAGCCGCTGCTTGGCTTTCTCCTTTGGATTTGCGGGTGTTTGGGGTAAAGGACGAGCCACTGCTTGACTTTCTCCTTTGGATTTACTGGTGGTTGGGGCAAAGGACGAGCCTCTACTTGGCTTTCTCCTTTGGATTTGCGGGTGTTTGGGGTAAAGGACGAGCCACTGCTTGACTTTCTCCTTTGGATTTACTTGTGGTTGGGGCAAAGGACAAGCCTCTGCTTGGCTTTCTCCTTTGGATTTACTGATGGTTGGGGTGAAGCACAAGCCTTTGCTTGGCTTTCTCCTTTGGATTTACTGGTGGTTGGGGCAAAGGACAAGCCTCTGCTTGGCTTTCTCCTTTGGATTTACTGATGGTTGGGGTAAAGCACAAGCCTCTGCTTGGCTTTCTCCTTTGGATTTACTGATGGTTGGGGTAAAGCACAAGCCTTTGCTTGGCTTTCTGCTTTGGATTTACTGGTGGTTGGGGCAAAGGGTGAGCCTCTGCTTGGCTTTCTCCTTTGGATTTACTGGTGGTTGGGGCAAAGGGTGGGCTTCTGCTCGGTTTCTGGCACATTATCAGCCAAGAGAATGTGTAAATGGACTTGTGACCGGTGAACATGTGTCTTCATGAATATCAGGTGTACCGATAAGAAGTTAGTATAGATGACAACTATATGTAATGAGGGTGTAGGAAATGAATAAAGGGAACGGGTCTGTTTCTGTCACTTCCTAATGAGATACAATTGATGTAAGGTCAGTCCATCTGACACAGAGGTGTTCCTTTAATAGTGCACTGATGGGATTTCATAACCCTTTAGTGCATTGTGTCATTCCTCCCCAGCGGAGTATTACCAGCAGTCATTTTTTTTATGCAAAGCATTTTCACCCCCATACAGTAAATGAGAACCCTGCAGTGAGCCCATGACTGAAAATCTCTTTGGGGTTGAAGATCATTGCGAAATAAAGAGATATTAAAATAAAACGCGAGCAGTGAACAAAACAAAAGGTAAGGAATAAATCAGTCCTATATTTGAAATCCATTTACATCTGCACAAAGTCTTCAGCGTCGGCAGCCAAGAGAAAATGACTTGGCTAAACTTGGCTAAGCTGAAACGTATGTGGTTTGCACTTGTTAAGCCTTGCAACGGCTGTGTGCCATACTTGTTAAGTGGTGTTAAGTCATAAAGTGCATTTCTGCTCTTTGGAGGTGCCATATGGTCTAGCAGAGATTAACATAAACAGCAGCTATGATCTAGCTGGCTGTTATCACTCCACCGCGGGTATTAATTCAAGGTGCGCGATTAATTATATTAAAAAAAAAAGTACACTGTTAAAGCTAAACTTCTGGCAAACAGCTAAATGCATATATATATATATATATATATATATATATATATATATATATATATTTCTGTTCATACAGAGCCCCAGCACACACTGCAGCTAGGTGAATGACACAATTTACAGTTAAGCAATACAGTGGTGTCATCTTCCCACTCTCAGCCTGCTGACTTGACAGTAAAAGAGCAGCTGCAGACGGATGAGGTCATCTTTCTGCTCACTCTGTTCTCTCTTTCTGTTGCGTTTTCTTGTCCCAAATTTGCATGCAGTACATCTGATTGGTCCTTTATATGTTTCTCGAGTTCAGATTTAAAGATATGTCCCAGACGTATATGAACATTCTGCCCTTGTGTGGTTCTCATTTTTACCCTCACATGCATCCTGTGCTAAATCGCTTTCACTGCTGGTATCCCAAATTTCGTAATAGACCTGCAAACATGGCAGCCCAATGCATTTGCAGGTTTTGAGCACTGTGTAGGTAACAGAGGGGAAGGCAGCATAGTGCAAAACCAACTGGAAAGAAGCTACAGTCCCTTAAAGAAGTACTGAAGAAAAGCTGCCTAATCTGGATGCAATGAACTATATAAGGTACAGCCTAAGGCCTAACTGATATGTCCAAATTGGCCATGGTGCAGCAAGTTTACTTCAGATATCTGTGACTTGGAGCCCATGTGTTTGCAAATAGCCATGGGCAGAATGCTTGTATAAGTCAATGACAGGCTGACAGGTGCTGTGGCTGTCTACTGCTGTAAGCACATCAAGCAGTTACCAGATAGATGACTGGCCCCGGATGCAATCTGTCTGCGTCCAGGGGTGATCAAGTGTCCCTAACTGCATATACCCACATGTGTGCTTACAGTGGCAGACAACTGGGGCTCATGTCAGCCTGTCATTGACTTGTACAAAAGCCTCCTGCCCATGGCTATTCGCAACCATAGGGGCTCCCAGATGCAGATATCCGAAGTATACGTACCATGGCCTGTACAAGTCAATGACAGGCTGACAGGAGATGTGCCTGTCCGCCATTGTAAGCAGGTATATGCACATCGAGCAGTCACTTGTGGTTAGGGATGCAACGATTGGCCCTGAATGCAAACAGTCTGTTTCCAGGGGCGATCAACTGTCCCTGACCACATGTGATAGCTGGATGTGTGGATAAATGCTTACAGCAGTGGACAGCCATTGCTCCTGTTAGCCTGTCATTGACTTGTACACGCTTACTGGACATGGCTGTCCGCAACCACATGGGCTCCCAGCTGCAGCTATCCAAAGAATGATTACAGCACCATGGCCTGTACAAGTCAATGACAGGCTGATAGGAGCCATGGCTGTCTGCTGCTGTAACCATGAATCTGCACATAGAGCAGTTACCTGTGGTTAGGGACAGGTGATTGACCCTGGGTGCAATCTTTCTGCATCCAGGGGTGATTAATTGTTCCTAACCGCATGTAACTGCAAGTGTGGATGCATGCTTACAGTGGAAGACAGCCATGGCTCCTGTCAGCCTGTCATTGACTTGTAGAGGCTTACAATGGTAGACAGCCACGGTTCCTATCAGCCTATCATTGACTTGTACAGGCATACAGTGGGGGACAGCCATGGCTCCTGTAATTGACTTGTACAGGCTTACAGTGGTAGACAACCACAATTCCTATCAGCATATGATGTACTTGTACAGGCTTACAGTAGTAGACAGCCACGATTCCTATCAGCCTATCATTGACTTGTACAGGCTTACAGTGGTAGACAGCCACGATTCCTATCAGCCTATTATTGACTTGTACAGGCTTACAGTGGTAGACAGCCACGATTCCTATCAGCCTATCATTGACTTGTACAGGCTTACAATGGTAGACAGCCATGATTCCTATCAGCCTATCATTGACTTATACAGGCTTACAGTGGTAGAAAGCCACGATTCCTATCAGCCTATCACTGACTTGTACAGGCTTACAGTGGGGGACAGCCATGGCTTCTGTCCACCTGTCATTGACTTGTACAGGCTTACAGTGGTAGACAGCCACAATTCCTATCAGCCTATCATTGACTTGTACAGGCTTACAATGGTAGACAGCCACAATTCCTATCAGCCTATCATTGACTTGTACAGGCTTACAATGGTAGACAGCCATGATTCCTATCATTGACTTGTACAGGCCTACAATGGTAGACAGCCACAATTCCTATCAGCCTATCATTGACTTGTACAGGCTTACAATGGTAGACAGCCATGATTCCTATCAGCCTATCATTGACTTGTACAGGCTTACAATGGTAGACAGCCATGATTCCTATCAGCCTATCATTGACTTGTACAGGCTTACAGTGGGGGACGGCCATGGCTCCTGTCCGACTGTCATTGACCTATACAGGCTTACAATGGTAGACAGCCACAATTCCTATCAGCCTATCATTGACTTGTACAGGCCTCCTGGCCTACAGCTGTCTACAACTAGATAGTAGGGCTTCTGGCCACAGATATTCAAAGTATACTTGCCATGGCTGATCTGGCCATGTGAATGAGGCCTAAAACGCGTAACGCCTAATAACGCCAGTTGTTTTTTGTACTAAATATAGGTGCGGCTGTTTGGTGCTCCCAGGGACCACTGTTGAGGCTCCTTATATCTTATAAAGTGAAGAGCCCTGGGCGTAGAACCATTCTCAGGCATATATATATACTGTATATATACTTGGCTATGGACAGCCTGAAAATTAAGCACTTTTAAGTGGTCATGTGTCTGCAGTAATGATGTTTACCCAACCAGCAAGTCTGAGGAACAACATGGCTGCACCAAGGAAGCCATCTGTCCTGACACTACGCCTCCAAACCCAAGTCACAGCGGAAGGTTTGGTACAGAGCCACTTTCTACAATGTTCAAAGACCTGCCTGGCTGTACAGACATGTTACCTGCAGACGTGCCTGCCAGCAGCCTGATAAACAAGGCATTGTGCTGCCTACCCTACAGCATTCCGTCTGTGAATACACTTTTGTGTGCGAGATTGATGTTGTTCTCTCTTGTTGCCCCAAATCTGGCTATACGCTTACCCTGAGATGGAACTTTGGCACTATAAATTAAGCATAAATAATTGCTTCTCATATTTTCTTGTAAGAAACTCACCTCAGTTTTAATTTAAGCAGACAGGCTGAGTATTTGCTTTCATTGACCTTAACGGCTCTAGGTAATTGTTAAGGCGTCTTTTTTTTCTTCCCATGTTCCCCCCGTATAGAGGGGATTTTTTGCAACGAGAAATCCAACAGTAAACTCAAAGATTCCCAAGCAGGGAATACATGCGAGCTTTTAGATTATATTTAAAGTGAAAAATCAAATATGGCATATATGACGCTGTTTGTCTGTAGCATTAACATGGCCATTTTGGTTTTTCAAAGTCCCCCCTGTAATTTAATCTGATTATCTGTTGATCCTGCCAGTGGATCTGGGTTTTTTTACATTTCCTGTAAGCGTGACAACGCTGTTCGTTCTGCAATGAAATTGCAAGGCAGCGTTATCACCCTGTGGATAGGGTAGGCTTTTATGGGCATGTAGTTTTAAAGTGATTGTAAACCTTTTATATAAACCCAGCAAAGTGTATTGCCCCAGAGATAAAAACACATCTTCTTACATGAGTACAAGAGTAGTACCTTTTTATCTGCAGCCATCTCTTATCTACAGTCATTTAAAGCAGTGTTCCTCAACTCTGATCCTCAGGGCACACTAAGACCGCATTCACACTGAAGCAGCACGACTCTGTACTTCTTTGGGGGCGACCTGTGAAGTCCCGTGCACCGCGACTTTGGCGCGACTTGCACGGACTTCATATAATGAATGTCTATGCAAGTCGCTCCGAGGTCGCCCCGAAGTAGTACAGGACCCTTTTTCTAAGTCGGAGCGACTTGTGTCGCTCCTGTTAGAACGGCTCCTGTGCTAATCAATGGACCGCGACTTGTCAGGCTGACAAGTCGCGGTAGTGTGAATGGAGACTAACAGTCCAGATTTTAAGTATTACCTTGGGGAGATGGAGACTAGAATACTGCAATCACTGATCAGCAAATGATATCACCTGTGATGTATTTCAGTTTTCTTGCAAACCTGGCCTGTTAGTGGGCCCAGAGGCCCGGAGTTGAGAAACACTGATTTAAAGTACACAATTTAAACAGCATTTCTCAGCTCCAGCAAGCAAGGGACAGGGGTCACACATTGCACAGCTCAGCGAGGAGAGCTGAGTGTAATCTGAGACTGGAGTGGAGGGAATAGACACACCCCCCACTACAAAGTCTCATAGGGAAATATGCACAGCTGAGGCTGTCAATCACAGGCTGTGACTGGAGGCCACCTGCCTTATCTACTTGGATTACTTGGAGTCCACATCAACTGTCAGAAGTGACTCATGCAGATAGCAGAGGAATAAGAGAGGAGACAGAAATCACATGTGGTGCTTTGGATTGAGGCAAGTACACATTATAGAGGGATATGCTCTGTTCATTTTTCATGCTAGAGGTTTACAATCACTTTAGGACTGTTTAAGGGCTCATTTACACTGTTGTGTTCTAATGCATGTGTTGCAATGCACTATGTGTCCAACTTCCCCATAATAAAAACTCTGCCTGCTGCGATCTGTGCATTGCAGTGTAGTGCGTACTAAAAAATTAAAAAAAGTAAATTTTTTTCTGAATTTTAGGTTATGTTCCTGCCTTTGTCTTTCTGATTTCATGCATTTAACACTAATGTGCATTTTCATGTGTTTTTCACATTAGCCAATAAAAAACTATTTGTCCACAAAGCTATAACAATGGCTTTGAGTACACATGCACTGTAGCCCATACAGACACATGTGTCAAAATGAGAATTTATGAATGGGGCCTTAGGCCCCTTTCACACTTGTGCAACTGCGATTTGGGACTGCAAAGTCCCATGACAAGTCGTACTCCATGATTTGCAATGAGTACCGTTCATATCTGTACGTCTTCAAGCCGCAACGACTTCAAATTAGTCCCTGCACTAATTTGGGCCAATTTTAATGCGTTTTGAGGGCGAAAAACATAGGCACTGCTTCAAGTCCAGTCAAAATCGCACAAATACGCATCAAAAACGTGGTAAAATCGCAGCAACAAGATCATGGTAAAATCGCACGACTTTTAGGTCACACAAGTGTGAAAGGGGCCTTAGTGTTTAGAAGTCAATGGCAATGCAACAAAACGCATATACCGTGCACTGGCAACAGCTAATAACAAGCCTTGGTTAATGGCTGTTAACTCCACTTTAAATCCTCGATTCAAAACTGCAGTAGAATTACACATTACCACAAAAAAAGCTCAAAAGGGTGCATGAGCTTCTTTGCGATTGGTATCAATGGGCCGCCTAATAAGTGTAGCACAACAGCGTGCAAAAAAATCAACGTGCATGACGCCTGATGTCACAAGTCATAGTGTGAATGAGGCCTGAAGCTTGTAGCTTGAAAAAGTACATGACCTTTATTAGAGCTACACGCCTCAAGAATTTTTGGCTCCAAAAGACCTCAATGGAAGGATCAGAAAAAAACGTGCGTGCGCACACACACAAAAAAAGAAAAAAAGCGTTATCTTGTGTGTTTTTTTTCATAGTAATTAGCTATAAATAATTTAAAAACAAAGAGACAGAGACGCCCACAAAAACTCCCGTACCAACTGTCAAAAGAAAAAAAAAAGCTCGCAAGACGACCAATGAAGCTCAGTGTGAACGCAGCCTGACTGCCACTGTTGTTGGACAGCTTGGTCCGCTAAAGGAACTGGAAAAATAACAGATTTACTGTCCAGGTCGCCAGATAATACAGAGGAACTTAAAAAATCGAAAACCCACCACCCCCCACTACACCACCACCACCAACTCCCATTACCACCACCTCCAACCACCACCACCCCTATCACCACCACCACCACCGCCTCATCACCACCACCTCCCACCACCACCTCCCCTATCACCACCATCACCACCCCATCACCACCACCTCCCACCACCACCACCACCACCCCCACCCCCATCACCACCACCTCCCACCACTACCACCACCACCCCCACCCCCATCACCACCACCCCCATCACCACCACCTTCCACCACCTCCCACCACCACCCCTATCACCACCTCCCACCACCACCACCCCTATCACAACATCCTTCCACCACCACCCCCATCACCACCACCTCCCACCACCACCACCCCTATCACCACCACCCCATCACCACCACCTCCCACCACCACCACCACCACCCCCACCCCCATCACCACCACCTCCCACCACTACCACCACCACCCCCACCCCCATCACCACCACCCCCATCACCACCACCTTCCACCACCTCCCACCACAACCACCACCCCTATCACAACATCCTTCCACCACCACCCCTATCACCACCACCTCCCACCACCACCACCACCACCCCGATCACCACCACCTCCCACCACCACCTCCACCACCCCGATCACCACCACCTTCCAACACCACCGCCATCACCACCACCTCCCACCACCACTGCCATCACCACCACTTCCCACCACCACCACCACCCCGATCACCACCACCTCTCACCACCACCACCACCACCTCCCACCACCACCTCCACCACCCCGATCACCACCACCTTCCAACACCACCGCCATCACCACCACCTCCCACCACCACTGCCATCACCACCACTTCCCACCACCCACCACTAAACCAAAAAAAACCCGAAAACTGCCGGTATTCCTGGTGACAGAAGTTACAGGATGCATCTGAGCGAAATAATATTGATACGCATTTTTATCAGTGACCTATCAGACTAGTAAACGACACAAGAAAGGAAATGATAGGATCAGACTATAACCTATTACAATGATACAGGTAAATCAATTATTTATGGCCCCAGAACAGGGACAACTATTAACATTCTGGGTTGGGAAGCCCTCCGTGGATTTGCTAGGATTGCGGTAAAAAGGACATTTTCAGAAGATCAGAAGCCCTCGTACTGCCTGACAGGCAGAAGAAAAATTCGATTGCACCTGGGAGACTACAAAAGCTCGGTGCGCAGAACAAGAATATCACTTTGCACGGTTCAGCATGCCCGGAGAAGCCGTCTTCAGATAAGTGCCTTTGTTGCTTTTAATTTATGTTGGGTCTACAGAGAGGGTAATCTTTCAACCTCATGATCATTTGATGTGGTGTTCCTCCATTCTCCTTCTTTTGTCTATGTACTTGTTTGGTTAGATGTTTCAGATTAACAGGTGTACTTTCCCTTGTGCCTGCTGTGTGAGTATGTGTGCCGCATACGGGGGACAACATTTCACCGGGGCGCCTTTTTTTTTGCCCTTCCTGCTGAGATCAATTAATTTGTGCCACTGAAATTAAACTTATTTCATTTAAAGGAAATTTCTAAAAAAACTTACGTATTGATATTATAACATGTAAAAAGAATCAGTCAATATTTTTTTTTTAATTTCCTTTGTTTAACCGCTTTTTAAGATTTAAGATTTACCCCCCACCCCTTCATGGCCAGGCCATTTTTTGCGATACGGCACTGCGTTAATTTAACTGACAATTGCACGGTCGTGTGACGCTGTACCCAAACAAAATTTTGCCTTTTTTTACACAAATAGAGTTTTCTTTTGGACGGTATTTGATCACTTTTGCGCTTTTTTTTTTGTTTTTGTGCACTATAACAGAGAATTTAAAGAAAACTTTTTCTTTTTTACTTTCTGCTATAAAACATATCCAATCAAATCATTTAAAAAATCTAATTTCTTCATTAATTTAGGCAAAAA
Source organism: Pelophylax lessonae (assembly GCF_965119305.1). Classification (NCBI taxonomy): domain Eukaryota; kingdom Metazoa; phylum Chordata; class Amphibia; order Anura; family Ranidae; genus Pelophylax; species Pelophylax lessonae. Next base: position 102,988,760 of record NC_138769.1, read on the forward strand.
TGTATTCTGCTACATATTTTTGGTAAAAAAAAATCCCAATAAGTGTATATTGATTGGTTTGTGCAAAAGTTATCGCATCTACGAACTATGGGATATTTTTATTTATTTATTACTAGTAATGGCGGCGATCAGCAACTTATAGCAGGACTGCGATATTGCAGCGGACAGTTGGGACACTAAAGCCCCGTACACACGTACCGAATGTCGGCCGAACGATCGGCCGTCTTTTGTCCGGTGCTGTCCTGTCGGTTGAAAAGTGCTAAAGACTGCACACGAATTTTGTCAGCCAACAACAGCCGACTGCAGAAGTGATGTCATGTGATGGTTAACTTTCCGTGTGTTTTTTCTTCTCTGAGCATGCCCAGTCTTGCTCATCTGCTGTTTGTCGGCCGAATTCTGTACTGACTGAGGAACAATCGGCCGTTCTGGTGTTGGCCAACAAAAATTTTAAAGCCTGCACACCAGATTCTGTTCGGCCGAAAAGTCGCAGTCGGTTGCGGGAAGCATCATACTAACAAGCCGACAATCGGACGATCGGTCGGCGGCCGAATATTTACGGCCGACAATGGGTACGTGTGTACGGGGCTTATAACTGGCACTATTGAAAAAAAGCCGAGTTGCTATGCTGTAGTTGGAAATGTCTATGTTGCCTTCACCTGACCCCAACAAGCTGTAGCAGAGCGGTGCTGCAAGACACTCAATTTGCATCAGGGGCTAAACTGTGAATTGGATGCTCTTCCTTAGTAAAGTAAGGGGAGAAAAATGATGCAAATAATTATTTCTACATTATTTTAAAGCAAGCCTACACTTTTCCCATATCCTTTAAGTTCCTGTTTTGTGGTTTCTGTTTGTACAATATCTATAGCAGCGTTCCACAAACACACAGCGCTACTTCTGTATTCCGAGCCGCGTCTAGGACATATTTCAAAGTATTTCGTGTGAAAGCGTCTCCTTTTTTTTCGCTCTCTTAGCACGCACATCCGTATTATTTTAAAGCATACCACTTACCGCCGTGCATTGTGGGTAAGACTACTGGTGTGCTTCTTTTAACACTAGATTGCTGGAGAACAGCTGGGATCCTTGTCGAAGGGAGGCGGAGCTAAAAATAGCGCACACTGGGGCTCTGTACACTTCGGGGATTTCGGACAACCGGCCTTAAGTCAACCGTATTCACTTACATCTTATGACGTCCAGTACAGAGGTCTTCTATGAGGCATCGGGAAGGTCTCCACCCAGAACTACACATTTAAAGGAGGGTTGAGGCACCTCAGACTAAAAAAACGAATCTGGTCTGAGATAAATAGGTAGGCTGCCATTGCTGAAATACTAACTACCTCTGGCAGTCAGGCTAAGTCTCTTTGGTGCTTTCTGAGTCATGGACGGAGAATGAGTACGCAAATTCGGTGTTTAAACTTCGCAGTGACTCCACCTGCAGTACAGAAAGCCAGAGACAGCCAGATGACTAGCATTTCGGAAGGGGTTCTGCAATGACAGTTTTCTATATACTTTTCATGATGAATGCAACTATACACACTATATACAGTAAATATATATATATATATATATATATATATATATACACATACGTATACATATACATAGGGTACCCCAGTGTAGCTGCAGCCAGTGTCAAAAGGAATACCAAAATCATGAGAGAAATCTGTAGTTGCTACAATTCTCTGCCAACAGCTTTCCTTTGCTGATCTGGGCATTGGATCTGGCGTATCCTTCCATTATTATAGACCTGGTTCTTCCTCTGCTGACCCCGGCACTGGATCTGGAGTGTCCTACCAGTATTATACCCTGGTTCTTCCTCTGCTGACCCCGGCACTGGATCTGGAGTGTCCTACCAGTATTATACCCTGGTCCTTCCTCTGCTGACCTCGGCACTGGATCTGGAGTATTGTTCCATTAATGCAGACCTTGTCCTTCCTCCCCTGATTGCTGCACTAGATTCAGAGTGTCCAACCATTATCATAGACCTGGCCCTTCCTCTGCTGACCCCGACACTGGATCTCGAGTGTCCTACCATTAATGCACACCTGGTCCTTCCTCTGCTGAACCTGGAACTGGATTGGGTGTGTCTTATCATAAATACAGACCAGGTTTTTCCTTTACTGACCTAGGCACTGGATCTGGAGTACCCTACCATTATTACAGACCTGGTCCTTCCTCTGCTGACCCTGACACCAGATCCAGAGAGTCCTACCATTATTAAAGACCAGGTCTGTCCTCCGCTGACCCCGGCACTGGATCCAGAAAATCCTACCATTATTATAGACCTGGTCCTTCCTCTGCTGACCCCAGAACTGGGTCTGGAGTTTCCTACCAATAATGAAGACCTGGTCCTTCCTCTCCTAACCCCGACACTGGATCCAGAGTGTCCTACTATTATTACAGATCTGGTACTTCCTCCGCTGACCCCAGCACTGGATTCGGACAGTTCTACTATCAATACAGACCTAGTACTTCCTCTACTGACCTTGACACAGGACCAAGGGAGCCCTACCATTAACATAGACTCGGTCCTTCCTTTGTTGACCCCAACACTGGATCTCGAGTGTCCTACCATTAATGCTCACCTGATCCTTTCTCTGTTGACCCCAGCACTGGATATGGAGTATCTTATAATAAATACAGACCAGGTCCTTCCTCTACTGACCTGGGCACAAGATCCGGAGTACCCTACCGCTAATACAGACCTGATCCTTCCTTTGTTGACCCCAACACTGGATCTCGAGTGTCCTACCATTAATGCTCACCTGATACTTTCTCTGTTGACCCCAGCACTGGATATGGAGTATCTTATAATAAATACAGACCAGGTCCTTCCTCTACTGACCTGGGCACTAGATCCAGAGTACCCTACCGCTAATACAGACCTGGTCCTTCCTTTTTTGACCCCAACACTGGATCTCGAGTGTCCTACCATTAATGCTCACCTGATCCTTTCTCTGTTGACCCCAGCACTGGATCTGGAGTATCTTATCATAAATACAGACCAGGTACTTCCTCTACTGACCTGGGCACTAGATCCGGAGTACCCTACCACTAATACAGACCTGGTCCTTCCCCTGCTGACACTGGCACTGGATCTGGAGTACCCTACCACTTATATAGACCTAGTCCTTCCTCTACTGACCCTGGGACTAGATTACCCTACCATTAATGCAGACAAGATCCTTCTTCTGCCTAACCTGGCACTGGATCAGAATCATCTTACCGTAAACACAAGCCTGGTCCTATCACTCAGAAAGTTCCAAGAGTTCACTGCTGTTCAAGATGTTGTGCAATTTGGTTTTTATTGATGGGGAAAATCCACGTGGCAGACAAAACAACAGTGGCATTGTGACTCAATCTGGGACCTTTTTCAAGTTCTATGATTCCCATGTTTTCATAATATACATAAACTCTGCTGGCTAAAAGCAGAACCCCACCCTAAAGCAAAATCTTCCTACAGTTTACATGTGCTGGAAGCTGGAAGAACCTCTAAATATAACTTGGTTCGTCTCCATTTCTGGGTCTGGGAGGGTTAATATACAAATTAACTGATCTCTAGACACCCAAAACCTTCAAAGTTGTGATTTTCAGTGCTATTATTTATTTGTGGGGAATGAGTACTTTCTCAATCTCAATACTTTCATCAAGGAGAAGGCAAGTACAAAATAGAAAGGGTTGGGGTTAAGGGTGTGGTTATTGTCTAGTAAGGGCCAGGGGTTGGAGTAAGGATAGGGGTTACGGGGTTGAGTTATAAGCTATTCTTTAGGGTTCAAATTGAGTGACAATGGGTAGATTGGGCTTGGTTGAGGATAAGATTTCAAGGCTGATGTGAGGCTAGATCAAGGTAAAGTTAGAGTCCAGGCCAGGTGGTGGCTGTCTTGATTTTTCCACCTATACTCGTCACCACAAATCCAATGGCGAGAATTGGCGAAAGACGTTTGGAGCTGGAGAAGGTCCAGAGAAGGGCAACTAAACTAATTAGGGGATTGGAGGACCTTAATTATGAAGAGTGTCTGCAATCGCTTGATTTATTCTCCCTGGAGAAGAGACACCTGAGAGGGGACATGATAGCAATTTATAAATACCTCAATGGTGATCTCAGCATAGAAAAAAAGCTATTCAGTCGGAAGGACTGCATGAGGACTAGAGGGCATACAATGCGTCTGGAGGAGAAGCGTTTTAACCTCAGGCAAGGAGGGGGGTTCTTTACTGTTAGAGCTACAAGATTGTGGAATTCTCTACCACAAGAGGTGGTTTCTGCGGGAAGTATGGTGGCTTTCAAAAGACTCTTAGATGTACATCTCAAGAATCAGAACATTCAGGGGTATGAAAGATGATTACAGCTACACACACCTACACAGGTTGAACTGGATGGACTCTTGTCTTTATTCAACCTCACCTGCTATGTAACTATATGTAACGTTTGGGAGCCATGAGTCTTCTTTAAAGGTTATGTATAGCCAAAATGTATATTTTTTTAATCCTAGATAGAGTAGGGAGGACCTACAACCTGGGACATTGTCACCATAACAAGAGGTGAAGGTAAATGGGAAAGAGGTGCTAGATCTATTAATATCAAATTTTGTAAAAGATCATCCCATTAATCAAGGTGACTCAGTGAGGCAGAGGACTCCCAAGGGGATGGGAGCTTTGAGAAAAGGCCAACTATACAGAAGGCAGTAAGGGTGCCACAGCAATGGTCAAGCAGTCCAAAAATGATGTTTTATTAAATAATAGGTAGAGGGAGAAGGCCAACATATTTCGGTTTAGACACTCCCCTTCATCAGTGCTTACGTATTTTGTAACATCAAACCTGGCTGGGCTACATTGAATTGCAATGACGGTTGTATCTACGGTATATAGTGAAATCCCACCACCAGTTGAGCACACAATATACTGTTCATACAACTATCATGGAAAACAAGTTGAGTCCAGACATATTTGAGGTTGCAAAATACATAAGCTCTGATAAAGGGGGAATGTCTAACCTGAAACATGTTGGACTTCTCCTTCTACCTATTATCCAGTCCAGCCATGGGCACATCAGTGCATGGCGGCTGGGGTGCATTTTAAACAGGCCTCAGCCACCTGTGGCCAGACAACAAATAGGGGGTGCCGCTCAAGGCTCCAGCCGAGTCCTCTCCTGTAGTACATTGCTTAGAGTGCTGGCAAGGACAGAGCCCATCCTAGCTCCAAATGATACAAGAGACGAAAAAGGTCTTATGAGCCGCACATCACTACAAGACCCTGTGAATATGTGAAATGATAGCCTCAGCCCGGGCTCCAGCCAAGCCTCCCCCAACGCGTTTCACTCCGCCCCCAAAGCTTAATCATGGGGCTAGTTAGGTCCAGGAATGTTTTTTAGCATATAAGGGTGTGTTAATAGTCCATTTGTTTCTATAGGCTGCCTTAACACAACGCACAATAGCAAGCGACATAACGCACGTTAAAAGGTACGTGGGCCCTTAGGGTAACTACAACAGTGCAAACGTTTCCTTGTGTAAAGCCTGGTACACACGGTGAGATTATTGGACGAATGATCGTTTGTTTTTTTGGCATGCTAGTCTCATATCGAAAATGAAGAGGTTACTGAAATTAGGAAAATTATCGTACGACAGAATAAAAAGTGATCAGACGAAAACGGTATTGATTAACCACTTGCCTACTGCATACTTTCACCCCCTTCCTGCCCAGGCCAATTTTCAGCTTTCAGTGCTGTCACACTTTGAATGACAATTGAGCGGTCATGCAACACTGTACCCAAATGGAATTTTTATAATTTTTTGGAGACGCCCTCCCGGCAATGTGCGACCGTGCTGAAACTGTCATTCGCTATAGCCCTGTCGTGAAGGGGTTAAACGAAAAAGGTATCATCTGGTATGGTACGAGAAACATTTGTCCCATCAGATATCTTCTCATGACCTGTCCTGATCGGCTCTCGAAAGTTGTGTACCAACAATCAGATTATCGTACGCTTCTAAAGCGCTATTTTTCGTCTGATTTTTTGATCGTGTGTATGGGCCTTTAGTCTTTGGAAAGTCTCCCTGGAATAGCCGACCATTGTTCAGCCCGATTGTTCCCTGAGCAGGGGAGTTAAGCTGCTAAGCAGCGTGGCCTGGGTGGGATTTGACATGCACACAGGACATGGCACATGTGTGTCTGTGTGTGGGACTCGTCACCTGTCGTCTCTTTAGACCCCCTGAGAATCGGCTACGGCCCCATCCGTATCAAATTTAAAGACCGTGGTAAACATCTGAAGTAGTCCGCCTGGGGTTTTACAGGAGATCCTCAGAACGCTCTCAATGCTTATAAAATGGCTCACGTCTAAAACTCCAAAAAAACTTTTTCATATTTTGGATTTTAAAACCTTTTTTTTTTTAGAATAAACAAAAACTTCAGACAATGAGCAACATCAACCCCTGACCTGCTAATATTATTCAGGGAACATTGCAACTGTGCTGAGGTCAGACGCTCCACTCCTACACACATTTTCTGTAATTCACTGTAAACTGATTATCTGCAGGGCTGCAGCCTCTTGTCACATGATTTGCTGCCACTGCAATTTTTAGAGTGCTTAAACTAGAACTACAGGTTTTTCATTTTGGATAGAGTAAATGAGGATTATAACCCCTGTTAGATTTTTTTTCGCCATCTGTGTCACATTGCGGATATTTCCCTTCACTTCCTGTCCCATAGCTAAATAGGAAGTGAGAGAAAATCCCTGTAAATTAAGGGAATTCCTTGGGGACACCCAGGTCATCAGATCTAGTGTCCCCATTGGAAGATTCCCCCTCTTTTAGTTTTCTGGGGACAACCCAAAATTTGGGATTTTCTTTTACTTTCACTTTCAATGATAATGGTAAACAGAAGATTCTCCTGTACCATGCCCGCAGCACTGCATCTCCTGTACCATCTGTGCCATGCCTGTACCATCTGTGCCATGCCTGTACCATCTCCTGTGCCATGCCTGTGCCATGCCCACAAGCCTCCATCTCCTGTACCATGTCCGCAGCCCCTGCACCATGCCCGCAGCTCTCCATCTCCTGTACCATGTCCGAAGTCCCTGCACCATGCCTGCAGCTCTCCATCTCCTGTACCATGTCCGCAGCCCCTGCACCATGCCCGCAGCTCTCCATCTCCTGTACCATGTCCGCAGTCCCTGCACCATGCCCGCAGCACTGCATCTCCCTGTACCATCTGTGCCATGCCTGTACCATCTGTGCCATGCCTGTACCATCTCCTGTGCCATGCCTGTACCTTCTCCTGTGCCGTGCCTGTACCATCTCCTGTGCCATTCCTGAACCATCTCCTGTACCATCTCCTGTACCATGCCCACAAGCCTCCATCTCCTGTACCATGCCTGAACCATCTCCTGTATCATGCCTGTACCATGCCCACAGCCCTCCATCTCCTGTACCATGTCCGCAGCCCCTGCACCATGCCCGCAGCCCCTGCACCATGCCCACAGCCCTCCATCTCCTGTACCATGTCCGCAGCCCCTGCACCATGCCCACAGCCCTCCATCTCCTGTACCATGTCCGCAGCCCCTGCACCATGCCCGCAGCTCTCCATCTCCTGTACCATGTCCGCAGCCCCTGCACCATGCCGCAGCTCTCCATCTCCTGTACCATGTCCGCAGTCCCTGCACCATGCCCGCAGCCCCTGTTTTGGGTCTCATGGTGGTCCAGTTGGGTCAAGTAGCTGCTGCATTTCCCACCCTAGGCTTAGACTCGAGCCAATAAGTTTTCCTAGTTTTTCGTGGTAAAATTAGGTGCCTCGGCTTAAATTCGGGTTGGCTTATACTCGAGTATATACGGTAAATATGATATACTTTCCTATCTATTTAGTAATGATAGCAGCATAAGGATTACAAATAATCAATGTTGATTGGGAGTGTGAAGTTCCACTTTAAATGCAAACGCAGCACAAAGGATCAGGACCAATGAGAGCTGACGATGGCAGCCACTATCATTAATAACACAACAAATACACCTTAGTGAATTTTTTCAGGGTCACCTAGAGAACCGGGGACCCAACTGCACCCACAGATTCCCCTTTCTCTACAGCACCTGCCCTACTATTGCACCGCGCCAATTGACTTCACAATCGGCCAGCGCCAAGACTGATGAAGAGGACAGCATATAATAAGCAATCAGGGCATCCCTCCAGAACGCGGGCGCTTTGTAGGGCTCACCTTGTATCTGGCTCTGTGTCTGAGGGTTGAACGCCGTTGAGTGGTTCAGAGATGCTCGTGGGTTGGGGGTGGGAGTCGGGTGGTGCGGGCTGACCCTCACCGCCGCTCGACGCAATTGTTCCAGTTCGCTCAGCCGCTCAGAAAACGACAAGCTCCCGGGTTTGGTCTGCTCATCCAGTTTTTGCCTGTGCCCTGGTAATGGAGAGTAGTAAAAATAAATAAATAAATAAAGATCTCCTTAAAAATACCAATTTTTCTTTAAACTCTAAAGTACAACTACAGTGCCTAGAAAAAAGTATTCATACCCCTTGAAATTTTCCACATTTTGTCATGAACGTAAATATATTTTATTGAGATTTTTTGTGATTTATCATTTTCCTTCCACTTCACAATTATGTGCCACTTTGTGTTGGTCTATCACATAAAATCCCAATAAAATACATTAAGGCCTCTTACACACGGACGTTCCGTATGTCCGTATATCATCCCATCCGTTTGCGGATGATATACGGACATAATGCATGTCAATGGGATTGCAGATGTCAGTGAATGACCATCCGCTGACATCCGATTTTCTTCCTTTCAGTTCTGTTCCGTTTTTTGGAACAGAACCCTATTTTTCTTCCGTTTAAAAAAACGGAACGGATGCAAAATCGGATGTCAGCGGTGTCATCCGCTGACATCCGCAATGCCCATAGACATACATTATGTCCGTATATCATCCGCAAACGGATGGGATGATATGCAGACATACGGAGTGGATGACACAAGTGAAAAAAAAAAGTGCCGGAGCGGATCGGAATGCGGTCCGCTCCGTGTGAAAGAGCCCTTACATTTTTGGCTGTAACATGAAATGTGGAAAATTTCAAGGAGTATGAATACTTTTTCAAGGCACAGTACAGGCGGCCTAACACTGCAATCTTATTGTACAATCGCTTTCATGCTGGGTTTGTTACGGGAGGCCAATTATTCTTCTTGATGGCATTAAGTAGCAGTATAGGAATTTCCTATAATACGTAGCACCATCTAGTGGCCAAATGAGGGATTTTAAACCTTAAATCAATTAAAAACATTCGACCAGCACAGCAAACATTCATTTTTGTCCCATTCGCACAGAACGAATATACATGCACTTTTACTAAACAAACTGCATTGCATTTCTTTTTTTTTTTTTTTTTGTGAATACCCCCCGTCCTCTTTCTGTCTGTCCTATCTCATCTTTTGAGCTATAACATGGTCTATAATATATAAAAAAAATTCTAAAAAAAATATTTCCATAACATCTCCGATGTGATAGAGGCTACCTTAATGGAAATGTTATGGAAATCTTTTTTTTTTTTCACAGAGAAAAGTTTATATATTATAGACCATTGTATAGTTAGAGAGAAACATTAGTTATTTAAAGGAAAACCTTTAAAAATGGAAAAAAAATGACTGCTCTTATGAAAATGCTAATTGCCTGGCTCTCATACTGCTCCTTTGTCATCAATCATTTCCAACCTGCTTTCCTAGAAAAAGTCTGCAGATCAGGGCTGGTGGGATTGGGGGGGGGGGCTTCTGATTGTATTTATTTAGACTTCACTTGCTGCATGTATGTTTTCTGGGTCAGTGATCCGGACAGCTTGATTTTCAGAATAAGGTCATAATGGCATCCAGTTCAGTTCTATTGGACGTTGCTAAGGATGTTGCTAAGAGCGCTCCAGCTGTTGCTGTTCACCTTCACCATCACAGCAATCTCTGATTCAAACCCCCTCACATGAGCTTTCTCTCCCCGGATGTAGTAGCTCTGAGCTCAGGGTGTAAGAGCTCACTCCTGTGATGGTGGGGGTGAACAGTAACAGCTAGGTGTCTCTTAGCAACGTCCCTAGCAACGCCCTAAAAGTTGTCCAGTCAGGCTCCATAAGGTACACAAATGGCCTACGCCTATAGCAAGGGCATTTTCCAATTTTAGTCAAAGTTGTGTAGTTTGTTTTATCTAGAGATGTTGATTACCTGCCTAGATAAACCAACCCTTTATCATTCGCATACACTGCATTGGAAATTTCCTACGGAAGGGCCCAACGTCTAGACTGCATCACATGACATCTGAATACCGCTGTCCGTTCGCCATCCTTCTCAATATTTTTAGTTTTTTTCCTTTTTCCTTTCAACAGCGAGTGGGCTAATTTTTTCCAGCTGTCCGAAATTTACATTTCAAAGCCAACTTCCAGTTGCTCCTCTATTCTGTAATGGCAGTATGTGTAAACTTTTATTGGGGCTGAAGATCTGAGCCCTCTGCTTCCAGTTCCTCTGGCGAAATCGGCGCTGGATCGCATTTCACACCGCGCTCAGAAATAGAGACGGCTTTGCTGCCGTGATTTTTATCTGGTGAACAGTAAAAAAAAAATCTCGTGCGGATTTCGTTTTTTTTTTTTTTTAGCTTTGGCAGGACAAATGTTGTTGGAGCTCCTTCACTTGTCAAGCATGCAAATCTGGGCCTTCTGTTTAGCTGGTGAGAGTGGAGGTGAATGCAAACACACGGAGTCACGCAAGCTGTTTACGCAGGCTCGCCGTCTGATGCACGTGGCTTATTTTAAGCCCGAGGGCTTGTCTGCCAGTTCTGAGCACTATTCCCATCTCAGGTGTGCCAAAAACTTCATGGATGTGCCCAAAAAAGTGAGGACGGATTATAAACGGTGTCAGGTTTGTTCTATCTGTGAGATTTCCTCCCCCTACTTCCTACGGTTTCACCTGACAGGAAGTGAGGGAGAATCTGCAACACAGACACAGACAGCCATGGAAAGCTGATGGGGGTTCTAACTTATAAACATATATTAAAAAAAAGAAAAAAAAAAAAAAACTTTTGTTTTGCTACCTTTGTTGCTGTTGGTTCCTGCACTTCCTGTCTGATTAAGGAATGGGGGATTACATGCCACCCCCTATGTTTGGTGTCATGCGGAGCACTGTTACATTAGCATTGTGGAGTGGGGGGAGAGAGTGCAGAGCCATTAGTGCTATGCATGAGCTCTCCTCCCCAACCCACCTTTTGCAAAAGGGGAAAGAAATCAAAAGACATAGAGATTCCATCATTGTCAACTGTCCCGGATTTACCGGGACAGTCCTGCATCTTGGACCCCCTGTCTTGATGATGCTGTGTCCCGTACTGTGTGAAAGAACCATTAGTGTTATGCGTGTGCTTTCCTCCCCCCACCGCACCCCACCCCACCTTTCACTGGAAGGGGGAAAGAAAGAAAAAAACAAAGAGCTTCCATCATTGTCAACTGTCCTGGATTTGCCGGGACAGTCCTGCATTTTGGACCTCGGTCCTGATGATGCCGTGTCCCGGACTCTGAGACATAAAGAGCCATTAGCATTATGCGTGTGCTCTCTTCCCCCCACCCCACCTTTCACTGGAAGGGGGAAAGAAAGCAAAAAACATAGAGATTCCATCATTGTCAACTCTCCCGGATTTGCCGGGACAGTCCTGCATTTTGGACCTCTGTCCTGATGATGCAGTGTCCCGGACTCTGAGACATATAGAGCCATTAGCATTATGCGTGTGCTCTCCTCCCCCACCCCACCGTTCATTGGATGAGGGAAAGAAAGCAAAAGACATAGAGATTCCATCATTGTCAATTGTCCCGGATTTGCCGGGACAGTCCTGTATTTTGGACCTCTGTCTCAATGATGCCATGTCACACACTGTTTCGAAAAGCCAGTAGTGCTATGCATGTCCTCCACTCCCACCCCAACCCACCTTTCATTGTTAGAGGGAATATAAGCAAAAGACAAAGAGATTTCATAATTGTCCATTGTCCTGCATCTTGGACCTCTGTTCCGATGAAGCTGTGTCCTGGACTGTGTCGAAGAGCCAGTAGTGCTATGCATGTCCTCCTCTCCCCCCACCCCAACCAACCCCAGCCCACCTTTCATTGAAAAAGCAAAATACATAGAGATTCCACATTTGCCAGGACAGTCCTGCATTTTGGACCTCAGTCCCGATGATGCCATGTCCCGGACTGTGAGACACAAAGAGCCATTAGCATTATGCATGTGCTCTCCTCCCCCACCTCATCTTTCATTGGAAGAGGGAAAGAAAGCAAAAGACATAGAGATTCCACCATTGTCAACTGTCCCAGATTTGGACCTCTATCCCAATTATGCCATGTCCCAGACTGTGTTGAAGAGCCAGTAGTGTTATGCATATCCTGCCCCCCCCCCCCCAACCCACCTTTCATTTTTAGAGGGACAATAAGCAAACAACAAAGAGATTTCATAATTGTCCATTGTCCTGCATCTTGGACCTCTGTCCTGATGAAGCTGTGTCCGGACTGTGTCCAAGAGCCAGTAGTGCTATGCATGTCCTCCTCTCCCCCCCACCCCAACCAACCCCACCCCACATTTGCCGGGACAGTCCTGCATTTTGGACCTCAGTCCTGATGATGCTGTGTCCCGGACTGAGTCAAAGAGCCATTAGTGATATGCATGTGCTCCCCCCCCCCCCACCTTTCACTGAAACAGGGACAGAAAGCAAAAGACACAGAGATTGCATAATTGTCAACTGTCCCGGATTTGCCGCGAGAATCCTGAAGATGCTGTGTGCCGGACTGTGTCCAGGGATCACAAAATCACCTTCCCTTTTATGACTTACTGAGCAAAATACTAATATAATAATAAATAATTCAAAATAGGGTGTTAACCAAGGGCATCATGGCTGTGCAGGACAGTTGCAGAAAGTGGGCTTTCTGCCTGGAAAGTGGGCATGTGGATGGGGGGGGGGGGGGGGGGCAGTGCCCCAGGTACTGGGACTAACATATAAGATTCTAATCCCTTCACTTTGCTAAAAAAAAAGTGTAATTATTGCTATTTGTATCTTCTTGGAAGAGATTTCACCTTCGCCTCCTGGTGATCACAACATCCCTTCAATGAGGACACAGGCGACCAAAAATACCCGACAAAGGTATTCAACTTCTTGCACTCAAAATGAAAAAAACTTTTTGCTTAGATTTTAAAACAGATTTCCATTTTTTTTTTTATTTTTTTATCCTTTGCCCAGACATTTAAAAAATTAGAAAATCTCACTGAAAAAACGCAACTTGATTCCAGTGCTGTCCCGTGAATAAACTGCTCCGCTAGTGGTCCTATTCTGGGTTGAATGTCTGCCAGTATCACTCACCTTCCTGGAAACCCAGGCTGTCATGGTCACACCCCCGAGGAGTACAGGTATAGGAGGAGAAGGATTCTGGGACATCACATAGATAGCATTAAGTGTGCCAAAGCAATGAGGATACAGTCTAGAGTATTTTTTTTATTATAATTGAAAGAACAAGCTAAAAAAAAAAAAAGCCATTGTGTTTCGGGGGTTCACAAACTCCTCCTTCGTCAGGGCTATATATATATATATGCTATATTGTCAAAAGTATTGGGACACCTCCCTTTACACACACATGAACTTTAATGGCATCCCAGCTTTAGTCCGTAGGGTTCAATATTGAGTTGGCCCACCCTTTGCAGCTATAACAGCTTCAACTCTTCTGGGAAGGTTGTCCACAAGGTTTAGGAGTGTGTCTATGGGAATGTTTGACCATTCTTCCAGAAGTACATTTGTGAGGTCAGGTACTGATTTTGGAGAGAAGGCCTTTAATTTTGTGCTTTAATGCATCCCAAAGGTGTTCTATCGGGTTGAGGACAGGAGTCTGTGCAGGCCAGTCAGGTTCCTTCACCCCAAACTCGCTCATCCATGTCTTTATGGACCTTGCTTTGTGCACTGGTCCAAATCATTTGGTGGAGGAGGGATTATGGTGTGGGGTTGTTATTCAGGGGTTGGGTTTGGCCCCTTAGGGCACTGGTCCTCAACTCCGGTCCTCAGGGCCCACTAACAGGCCAGATTTTAAGTATTTATTTGGGGAGATGCAGAGTAGAGTACTGCAATCACTGAGCAGCAAATTATATCACCTGTGATGTATTTCAGTTATCTTGCAAACCTGGCCTGTTAGTGGGCCCTGTAGGCCAGGGTTGAGGACCACTGCCTTAGGGAACACTTAAGGCGTCAGCATACCAAGACATTTTGGACAATTTCATGCTCCCAATTCTATGGGAAGAGTTTGGGGATGGCCCCTTCATGTTCCAACATGACTGCGCACCAGTGCACAAAGCAAGGTCCATAAGTGAGCAGTATATATATATATATATATATCTACATATAAAAGGTATAAAGTCTAAAGTCTTGTTCCTGGGCCCAAGGTGTCAGGACAACACCCCTTAGGGTACATCCCGGCCTTGGCATGGCTCACAGAACAGTGCTGGAGGGAGATGGTGGTGATGTCATAATGGCAGCATAGCTCTCTGGAGAACTGAAGACCACCCAATGCCGACTCTGGAAAAAGAGAAGGATGTCAAAATTAAAAAAAAAAAAAAAAAAGTAAAGTCTAAGAGTCCACTTCCTGGGACATAACATGACCATCCAGAAGACCCCAGAAAAAGGGGTTCCTTTGAAGGGAAACTTTGAAACCAGGCGCGGGATGGGGGATGGGGGATGGGGGGGGGGTTATTTTGTGAAAAGCAGAGTTCTGCTTTAATAGCATTGCCTTGCCCAGTTGTCACACTGCTATGGTACCAATTCCACTCTTCACCCTCCATGAGGGATTGCAGAGCCCTCACAAAGGCTCAGTGTTCAGAGGAGGCCGCTGCTCCTATACACGGCTCCGACTCTCATGCAGGAAGGAAGTAGTTTAATACCAAAACACAATTTTCATAGTGAAACTGACATTTACATGCACCTAAAAAATGTGTTTTTGTACAGCATAAAAAAATACAGTGCATATAAATATATATATATATATATGTGTGTGTATAAAAAATGTTTTCCTTTAAGGTCAAGGTGCCACGTTCTGCATGCACAGGCTGCCAGCCGTTTCCGCTGTTCTGGATGTATTAAATCCCAACACTGCCACCGGAGAACAGCAACACCAACGCAGATAGAAGCCCCGAAATAAATTTAGTTTGCCTCTAAATAACAAAAAAGTTTTTTTTTTCTTTTTTAATAGGATGATTGTTTGATTTTTTTTTTAAATAAAATATTTATTATACACCATTTTGTCATCAGTTTTCGGTGCTGCTGATCTGCTGACACCTCTTTGCAGCCTCTTCCTGTCTATGTGCACCCCCCAGTTATGGCTGCATGTCATGGCGTTCGATAAACATGGCATTCAATAAACGATCAAATTTAGTTTCCAATCGATCTCTTCCAATAGGAATAACTGATCTATAGTCGATCGATAGGGCACGCAAGGGTAAGTGGATTTTCACCGACAGTTAAAATATGGAGTAGTAACGAATTTATAAAAAAAAAATATGGAGTAGTGAATATGGTAGGGACCGCGTTCAATTACTTGTGTGAATAAATAAATAAATATAAATAGGTGATGGTGACAAATAATAAAATATATAAAAATATAAAAATGACTGAAGGGTTCTCCAATATATACCATAAAAATAAATTAATTCATAAAGATGTCTCCAATATGTGAAAAATCAATAAATAGATATGATCATTATATAAATGAATAAATTATAAATAGCCAATAAATATATTCAAAACAATTATAAGTGATAGTGAAAGTCCAAAGTGACTGTAAATATTACAATTAGTGTTATATTATATTGCAAAAGTGTCCAATTTGCTGAAAAAGTGCTCTTTGTGATTGATCTGATTGGTGAGCGGATAGCCGCGGAACAACCTTCACTCAGTGAAAAATTATTAATTAAAATATGATCGTGAGTTATTGATTGCATCTCAGTTTCCATCATGTAATCTCATGATCTGATCGATCGAAATAGGATTTGATTCACAGACAAACGATCTCAGGTTTGGTTCACAATTCTGCGTTTGTGCGTTTCTGCGCACGTTCCTGCAAATAGCGTGTAGGGCGTCCCATTCGCTTCAATGCCCTGCTCTATGCGCAAGAAATGCAGAAAAAGAAGGCTCGGATCCTTTTTCAAAGTTGTGCCGCTCTGAAAACGGATGGTGCTGGGGCACACATGAAAATGCGTTAGTAGGTGCGTGCGGGTACCATTAAGAATTAATTGCATCTCTGCATGTCTACTAAAGGGCAGCGCGTTTCTGTGCGTATCAGGAAAGCTCACAATTCTGCACGCGTTCCTCACCAGCACTAGTGCTGCCGATTGATACAACACAAATGATCTGCCTTTGGCCAATCGACTCAGTTAGCTCTCATTGATTTGTGGTGGTTGGTTCACACACCGCACTATCCCTGTGGGCTACTCATTATAGGGTCCTCCTCTTTATAGAGTCCTCCTCTTTATAGGGTCCTCCTCATTATAGGGTCCTCCTCTTTATAGGGTCCTCCTCTTTTTGGGTCCTCCTCATTATAGGGTCCTTCTCTTTATAGGGTCCTCCTCTTTATAGGGTCCTCCTCATTATAGAGCCCTCCTCTTTATAGGGTCCTCCTCATTATAGGGTCCTCCTCTTTATAGGGTCCTCCTCTTTTTGGGTCCTCCTCATTATAGGGTCCTTCTCTTTATAGAGTCCTCCTCTTTATAGGGTCCTCCTCATTATAGAGCCCTCCTCTTTATAGGGTCCTCCTCTTTATAGAGTCCTCCTCTTTATAGGGTCCTCCTCATTATAGAGTCCTCCTCTTTATAAAGTCCTCCTCTTTATAGGGTCCTCCTCATTATAGGGTCCTCCTCTTTATAGAGTCCTCCTCTTTATAGAGTCCTCCTCTTTATAGGGTCCTCCTCATTATAGGGTCCTTCTCATTATAGGGTCTTCCTCATTATAGAGTCCTCCTCTTTATAGGGTCCTCCTCATTATAGGGTCCTCCTCTTTATAGGGTCCTCCTCTTTTGGATCCCCATGTTTGCCTTGGCCTCAGGCCTGGTCCACCTTCAGCTCCCGGACAGAGCATATCTTTTGGATGTACTCCCACGTCCTCGCCAACCTTTTTCTATACACTGTTTGGATCGCATTTTTCCTTATATATATATATATACATTTGTCTTGACTGTCTCCTGAGGAAGTGGGCTTTGCTCCATGAAACGCACCGAGATTTCAGTCCAATATGTATTCATTTGACTGTATTCGCAATACTGTGTACATCTAGCGTACATAGGGCTGTCTTCACCGCAGGGCAAAAGGGGCAGCTGCCCCGGGTCCAGTCATTGTTGTGGGGCCCAAAGCAGCTGCCCCTTAAGCCTGCACTGCCCGCAAATAGTTGATAAGTGGATTCAAGAGGGCCCAAGAAAATGTTTGCCCAGGGTCCAATCAATATTAAAGACGGCCCTGCATATGCTAACATATATTTGTATCCTGGCCATTTTATTATGACATATTTACTGTTTACTATGTCGGATTTTTTATTCTAATATGGAATCGCGGGACGCATGACGCCCAAAAAAGGTACAAGAGCTTCTTTGGGGCGTCATGCGTCCCGCGATATTTTTTGCGCGATGTTACCGCGATTCGGCAGGCGCAAATCGCGGCAACATCGCACAGCGTTTGGGGTGCTATTGCAAATCACGGGCAACGCACATGCGTCCCGCGATTTGCAATGATTTCTGGATCTCGGGCAGAATCGCGGTGATTCTGCCCGCAATCGCTATGCTGACATGTGAATGAAGCCTTAGAAAAAAAGAGGGAAGAAATGCACTGGACTGCATCAAAAACGCTCCATAAACGCATCAAAACGCACTGGAACGCATCCAAAAGGCGCATGCAGTAAAGTATCTGGTGCTATGAACGGAATCCATCTTGTTACCAGCGGGAACACGCGTTTGCAGCAAGAAAATGTTCCAGTATACACTCTGCAATAAGCACTCGGTAAGTTCTGGCGCTCTTCCACCTGGCTGGGGCGGCCGAGTGTACCGCGAACAAGGCCGGGCCTCTTGGCAGACTCTCAATTATTTCTTTTTTTTTTTCAGTCCTAATAGTAACTGTAAATATGATTTCCTTTCATGAGTGAATTGTGGTTTCCCAAGGAGATAGAATTTTGTCACCTCTCATTGGCGGTTTTATCTGCCGGGATAAAAGGCGATTATTCTTTTAATTTTAAGCTTGCATGCAAAGCCGAGAGTTGCTAAACTGCTTTTCGCAGATGACAGACTGAGCTGACGTTAAAGGGGAACTCCAGGTAGATCTAAGAAAAACCACAAATAAATAGAGCTACATAGTTACATAGATAGTCAGGTTGAAAAAAGCCACAAGTCCATCTGGCTCAACCAATAAAAAAAAAAAAAAGCTAGGATCTGCTGAGGCCTCTTTGCAGCCACTTCCTGTCCGCGTGCCCCCCAGTTACGGTTTCATGGCATTCCTCCATAAACTATCAATTTAGTATTCATCGAGACATAAAGGATTTGTTATTATTAGAGTGTGTAGCTGAATCTCTCTTGGTATCAGCTTCCTATTATCCCCTATATCAGTGATGGTGAACCTTGGCACTCCAGATGTTTTGGAACTCTATTTCCCATGATGCTCAGCTACACTGCAAAGTACATGAGCATCATGGGAAATGGAGTTTCAAAACATCTGGGGTGCCAAGGTTCCCCATCACTGCCCTATATGGTGGTGGACTGGGAGAAGGAGGAGCCAATTAGGCTTCTCCTTCCTTATCCAATCAGCAAGCTGTGTTCAGATCCTTCCTGGACAGAGAAAAGAACAGGCAGCACTGGAAGTCAATCTGATCCTGCTTCACGCACTTATACTGATAGGAGGAGAGAGCAGAGTAAGCAGGTGACTCTTCAGTGTGCTGCTTCTCTTTCATCGTCTTATCGGCAAGCAGGGGGTGTGTTTGGGTGCTCCTTGGGCTGAGAGAGGGAGGGGCAGGACTGGGAGCCAATCAGGCTTTGCTGCATGCACATGTGCTGAGAGGAGGAGAGAGCAGAGTGAGAAGGATAACTCTCCAGGGTGCTGCTTCTCCTTCATTGTCTAACTAGAAAGCTGGGGGTTTGTTTGGGCACTCTGTGGACTAATAGAGAGTTGGGCAGCCAATCAGGCTCTGCTGACTGCCAGTATGCTGACGGGAAGAAATTAACATGAGCAGAG
Source organism: Pelophylax lessonae (assembly GCF_965119305.1). Classification (NCBI taxonomy): domain Eukaryota; kingdom Metazoa; phylum Chordata; class Amphibia; order Anura; family Ranidae; genus Pelophylax; species Pelophylax lessonae. The sequence continues at coordinate 103,007,991 of NC_138769.1, forward strand.
GGATGACTCCTCAGTGTGCTGCTTCTCCTTCATTGTCCAATCAGCAAGCTGGAGGTATGTTTAGGTCCTCTCTGGACTGGGAGAGGACAGGACAGCACAGGGAGCCAATCAGGGTCTGCTCCTGATGGAGGAGAGAACAGAGTGAGCAGAGGGATGACTCCGCAGTGTGCTGCTTCTTCATTGTCCAATCAGCAAGCTGGAGGTATGTTTAGGTCCTCTCTGGACTGGGAGAAGACAGCGAGCCGAGGGATGACTTTTCAGTGTGCTGCTTCATTGTCCAATCAGCGAACTGGAGGTATGTTTAGTTCCTCTCTGGACTGGAAAAAGACAGCGAGCAGAGGGATGACTCCTCAGTGTGCTGCTTCTCCTTCATTGTCCAATCAGCAGGCTGGAGGTATGTTTAGGTCCTCTCTGGATTGGGAATGGACAGCACAGCACAGGGAGCCAATCAGGGCCTGCTCCTGATGGAGGAGAGAACAGAGTGAGCAGAGGGATGACTCTGCAGTGTGCTGCTTCTCCTCCATTGTCCAATCAGCAGGCTGGAGGTATGTTTAGGTCCTCTCTGGATTGGGAATGGACAAGACAGCACAGGGAGCCAATCGGGGTCTGCTCTTGATGGAAAAGAGAACAGAGCGAGCAGAGGGATGACTCTGCAGTGTGTTGCTTCTTCTTTATTGTCCAATCAGCAAGCTGGGGAGGGGTGTTTAGGTCCTGCTTAAATACTGAAGCTGTAATGGTGGTCCTAGTCCTGGCTTTGCTGTCTGGCAGGGGGTATATGTCTCTCACCTAACCTATTACTGAAAAACCCTCAGTGAAAACCATCAGGATTAAAAAAGGGTTCTGATTTGCAAATCTTGACTTTTCTAAAGGCTGAGATTAAATTCACCCCTTACCCATGCCAAGCCCACTTCACCGGTCACAAAGCCTACCAATCATATTGAAGAACAGATAGACACTGGATGTGTGATTCAAAAGATCTTGGAAACAGCCAGGCAATCAGCATTTTCAGGAAGAGGCCAGGTCTCCTTTGAAACCACAACCCTGGTTGAAAGGAGACCTGTAGCAAACACGGAACATTGAGGTGTCTTGTTTATCTCTGACCTGCAATGCCCTTCTCACACAAACGCTTGGCGGCATTACCAGCTGCGCCCTGCTTTACTCTGCCCCTGCCAAGATCCTTCTTGTTTACACTTTTTCTTTATTTCCGGGAGTCGTATATTTTTTTTCCCACATGACGGCTATTTAAAGTCTAGTGCCTTGTGGACACTGCCGGTGAGATAATTGTCTAAGGCTCAATCACACACAAAGACATAGGTGTGGAGTGCTAAAAACAATGCGACTTGTCAGCCTGTGTGACGGGACAACTCCCAGAGTAAATCAGCCAACGCTGACGTCATGGAGAGGCCATTCACTCTACTTCCTTGGTGCTGCCAACGCATTGCAGGAAACTTACCGGCCAAAACCTAGGGGCTAGAATAAGGCCAAAGCTGGCCGGTAAAGGGGAAACTAGATTTAAAGTGGAATTTTCTAAAAAAAAAAAGTGCAAGTCCAGCCGGTTGCCTTCACTCCGTCTACGGCAGGCTGAAATATGCTGCAGATGGACGGGACTGAATGCCTTTTACACTTATGCGACCTAAAAGTCGCACGATTTCACCGCGATTTGGACTGGACTTGAAGCAAAGCCTATGTCTTTGGACCTCAAAACACATTAAAATCGTCCCAAAAGTAGTGCAGGGACTACTTTGAAGTCGTTGGGACTTGAAGTCGCACAGATATGAACTGTACTCATAGGAAATAATGGAGTATGACTTGTCATGTGACTTTGCAGTCCCAAATCGCAGGACAAGTCGCACAAGTGTGAAAGGGGCCTTATATACACAGGAGCAGCACAGTGGATACATGTCTGCCTGGCAGCACTAGCGTTATCAGTTTGAAATCCAACCATGATATGATCTGCATGGAGTTTGATGGTCTTCCTGTGCTTGTGTGGGTTTCCTCCCACACGCCAAATATATGCTGGTAGGTAATCTGGACCTGGTATGTAAGATACACTATGCGCTCCTTGAGGACTCATGTGAATGTACAGTACATGTAAGGTAAAATTGTCAGCTCTAAATACTTGTAATAAATAAATAACTTTACATGATCCTTTTACCAAAAAGAAGGTTTTTCCCTTTTTAAGTGCCAAGAAGCGAGGCTGCAGCCTCATGCCAGTCTCTTTTTGCTGAATAATATCTACATCTATATGTCTTTATTTATATATCTATTATATATTGATATCATTCTATTATATTTTATAACAAAATAATAATATATCATAAATTATTTTTTTTAAATAGTAATGAGTAATAAAAATAATAATCGTAACACTAATGTAAAAATAATAGTAATAGATATAATAAATCTATTAACATATCTGCAACTCTCTATCATGATAATATATATATATTAGCGATAGACCGATATGTTTTTTTCAGGGCCGATACCGATACTTTGGTCACAACGTATCAGTATCGGCCGATATGGGCCGATATTTTGTACATTTAAAGTTTTGAAAAATAAAGACAATTTTTGACACAAATCTGGTATTGAACATGTTAATTTTTGTTTAATGCTTAATGGCTGGCTTGCTGGCACCCTGTGGTGGGTGGCTGGTACAGGGCCTGTGGATGTGGGTGGCTGGCACCGGGCTGCTGTGGGTGGGTGTATGGCTGTGATACACTCCCGCGAGACTAGTCCCGACTCCAGACGAGGCTGTCCAAGGCGAATGACATCAAAAAAATATCGGCAATATCAACCAGATAACGATATATCGGGTAAAGTGCATATCGGCCTTGCCAATAATCGTTCTATCGCTAATATATATCTATATCTATATATATATTATACATAGATATGTATATGTGTGTGTGTATATATATACTGTACATATATATATATATATATATATATATACACACTGTATATATATGTGTGTGTGTATGTATATATATATATATATATATATATTATACACACTGCATACAATATATATAAAATAGAAAAATCAATCATGTATAATAATAAAATATTTATATAAAAACGTATTAATATAAAAAATAATTTTAATAACTTATAATAACATATAAAACTTTATTACTGTATAACATATAACTTTATAATATTATAACTTTTTACAACATTTCTACATCTCTCTAATATCTATCTGTATATCTGTATACTATTGTAATTTTGACAAATATTTTCTTTTTTTTTTTTTTAGTACCTAATCATTTTTCCTTTATTACAGTATAATAATAGTAATAATGATAATATAGATTATATCTATTTGTATCTCTCTCTCTCTCTCTCTCTCTCTCTCTCTCTCTATATATATATATATACAGTGGGTACGGAAAGTATTCAGACCCCCTTAAATTTTTCACTCTTTGTTATATTGCAGCCATTTGCTAAAATCATTTAAGTTCATTCTTCTTCCTCATGAATGTACACATAGCACCCCATACTGACAGAAAAACACAGAATTGTTGACATTGTTGCAGATTTATTAAAAAAGAAAAACTGAAATATCACATGGTCCTAAGTATTCAGACCCTTTGCTGTGACACTCATATATTTAACTCAGGTGCTTTCCATTTCTTCTGATCATCCTTGAGATGGTTCTACACCTTCATTTGAGTCCAGCTGTGTTTGATTATACTGATTGGACTTGATTAGGAAAGCCACACACCTGTCTATATAAGACCTTCCAGATCACAATGCATGTCAGAGCAAATGAGAATCATGAGGTCAAAGGAACTGCCTGAAGAGCTCAGAGACAGAATTGTGGCAAGGCACAGATCTGGCCAAGGTTACAAAAAGATTTCTGCTGCACTTAAGGTTCCTAAGAGCACAGTGGCCTCCATAATCCTCAAATGGA